>NC_059352.1:3543492-4830992 GCF_019703515.2 Myxocyprinus asiaticus
AAAAATAAGAGGCTAAAATATAATTTGACTCTCGATGGATGTACTGTTACATCGTCTTCAACAGCGAAGAACTTAGGTGTTATATTTGATACCAATCTGTCCTTTGAAAATCAAATTACCAATGTTTGTAGAATAGCATTCTTCCACCTCAGAAATATTGCTAAGTTATGACACATGCTCTCTGTTGCTGATGCCAAAAAACTAATTAATGCATTCATGAACTCAAGATTAGATTATTGTAATGCATTACTGGGAGGATGTCCAGCAAGATCAATAAATAAACTTCAATTGGTTCAAAATTCAGCAGCCAGAGTGCTGACTAGAACCAAGAAATATGATCATATTTGCCCCATTTTATCGTCGTTACATTGGCTACCTGTTAAATTTCATATACATTTTAAAATTCTGTTAACGACATACAAAGCTTTGAATGGTCTAGCACCACAGTACTTAAGTTACCTTCTATCATGCTATATTCCATCACGTTCGTTACGATCACAAAATTCTGGCATGTTAATAGTTCCTAGAATATCAAAATCCACAAAAGGAGGTAGATCCTTTTCCTATTTGGCTCCTAAACTATGGAATAGTCTCCCTAACACTGTTCAAGATGCAGACACACTCAGTTTATGTCTAGACTAAATACTCATCTATTTAGCCAGGTATACACCTAATTTAGCCATCAACTCACAATTAGGCTGCTTTAGTTAGGTCTGCCAGAACCAGAAACATTTCTCAGAAACATTACTCATAATCTATAACTCTGCAATAAATTAAATGGCATCTACGCTAATACTATTCTATTTGTTTCCCTGTCTCAACCTCGGGATTCATAGCGCGCATATTGAGTAAACTTAAAAAAATAAGGCAACCAGCTGCAAAGCATTTTTGAGTTTACTCAACTTCAGGCAAATTAGTTTTACCAACTTAACAATTCAAGTTGGATCACAAAATCCATGAGCTTTATACAATAATTTCAGCAAACTTATTGTTTGTGCATCAATGATTATTACATTCAATAAACGTGCATTTTTAAGTATAGCTGACCATCATTTTCAATATTCTGGAAAATTATATAAAAACATTCTTTTCAAACAGATCCATATTTCGACATAAGTTCATGTACCAGCCCCACCAAGAGACCAAATATTTGGTCCAACTTAAAAGATGGTGTAGGTTACAAGTACTTCAAACTTTTAGAAGTAGAGTCAACTCTAATAATAAAGAACAAAGAAACTTAATCAAAGCAAACACTAGTCACCCTGATGTTGAATTTGAACAAAACACAACTTTTTACAACAAAACAAAATTAAAAACACATAAAGAGCTAAAACATCTATTTATTTAAAACAGATTATTTACAAATTATTTACATGTCCTCATAAGTCGGCACGTGTTGGAGAGTCAGTGATCAAACTGAGCATGCTCAAAAGCCTGCATGTTCTACCTTCACCACCAAACTTGACATTGTATGTGCTCGATGTTTAAAAATGCAAGTTGCCGTCCTCCGCCACCCGGATTGAGGCGAGTCACTATGCCACTATGCGAGGATTTAGAGTGCATTGGGAATTGATCATTCCAAATTGGGGAGAAAAGGGGAGAAAAAAAAAAACAATGCAAGTTGCTCTGACTTAAATGGCATAAAAGTTGACTTTATTGATTGTTTTAAGTAAACTCACTTTTTCGACATTAGATAGTTCAGTCAACTTTTAAAATTGAGCTTATCTGACAAAATTGAAGTTGGATTTTTTTTACAGTGTACATGTCGCTGAGTGATGACGACAAACTACAGCCGGTGCTAGACGATGGACTTCAGAGGATGAACTGATGCCAACTCCAACTGTAGGACATTGAATACTTCATATGCCACTGCCTGAACCTTGGACTTACGATAGACTTCAAGGAACCTCATCGAAATGACCTGCAGGTTGAACTGCGATGCATCTCATTGATCTCTACCTGCATCACCTTGGTCTATTGATGGAATACACTCTTGAAATGGAATACATAGACTATCAATTAATTGCCAACAAAACCCTTCATCAGCCAACTAACAAGGACAACTGCATCTCTGTAAACTTCTGCAGTTAATCCAGGATGGACTTCAGAGACATTAGTCATTAATCTTACAGTTCATACAAAATCTTTATTTTAAACACTGACCCTTAACACTTACTTAGTTTAATAATTTTACACCATGACTTGCACTATACATAAGTAATTTTGGCATTATATTCATGATGTTAGCCAGAGGGGAACTGGCCCCCACAGTGAGTCTGGTTTCTCCCAAGGTTATTTTTCTCCATTAACCAACATCTTATGGAGTTTTGTGTTCCTTACCACAGTCACCTTCGGCTTGCTCACTGGGGTTATAAATACAATTATTATTTAATTACTTATTTTTTAAACAAAATTCACAATCGTATTTTATCAAACTACACAATGATGACTCTAAGACGTTATAGATATTACAGTTTCATTTTCTGTTAATGCATGATCTTCTTTAAAGCTGCTTTGAAACTGTGTGTGTTGTGAAAAGCGCTATACAAATAAAAATGAATTGACTTGGCAAGCAATGTAACTCACACTATGAACATTCCCTTGGGTCATCTTTCAAGCTCCAAAAAGAAAGATTTTGAAGAATCTTCACACAGCTACTTTCTAGACAATGACCGTTCATAGTTACCACAGCTGTCAAGCTCCAAAAAGAATAAAAAAAACCCCACCAGAAACGTACCTTAAAAGTAGTCCATACATCTTATTTTATTGATTTATTTTTTTCTCCCCTTTTCTCCCCAATTTGGAATGCCCAATTCTCCAAGTGCTCGTGGTGGCGTAGTGACTCGCCTCAATCCAGGTGGCGGAGGACGAATCTCAGTTGCTTCCGTGTCTGAGACCATCAATCCATGCTTCTTATCACGTGGCTTGTTGAGCGCATTACCGTGGAGACGTAGCATGTGTGGAGGCTTCACGCTATTTTCCAGCATCCACGCACAACTCACCACGCACCCCACCGAGAGCGAGAACCACATTATAGCGACCACGAGGAGGTTACCCCATGTGACTCTACCCTCCCTAGCAACCAGGCCAATTTTGGTTGCTTAGGAGACCTGGCTGGAGTCACTCACCATGCCCTGGATTCAAACTCAGCACACCAGGGGTGGTAGTCAGCGTCTTTACAAAAATCGAAATATTAACGCAAATGAGGTTTTTCAGATCCTTAATTGAGGGGAAGATTATTAGTGAATAACAATAAACATTTTCAGTTTGCTTTTTCGCGCAAAGCTATAGTATTGTAAAGGCGATCGCACACAGGATGTGTCAGGGGGACGGCATACCGCATCCTAAAATTCCTAAAATTCAAAATACGCACAGTAGCGCTCCCTACGACTTCGGGATCAGTGCGCATCTGTGTTTTTCATCCGGTGTGCCACCAGATTAACTTGGAATACAATGCACAACGTCTATGGACATATTCTCAAAAAACAAAACAAAAAACAAAAAAAGCAGCATACAGGTTTGGAACAACATGATGTGAGTGAGTGACAGATGAATTTTAATTTCTAAGTGAACTATTTTTTTTAACAAATTTTTAGACCAAACAGATCAACATTTTCTATGTTTTAACACAATGTAGTGGTAAAATAGCCACCTGTCGCAATAAATGAAGCAAGAATGTCTTCCATTGTTTTAGCTGCTGTTGTGTTTTTCTCCATTGTTGTCATTGGCCGCTCCACCAGCTTTAATTTCCATAAAGCTCAATTGCTGTCCAAATATGGTGGAGGCCATTAGCCTATTGGAATATGTAGATTATTTTGCTCTCAATAACCAGTTCGTCCAATCTTGATAATGGCATGCCAAGCTGTTTGTTTCTATTCAAGCCGTCGCTGGCGAGATAGATATGGAACGCATAATGGAGGTCTTGTGGCACAGGTTTCATGTCTATTAGTCTATTGTTTGTCAGTCTGTGAAAACAATCATGCTAACGGTTCCACCAGCTCTCCATCAGGTAATAATGTGCTAAAAATGAGCTCAGTGGCTCAATGGGATTTACAAAAGGCTGAGAATTATTACCTGATAGATCTAGAATGTCTGTCTGAATTTACTACAGAATACAGACATATTCTGGTAATATATTTAATTATATTATGTACACTTTTATGCTATAATATTAAATCATACATATTTGCTCCTTCGATCTCAAAGCTGTAATCTCTCTATAATTACTTTTGATATGACTTACTGCGATAATTTTTGTTTTAGCATTCAAATCATGAAATAATAACTGAATTACCCTTTTTCTGAAAGGATAGATCATTTAATTGGATTGGATTTACCTTTACTCACATACAAACAAACATATTTGTGCATGCGCATTAACACACTACATCCAGTAGATATTGATATTTCTGACAGATCATTCATCCGTGCTGTAATGTCATTAATTCAGTGCATTTCTTCAGAGCTAATGCATTGATTTTAATCTAGCGAGTCTTGAGATGAATGTTGTTTATCAATATCATCGACAGTTCTTTCCTCATTGTCAAGGTTACCAAATTATATTCCTCATACACAACATAATTTTAATGCCAAATTGACCTGCTGTGCCAGAAATCTTGCAACAAGACATGCAATTACAATACTGCACCACTAGAATGCACACAAGTAATAAAGATAACAGTATTTATTCTCCAGCCTGCCTGATACTCTACTTTATTTAAAGGAACGAGTGTAAAATATATCAATCTTATTTAGTCTTAAAGACTACAGTAACTTTATATTTAACAGCACTTGGTTATAAAGTACTTCAAGTGCCGGAGCATAAAAAAACAAGACCTGGGCTGCATCACAGTTGGCATACTATCAATCCTAAATTGTATGTGGAATTTGTATGTCCCAAATCATAGTGTGCTGAAAATATTATTTCAGAGGTGCCCAAATGTTGTTCTAGTTCAGGCTTATTTTTTAAGTGTGCATCCGTGAATGCTTTTAGAGCTAATATGATCCACATGCCCTCATAATGTTTTGATAGTTCAATATTCACATTTAGAGTTGAACATTTTTCACCCTCTAAATCAAAAGAAAGACAAAAGAAAGTATTTTTTCTTACCCCTTGTATTGTGTTTATTTGTGCTAACAGCTTTTGTGTTACCGGTCAAAAATGACCAGCCCACTAAGATTGTTAATAAATCTCTCATATTGCATATATTATCACAAGATATTGCATTAGATCTTTTTGTTAACTTCTTTTTTAGTAATTATGACAGGTTTTGTACTTCTTTTTTTTTTTTTAATAAAATATATTTTTTATTGATAGAAGGATTCATTGAACTGAGCTCATAACGGGCTAGTGGGGGGCACCCCCTGCAGAAAAAAATAAAAAATAAAATAATTATGTAATAAATTAATAACCACTTGCTTGATCTAAAAAAAAAAATAGAACTTTAAAACTTAGAATCTGGACATTAAGATGCATATAGCTGATCCTACCAATTCTTAAATAATGCTTTTTAATTAGCTGACAAATAAGAACTGTTTCATTCTCATCATTTGCAAATCTGTTATTTCAACAATTACATTCAGAGTTGGTAAAAACATAAAAAAGATGTGATAGCCATGTGTTATATATCATTGGAAAGGTCTCAATAAGCAGAATGCAATGAGCAAATTTGTGTCTGTTTGTCACGTTTTTCCTTGTTACTTCCTGAAACATACATATAACATAGACAATGATATATCATAATTTACAGCAGATTATCCCGATTCAAATGAGCCCAAACAAAACATAATATGATGAGGAGATCTTGAAATATTCCTCAAGTAGTGTATATGGAAAGACGATTCACAAAACGCTCAGCACTCGTTTTTTGTGTGTGGGTGTGTGTGTTTGTATGTGTGTGTGTGTGTGTGTGTGTGTGTGTGTGTGCGAACATGTCCGAATAGTTGTGTGTGCAAACACACATCCAAATATGTGCTCATCTAGGATTGAGATGCTCCTGAACACTTAATATTTCTGTATTTTGTATTCTAATCCATTCATTTCCAATGGGAACACAACAAGTGTAACAAAGTGAAATAAAACCAATCAAATGTAATGAAAATTATCTTAAAAAAAATTGGTGTACTCCGATGCCCTGTGTGAACAAAGTCATGGAATTTTATTCCAAATGGATGAAATAAAATACAGCTAAAAATGTTAATCGGCCAGTTTTGACCCAAACACAATATAAGGGTTAAAGAAAACAAAGACTGTTTTTAGAGATTTTTTGCATTTTTGAGAATTTGGAAGGAAAAAAAGGAATGTTCCGGCTTTAATATAAGTTAAGCTCAGTCGACAGCATTTGTGGCATAATGTTGATTACCACAAAAAATTAAATTCAAAGATTTCATGTAAGTGCTTTTATAAAATTAAAAGCTTCACATTTCTGCCTTTAAACCCCCACTTCCATTGTAAGTGCCTCACTGTAACCTCAATTTATGTTATGACGATTTTTTTTTTTTTTTTTTTGGTAATCTACATTATGCCACTAATAATTTCGATTGAGCTTAACTTGTATTGACCCCAGAATATTCCTTTAAGTACATGTATGTGAATTGCATCCTATATTAAAAAACAAAGTGTTCATCTTCATCACTGTAATCTATTAGAACTGTAGAGGGCAGCTGTGTTCTACAGGAATATCAGTACACTGTTTATGGAGAATGAACCAGCATCTCTCTCAAGCTTGGGTGTCAGGGGTAGAAGCAGACATGGGGTGGGGCTCATAGTGGTGTAGCAGTGTGCCAACGTCATCATGCAAAGCCTTCATAGGCCTGTTACATAACACAGTGTCTACACAAAGTGAGGATGAGGAGAAAAAACATCAAAGGCTAATTCTTTTTCTCCACACACTATAATGATGTCATGATTTAGATCTTGGGTCTTACTGAATTGGTGCGCCGTCCAAATGACAGCAGAAATAATTTTTGCAATGATCTCGCAGTTGCAGAAACCATGATGTGCAGTTTCAGTTATTGATTATGACCGCCCCTAAATGTTAACGTCGATTTAATCTTAATAATTTGGTTATGCTGGCTATAATATTTTGAGATCTATTGGTTTAAATGAAAGCAGGATGAGAAGTTGAGATCTGTTACAAAACCTAAGGAGCTGCCTAAATAGACAGCTACCTTCTAAGGCTGCATCCTTACTAGAAAATATCCTGGTCCTATATTACTTCACAATGAAAAGTTTCTTCCAATAAATTATATTTTGCATATAGAAACTTAAGCCTATCTTTAGGGTCACAAATTTTTTTTCATTGTGAGATTATTTTCTTGACAATTACTCATATTTACCCCCCCCCCCCAGAAATTTCCTTCTACTCAATTCCAACAAAACAGAGGTACTAATTATTGGACCAAAAACCTCTAAAAATAAGAGGCTAAAATATAATTTGACTCTCGATGGATGTACTGTTACATCGTCTTCAACAGCGAAGAACTTAGGTGTTATATTTGATACCAATCTGTCCTTTGAAAATCAAATTACCAATGTTTGTAGAATAGCATTCTTCCACCTCAGAAATATTGCTAAGTTATGACACATTCTCTCTGTTGCTGATGCCAAAAAACTAATTAATGCATTCATGACCTCAAGATTAGATTATTGTAATGCATTACTGGGAGGATGTCCAGCAAGATCAATAAATAAACTTCAATTGGTTCAAAATTCAGCAGCCAGAGTGCTGACTAGAACCAAGAAATATGATCATATTTGCCCCATTTTATCGTCGTTACATTGGCTACCTGTTAAATTTCATATACATTTTAAAATTCTGTTAACTACATACAAAGCTTTGAATGGTCTAGCACCACAGTACTTAAGTTACCTTCTATCATGCTATATTCCATCACGTTCGTTACGATCACAAAATTCTGGCATGTTAATAGTTCCTAGAATATCAAAATCCACAAAAGGAGGTAGATCCTTTTCCTATTTGGCTCCTAAACTATGGAATAGTCTCCCTAACACTGTTCAAGATGCAGACACACTCAGTTTATGTCTAGACTAAAGACTCATCTATTTAGCCAGGTATACACCTAATTTAGCCATCAACTCACAATTAGGCTGCTTTAGTTAGGTCTGCCAGAACCAGAAACATTTCTCAGAAACATTACTCATAATCTATAACTCTGCAATAAATTAAATGGCATCTACGCTAATACTATTCTATTTGTTTCCCTGTCTCAACCTCGGGATTCATAGCGCGCATATTGAGTAAACTTAAAAAAATAAGGCAACCAGCTGCAAAGCATTTTTGAGTTTACTCAACTTCAGGCAAATTAGTTTTACCAACTTAACAATTCAAGTTGGATCACAAAATCCATGAGCTTTATACAATAATTTCAGCAAACTTATTGTTTGTGCATCAATGATTATTAAATTCAATAAACGTTTTTAAGTATAGCTGACCATCATTTTCAATATTCTGGAAAATTATATAAAAACATTCTTTTCAAACAGATCCATATTTCGACATAAGTTCATGTACCAGCCCCACCAAGAGACCAAATATTTGGTCCAACTTAAAAGATGGTGTAGGTTACAAGTACTTCAAACTTTTAGAAGTAGAGTCAACTCTAATAATAAAGAACAAAGAAACTTAATCAAAGCAAACACTAGTCACCCTGATGTTGAATTTGAACAAAACACAACTTTTTACAACAAAACAAAATTAAAAACACATAAAGAGCTAAAACATCTATTTATTTAAAACAGATTATTTACAAATTATTTACATGTCCTCATAAGTCGGCACGTGTTGGAGAGTCAGTGATCAAACTGAGCATGCTCAAAAGCCTGCATGTTCTACCTTCACCACCAAACTTGACATTGTATGTGCTCGATGTTTAAAAATGCAAGTTGCCGTCCTCCGCCACCCGGATTGAGGCGAGTCACTATGCCACTATGCGAGGATTTAGAGTGCATTGGGAATTGATCATTCCAAATTGGGGAGAAAAGGGGAGAAAAAAAAAAACAATGCAAGTTGCTCTGACTTAAATGGCATAAAAGTTGACTTTATTGATTGTTTTAAGTAAACTCACTTTTTCGACATTAGATAGTTCAGTCAACTTTTAAAATTGAGCTTATCTGACAAAATTGAAGTTGGATTTTTTTTACAGTGTACATGTCGCTGAGTGATGACGACAAACTACAGCCGGTGCTAGACGATGGACTTCAGAGGATGAACTGATGCCAACTCCAACTGTAGGACATTGAATACTTCATATGCCACTGCCTGAACCTTGGACTTACGATAGACTTCAAGGAACCTCATCAAAATGACCTGCAGGTTGAACTGCGATGCATCTCATTGATCTCTACCTGCATCACCTTGGTCTATTGATGGAATACACTCTTGAAATGGAATACATAGACTATCAATTAATTGCCAACAAAACCCTTCATCAGCCAACTAACAAGGACAACTGCATCTCTGTAAACTTCTGCAGTTAATCCAGGATGGACTTCAGAGACATTAGTCATTAATCTTACAGTTCATACAAAATCTTTATTTTAAACACTGACCCTTAACACTTACTTAGTTTAATAATTTTACACCATGACTTGCACTATACATAAGTAATTTTGGCATTATATTCATGATGTTAGCCAGAGGGGAACTGGCCCCCACAGTGAGTCTGGTTTCTCCCAAGGTTATTTTTCTCCATTAACCAACATCTTATGGAGTTTTGTGTTCCTTACCACAGTCACCTTCGGCTTGCTCACTGGGGTTATAAATACAATTATTATTTAATTACTTATTTTTTAAACAAAATTCACAATCGTATTTTATCAAACTACACAATGATGACTCTAAGACGTTATAGATATTACAGTTTCATTTTCTGTTAATGCATGATCTTCTTTAAAGCTGCTTTGAAACTGTGTGTGTTGTGAAAAGCGCTATACAAATAAAAATGAATTGACTTGGCAAGCAATGTAACTCACACTATGAACATTCCCTTGGGTCATCTTTCAAGCTCCAAAAAGAAAGATTTTGAAGAATCTTCACACAGCTACTTTCTAGACAATGACCGTTCATAGTTACCACAGCTGTCAAGCTCCAAAAAGAATAAAAAAACCCCCACCAGAAACGTACCTTAAAAGTAGTCCATACATCTTATTTTATTGATTTATTTTTTCTCCCCTTTTCTCCCCAATTTGGAATGCCCAATTCTCCAAGTGCTCGTGGTGGCGTAGTGACTCGCCTCAATTCAGGTGGTGGAGGACGAATCTCAGTTGCTTCCGTGTCTGAGACCATCAGTCCGTGCTTCTTATCACGTGGCTTGTTGAGCGCATTACCGTGGAGACGTAGCATGTGTGGAGGCTTCACGCTATTTTCCAGCATCCACGCACAACTCACCATGCGCCCCACCGAGAGCGAGAACCACATTATAGCGACCACGAGGAGGTTACCCCATGTGACTCTACCCTCCCTAGCAACCAGGCCAATTTTGGTTGCTTAGGAGACCTGGCTGGAGTCACTCACCATGCCCTGGATTCAAACTCAGCACACCAGGGGTGGTAGTCAGCGTCTTTACAAAAATCGAAATATTAACGCAAATGAGGTTTTTCAGATCCTTAATTGAGGGGAAGATTATTAGTGAATAACAATAAACATTTTCAGTTTGCTTTTTCGCGCAAAGCTATAGTATTGTAAAGGCGATCGCACACAGGATGTGTCAGGGGGACGGCATACCGCATCCTAAAATTCCTAAAATTCAAAATACGCACAGTAGCGCTCCCTACGACTTCGGGATCAGTGCGCATCTGTGTTTTTCATCCGGTGTGCCACCAGATTAACTTGGAATACAATGCACAACTTCTATGGACATATTCTCAAAAAACAAAACAAAAAACAAAAAAAGCAGCATACAGATTTGGAACAACATGATGTGAGTGAGTGACAGATGAATTTTAATTTCTAAGTGAACTATTTTTTAAACAAATTTTTAGACCAAACAGATCAACATTTTCTATGTTTTAACACAATGTAGTGGTAAAATAGCCACCTGTCGCAATAAATGAAGCAAGAATGTCTTCCATTGTTTTAGCTGCTGTTGTGTTTGTCTCCATTGTTGTCATTGGCCGCTCCACCAGCTTTAATTTCCATAAAGCTCAATTGCTGTCCAAATATGGTGGAGGCCATTAGCCTATTGGGATATGTAGATTATTTTGCTCTCAATAACCAGTTCGTCCAATCTTGATAATGGCATGCCAAGCTGTTTGTTTCTATTCAAGCCGTCGCTGGCGAGATAGATATGGAACGCATAATGGAGGTCTTGTGGCACAGGTTTCATGTCTATTAGTCTATTGTTTGTCAGTCTGTGAAAACAATCATGCTAACGGTTCCACCAGCTCTCCGTCAGGTAATAATGTGCTAAAAATGAGCTCAGTGGCTCAATGGGATTTACAAAAGGCTGAGAATTATTACCTGATAGATCTAGAATGTCTGTCTGAATTTACTAC
Source organism: Myxocyprinus asiaticus (assembly GCF_019703515.2). NCBI lineage: Eukaryota > Metazoa > Chordata > Actinopteri > Cypriniformes > Catostomidae > Myxocyprinus > Myxocyprinus asiaticus. The sequence continues at coordinate 3,555,008 of NC_059352.1, forward strand.
AGAATACAGACATATTCTGGTAATATATTTAATTATATTATGTACACTTTTATGCTATAATATTAAATCATACATATTTGCTCCTTCGATCTCAAAGCTGTAATCTCTCTATAATTACTTTTGATATGACTTACTGCGATAATTTTTGTTTTAGCATTCAAATCATGAAATAATAACTGAATTACCCTTTTTCTGAAAGGATAGATCATTTAATTGGATTGGATTTACCTTTACTCACATACAAACAAACATATTTGTGCATGCGCATTAACACACTACATCCAGTAGATATTGATATTTCTGACAGATCATTCATCCGTGCTGTAATGTCATTAATTCAGTGCATTTCTTCAGAGCTAATGCATTGATTTTAATCTAGCGAGTCTTGAGATGAATGTTGTTTATCAATATCATCGACAGTTCTTTCCTCATTGTCAAGGTTACCAAATTATATTCCTCATACACAACATAATTTTAATGCCAAATTGACCTGCTGTGCCAGAAATCTTGCAACAAGACATGCAATTACAATACTGCACCACTAGAATGCACACAAGTAATAAAGATAACAGTATTTATTCTCCAGCCTGCCTGATACTCTACTTTATTTAAAGGAACGAGTGTAAAATATATCAATCTTATTTAGTCTTAAAGACTACAGTAACTTTATATTTAACAGCACTTGGTTATAAAGTACTTCAAGTGCCGGAGCATAAAAAAACAAGACCTGGGCTGCATCACAGTTGGCATACTATCAATCCTAAATTGTATGTGGAATTTGTATGTCCCAAATCATAGTGTGCTGAAAATATTATTTCAGAGGTGCCCAAATGTTGTTCTAGTTCAGGCTTATTTTTTAAGTGTGCATCCGTGAATGCTTTTAGAGCTAATATGATCCACATGCCCTCATAATGTTTTGATAGTTCAATATTCACATTTAGAGTTGAACATTTTTCACCCTCTAAATCAAAAGAAAGACAAAAGAAAGTATTTTTTCTTACCCCTTGTATTGTGTTTATTTGTGCTAACAGCTTTTGTGTTACCGGTCAAAAATGACCAGCCCACTAAGATTGTTAATAAATCTCTCATATTGCATATATTATCACAAGATATTGCATTAGATCTTTTTGTTAACTTCTTTTTTAGTAATTATGACAGGTTTTGTACTTCTTTTTTTTTTTTAATAAAATATATTTTTTATTGATAGAAGGATTCATTGAACTGAGCTCATAACGGGCTAGTGGGGGGCACCCCCTGCAGAAAAAAATAAATAATAATAATAATTATGTAATAAATGAATAACCACTTGCTTGATCTAAAAAAAAAATTAGAACTTTAAAACTTAGAATCTGGACATTAAGATGCATATAGCTGATCCTACCAATTCTTAAATAATGCTTTTTAATTAGCTGACAAATAAGAACTGTTTCATTCTCATCATTTGCAAATTTGTTATTTCAACAATTACATTCAGAGTTGGTAAAAACATAAAAAAGATGTGATAGCCATGTGTTATATATCATTGGAAAGGTCTCAATAAGCAGAATGCAATGAGCAAATTTGTGTCTGTTTGTCACGTTTTTCCTTGTTACTTCCTGAAACATACATATAACATAGACAATGATATATCATAATTTACAGCAGATTATCCCGATTCAAATGAGCCCAAACAAAACATAATATGATGAGGAGATCTTGAAATATTCCTCAAGTAGTGTATATGGAAAGACGATTCACAAAACGCTCAACACTCGTTTTTTGTGTGTGGGTGTGTGTGTTTGTATGTGTGTGTGTGTGTGTGTGTGTGTGTGTGTGTGTGTGTGCGAACATGTCCGAATAGTTGTGTGTGCAAACACACATCCAAATATGTGCTCATCTAGGATTGAGATGCTCCTGAACACTTAATATTTCTGTATTTTGTATTCTAATCCATTCATTTCCAATGGGAACACAACAAGTGTAACAAAGTGAAATAAAACCAATCAAATGTAATGAAAATTATCTTAAAAAAAAATTGGTGTACTCCGATGCCCTGTGTGAACAAAGTCATGGAATTTTATTCCAAATGGATGAAATAAAATACAGCTAAAAATGTTAATCGGCCAGTTTTGACCCAAACACAATATAAGGGTTAAAGAAAACAAAGACTGTTTTTAGAGATTTTTTGCATTTTTGAGAATTTGGAAGGAAAAAAAGGAATGTTCCGGCTTTAATATAAGTTAAGCTCAGTCGACAGCATTTGTGGCATAATGTTGATTACCACAAAAAATTAAATTCAAAGATTTCATGTAAGTGCTTTTATAAAATTAAAAGCTTCACATTTCTGCCTTTAAACCCCCACTTCCATTGTAAGTGCCTCACTGTAACCTCAATTTATGTTATGACGATTTTTTTTTTTTTTTTTTTTTGGTAATCTACATTATGCCACTAATAATTTCGATTGAGCTTAACTTGTATTGACCCCGGAATATTCCTTTAAGTACATGTATGTGAATTGCATCCTATATTAAAAAACAAAGTGTTCATCTTCATCACTGTAATCTATTAGAACTGTAGAGGGCAGCTGTGTTCTACAGGAATATCAGTACACTGTTTATGGAGAATGAACCAGCATCTCTCTCAAGCTTGGGTGTCAGGGGTAGAAGCAGACATGGGGTGGGGCTCATAGTGGTGTAGCAGTGTGCCAACGTCATCATGCAAAGCCTTCATAGGCCTGTTACATAACACAGTGTCTACACAAAGTGAGGATGAGGAGAAAAAACATCAAAGGCTAATTCTTTTTCTCCACACACTATAATGATGTCATGATTTAGATCTTGGGTCTTACTGAATTGGTGCGCCGTCCAAATGACAGCAGAAATAATTTTTGCAATGATCTCGCAGTTGCAGAAACCATGATGTGCAGTTTCAGTTATTGATTATGACCGCCCCTAAATGTTAACGTCGATTTAATCTTAATAACTTGGTTATGCTGGCTATAATATTTTGAGATCTATTGGTTTAAATGAAAGCAGGATGAGAAGTTGAGATCTGTTACAAAACCTAAGGAGCTGCCTAAATAGACAGCTACCTTCTAAGGCTGCATCCTTACTAGAAAATATCCTGGTCCTATATTACTTCACAATGAAAAGTTTCTTCCAATAAATTATATTTTGCATATAGAAACTTAAGCCTATCTTTAGGGTCACAATTTTTTTTTACATTGTGAGATTATTTTCTTGACAATTATGCATATTTAACCCCCCCCCCCCCCCCCCCCCCACACACACCCACACACACCATTAATTGGTCATAAAATGTGATCTTATCTTTATCAAGTATAGACAAAGCACAACACACAAATAATTATAATGTTTCATATATTTATTGAACACATCACATTAAACATTCATAGTGCTGTGGAAAAAAGACGTCAACAAAAGCTCATTTGAGTCAGGAGTTGGCAAACCTGGCATCCAATTAATAAAACAAGATTGGAGGTGTGGGTTAGTGCTACTTTGACTTATAAAAAGCACTCAAACATTTTGAGTTTTCTATTAACAAGAAGCATCTGCTGATGTAGACCATGCCTCGCAAAAAAGAGATCTCAGAAGATTGACGGCGTAAAGATGGAAAGGGTTACAAAGTTATCTCGATGAGCTTAGATATTCATCTGTCCACAGTTAGAGAAATAGTCTGTAAATGGAGACGATTTAGTACTATAGGTACTCTCCCTAGAAGTGGCCATCCTGCCAAGATGACTCAAAGGGCACACCGCAGAATGCTCAGTGAGGTAAAAAAAAAAGAGCCCTAGAGTGACAGATAAAGACTTGAAGGAATCATTGGAACTGGTTAACCTCTCTGTTCATGCGACTACTAAATATGGAAAACATTAAACAGGCATGGTGTCTATGGCAGGACACCACGAAGGAAGCCGTTGCTTTCCAAACTTCATAAATCACTGATTTGATTAGACGCACGGTCTTTGACTTCAACAACGCAAGAGATGGGAAGTGTTTTCTCCTCCCTTTTAAAAGTTGATAAGCCTAAATATTTTGCTGCTAACTATACACGATTGTTTAGTTAGTTGTATTTTATTATGTACATTTTATTTAGCATCCCTGCTTTCTGCAACACTATCAGAACAGACCTGCAATTTTTGGATTGCAACTAACCAGTTAAATGATTCCTCCACTGCGGCAAGTTTGCAAAGCATTTAAGCATTCATGATAATTGACAATGCTCAAACGGATCTGCTCAAATCTTCAGAATATTCATCTCATAATGATGCTGTCAAATACCAGATAATGGAAATTGATTTGCCTTGTTAAATGTCTTTACGACAATTGCAAGGAGAGGCAAGTTTTTAGCGTTCCTCCGAGTGCACATTACATTCTAGAGCAAACTTGATTCTCTACGCCGGTAACATGAGGCGAGAGAGCTGTTCTTTGTCGGACGAGGAGTTGCCTCTGATTTTATCATTGTCTCTTGGGCAGAAGATGGTGGACTGTGGTGCCAGAGACCTGCAGTGTTCCTGTAGACTTTTCGGTACACTGAGACACCACCATTTATCTGGCATTAAACTCCAGAGTTGAACCTGTGCAATTTAATATCTTTCAAAGTTGACTTGACTGTTCGCATGTCTGATGTCTGACACATTACAAATAAATGGCAAGAGCGTTCTAAAAATAGTATGCTCCAATCTGATTGGCCGGTGTTACACAGTTCTTTTTTATTATTATTCTGGTAGCTAGCTATAAACATGTCATCAGCAAGATTTTTTCCTATTTGTTGTGCCGCCATGATAGTAGTTAGTGAAAGAGAACTGTTGAGATTTATGCTATCAGTTTACACCAGTGCCTTCTATATTGCCCCTCGCATCAAAATTGAGAATTAAATTGTTTTCTCACATTTAAACACTTAGCTAATAGTGATTGTGTACTTGCTTAGAGGATTTTTCAGTCAAAAGTTTCAGCAAGATTATTTTCAAACTGTTGCAGGAAAACTGAGTGTCGAGGAACACAGTTTACGCTAATGCATGCTATAGCGCCCCTTGTGGCAATGTTGAGAATTGTGTTTTTACACATTTCAGAATGAAGCAATGTGTGAAACTGGGCATGCATAGCTAGAAGCATTTACATTTGTATACTTGCATAGAGGATTTTTTCCAAAAGTCAAAAGTTTTGCAACGTGAAACTAGCATTCGAGCACATAAATGCCGATGAATAAGATGTGTTTTGAGAGTGTGAAAAGAGCCGGAATGGAATTCAAAAATTGGATTTCCGTAAACCACAATAGAAATTGTCATTGCTCAATGGATGCCTAGTTGATAGTTTCTCACATTTTGGTCACTTGACGAAACATCATTTTGTTCTTGTGACACACCTTCCCCATTGAAATCACAACGTAACATATTTATGTTTTATAGGAAATGAATCCTACATTTAGTACCCTTAAGATCTATAGCACTGTAACATTATTTTCAGGACACTGAATAACGTTTTACCCCCAATTCTAATTTCTATAACACGTGCGGTCATTTTACTTTTACTATTCCCATTATTTTCAATAGGAATTCTCAGTGCCATAACAGTCATGTTTTACTGTATTAGGACCCTGTTATTTCCGCGTTGTGGGAAACATGGACGTATTTGTGGACTTCAGACATTAAAATGGAATTAACTATAAAATGTGGAATGTCATAGAATTTGACATATTTGGGATGAAATTAATGTATAAATGCACAGTTAATCAAATGTTAATCGTGATATTTCCTAGTGTGATGATTAAACTACAAAAGGCTGAGATTTAATTAAATAAATAGCCTACATAAGCTGGGTGCTTCAACAGGAAGTGAATGTGACAAGCCACTGCTTATATACTAACCACATCATTAACATCAAGTGCGCTAGCAAAGCACTTTATTCACTGTGAAGCGCGTAGAACATGCAGACTATATACAGTATTTATATAATTAAATCATAGCCTTTTGCGGTTTAATAAGCATATTAGCCCATATAATGAACTGCTTTTCCGGAGTTTAGAAGTGAAGCCGTCAAAAACATCCAGTTTTATGCTAAAATGCCAAAATAAAAGCTCCATTTAACTATAAAAAAAAATGTGACAGAAATATATTACTTCTGTATAGTAAAATATAATATTTAATGTAGTAGTAGTACTAGTAGTAGTAATAATGATAATAATAATTACTACCTTATATTTAAGCAATATCTCAGCCAAAGGTTTTATCACTGCTTTCATTATTACTGTGATGCTCTACTGTGCAGCACTGTATTTGACCATAATAATAATAATAAATTAAAATAAAAACAAAACTTTTTTGGGGTTTTGGATTGTGCTGTGAAGATCAGTACAGACGCTCTTCATTTATTAAAAAATAATGCAATGGTATGTAGAAAAGTAATTGTTCTGTTTTCATTCAAATTTGATGAGTTAATTTGATTAGACAGTTTTTTTTTTAATGATAAAATGTAATTAAACTTTAAAACCCAGAATTCAGAGAAAATAAAATGGAAAACATGGAGTTTGGGAAAAAATTAAATGAATTTTGGAAAAAAAAATAAAACGGGATTCATAGGGCTCTACTGTATTACAAATAAAAAAAATATGCTGTTGTTGAAGGCATTTCTTAAAGTCAGGGAGAACTACTGTGATGCATAAATACTTTACAATTTAAATATTATTTAAATATTGTTTATGTAAAAAAAAAAAAAAAATTTTTTTCCAAGAGTATCATGATGGCTAAAATGTGCGTAACTGTCAGTGAAATAATTTCAAAATGTATTTTTTTTTTTTAATATATTGTTAAATAATTTAATTATTTATTTTGATTTGGATTAATATAGGCAAAAATATTTTCTTGGCAGTTTTCGTGCGAATCGCCCCCTTAGAAATTTTGACCGAAGATGTTCTCATCTAATAAACTGGAAACCATAATATATTTGCTCAACTCAGTGGTTTAGACTGGTTTTTAGATCAGTATTTACAGGTAGTCATAGAGACACAAAGGTCATGACCTTGCTGTTTAAATAAGGAAGCTGTCTCCAAGGACTTACTGGATGCAGCTGAGATATGATGGATAAGATGATGTTATGAATGCAATTAGCACTAAAGCTGCTGTTTTCCTCTCCTCTATGTGAAGGAGAAGGTGAAGGAGAATGGCCTTCTATTGTTGGGTTGTTGTTTTTTTCTGAAGGAGATATAAAAGGTGCCCATGGCAAAACATTGCAGGCTATTAAACTGTGACTTTGAGAGGAGTTGATGATGAAAAGTAGGTGATTGCTATTGGTGAGTCATACCACCCAAACACACCCCCACATGTACGCACAGAACACCAAAGAAAAACAGCTGATGTCACAGTTAGATGCCCTCTTTCCAGACTCCAACATTAACTTTTTGCCTCCTGCCAATAGCAGGTGAATGGAGAACATTTACGGCTATAATAAACAGTATTTTGGATTGCGTTCTTTATTTATTATGACAAAAGTATTATTGAGCTGTTTTTTCCTCATTTATTTGCATCAAACAGCATAATGCGACAGTCCTTTAGACATTCTATGGGCGGTCGTAAAACGCTAGTTGACTGTTACGCTCTTTCATATGATAGAGCCGATAGAGGATGTTATCTTAGTTAATAAAATAATTTCTGGCAGCGCTTCCCTTTCAGTTATAAAATGATGGAGAAAGGAACTCTTAACACTATTTGATGTACAAAACAAACCCAGATGGGACTTGTGATAGAAATAAAGTATTTTTCAGCCTATGTAAGTTATATTTGAATTACCACAGAAGCACACCAAATCTTAACTATCACCAAAACTCTGAATGAGACGTGTTTGTTTGCAAGCGCTTTTCATGGTGAGTTCAAAGTGGCGCTCGACGCTGGCATTGCCTCTCTGACACGAATCATAAATGCAGCTTCACAATTGCTGTAACAAAGCGGATAGCCAGAGTCTACTGGCAGATTAATATTGTGGAGGATGAGAGTTTAAGGGATTTAATGCCCATTGCAATGAATATGCAACCTATGTGGGGACTAGTTCTTTCAATTAGTCAAACTCCCACTTAGACTTTGGGAAACGTTTAATGTTACTTGAATTGGTGCTATATCAGTGCATTGTCTTTATATTGTGGAAGGCTTTGTTTGGAAAATGTTAATAAAGCATTATATCGCTACATATTATTTTGTTTTCTTTCCTAAAATAAACAAATATATGAATTTTGACAAGAAAAGAAGTACATTTAGTGTCAAATTTCAGCACTTTTAAAATCTGCAATTAATCGCGATTAACTGCAAAAAAAAAAAAAAAAAAACGATGCGATTAATCGCAATTAAAAATGGTAATTGACTGATAGCACTAGTATGAATGGAATTGAATAGAGTGCGAAGTCTAGTGTCACCACGGCTTAAGCGACACCACTAATGGGCCTTTCACACCAAATACATTTGTGCGAACTCTGTTTTTCATACTTTCTATGTAAACATGCACTAGATGAAGAAGTTACCCTATCTTGTTTTTCAGAGTCTCGTGCAGGAGTGTCAAGTTTCTTAGACGTTGTGTCAAGTTGAAAAGAACTTAAACTTTATAGTTTCAGGTGCCTCGAGAACTTTCAATCTCGAGGCACCTGCGTTCTTGTTGTTTAGCATCTAGCTTTTTTTACTGCAAGAAAGTCCCCTAACTTAGCAAGTAAATAAAACAAAGTTCTGAAAGCCAAACACATATAACTGTCTATTGAGGAAAACATCACTGACTGTCAAAGTCGTTCACATCATAAAATCCACCTTAAAGAACTGTCTAGTGGCATTTGCTAAGGTAAACTATTGCTTATCGTTAGTGCTAGTGATTTGAACAAACCAGGAGGTCAGGAATTGGCTGGTTAGCAGTTCCCTTCAGGTAGATGGCAAAAGGCATGTTTCTCCATTGATAGTCATTCAGACAGTGTTTTCTGATGAAAAAGGAAAATTTACACTATTTCGTTACATTATAGTGCATCCTTTGCTAGTGACAGACTTTACTAAGCAATCAGACCTTTTGTTTGCCATGTCTAGGGTTCAGAATATCATACTTGGGGTGGGCTCTTTTTACTTGAACCAGTAAGTAACTACCCAGAACATCCTAGCAGCCACTTAGCAATCCATAGTGACGTGCCAACACTCAGAACACCATAGCAATTGCATAGCACTGCCCTGGCAACCACTCATAACATCTTAACATTTGGGTAGCTTGTTTCAGAAATGGTAAAAACCTTTCTATGTTGGTTCTACGGAAATCCTTTAGGATTTTTTGAAAAACCCTAAACCAAGACCAACATTTCTGACTGTAACTCCTAGAGCGTTCAAGCTACAGCCACCAGACTTGGCACAGACCTTCAGACTGTTATAATCCGAATGACAGTTTTTGCACAGCAGGCAATCAAACATCCCCAAAATCCCATAGATTTACATTAACGTAATGTTCAAATTCAAAAATTCAAATGTAAACAAGGCCTTTAATCTGCTTTAACTCTCTCTCTCTTTCTTTCTTTCTTTCATTCATTCTATCTATCCAACTATCTGTATCCTTCAAAATTATTTTATTTAAACGAGTGTTAAACTTTCAGATAAGGCTTTGTCAAGCCAATATCAGAGTTTGTTTTGATCCAGTCTTATATGCATTTGCTGCTTGGTGAGTATTAATGTTGCATCCTGCCCCTTTCTTTCACATTTCTTTAATATTCTCCTTTCATTTCTGCCCATAATTCCCAGTTCTTTTATAAAACGGACTGTGATATACTGTAAAAGTGTTGCACTGTAATCTCACCCCTCCATCAATTCATAGACTCCTCAGCGGCCTCAGTTTAGCGACCTGACCTACAGGACTGCCCCATTCAGACGACTGACCCCAGCTCATATCCAGCAGTTATCCAGACTTATCTCAGCCCCTAAAGACCCTCGACTGACTCCAGATCAGCCCCACACAGCACAGACACACTCTGCATCATTATTACCATGGGAAACATAACTAGCTCTGCAATATAGAACAGATGTGCAAAGTCACAAAGGTGAATGGCGCTTTTTCCAAAACACAAAAGCAACCTAAAGGCATGGTCACATTTATCTTTGCATGGCAAAATTCCTGCATGCAAAGAAGGCGTGGGAGGATGTTAAGCGCGTGTGAAACCAGCAAAAAATGAATTGCCGAGCAGCCTCTTTTTAATGCGCCACTTTACACTCTGTGAGAGTGATGTTAAAAGAAACTCGCCGCTAAAATATTTAGTGTAGCTGTACATGAAGCACCACCCACACAGAGGTCACTGCCAAACCAAGCAACGTCCAATTGGTCAACTTGGCTAATTCGCCTGTCAAAGTTCACCAACCTTGAGTCAATCGCACGGAGTCCCATTGAGTTGACTGTATTTCACCGTGCGAAGGCAAATGTGACTGTGTATTAACCTTTTAAACTCTGGTGCATTTTTGGGATGCCACCTGCAATTTTTCACACTCAAATTATTCATTAATAATATTGTATGTGTTTATAATCTTATGATAAACAGAAAGTTTTTGTAAACATGTAATTCTGGTTCTGTTCACTCAACCTCACTTTGAAAAGTCTCATTTCATTCCATTAAATGGCAGCAAGCACTAGAACAATTATTTTTTTCTCTATCACATTCTATCACAATATACAGATCTGAAATGTAGGTGGCGCTCTAATGCATTTTAGCCCTCACAGATGTGCTCATCCATAGACATTCAGTGTAATTTTCAGTTCATGCACCACCCTCATTATTTCATAGAATATCTCGGCCTCTGAGTGGACTAAAAGCTCAATTTAAGCGTCAATAGAAAGCTGAGAACCTCCCTTTGTAATGATTAGGGTTGGAAGGGTTTACATTTTCATTTTAAAATCTATTACAAATATGGATTACTTAGTAAAAATGTAATCAGTTATATAACCCAGTTACCTTGTGAAAGTAATGTAATCAGATTACTTTTTTCGCATTTGTGAATAAAGTCAAGAGAAAAGCAATATGTTCTCAGTGACTTTTAATCATACATTCTGAATGCAAACAAACCATGTTTGAATGATGTTATGAGTGATGTAGCCATTATTATATATAAGAAAATAACATGAAAATCAGGGACACTGCCTCCTTAATAGGAAAACAGAACTCCGCATTTTTAACCAAATCAGGTGAGTCCTCTATCTGTTACAGAAAATAGTTTATTTTTTCATCAAGCAAATACAGTTAGAATAACAGAACTGAATTACTGTATGTCTTGGTTAACATTAAAAAATCTGACAGTATATACCTCATTAAAAAAAACACTACCAAGTTAAATTCTGCCGTGTATTGCAGTTAGCATGTAGACTAATTGGCTTTGGCCATTCATGAACTTCCGACTGCAATAGGTAGATCACATGCTATCTTCATCATCATCATTATTATTATTAATGCCTCCAGTGCCTGTCATCTTGTTTTAAAGAATAGATCAAAAAAGAGACGTTTGTATTTGATAACTTTCACTTTGTAATTCACATTCCTGAGAGTGAGTGCTTTCATTTGATATATGACTTGTCCATTTAGGTGCTATGTGAAGGACTTTTATTTTCATATAAATATTTCTACCCCATTACCTCTAGGGGGGCGCAATTTTCAACGCGAATGTTTTGAGGCCTTATTTTATTATTTTATGTAACATAAATGCAGAATTGATCTCTGTAAAGTTCAGATTCTAAGCTTTCAAATGAAACCTCATATGCCTGACTTATGTATACGGAAACTTTAACGTTTTAACCGTAAACTTTTTTCACGATATAGCGCCCCCTTTTGGAACTGCCAGAAAGATCAAACAGAAAGTTTAAACCGATTTGAACTGATTCAAAGAAATGAATTGAACTTACTGTACCAACTCTAACACCATTGTCGCTACTGAAGTTTAAAGGAATGTTCCGGGTTCAATACAAGTTAAACTTTATTTGTTGCATAATGTTGATTTCCACAAAATTAATTTTGACTCGTCCCTTGTTTATTTAAAAAAAAATCACTGTTACAGTAATACACTAACAGTGGAAGTGAATGGGGCCAGTCCATAAACATTAAAATACTCACTATTTCAAAAGTAGAGCCATAAGACGTAAACATTATATGTGTTAACTTGATTTTAGTGTGATAAAGTCACTTACTAACCTGTTCTGTGTAAAGTTATATCCAATTTTGCACCTTCTTTGTCATGGCAACGCAAAGACACAAACAATTTTTTTTAAATAAAGGAAGGACAAGTCCAAATAATTTTTGTGATAATCAGCATTATGCCACAAATGCTGTCGACCAAGCTAAATTTGTATTGAACCTGGCTGGAACCATTCCTTTAAATCATAGACGCTATTAGCACATCTCTGTTGAAAGAATTATGATCTATTAATTGTGGCGGCACTAGTCTATTAATGCAAAACGTAATTACCCATTAGAAAGCACATCAAATCATCGCATTGATTTATTTAAATTTTTGCAAATATATTGTGAATAGGCCTACGCTATACTATCTTTAAATCGAGTTATCGGGGTATCACTAAGTTCGGTGTGTGCAGTGAGATAGATGCTCGAGAGTGAAGGTGTTTTAATACTGTAGTTGCAGGTGCGTTGGTGAGTCTGTGCTGTTGGTTTTTAATCACTTCAGGTCTGCTCTTATCTACTGCACACCCACAAGCTTAAAGGTCACCTCTGACAGCTCAAAGTCTCCTTTATCTGCATTTAAATTCACACACACACTGACACACACAGGCCAGGGCGAGGGCTCCACAGTCCCCATTTGTTATAACGGCAGTATTTACTCTCCACCCCGTTAAAACACCCTTACACCCTTATGAGTAGTATTACTATGCACAATTAACAGGAGCTTGGTTTATATGTCAATTTTATCCACTTGCCCACATAAAAACCAGTTAAATTGCAGTTAAATTATTTGTAAAAGGTGGTATGTGTGACAGCACCTTATGTTGTTAGTATGTGTTTAAGGGCTTCAAGTTTATGTGACAATAGTTGGATTTTTTTTCTTTTTCTTTAAACGACATCAAGATTTTATGTTCAAATTCATATTAAGGTATATAAGGGAAAGTGTGTATCTCAGGTCCTGTGACATATTTTAACCCTCATATTCTGATCAAGAAGGGCTGCTTACCTTACTGTTTTGCCCGGAAGCACTGTGTGTGTGTTTGTGTGTGTGTGTGTATGTTTTGCTCTATACATGTTGATAGTCTCACCCCTTCATTTCTGTGTGTGTTTGTTCTGCATGGTGGCTTTATAGATTGTACTTGCTCTTTTTTTATAGTCTTTCCCATTCATTTCAAATAACTGGGTCAATTTTGACCGCGTAGAGTAAAGGGGTTGCTTTTTTTATGACCACTTAGACTTATCAAATCTAGTCCAAATTATTTTGTGATTTTAGATGGCAAGTCAGGGTTACCATGTGTCCTGGAAATCCTGGAATTTTGCAATGCAGTTTTCCAGTCATGGAAAATTAGAAAAATACCTAAATGTCCTGGAAAATAATGATTTGTCCTGGAAAATATTTTAGTATAATAAAACGGTTTGACTGTGTTGCTAGCAAGGTTTTCATTCCATGTATAAAATGATGATAACGATCGGGACTCAGAATAGGAGTCAAATACACAAATTCATATAGTTTTGTCACTGCCGGCGGCTGCTCATTGTGAAACAGTGTCAACGGTTAAGGGTGCTTACATCCTCATGATTGATTACAGCAGCGTGCAATCGTGTGCTTGGCCATTGCAGCCCAACCGAGGCAGATCGCTTGATTGATTAAAGCTACAGCCAATCATGTGCTTGGCGCATGCACAGTGAGAAGCGGCACTCATGAAACTTCTCATTCTTAAACAAACTAAATGACCAGATACATGTACCGATCGACTGAATGCGAGGGGCATGTTGTTCGTTTACTTCAGCATCAGCAAGTGAGTCTACCTTGTTCATCGTGGAGAGAAAAGGGTGGAAGAGCGATTAATGCATAAAAGTGACTGATGTTTATACACGTTGAGGGGTTTCCACATGACTCGCGTCAGTGCTGCCGAATACATTAAAAGGCTTGTTTGAAATGCCAGTTAGAAATGTGTTTAATAGAAATGTAGAAATTTGGTCCGACTTGCTGTGATGTCATGCTGACGTATGCCAAAAACTATCTCGACGTCAAGGTGGCCGTGCCAGGCGGCTCAGTTGGGCGTAGTTGCGAGAAGCGAGAACTGTCCGACTTGACAGGACGTATTTTACTCGTCCCCTGACTGCAGCCATCTACTCTCGTCTACTTTCAAGGCGAGGGGTTTGGCATCTCAAATGAGACTAATGTCTATGAAGTGACGCGTCAGTGCAACTTTGGCTCCAACTTCACACCAAAGTGTTTTTCACACACATTTTTGCCTCACACAAATGATGTCTTTGAGAGTACAAAGCTACAAGAAATATTTTTAAACTGTCCAAATTTATGAAGAGATACGTGACGCTTTCTGCAACGCTTGTCACATGGAAGGGCAAAGCGCCGCTTGTTGCTGCCGTTGAGCGGAGCGTTGACGCATCGACTCAACTCATGTGAAATGCGCTTTACAATGACCAAAGGAAATTATTGAAACTCAAAATTATTATTATTATTATTATGCTATTATTGTTGTCTTTTCTGATAAAAGTCATGTTCTGCAGTTTAAATGCTGTAGGAAAATGATACAGTACACCTGCTTTGTTCTTATAATGCTTAAACATTCGACTGAAGTCAGTAGATTTGTCATGCAAATTTTAATAATGTTGAAGGTAAGGACATTATTGATACTCATTATTATTAGACTATTATTGTTGTCTTTTTGGATGAAAAGTCATGCTCGGCAGTTCACAAACTGAGTGGAAATTATAGATCTGCTTTGTTCTTATAATGCTTAAATACTATAAAGTCTCTTGGCAGATTTTGGTCGTGAACATCTAAAGATGATTCAGTGACTCACTCATTGCACATTAGACTTTCATTTGTCACCACCTAGTGGCATCTCCAGAAGTGGTCACTAAACTAATCAATTAATGAAACTGAACAAATTTTGAAACAGAAGCAAGCCACACCAAAGTAGCCTTTATTTTTGCAGCTAATTCTACACAATTGTGCAGATAATTTTCTATACTTGAATCATTAGAATAGCTTAAGTTGGTGCTTTTAGCTTATACTTTAAAAAAAAATAAACCCGGAAAACATGTCCATGGATTAGTGATTGTCTGATTGAGTTTTTTGCCCCTCATGAGTTTGCATCCCTGTGAGTTATAAACTTTAGACAATGATGACAGTCGGACCACTAATTTAAAAAAAAATAAATTCACACTGGGTTGGTAGCATGGTGATTCAGCCTTAATACATCAGGATGTGAATTAATTTTCAATAACTCAACGATCAAGGTCAGTTTGTACCGCGGTTGCCACATGTAGTATGCGGAAAACACGGAATCTAGTCGTAAAAATGGCATTAGCAATAAAACACAGAATGTCCTGGAAAATGACACATTTGGACAAAAATGAATATTTGAATGTACAATTAATCAAATTAAAATTGTGATATGTCCTAGTGTGATAATTAAACTAAAAAAGTCTCTGATTTAATTGAATAAATAAAATAATCTGCAAGTTATGCGTGCTTCAGAATGAATGTGTAGAGCCGGCCGCTCATACACTGAAAGCACCTCATCATGATCATCACGTGCACTCTTGTGTGTGTGTGAGATTACAGAGACAGAGAGCACTCTGAAGTGTGCAGCACATACAGACTATGCATTTATTAAATTGAATCACAACTTTATGGGGATTAATAATCACACTGGGCCATGTAGCGAACTGCTTATCTGGAGAAACTACCGTCAAAAACAAATGGAAACGGCAAAATAAAAGCTCGATTTAAATGGACGTATGTGATTTTGCATAAATAGTACACTTGTTGGCTGCATAAAATGTCCTGGAAAATTGTGCCTCGAAAAGAGTGGGAACCCTGCAAGTGGAGGAAATATCACTCAGGGCTCTACAAATATTTATGAGATTTGTGTTAATCTATCTTTAGGTCATGGTTTATTCTTCAATTATTGTTAGTATTAGTATGTTTATATTTGCAATTGTATTTATGATCTAGTTTATATTGGTATTTTTCCACCTGTTGTCGTAGAGTGATTTTTAAGTCACTGCAGCAGGGGCCGGTGGAAGAAGTTGGAGAGGTTAAAATGTTTTTCCATGTTTCAATCAATTTTCAAAATCAAAATCAACCGGTAGAAGTGAAGTGCGTTCCGATACAAACACTGTAAATACTAGCCATGATTTGTGTGTCAGTAGATGAAAATTATTAATAATACTTATTAATAATATAATTGAATGGAATGTGAATCTAAATTCTGATGAGAACCACATTTTTCATGCGTGAAAAAGGAGCGTATCACATTCAACAATGACACAGTTAATGCACAAAAGAACACAAGTCCATATTTTTATTCTTCCAATACATTTCATGCAGTCCATTTACACTACCAACTTCTTATAAATGTGCTGTCTTTGTTTAAATCGCTGGTGCTTGACAGGGAACGGACTATATCAGGGGTTGGATCATTGTCTGCTAGGTTGTGAGATCTTATCTGTCATGAGTACAAATTACCAATTAGAAGGATAGAACTGTACATTTGGCATGTTTGGGCAACAGTGACCTCTTTGGCGATTCGTGTTAATATCTCCAGGTTTATGTAAATGACCGTGAAAAAAGTGGGTCGCAGTGGGCAAAAGGTTGAGAAACCTTGGACTATATACACAATAGGACACAGATGTTGCCGGAGAAGAACCTCAGAATTCAATTGCACTTGACCCAGCCCATTAGCTCTTTACGCACATAATTTCACCAAACCCACTTGCGCCTAGACTTAGCACATGTTTGCACGAAAACACCCAAGCTTCCTGGCTATGCCCATTGACTTTGCGTGTATGACTTATGGCATTTCGCTGCACTTAACGTTAGCGCTCTTAAAATTGGGCCCCGTATCTTGTACCGCTCAGATAAAGGAAACCATTTTTATTATATTGAAAAAATGGATTTCGGTCAAAAATGACAGAACAGATTAGGACGTTTAATCACCTTTTTGCCTTTGCTTGTTCATTGTAAATGGTCCTGCATTTTAAAAGTACAAATAGACCATGCAGTCTTTAAATTAAATGGATAGTTCACCCAAAAATCCTGTCATAATTTTCTCAACCTCATGTTGTTCTAAACCTGTATGATATTCTTTCATCTGTGGAACACAAAAGAAGATGTTTGGCATAATGTTAGCTTCAGTCACCATTTACTGTCATTGCATGTTTATCTCGATACAGTGAAAGTGAATGGTGACTGAGGCTAACATTCTAACGAACATCTTTTTTTGTGTTCTGCTGAAGAAAAAAAGTCATATAGGTTTGGAAAAACATGAGGGTGAGTAAATGATGATGCAAATTAAATTTTTTAGGGGACACTATACCCTTAATGGTTTTGCATAGGTGATGATTGTTTCATTAAATGAAAAAGAGTGCATTGACAATGCATAGATATTTGTGGAAAACTAGGTAATAGTACTTATTATAAAATAATAGGAAGCAAATGAGCGCTGAAACGCCCCCAGCCCTTTTTCAGTTTAAAGTACAAAAGCCAGATGCATGGAGGAAGATATTCATGGCTAAATCTCAGTGACAGCACAGTTCATTTCAGCTCTGTCTCTCCTCACGCTCTTTTCTTTCGCAATTTCTTCCATTTTTCAATCAGCAAGGACCGGTTGAGCGGTTTTGCAACAAAGCTGCAACAACAAGCCTCCATAACCAGTAGATTTCCATTTCAAAAAGTATTTACATGCTACTAAGCGAGAAGAAATAGAACCGACTCCCTTGCATTTGTTCCGTCGTGTATTTGCATACAGGCCACAGTGTTATCAGCCTCCTCTGTGCTGTTTATGGAAAAGAAGGCCGACCACTTTCATATTTACAGAGGTCTTGACTTCAATCAGTGTAATAAATTTGGAACAGTCACAGGAAAACATTTCGTTAGCATTTCGAGAAAATTTGTCTATTGGTTTCTCTGACTCATCTGTGAATGTGTGGAATGAAGATTTAATGTTTACAAGCAGCAACGCAATTTAGCAATCTCGCATCTTTCGATGTTTGTTTAGCCCGTAACCTAGAAATCATGACAGCATTTGGATTCATTATGGAATCTGCTGGCGGCAAATAACCCAATGTGTTTGGAAACAGAAGTGTGGCTCCTGAATGCATTTCTTGAAGACCTTGCAGTTGAATTACGTCAAGTTGTAACATTTACAGGCCAAATGACTGGAAGAACGAGAGTGCTGGGAATGGGAAGCACTGAAGCTGGTTTTTAAGTCTTTATTGACCTCATAATGTTCAAGGTTATATTGATTTTAAAACCTCAGGCTGTGTCTCATTCCTTTGCCTAGCGTTTTGACTTCAAAAGCATAAAATTCTTGCATAGTCAGATTTTTTTAATAAGCTGATTTTTGGTAGTTATCAGCATATTGGTGTGCATATGAATGTTTTCACATATGACGCAGTCAAATTAAATATGCTAGTTAAAATTTGGAAATAGAGAGTTCGATTTCAGAACTACGACAGAGAGGAAGATTATTAGAGAATAATGAATTGAATTTCCGTCTGTTCCTCGTCCAAATCTAAATGGTTTCAGAAGACTTGTACGCTCTATTCCAAGTCGTTTGGACTTTTATAATATGTTTTGAAAATATTAAATTTGAAGAATTAACAACAGGACCCAAACTATGCAGTTCAATTGCTACTTAATTAACATATATAATAATGAACACAACCAAAAATGAAGTAAACTTTAAAGCAATAGTAAAAAATCGATCTTTGGATTTTAAGAATATATATCGGGATCATTCGAATGAAGATCATGATGAATCGAAAAATAAATATTTATACCCAGCCCTACAAAATACACAATTTTCACAATGCATTACAAAAACTAACCAAATTAGAAGAATTAATATATAATAAAGACAAGAACACATTATACACCCCAAGTTCTACAGGTTTACACAATATACACAATATATGTAATATATATATAACATGAAGTACTCATTGGATATGTAATATATTTCACATTTATTGTGTAATGCATAGCAATGCACCAAAAACATTGTAAAGGCCAGTATCAGTTGTCATTCAATTAAAATCGAAACTGTATAATGCATTATATAACAACAGACCCACCAGTCTAGAACCGCTATTCTAGGCACGTCAACATCCAATTATGTTTCAGACATTAATTAAACAGGTTAATTGACAGCTTCGATTTACAGCCGAGGATTTCCTCAAGCAACACAGCAAGCGGTAAAAGAGGTCAAGAGTGCAACTGCTGGATTCTGACTGCGTTTGAAGCATGCAAAGACTTGCTACGTTTACAAAAGGAAGCCAAATGCCATTTCTGCCACTAATGCATAATCCGAGCTATTTTAGTGCAGTCTCCCACGCATGAAAAATCCAAGGCATCCTCTCCCGTTTAGTATTCCATGCATGCATTATGTAACATGCTTTGCGGGGGATGGGGAGAAACGGGTGAAGAGGAAGATACTCGTCCCATTGCACGTGGGCTATTGTCACAAGGCTCGCACGGTACCTCCGTGAGTCAGTGACAGCGGCTTTGCCTGCAATTGCCCTCGAGGTAAGATGCAACAGAGTCGCGCACATCTCTCTGTACACTGAGGTGTCAGAAAATGTATGATTTACACCTGCTGTCTGAGGGATGTAAGTGGGTAGGACTGATATTTATTGAAATTTAGACACGCCTCCTTGTAGGAGGAGAGGTGCAATTGTATAAGTCACTATCTTGTTTCAGTCCTCCCTCAGCGTGCTTTATATTCATGCATGAGTGAGTATTCATTAGTTTGAACTAATCAGTCACTGTAGAACGACATGTGTGTGTTTGTGCCCAGAGGAAAATGTAATTGCTCTGGGGTTGCAGTTTTGCAGCTCAGGAGACTTACAGGAGTTCGGTTGTATTTCATGGGAATATCAACTTTGCCTCAGAGTTTTCTTCTAAAATGCCTTAGGGGAAATAAAAATAGCCACAAATGTTTTGTGAGCCCTTTCAACATTTAATCATGTGCAGGTTATAAATTATAATTATCTATTATTCAGTTTTCACTTGTTAAAATGTTAATTCCTGAGGTCAGTAATGGAATCACTAACAGTAATTACGTTTGCACTAGTAAACATTTTAATTCTTCATCTAAAAAATGACGTCTCATTCTTGAGATAAAAAATGGAATTTCAGCTAGTTACGTTTTTTTTTTTTTTTTATCTGTAACTGCATTTTCACTAGTGGAATTTCACAATTATAATATGGCAAGCTGAAATGACTTTTAATCATTCGCAGGATATGAACTGTTGATATCAACAATTACATTTTCACTAGTGAAAACGCAATTTTTATTTATAAAATTAATAATTACATTTGAACTAGTAAAAACTTTCATTATTGATATCAAAACTGACGTCATCACTAGCAGGAATACACATTCTTTATATTAAAAAAAATAATTTAAACTAGTAAAAATCTTTTGATATCCATGAATGCATTTTCAGTAGTAGAATTTCACAATGATCAATCATTTACTCCCATTCAAAGTGCAATTATGGATTTCAAAAATGTATTTCATACTAGTTACTAGTACAAATGCAATTTTTTTATATCAATAATTACATTGTACTAGTGTAAATATCCATTCCTGATATCAACTAGTAAAAGTGTACATTTTTTGTCTCTGTTAATGCATTTCAACATGTTAGATTTCGTATTTCAGATATCTGGAAATGGATTTTGGATACCAATAAACTGGACAGTAATTAAAGATATCTAAAGAGGGTTTCTTACTAGTTATCAGAAATTAACATTGCCACTAGTGGAAACCAAATTAAAAGTTTGCATTTTTACTAGTTGTAATTCAGTTTTTGATCTCAAGAATGGACATTTGCACTAGTAACCATGTAATTACTGATATCATTTTTACTAGTAATAAGTGCATTGCTGATATGTGAAATTGGAATTTTAACTAGCAAGAAATTAATTTTTGATACCCGTAATTGCGTTATTTAATGGGAATGAATAAGAGATCATTGTGAAATTCTACTATTGAAAATACAGTTACGGATATCAAGAATTACAGTTGAAATAAAAATTTTGATATCAGGAATGTGTATTGTATCAGGGATGTAGTAATTTTTTATATAAAAAATTAAGATTTTTACTCATTCAGATGTAATTACTGATATCTAGAATGAGCATTTTATCTAGTGGAAATTTTATTGTTGAAATCAACAATACATGTTTTGCGAATGATTAAAAGTAAATTCGGCTTGCCATACAATGGTTACATTGTTACTAGTGCAAACGCCCATTCCTGATATCAACAATTGATTTACAACTAGTAAAAGTGCAAAAAAAATGTATATCTGTATTTTACGCCTTTTAAGATATCTTTAACTACTCTTCAGTTTAATGATTTCTGAAAGCTATTTCCAGATATCTGAAATTAACATTGCCACTAGTATAAAACAAATTCCAGATATAACAAAATATATTGTTTTTACAAGTAATACATAACTTTTATGAATATTTGGAATTCCAACTAGTACGAAATTAATAATAGATATCTGTAATTGCATTTTGAACAGGAGAGAATGACCGATCATTGTGCAATTCTACTAGTTATAACGCATATAAAGATATCTTAAAAACACATTACAGTTATCTAAATAAACATTGTCACAAGTGAAAACCAAATTACAGGAAATATTTGCACTTTCACTTGTAGTAATTCCAATGTTATCAAAAATTTGAATTTAACTAGTGAAAATTGCATATATACAGTATATATACACTATATTGCCAAAAGTATTCGCTCACCCATCCAAATAATTGAATTCAGGTGTTCCAATCACTTCCATGGCCACAGGTGTATAAAATGAAGCACCTAGGCATGCAGACTGCTTCTACAAACATTTGTGAAAGAATGGGCCGCTCTCAGGAGCTCAGTGAATTCCAGCGTGGTACTGTGATAGGATGCCACCTGTGCAACAAGTCCAGTCGTGAAATTTCCTCGCTACTAAATATTCCACAGTCAACTGTCAGTGGTATTATAACAAAGTGGAAGCGATTGGGAATGACAGCAACTCAGCCACGAAGTGGTAGGCCACGTAAAATGACAGAGCGGGGTCAGTGGATGCTGAGGCGCATAGTGCGCAGAGGTCGCCAACTTTCTGCAGAGTCAATCGCTACAGACCTCCAAAGTTCATGTGGCCTTCAGATTAGCTCAAGAACAGTGCGTAGAGAGCTTCATGGAATGGGTTTCCATGGCCGAGCAGCTGCATCCAAGCCATACATCACCAAGTGCAATGCAAAGCGTCGGATGCAGTGGTGTAAAGCACGCCGCCACTGGACTCTAGAGCAGTGGAGACGTGTTCTCTGGAGTGACGAATCACGCTTCTCCATCTGGCAATCTGATGGACGAGTCTGGGTTTGGCAGTTGCCAGGAGAACGGTACTTGTCTGACTGCATTGTGCCAGCTGTGAAGTTTGGTGGAGGGGGGATTATGGTGTGGGGTTGTTTTTCAGGAGCTGGGCTTGGCCCCTTAGTTCCAGTGAAAAGAACTCTGAATGCTTCAGCATACCAAGAGATTTTGGACAATTCCATGCTCCCAACTTTGTGGGAACAGTTTGAGGATGGCCCCTTCCTGTTCCAACATTACTGCGCAGCAGTGCACAAAGCAAGGTCCATAAAGACATGGATGAGCGAGTTTGGTGTGGAAGAACGTGACTGGCCTGCACAGAGTCCTGACCTCAACCCGATAGAGCACCTTTGGGATGAATTAGAGCGAAGACTGCGAGCCAGGCCTTCTCGTCCAACATCAGTGTCTGACCTCACAAATGCGCTTCTGGAAGAATGGTCAAAAATTCCCATAAACACACTCCTAAACCTTGTGGAAAGCCTTCCCAGAAGAGTTGAAGCTGTTATAGCTGCAAAGGGTGGGCCGACGTCATATTAAACCCTATGGATTAAGAATGGAATGTCACTTAAGTTCATATGCGTCTAAAGGCAGATGAGCGAATACTTTTGGCAATATAGTGTATATATATATATATATATATATATATATATATATATATATATAATTTTTTTCATATCCTACACAAGATTAAATATTGAAAGGGCTTGCGATACAAATGATTCAATTTGACATGCATTAAGAGGAAAGAGCTGTAAAAAAGAAAGTGGATTGTATAGCTCAGGGCCTCGTTTCCCAGGTTTCTCGTTTCCTTGCCGTTAAGAGTGTTTTCTATGAGCGATTCTACAAACGTTTGTTATTTTTTACTTGTGTTTCCCAAAACTGCACTTAACATGAATGAGCAAGAATGCACTTTAAGTGCTACTTAATAAAGTCGTTGTCCATGCGACAGTGCTGAAATGTGAATGTATAGTGCTGCTTGTCATTGTAACTTCGTTATATTTGTGCGTAACTTTACAATAATTTGTAATTTACCTCACTAATATTTGTTTAAAATATTTTCGCAAATATTTGACCTAATTAACTACATATTTACATATTGTTTTACAATAATTTTTTGCAGAACGATCTATTTCTTTTACACAATCTGCTTCCATAATCAGGTGTGCATGTGAAATATTTAGTTTTCACAAATTTCTCTCGATATGAAAGCTTCCAGGATTAGTGAAGACAGCGGAGGCCCTGTGTATGATCCTGCTAATTTCAAACATTCATTGAATATTACGAGGTTCACCGTGTTATCACAAATAATAAGCACAAAATAAGGAGATGTTTAGAAGATGCGCTTTAGGAACATTCACCAATAAAGCAGAGGTCTAATCTTTACTCTCAAAATTGATAACGGTGACAGCAATGCTGCATGTGTGGTGCTACACAACTTGTAGTGCTGGTGAAAGTGCCTTTAGGGGTCAGATAGGAAGAGGAGATAAGGATCAGCCAATATATATACTGATGATTTTCATGCAGTTTTTCTTCTCTCTCTGATTTTAATTTATACAGTTGTCTGCATCAATCATGCCACCACTTTGCTGTTACCAACTAGTCCAGCTAGTCCACATAAATAACTTTATTTGTTTACTAATTAATCTATTCATCCATTTATATAGACTATCTATTTATGCATTTCGTTATTATTATTATTGTTATTAAACGTGTCTGTTAAAATAAATATAAATAAAACAGTTATCCTGATATTAAAGTTCTAGCATAGAGTTTAGATATTTAAAGTGTAGGTATTTAAATTGTATCAGGTGTAATTTCGCGTTTGTCCTGCAGGTGTCTGCATAAGTCTGTCCTTACAATGCTCTTAGCGCTGTACGATTACTCAGAGCACTCGTAAATCAACAAGCATTTTAATGTACTACTTCAGTTACGATGCTTTTGGGAAATGGGGCCCAGATCATTTGGTCTTTCATTTGGGAAATTGATGAGAAATGCTGCGTTCATATCAAATCAAATCAAATCAAATCACTTTTATTGTCACACAGCCATATACACAAGTGCAATGGTGTGTGAAATTCTTGGGTGCAGTTCAGATCAACATAGCAGTCGTGACAGTGATGAGACATATATACCAATTTACGATAACATCAAATTAACACAACACAATTTAAAGTCTAATATACACATAATTACACACAACACAATATACAAATAATAACATACACTGTACAGTACAATACACACAATATAGATATTTCAATAAAAAAAAGTATATATAGTAGTATATATAGAATGTACAGTAGGTTGTATTGTACTGTATTGACATTCAGGCTGTCGGTTGATAGTAAGTTGTTAAGAGAGAATATAATATATAATAATATAATTTATGACAGTCCGGTGTGAGATAAAAGAGTAATAGTAATAAAGTGCAGTGCTGATGTATTTTGATCATGGGAGATCAAGAGTTCAAAAGTCTGATTGCTTGGGGGAAGAAGCTATCATGAAGTCGGCTGGTGCGGGTCCTGATGCTGCGATACCGCCTGCCTGATGGTAGCAGTGAGAACAGCCCATGGCTCAGGTGGCTGGAGTCTCTGATGATATTCCGAGCTTTTTTCACACACCGCCTGGTATATATGTCCTGGAGGGAGGGAAGCTCACCTCCGATGATGTGTCTGGCAGTTCGCACCACCCTTTGCAGGGCTTTGCGGTTGTGGGCGGTGCTGTTGCTGTACCAGGCGGAGATGCAGCCAGTCAGGATGCTCTCTATAGTGCAGGTGTAGAACCGTGTGAGGATGTGGCGGTTCATTCCAAATTTCCTCAGCCGTCTCAGGGAGAAGAGGCGCTGATGACCCTTCTTCACAACGACTTCAGTGTGGATGGACCATGTGAGTTCCTCAGTGATGTGGACACCCAGGAACTTGAATCTGCTGACTCTCTCCACTGGTGCTCCATTGATGGTGATGGGACTGTGTTCTCTGTCTTTTCTTCTGAAGTCCACCACAAGCTTCTTTGTCTTACTGACATTGAGGGAGAGGTTGTGCTCCTGACACCAGTGTGTCAGAGTGTGTACCTCCTCTCTGTAGGCTGTTTCATCATTGTCAGTGATCAGACCTACCACCGCCGTGTCATCAGCAAACTTAATGATGGCATTGGAGCTATGTGTTGCCACACAGTCATGTGTGTACAGGGAATACAAATGTGGGCTGGGAACACAGCCCTGTGGGGCTCCAGTGTTGAGGGTCAGTGATGAGGAGATGTTGCTGCCTATTTTAACCACCTGGCGTCTGCTTGACAGGAAGTCCAGGATCCAGCTGCACAGCGAGCTGTTTAAGCCCAGAGCCCGGAGTTTCTCATCAAGCTTGTAGGGCACTATGGTGTTGAATGCTGAGCTGTAGTCTACAAACAACATTCTCACATAAATGTTCTTTTTATCCAGGTGGGAGAGAGCAGTGTGTAGTGTAGATGCAATGGCATCATCAGTGGAAGCGGTTGTTGCGGTAAGCAAACTGTAATGGGTCTAGAAAGAGAGGCAGCACAGAGCAGATGTAATCTCTGATTAGTCTCTCAAAGCATTTGCTGATGATGGGGGTCAGAGCAACAGGACGCCAGTCATTTAAGCAAGTGATTTTTGATTGCTTTGGAACAGGCACAATGGTGGATGTTTTAAAGCATGTGGGGACTACAGACAAAGAGAGGGAAAGTTGAAAATGTCCGTAAAAACACCAGCCAGCTGGTTCGCGCACGCTCTGATGACGCAGCCCGGAATTCCGTCTGGGCCCGCGGCTTTGCGGATATTCACCCGTCGGAAGGATCATGTTATATCCGCTACAGAGACGGAGAGTGAACTAACCTCTGTAGTTTCAGCCGCGAGAGCTCTCTCCGCGAGGGTTGTGTTATTTCCCTCAAAACGAGCATAAAAAGTATTTAGCTCATCCGGGAGAGAGGCAGCAGTGTTCATGGCGGAGTTTTTATTCCCTTTAAAGTCCGTGATGATGTTAATTCCCTGCCACATGCTCCTAGAGTTGGTGGTGTTAAACTGTCCTTCAATCTTGTTCCTGTACTGGCATTTTGCTGTTCTGATTTTTCGGAGGGCATAACTGGCTTGTTTATGCTCCTCCGCGTTCCCGGAATTAAAAGCAGAGGTCCGCACATGAAGTGCCACGCGAACATCGCTATTAATCCATGGCTTCTGGTTCCGATAGATCCATGTTGTTCTGGTCGGAACGATGTCCTCTACGCACTTTCCAATTAAACACATTACGCTATCAGCGTAAAGCTCGATGTCGTCATCAGAGGCGGACCGGAACATCTCCCAGTCCGTGTGATCAAAACAGTCCTGTAGCGTAGAGTCTGATTGGTCCGACCAGCACTGGATCGTTCTGAGGGTGGGTGCTTCCTGTTTCAGTTTCTGCCTGTAAGTGGGCAGAAGCAGAATGGAAGAGTGGTCCGATTTGCCAAATGGTGGGTGGGGGAGGGATTTGTAGCCATCCCGGAAGGGAGAGTAGCAATGGTCCAAAACCCGGTCCCCTCGTGTGTTGAAACTAATGTGTTGGTGGTATTTTGGTGCAACTGATTTGAAACTGTCTTTATTAAAGTCCCCGGTCACAATGAACGCAGCCTCAGGGTGCGCAGTTTCCTGCTTGCTTATAATCCCGTACAGTTCCTTGAGTGCCCGGTCTGTGTTGGCTTGTTGCGGGATGTACACAGCAGTGATAATGACCGCTGTGAATTCCCTCAGTAGCCAGAATGGTCGACACAGAAGCATGAGAAATTCCAGATCAGGAGAGCAGAAAGACTTGATAGAATTTACGTTCCTCTGATCACACCAGGATTTGTTGATCATAAAACATACACCACCACCTCTGCTTTTACCTGAGAGGTCTTTCGCTCTGTCCGCTCGGTGCACGGAGAACCCCGTGGGTTCAATGGCTGTGTCTGGAATCTCCACAGACATCCAAGTTTCTGTAAGGCAGATAATGCAGCAGTCCCTTGTCTCTCGTTGGAAAGAGATCAGCTCGCAAAGCTTGTTCAGCTCGCAAAGCTTGTTATCCAGAGACTGAACATTTGCCAGTAGAATAGTGGGTAGCGGGGGTCGATTTGCGCGGCGTCTTACTCTGATGAGAACGCCGGCTCTGTTTCCCCATTTCCTTTTGCGTTTCTGCGGCCGTGCAGCACAGACAAAGGGGTCCGCTTGCGTGTTTGTAAACAGCGGGTCGGCATTGAGGAATTTGAAGTGTGTAATTGCTGAACCAATGTCCAAAAGTGTTTGTCTGTCGTAGACAATAAGGCAGACAACATCCAAGACAAAAAACATAAGAACTGTAAACAAAACAAACAAAACACTACCATGTTGTGTCGGAGCTCGCAACGCAGCAGCCATACTCTGCGCCATCTTGAGATCTCTGTCTTTATAAAAGCACACTTTGGTATCCCGGCAAATCCGAGCACAGTTTCTTCTAAAATGACTTTTTCTCATGAGAAACATCTGAGAAGCAGGAAACTTCAGAAAACCTCCATTTGCTCTCTATTTAATTTCAATGCTGTCTAGCAGAAACAATGGAGATATTAAGGTGACAGGGTTTCTGCAGGTCTGAAAAAAGTCTTAAATTCATAAAGTCATGATATAAATGTTGCATGAGGGATTGGTTTCTCAATACGTTTCAGTTGTTTTAAAGTTAAGAGTAATTTCTGAGCACGAATATAGCCCCATACCAGATTTGCGGTCTCGAGAACAAACTTTATAGTGCCACCACTAGTGTTGTCCAAAAATTTCAATAGTCGGTACTGATACCAGTGAATTTCACAGTTCTCAATACCAATTTCGGTACCACAGCAAAAATATGCTAATATGGTAATGTGCTATTGAACACACCAATTTAGCCTATTTAAAAAGTTACATTACAGTGTAAATAATATATTTAAAAAAATGCATGTTCCCTTCAAGTTTTTCTCAATCAAGGATGCATTGCTTAATTGTTTTTAAGTAGAAATGTTAAAAATGCTATTTTTGCCCGTAACTTTTGAACCGAATGTCCTAAAATCATGAATTTGGTGTCTACGGATTCCTTGGGTCATGAGGATTTCAAGGATTTCCATTTATAATTTTTCCCATATCAGCCATACTTCCTCTCTGGCACACTGATTTTTATCAGAAAGCTAAATATCTCTTGAATGCAATGTCAGATTTATAAGAAATTTGGTGTGCATCATTGACATCATGTTCTGAATGTACCTGAGCAGTTTGGAGACAGCGCCACCTATATTTCAAAAGATAATCCACACTTGTATGCTGACTCCAACCTTGGCATGTCTTTTTGCCATTCATGAATTATTTCAACTGAGTTGCACAGTGTGTAAATTTATGTACATTTATATTATTGGCTAATCTAGGAAAATGGATGTAGACTGCAGAATCATAGGGAGGTTCTTATAGCAAAAGATTAAAAAAAAAATCATAAATGCTCCTTTTGTTGAGCTTCTAGATTTAATGACCAAATGTATTTGAATAAAATCTTGTTTTAACATGTTTGGTGGTGATAACTTTCTTCCAGAGCTTTGAAGTATATTTTTAGGTGTTGTTTAAACACTATTCGAGTGAAACAGCACTGTCATAGAGGAATATAGCTGATACAATGTGTTTGATCAGAAGATTAAAGTTATTTCCACATTCTAGTGGTTAGGGGCAGAGGTATTCAAGCCTTATCGTGTTACTTTTTGTAAAATGATTAAAAAATTAATGGAGATCTGTTAAGTTGCGTTTTGAAACTTTAAAGTGTTACTACTGTATACAGTATATACTGTATGACTGTTCTTGTGCTCCCTAGGCATTTAGACAGTGATGCGATGACAATGTGTTCCCTTAAATTTAATCCTTAAATTTCCTTTAGTTGGTCTTAAAAAGGTCTTAAAAAAGTCTTAAATTTAGCTTCATTAAACCTGCAGAAACCCTGGGTGATCTCATTTGTGTTTTTTCTTTCCTATGCATCTGTGTGTAGGGTGAAAAAAGAGAGGTTTTGAGGAAGAAGAAATTAGCTCTCATATCTCATTTTTCATTCTCAACTTTTCTTTCTTTATATTTCTCTTGTGAGACGTCTTGATTGGAGGAGGGACTTTTGCCGTGCAGTAGTGATTTTAATTGAAATTGATTTTGTCTGTGACAAGGCAAAGCAGTGAGAATAAATAGCTCAGTGGCTGAGATGAGATGTGCAAAGCCCCAGATTTATAATAGCGTCCCGAGTCTGGAGTTAAATTGAAAACAGGCTGCGATATCCTACAGGGAGCAGGGTGTAGATTAGACCGCTTGCTAAGACAACACGTCACACACACATTCGGAAAATTTCCTTTTCACCTTGACATCCAAAACTAGCTTGGATACCTCGCATGCACACAACACTGGTTAGTTGTAGGACTGGGCAATATGTAGAATATTTGCTGTTGATCTTTCCTGTTTGTATGGAACACAGAATGAGATGTTAGGCTGAATGTTCACTCTCAGTCACCTTTTAATTTTGTTTAAATCAATGCAATGAAAGTGAATGCCTAACATCTCCTTTTATTTTTAATTTTGGGTGGACTATTCCTTGAACCAATTTTTTACATTGTATTTTACTTCTTACATTAGCCTAAACAATGGCTGTTTGATAAAAATGATGATTCCTCTAATAAAACTAAAAAAAATCACACTTTTAAGTCATTTCAAAGCAAATACTTACACATTTATAGAATAGATATCACCAAAAGGTTTAGAAATATCAATATAATTGTGACGGGGGGGGGGGTTGGAGGGGCCGGGCCGTGATGACGCACGCCTGGCGCTGAGTTGACTAATCAACGGGAGAGAGATAAGGGGGACCGGAGACGCTAGTTCGAGAGAGAGAGAGAGAGAGAGACGCACGAAGCTGTGTGTGTGCGTCTTTGTTTGTTTTGCAGTTTATGTTATGTTTGAGTCCAGTTGGTTATTTTATTCACCATGCGCCCCACAGAGAGCGATCACGAGGAGGTTACCCCATGTGACTCTACCCTCCCTAGCAACCGGGCCAATTTGGTTGCTTAGGAGACCTGGGTGGAGTCACTCAGCACACCCTGGGATTCAAACTCGCGAACTCCAGGGGTGGTAGCCAGTGTCTTTACTACTGAGCTACCCAGGCCCCCCGAGTTCAGTTGGTTATTAAAGTTTTACGTTGACTCTTCAGCTG
The DNA here is from genome assembly GCF_019703515.2 of Myxocyprinus asiaticus. Classification (NCBI taxonomy): domain Eukaryota; kingdom Metazoa; phylum Chordata; class Actinopteri; order Cypriniformes; family Catostomidae; genus Myxocyprinus; species Myxocyprinus asiaticus. Next base: position 3,585,768 of record NC_059352.1, read on the forward strand.
GTTCTGCCTCCTCCTTACCCATCTTAAGAACCTTCGTTACAATAATTATTTTAACTGTGCTTCCTATTCTTAAGGCTAAAGTATATGTGTTTTTGTGATACTCTTTTAGTCAGTGCAGTGATTTGTATGTGGCTCGTTGTACATATCGCTGCAGTATACCTCGACCTTTAGTTTTCACATTTCTCTCCCTCTCTGTTTGCTAACTGTAATCACCTTCTCTTCTTCGTGTCTTTTACGTTGTTACATGCTTGCATTTCCTGTTCTTTTCCATTTTCAATGTCTCACCCCTTTTATCACAGACAAGTGTAGGCATGCATCACGCATTTCCTTTTCTGGGTCGAGGATGAAACTCAGCCAGTTGTGTTTAGGTGTGTGGGAAGGCAAGCCTGCCCTCTCTTTCTCTTGCTTCTCATTCCTAAAGAGGAAATAGCAGCATCAGTTAGATAAAATGGTTGTTCGGCGGCATCCCTGTCAATGCATCATTGGGAACTGAATGGCCCGCAGTCGGCTTACCTATTAGCGCTCACCTCTAATTGAGTTTGGCGAGGCCAATTGAAGCCACAGCTGCTCTTTATTGAGTTGCTTGTGTAGGTGGATGTGTTGATCACATTTCTGCCACGTTTGAGGAAGCTTCTCTCAATATTTCTCTCTCTAGTACACACCATGTTGGTCATTTTGGCTTGAGAATTTGACAGAAATATCAGACGAGTAATCAGGGTGGTGCAAGTTCTGTCTGCGCTTTTTTTTTTTTTTATGTTAGTCTATGTACATAAGTGTAAAAAATGTGGCACTTTTAGTCTCACACCACATGCATCACTTTTAGCTAATTTTTGCAATGGAACTAAAGTGCCGTAGACGAATGCATCTTGCATTTATACCTGTGTTATTTTAGGGAAAAAAGTACAAAGAAATGTCACTTCCGAACCACATCTATGGTTAGTTTTAACCAGTCATCAACGCTTTTCGACTAGCCGAGTTCTCCAAGGTCAAGAATTTCAGGGATGTGCGCGAAGAGGGGAAATATCACCAAACGAACACCTTAGTAGAATAAAACGATGAACTAAGGCCGCGTTGACATGAATCTGTTTTCGTTTGATAATGCATTAATTTTGCTACGTTTATGTATTTCATCCACACTGGAATGGTGTTTTCCAGACTTTTGAAAACACTCTCCATTATCGAAAACGATGACATTAGGAAACTAAAAACAGAAGTTTCAAACTAAATCCTTGTGCGACCTTCGGGACATTTTTGTCTTTTTGTTTTTTTTGTTTTATTGTGTTAATGCCAACGGCATAAATTTTGCCAAAGGTGTGTATTTTTGGGGGGAATTTTGGAATTTCAACCTCAGTTCCTATAATACATCTATAATACACTGTGTACACAAAATAGTTACACTCAGGAACTTAAAACTGCAATATTTGATCCCAGTGCCATTAAAGCATAAAATCATGAATTCTATGATATTATGCTTTAATTCCGGAGCCCTGGATTCAAAATGTAAATTTTTAAAATTTTCCACCAGATGGCTCTATTTTTCTCATGTTTAGCCTATGGAGCAAATACATGCTTTTTTCATATTTTCTGTTTGCTGTATTTTAGAGCACTGCAGGCCAATTGAATAAATGAGATAAAATTGTGTGGGTGTGTTGGAATGGATGTCAGAGTGTGTTTTGTATGTGTGTATTGAGGAATTTGTGTGTGTGTTTGTGTAAAAAACAAGTGGCATTATGTAAACAAACTGGCATTTAAAGGGTTAAAATCCTGAAAATGAATGAATATTTGGTAGTTATGATCAGGACTGATGTTCGTTAAAAAAATCTAAGTCAGTGAAAGTGGAAAATAATATTAATATATAATATTTTTTTGTAAATTGAGTTTTTTGTTTTTGTTTTTTTTAAATCTAACACTGCTCAAAAAATAATAATGCATCAAAATAAATGTTGTCGCTAATCATTGACATATCCCAGACTGTGATAATCCCAAAAACAATTTTCCCCTTAGCATTTAGTATATGGAAAATAAATATATTTTGTGTGTTTTTGTATTTTTTTTCTCATAAAAAACAACAGTGGCATTATATAAACAAACTGGCATTCAGAGGGTTAAAATCCTGAAAATGAATGAATATTTGGTAGTTATGATCAGGACTGATGTTGATTAAAAAAAATTTACTAATTGAAAATGGAAAATAATATTAATAAATAATATTATTATGGCAGTTTTTTGACATGGACATTTTTGTCCTCTAAGGACCTCTGAGTAACTTTTTTTTATTGACGCATTAGTATGGACATGGCCTAAAAGAAGCCTGTGTACCCAGAAATGGTGCGCAAGAATGGTGTGTTAATTATTTCGCTATCTCCATCTCGTTAAAAAAAAGCTTGTTTACTCATAGGGCACATTTGCATAATCCACCCCATTATTTTTGAAAAATATTTATTTGTTTAGAAAAAAAAACAGTCATCATAATGTTAGCTGTTCTTGGCCAAAGAACAACATTGTAGGAACTAATTTAAAGGTGAAATGTGTATTTTTGGCCTACTTCAGCTATAACTGGTACTGTAGCTGGTTTTACTTATTTTGTAGTTGGTCCAATAGTGACTATTGGCTGGTCCAAAATGGTTTATTATTCCATGCAATTGGTTGGATGGTCTACCAGCTGCTGAGGCAGAGGTTGATGTGGTAGACCATCTTGGTCAAGCTGTTTAGTGCTGGTAGACCAAGCCAATTGTTGATGCATATGCCAATGGATGTTAAAGGGATAGTTCACCCAAAAATGAAAACTCTCTCATCATTTACTCACTCTCATGCCATCCCAGATGTGTATGACTTTCTTTCTTCTGCTGACCACAAACCAAACCAAATGTCCATAAAGAGCAAGTAAATGGTGGCCAAACATTGAAGCTCCAAAAACCACATAAAAGCAGCAAAAAGTACTACACATGACTTCAGTGATTTAATCCATATCTTCAGAAGCAATATGATAGGTGTGGGTGAGAAACAGATAAATATTTAAGTCCAATTTTTACTATAAATCTCCAGTTTCGATCCACATTCTTCTTTTGAAGCTATTTGGCAATTCGCATTATTTGTGTATATTGCCACCTGCTGGGCAGGGTGGAGAATTTATAGTAAAAAAGGACTTAAAAATATATCTGTTTCTCACCCACACCTATCATACAGCTTCTGAAGACATGGATTTAACCACGTAAATCGTATGGATTACTTTTATGCTGCCTTTATGTGCTTTTTTGAGCTTCAAAATTCTGGCCACCATTCACTTGCATTGTTTGGACATACAGAGCTGAAATATTCTTCTAAAAATCTTAATTTGTGTTCAGGAGAAGAAAGTCATACACATCTGGGATGGCATGAGGGTGAGTAAATAATGAGAGAATTTTCATTTTTGGGTGAACTATTCTTTTGATATAAATATATGTTAAAGTTTACTCTAACGTATTAAGGAAAGTCAATTTTATTAACCTGCTGTAACTGGTTTTTCATCATTTTTATTCACCCATTTGCCTTTACTAAACCATACTAAATGGGTGAGATGTGGTGTGACAAATTAAATACAAACATTCCATGTAGTTTCTAAATTAATATGAGGCCATAAAAGCTTCATGCAAAATAAGTATAAAAGAATTAGCAAAATGCTGTTTAAAATGGTTGTAGATGATAAATTGGACCCACTTTATATTAGGTGGCCTTAACTACTATGTACTTAACCATGTGATACAATATACTTATTATGTACATACATGTTGTTGCATTGTAATTACATTCAAAGTACTTGCATTTAATTACATTTGTAGTACATTTGAATCGGGATAATCTGCTGTAAGATACGTCATTATCTCTGTTATATGTATGTTTCAGGAAGTAATAAGGATGTGACAAAAAGACACCCCTGTTTATTATATTTATGTGTGTCAGTGGAAATTTCATACACTAAAACTCATTGCAGTTTGACCTCTGAGTAAAATGAATTTGCTCATTGAATTCTACTAACTGAGACCTTTCCAACAATATATAACACATGGCTCATCTCATCTTGAATATAATTATTGTGATAACAAATTTTGCAAATTATGAGAATGAAACAGTTCTTATTTGTCAGCTAATTAAAAAGTATTATTTAAGAATTGGTAGGATCATCTATATGCATCTTTGTGGCAGGGCGGAGGGCGGGGCCGGGTCGTTATTCCGCACACCTGGCCCCTAATAAGGCTGATTAAGCCCGAGAGGGATAAGGCCGACCGGAGATGGCAGTGCGACAGAGAGAGAGAGTTACGGACAGCTGTCCAACACCTGTGTGTGTGTGTGTGTGTGTGTGTGTGTTTGTCTTTTTGGTTACGCTTATCATTAAACTATTATTTATATTGTAAAGCCGGTTCTCGCCTCCTCCTTTCCATTGACATGTTACACTGGTGCCGAAAACCCGGGAAGGAGGAGTGATGTGATGTAGTAGAGTCCTACCATCTACCATCCACCCAACGGCCATCCGCTGGGTGACGGAGGAACTCGGCCACCTGAGAGCGGAGGAACGGCCACCGACCGAAAGGGGAGGTGGGGCTCCTAACCGACCACCTGGAGCAGTCAAGGCCACTGCCAAGGGCAAAGGAGACCCCTTCCAGCCGCTGAAACGAGGTGGGGTCTGAGACCGCCGACCGCGACGGGGAGGGGCTCCTGGCTGATGGCCTGGAGCGGGAGGACCACTGCCAGGGGTGGTCCACCGAAAATGCGGCAGGGCGTTCTGTCCGCCAGGGGCCGGAGTAATGCCTCCGATCCGCCCAGGGAGGCGCGGCTGTCATCCACTAGAGGGTGGTGGAGTGGCCCAGGACCAGGCTACGGCGTATCGGAGAACCAGCGAGTGAGCTGTTTTTTTTCCTCTCTCTCCTCTCTCTCTCTCGCTGCTGCTCCGCGTTGGCCTTTCCCTCAAATTTAAATATTATTACTGTTTTTATGGATCCCTGTTACAGGGTGTAGGTACCGCATTTTTTGTTATTATTGTTTTCCTCCCCTTGTCCCCTCCCTGATCCATATAGACGGGGATGACCTGCCGGCAGACAGGGCGGAAGGCACACCCCCCCCCAGGGAAAGGGGGCTCCCCGGCCTGAGAGAACGAGGTAGGAATGTGGCAGAGCGGAGGGCTTAATCAGCCTTATAAGGGGCCAGGTGTGCGGAATCACGACCCGGCCCCTTATAAGGCTGATTAAGCCTGAGAGGGATAAGGCCGATCGGAGACGGCAATGCGACAGAGAGAGAGTTACGGACAGCTGTCCGACACCTGTGTGTGTGTGTTTGTCTTTTTGGTTACGTTTATCATTAAACTATTATTTATATTGTAAAGCCAGTTCTCACCTCCTCCTTTCCATTGACATGTTACAATCTTAAAGTCCAGATTCTAAGCTTTAAAATGACACCTATTTTGTTCAGATCAAGCAAGTAGTTATTAATTTATTATGTAATTATTTTATATATATTTTTGTATTGTTTTTCGCAGGGAGTGCCCCACTAATATATATATATATACACACCAAACCTGTCATAATTACTAAAAAAGAAGTTAATAAAAGATCTAATGCAATATCTTGTGATAATATATGCAATATGAGAAATTTATAAACAATCTTAGTGGGCCGGTCATTTTTGACCGGGAACACAAAATGTGTTGGCACAAGGGTTACACAAGGATTAAACAGGTTTGACCTGGATTTTCCAACAGGTTAGCCATCATGTCAAGAGATGGCGAAATCGTTAGAAATCATTAGAGTTGGTTAGTGCAAAAACATACGACTTCTTACTCCTAAAGAGAAAAATTATAAACTAACCAATGAACAATGTTATTAAAAAACAATCCCTACGTTTTTTCCCCATTACCCAAACCCTAAACCTAACAATGATTTTAATAGGAAAATCACTGCTGTGTACAATAGAAAAAAAAGAAACATCTGGGTTTTGAAGAGCATTCTTATGATTTGTTTTTCTTACGATTTCGCCATCTTGTATGAATTGTCAAGAGACTGTGTTGGGGTAGTGGCTAAGTATTTTAAAAATTTTTGGTGTTGTCTTCCCAGTATCCTAACATGGACTCTCTCATTTACCAATTGGAAGATGATAACCAATGTTGCTGTAGATGCTGTTTGTGTATTCTGGCATTCCTTTAGGATGCTCTAAGGAGTTTAAGCATTGATTGGACATCTTGGGGGATACATGAACTGCTCTTGACAGTCTTGGTTTGTAATCCTGTTGAGCAAATATGCCTGGCTGTGAAATTAGATTACGACACTTGTGTGTTTTTGCTCGTCGGACGAATCGTTGACACCATCTGCCTGAGATTGTCTCAGCGAATTATTTCAAAGAACTGTAGCAATGCTGTGTGACATTAAGGACAATTTAGCACTCTTTTGTTGAAGTGGTAAAAGATTAAAATGGAAAATGTACAATTGAGCTTCACACCAGTGTCAAATGTGATGATTGTGACATTGAGTTTGAACTTAAAGGGATAGTTCACCCAAAAATGAAAATTTGGTCATCTTTTACTCACCTGATGTTTGTCCTGATCATAGAGGGCTCTGCAGACAGATATAGCTCTTCCAGGTCGGCCGAGGGGAATTTGGCTTTTTGAATTTGAGGAGTGCATGGACACCATTAGAAACACTGCATATGAAAAGCAAGTGAATTTATGAAAATTGTTTTAGAAGCCTCGACAGTCGTTGGATGATATTGGAATGTTCAGTGTCAGTCGTCCCTGCCTAATGGCACTATTATAGTACTTCCTTTTTATTTTTGGACTCTTTGACACTTTTAAACAAGAATACTAAAGTATTGACAGGATGTGTGGGGGTAAGAGGACATAAATGGGAATGGAAAATGTTACAGGACACATTTAAACTCTACATGACTCAAAATTCCAAAATTAACACTTGCTGAGCACCTAATGAGAGTAAAAAATAGTTTTGGTGATTGAGCAAAATGAAACAACTCCCCAGATGGCTGGTAACTTTATAAGGAACTGCAACATAGTAAACTTCATGGTTTAAATCTACAGTAACAGTCTAACAATAGCCTGATGTAAGTGACGAAAGTGTTTCAAATCAAAGACCAAAACTGTCTACTAAAGGAAACATCTTTCATGACTCTTGCACCTTCTAACTTTCACCAATTTTTTAAAAATGTACAATAAATGGGGGGGCCTGGGTAGCTCAGTGAGTACTGACACTGACTACCACCCCTGGAGTCACGAGTTCGAACCCAGGGTGTGCTGAGTGACTCCACCCAGGTCTCCTAAGCAACCAAATTGGCCCGGTTGCTAGGGAGGGTAGAGTCACATGGGGTAACCTCCTCAATGGGGCGCGTGGTAAGTTGTGCATGGATCACGGAGAGTAGCATGAGCCTCCACATGCTGTGAGTCTCTGTTTGTGTCATGCACAGCTAGCCACATGATAAGATGTGTGGATTGATGGTCTCAGAAGCGGAGACAACTGAGACTTGTCCTCCGCCACCCGGATTGAGTAACCGCGACACCACAAGGACCTAGTAAGTAGTGGGAATTGGGCATTCCAAAATTGGGGAGAAAAGGGGATAAAATATGTATATTTTTTTTTTAAGTACCATAATAGAGCACAACAATGCCCGCCCACTTTTTCAGCCGTTTTGGTTTCGAAAGTGTTTCTCCCATTGATGCATTCCATAGGCATTTCATTCTAAGGCATGAACATGACTAACCAGCTCCGAGGTGAATCACAACATTACAAACTTTGATTGGAAGCCAAAATGTATTTTAAAATTAAGACTGTGTGCAAAACTGGACTTAAAGGGCTCTATTTTCGGGAGAGCGCAAAGCGCAGTGCAACGAACTACGGCCATACACAACGTCTTATCAGATTTTCGTGAGAGAGCTAACTCTAAGTGCAATTTTCGTACCAGCGCAAATGGTCGTGGGTGGGAGTGTTTGCGCTACTGTGGGTGTATGCGTGCAAACTGTGGGTGTATTGTATGTAAATGAAGTGGAGCAAAGCACAATTTGCTATTTTCCTGAGAATTTGGTCAATGCGCTAAGACGTTTCAATACCACCTCTTATCTCAGTTCAAAGTCCAAATTCAGTTCCTGCATTTGCAGTTTGGAGATTCCACCAGAAGGTGGTAATAAAGTTCGTCCAAATTCTGAAAGTACAGAACATCAAATAATGTCCTTGACGATCGCTGTTGAAGCCGTTTTTTAATCAAAACATTATGAGATTTGTGTTACATTTTCTAGAGGTCATGGTTTATTTTTTCAATTATTTGTATTATTATTTTTATTGTAATATTTAAGTCACTGCAAAAGGGGCTGGTGGAAGATGGAGAGAGTGAAATGTCTGGATTTGGTATGATTATTTTGACCACTTCGTTATTTTGATTACATTTTCTTTTCGTTTGAAGTGTCATTTGAATTTAGAAATATTTTTGTGTTTCAGTAAATTAATTTCATTTTTCAAAATCAATGTCAACCGGTAGAAGTGAAGTACGTGGCGATACAATCACTGTTAAAATTAGACATGATTTGTGTGTCAGTAGATGAAAATTATTAATAATACTTACTTTCTCTATAATTTAACGAAGACTAGACTGCAATCAGCGCTTTTTTTAAATTCTGTTTATCTTTCATTGTGGCACTCTTTTGATGACAAATTAAAGTAAGTGGCAAAATATCGGTATCGTCTAATAGTTTTTGGTTAAAATCGGTATCGGCCAAAATTTTCATATCGGTGCATATTTTTTCACGTGGAGTCACTTAAAGGGCCCTATTTTAAGAGTGCTAAGTCTTAAGCGCAGTGCTATGCGATATGTCATATGCGCAAAGTCAGTGGGCATGTTTGGAACACATGCTCAAATTGCTTAAAGTTTTTCCAATATATTTAAACCTAAATTATCGGATAAGCGAGAACTAGGACCATAGAAAGACTTTTTTTACCCCTGTTTTCTATGGCACGACTAATGACTTTCAGAACGAAAGAATCAGAGCAGTCTAGAGCCCAGAATATCTGGCGTTCACTCGATGCAAAGACCCTTTCTGCTGACCTGTGTGTGTGTCGGATAAGAGGTCAGTCTGGTTGGTCTTGAGCCCAACACTGCAAATGACAGAATGTTGTTTCTTTTTATTAACGGAGGAGAGAAGAGGAGAAGAACAGAAATGAGGAAAGATCAACAATTTTGGTCCTGTGTTCTCTTGCCACTTTATGTCTGATGTAAAATGTGGGTCTTCACAGAGAACCACTGAAGTCTGGAGGTTTTTCTTTAGTCAAGATGGTTAGAAAGTGGAATGAAAGACATGGGTCGGTCGAGTCGATGATAGACAGAGGAATGTACCGAGAATAGAGGGCAGAAAAGAAACCCCTGCCTGCTGCTCACTACATTGGAGAGGAGTGCTGTTGCCAGGGCAACCAGTGGGACTCGTGATTGGTATTTGGAACAGTGCACCGGTGGAATCGCTGCAGAGGATTTGATGTTTGCCACACATCTGGGGTCAACAAATACCATGCATCTCTTCTTTATCTGATACACTGCCTGTGTCTTCATTACGACCTACACAAATCCTTTATCGCGACACGCCCCCAGGGACGATTGTCCAATCTTCTTTTATTGCCCTGCACTAGTCCTGCATTAGCTGCAGTCTTGTGTTGCTCATATAGGATGCTTTGAGCTTGTGTATCTCATCTCTGGATGCTTTGGGTTTCCTTCTTTAGGTGAAATTATCTATCTATCTATCTATCTATCTATCTATCTATCTCTGTCTGTCTGTCTATCTATCTATATCTATCTGTCTATCTATCTATCTGTCTGTCTGTCTATATCTATCTATCTGTCTGTCTGTCTATCTGTCTATGTCTATCTGTCTGTCTGCCTGCCTGTATCTGTCTGTCTATCTATCTATATCTGTCTGTCTGTCTGTCTATATCTATCTGTCTATCTATCTATCTATCTGTCTGTCTGTATCTATCTATCTGTCTGTCTGTCGGTCTGTCGGTCTGTCTGTCTATCTGTCTATGTCTATCTGTCTGTCTGCCTGCCTGCCTGTATCTGTCTGTCTATCTATCTATATCTGTCTGTCTGTCTGTCTGTCTATCTGTCTATCTATCTATCTGTCTGTCTGTCTATATCTATCTATCTATCTGTCTGTCTGTCTATATCTATCTATCTGTCTGTCTGTCTGTCTATCTATCTGTCTGTCTGTCGGTTTGTCTGTCTATCTGTCTATGTCTATCTGTCTGTCTGTCTGTCTATCTATCTGTCTGTCTGTCTGTCTGACTATCTACCTATCTATCAGTCTATCTATCGGTCTGCCTGTCTATCTATCTATCTGTCTTTCGGTCTGTCTGTCTGTCTGTCTATATCTATCTATCTGTCTGTCTGTCTGTCTATCTATCTGTCTGTCTGTCGGTCTGTCTGTCTATCTGTCTATGTCTATCTGTCTGTCTGTCTGTCTATCTATCTGTCTGTCTGTCTGTCTGACTATCTACCTATCTATCGGTCTATCTATCGGTCTGCCTGTCTATCTATCTATCTGTCTGTCTGTCTGTCTGTCTGTCTGTCTATCTATCTGTCTGTCTGTCTGTCTGATAAAAATGAAAAATCTTTTTAACATCTAGTTAAAACGCGTGTCAGGTTTATAGAATGTAACATTTAATGCTTGTGTCAATTTTATTTGTTTTTTAATAAAAAAATAAAATTTAAAAAAAAAAACATTTATAGCACGCACACACACACACACACACACAAAATAATTAATAACTTGAAAAATGTAAAATGGTGTAATCAAGTAAACTGAATACATGTGAGTATACTGAACTTAATCATTCATTTAAAGTTTTCCAAGGTAAATATTTATTTATTTATTTGTTTAATTATTATTATTTTTTAAACACAAATACTGTGTATAGTTTTCTCTGGGTTATTCCATTTGACCTGTAAACATCACCTGACTTTGAGTTGGTGGATAGAAGTTTTCGAAATATTAAATATAAAAAATTTAAAACAAATGATTATTTCACTGCTTGTTTTGTTTAATTATTAATAATAAAATATTACTGCAAACTATTAAGCCAACATTCCTTTTTTTTTTCAAGGATTACAGCTTTTGAAGGGTAGACCACCCCAACAAAAATAATCAAGTTTTTCAAAAATACATGAAAAATGCAATTCACACAAACACGCTCATCGATGTCTCAGTTACAGGACAGAGAGAGATGCAGTTTAATTTCTCCAGAGTTCTGTATGACAGATGTGAACTTTGCTTTTATTGGATTGCTGTGGAGATGGAGAAACACTGTACATGGGTGTAAAAGCTAAAATAAAAGAGGCATTTGTCCAGAATCTCTGTGCTAGATGCGTTGTGTTCAAGGCAAAATACTGCATATGCTGTTTTGTGTTGACCCATCTTTGAGAGGATGAGCACACACACTCATCTGTGGCATGTGTACAGTATGCGTGTGGGCTCTGACTTGATCATGGCATGATTCTGAACCAAAGCCGCAGGCAAAGGAAGAGTGTACATGCAAATGTGGGATCTTCCAGTCTTAAAAAAAAAACATGAATATTGAAACTGGAAAAAAAAAATGCTGTTTGTACAGTTCTAGCTTTTCTTCATCCACGCCTGCAGTGACATTGAGTAGTTATATTTACTGTATAATATTTACATTACTAGGCTGAATATAATGATACATTTATTGACAATTTACTACAAAAAGTTTACAATCATTCAGGTGAATGCTGCACCAGTGCACATTTCCATACATTGCTCTTTAAGTCCATACAACTTTCAGATCTTTTAAAGCCATAAGAGTTTTGTGTGAGGAACAGACCAATAATTTAAGATCTTCCCCTCTGCTTGGATCTCAGTCACGCTGCCGATTCAATCTCTTTGTCTTCTTTTCTCTCACTACTCTCTTTCCGGGCTCGAACACATTATTTTGCAGAAAACATTCTTGAAATGGAATGTTAAAGAGCGGTGGATTCACTTCTGTCGATGCAAATCAGATTTCTTGGAATCAGCTTTGTACATGGACTGTAAACAAACTGCCTACCCATTACATAGCAGAACATGTTTTTTTATTATTATTCAGAAGTGCTTTGCAGCCAGTCTACCTGTATATATAGAACCGTAAATGTGAGGTAGAGCATTACATATGTGCATTTAATATAGCATGTGTTTAATTCTCTTATTGGAATGAACGGGTGCTGTTTTTGAATCCTGTTTACAGTGGATATGATTATATATTGTGCCTACATTAGATCAGAGCCCAGTTTCATAACATTACCATTTAACCGCTTTCTTCCAAGTAATGCCTCTTTCTGTAACAGGTGAGAACTGTGCAAATGCCAGATAGCAGGGTCACATCTGACCCCTATCAAAACACTTCCTCCATCTCTTATTGCCTGGGGAAATGGAATAGCCATTTTGTTTAAGCCTGTCTTCAATCCCCCATTTTCAAGGCTCCTCTAAATCCAGCCCGAAACACACAGTGCGACCAGTGTAGTCTGATTCCTGAACGATTGACTCTCATAAGCTGGTTCTTTTGAATCCACAGATTTAAACATACAGCTTGACCAGTGCAGTCTGATTCCCAAATGATTGACTCTTATGAGCCGATTCTTTTGAATCTACAGCTTGAATCATATAGCACATCCAGTGTATTCCGATTCCTGAACAAATTACTCTCATAGGCTGGTTATTTTGAATCAAAAGCACAAAACTTACTGCGCGACCAGTGTAGTCTGATTCCCGAACGATTGACTCTTATGAGCCGATTCTTTTGAATCTACTGTCCGAAACATACAGCATGACCAGTGTAGTCCGATTCCCAAACAATTGACTTTTATGAGCTGATTCTTTTGAATCTGTAGTCCAAAACATACAGCATGACCAGTGTAGTCTGATTCCCGAACAGTTGACTTTTATGAGCCGATTCATTTGACTCTACAGTCCGAAACATACAGTGCGACCAGTGTAGTCCGATTCCCAAACGAATGACTCTTATTAGCCGATTCTTTTGACTCTATGGTCCGAAACATACAGCGTGACCAGTGTAGTCCGATTCCCAAACGAATGACTCTTATTAGCCGATTCTTTTGAATCTACAGTCCGAAACATACAGTGTGACCAGTGTAGTCCGATTCCCGAAACATTTACTTTTATGAGCCGATTCTTTGACCATTGTAGTCCAATTCCCAAACTATTGACTTTTATGAGCCGATTCTTTGACCAGTGTAGTCTGATTCCCGAACAATTGACTTTTATGAGCCGATTCTTTTGAATCTACTGTCCGAAACATACAGCACGACCAGTGTAGTCCGATCCCAGAATGATTGAATTTTATGAGCCAATTTTTTGACTCTACAGTCCGAAACATACAGCGTGACCAGTGTAGTCCGATTCCCGAACAATTTACTTTTATGAGGCGATTCTTATACCAGTGTAGTCCGATTCCTGAACAATTGACTTTTATGAGCCGATTCTTTTGAATCTACTGTCCGAAACATACAGCACGACCAGTGTAGTCCGATTCCCAAACGAATGACTCTTATTAGCCGATTTTGAATCTACAGTCCGAAACATACAGCGTGACCAGTGTAGTCCGATTCCCGAACAATTGACTTTTATGAGCCGATTTTTTGACCAGTGTAGTCCGATTCCCGAACGATTGACTTTTATGAGCCGATTCTTTTGAATCTACTGTCCGAAACATACAGTGTGACCAGTGTAGTCCGATTCCCGAAACATTTACTTTTATGAGCCGATTCTTTTGAATCTACAGTCCGAAACATACAGTGTGACCAGTGTAGTCCGATTCCCGAAACATTTACTTTTATGAGCCGATTCTTTGACCATTGTAGTCCAATTCCCAAACTATTGACTTTTATGAGCCGATTCTTTGACCAGTGTAGTCTGATTCCCGAACAATTGACTTTTATGAGCCGATTCTTTTGAATCTACTGTCCGAAACATACAGCACGACCAGTGTAGTCCGATCCCAGAATGATTGAATTTTATGAGCCAATTTTTTGACTCTACAGTCCGAAACATACAGCGTGACCAGTGTAGTCCGATTCCCGAACAATTTACTTTTATGAGACGATTCTTATACCAGTGTAGTCCGATTCCTGAACAATTGACTTTTATGAGCCGATTCTTTTGAATCTACTGTCCGAAACATACAGCACGACCAGTGTAGTCCGATTCCCAAACGAATGACTCTTATTAGCCGATTTTGAATCTACAGTCCGAAACATACAGCGTGACCAGTGTAGTCCGATTCCCGAACAATTGACTTTTATGAGCCGATTTTTTGACCAGTGTAGTCCGATTCCCGAACGATTGACTTTTATGAGCCGATTCTTTTGAATCTACTGTCCGAAACATACAGCACGACCAGTGTAGTCCGATTCCCAAACGAATGACTCTTATTAGCCGATTCTTTTGACTCTACAATCCGAAACATACAGCGTGACCAGTGTAGTCCGATTCCCAAACGAATGACTCTTATTAGCCGATTCTTTTGACTCTACAATCCGAAACATACAGCGTGACCAGTGTAGTCCGATTCCCGAACAATTGACTTTTATGAGCCGATTTTTTGACCAGTGTAGTCCGATTCCCGAACGATTGACTTTTATGAGCCGATTCTTTTGAATCTACTGTCCGAAACATACAGCACGACCAGTGTAGTCCGATTCCCAAACGAATGACTCTTATTAGCCAATTCTTTTGACTCTACAATCCGAAACATACAGCGTGACCAGTGTAGTCCGATTCCCAAACGAATGACTCTTATTAGCCGATTCTTTTGACTCTACAATCCGAAACATACAGCGTGACCAGTGTAGTCCGATTCCCGAACAGTTGACTTTTATGAGCCGATACTTTTGAATCTACAATCCGAAACATACAGCATGACTAGTGTAGTCTGATTCCCAAACAAATGACTCTTATGAGCCGATTCTTTTTAATCTACAGTACAGTCTGAAACATACAGCGCGACCAGTGTAGCCCAGATTCCAGCCCGTTCTTTTTAGTGAGTCAAAAACTTAATGAATCACAAGTTGAACCCACTTAATGAGCCCATTTGAAATGAACCAATAAATAATTACTTAATGGTTGGTGATATGACATTGTACAGTATATTTAAAACTTACACTTTATGAATTTTGTTGTAGTAAGTGGCATTTAATACAAATAACTGAATAAATATATAAAATGTTAATTAAAATCTCTGTATGTACCTCACATAAACTCTTTGATTCTCTCAAAAAACCTTTTGAAAGAATCTGTTCTTTTCAAATAAAAAAATATCTCATTGTTTGCAACAGGCTGCTGAAGTAAATCCAATAAGAATTGCATTTCTTATTCCCAAATATTTCTTCCTCATAAGCACCAAAAAGATTGTTAATGGAACTGTACGGAACTGGAATCGTCAAGAGGAATCAGAATTTTTCCATACAATTCCCTCCCCTTATTGTGACCCATTCTTAGTTCTCAAGCATTACTCTCTCTCAGATTCTCACTTTAGTGCATTTGTCGCATCATTTGGCAAAATTGCTCAATTGCTCAGCGCTCCAAAGCACCATTCAAATTAAGACCCGCTACCACATGCACCACATAAAACATCGCCAAATCAACTCCTTATATTGCAGAAAGAAAAATCTATTTGCTCACAGGACAATATGCCATATTTATATTGCTGTCTCTTAGCTTTTGAATAGCAGATGTCTGAAAGAGGGCTATTGAGCGTAATAGACTTTTCTTTTGCCTGCTCGTCTTCTCTGGGGCTAGCAACTCTGGCTGCGTTTTTTCTATCACAAAGCAGCCTCTTATCAGCGGGACCACAAGGCGCGAGCGCTTTCTGAGACATAAGCTGTTCGAGTGGTTGTGTAAACCGTACCCTCGGCTACATTTCACACACACATGCCCTTAGAGGCCAGGCAGCGATAGCCTAGCAACATTTAGCCGTTAAAAACCAGGCATTGATGCGAGAGTGAAGAAAAACTCGTTTTAAAAGGTGCGCTGAGTTATTCTTTTCACAAGTTTTCTACCAAAAAAATAAATAAATAAATAAAAACATCCCACACCCTATTATTATCCTTAATTAAATACTTTGGCTATTTAGGGTATGCTTTCAGCTACCAATAACAGTATAGTACTCTCAGCTCCATTTAACACATATTAAAATAAATATGATAAAAACAAATGACTGCCTTAAAGAAGCTCTGCTGATTAGTTGACAGTCATTGCTTTGGGTTAAGGGTTATAACTACCGCTATCTGCAAATAGATGCCTGTGTTTCAATCATGTACAGATCGCTGCTGGCATTATGATGCAACAGTGTTCAAAAACAAATCGGTGTGCAGTGGAGCAGTGTGACATTGTGACCATAAAGCACCAACATCTCTCTTACAGCTATTCCTTTTCTGTGTATTATTCATTGATGCGAGATCTGTTGTTTCCTGAGGCTATTTATAAACTCACGGAGTTCTCACGAGTACCATCATCCACGGTGGATCACATGGATAATTGTTTTGGATCAAATGAAAAGAGGCGTTTAGAAAAATGTGCAAGCTGTTCTTGTCCATACTACGAAAGTGAATAGTGCGCTTAAGGCCTAGATATAGTACTTCATACGAAATCGGAGAACGAACAGGTGTGACGTCATTTTGAACAACATCTGGCCAAAAAGAAGGTGTTTTTGCGTTTGTTTCGTGGTTCAGAACAGCTCGTCTGGGTGAACTTTATATATGAGGCAAAATCTTCTAAAGGCCCCGATATACTTCCGGAGAAGTTCTACTTCGTTCTTCGTTCTTAAAAATAAGTTCTAAACAGCCGAGCAACGGTATACTATTTGCAAACATTCAGACACAGACACCGGTCACACCGCTGTGGGAGGCGTTTAGAAGTACATTTAAATATGAGGACACTACATGTAAAATCTGAACTAATGTGACATTAAAATGTGTTATCAATGACTTTATGCCTCATTCTATAAGTAGAATTCACATGAGGTCAGTAAAAAGTTGTTTTAACCACTCAATGATGATTTAAAGTAATATATATGCAGTAGAAAACGTTTAACTTTAACTGGTTTACACTCTGAATTCATGATGCTAATATGCTAACATGCTAAACGCAGCCATATAATGCACCGATTACACTCTGATATTGTAATTTATGATGACACTGATACTACTGCAAAGAGGGGTGTATAAAAGAGTGATAATGGGCAAAATACAGACAAAAGAATGATGATAAGAGCGGCATGTCTTACTTTGGGCAGATGTGTGAATGGCTTTCACTGCAAATGGCACATGAGTGAATGGGCACTCTAAAAAAAAGTCAACAAAAAAAAAGCATAAATATGCAAATCAGGCCGGTGGTGTAAAAATACTGCTTCATTTTAAGCAATAAGAAAACCTGCGAATTATTTTCAAAAATACAATAACTCCACTAATAAAATAACAAAAAAAAAAAAACATAGAATAGTTCTGCTCGCTTATGCACAATTTTAATACTTTCAAATAATTCTAACGTTCTGTGGGACAACATTATATAAAACATAAGAAGAGCCTCTGACCTTGGCCAAGCTTTGTTTGTTTGCTGGTTAATTAGTTCAGATTAATTTGCTTTTAATTAGTTGATAGTTTGATGTTGCTCATGTTTATTGAGTGAACGCACAGCAGCTTGACACAAGCAGACACGCATGTTAACAGACACACATGTTCTAGTCTTTGCACAAGCATATTACATTTCCTTCATATACGTATAGGCTATTAATTAGGGGCGGATAGTTTGAAAAAAATCTTATATCATATTATGTGGAAGTTTATATCACCAAAATGGTATATGTCACAATATATTTATTTTTGCTGGATATTAAACAAATTAAATACAATTTATATAATAAAATAACCACGTGGTAATGCCTATTTTTGCATAGTTCAGTGAATTCAGTACTTTACAAATAAAACGTACTTCATCTCATGTGATTCTTTTCTATTTTTCTTTGGAATTTTATTGTATGCAAACTTTCGATTCCATTTCGATTCGATTGTAATAATGTCAGTTTTGTTTACACATGAGAGAAATCCTCTCTTGGCTAATTCTGTGAATTGGTACTTTTCGAAAATGTAAACTTTACACATTTTATTTTAATCAGTATTTTTTAATCATTTTGGTCACATTTGAGCTTTTTGAAAAATGTACAAGCTCCATGTATTCCATCAATAAAAATGATGTCTTGAAATTGCATACTGTGTATTATATTTCATATTTATAGTTACATGTTTCTTGTATACATACATAATTTGTACTATTTACAAGTATTTACATTGAAATGTAGAACACATGTGTAACAAGGTAAAGGGGAAAGGAGGAGGCGAGAACTGGCTTGACAATATAAATAACAGTTTAATAATAAACTTAAACAAAAAGACACGAACGTAAACACATGCAGGGCAGCTGCCCGTAACTCTCTCTCTCTCCCAAACTACCACCTTCGGTCGCCTCTCATGGGCTTGATTAGCCTGATTAGGGGCCGGGTGTGCAGCATCACGACCCGGCCCCGCCCTCCTCCCTGCCACAACATGATAAAACGGTACTGTCTCTTTTAGAAAAGCGGCAGTTCAGTGAGCGTCTCGTAGAATACTTTTGGTTTAGCACATATTAACAAGAGTGGAGTCTCGTGGCTTCATTATCACATCCGTGATATGTGTGATTATAATTAAATGTTTATTTTATGTTGTTTTTTATGAACAACTGACTGTAAAGAACAGAAAGGGTATTAAAAAAGATATTATTCAATGACAAATTGATTGCGTGGATCTAGTTTTTGGACACACATTACACAGAACAAACCAAACATTTACTCTCAACACACAGTGAAAGGATCTCGGTGCTGAACTACTACTCCACTATAGTACCCAATCACTGGTGAGTGAAATCTAAACATTTACCTGCCAGTGGCTAGTCACAGATATTTCTATTCGCATAACGTGAAATTTGATTTATTTGAAATGTACTTGTTTGGTAGAGGGTGACGTTATCATGATAGTTCAAATGAAGATTTAAAGCCCTATTTTATTCTATATTAATGCAGTTGTGATGTTGAAGATGTTGTTCACAATTACGGTACTTGCCAAAATGAACCATCCAGTAAGTCCCTTAAATCCCCTCTGTCCTTCTCAGTCAATTTTCATTCGGTAGTCTTGTCTGGACGGAGCCCGGTGGGTTTTGATTGAGCTGATCTGTCATGACACAGTATTCTGAGGTTTTCAGACATGTTCAAACATGCAAACATGAACACAAGGTTGTCAGGAACATTCAGTGTCCTGCATTTCTGTTATCGATGGCATGATTTTCTATGAACTAAAATACAATATATCTTACTTTTATTGCGTGTGTGTCCAAAGACGAGATCCACGCACCCACTTGTCATTTTAATAATGTCTCTTTTAATACCCTTTCTGTTCTCTAAAGTCAGTTGTTAATCAAAAACAACAACAAAAATATTTTTTAATTGCAATCATGAATAGCACAGATGAGATAAAGCCGTTTGAGTCCTCTCTCATTAACATGTGCTCATCTACTGACTCTACTTACAGAAATGCTGGTTTTCTTAAAGAGACAGTACCAGTTTTAGCACGTTCAACAAATCAGTGTCAAATTTAATTAAACAATAAACATGTAACACAAGATAATATATAAAATATAATATCTTATTTATTGATTGAATACATGGATTTATTCATTTTTAAAAGCCAAAATGTGACCAAAATGGTGAAAAATATAATTAGTTAAATTAATATTTTCATAATGTACCTAGTTAGAAGTTCCCCTGTATAATAAACAGCATTAACTGGGAGATAATGTTTTTCATATGTAAGCAAAAGGGACGTTACAATTGAAATACATATCAATATGAATCAATATTGAATCTAAATCGGAATCGAATTGGCCATTTTTTATTTTACGCTTCACTCCAGACTGTGACTGAAATTTTCACAAATGTGACAAAAAATAAATAAATACAAATTTTAAATCAGTAAAATTTAAAAACGTTACATGTTTGGTAAATCTTAACATTTTTAAAAAGTGTCAAAAATTTCTAACATTTTAATGGATTTGTTCATTTTTAAAAAGCCAAAATGTGACAATAAATAAATAAATACGAATTTTAAATCAGTATTTATTTATTTTTTTTAAAGTTACATTTTTGGTAAATATTAACATTTTTAAAGTTTAACAATTTTCCAAAATTTAAATGGATTTGTTCATTTTTAAAAAGGCAAAATGATGAAAAACTAATCAAATATAATTTGTAAAATTAATATTTTCATATTGTTCCCTTGGGAGAGAATTTCCTTCATATGTAAGCAAAATGGACATAATAACTGAAATACACCCATATGAATCGAATCGAGAGCTTGTGAATTGGAATTGAAATGGGAAATCTGTATGAATACCCAGCCCTAACTCCTTGCAATATAAGCATTACCGTAACTTCTTTCCTGTTTTACAAGAACAGTATTCAAGACATTTTATGCTTCGCTTCAGACTGCGAAAATTACTTTTTTGTTAAAACTTGACATTTTTAAGGTTGAAAAAAAATCTAAAATGTAACAACTTTTTCAAATCTCACTGATGTAACCAATTTCCAACAACACTGTTTTTGTTTGCAATTTCAAATCATGCCGAGTTTCTGTCATGATAATTACGTGTCTGTGCCCATCATCTAGTGCGGTTAGATTCTCTGGCGTCACAGTATTTTGAAATAGCACTGTATGAGTGTTGTTGCACTGGGCATTTCGACTGGTTTTAAAATGCCTCACTTATCTGCTCTAAAAAGCACTTGAGTATGTCGCAGTTAATGAGAAAGGTCAATGTAGCATGGAATTACATCTAATGGGCAGCAGTAATGTGTTAGCCTTTTATGGCGCTCTGTATGCTTTAAGTGAATACATATACTGTGTGTCTAAGATACAAATAGGGAGCACTTTATATTACAGTGTCCATATTGCCGACATTATATGTAAATGTAATGAATTATAATAGCAAATTGACCTTTACATTTTCTGAAGATATGAGTGATGCTTAAACTTGCTGCCACAGTGCTAAGGTGTTCTGAGTGGTTTTTATGTGGTTTCTAGGGAGGGTTATTTCCTAGTCATAGTCAAAAGTGCCCATTCTGTCATCATTTACTCACCCTCATGTTGTCCCAAACCCATATGGCTTTCTTTCTTCCAAGGATGGTAGGCAGAATCTCAGTCACCATTCACTTTCATTGCATCTTTTCACTTTTCATAGAAATTACATTTTTGAGTGAACTATTCCTTTAACTTAAAGCACAGCCATTTTTGTCAAGATGTGTTCTGAAGGCAACAGGCCTTCTGTGGATGTTTATGGAGAGCAAAAGGAAAATGAAGACCCCTGCTAAAGGCAGTCTTAGTCACAGTTGTTCTTGGACCGGGATCATTTATTTACCTTAATTCAAACAGGCGCCTTGAGACAGAATTGGCCACGAGGACTTATTTTGTCACAGTTTAGCGCTTGATCGAAGCCAAAACTGTCTTTTTTTCTGCTTGTATGCACAGTGTTACTCGATACTAATTGCTTACACTGCTGTGCAATTTATTTGCTGTCAAACTGTGGCTTATTGGTCACAAAAAAGCCATCGGTTTACTCTACTGTCAAAATATTGCCCCTTTCATCAGATACGGTACACTTGCACAGCGCATTAAAACCGAGTCTGCGAGCCAGTCTTCCATGCCCCACATATGTACACATCTGCGTTGTGAGACACAGATATTTGCCCTCCTTTTTAACACCTTGGGGGGAAAAGGTTTCACAATGATTGGTCGGGCTCCAACTGAACAGCCAAACACAGTAATTGTACAATCAGCTGATTGCGATGCATGCTAATGCATAGGGCGACTGGATAAAAAGCATTATGTTTAGTGTAATTAGAAAATAACACGTTTAGAGGAGAGAGAGTGGAGTCATATCCCAATGCAAGTGGACAGCCTACAGCTGGCCATCTCTTTTGATTTCTCGATGGATTTGATTTCGGTTCTTCACATATGTGGGTATTTCTCTTACTATGGACACTAACTTTACGTCCCAAAAAGTTGATTTTTATTCAAGTTAAGAGATTTCAACTTTAAGTAAAGTCGTGGGTCAATGTCATGACGCTCATTTTTTAACACGCGTGTTGTTTATGTCTTGTGGCTATACTTTTGAAACAGTGAGTATTTGCTTTTTTTAAAGAAAAGGAGGAACAAGTTCGTTTTTGTGGTAATCAATATTATGCCACAAATGCTTTTGATTGAGCTTATCTTGTATTGAACCCGGAATATTATTTTAAGAATGCAATTAAATATACTTCTAGTGTATATAATAGTTTATAGTCATTTTTATATATATAAAGTAAAAAATGGTGTAACCATTCGTAGAAAGTAGAAAAAAAAAAGACGTAACCAGACGTCCCGTTTTTAAGAGGTGTGTCCTGACAATTATCTGTAATTATGTCCCGGTTTCAGCTGGTAGGCTCACAGATTTTTTTCTAATTACATTTAATATACTTATTTTCCTTCTCGCTATTGTCTTTGGTATCGTATGCTGAGAAGAGAAGCAATGTCTATGCATTGCACGTTGATTTGACGCTACTTTCATTCTAGTCTTTCAGCAAATCCGCTGAAATGTATCCGGCTACCATGGCAATGATGTAATGGGCTTGGCGCGTGCTCTTTGTCATCCTGTCAGTCAGAGCAAGTAGAAATGCACCAATAAAAATGAGTTTTCAACAAAGAGCTGAAAGAAGCCGATCCATTTCTTTGTGTAACACATGAATATGTAAGCGAGTATTTTTCTGTCACTGTGAATGTTTATTTCCCAGCGAGCATGGAGGTGAATCAGACATTGTCTCATTCAGACAGCTACGCTGCATTTTTTACATAGTACAAGCACTTATATGTTGACGTGGAGGTTGTATTTTGGTTACAATGTTGGGAATTTTGTGTTAAAGTGTGTACCTGACATAAGTCATTTCGTAATTACACATGCAGTATGACATCATATGGATATAATAGGCTACATGGAATTTGTATATTAAAAAAAGCTCAAATGTGGTTAAATCTTGAAAAAACAAAATCTAAAATAAAATATACACTGGCGGCCAATAGTTTGGAATAATGTACAGATTTTGCTGTTTCAAAAGGAAATTGGTACTTTAATTCACCAAAGTGGCATTCAGCTGATCACAAAGTATAGTCAGGACATCACTGATGTAAAAAACAGCACCATCACTATTTGAAAAAAGTCATTTTTGATCAAATCTAGACAGCAGCCATCACTCCAACACCTTATCCTTGAGTAATCATGCTAAATTGCTCATTTGGTACTAGAAAATCACTTGCCATTATATCAAACACAGCTGAAAGCTATGTGGTTCGTTAAATGAAGCTTAACATTGTCTTTGTGTTTGTTTTTGAGTTGCCACAGTATGCAATAGACTGGCATGTCTTAAGGTCAATATTAGGTCCAAAATGGCAAAAAAGAAACAGCTTTCTCTAGAAACTCATCAGTCAATCATTGTTTTGAGGAATGAAGGCTATACAATGCTTGAAATTGCCCAAAAACTGAAGATTTCATACAAAGGTGTACACTACAGTCTTCAAAGACAAAGGACAACTGGCTCTAACAAGGACAGAAAGAGATGTGGAAGACCAGATGTACAACTAAACAAGAGGATAAGTACATCAGAGTCTCTAGTTTGAGAAATAGATGCCTTAAGAATCTTAAGAAAAGTAGACATCGACACTGCTCAGGACTCAAAGCAGGGACTCTTATTGATCATTGAGAAAGCAACACATCCATCATATTAAGAACCAAGGGAATGTAAACTTCTGAACATAATCATGTGTGTAAATTCAGCTACTGTTTTGTCTTGTGGAATATATGTGAGGATCTGTTATGTCAAATAGCTTTTACAAGGCAGTACTAAATAAAAAACAAAATTCAATTTTTATGATCCCTCATAAAAAATAAAAAAAGATTATGCACCCCCTATATTAGATCGCTAAATATTCATTGAACAGTATACAGGTATGCTTCATCTGTCAGTAAGTGAAACAGCAGTGTCGTAGAGGAATATAGCTGATACAATGGGTCTGATCAGAAGGTTAAAGTTATTTCCACAATCTGGTCGTTGGGAGCAGAGGTATTCAAGCCTTAAAATAATTGTTGTAAAATAAGTTAAAAAGTAATGAAGGTCTATGAAAGTTGCATTTTTTTTTTTTTTTGATTAACATTTTTTATTGATTCATAGATATAACAAATAAAAACACAACATATATACATTGAATCAACAATTAACTCTCACTATTACCCCTCTCCCTCACCAATCACCAACCCCACCTTGACCCTCAACGAACACCACTGTGGTCACATATAAAAATACACACATACAAAAAATAAATAAATATATATATATATATATATATATATATATATATATATATATATTAGGGGTGTAACGGTACATGTATTCGTCCCAAACTCTCACGGTACTGACGTCACAGTTCGGTACATGCAGTCAGACGAAGAATACATCTGAGTCAGTCACAGGCGATCCACTCTGATCCAGAAGGGGGCGCGTGCGGTAATGCAACACTGTTTGCTAACCGCCAGGAAAAAGAGCAGAAGAAGAAGAGACCATCTATGCACCAACCCAAAACAAGAATGGCTTCGCCTAATGCACAAGTTTTTATTTGTCATTATTCTATTTATTTTGTACTTTTATAACACAAGAGATGCTTTTCAGTTTTGTAGCTGATTGTGACCAAATACCTTTTGTTTTTTATCAACCCTACAAAAAAATATGGCCTATGCAAGAGTGCATTCTGTTTACTGCTTAGTGCTTAATACATTAAAGGAGGCTGTACTGTACCAGCTAACTCAGGGCAGACTAAATGACGCTAGGTGGAACAAACTGTAATTTGCACTACTGTCTGTTCAAAATAAATGGAAAAAACCTAGCATTTGGGATTTGTTGCTTTTTCCTGTTGTACCGAACTCGTATCGAACTGTGACCCCAAAACCGAGGTATGTACCGAACTGTGACTTTTGCGTACCGTTACACCCCTAATATATATATATATATATATATATATATATAATAATCATAAACATTTAAAACTATACTTCTCTCTCCACAGCCCCTCCCTGAGAGTCCCCCAAAAATGCTAAATAACTGCCCCATTTCCCATCAAACAAATCCCAAATCCCCAGCCTCCTACATGACACCTCCTCAAAAGCTGCCACCCTCCCCATCTCTGCACACCACTCCCGAAATGAGGGCGCTCCAGCCGATTTCCATCCCCTTAAAATAAGCTGTCTGCCTATTATAACATTTTGTTTTTTACGTGTTTATCCCCCATATTGATGACTGCCCCATCACCCAAAATACAGAGTCTGGGGCAAAATGAAATTTGAGTGCCCAATACGTCACACATAAAACTCTTAACCTTCAACAAAAATTCTTGGATCTTAACATACCACCAAAAAACATGGGTTGTGTCTCCATCTTCTGATTGACATCGCCAGCATGTGGGTGTCTTTAAGACCAAGCCTATTCAATCTAGAGGGTGTCCATTAGAATCGATGTAAAATCTTGAACTGCATAAGGCACACCCTAGCATCTCTAGATGCAGACTTGTCGTTTTTTAGAATCCTAGTCCACACTCCCTCCTCCAATACCAAGTTTAAATCTTTCTTCCATAATCTCTTGATAGAAGTTAAAGCTCCGACCCCAGACTCTGAATTAGCAGGGAGTAATACACTGATGCCTCATGACCTTTTCCAAAAGCAGTAATCACCACTCCCAGAGTGTCTGCCGCTTTAGGAGGGTGTGTGCTACTCCCAAAAATAGTACAGTGTAGGTGGCGCAGCTGTAAATACCTAAAGAACTGAGGTCTGGGAATTCTAAAATGTTGAACCAAATTTTCAAAGGATCTCAACACTCCACTCTCATATAGGTCACTGATTTAACCTCCCTCACAATCCACTCTGACCAGCAGAAAGAGGACTTATTAATATGTAATTTTGGGTTCAGCCATATGCTTGAGGCAACATTTAAATAAATGTTCGAATTAAACACTCTGGACTCTTTTGTCCATACCGAGTGCAAATGCGAGATAATGGGGTGTAACTTAACTTCTCTGGTTAGTTTAATAGAAAGGCTTTGCAATGGCAAAATAGGGGTAAGAACATCCTGTTCAATACAAAACCAGGGAGGGGCTCTCTCAGGTGGAATGAGTCAAATGTCTGAGGCCGAATGCATAATAATAAAGCAGAAAGTTGCATTTTTAAACTTTGAAGTTTTGCTATAAATATGACTCTTCATGTGCTCCCTAGACATTAACACTTAGAGAACATATTGACCACTTGTGTTCCCTTCAATTGATTCCTTAAATTGTCTTTAGTTGGTCTTAAAAAGGTCTTAAAGTCTTAAATTTTGCTTCATAAAACCTGCGGAAACCCTGTCATAAGTAGTTTGAAATAACCTTTTATTATTATTTATAAAAAATAAATAAAAAAATAAATAAAAAAAAAAGAGCAGTGAAACCATTTTTATTTTAATTTTATTTTTTATCTGATATTTTGAGATTTTTATGAAAATGTATATTTTGTTCATGTCAAATAGAGTAACCCTAAGAAAAAAATGGGATATTCATGACTCAAGACTTTATGATTTTTGTAAAAAAAATTGTATTGAATTCCTATTGCGTCTAGATTCCCAATCATGTTTCCACACTGCCATGTCTTCATCAACTCTCGCCCCAAAGGTTTTCCTGAGAAAAAACATCCTTCGCACTGTAACTCAATAGTCCTGTCAAGTTCACCTTTAAACGAGGCTCAACAAGCTCAGCATACATCTCCTATCTGAAGCTTTTCTTCAGCAGTGATGGCTGTTTGTTGTTCCTAGTCAGAAGGAGAGAGACAGAGATTGGATTCTCCTTTATTTTATCGCAAATGTTGTGAATCAAGCATGTTTAATAGGTACACAAAGCCGTGTTGGCCGTGTCATGTCTGTTTGGACTTTGATGTTCTAAGGCCTGAAGAATGGACAGAGAGGCTTTAGATGTCGATCCGTTGTTCTTTTGATGATGTTGCGTTCTGGATGCTTTGCCTCGCAAGAGATTAATTGAACTTTGAGCAGCTGTGTTTCCTGTAAACGCCTGCAGGTGCAGTCATGCTGCTTTACACATTACAACATAAAGTAATTCTCACCACCGGTGGATAAAGTTCTACAAATTGCTTTGAAGAAAGTCATGTTTAAGGAGCTGCAGATTTCAAGGCATAAATTATCTGCCGTGACATAAATTTGCAGGACTTTGCTCAAAGTCAAGGCGGACGTTATGAAACGATACTGAAACAGAGTACTAAACAGATACAAACCAATTGCCTCTTATATGTTCTGAGATACATACCAAACCTGGATGCGCCAATCTTCAGGAACTCAAGGGTATGATTCAATTTGTTTGTGAAAACTAAGGACAATTTCTACGCAGGTCATTCAAGACAAAACTGTTTAAACTAGGGATGCTCCGATTAATCGGCCACCAATTGGTATCGGCTGATATTCAGTCAAATCCATGTGATCAGCTCCCAAGGCTAAACATGCATCTCAATTTTGATCTAAATCACACATTGCACACAGAAAATATGTGACACTTCCTGTTTCCCATTTTTCACCATAAATGTATTGCTTGCCATGGCAACACCGTTCAAATTATCAAAAATCTGTTCGCAATTTAGCATCTACAATGTCTTGGCATGATGTTTCACAAATTTGGTGCCAGTCACATGAATCCATTAGAAGGAGTATTTAAAAGTTCAGAGCCTGCGATTTTCAGAAAATTCAAAATGGCGGACATCCTGTTGAGTGGAGCTAATGACTGTGAGTATGAAAGTTGTTCGGTTTGATGAGAACTATATATGTATCAATTTTGGTGACTGTAGGTGAAAATGGAGGTGCTACAGAGCCCCACCCCCCAGCTTTGCCTAGCCCTAATGGCCGACGACTCTGATGTGTGTGCAAAATTTCAGTGCTTGGACCCTAATAATTCTTTATACAATATTAAGAGACCATAATGTATTAAATATAATGCAAAAGAGTAGAAAATAAGGAATAATAATAATTATATGAAATAATGACAACAAATCAATAACCAAAAATGTCACATTAAGTTTAATTGCACCTATGGGTTATCAATTTGTCTTCAGTTTGACACAAAGCTTCATTTTTTTTATCTATCTTAATATAGAGAATATTTTGTTAGCCTATACTTGTTTTAAAGTCTTATTATTAAACTTTTCCATCTGTTTTTGCCAGCAAAAACTAGGCAAATTGATATTACTGGAAAGAGGAAAATTCAATTAATAGTGACAGTGTGCAGAAAGCTTACATATAGCCAGTTATGACAGAGATCTTGATAAAAGGTAAAAAGATCAGTGTGACAAGAAGATCAGTGATCAGTATCAACTGTAAAAATCTTGAACATAGCATCCCTAGTTTACACTGTAGATCTCCGTCATTTGATTAAACTCAATGATAGTTGATAAGATTGAGTCAAATCAGGCAGATGAAATGCAGACAGCTAGAATCAACAAGCAAATTTGACTACTGAGGGAACGAAGTGAAACAATTAGTTATTTAGTACAACACTGAATTTCCGCAAAAAACACTTGTTTTTGTAATTTTCACAAAGTTTTTTATTTTAGTGTTTAAGTCAGTATTTCATAATATTTAGTTAATTTTACTGTCTAAAATGGCATATTATTTGTCGACAAAAATATTTAAGTTGATGATAATGTGCCCAATGACTTGTATCAGACTATAATAGACCAAACTTTAACCAAATATTCAAATATTTTAATCAAATATCTAAACTACTTACAATTATTTGAAAATGTATCAAATAGATCAAAGATTATGTTTAATATGCAGTGTTAGGTCATTTTCTCAAAAATAGTAATCCAGTACAAATGACTAATTATTTATCTAAAAATTGTAATACAAAATAAGGCCTCAAAACATTCGTGTTGAAAATTAGCGCCCCCTAGAGGTAATGGGGTAGAAATATTTATATAAAAATAAAAATCCTTCACGTAGCACCTAAATGGACAAGTCATATAACAAATGAAGGCTCTCATTCTCAGGAATGTGACTGTACAGTTTATTTTGTTGCCCTAATACCACAGTTAGAAACAATTGCAAAGTGAAATATGATTTCTGTAAGTCATCAAATGTCTCTTTTATGTGCCAAGCTTGTTTGTGAGAATAATCCAATGTTATATTTTAGATGTCCTGAACAAAATATGCCATCCAGCAGGAAAAGCATGCTAAACAAATCATCAGAAAAATATGTTGTTGGTTATTGATGATAAAATGTATTTATCATCGCAAAGGGGAGGATCTCAGCTTTCTATTGAATTTATAGAATTTAAATTGAGCTTCTAGTCTACTCAGAGGTCAAGATATTCGATGAAATAACAAGGGTGGTGCATGAACTGAAAATTAGACTGAATGTCTATGGACGAGCACATCTGTGAGGGCTAAAATGCGTTGGAGCACCAGCTACATTTTACATCTCTATATTGTGATGGAATGTGATAGAGAAAAAAAACAATTCTAGTGCTTGTTGCCATTTAGCGGAACTTTTCAAAGTGATATAGGGTGAACAGAACTAGAATTACATGTTTGCAAAGTTAGGACAACAACAATAAAAAAGAAAAAAATTCTGTTTAGTAAAAGATTATAAACACATAAAATTATTTATGAATAATTGGAGTATTTTGTTATTTTTTTATTTGGGGGAATTAAAAAAAAAAAACAAATCTGGACCAATTTTTTGCAATTAGTCAACAGTATGTGTGAATGGTGAGCTTTTACATTTAAGTGTGAAAAATTGCAGGCGGCAGCCCAAAAATGCACCAGAATTTAAGGAGTTAAGTTGCTTTCTAAAACACTTTTCTGCTCAACAAATTCAAAATAATGTCTGTATTTCTTTCTTGTTCATTGTTACACACAAGTCATACACTCTGCACCTCACATTTCTCCTTCACAGTGACTTGTTAGGGGGCCATAATTCATGTATTCTACATAAATAAAATATTAGAAATATGCATAACCCTATAATACACTTAAAAGTAATTAAATGAATTGAAAGTCAGTAACTGTAACCTGATTACAAGACTTTTAAATGTAATGCATTACACTACAGTTTTGACTAAAAAGTAATTAGATTACAATAATGAATTACTTTGTAATTAGATTACACCCAACACTGTTAATATGGAAGATTAAACAAAATGAGAAAACTGTCCTGAAAACCTGAGCTCCTGAAATAATAGCATATAATGAAAATATGAAAGTATTAGCGACTTTTTAGGAGTTACTCTCGTTTCCTCACATTTAAACAGTTTAAAGAAACTACGTATTCACAACACAAGTTACAGATTCGGACTTTTGCGTAATTGAGTTCGAGTTCGCCTGTTCATTGGCTTCAATTTGTGCGCAGATGTAAGTTGTAACATTACGTTTTTATTGTGAATATAGCTGATTAATGTCACATATACAGGATGTGTTTGAGTGAGGTAATTAACCTGTTAGTAAAGTTTGTTGTACAGGTGTTCAGCCCTTTCAGGAATATCCCCAACATATTATGACTGGATGATTTGAATGAATGAATTAAAATAAATAAATTAATAAAAATGTGTTAGTGTTTGTTGATTGTTAGATTTTTCTCATCATATTTCCATCAGCAGTGTGATTATGTTCACGATGCATCGTTTTTGTCTCATCTTCCTTAATGTTGACAAAATCAAAAAACCCTTTAGATTAACACTGATCTGCATAACTCCTTTACTGAATCAGGCGCTAAACCAGTGTAGACAGTGCGTGCAAATAAACAGCACTTTTGACTGGGCACTATTCCATCTTAAAGTTTTCCTTTTTGGGTGAATTTTTCCTTTAACTTCTGACCAGTCATAGTCAGTATCTGTAACCCAGTATTTCTGGGCGCACTCAAATGCGTAATGAGTCCTTTAAAGGTTAATGAAAGGGGTATGTGCTCCGGACACAAACATTATCTGACTTTGAGTACTAAGAAAGCAGCTCAGATGAATCTAATGAAGAGGAAGGTCATTAGGAGAGAAGCTATCATGCTGCGTTCTCCGTTCCTCACATGTGCTAGCGGGGGCCGTGATGGACGATTATTTGATGCTTTGTTATCACACTACATTTGTTTGATTTCCCAGGGCCACATGCTTTGATGCCTCGGCGTGAGCAGTTTGCGACTCCCCCTCACAATCCACACACAAACTTGGGAGGAGGTTGCCCTACTCCCAAGCTATCTAATTCAATTTCAGTTTGCCTTAATATAACTTCTCTTCAGAGTAGACCTCCTTAGTCATCTACATCGGACATTCTTAACCCTGCAGCTTCACAAGCCCATCTCTAGAAAGAATGGAACTTGAAGTCCTTTATTGTCAGTCGCTTACTAATTAGGATTGGCTGGGAAGGTTGCTTCAGTCACCAAGGTTTTATTCATCAGTATGTGTGCCAACACTCAGTAATGAGTTGTTTAATGAGGTTCATGGTATTGTGCCTATGTTTCTACGTTGTATGTTGTGTTAGGTTTTGTCTTGCCATGGAAGGATGTATGAGGGTATTTCAATAAATAAACTAATAATACCTCATGCCAGGAGATTTGCGAGGTCCAGCTTCAGTTTGAAGTTGTCTGGATTCATGTAAACATGATCAAACGTTGTGGTGTGCAGATTGTAAATGGCTCAACACCAGCTGAACTTGTCATCATTTATCAATTGATACATAAGATTTCCAAGATTCTATATACTGTATATTGAGGCATTGAGTGTGTTTCCGTGCACAGTCTTACACTGATTATGCTTAATAACCCAACAACATGCAAGGTCATGAAACCGGCATCAGGAAAAGTTCATAAAGGGCCAAACAAAGCCAGACCAGCACATGTAGCTTATTGCCCATTAGTGCGATTTCGCCCTGCATGTAAATATCTCCTCCAGTGTTCTGGAGGTTTATCCAGTGTTTGCCTGTCCTCTTTGCATGTCTGTTTACATTTTGACATCAAAATTTGATTTTTTTTTAAAAAACTCAATAAATACAAATCTCATGTAAACATGGTTTTAGAGCGCAACAGTCTGGTTGTGGAATTAAAAATCCCATTATTATTTTACCATAGTGGAATTGATTATTTATAAAACTTACTGTGAAAACAGAGGTTGTTAATCGATGATATATGCTTCTGTAGAAGCCATCAGTCCATGTTATTTCAACCTTTTAAAAATTGTGTTTAATAGCGGAATTCCTGGTGAAGAACTACACTACCCATGGTCTTGAGGGGGTAAATCCACCAATCAGAGAATCACGGCAAACAAATCATGGCAAAAGAGCTCTGACCATGGCACACTGTGAATGACGCAATCAAGCAGTCTGCAATAAACTTTGAATATATTGATTCTGTACTTATACTCAACAACATTAAATCAATAGTTTATATTTTTTCTAGGGAAGTACCGATGTATCGGCTGCCAATATTTATCGGCCAATTATTGACCAAATTAAAACCATCGGCATATCCGGGTGGCGGAGGACGAATCTCAGTTGCCTCCATGTCTGAGACCATCAATTTTCGCATCTTATCACGTGGCTTGTTGAGCACGTTACCGCAGAGTTGTAGTGCGCGTGGAGGACCACGCTATTCTCCGCGTCATCCACGCACAACTCACCACGCGCCCCACCAAGAGCGAGAACCACACATTATAGCGATCACGAGGAGGTTACCCCATGTGACTCTACCCTCCCTAGCAAAAGGGCCAATTTGGTTGCTTAGGAGACCTGGCTGGAGTCACTCAGCACACCCTGGATTCGAACTTGCGACTCCAGGGGTGGTAGCCAGTGTCAATACTCGCTGAGCTACCCAGGACCCCAGAAAGATGTAACATTGACATCAAGTGTTTAAAATGGGCACTGCAGTCCAAATTTAAAAAATTGGAGAGAGTTGTCTCCCCCCGCCCCCTCCTGCCCAGACTCTAAGCTCACGCGGGTTGCCAGGTTGAGGACATGCAACAGGAATGAGCAAACTGACAATGGCAAGCGACGAGCCTTACACTGTAAGTTGATCAGCTAATGTATATGTTTGCAATGTTTTTATTTGTGTACAAATTATAAACCAGCTCATTTGGATTTTTTATAACTCTGTCAATGTTAGCTAGATGTATTGCTGACTTCCATGGCTGCAGCGCGCTGTGTTTGCCCGCTAACACGGGGTGTCAAAATACTATTGGGAAATGGGCAGTGGGCGTGATCACAGGCCAAAACACAAACAGAAATTCCAGCCTGGAATGGACATTTCAAAGTAGAATATACTGGCTGTAGCATTGTTTTCAGAGAAGCCAGTATTTCAACTTAGCACATTTCCTAAATCTCTGATAACATATTATAATTTTATGCTTTAGTATAGTAAATATATTACATATTGCACCTTGAATACAGAATTTAAACTTCAGATCAGATTTAGTTATTTTTTCTTTTTATCGTCTTTTTAACATTCATTGTGGCTCTCTTTAAAATGTTGGCCTGTCATGTGTTCAACAGTGTTATTTATTGTTATAACAGTGAAAATGCTTTTGCATCTCTTTGTTCATTTTTAAAGCATAATTCCAAAGTAAAACAGTGATCTTATAACAAAATTAGGTAACTGGCAATATATCGTTATCAGTATCAGCCTATGGTTTTCTGTTAAAATCGGTATTGGCCAAAAATTTTCATATCGGTGCATCCCTTTATTTTTCCATTGATTTTTATTCAATTACGTCATTCAAAATGCTTCATGAGATTGTAGTTCACTCCCTCATTCAAGGAGATTGTACTTGTACCTGTATCTTGTACCTTCATCTTTTTTCCGAGTTTGTAGTGTTGTGATTCACCTTGGATCTGGTTAGTTTGATTTATGGCCTAAAACTTTTTACTGAAGGACTTTATGAAATCCCAATGGAGAGCTGAAAAAGTGGGCGGACACTGTTGCGCTTTGTTGCACATACCTCTTATATGTTATTAATCAAGAATCGCCAGTCTTTGGCAGCTCAAGCTTGTGATTAGATTTGATTTTGAATGCAAAGGATAATTTCTGTGCAGGTCCGTTCAAAAAACGATTTCCACAGCAAACGGATCTCTGTCATTCAATTAAACTCAATGATGGGTACACAGGCGGACAGCTAGGTGAAAAAAATGGAATCTAATCAACCTTGATTTACAAAGTATAATCAGATTTATTCATGTTAAATGGGAGCTGAAATTCATCACCAACTTGTTGTCTATGATTGGTTATACCTGTACCTTCAAACATGAGTTTTGTTAGCTTATTTATTGAAGCATCCTTGTGTAAGTAGTCTTAATGACAAAACCAACAGCTATGGATTGGGACTCAATGCTGCAGGGCACTCAGGTATATAAAATGCTGCCATCCACTATCTAACAGGCCTCCAGATCCCTAACAAACCCAGATGTGCGGCTCGGCCACCTGATCCTGTCCTGCTTTGTTTACAACAACCCTCACTATTATCCCTCAATTCAGAGCGCTTGGTTATACCCCAAGGAGAAGACGTCCTCACCTGGAGCACTGTGTATTTTTCTGGCCTGTTTTATCATAGATGTCTTGGAATATGTCACAGTAAATTGGTCTTGATTGGTTACCTTGCGGATAAAGACCTAAGCTGCCAACCCATTGGTTGAAGCCTAATTGCAGCTGTGGCGTTTGCGATAAAGCATAAATGTGTTTTAAATTGGACCATAAATTAAACTATTGTTCATTAAAAACGTTTTATTTTTGGTAAAGAATTTGAATAAACTTCTAACACTATGTGTTAAGCTTCGGCATGTAACTCCTCCTGCACTGTTTGTGCTACAGACACAAATTAAACCCTCAAATGATGTGGTTTGTAGAAGAGAGGTGTGCTTTTACTTTTGTAAGTGATCAGAGGGACCAAGAGTCATATAGAGAGGCCAGAATATCATTAGCCGCTTTTCCACTATCGGGCTAGTGGGTTAGGGTTAGGGTTAGGGTTGGCAGATTTAGAACATCTGCCAATACCAGTACCAATAGTACCAGGGCTATTACCAGGGCTTGAGCCAGGGCTATCAGCTGGCCAGCTGGGGCCAATAGCCTCGGACCTCGAGCCGCAGGGCCAAAATTGATCTGCATTCCCACCATCGGGCCAATAACTCCTTAATATGCTGCTGTTGTGCCAACGTCACACACCCCGCCCATTTCACAACCAAGAGGGAAGATCAAGCTGAGGTGTCATGTTATCTAGTTATCTAGAATATCAAGTTTATATTGAATGTAAACAGCAAGATAAGTTAGCGTTGACAACTCACCGACTGTAATTGCCATGGTGTCCCAAGTGGTCTCACCACTAACAACGGGACGATGTCCCAGCACATCTTCAATGAAAGTTCACCGAACCATGGAAAGTAATTTCTTTGGGCACTGCTTTGACCATTGGGCATTTTAACGGATTTGTACTGTGCCCACATTTTAAAAAAAAAAATTTTCCCGAACCTGTACCGTTGTGCGCTGGATACACAACCTGGGAAGTTTGGCGGATCTCCGCCTTTGGCATTGAACCTGCCTCAATCCCTGGTTGGCCTTGTTTGGCCCAAGGGTAATCGGCGGGCCAAAGGCCATTGGCAGTTGGCCCCGAGAAAGCCCTGAGGAGGCACGACGAAGCCCCGGAAGTGACAGTGGGAACGCAACTGGCCCTCATTTGGCCCACCTATAGAGACTTTGGGATGGACTCTTTTAGAATAAGAGACAGAAAGAAGTCATCAGGAATACCCTAGCAACAACCTAGCAACTAGGGAGGCACCGATACAACCTTTGTCTGCAGGTACCGATATCCAAGAATTTAGAACATCTGCCAATACCAGTACCAATAGTTTTATGGTTCTACTTTTTTATGCTTACAACAGACATTTTCTTTCACACACAGCATGAGTTGTTGGCTAATTGTCTGACGCGTTTTCCTGCACCCTGTTGACAGGAAATAATCAGCTTTTTTGAAACAGTCGGACAATAACAGATTACTGCTTTTATTGGCTGATACCGATGTTTGGCAAATATATCGGTGCATCTCTACAAGCAACCAGCCAGAAACTCTAGAAACCGGATAGCAGTGACATTTGGAACTCTTTGGCAACCGCCTAGCAACGCTCCAGCATCGTAACGATGACTGTTGCATGAGCAAACATCACTCACAATTTCTTCTGAAAAATGTTATAAACCCACTGTACATTATGTAATATGTTTTCTAGGTGGATTTTTACCATGTATGTTCCTTCTCTGTCCACCGGTGTAGCATGCTCTTTGTTTTTGTACTGCTTGACTTGTAGAGGTGCGTCTAGGAGAGGCTGTGCTGACAGCTTTTGTAATTGAGTGCTTACAGGTCACAGACCATTTCAGACGAGCGCTGCCCTCCCCACAGCAGTCTCCCTGACAGCTCCTCGCACAAAAATAGCCCTATTCCAGCTGAGTCGGACTGAGTGGCTTGTCTTGTACGATGGCGTGGAATTGAGAAGAGGCACGTTGTACAGAGAGTATCACGGCAGGGTTCTCGTGCAAACCTCCATTAGACAATGTGTTTAGTGTGTGTGTGTGTGTGTGCTGACTGATTCAATATGTTTCGTACCCTCTAGTGTTCTAGATTTATATGAAAGTTTTGTGAAATGTAGGGGTGTTTGTTATTAGTTAGATGTTGAAAATAATACATTCAGAGAATTTCAATATACGAACAAAACATATTTTTCTGTACCGATTGATTGACTGATTTCTGATTTGAACAAATGCAGTTTAGCATTACCACATTTAAGTTTGCATTTTGACATTTCAGATAGATTTTTTTGGGGGGAAATAATATGCATATTAAACAAATATGGATGTTTTAAGGTAACGACCACACTAATGTGTTTTCTTCAAAAAAACAAATTTATTTCTCCATGTTCACACCAGTCATCCACACTAGAATGGCATTTTTCTCCATCGAAAACAGAACGCTTCGAAAGCGCTCTCCATTACCACACACTTTAGAAAAGGATGACAAGAAAATTCAAATCAGCCATGTCTACACTAATCCATTTTTATTTGGAAACTCTTTTTTTCAGTTCCCTAGCATCATGGAAAGCATACATTATTTGAAATGCTCCTTTTTCGGTGGAGGAAAACGTCATGAATATTTTTGGATCGGACAGAATAGCTTGAGATGCAACAATTAAAGTTTACTTATTTCCCCCATTGG
The DNA here is from genome assembly GCF_019703515.2 of Myxocyprinus asiaticus. Lineage (NCBI taxonomy): Eukaryota > Metazoa > Chordata > Actinopteri > Cypriniformes > Catostomidae > Myxocyprinus > Myxocyprinus asiaticus. The sequence continues at coordinate 3,623,197 of NC_059352.1, forward strand.
TAATACATATACAGTTTGATTTACCGTATTATCTTTTAGTCTCGTTTTGATGTTTGACATAATTATGCATCGTCAATGCAGATCCTTCACCTTGAAAAACAAGTGATTCCTATTTCATTTTAGCGAAATCACTTGAGATTAACAAGGCAGGTGATGCTGTTGTCCCTTTAATTTCAATCTCATTCTCACTTTGGTTGTGACGGGGACCCAACATACACAAATGCATCAGACATACACACATACTGTATAAAAGTATGTGTCATATTTAAAGGGTTGTTGAGCCTTTGTGCCATTCCAGTGGATGCTACAAAGTCCCTGTTGATATTAAAAATAATTTATGATCACTGTGTATGTGAAGTAATTTGAAATAATCCCCTCGGTCTATACCAAGGGCCTCTCATGTTTCTCATGTAGATGCACTAATGTCTTTCAAAAGCATGTGAATTGGTTTTGTGGCTCGTGGCAAAATACATGTTTCTTTCCCTCTCTCACTTGCCAACCTTTCATGCCATGGCAGTGCATAATTTATTCACCTAATAGATTCTGTGTAACTCCAGGCAAACTGGAATTCGGTTCTCGACTGTACATCTGTTGTCTGGATTGACAATCTAAACACATCATTTAGGAGAATATAAATTGATTGTCTGGCATGTGTCTATTTCTCTCTGTCCATCTCCTTTTCCATTCTCTGTCCGCATGTCTCTATGTCTGAGCCTCAACTGATGTGTGCCCGCTGATCGCATTGATTGTGTTTTTTCAAAACAAATTTGCCGGCACAGAATGCAGCATTATTGCATGCAATTTCAATGATAGATGTCATTATGCTCTGTACATAATGTAAATAGTGGTTGGCCAATACGAGTTTTTTTGTGTCTGATGCCAGTACAATATCTAGAGAGCAATGGCTGATATAATGACAGTATAAACATAATACAATTTAATGATGCAAATGAAATTAGTTGCATTAGCCAATATACTGTGTCTGCTTGGTCAGTTTAAAAGTCTAAGTTCCACTTTGTGTCAGTTCCAATATAGTTGCTTTAAATTGTATCATATATCAGCATTATATCGGCCATATATCAGTCTCTAGAAATCGGTATTGATTGCCAATAACTGTATCTACTTCGTCGATTAACAAAAATAAGCTCCCCCTTGTGTCAGTTCCAAAAAAGTTGCTTTAAATTGTATCATACTGTATATCGGCCATATATCGGTTTCTAGATATCAGTATCTATTGCTAATAACTGTATCTACTTCGTCGATTAACAAAAATAAGTTCCCCCTTGTGTCAGTTCCAAAAAAAGTTGCTTTAAATTGTATCATACAGTATATCGGCATTATGTCAGCCATATATCGGTCTCTAGATATTGTATCGATTGCCAATAACCGTGTCTCCTTCATCAATTACCAAAAATAAGTTCCCCCTTGTGTCAGTTCCAAACTAGTTGGTTTAAATTGTATAATACTGTATATCGGCATTATATCGGCCATATATCGGTTTCTAGATATCGGTATCTATTGCCAATAACTGTATATACTTTGTCGATTAACAAAAATAAGTTCCCCATGTGTCAGTTCCATAAATGTTGCTTTAAATTGCTTTATTATATATCACATTATATTGCATAATATCAGCCATATAATCGGTCTCTAGGTATCTGTATTGATTGGCAGGGTTTTTTCTTGCATTGAATTTTTTTCGGCAGTCTCCAAAGCGAAATTTCAGGCTTTGAAGTCTGGACCTCCAAGACTTATGAACAAATTATGGACAGCGTTTTCAAAGTACTTATGGACAAAGATTTCCTCATGTGTGGTATACAGTATGTTTGTTCGAATTATGCTTGATTTTAGGAAATAAACTGGCCTTGTTTGCCTTCAGATTCCTAAATAAAATAAAACCTGGTATTGAGTAGAAAACAAACATTTTCACTATCGCAGTCCCAATTCAGTAAAGTGGTCTATTTATAGGTGCTGTCAGAATTTTATAACAAGTCAAATAGAAATAAGATTTTATAAAAATGTTGTTTAGTTTGATTTCACATAGCACCTTCAAGTAAAAGATTCTGTTTCGAACTTAAAAGTTTCAAAATGCTTAGATCATGAAAAAAACGTACTGATATCCAATGTAAACATGAAATGCAGTTAAAGGAATATTCCAGGTTCAATACAAGATCAATGTACCGCATTTGTGGCATAATGTTGATTACCACATAAATTAATTTAGACTCGTCCCTCTTTTTTAAAAATAAATAAATAAATAAAAAATCGAGGTTACAGTGAGGCACTTGAACGGAGTAAATGGGGCCAATTTTTGGAGGGTTTAAAGTCAGAAATGTGAAAAGTTCCCCCTTCTGTCAGTTCCAAAATTATTGCATTAAATAGCTTGAAATTGTATCATATATATCGGCATAATATCGGCCATTTATTTGTCTTTAGATATCGGTATCGATTGGCATTGGCCAATAACAGTATCTCCATCCATTAACAAAAACAAGTTCCCCCTTGTGTCAGTTCCAAAATTGTTCCATTAATAGCTTGAAATTGTATCATATACAGTATATCAGCATTATATCTGCCATTTATTGGTCTTTAGATATCGGTATCGATTGGCATTGGCCAATAAATGTATCTCCTTGGTCCATTAACAAAAATAAGTTCCCCCTTGTGCCAATTCCAAAATTGTTGCATTAAATAGCTTGAAATTGTATCAAATACAGTAATCGGCATTATATCTGCATTTATCGGTCTTTAGATATCGTAACAATTGGCATTGGCAAAAAACTGTATCTTCTTCATCCATTAATCAAAACAAGTTCCCCCTTGTGTCATTGTTGCATTAAATAGCTTGAAATTGTATCATATATCAGCATTTTTGGCCATTTATTGGTCTTTAGATATCGATATAATCAACCATTGAAAATCCCATATCAGTCACACACTACTCCACACCTCATCTTCCTCTAGTACTGCCTTCTGAATACACAATCCATTCCGTCGCTAAGTTCCCTCTGATTACAGAGCAGTCAGCCACTACGCTCAGCATACACGAGAGAGCATGTGTGCGCGGATACCCATGTGCACGAGTGGGCAAGAGAGAGAGACTGTTCCATCATCCATTAAACTCCTGCAGCTCTGAGCTGTCGTTCCCTCCTCCTACGAGAAAGAGAGAGAGAGATAGACGGGGAGTCACTCTACAGCCAAGAGAGGAGAGGAGACCGTGACAAGAAGAGGTAAAAAACACACCATCTCTTGTTATACCCTCTTGGCAGGAGAAAGCAGGTGGGCAGGAGGCGAATCTGTCCATCTTTTTCTCATAAATCTCCTCGTTCAGCCGTTCTTTTTCTTTTCTCCCTCAAACGAAGGAGTTTGAGGAGAGAGAGGGGACATTTGGAGAGGCAAGCATGGTCAACAACCTGACCGAATGCGAGGAGGGAGAAGGCGCTGCGAACAGCCAGGGTGAGTAAAGGAATTTCTCACGGTTACAAATGCTGTAATCACTCACACAAGCAACCTACAATTATACACACAGTTTGTGTACACACACACCCTCTCGGAATGGAAGGAGGGTATGAACGGCAAGTTCTGCTGTTGCTAGCTACGACAGGTCCTCTCCTGTCCTACTGCATGGCTGTTGTGAGTGGAATAGTAATGGGCTATTTTAGTTATGTGTGTGTACATATACCAACCCACACTGTGTGTGTTCAAGCGTGGTACACTTATGCAAAGAGTTGCGATAGATGCATCAAGCAACATGGTCTATGAACTCTATGGTGTTATACACTCTTTCTTGGCTTCTCTGGCTGTCTTTACCTGTCTCTATGAGATAGCGTTCCATGCTGTGGGTCTTAAAGAGCTCTTTAGTGCCAGAAAATGTATATTTTGGCTGGATTTTTTTTAATTTTCTATTGATTTTTCCTTAAAAAACTCTAATTGACAGGTAAAAAAATATATATATCCTAGTATTTTTTAGCATTTTGGTGACATTCAATATTCGGTCGGCATCGCAAATATATAGTAAATATTCTATATATTGCCCAGCCCTACCTGCAACTATGAGGGGGGCCTTTTAGTTTGCTATAATCCTTGTACAAAAAAGAAAATTACTATTTTTTTTATTTATTTTTTTATAAAATATATTTATTATTATTTATTCAAAATCCTTTTATAAAAAATTATATATATATATATATATATATATATATATATATATATATATTATTTATAAAAAAAAATCCCTTTACAAAAGAATTTATAATTTTATTTTATATTTTATTAAAAAAATGATTGTTTAAAATACATGTATTATTATCATATTATTTTTAATATATATTTATATTTTGACAGTTGTTTCATTTTATATCACCAGCACAATCATTCCAAAAATATAGTGAATATTTAATTCCCTATGAGGTGGGCCTTTTAGTTCTGTATAAGTCATGTACAAAAAATGTGATACTTTTATATTTTATTTTATATTTTTGTATAAATTAAATTATTATGCATAAATGTATTATTTTTTATAAATGTATTATTTGTAATAAATATTAATTTGATATTATTTCTATTATTAAAGATTGTTTTGTGTCACTTGAAGGACTCCAGCAGGTCCTGACCTGTCAATAAGAGGTAGAGTTCAGTGCTGTGACTTATAGTGTCATATACAATCATCTATCAGGTCAGCATCTCATAAATTTCATCACTGTCACAGTAACGAATAATGATAGCGTCTTCCCATTCAGGAGGTGACAAAGTCAGTCAGAGGTTTGCTTCTTAACAAACATATGCATTTCAATTACATTTGAATTTCACAAAATGTTATGCCATTTATTTGGACCTGACTATCTGATACGCTTTTCTTACAGGCGTCAGGAGCTGTAGGCGTGGATTTTTAACTCTGTGGTGTTGATCTTATCAGTAGGCGGTTTTTCTCACACTACATATATCACACACAGTTATGTGGTGCAAATCAGATTAGAGGTCTGCAGTGTGCGTGAGTGAGTTTAAAATGTTTTCTTTCATCATGGTTTACCTTGTGTTTTTGTCCACCATGTTGCTGGGTCGTCATTTAGTCCAGTTATGCCAGTGGTTCTTAACTGGTTTTGCTTGAGGACCCAGATTTCATATTGGGCATCAAGTGGTGACCCAACACAGTACCAAACCTAGCCCATATTAATATATAAGCATATCCTTTGCTAACTATTCACGATTCTATGGTGAATTGCATTTTATTATTTTTTTATTATTATTTGCATTTAACAGAACAGACCTGCGACCCAATTCTGGTTCACAATTCACCAGTTTAGTCTACATTTAGAGTATAAGCTCTTGCTTCCATAGATTTGTACTTTTTGGATGTATATATGTTTTATAAACTCAAAGCCAAGAGCAGAATCAGTTACAGGTACAGTATCTACAGACACAGCAGTGCAGTGTGTTGCTGTCCATGGTGCTGAATCCAGTCGAGCAGCAGTGCTATCAGTCAGCCTTGTCTGCCACTGTCCAGGGTCCTGATTTATCCCTTTCATTACAAGCTGAGGAGGATTATCAGGAGATTTAGTCAAGTGTCGCACTGGCCTGCTACACTAAGATGAAAGGCATCCGTCCTCCAAAAATATCCTGCGTCATTCGCTCCCGCATATTCATGAGATGCTGCTCTGTTAATTATTTGTAGAACACTTCATCACAGCGTTGACAGAGAGGAAACAACATATTGTTTAAGGCAGGGGTTTTCAAAGTCAAAGACAGTGGGTCTCCCTTGTGACACAACCTACAGGATGCCCCCCCTGCCCCCCCACCCACACAAACACATCTGAACAGATTGAAAATTGTTTGACATTATTTAATATTTTTTATCATTTATTGTTTAACAAGAAAAGTGCAGAAGTTATTAACAGAATTATAACTTTTGATATTATATCATTTTACAATGGTGGAGAAAAAATGGAACAAAAACTGCTAGTTCCTAGAAAAAAAAAGAAAAAAAAATCGAAATTCCAATAACGGTCCATCTCAGTCAAACCAGTCAGACGATCTGTAACAGAGAGGAGGAGTGTGTGTGTGTGTGTGTGTGTGTGTGTGTGTGTGTGTGTGTGTGCGCGCACAAAGGACTACTGAATAGAAACTCTTCTAGAATGTCCATGTTTTTCACGTACCTCACATATGTTAACAGCTGTGCGCAGCTGGCCACATCAGTGGATTCGTCGATCTGGAGTGCAAAAAATGGGCTGTGCCTGATGCTGTCTAACACTTGCTCCTTCACATCCTGTGTCATGTCAGAGATGCACTGACCCACTGTGTTGTCAGAGAGTGGAACAGAATCAAGCTTAGAAGCCGCTGCCTCTCCTACCATCAAGGAACACATCTCTTTGGCTGCCGGCAGAATCAGTGTCTCTCCGATGTTATGTGCTTTGTCTGCCTTGGCAAAATGCAGCGCAACATGATATGAAGCGTCAGTGGCCTTTACATTTCATTTGACAAATTCTCCGACAACTTTTTTCTGACCTTGAAAGGCTTGAAGTTTTCTTTGGAAAAACTCAGGAGGTTTTCCCCACTACCTCAGCATGCTTGGTGTCAAGGTGACTGTGGAGTTTAGCAGGTTGCATGCTGTCATTAGCTAAAATCTCCTGACAAATGACACATAAAGGTCGTGGTGCATCAGCTGATCCTGTCCATGTAAATCCTAAACTTAAATACTGCTCGTCGTATCGTCGTCTTTGGTGTTTGACCCCTGAAACTGAAGGATTCGAATTTGGTGGTCTCAGAAACCATTGTAATTACAGACTAATATGTCACGTCTGCTTTATTGGCGGGCTTGACAAATACCAGAGAATCTTCACAAAGATTCTTGATATTTTTATTTTTGTTTTTTTTTTTTGCCTATTATTTTCAGAAGTTTAAATAATGTTTTAAATATAATATAATAGTTAAACTCAATATATATATATATATTAATTATTTAATAAAACATTTTACCACTCTCCGCGCCTCCCCTGACATGCTCTAGCGCCCCCCTGGGGAGGCCCTCATTTATAAAAAAAAAAAATCGTGGTTACAGTAAGACACTTACAATGGAAGTGAATGGGGCCAGTCAATACACATTAAGTATAGTAAGTATAGTATAGTAGTAAAGTATAGTCTCAAGACGTAAACATTTTTTGTGATTTTAGTGAGATCAAATCGCTTACAATCTTTGTCTGTGTAAAGTTACATCTAATATTACCGGTATCGGCATGACTACATAACCCTGTAACCCCGGTATTGAATATAACTTGGCACAGATGTGGTTAGCAAGTGATTTTATCACACTAAAATCATGTTAACATGTATAATGTTTACGTCTTGTGGCTATACTTTTGCAACAGTGTGTATTTTAGCATTTGTGGATTGGCCACATTCACTCCCATTTTGAGTCCCTTACTGTAACTCCTTTTTTTTAATAAAAGAGGGGCGAGTCAAAATAATTTTTGGTGGTAATCATCATTATGCCGCAAAAGCTGTTGATTAAGCTTAACCTGTATTGAATTTGGAATATTTTTTTAGTGCTTAAAAATTTTGATTAGAAAATTAGGATATGATTTGCAGAATAAAAGCAGTCCATGCGACTCACGGTCTATATTTCAAGTGTTCTAAAGCCATATGAAAGCTTTGTGTGAGGAAAATACTGAAATTTAAGGTCATTATTTGCTAAAAATAAATCTCATGTTTAAGTTGGCTGAAGTCTCCAAATACATTTGAGGCCTCTGCTTGTTCATTGAACTTTGCTTAAGACAGTACCATTGCATATCGATTTCTTTGACCGCCACTCATAGTACTCTACATTAAATTAAACCATCGGCTCACAGGGACTTTTACCCTGATATGGCCTTAACTAAAACATTATTAAAGACCTTTTGCAGAGGTAGACAACTGCAGTGTTGGAATAAGGGACTGTTTGAGAGAAGTCCGTTCACTGATCATCTGACACATATCACACACAAAACTGTAAAGCATTTCCTCAATCTAGAAAGCTCTCATCTGATTTGCTGGTTTGACAAATGGTTTTTTAATCAGTCTGCCTGGAAACAAAGTTATGTTTATAAGGTACCAAATTTCAGCGTACACAATAGGCCATCCTGGTATCATTGGAATACTATTTCATGAATACTGCATGTTTGGACATGCTAGAAGCTTTCTTTTTTAACATAAAATATAATTTCTTATCTGGGGTGAAGTGTGACCCTGACATGTTTTCCGTCAGATTCACCTCAGTCGGTGGACTTTAACCTGTCGTGTCTAAGGAAATGCAGTTGATGTAGGAAGAGAGCATGTAGGAGATGTTTTGTAATTCTTGGTGTTATCACCACAGTTACTGCTGTCGCAATGGAGCCGCCAACTGCATTTCTCACCGCCAAGGCCAAAATGTGTGTGTGTGTTTCAAGAGTGCAGTCGACTTATTTCAAGCTGAATAGAAGTGGAAAACAGATGAGCTGAGAGTGAAATAATGAGACTTAATAATGTATGACATCACTTAGACGAAAGATAGTGGTTCCCTTCACGTGTCACACTGGAAGTCCTGTTATGACTTTGGCAATGGATATAAATGAAAATAAAAAATTAAAATGCTCTAGAGCATACAGCTGGATTTTCCTGTTGAAATGGAACAAATGCAGTCTGTAGACGTCACAGACGTCTTCAATAAACTTTAATGTGTTCATGGACAGCTCTGCTGCATGGATGGGTGAGGCAACTTATGGGTGAGTGCCTATAGGCAAAAAATGGCAGCATTCAAATTGCATACTTCTGGATCTGCATGAGGAGAATCCATTTTAAACAGAGCGAATGAGTTTAACCTTGTCCATGTCAAGGTTATTAAAGGAATCGCCCTTATCATTAAAGCAAGAGAATATAAAGTGTTCGCTACAGTTGTGGAACAGGCAGATGTCATTTAAAGCTTTGAATGTCTCACAGAGCCCGAGTCTAATTATTAGCTTTCTGTAGTGTCTTCAGCACAAATACGGTACAGTCGCGAACACTCACGTTTATCTCTCTGCCTCATTCTGCCTTTGATATAAATCAGTCACATTAGTTCAACACCAAAGTACCAGTACAACATCAAAGAGTCACATTAGACATTTGTTATTGTTCATATGTTTTTCTCTCAAACAGTATTAGGTTGGTTTGGAATGGGCATTTGGATGATATTGTGGATCGGGGGTGTCAGCCATTGCAAATCAGGATCGAATTGGCCAATTTAATAAAAACTGAATACCGTTGCATGTCTTGAGGGTAAATCCTAACAAAAGTTTGTTCAATTAAAGGCATAGTTCACCCAAAAATGAAAATTTGGTCATTCTTTAATCACCTTAATGTAGTTCCAAAGCCATATGACTTTCTTTCTTTCTTTCTAGACAGAATGTTAAGTCAAATTATGCACCAAACATGATACTTGGGTTTGGGGTGTTTTCAAATCCCTAACCAAAACTATGAGCAATAGTAATGGTGACGCTTGCGATCACACCATCAAGGACAACCAGAAATATTGGTGTTGTGTTTAACGATCAGTTAAACTTCACAGACCACATCGCTAAGACAACCCAAACATGCAGATTTACACTGTAGAACATTAGGAATATTGGACCTTTCCTTTCTGAGCATGCTGCACAACTTCATGCCCAAGCTCTTATCATATCTAGACTGGACTACTGCAATGCCCTTCTGGCAGGACTTCCTGCATGTACAGTCAAATCACCACAATTGATCCAGAACATGACGGCGCATTTGGTTTTCAACGAGCCCAAGAGAGCGCATGTCACGCCTCTCATCAAACTGCACTGGCTGCCATTGCTCGGGTCAAGTTCAAGGCATTGATGTTAGCTTACAGAACAGTCACTGGTTCAGCACCCCCCTATACACACTAACTACTTTAAGTCATTTTGCCCTCCAGAAGTTTGCGATCAGTGTGTGAACGGCGCCTTTGAGGTGCCATCTCACAGAGGCACAAAATAGTTTTCTCTGACTTTCACTTCCACCGTTCCTCGCTGGTGGAACGACCTTCCGCACTCCACCCGAGCAGCTGATTCTCTAACTATTTTCAAGAAACATCTAGGGCCCTATTTTAAGAGCACTAGCTCTTAGCGCAGCACAATGCCACACGTCATACACGCAAAGTCAATGGTAATGGCCATTAAGTTTTGGCATTTTCGTGCAAGTTAGCGCTTAGTCTAGGCGCATTTGGGTTTGGCGAAATTATGTGTGCCAAGCACTAATGGACTGGGTCAAGGGCAATTTAATTCGGAGGTTCTTCTTTGGTCATTGCAGCGTCTTCATCCTATTATATAGTCCATTCCCTTTCAAGCACCAGCGATATAAACAAAGACAGCACATTCATAAGAAGTTGGTCGTGTAAATTGACTGTATGCAATGAATTAGAAGAATAGAAATATGGACTTACATTTTATGTGCATTAACTGCATCCATGTTGAACATCAGGCATATTTCTATTGCAGTGGCATGCTCATTTTATACGCATGGGAACTGTGATTCTCGTCAGGATTTGGATTTACGCTCCATTAAATTATAGAGAGTAGTATTATTAGTATTATAGAGAGAAGTATTATAAATCATTTTCATCTACTGACACACAAATCATGTCTACGTAGTATTAACAGTGATTGTATTGGAATGCACTTCACTTCTACCGGTTGATTCTGATTTTGAAAAATGTAATTAATTTATTGAAACACGAAAAGATTAAACCAAAAATATTTCTAAATTCAAATCACACTTCAAACAAAATGAAAATATAAACAAAAAAACAAATCCAAACATTTTACTCTCTCCAGCTTCTTCCACCGGTCCCTTTTGCAGTGACTTAAAAATCACTCTATATGACAACAGGTGGAAAAATACCAATACAAATTAGATCATAAATACAATTGTAAATATAAACATAATAATAATTTAAAAATAAACCATGACCTATAGATAGTTTAACACAAATCTCATAAATAGTTGAAAATATTTGTTTTTCATACGGTTTCAACAGTGATGGACATAATTTGGTAATCCACTGTATTTTCAGAGTTTGGACATTAACTTTATTACCACCTGCTGGTGGAATCTAAAAACTGCATATGAAGAAATTGAGTTTGGACTTTGCGTTGAGATAAGACCTGCTTTTGAAACGCCTAATGCAATGACCTGTTTCTCAGGAAAATAGCTAATTGCATTTGCACCACTTCATTAACATACAATACACCCACGGCCACTTGTGCTTTGCGCTGGCAGGAAAATTGCACTTAGAATTAGCGCTCTAACTAAAATCGGATACGACACAGCGCACGGTCATATCATGTAGCGCTGCGCTTTGCGCACTCACGAAAATAGAGCTCTTAATGACACATCTCTTTCATGAGCACTTGAGCCAATTATACTAATGCACTAATAATTTAAATAATAATAATAAATCAATATATTAAAAAAACTTTTTTTTTACCACTGTCTCACCTCCTACAACTGTATTGCAGCACTTTCATGTTATTGCCTCCTTAAAATGAATCACTTTTACTAAATGAATAAATGTAAATGCAAATGCTTGCCTTAGCCAACTCCAAAATAACACTAAAATAACCCACCTCCATCTCTGTGGGTGCACATGTATGCATTCTTCCAAGAACTGTTCCTCTGATGGTGAAATACAGATCATGCTAATACTCATTTCCATGGTTACCCATCGATGGAGAAGCACCAATGTATCTTGAGACTAACCCTGCTCAGTGTTGCAGTAGAAAAATTTGTTTTCCGAGCAAACCCCCATCACATTTTCCCAGTCGATTTAGAAGAAAGCAGTGGAGCGGATGGTTTTGAGTATTAAGATACAATGCATAAGGCATTTCCCCACACTGCAATTTTATCTGGTGTTCTTGTAAAGTTTATTTGGTAACAATTTACAGTAAGGTTCTCTTTATGCATTAAATATAATAAAATAACAATGAACAATATTTTGTAACGGCATTTATTAATCCTGGTCAATGTTAATTTATCAAAACACTACTGTTCATTGTTTATGTTAGTTCATAACGCATTAACTAATTTTAACATATACAATTTTTAATTTGAAAAACGTAGTAGTATATGTAGAAATGAACATTAACCAAGATTGATAAATGCTTTTAAAGTATTGTTCCGCATTTGTTCATGTTAAATAATGTATTTAACTAATGCTAACAAATGCAACCTTGCTGTAATGTGTTAGCATTTATTTTTCTTACCCCATTGGCAAATTGTTTTTTCTTTTTGTTAGCATAAACCTCACTAAATTTTGTTTACTTACAATACAATAAAATTGTATTCATTAAAATGTGTTAATGCATTAGGTATCATGAACTAACAATGAACAATATTTTTTACATCAAGCATAAATCTTGGTTAATGTTAATTTATTAAAATACAATTGTTCATTGTTAGTTCGTGTTAGTTCAAAATGCATTAACTATGTTTACAGACAAAACTTTTATTTATTTTATTTTTTTATCCCCTTTTCTCCCCAATTTGGAATGCCCAATTCCCACTACTTAGTAGATGGCTACTCACCTCAGCCAGGTGGCAGAGGACAAGTCTCAGTTGCCTCCGCTGAGACTGTCAATCCGCGCATCTTTTCACGTGGCTTGTTGTGCATGACACCGCGGAGACTCACAGCATGTGGAGGCTCATGCTACTCTCCGCGATCCATGCACAACTTACCACGTGCCCCATTGAGAGCGAGAACCACTAATCGCGACCACAAGGAGGTTACCCCATGTGACTCTACCCTCCCTAGCAACCGGGCCAATTTGGTTGCTAGGAGACCTGGCTGGAGTCACTCAGCACACTCTGGATTCGAACTCGTGACTCCAGGGTGGGTAGTCAGCGTCAATACTCGCTGAATTACCCAGGCCCCCAAAATGATTTTTTGTGGTAATCAACATTATGCCACAAATGCTGTCGATTGAGCTTACATAACTTGTATTGAACCCAGAATATTCCTTTAACACCTTTTCCACCGTTCTTACCGTTTTATCCAATGTGTGCGATGTATGTTTACGTTTTGACGTGAGAATAATCTGATGATTTCAAATCTCATGTAAACGTGTTTTCTTGTATTGTCGGATTTTTCGATTAAGCAGATTTTTGGTTGTTATCAGCATGTTGGTGTGCATGTAAACATTGAAAATATCTGACGATATTATGCATCATTCAAACTTTTGACAAAATTCAAAGATAATCATGGCTTTACGGAATCCACTGCAAACAAGGATAAAAGCTGTCGAGCGACGGTGATGCACTGGAAGACATCACCCCCACCTCCCAACCGTGGAATGGTTCGAAAATAGTCACATTTAAATCCGTACGAGGAGTTTGTAATTGGTGCTGTATGGGGACAGAGTGAGGAGGGACAGAGATGAAGCTACTGGAGGAGAATAAAAGGAATGCTGGGTAACTGGCCAGCCTGAGAGACACAAATCAAACTCGCCCGCCTCGGACTGATGCCCAACACTTCATTACATCACATACTTTACATGTGAGATGTGAGTAACAATTCATGCTAAATCTGACAGATGACTATAAATAACACATTTATGTAGAACTTTACATTTTTAGCACAAACCCTTTCATGATAAAACCTACTCTGTAGAGAATTGAGCAGCACCCAGAGCAAGTGGGTTATTTCTATTCAACCAAAATGCAAACAAGAACGCACTTAGAACTTGCAAAGCATACTTGTTTAATTTGTGAAGATGTCCGTACAGCTAGACTGCAAAGTATTTGGTGTAGTGATATGGTAAAAACTCTGGAACCAAGGGACAAAATTCCCTCACATTTTTATTTAACTGGCACAAGCTTGGTTTTCATCACTGTACTTTTTTTAACATAGTGGATGTAAACACCAATATCCAAATAAAATCTCCAAAATGCACATAAAAACATGGATATTCTCGTTTGAGGTGGATACAGTACATTTTTATGCTATAAGACCTGAGCACATACTATAATGGAAACACATTAACCAAACATATCACTATAAAAATTATATAGGAATATAGATGTGCATTAAATAATACATGTGACTTTGCCTCAACAAGCAGTGCAAATACATAATTTGCTTAGAGAATATCATTGTGTAGCATCTGAAATGTTGCCCTGGTTATTGTGAAATGCCGGACACAGAATTTCAAATAATCAAAATGATAGGCTACTATTTCCTCCCAGAACTCTTCGACGCTCTTTCGCTCCAAGACATAACGGAAGTAATTTATTTACAATTTATTACATTTAATAAAAGAGCCACATTTTCTCTAATTTCCATTTCTGTTTTATGCCAATTCCCCCAGATGTAACAATTTTGTTCTCTTGAACACATGGGGTCGAAAAGTTGCTTTATTCGCAAATTGTTTTTGCACTTTCGATATAGTGCAGAAACTTGGATGGAAACATAACTACTGACGTGTCTATGTGCTACGCTACTTCTATTGCTCTAAAACATTGATTTTCAAACTTTTAGATGCCAAAAACCCCAAATATGATGATATCCTTAAGAAGTACTCCCTTACTAAAATATTAAATCAGCTTTATATTTTTATGTATAAATACCCAATTTTACTGTGTAATAATAATAGTGTGATGTTATAAAGATAACGTGATAGCGAAATTAAGTAATTGGCTTTTATATTGTCATTGTACTAAAGCTCAAATATGATTTAATATGATATGGTTTAATTATGGTTACTGTAGTAAAACTATGGCTTTACTGTAGTTGTAACCATGAGTTTCATGTTTGTTTGTTTTTTGGTGGAAACCATGGTTTTATTATAATAATATTGTATTATAAGTAAGTAACTTTTTTTTAATTTTTTTTTTTTTATGTAGGTTAACCATGGTTAATCTTGTGGTTATTATGGTTTTACTACAGTAACCGTGGTGTTGGTAGTAAAACCAAAATGAATACAAAATTATGATTTTATTACCATAGTCTACATTTTCCTGCATTATTACAATGGTTTCGCTACAAATATCAGGGTTAAAATATGGTTAATCTAGTAAAACCGTGGTAAAAAAAAATTGGACTGAATAAAAAAGGGCTTCGTAAAAAACCTATAAAACCTAAAGCTGTCAATAGAATAAAATAATCATGATTAATCTCATAATTTTCCAACCAGTCTTAAGAAAGCAATATAAAAGAGTAATTTTGTCAAATTCGTTAATTTCAAATTTTTTGGTACGTTTTTACACTTTTTATTTAAATTTTCATCCTTGCGGCACCCTGGAAGTCCCCAGACCCCAGTTTGAAAACCCCTGCACTGTGATGAAGTAAAGCAGGAAGTTCAGCACTTGTTGCGCAAAACAATAAATATGTCCACTGAAGATGAATGAGAAGCAAGCAAGTAAAAGATCGCAATATATCACGGTTTTGAAACGCAATACACAAAACAATTAAGGGTCGGTTTAGGCCAAATGCGTTTATGCACTAAAAAGGCTAGATGCAGTGCAATAAATAAACAGAACACAGATTCTAGACGTGATTTTAAAAGATGAATTTCTTTGAAAAAAAGGCACAGCTACGTCAAAGACATCTGTCTAGTGCATGTCTACATAGAAAACAATTGAAAAACGTGCATTTGGTTTAAAGGGCACGTAAGGATTGCAATGTTTATTATATCACAGATTTCAGTATATTATAATGCCAGGTCCCTGCTGATTCCCACCCATAGCTAGGACTTTAGCAGTAGCATGCAAATGTCAAGGTACAGTTTATGAGTATGGTTATCATTCAGTACCATGGTATATATCTAAAGTACAGTGGTACTGTACTACCATTTGATACCATCACTTCGCTCAAACTTGAAAAAGTACGGCATGACAGAGGCACTGTTATTGCTTTAGAGAGAGACAGCGAGTGACTGCTTCTCTTCTCCAAAAGTAAATCACAGCTCACCTGTCAATCTGCCATGGACATCATGTGAGAGAAAGACAGAGCGAGAGAAAGAAATAGAGAATATTTCTATTCGCTCTTATATGTCACACTTAGTGTGATGTTTTAAGTATTTTAAACATATGTTGAGGAAAGAGAGTCTTTGGAACATGACGGCGGTCCCACGGGGGTCCACAAGCACATCTGCTCATACATTCAAGAGCAGGCAATCATTTTCATGAATAATATTATTGCAGCCGTGTGGCATTCTTAATGTTGGTCTAATACAGTGCTTATGAATCTTATGTTTACAGTGTTATTGACTCCAGACTCAGAGTTTACTTGAACTTCACTGACATGCTACAATATGTCGACGTTGTTGACAGAGCACAAACTACATTCTTAAGTTTCCATTGGAACAGAAAATCCATATTTAATCATCCAATTGCTTGATTTGCTTGTTTCCTTGATTGCGAGAAATAAAAGGCTTCAAACTGTTGAAATGAGAAGTGCAGAATAATCATTTATTTTTAATCATTTATAATCATTAATATTATGATTTCTTTTTTTTTTCTTCTTTTTTTCTCCCGAATTTGGAATGCCCGATTCCCAGTGTGCTCTAAGTCCTCGCGGTGGTGTAGTGACTCGCCTCAATCCGGGTGGCGGAGGACAAATCTCAGTTGCCTCCGCGTCTGAGACCGTCAATCCACGCATCTTATCACGTGGCTTGTTGAGCGCGTTACCGCGGAGACATAGCGCCTATGGAGGCTTCACGCTATTCTCCGCGGCATCCACGCACAACGCACCACGCGCCCCACTGAGAGTGAACCACATTATAGTGACCACAAGGAGGTTACCCCATGAGACTCTATCCTCCCTAGCAACCGGGCCAATTTGGTTGCTTGGGAGACCTGGCTGGAGTCACTCAGCACGCCCTGTATTGGAACTCGTGACTTCAGGTGTGGTAGTCAGTGTCAATACTCGCTGAGCTACCCAGGCCCCTTATTATTATGATTTCTTAATTATTTTTTTTTTTTTTAAATATTCATATTTGAAAAATGTCCATCAAAGTCAGGTGGTGTAACCAACATGTAGGTTGCCAAAAAACAACAACAAAAAACATAAAACACAGAAGACTCCTTAAGACTGTCATATATTTTGACATTTTTGTTATGAAAAGACAGATTTTGTTCAGGTCATTATGTGTAACCCCTAAAAAACATCTTAATATTCGTAACTCAAAAATTCATTATATTTGCAAAAAACCAATACCAAAAAATCTATTTCTTGTAGAAAATTCCAAAATTCTTCATTCAAAAATGTATGAAACCAACATAGATACAAAGATTAGATTTTTACAAATGTGACACCTGTGTTTTAAACTAGATTTTTAAAAGATTTCTAATTTTTATAACCTCGGACAACCATATTTGTCAATGACCCAAGGACTCTATAAAATGGTTTGGCAAATGCAAAATTGCTTTTTGTCCTGACATAATTCCTACTGAAAAGGAAGATTGGGGGCTATAAACAATAGCTTTAGTTTAGGTCACATTCTGGTAAAACAAAGATTTGTTACTTGCTATAGCTGATCTGAGGCAGGTAGTATTTTCAAATTAGGGGAAGGGGCATTCTTATCCTAGAGAACATTTTATTAGGCAAAAGTTTTTAAACGCTCCTGTAAATATATGAATAGAAAATAAAAGACAAAAAGACAATAAAAGAAAAGTAATAGCATCTCCTCAACAATACCTTTGAGGTATCATTCAAATCTGTAGCACAAACATTGCAGGATGAATTGTGCAACAAAGTTTTCCTTGTGGTTAATAACTCTACTGTTTGAGCAATAGTAATAGTGATGCAAGTTCGACCAATAATGTGTGTTAATGTTGTAAAAATGCCACCTCGCTGGCCCAATGGCGGAATCCAGCAAAGTGGTGAAGAGTATCTGCACGTCCGTCTTTTCTGGTGCACATCTGATTTTGGCGTCTTAAACTAGTTTGTTTTAGTTAAGAGCAAATCTGACTCCATTAATAACACTATGTAACACAATTTTTGTTCCAGGGTAGTAAGTGTTATTTCCTTATTGCTTATACCTCAAAAGTATAGAAAATGGCTATTATTCCCCACAAACTTTGCTTTTGTGACCAGGACAGTGATATTTTGAAATTGACCTATTTCCAATGAGAAAATGGGCGAATTTGTGTCTTTTCGTTCTAAAATCAGAAAAAAACAACATATGAATCCAAGTTAACATATATTTATACTAAAGTAATACAAAAATGACTACAAAAGTTTTAGAAGTGAGTAGTTTTTCAAGATTTACGATTATACTGTAAATCACTTTCATGAATCAGCCCCCAAATGTACTCATCATACTTCAAGGCATCCAGCAAAGTCTTGATGCTGTCGTAATCCTCTTTGAGGTGCACCGAGTGAGCCAGGGGAAGAAACGGGTACTTGTTACCATTATGGAGCAGCACAGCTTTGAGGCTCCTGGATGAGCTGTTAATGAAGAGGCGCCACTCATTCTGGTTACAGGCGATTCCGATTGCCTCGAACAGACTGATCACATTTTGGCAGAAGCAGAGCCCATCTTGACAGGTGAAGAAGCTGGAAAAAGGTTGGTGACGCTTCCTCTGATCTGCACCACTTATCTGATACACTTTCATCCAACAAGTTCCACTGCTTGAGCCTAGATGTCAAAAGCTCGGCATTGGACTTGGTGAGACCAAGATCTCTAATCAAGTCATTGAGGTCTTTTTGGTTGGGGTAGTATGGGTTTCTCTCCTCAGCTCCACCTCTGAAATTGTCATCTGGATCTACAATTTCTTCCTCGTTCTGCTCTCTTCTAAAGACGGCTGTTCTCTCTCTCTCTGGAGGAGTGGGTACGGGGAGCTCATGGCAGTGTGGCACCAGGGCGATGGATGAAGGAAGGTCTGGATACGTGATAGCAGGTGCATTCTTGCCAGTCCGACATTTGGAAGGGTCCACCATGCAGAAGTAGCAGTTGCTTGAGTGGTCAGTGGGTTCCTGCAAAATTCTTGGGATAGCGAACTTCATGGCTCTCTTTTCCCCTCTGTACCATCCTACAAAAATAAATTTATTTCACCCATGACTAATGTGTAAGAGATCCTCGCAACATTTTTCATATATGATATATTTTTTCAATAACATTGAAAATTGTAAAATATTTTAAATTAAAAACGTTTACAATTTTAAAAATGAACAAATGTTATAATTTAAAATTTAAAAATGTTAAAATTTACAATTTTCATACTAAAATGAATGATTACTACCACAGATTATCAATTTCTAATTAGTAGTTTTGCTTAGTTTCTATAGATCTGTATACACTGTATTACATTCATGTAATATTATCTCTAGACAGAGGTAAACGACTAATACCAGTTGGATAAGGCCGACCAACATACCATTACCCAAATAGTAGTTTTGTTTAGTTCTATAGTTTCCTATTACATTTGACTAGAATAATATTAGCATTAAACAGGGGTCATGACTACATATATATATGGATCAGATATAATGTTTTTTACATACAGATCTTAGGTGAGTTTGAGGTGATTCTGAGCAGAAGGGGAATGAAGGAGGAGGAGGAGGGGGGAGAGAATGGGACAGATGTGGAAGAGCAACAATGAGGAGTGAATATGCAATCTTTGCTCAGTCAGGTGTGGTGCCTCAGGAAGAGATGCTAACTGTGAGAAAGTTCATATGTTGATTTTCTCATCATGCATTTGCTCCTTGCCTCCCTGGGGAGTTTTGTCCTTTGAATGCAAACACCTTGGCGCCCCGCCTTACAGTGTTATTAATTAAAGTTATTATAGCACTGAGTCCCAGACTCTGTGGTGCAGATATATTTAGCATAACTGAGCAGAATTACGTATATTAGTATTTATAAAATGTGAATTGTGCCGTGCAGTAAGGACAGGTGATGTTTGCTCCACAAACCCTGTTTTGAAGAGCCACACTACAGCACATCATACTGACACACTGAGCTGTAAATCTACTTACACCGCAGCTGTTTGGATGCATCCCAAATCGCCGGGAACCCTATCACCGTCTCCCAGATAAGAGATCAATTCTACTGTTTGATCCTCGGGCTAAAATACTCTGCTGTCCTCTCTGATTACACTGTCCAATGAAAAGATCAATGCTCTGTGAGTCTATCATCATGACTGAATTATCTGACATTACTTGTAGCAAATTAGAGACGAGTCAATTAGCTACTCTTTTTTTTTTCTCCCCTTTTCTCCCCAATTTGGAATGCCCAATTCCCAATGCACTCTAAGTCCTCGTAATGGTGTAGTGACTCACCTCAGTACAGGTGGTGGTGGACAAATCTCAGTTGCCTCCGTGTCTGAGACCATCAATCCACGCATCTTATTGCGTGGCTTGTTGAGCGCGTTACCGCGGAGACACAGCACGTGTGGAGGCCCACTCTATTCTCTGCGGCATCCACGCACAACTCACCAAGCGCCCCATCGAGAGCGAGAACCACACATTATAGCGGCCTATTTGGTTGCTTAGGAGACCTGGCTGGAGTCAATCAGCATGCCCTGGATTCGAACTCGCAACTCCAGGGGTGGTAGTCAGCATCAATACTCACTGAGCTACCCAGGGCCCCTTCTATTAGCTGCTCTTAAAGTCAAGCAATGAAATCAAAGTTGATCCTGTTTACTTTGTTAATGCATATTCCTGGTTTTAGTGTGAACGAATTCATCGGCAAGCAGATTACTATTGTTCATACTCTCCTTCGGGTTAGGGATTTGAACAAACCCCTTACCGAACGTATTAACTCTTTAAGCTCTGAAGGTGTTTTTTTAAAGATTTTCTGTTTCAGTGGCATACATAAAATTAAAGGCTTAGAACTCGACAAAAAAATAAATAAATAATAAAATAAAAATACAAATAAAAACAAGGAATGTCAAGTGCTTGATATCATTTTAAAGAAAACTTTTCAAAAAAAATATTATATAGATTATGATAAATTCTGAGACTTTCAGCCTAAGAAACTGCTGAAAAATCACAACAACAAAAGTACTTGTGAATAAGGCTTTTGTTTTGTTCCCAGTCATGTCACCTGTACTTGAGTAAAATTTTGTGTTGATACAAAAAAGTTATCAAAATTTATAGCATTACAAAAATAATGTATCCAAGTGTCCAGAAACGTCCCCAAACAAATGAAACATAATAATTGTACCTAATAACTAATTACACAACAATGACTAAAGGTATGCTCTCTCTCCAAAGAATGCAGGCATGAGTAACAAGATCTCAATCAGTTCCGTTCTGTGTCATTTGAGCCATCATTGAGTCTGTGTCATGTACTTGACGCCATCTCCTGGTGGCTATATGTAATTAGAGTGAAAAAGCCTCTCTGCCCATATTTGGATGACTTCCACCTCTGGTTGCAGCGATCTGAATTCTAATACGATTTGTTTAGCATTCCATGACGCTGGACAACACACTATATAATTTCCGATGAAGTCATCTGATCCAGGAAAGCTAACGTGTTTTTAGCTAGATAGCACATTATGTGCTGTGTGCACTTTGTGTTTTGTGTGGATTATCTAAAGATCTATGCATCCGATTACCTTGTGTGTGGGCTTGTTTTAATTAATCATCTTTATGTTCTGTTTATTTTTTGTGAAGTTTTAAGCAAAAACACGGCATATAAGCAACACTTGTTTACATTTAACGTATGTCAAAGACATGTACTTAGCTATTACTCGCTACATTTTTGTCAGTGAGTACAAAAAATTGCCTGCTTTTATTCTACTCTTTGAGAGCTTTCCAACAACATATGACACATGGCTATTTGATCAGTTTGATATTTTTACCAATTACAATAATATGTGCAGTGCAAAATTATTTATAAATTATCAAAATGGAACATTTCTGATTTGTCTGCAAATTTCAATGCACTTGTTCAGTTTTGGTCATAATGTCTACATGCATTGGAAAGTAGAGCTTCTAAGCTTTAAAGCGATACTTATTTTGTGTTGGTCAAGACTGCAGTTATTAATATTTTGATCATTCTTTTTTTTCTCGCGGGCCCACCCATCCGAGCTTAAAGGGTTAAACTTTGGAGAGTAACTCGTCCTGCACTTTTTGTTCTATGGATATGGATGATACTTCAAATGTGTGCTATTACTTTTCAGAGCAATTAGACTCACAATAAAACGGGCAAAGAAATCCCCTAGACTTTCATTGTGCTTTGCTGTACATGTGTAAGGTGACCAGGTTTCCGTTTGAGTCTCTAGTCATGTCACAGCCCTCTGATAAAGAGTGTCAACATCAAGCAGATCTGCTCTGTGCTGGTCACTGATCCTTTTAGTTCTGCGTGGACATCTGATCCCCAGCTGCCTGTCACCCTCTGATCAGATCTAATGCTTCCAAATCCCAAATTATTTTCACTCTGCTCTCCTGAACACATTACACTGGTATAGAATATGTTCAGACATGTAGCCCATACATGCACAGGGTGTCCTTGCAATTGCATGTTTTTTGACATGTGCCATGATAAAACCACCATATTCTTTGAAGTACCTTGGTAAATATTCATATACCATATAAATATCATGATGAATGGACTTGGAAATCATTCAGTTCACACTCCCTTACAAAAAAAAAAAAAAAAAATTGCTGTGGTGGTAATACTATAGTACATTGAAGTAGCTATTATAGGACAAGTACAATGGTTATAATGGTATTCATTAGAGTAACTTGGAGCACCATGTAAATACCATGGTATATGAAGACGGTAATGATTCGGTACTATTGTATATACATCAAAGTACAATACTGTTACCTTCTGAGACCTGCAACATGCATTTTATAGGGGTTACCTGAGATTAATATCAACGTGTCTGCTTTAATGTTGCAGGTTGGGATTTGAGTAGATAAAACAGGTTCTAGATCAGGTTGGCTGGTCAGACTCTAATCTGATCTCGCGCTGGTTCTGACCTCCACGCTCCCATGGCCCGAAGCTCATTTCATGGGCTGTCATCATTAATCCCCCAATGGAATGTGACCAGAGAGCGTTTGATTCACCAGCCAGGTGGAGAGAGAGAGAGAGAGAGAGAGAGAGAGAGAGAGAGAGAGAGAGAGAGAAGGAGGGTTTGTGAGAAAGGGAAAACAATGTTTAAAGGCCGAAACATACTTCACTCAAGTACGCGAATGCAGACATGAGTGCTTGGCCGACGCATGGCCTACATGTGGTCCCGTTGTACATACTCTATGTGTGCTCTTGCGTTGCTCTGGCGGTTACATACCTCACACCACAAGGGGGCGATATAGTTTTTTTTAGGCGCCACGAAACCGAATCACGAAAATTTGACTCTGTGGTCCGGTGTTTTATGAAGTCAAAAAGCCATCCCAACATGTCCAAAATGACTGGATATCCATAGCTAGTTGCGGCATCTCCGCTGCGGACACCTTTCCATTTCATCCTGGCTCGGACAAACCGGTCCCGTAGTTGTTTCCATTTTGTCTTTACAGTGTCATTATCAGAATTTAGGGAAGCTGCAATTTCTTGCCAAGCATTTTCAATCGCTGTTTTATTTGAATGGAGAGGGGATGAGGGGGTCATAAATATGTTTGTATAATCTAAATTGTTTGGCAAGACTCTCCTCAAATTGCTGCTCCGCCATGACAGTTGTTGACTGAAAACAGAAAATCCGCTCTAGCGCCCCTTGCGGCAATGCAGAGAATGCAGCGCATACTTGCGTTTGGTTATGAATTGAGCGATGACACATTTCACTATGCAACGTCACATGGAATATTAAACAATTATAACAAATTATACCATGATGTATATACAATTTAAATTTTATATATATATATATATATATATATATATATATATATATATATATATATACACACACACACACACATATATATATTTAACATTGTAGTATTTCATATATTTTATTTGTTAATTTATTTGTTTGTTTGTTTTTTATTTTATTTTTTATTTTTTGCTTTTAAGGAATTTTGGATTATTTAGGGCTTAATTGTTATTAAATAATGTCGTAATGCAAAATAACAAAAATTCTTAACAATTTAAATAATATGTGTAATATGAAAGAAAATTTTTCACATTAAAATATTGAGATTTGGGGGAAATGTGCTTAATTGTCATGAAAATAATGTCAAATTGCTAAAAAAAAAATCATAATTGTCGTTAATACTTAATTTAAATTATATCATTGTTTTTTTCTTTCGTTACTGTAAAAAGGACATTTTGCACAGTAGCACATTGAAAAATGGGGAAATGTGCTTAATTGTCATGAAAATATATTGCAAATGTAAAAATCATATTTGTTGTCAATACTTAATTTAAATTATATATATATATATATATATATATATATATATATATATATATATATATATATATATATATATATTTATTTATTTATTTATTTTTTTTTTTTTTTCATTATAGTAAAAAGAAGTAAATTAGGGTGGAAAATGTGCTTAACTGTGATAAAAAACAAAAAATTTTACAATGCAAAAAATGTTAAACATTGAAATATTATAACATTGATTTACCATTATTGTAACAAGAAGGACATTTTTCACATTACAATATTGGAAATTGGAAATTTATGATTGTCATAATACATAACAATTTCAATAATACAGCATTGTTTAGTTTTTTTAACATTATTTTAATAAGAAGTACATTTTTCCACATTACAGTTATGAAAATAAGGGGGTAAATGTGCTTAATTGTCATTAAAATAATGTAAAAAAAAAATGCCCAGATATTGTAATAGTCTTAAAATAGGCCTGATTTGTGCTTGCAAATTCGACATATTTGAAATTTATGCTGTTGATGTGAAGAGAAATGTTTGCACCCACACTAACTAAAGTGTGAAATCTGTGTTTACAGTCTTAACTTTGTGATATGGCTTGCCAAACGCATAAACTCTTCAGCAGACAAATGAGTGTGTTTGTGTTTTGTTTGGCAGTCCTCTCCTCCTCCGACCGCCTTCTCGCCCATAAAGAGGTATAGCCTTTGTCTTCCTGTGGAGTCAGTTGCCATGGCAACGTGACTCTGCATTCCTCCTTACCTGCTGTTTTTATCAATTCGCACTTTAAGTGCTCGCACTGCGTCGCCCGCTCGATCTCTGTTTAAGTCTTTTTTTGTGTGACATGGGCGAGAAACCAGAGAACTCTACGTAATGTTTATTTTTTCCCCTGTGGTCAACTTATAAAAAGGCTTTCTGCATCAAAAACTTTTACTGTTTATTTAGTCAGTGTACATAGCTTCTTTTGAATGGTTGTCAATGCAGCCCAGAATGGTGTAGTTACCGCATCTACCTGGAGGGGCTAACAGGCTCATGCTAACCAGCTAAACTCTGACCTATTGATGTATTCGGGTGTCTGACATCAGAAATCCAAGTTGTTTTTGCAGCTTAGCTTCAATAAATGGTCTTGTTGGACTGTGGAGGAAGTTTTCAGCCCTCTCAAGGTCAAGAAATTTTAGATTTTTCGTGATATGACCATTGGCTTGTGCCACAAACATGTTAAGGCATCATAGGCAGAAAATGTCGTATTTTACTCCAAAATAAAAAAAACAAACAAATGAGAAATAATATTTTGCATATAGAAAATTAAGCCTATTTTTATGGGCCATAAATATGTTTGGCATTGTGAAAATATTTTCATTTTACCCCCAATTCTCATTTATGCAAGGCGAAAAAAGATGGTCATTATGATATTCTCATTACCGCAACATAAAAAATTGTATATTATTCGAATTGTAAAAAAAGTATAAATAGTATTTATACATCATAGTAGTACTCCCTTGGTACCGCATTTCATTTTCACTGATTTTAGTTTTAAAAAGTCATTGCATAACAGTATGCTCTACGGAAATGAAAATAATAATTTAAAACAGGAGAGAAATGTTGATTTAACATTATTAAAGGATTAGTTCACCCATAAATTTTAATTCAGTCATTGTTTACTCACCCCTGTGTTGTTATAACTCTATATGACTTTCTGTCTTTTTCTTAACACAAAGGGAGAAATTGTGAAAAAATATTGTGCTCAGTGATGTCATACAATGGCAGTTTATGGTGACCACCTCTTCAAGCTTCAAAAGAACTCAAAAGTATAATTCAGAAGTTTAATAAATTATTCCATGAGACTCATGATTGTTATGAAAGCATACGATAAGATTTGGCGGAAACAAACCGAAATCGAATGTATTATTTAGTGAAAATGTTCACTGATCGTTGATCTCCTGTATGCGTTCATGATAGGACACGAGAGCAACAGTTTACGCAGCTCCCATTGTGATATGGACATAGAAATGCATAAATTCTTCAACTACAAACTCTTCAGACATGTTTAGTAAGTTCTGTTCTCTGTTTTTTGTGCAGTTGTGTTGTGTTCTGTTGTCACTATCGTTGTGTTGGACCTGTTTTTAGATAAACAAAATGAGTTTTCGCTTGAACGCACCAATGTCGCGAGGGGGCTGCGTGAACTGTTACTCTCATGCCCTATCATGAATGCACACAGGAGATCAACGGTCAGTGAACATTTTCACTAAATAATACAATAGATTTCGGTTTGTTTCGCACCAAATCTTATTGTATGCTTTCATAACAATCATGAGTCTCATGGAATAATTTATTAGACTTCTGAATTATACTTTTGTGTTCTTTTGAAGCTTGAAGAGGTGGTCACCATAAACTGCCATTGTATGACATCACTGAGCACAATATTTTTTCACAATTTCTCCCTTTGTGTTAAGAAAAAGACAGAAAGTCATATAGAGTTATAACAACACAGGGGTGAGTAAACAATGACTGAATTAAAATTTTTGGGTGAACTATCCCATCCATCCATCCATCTTCCAAAGCTCTTTGTCCTGTGTTGGGTCGTGGGTAGTGCTGGTGCCTATACCAGCTGTCTTGGGCCAAAGGCAGGGAAACATCCTGGACAGGTGGCCAGTCCATCACAGGGCTAACACACACAGACATACACATTCACACTCTCACTCTCACCTACGGACAATTTAGAATTTCCAGTTCACTTAATCTGCATGTTTAAAACATGCACCCAGAGGAAACCCACACTAACACAGGGAGAACATGCAAACTCCTCAGAAAGGCCCTGTGTGAGCCGGGACTCAAACCAGGGACCTTCTTGCTGTGAGGCAACAGTGCTACCCACTGAGCCAATGTACTGTTAAATGGGAAAAAATAAATGAACTGTTTTATCAAATAGTTGTGTGTACTATATATATTTATTGTTACTGAAGTATCTTGTAATTCCACTTGCGTCAAAGTCAATCGCAAGCCAAAGTGCTGCACTTGAGGTACACTATTTTAATGGCATGCAGAGTTGCTACCAATGAAGTGTTTCATATCAGTCTGCCTGACCAATGTTAACTAACGCGTGATGGGACGTGTGTAGGTTTTACTAGGTTTTAAAACAGAGCTTTGGCCAATCAACTTGACACTCAGGAACTCACCCAACACCCTCGTCTAGAAAGCATCGCCTCCTGGCGAGTACTCTCCAATCTGTAATCAAACACACTCCTGTGGCAGTCTAGGCCCACTCCCTCAATTTCAAGCAATTAAAACTCTCTTGATTCATACAAGCACCTAGTGACCTCTTAAAAACTGAACTTAAGTCAAGTCAAGTCCAGTCATTTTTATTTGAATAGCGCCTTTCACAACACATCGTTTCAAAGCAGCTTTACAGAAGATCATACATTAACAGAAAATTAAACTGTAATATCTATAACGTCTTAGAGCCATCATTGTGTAATTTGATCAAATATGATTGTGAATTGTGTTTAAAAATAAGTAATTAAATAATAATTGTATTTATAACCCCAGTGAGCAAGCCGAAGGAGACTGTGGCAAGGAACACAAAACTCCATAAGATGTTGGTTAATGAAGAATAATAACCTTGGGAGAAACCAGACTCACTGTGGGGGCGAGTTCCCCTCTGGCTAACATCATGAATATAATGCCAAAATTACTTATGTATAGTGCAAGTCATGGTGTAAAATTATTAAACTAAGTAAGTGTTAAGGGTCAGTGTTTAAAATAAAGATTTTGTATGAACTGTAAGATTAATGACTAATGTCTTTGAAGTCCATCCTGGATTAACTGCAGAAGTTTACAGAGATGCAGTTGTCCGTTAGTTGGTTGATGAAGGGTTTTGTTGGCAATTAATTGATAGTTTGTGTATTCCACTTCAAGAGTGTAGTCCTTCATTAGACCGAGGTGATGCAGGCAGAGATCAGTTAGATGCATTGCAGTTCAACCTGGCCGGTAATTTCGGTGAGGTCTATCCTAAGTCAAAGGTTCAGGCAGTGGCATATGAAGTATCCCATGTCTTATGGTTGGAGTTGGCATCAGTTCATCCTCTGATGTCCATCGTAATAGACTGAAGTGATGTTTGGCTGGCACTGGCTGCTATTAGTCATCATCATCACTCAGCGACACGTAGCAGTGGATTCCAACACGAAGCAGGAATGGAGCTGGATCTGGCCGGTTCTAGTGACCTCAGGATAGGAGTCCCGAGGTTGAGACAGGGAAACAAATAGAATTAATATTGGCATAGATGCCATTCAATTTATTAAAATCACGATCAATATTTCTGGTTTCTGGTTCCGGCAGACCTAACTAAAGCAGCCTAATTGTGAATTGAAGGATAAATTAGGTGTATGCCTGGCAAAATAGATGAGTCTTTAGTCTAGACTTAAACTGAATGAGTGTGTCTGCACAGTGAACATTCGAACAGTGTTAGGGAGACTATTCCATAGTTTAGGAGCTAAATATGAAAAGGATCTACCTCCTTTTGTGGATTTTGATATTCTAGGAACTATTAACAGGCCAGAATTTTGTGATCGTAACGAACGTGATGGAATATAGCATGATAGAAGGTAACTTAAGTACTGCGGAGCTAGATCATTCAAAGCTTTGTATGTAGTTAACAGAATTTTAAAATTAATACGAAATTTAACTGGTAGCCAATGTAACGACGATAAAATGGGGCAAATATGATCATATTTCTTGGTTCTAGTCAGCACTCTGGCTGCTGCATTTTGAACCAATTGAAGTTTATTTATTGATCTTGCTGGACATCCTCCCAGTAATGCATTACAATAATCTAGTCTTGAGGTCATGAACGTATGAATTCGTTTTTCAGCATCAGCAACAGACAGCATGTGTCGTAATTTAGCAATATTTCTTAGGTGAAAAAATGCTGTTCTTCAAACATTGGTAATTTGATTTTCAAAGGACAGATTAGTATCAAATATAACACCTAAGTTCTTCGTTGTTGAAGACGATGTAACAGTACATCCATCGAGAGTCAAATTATATTTTAGCGGCTTGTTTTTAGAGGTTTTTGGTCCAATAATTAGTACCTCTGTTTTGTCAGAATTGAATAGAAAGAAATTTCTGGCCATCAAATATTGTATTTCATTGATACACTCTACTAATTTGGAGAATTGTGAAATTTCATCGGGTTTAGAAGAAATATAAAGTTGGGTATCGTCGGCATAACAGTGGAAACTTATTCCACGATTCCTGATAATATCTCCCAGGGGAAGCATATTAAAGGAGAAAAGCAGAGGCCCTAAAACTGATCCCTGTGGCACTCCATACTTAACTTTTGTTTGGTTTGACAATTCCTCGTTTACATAGACAAAGTGGTAGCGGTCTGCTATATAGGACCTAAATCATGCTAATGCGACTCCAAAAATGCCAACATAATTCTCTAGCCTATTCAAGAGAATGTCGTGATCTATCGTGTCGAATGCAGTACTAAGATCTAAAAGCACAAGAAGTGAAATGCAGCCATGATCAGATGATAAGGGCAAGTCATTTGTAACTCTGATAAGTGCAGTCTCTGTACTGTGATGGGGTCTAAATCCTGACTGAAATTGTTCATATATACTATTTCTCTGTAGAAATGAACATATTTGGGAGGATACGACCTTTTCAAGTATTTTCGACATAAACGGGAAATTTGAAATCGGTCTATAATTAGCCAGTTTTCCAGGATCAAGTTGTGGCTTCTTAATAAACAGTTTGATAACTGCCATTTTAAAGTTTCTTGGGACATGTCCTAAGGATAGCAATGAGTTAATAATATTAAGAAGAGGTTCTGAGATTACAGGGAATACCTCTTTTAAGAGCTTGGTTGGTATTGGATCTAACATACATGTTGTGAAACTTTTGATGTTTCAATACGTTTTGTTAGCTCTTCATGTCCTATGACAGCAAAGGATTGAAGTTGCACATGAGGAAAATTATGAGACACTGTTTTCTGAGGTACTGTGACAGATGATTGCATAATTCAAATTTTTCCCAAAACTTAAGTGGTCTTACTCTTGCCCACTGTACCTCCGAATGTCTTCAAATAACCTTTGAGTACCACAGATGTTAAAGCTGACCATCTGTCATGCCTGTACGTGGAGTCCCTCTTCCGAGGAGTGAGCTGACATCAGAGGAATCACGGCAAGCTTTTAAGGGCTTGAAACCACTCTGATTGCTGCTTTAATAAGCAAGGATCCAGAGAGCTCGAGATAATGAGTATATGAATGAGAAGTGGCGTGTGTGTATGTGATGCTAACAAATGCTTGAGGACACGCACAAACTCTCCGTGATAAAAATGCACATATTTGTTTTAATTAAAGGGGACACGCTCACTCTACATATGCAGTACGCAGTATGTATGTTCTGTAATCCATAATTGTATGTGAACAATAAGCCGCTCTGTAAGTGAAGAGCTAATGCACAGAGATGTGAGCTGTGGCTCTCAGGTGCACATATCACATGAGGTTAACGTAGACCGCACAACCCCACAGGCGTTTTCTGTGTGCGTTCTCACATGTGTCAGTATTCGTGTGTGTACATTAGCTCTTCCTGACCTGGCCTGTGGTGAAGATTGTGGTCGCTGGGAATTCTGGAAAGAGTTGTCTCTCTAAACTGTCTACATCTTTAGCCGTATACCTTTGAAACACTCTCTGTGAAAGGTCTTTGTTGGCTAAAAAATGCATGCTTTCTGATGGTGTTACTTGTTTGCAATATCCTTTATTAACAAGTATGCCATTTATTTTGGCTGAATTTGTCCAATGCTTATCCTTTTTTCAGCATAATCATTACTATTACTATATTATAGCTCATACTCTGTGTTACCATGAAGTATTTAATCTTGGCACACTCCACTGTTCAGAAGTTTTAGAACACTAAGACATTTTTGTTTTTGAAAGAAATTGATGCTTCTGTTCACCGAGGATGCATTACACTAATCAAGAATTACAGTAAAGACATTTATAATGTTACAGATGACTATTTCTATCCAAATGAATGCTGTGTTCTTTAACATTTCTGTTCATTCAAGAATCCTCTACTTGCAGCAGTACAAGTGCTGGGCATGTTCCGGTTATTTCATCTGCTAGTTTAGGAGCTGTGAAGAGACTATTTCTCAAACTAGAGACTCTGATGTACTTGTCTTCTTGTGTTGTGCATCTTGGCCATCTCTCCTTGTGAGATACCATTTGATTTCTTCTTTCAAAACAGCAGTGCATGCATATTCTTCATCCTTCAAAAATAGACTGGTGAATTTCAGGAGAAATGTGTTTCTTTTTGGCCTGTTTTAAAACCAAAAATATGTTAGGCTGTTTTGACTTTGGCTAGTAAGCAACCACCTAGCAACCTCCAAAACACCATAGCAACCATTCAGTAAAGCTTGAAACCACTAAGAAACACCCTAGCAACCACCTAGTAATGCCATAGGAACCACCTAGACCACCATGGCAACCACCTAGCAACACCCTAACAACCATTCTCAACACCCTAAAAACCACTCAGAAAACCCTAGGAACCTCCCGGACCACCTTATTAACCACCTAGCAACACCCTAACAATAACCCAGAACACCCTAAGGACCATTTAGCAAAACCCTAGAAACCACCTAGCAACCTGCCAGTAATGCCCTAGGAGTCACCCAGACCACCATGGCAACCACAATGAAACATCCTAACAACCAGTCAGAAAACCCTAGCAACCATATAAAACACCCAAACAACCACCTAGTAATGTCCTAGGAACCACCCTGACCAGCATAGCAACCACCTAGCAACACCATAATAACCACTCTGAACACCCTAAGAACCTCCCAGACCACCTTATCAACCATCTAGCAACACCCTAACAACCACTCAGAATGTCTTAGCAACCACATACTAGATCACCCTAGCAACTTCCTAGTAATGTCCTAGAAACCACCCTGACCACCATAGCAACCATCTAGCAACACCCCAGCACAGGCAAACATCACCATGGAGAAAAATTTAGTTTAACTAGTAATGTTTCTATTGTCTTATAGAAACATATTGTCCTATATATATATTACACTATTCATATTTTCATTTCAGATTAGTAGGAAATGTATGGCTTGTGTTTTTTACAACACGTGTATTTTTACTACACATGTAACTCCCTGAATGAACATTTGATTGCATAAAAGGGTCTAAGCTTGAAGCAGCAGTGTCTTGTGGGTAGACTTGGCCCCAATGGATGCACGAAAGACAGAGAAAATCAGCGAGAAGACAGAAAGAGTATGAGAGAGAATATTGAAGATGTGCTGCGCGGTTGCCAGATCCCCCCAACACTAGCTCACGTCACCATGCTAAGTAGGTCAGGCTGAGCTTCCATGGTGAGACACAGAAATACAGAATGTGCTGTGTTTGAAACTCAGTGTCTAAATGCCACTTATTTATCTTTAGTCAGTCATTAATCGTCTGCCCTTTTCTGTTGCAGTTGTGTTGCTATTTACAGTGTTTGGCTATGTTCAGGATAGCATATTAACACACTACTCTTACTATCTCTGCAGTAGCCTACAGTATATAGTATGAATACTGACCTAGTACATTTGTACAGTTGTGTCTTTTTTACTCATTATTTGAATCAGACTGTCAAGTGTTTTTTATACGTTTTTATTCTTAAGATGATAACTGGACGCAACTCTCGTGCAACGTGTTAAAGGGGTCATGAAATGCTCTTTTTTTTATAGTTTTATTATTTTCCCTGAAGTCTACTGATAACGTTAGTAATGTTTATGTTTTGTTTTTTGCATTATAACATTCATAATTTATTCATATATGATCATTTTCCACCCTGTCTCTGGCCCTCTGTCTGAAACGCTCAGTTTTGGCATAAGCGTATCCTTAAAACTTCAACATAAACACCCACTGCTATGATTGGCTAATATTGTGCAGCACCTCAAATTTAGCCATTTTTGAAACTCAATCTGAAGTGAATGAACAAGCTCCACAACATTATAAAACTACATTTCAAGGGTTACACATAACGCACATCCAGCACATTGCATCTGAATATATTACACTATTCATCTCAAGCACAACTGTTAACACTCACATCGTGTCTACACCGGACGCGAGAGTCACGTCATTTCAAAAGCAATAGAACCCATTATAATCAATGATGCTGTCTACCATCGAGTAAACACCAGTAAACAGATGTCCCGTTTCATTTTGCGCTGCACGCGCTGGCGCTACTACTGCCAACATCACAAATAAACAATTTAGAAAGTTTGTGTCGATGCCCCCAGTGTAGACAGCCTCAAGCTGTTGCATCACGTCAACGGACGCACCATGTGTAAACAGGATGTCAGCACCATAAGCTATCAATCAGACATGACATTTGAAATATTCATGAATGGAACTGTTTTGCATCGGGTTCAAGTGTTTTTAACTGCCCCATTCTTCAATAACAGTTCCTTTGCAAAGCTTGAATTGTATTATGACTGGTTTACAAGCAATTCATGCTGATATAAGCCGAAAAAACATGCAATCCACGCTGAAATACGCTGACGACAGATCCACATCCAGTTTCAAGTACCATCCTGCACTGAAATGCACATCGCTGGAAACGCATCTAAACAGTCAAAGACTCCATCCAGCGCATGTTTTCATACACCAACAATTAAAAATAGAAAGAACGCGAAAGAACTTGTCCATAATACGTTTGTGCTCAAAACAACAAGAGGCAGCAGCTGAATGAAAGAGAATAGCTTCTCCTCTTCAGAGTTTTAACTTGACACCATGTCTTTTAAAAGCGACGTGAGATATGTATCAAGCGGTCAAAGACGTCTGTCTGTGCATGTTTAAATACAAAAATAATTGAAAAGAGTCCAGATGGGTCCCCTTTGGTGTTAGGAATAGTGAGGCCTCAGTAGGCCTTGTTTCTCCTTCACTCTCAGTTTACGAACTGAAGCACCAGTGGGCAGGGCTAAGGGTGTGATGATTTTAAGTAGACATTGATGTTTTTGAGCTGTAGAGGTGGTCATGAATTAATGTACCCCTAGTGATGTTGGGTAGTCGGAAGCAGAGAACAAGCTTGGTTTCAATAAGGGCTTTTATTGCATTGGGGATTAAATTTTGAGTTCTGAAATTTTCAGTATGTTTTTATAGTAGAATGACCTCTTACACTGCATGCCCAATTATTAGGCAAATTGTATTTCTCAGGATTAGTTTTATTGTTGAACAAACACAATGCTTTCAGTCAATCCAAAATGTTATTGAACCTCAAACCTGAATGTTTAACAAAGAAAAAGTGAGTTTTGTCTTTCTCAGGGGAATATATAAGTGTGCACAATTATTAGGCAACTAAATAACAAAAAATAATTTCTCCCAACTCAGTTGTTTATTCTCAATTTTTAGAGTAGGTGCAACAAATGAGTAACACACAATGACAATTAAATAACATTTTTGGCCTTTCAAAAATATTCAGTGATATAGCCACCCTTCTTTTCAATAACTGCCATGAGCCTTCCATCCATGGAGTCTGTCAGTTTCTTGATCTGTTCACGATCAACCTTCGCAGAAGCAGCAACCACAGCCTTCCAAAAGCTGTTCAAAGAGGTGTTTCCCTCACTGTAAATCTCACATTTGAGAAGGGTCCACAAGTTCTCAGTAGGATTTAAGTCAGGTGAGGAAGGGGGCCAAGTCATTATTTGGGCATCTTTGAGGCCCTTGCTGGCAAGCCAAGCAGTGGAGTACTTGGATGCATGTGATGGAGCATTGTCCTGCATAAAGATCATGGCCTCCTTGAATGCTGAAGACTTCTTTCTGTACCACTGCTTGAAGAAAATACTTTCCAGAAACTGGCAGTAGGTTTGAGAGTTGAGTTTCAGTCCATTTACCTCATCCTTAATGATAGCAGCCCATACCAGTACCCCTCCTCCACCTTGCTGGCATCTGACTCGAAGTGGTGCCCTGTGTCCATTAGTGATCCAGCCATGGGCCCATCCATCTGGTCCATCAAGAGTCTCTCATTTCTTCTGTCCATAAAACCTTTGAAAAATCTGTCTTCTTGTATTTCTTTGCCCAATCTTGACACTTCAACTTGTGAATCTTATTCAGTGGTAGTCGTGTTTCAGCCTTCTTGACCTTGGCCATGTCTCTGAGCACTTGGCACCTTGTACTTCTGGACACTCCAGATAGGTTGCAGTTCTGGAATATGGTAGTGTAGTATCTGGACCAATCAGACACACAATTATTCATTATTTAATGAATAATCCAACAGACGTCTCAAGACCGTAACAAGCAAAGGTCCAAGTAGGCCCAAGCAGACTCTGTGATGTCTGCTCTCCCACTAATCAATATCAGCTCTTACTCCCCTTTGCTGAAACTGGTCCAGCAACTAGTGGACCTCAGAGACATTTCAGGTGGGGGAAGGTAGCCACATGCAAAGCAAAGGAATGTGGGAAGAAGTAACTCACTCCATTCCCCCATAGGAAAGACACATAAACCCCATAAAACAGACTTTTCTTCATTAATTTATAGACAAACTGTGTGTATGATTATTACTGTCTCGTATAGTGTCTTTTGTACTGTATACCATTTTGTGCATGCTTTATGACAGAACCACTAGATAATGTAAAATTATTGGTATCATGCTTCCTATCAAATTAATCCTTGTGTGATGCCCTAAACATTGGAGTATAGCACCCCCTTATAGCATGCATTGTATGCTTGTTATATTAATCAGAGAGTAAAGGGGCACAAACTGCTAGCTTACTCCAATCATGCAAATGAGTCAGCTTCCAAACAAAGGAACTTTTTCTGCTGGAAAATTGCACCTTTCTCATTGGTCAAGCCAAACTCGAGAGGACTGACCTTCCTCAGGAGTTAAAGGGCACTGTCGAAGTGACCTCCCCCTCTCTTCCCTCTTCTCTTTCTCCCTTCTGCTCATGGTTGCTGCTGGTGGGGGACCGGAAACACCCGGTCCGACCGCGAGGTTGCGGGACGGCAGGCCTTAACGCATCAAGCCGTGTGTAACTTCCTCGACCATAACGGAGTCAAACTAACACCGCAAGTTCATCATTTCTTCATTCAATGCAGAAGAAATTGATTGCAACTTCAACACCACCGACTCAAGGAACCATCAAGACTTTCTCCTGAGACTGCATCTGGGCTCTCTCTCAACAGACAAGGCATTGCAAGTATCGTACAATTAACTAACTAAACCGAGGTTTAGTATAAGCTGTGAACCCCTTTGTTAACAAAGGTGTTTTGAAGTAAGAAACTGATGGTTCTTTCAGATGGTTAAATGACTCTTTTCAAAGCTTCATTCCCCTGTTCTGTTCCGGTTTCATTCACTTTCACTTTTCCATTTCCCATGTATGTGTGATTTGTGTGTATGTGTTTGTTTAGATTAGTTATGTGTTCGTGATTTAGTTAAATAAAGCTTTTGTGTACATTCTTGCAAGTTGATTCTGGTCTGCTTGTAAATCAACGTCAATTTAATGAATTGATCACAGCTACATGCTAAGAAAGAGTTATTTTTCTGTGGCCACGAAAAATATCCTTTCTGAGAGTTGACAGACGATCAATACTGAGTGTTCGCTGGACGAACAGATTAATTGATTGTAATGTTAATTCAGCTACATCAAGTTAAGTCTATTAACTGATCCAAATATTTATAATTGATTATAACGAGTTGTGATTCATTATTCATATTCCCCTTTTAAAGATAATTTGACTGTGGTATATTTTGATAAATAAACTCATCCCTTTTTTTAAAAGATTTCGCTTCAAAGCTGTACCAAAATATGTGTAATATTATTTTCAATAAGCCATGAGAATAATATTACTCCAATAAGAGAATTAATCATAATTCCCTTATTAAAGCTAATTCCTTACAATAGAAATTGTGAGCGGATTTTAATGGTGGAGAATTTTATTCAGACAAATAATCTAGTTATTTATCTAATTTACAATGGTTGTCGAACGCGACTAATTCCTTTATAAATTTCCTTACATAATGATGTAGAATAAGGATAGTTTAATTTAATTCCTAGCTCACACATACTGTTTCCCTACATATAATGGTGGAGGTACGCAGGCACTTTAACCCATCCCGTGTACATTTATGCTACCAAATTCGCTACATATAATGGTGGGAGAATGTGTGCAAAGATCTAAATTAGTTATTTGATGCAATTTGCTACAGTAGCATTGGAGGATAATGGGTTCCTGGTAGCTTCACGTTTAATTCTTCTCAAGTCTTTTGCAGTTAATTTGCGCCTTTTCTTCTCCAAGCGTTTTTTGCGCCCCAGTTGATATTCGCAACAAAATATTTGATTGTCCAGTGGTCACGCCTCAATAGTTTAGCTATTTCAGGAGTGTTGCATCCGTCTGAAAGGCATTTTACAATATTTGACTTTTCAGTGTCAGTTAAATCTCTTTTTTGGCCCATTTTACCTGAGGTAATGAAGCTGCCTAATAATTATGCACACCTTGATATAAGGTGTTAGTCACTTTCGCCACACCCTCCCTCATTACACAAATACATACCACCTGAAAATGATTGTATCCAATAAGCATTCAAATTTATATGGTTTGGAATTGGAAAATGTGCCTGGAAATAATGATACGATCAGAAAACTCACTTGCCTAATAATTGGGCACGCATTGTATAGGTCAAAATATCAAAGAAAATTGTATTCCTCATGACATGACCCCTTTAAGATCATCTGACAAATCGCATACCAAACCACAGTACACTAGAAGTAAAAGCTTTCCTCCACAGCTGTTTGTGTTCCTGTAAATATCTTCCAATAGCAGCTGTAACTGTATTTACACCCTTAAAATCATATGGAGTGCACTGACCACTGATGAAGCATCCTTTACCTTTCTACCACCATGTTTTTCATCCTTTTTCCAACAACTAAGCCAACTCATTCGCTTTCGTACATCGAGGATTCACATTTATTCGGGTTTACACAAGACAGCTCATCAGTGAGTTATCTTTTCCAGTTCACCCGCTGTGATACTTATATAATCAATGCATACATCAGAGGTCAAATGGGGCCTTTATGTGTAAGCACAGTCTTATCGAAGAGCTTCTAGTTTCTAATCTATGCATCTGTAAATATTTGGACATGTGAGATTACTGGAGTCTTTTTCTTAGGAGCAAAATCTAAGCAGGAGATTTTTTTTTCTCCATTTGCTCTCCATTTCCTTTCATTGTTGTCTAAGAGAAATGTTTGAGATATTAAAGAGATCTCATTGTTGATTTGTATTTTTTTCTGTGTTATACACCTTAAGATCCTCGATTTTGTCCATGTTTAAGAGGGAAAATGTTAACGATTAGGCGACATCTGATCCAATCGTATACATTTACAATTTAAATTTGACACTCTCTTAACAGATGATGTAATCCTGATCCGAGGAATATCCCTCATGACCTGTTGCAGTGAGGTCGGATCCAACCCAGGCCTTTCACACCATGAACATCTGGTGTGTATGTGTGAAAATGTGAGGACTCTTTAAGAGCACATGCACACTCAGAGTTTTATGCAGATGTTCAGATGGCTAAATCTTGTATCCGTCCCCATCAAAGAGTGATGTGATCGTTTGAATAAACCACAGAATTTTTTTTTTTTTTTTTTTTTGAGCACTTCCTTTTAGGCCTTTCGGTTGCAGAATGAGCTTTATAAATAAAATTATTAGTAGTGTTTGCTTAGGCAAGTATTTCTGTTACTCTTGCTAATACAATAAAAATAATAAGAAGGGGCCTAAGCAATAGCATAGAGACTTTTTACTTTTAACCACCTAGAACCTTGAATTGATGCATTCATTAGAGGTTTGCATTTCCTCTTTTAAGTACCCTGGCTGCCCAATAGCCTTATAACTTTCATCTTTGTAACAATAAAATAACCTTTTAATCAGACGGATAAAAGCCTTTGCTTTTGGTGCAACTTCAAATGAACAAATGTTTAGCAGGATGGAAAATCAAAAACATACTGTATTATAAAACACAACATTGAAAGTGACGTACATAAACCCACAATTTACTCGCTCTGCTGGCAGCTCTTAATAAAAGACAGATTAATCAGAGAAAATTTAATGAACTACATCAATAAATGAAGGAAGGGAATTTCAAAAGCTTTGTCTGTGCTTCACTGAGTGGGTTTTCAAAAATATCTGCAAGTAGAAATAGAGCATGGAATGGTAGAGACGTCTTCTTATGCAACATCTGGGTGGATGTGGAGAATTCTGCCCCAGATATGCCATTACGCAATATTCCATCAAACTTTTACAAAACAGTACGGTGACGATACAGTGATGGTATCAAATGGTAATACTATAATACTTTGATATATTCCATTATACTGTATGATTACCATATTCATATACCATAGTATTTACATGGTATACCAAGGTACTTCAAAGACTAACATCATGAACTTTCAAAACGTACAATGCTAAAGCATGCTTATTTGGTACCATGGTAGTATCATGGTATTCTTTGAGGTACCTTGGAGGACCATGTGAATATGAATGATAATCATTGAGTACCATGGAAAATGAACTATAATGGCACTACCATCTGATACCATCTCTCTATCACCATTGTCAAATAAATATGGAATTAGCATAGTATCATGTATAAACAAAATGGTACCATGACGTTTTTTGGAAAGTGTGATATTTTTTTTATTATTATTTATTTATTTTATTTTTTATGTTGTGGTATCATGACACTTGTATAGTTCCATATTGGAGTTTTGGCACTCAGCATTAGGCTACATGGCAGAAAATCTGGCAAACAGAAATTCTGATAACAAGTTGTCTGCAGTTTTATCAGTGTTGTCTCTAACTCTTCGTAAAGACAGCCTTGCCATTATTTGAATTAATTTTGTTTTCCCCAAACTTAACTCATGAGAAGTTGTAATAATTTGAGAAGTCATGATAATAAAATTGATGAAATCGTACTAGCTGGCACCTACAAAAACAAAAACGTTTCACAAAGCAACGAACAATGTGTTGAGATTTCTTTTAGAATTTAAACCTCTAACCATCCTCCAAACCAAAACCTAAACCTAAATGTAAGGACTGCTGCAATATTATTTGACTTAAGGTTTCCCAACCTGATCTCATGAGAAGTCGTAATAATTCGTACAAGTTGGCGAAATTGTAAGAAATTTGCGTGAGCTGTGTCGTACAAAAAACAAACAAGTTTCACTGAGCAACGAACAATGTGTTGATGTTTTTTTAGAATTGAAATCCCTAACCGAGCCCCAAAACCTAAATGTAAATACTTCTAAGCTGTTATTTGAATACATTTAGTTTTTCCCAACCCGATCTCATGAGAAGTCATAATAATTCATACAAGTTGGCAAAATCATAAGAAATTGTACGACCTGTGTCATACAAAAACAAAACATTTTCATGAAGCAAAGAACGATGTATAGAATTTAAACCCCTAACTGAACCCTCAAAACCAAAACCTAAACAAAAAGTTTGAAGTAATTTTTTACCCAACCCAATCTCATTAGAACTCATAATAACTTGTACAAGATCGTGAAATTGTACGAAATTCGCACGAGTTGTGTCGTACAAAAAAAACTAATGATTTTCACGAAGCAATAAACAATGTGTTGAGGTTTTTATAGAATTAAAACCTCTAACCGAACCTCCAAACTAAAACTGAAACATAAAGACTGCTGTGCCTTTATTTGAATACATTTAATTTTTCCCAACCCGATCACATGAGTCGTAATAACTTGTACAAGTTGGCGAAATTGTACAAAATTCGCACGAGCTGTGTCGTACAAAAATCAAACAAGTTTCATTGAGCAACGAATGAAGTGTTGAGTTTTTTTGTTTTTTTTTAAACCCCTTACTGAACCTCCACTTAAACCTAAACATAAAGACTGCTGCAACATTATAAGTTTTTTCTTAACCCGATTTCATGAGAAGTCATAATAATTCGTACCAGTTAGCGAAATCATAAGAAATCGTACAAGATGTCGTACAAAAAACAAAAAGTTTCACTAAGCAAAGAACGATGTGTTATGGTTTATTTTAGAATTTAAACCCCTAACCGAACCCCTAAAACCAAATCCTAAATGTAAACATTGCTGTGACATTATTTAAAGTAATTTCGTTTTACCGAACCCAATCTTGTGGGAAGTCATAATATTTCGTACGTTTGCAAAATTGTATGAAATCGTACAAGTTGTGTCATACAAAAACAAACGAGTTTAACGAACGATGTGTTGAGGTTTTCTTTTACAATTTAAACCCCTAACTGAACCTCCAAAACCAAATCCTTAACGTAAACACTGCTGTGTCATTATTTAAATTAATTTTGTTTTACCTAACCCAATCTAATGGGAAGTTATAATAATTTGTACATGCTGGCGAAATTTGATGAAATCATACAAGCTGTGTCGTACAAAAAACAAACGAGTTTCATGAACAAAGTGTTGAGGTTTTTTGTCTGATTTAAACTCCAAACCGAACCGCCAAACCTAAACTGAAACGTAAAGTCTGCTGCGCCATTATTTGATTAAATTTAGTTTTTTCCAATCCGATCTCATGAGGAGTCGTAATAACTCGTACATTTCTTGAAATTGTAAGAAATTCGCACAAACTGTGTCATACAAAAAACAAACAAGTTTCACTAAGCAACTAACAATGTGTTGGTTTTTTGAATGACCCCTAACCGAATCCCCAAACCAAAACCTAAACGTAAATACTTCTGCACCATTATTTGGATTAATGCAGTTTTTCTCAAACCAATCTTATGAAAAGTCGTAATAATTTGTACATTTTTTGTGTCGTACAAAAAACAAATGAGTTTCACAGAGCAATAAACAACAAAAAATAGTTTTTTTATAATTTAAACCCAAAACTGAAGCCCCAAACCAAAACCTAACCATACAAGACAAGTTGTACAATATCTTACAATGTCGCCTTCTTGTACGAATTATTCCAAGTTCTCATGGGATTATGTTGCTTTTCCACGCTGGTCTATTGTTGTGGTATAATTTTTATTAGATTATTACGCCCCTAAATAGCACATAAAAACAAAACTGCCAGTCAGATTGTCTCTTCCTGTCTAAGTGGGTGGCTTAAAGGCCAGAATAAGCTGCATTGTGGACCAGACTTTATGCCGACAGTCAAAGATTTGGTTGCGTAAAACTACCCCTAACCCTAATAGAAGCAAATGTGAATATTAAGTTTCTCAAAATAACGTTTACCATCTAGACACAATCCACTTTTACAGAGTGCAGAATTGAGCAAACTCACTCAAATTGAATGTGGAAGGGAACTCAAAGCATATTCCTGTAGCTCAACTTGTAGAGCATAGTGCTAGGTTATATGTTCGATTCCTTGGGAACATGCTTACTGATAAAAATCTTACCTTTAAATGCACTGTATGTCTCTTTGGATAAAGGTTTTGCCTGTTGCACTCTACTCTGATGAAGATTTATGCAGTCCGCCGGTTCCGTGAGTGTTTGCATTTCAGGACTATTCTGATGGATTGCTCTGGCTTTCCAGCCTCAACAAGTCAATGCCATTTCTCACAAGAGGTGTCGGAAATAGAATGCACAGCAGTGCGAGGAAATGTGTGTGTAAGTCAGGGTATCCTGCCAGGTTGTGCTTCACATTAAGTAGGAGACCTGTCATCAGTCAATATATCTGAATGATTGCTTACTGCTTGTTTCTTTCTCTCGGCTTTCAAAGGGCGTCTGTTTCACTGAGCCAAAATGCAAGTAGAACCAAACCGATTACAGCTTCTGTGTTTAAGATTCAAGATATTGACTCACTACAAAGGATTTCTGGGAAATTCTCTTCTTTGTAAAAATCCTATTAATTAATTTATTTCCATAGGGAAATTGATTATTAACGATAACTTGTAAACCTTTAAAGACAGACCTACCATTAGCTCTGAGGTTGTTTATCGATCGTATATGCTTCTGTTGAAGCCACCAGTCCATGTTATTTCAACTTCAATTTTTTTTTAATCTTGTTTTTTAGTGAAATTCCTGGTAAAGGAACACTACCATCGATCCTGAAGAAAAAGATCCACCAATCAGAGAAACACAGTAAAAGAGCTCTGCAACTCCCATGACGCAGATCAAATCTCATTAATATCACAACTGTTACTCCAAAACAATGAGATTAAATGGAGAGCAAATGGAGACTTGAATGCTTTACTGTCTCTTGTTTCTGTGGAGAATAAGGCCCTAATAATCACATTTGTTTACTCTAGAGTTTCAGAAGAGATATCAACAATGTCTCAAACTGTGCTCAGATTTGCCAAGATACCAAAGTTTGCAATCGAAAATCAGAGATCTCAATATAAACTCAAACATTTCTCATCAAATTCTTCCAAGACAAATTGATCTGAGCTATGCTGTATGACCTGACCTGAGCCATATCTAAGGACAAGAATATCATAGAGACTTGGGGTTGGATCTCTGTACTTGGGGTCTTAGCAACTGCTCGGATCACGTTAGCAACCACATAGGAGTTTTTTCACAGATAAGAACCCTTGATTTTCTACAGAGAATATACAAAATCTTGTTCATTTTGACTGTTGTGCATATTTTGAATACTCTTAGTACTAGGAATGGCATCTTGCTTAATGGAAGGTTGTAGATCATGGTGATTAGAGAGAGTGAGTACGCTAAAGCGTGTTTGTCGGGTCATTTTAGGAGCCTGTTCGCTATAAGTGTTCCAATCAGACTGGCAACAACTGACAGATTAAAGCATTTAAAGTGAATCTATACTGTGGCTAGAACAACTAATTCCCACACAGCCCTGCAACCCTGAGACTGTGTGTGTGTTATTTCACAAATACATCTGTCACATCAGTCTCTGTTGAGTGAGGGCTCTTCAAGATTTATTCAACGTGGTAGTCTATCCTGTCAGTTTGTTTCGGGCCAGCACTCAAACACACACATACCGTATACACTACCTGCCAAAATAATCAATATACACCTCTAGTCACTCCTTGCTTGCCAATCAAAATGTAGTTCACACAGCTGACCAATCAAACCGCCTTGAGCCTCAAACATATTGAGCTGTCAATCTGATAGCTTCACACTTCTAGTATTACAATATTGGCTTGACATTCTACAGACATTTAAAATCCCTAAACCAAGATGAAAAATTATCATTTTTAACTCCTCCTAGAGCTTTCAAGCTACATTCATCAAACAGACCTTCAGACTGTTCGGACTCGGGTTGCTATGTATTTTCTAACTGCTTGGCTGAAGTTTAACGAACCTTCGGACAGTCAAAACATTGATGGAACATTCAAATGGAATATTCTGTCTAGCAACACTCTGAACAACTAGCTAGAACACCAGAGCAATGCCTAGAAACCAACCAAAACACTCTAGCAATCCATTAGAACAGCCTAGCAACACATTGCAACAAGCCAGAACACCCAAGCAACCAGTTAGAACACCCTAGCAACCAGCTAGAACACCCAAGCAATGCCTAGCCAACAACCAAAAC
This sequence comes from Myxocyprinus asiaticus, assembly GCF_019703515.2. Lineage (NCBI taxonomy): Eukaryota > Metazoa > Chordata > Actinopteri > Cypriniformes > Catostomidae > Myxocyprinus > Myxocyprinus asiaticus. The sequence goes on from NC_059352.1 coordinate 3,667,980, forward strand.
ACCCTAGCAATCCGCTAGAACAGCCTAGCAACCTCTAGCAACAAGCCAGAACAGCCTGTCAAAGCCTAGCAACCAGCCAGAACACCCTAGCAACCAGATAGAACACCCAATCAATGCCTAGCAACCAACCAAAACATCCTAGCAATCCACTAGAACAGCCTAGCAACACCTAGTAACAAGCCAGAACAGCTAGTCAACACCTACCAACCAGCCAGAACACCCTAGCAACCAAATAGAACACCCAAGCAATGCCTAGCATCCAACCAAAACATCCTAGCAATCCACTAGAACAACCTAGCAACACCTTGCAACAAGCCAGAACACCCAAGCAACAAGCCAGAACACCCAAGCAACCAGCCAGAACACCCTAGCAGTCAGCTAGAACAGCCTAGCAACACCTAGCAACCAGCCAGAACAGCCTGCCAACACCTTGCAACCTGTCAGAACACCTTGCCAATTCTTAGCAACCAACCAAAACACTCTAACAATCAACTAGAACAGCCTAACAACACCTAGCAACAAGCCAGAACAGCCAGTCAGCACCTAGCAACCAGCCAGAACACCCTAACAACCAGCTAGAACAACAGAGAAATGCCTAACCACTAACCAAAACACCCTAGCAATCAGCTAGAACAGCCTAGTAACACCTAGCAAACAGCCAGAACACCCTAGCAACCAGATAGAACAACCAAGAAATGCCTAACCACTAACCAAAACACCATAGCAATCAGCTAGAACAGCCTAGCAACACTTAGCAACCAGCCAGAACACCCTAGCAAGATCTAGCAACCAGACAGAACAGCCTAGCTACCAGCTAGCACACCCGATCAATGCCGTGCTACCGACCAAAACACCCTAGCAATCAGCTGGAAAAGCCTAGCAATGCCTAGTAACCAGTCAGAAAAACCTTGTAACATCTAGCAACCTGCCCGAATAGCCTAGCAATGCTAAGCAACCAGCCAGAAAACCCTAGCAACCACTTTCTGTCTGTCTATTTAACTGTAAGGCCTTCAAACTTTTAAACCTATTTAAGGCTTTGTCAAGAGAACAACAAAGTTTAACATTTTGAACTTAAACTATATTTAAATGAACAAATAAGAAGCAAAGTAGATTTTTACAAATGTGATTGGTATTTGAATGTGCAAAAGTTGCTGCAACAGTGCTAAGTCGTTGCTGTTTGGTGGCTTGGGTGTTCTGGATTGTTGAAAGGGTGTTGCTTGGTCATTTATGTTGTTCCAACCAATGGAAGACAGTTCAGAAAACCTGTTTGGAAAACAATCATTATTTTTGCAATTCTTTTTGGTGCCGCTAGTGGCTCAGAAATTACATTCGAGTTCATTGTGTTGAAAAATAGTGTCGGATGGATGGTGTTTCCTTGTCATTGGCAGTCTTTTAGGCAAAAACAGCACTTAATTATCTGACAGCACAAAGAAACACCTCTGTCATAGTCACAGACTCTGAGACTAAACAATAAACCAGATTTTAAAGAAGCTTCAGGTATTGGCAGCTGGAAACTGGGCCAGTTTGATGTGAATGCTTCAGTTCATTCTCATGTGAATCACAGACAGATCCCTTTGTCATTACCTGCTCGTGATTTGAATGAGAGAATGAGAGGAAAGGACTGGTGTGGTCTGTGTGGAGATAAGCTGAGCTTCTGCGAGTCGCCTGATTACCACCAAGACCCTTGTGATTATTGAGAACAGTCAGGCCATACTGCAGGAAGTATAGAAATTTTAAAGTACCTCTCTGACAAGGCTTAAGTGATGTTTCATTGGGGGATGTTGCCGGTGAAGTAGTTCTGAATTACCAGGTTATTAAATCTTTTGATGGTTTGACCTAGTACAGTAGTTCCGCATAGTGATGTAAAAATGCAGGTTTAAGGTAGCACTGGGCGTTACGTAGAATATTAACCAGTGTTTCCCCATATGCATCCAGGGATAGGATCGCTGCTCCACTGGCTTCCCTGTGATCAGTGTACATGGTATTAAGGAGGCGTCTGACATTAGAGAAAGAGAACCTGCCTGGGATGAATGCTGTTTGATCAGGATGAATGATAGATGACAAGTGCATGTTTAAACGTTTAGCCAACATTTTAGTGATTACCTTTCTATCAAAGTTCTGGAGTGCAATGGGCCTATAGCTGGCCGGGTCTATTTCCTCTTAACTTTTCTTTAAGATGAGGGAGATATTGGCCTCGTACAGTGTTTTAGGCAAGGCTTTATCTCTCTTAGAGTTAATTATCATTCTGAGGAGGAGCGGGGCGGGGTTTCTTATAGAATTCGCAGCCAAATCCGTCTGGCCCCGTTGCCTTGCCATGTGGAAATTATTTAATGGCAGTGGTTATTTCTTCTAATGTGAAATCGGAGTCTAAGTCCTCCCTGGCAGCATCACTAAGTTTGGGCATTACAAGAGGATCAAAGAAGTCATTCAATTCAGAATGAGTTTGTGACAAGTTTCTTAACTCTCTTGACAAGGAGCCGGTTAAACAATCCACATAAGTTGAGGCCTGGGTAGCTCAGTGGTAAAGACACTGGCTACCACCCCTGGAGTTTGCTAGTTCGAATCCCAGGGTGTGCTGAGTGACTCCAGCCGGGTCTCCTAAGCAACCAAATTGGCCCAGTTGCTAGGGAGGTAGAGACACATGGGGTAACTTCCTCGTGATTGCTATAATGTGGTTCGCTCCCGGTGGGGCGCGTGGTGAGTTGTGCGTGGATGCCGCGGTGGATGGCATGAAGCCTCCACACGTGCTATGTATCCGCGGTAATGCGCTCAATATGCCATGTGATAAGATACATGGGTTGACAGTCTCAGACGCGGAGGCAGCTGAGATTCGTCCTCCGCCACCCGGATTGAGGCAAGTCGCTACGCCACCACGAGGACTTAGAGCACATTGGGAATTGGGCATTCCAAATTGGGAGAAAAAGGGGAGAAAATCCACACAAAAAAAAAAAAAAAAAAAAAAAAAAACAATCCACGTAAGTTTTTATTTCGCACACTGTTTTAGTGCAATGCACACACTTATGGCTTTTCAGCACAGATGCACACACACACAGCCAACTTCATGTGTCATTCTCTCTCTCCCCTCTGGACTGCCCCATTTTATCCCTCTCCGCTCTCACTGCAAAACACAAACAGCTGTTAGAGATAACACCCACAGGTGGGACTCCTTACCGCTCTCACCTCCCGATCTCGCTCTCCATTCTCAAATCGCCGCTTGACCACGCCCCCACCTCCACAGAGTGTTTATCAGCGCGCTGATGCGTGAAAAAGCTTTTTTTTAAAGCGGCATATCAAACAAACCTAGAGGCTCTACTCTTTACAACCAAACAGGTTTCAATGAAAAAATGTAAAGAGATTTCTTACCAGAGGCACTTTTGTTGGTGCAGCATCCGTAGGAGCACTTCACGGAAAGGACTCGGTGCGCCAGAAGTTAACCCTTTAAATGACAGTCTAGAGTCTTGTGAACAGTATTCAGTCTGTTAACTGAATAATTTAAGTTATGCGTTGCTTATAGCGAAGCCAAAATACAATGTGTCCGCAGGGTCGCAAAAGGTTAAAACACTCTGTTCAAGTGTGGAAAGGAGGCGTCAAAATAGCAAAATTAATGTGTTTTCAAACAAAAACGTATTAGTGGTCAAGTGGCCATCCTAATGTGGAACACAAAAGTAGATGTTTTAATGAATATTTCTGTCCAACTTTTGAATTAAGTGGCAGTTGATAGGGACTCACTTTAAGCCATAAAAGTTATCCATAAGTATCATAAAATTAGCCCATTCGACTTGTGTGTTATATTCACAGTCTTTTGAAAGCATACGATAGGTTTTGGTGAGAAACAACCCAGAATTGAAGTCCTTTTTCAGTAAATTCTTGACATAGTCCAGTCTAATTCTTGCAGTAGTCTAGTCTAGATATAACAAGATCCTTAACAAGGAGTTGAGTAGCAAGCTCTGGCCTGATCTTCCTAATTTGCGCTGTATAACATTGGGAAGATCAGACCCTTCCTATCTAAGCGTGCTACACAACTCCTTTTCCAGCCTCCTTTTGTCATATCTAGACTGGACTACTGCAACGCTCTTGTGTCAGGACTTCCTGCATGTACAGTCAAACCTCAGCAATTGATTCAGAACACAGTGGCATGTTTGTTTTTTTTAACAAGCCCAAAAGAGCACATGTCACGCCTCTCTTGATTGAACTGCACTGGTTGCCAATGGTTGCTCGCATCAAGTTGTTTGCGAGCACTTGACACAGTCATACTAATGCAATAACAGTCTTCTTTCTTCTTCTTAAAAAAATTATTTCACCACTGTCTCTCCCGTTCCTCTCTACTTGTGCTTCTCTGAGCAATTAGCAACTTTGTATTAAAGCACTATCTTATTACTGCCTCCTTAAGATTAATCGTACTGTTGTATTCCTCATTTGTAAATCGCTTTGGTTAAAAGCATCTGCTAAATGAATAAATGTAAATGTAAATGTACGTCCATTGTGAGTTCATTAGTGCTATGAGAAAAGCTTGTTCTCTCGTGAATGCAATATCCGTTAAAACATCTCCTTTAGTGTCCTTTAAAGTCAAACAGGTTTGAAACAACATGATGTTGAATAAATAATGAGAGCATTTTCATTTTTGGGTGAACTATCCCTTAAGAGTCACAGATCAGAGAAGGAAACAGAGATACTGAGCTCGCCATAGATTGTTTGGCAAAGTAGAGTGGGTTATGAATAGGAATATATCTACTCCAACCCCTACAGGGAATGCCGATTTATCCCATGGAGATGCTGGATGGGTTTCCAGTGAAAGTTGTCACTGATTTGTGAACATGTTGTGCATTGCAAAGATACACATATGGATGTTTCAAAAAACACACATACATACACAACCAAGTGAGTCTACCTGTGAAATTATATATGTTGTTTTTTTCTGAGGAAAGCTCTACCCCTCCAACCAATCCAACATCTCTTTCACACTGTAAAACAAGATAAAGGTCATAATGCAATATTGAACTGAAAATTCAGTGAGTTATTGACAGCTCGAAATAATTGTGTGAATTATTAACACTTTTTCAGCCATTTATTGTGCACCAGAGTGTGGAAAATCATTGCAAAAGAGACGTGAACCTGGTTCACATGGCAAACGCAATATATCATGAGATGACATAGGAGGCACATTTCAATGAAAAATCTAATGACATATGGCTGTGAAACCTCCGTCATTTGTGCTCCATGTTTAATGACTAATACAGCTCTGCGATTACTCATTAGCATTCATAAATCAAGTGATTTTCATTGTTGGAGCCTAGTTCAACCCTCTAAATTATCAAAGAAACATTTAATTTGTACATTTACACATGCACAGACTATTTTAGACTCATTTATTGCACTAAATATGCTGATATTTTTATTGTGAGTGAAAACTTATAATGCAAATATTGTTAACTGCAATATTTTTGTTGATACTGTTTTCAAACAAACGCTAGAGTCAACAAAATATCAGAATTAAACTGAATTGTATTTTTATTTTAATAACCATATTTTTGATAGTTAGCATTTTTTTGTAACAACACAAAAAATATAAAAGTAATATCCATGAAATCTGTCAAGCAAATGTGCTGGTCATATTTAAACCCAAGTCAAATAAATTGCATTAAATTTAGCTTAAAGAAAATTAAGTGTACGTTTAGGCCCATTAAGATTTTGTGCATTGTGACATTAATTTCAGGACACTTAAGCATATTTTAGCTCCTAATTCTCATGACCGTAATGCATCAGGACGTTTTTCTTTTAGCATTTTCATAGTTTTTTGTGATGATCTCATAAACGTTATGGTTTTATAGTGGGAAAATGCTGATGTACAATGGTTTTTTATTTAAATCATCAAAAATGAAAGGCAGTACCAAGAGAGTACTACTATAATGTATACTACTTTACAAATTAAATAATATTTTAATTTCATATTTTTATCATTTTTATTTATTTATGTATTTATTTATTTTAATTTAATTTAATGATTATGATGATGAAAAAATAATACAATTTTCTTTATTTTTTAAAATAAAAATCTGTGAAAATTAAAGGCAGTACCAAGGAGGTACTACTATGAGGAAATTAAATCATATTTGATTTTAATATTTGATTTGTTTTATTTATATATTTCTTTTTACTTTATAATTATATTAAATAATATTTTTTATTAAAATCAGTTAAAATGAAAGGCAGTACCAAGGGAGTGCTAATATATTGTATACTACTTTACAAATTAAATAAGATTTTATTGTAATACTTTTTAATTAAAGAATACTTTTTTATTTAATAATTATATTAAATAATTGTAACATTTATTTAAAATTTTTTAAATAAAATCTCATTGAAAATGAAGGCAGTACCAAGGGGAGTACTACTATGATGTACTACTTTACAAATTATTTTATATTAATATAAAAAAAAATATATAAAAAATATTTTATTTTGGGGCCTGGGTAGCTCAGCGAGTATTGACGCTGACTACCACCCCTGAAGTCGCGAGTTCGAATCCAGGGTCTCCTAAGCAACCAAATTGGCCCGGTTCCTCGTGGTCGCGATTAGGGGTTCTCGCTCTCAATGGGGCGCATGTTAAGTTGTGTGTGGATCGTGGAGAGTAGCATGAACCTCCACATGCTGTGAGTCTCCGTGGTGTCATGCACAGCGAGCCACGTGATAAGATGCGTGGATTGACTGTCTCAGTAGCGGAGACAACTGAGACTTGTCCTCCCCAACCCGGATTGAGGTAACCGCACTACCACGAGGACCTAGTAAGTAGTGGGAATTGGGCATTCCAAACTGGGTATATATATATATATATTATTTTAATAATTATAATTATAAAAAAAAACAATTTCACTTTGTGTTATTGAGAATATTATAATATCCATTTTTTTCTGCATTGCGGTAAGTAGAATTAGGGGATACATTTTGCATAATTGTCATGAAAATAATGTTACAATATAAAAACTTAATGGCCCTAAAAATAGGCTTAATTTTCTATATGGAAAATATAATTTATTTATTTTTTAATTAAAATAGAACCAGACCATTTTCTTGACTGGTTTCGTGACTATGCAACAGTCTACACCTTAACTTAACAGTAATGTGTGAGATCCATTATCACCATTTTTTATTTCCATAATAAGTGTTGTCTTTTAATTGTTGTGTGTTGATGAATGTTGCGTGATTCCGTTCTAAAGTTGTGCATGTGTGTGCATTTTTCTCCAGTGGTCAACACAACCTGTCAACACAAGAAAGGTGAGAGACATGCACATTGCTGCCGTTGTGCGTGTGACACTAAAAAACATTGTGATGTGTGGCTGTATGTTGTTGTGTGTTGTCCATCGACTTGGACTTTTCTTGTATGAAAAGTTCCATCTACGTTAACATCAGTTCTGTTTGTATTTTTGTTTATATGTGTTTGCTCTTTGTCTATTTCATTGTTTGTGTCCCTGATCAGTAACATGTCATACATCTGTGTAAATAACCCTCAGTTATTTAAATAGTTTTAGTTTTTTGGGGTTATTATAAATTATTAATATAGCATTTAAAGCCACAAGTTAAGTGTTTTGTTAATTTTCCCACTTTTTTACTTTTATTTTGAAGTGCTTTTCCTCCAGGGAACGGGAGAGTGAATGTTCTTAAGTGCTTGTTTGCTACAGTAATGCCTATGAACCGCTAGAGCTGAAATATGATGCTGTTTAAGAGTTTTTAACCCTTCTGAACTAATTAACTAAACCACAATTAGAACTGAATAATTCGAGTTGTTGACACTGGTGTGAAGTTATCTTTTATCTGTACAGCCAGCACTGTAGCTCGGGAGTTAATCATATCTAGGTTACACACAGCAGTTACCTTCTCGATATTATCTTGATTGTTAGATCGTATCAGGAACAAATCCTATTACATTAGTTAATCCTGATTAATTAGTTTGGAAATCTGCATTAGCTGTATCATACTGAGTGTGGAAGGACTTGGATACAATACAAAGTCTTCGCTGGTTCCCATTTGAAGCCGTTTTTTAATGTTTGGTTACAGTTGAGTGCATGATGCAAAACAGCATGATGCATGGAGATGCATGCCATCAAAAGACATCCCAGAATGCAATATCAGATGGTGTATCTGTGAGAACGCACATATCTCTTCTTTATTACATTGCAGTCACATTTATATGTTGTGCCCGTACATTACAACAGATTCAGCCTGTGATAACTGTGACAGCTAGAATTCAAGTAGTCTTTAGAATATCTAACTCGCCATCTGGGTCTTTTATGTTGGCTTAACTAAACCCTAGACATCTGTATTTTTTGTTTTTTAACTATTTGGAATCAGCTGCTGCTGAAACAGAGCTTTTCCGTTAGTGAAAACATGTCCACGTCATATTTCACCCCAAAATCAAAGGACAACAAAAAATAAATAATAATAATATGTTTTTTAGGACTAATATTTAAGCACTTTCTCCCTTCAGATGTTTTACTTTTTATTTGTATTTTTTTTTTATTCTCATTATTTGCCAATAATTCTCATTAGAATCTCATTACTGTAATACAGTAATTTTATAATGATTGATTATTATGAAAAAAGGCATCTTTTACATTCTTTTAATTTTGTTATGCAATACACTTAAAAAAATATTTTTTTAAGATTTACACATTTCAATTCATAACAAAATTCCGCCAAATTGAATTGAAATATTTAGATATTTAAAAATGTATTTTGTTAAAAAGATTACTCGCATCAGTTTAATGGAATTTTGTATTAGCAACATGCTAAAACATGTTAGCAATGCCTAGCTTCATGCTAGATGTTCTAGCAACATGCTAGCAATGCCTCGCTTCATGTTAGATATGCTAGCAACATGCTAGCAACACCTAGCTTCATGCTAGCAACACCTAGCTTCATGCTAGCAACACCTAGCTTCATGCTAGACGTGTTAGCAACATGGTAGCATTGCCTAGCTACATGCTAAAGCATTCTAGCAACACCTAGCAATATGCTAAAATATGCTAGCAACGCCTAGCTACATGTTAAACATGCTAACAATGCCTAGCAACATGTTAGCAGCACATAGATTCATGCTAACCATGCTAGCAATGTCTAGCTACATGTTAAAACATGCTAGCTATGTGCTAGCATTGCCTAGCTACATGCTAAAACATGCTAGCAACATGTTAGCAATGCCTAGCTACATGCTAACACATGCTAGCAACACCTAGCTACATTCTAGCAATGCCTAGCTATGTGCCAAAAACACCTAGCTACATGCTAAAACATGCTGTCTATCTATCTATCTGACTGTCTGTTTGTCTGTCTGTCTGTCAAACTCCAAGCTTTTAAACTTTTTTTAAACTTACAGACAAGGCTTTTTCAAGCCAACATAAAGTTTGTTTACAAACGTTTCAATCTTGTTACGGATTGCTGTTTTAAGTCATAAGTTAATGAGCTTGTACAAAACATGTGTAAAATACATACAAATACAATATAATAATAATAATAAAAGTCCTGTAGGTATTTACATTATTGAAAAGCTTTTTTACAGCTTTTGCTTACAGGAAAAGAAGCTTGTTTTAAGATTTGTTTATTTTTATTTTTTATTATAATGTTATTTTCATGTCAATTAAGCATATTTTCCCTGTCAAATTCTCATTGCAGTAATGCACCCTGATGTTTGTTTTTATTGTTATTCTCAGTGGTAATTCTCATTAGATTGTTATTACTGTAATACTGTTATTTTTATATTCTTAATTATCATGGAAAAAGAGGCCCTTATTTTCTTTAACACAAAAAAATATATATAATTTCCTATCATTTGTTTTTTCTGATTTTGATTTGCAGTATGGCCATCTTCTTGACCGGTTTCATGAGATTCACTCTTTAAAGGGAATGACACGAACAAAAAAGAAGTTAAAACGTACCATGATACAATGTTTTTTTAGACATTCTACCAAATTAATACTGTTAAAAAAATGTTTGTTTTTTTAAATGTACCATGGTAACTTAATGGTATTCTTCATGTTAATACTTTTACATGAGTGTGGTAAACATTCAGTACCATGGTATATATCACAGTACCATGGTGTTACCATATGATACCATCACTGTACCATGGAACTGCCACAGTACTTTTTTGTAACAGAGATAAAAGATTTTTCACATATTGTTTAAAGATGTTTAATGTTGCAGTACTACAACAGTGTGTTACAAGTAATTATAGACTGTTATTTTAAGTCAAGTTAATTCACTTGTAAGAAAAATGTGTGAAATACACAAGTTTTGTCAAAATGTATTAATGTTATTGAAGAGCCAAAAATGTAGCAAGTTTAGCATATTTAGCTGATTAGCTTGGTCAGTTTCCATGCTGAAAAGACTAAAACTAGCCTAAAGTGGTTTGTTGGTTTTGGCTGGTTTAGTCTGGTTGTGGTCTCGCAGCCCACGCTGAATATTCCCCAAAACCACTCTTAAAACCATCCAATCAGACCTCCTTGACCAGTGGAAAACAGCTTGGTTTTCAACTAAGTACAGCAAAACCAGTTTAAGCTGGTTTTAATGGGGGGTTTTTTCAGCAGGGTTCGTATCAAACAACATATTCAGCTTGAAAACTAAATCACCAGTTGTAGCTAAATTTATTCAATACATTTCGATCTGTATTGTATTCTTGTTTTGTATTCAAAATGTATTCTTTATTGTTTTCATCTGCCTGCATTTGATATTGAATCTTCCTGCCCGCTTGCTCTCGGTCGTCAGACTCCTTCCTCATCTCGGCACAGAAACTGTGATATTGTTAGACTACAAATGGAAGCGAGTCACAGCTATTCTGCAGGGTTCAAATAGTCCTTTTGATGTGCCGACCTTATTACAAAATGTGCCGTTTACCCTCGTGCGCACACACTGAAAATTGGTGCTTTTAAAAGCTTAATGGAGCTGCTGCTCAGTAGGTCTTAACCTGCGGTCATCTGCCAGGGACAGTAAAGAGGCCAATATCACGGTTCTTATGAACACATGGAAAGACATAAAAATACATATTGCATATGCAGAAAAAAATTTATTCGAGTCTAATTCAAGTCTATTAAACCGCAATTGGATATGTAAAATATGATCTAAACTAAGGGTTTCCAACCTTGTTTGTCAGCTGATGTAAATTGCAGTATTTGCTTGAAGAACCACCTAAATTTGTTCATAATTTAAATATTTTGGATACTATATTTAATTTAAAAAAAATTGTGTGTGAAATCAGAGTAAAGTGCTATTGCTTTCATTTTACACATTTTTATATAAAAATGTATATTAATGTTTTAATAATTAATATTAATAGTATTCATGATAATGTTTAATAAAATGTATACAATTTATATTTAAAGGATTTATTCACCCTAAAATGAAAATTCAGTTATTGTTTACTCACCCTTGTGTTGTTATAACTCTGTATGACTTGGGAGTAATTGTGAAAAACAAATTGTGCTCAGTAATGTCATACAGTGGCAGTTTATGGTGACCACCTCTTCAAGCTTCAGAAGAACACAAATAATAATAATAAATAATAATCATATTTTTTCGAAAATAGAAAACAAGCGATCGATAGAATGTACCGTCACTTGTTACTGCTGGTTAGGACAAAAACTCTGATTACCATGGAAAATATACATTTTATCACATGTAGTTTGCCATCAGGTTAGGACATGGTGTGACTGTGGCTGCCCGTAGCCTCCTCTATGTTTCTGTTTGATTTCCAAGTACTCCATTAAAAAAAATAAGGCTGGGCATAGAAATGCATAAATTCTTCGACTACAAACTCTTCAGACATGTTTAGTAAGTTCTGTTCTCTGTTTTGTGTGCAGCTGTGTTGTGTTCTGTTGTCATTATCGCTGTGGAGGATCTGTTTTTAGATAAACAAAACAAATTTTTGCTTGAACGCCCCAATGTCGCGAGGTCGCTGTGTGAACTGTTGCTCTCGTGCCCTATCATGAACGCACACAGGAGATCAACGGTCAGTGAACATTTTCACTAAACAATACATTCGATTTCGGTTTGTTTCTCACCAAATCTTATCGTATGCTTTCATAACAATCATGAGTCTCATGGAAAAATTTATTAGACTTCTGAATTATACTTTTGTGTTCTTTTGAAGCTTGAAGAGGTGGTCACCATAAACTGCCATTGTACAAAATTTTGTCTCCCTTTGTGTTAAAAAATAGAAAGAAATACATACAGGGTTTTATAGGTTGTGAATAAACAATATTTTTGGGTGAACTAATCCTTTAATAATATTCTCATTAATAATAATATTTATTTTGTATAATTATTATGTATTTAATGTTGATTTTTTTTATCCAGTGTCCTTGAGAAACCCTGATCTAAATTAAATTAAATATTAATATTAATAATATATTAATAGTTTTATAATAGACAATTAATATATATTTGAAGTTTATATTAATTGAAGTTTATATTAATCTGATATTTTTTATCAGTGTCTTTAAATGAAAATCCCACAAAAATGGGATCTAAAAACTCAAAAAAGTTTTATTGTGTAAAATCAGAGATAAGTGTCTCAAATTAAAGCAATAACTAGCAATAAAATGTTATAGTTTTATATTGATATTGATAATATATGATTAATATTTATAACGTATATTTGAAGATTTTTTTATCCAGTGTCCTTTCATTGAATTCCCACAGAAATGGGTTATAAAAACTGAAAAATTTTGGAAATTTCAGTCTGATCATGTGCATTATTTATTTGCCATATTGATGCTTTTATAATGCCATAACGTGTTCGGATGCAGAGACATGCAGGTAACTCGAGTCTTAGACTTAAGTTGACCTGAGACTTGATGTAAACAATTTAGGTGAGACTTGAACCCCAAATAAGAGACTTGTTCACAACAAAAATATGAAATTGGGGTTGTAAAGCTAACCTGTGTCATATAGAAAAGTATTAAGGTAGTTGAGACTTGCCTTGGGCTTAATTTAAACCTGTCCTTGAAAGACTTGAGATTTGAACTTGTGAACTTGTCTCTTTGGACATGAAATTCTCTCGTTACCCTCAGAATTTCACTTTCTCCGTAAAGCGGATTTCACACTTGCTCTTGTTTGTCTTTGTCACACATTTTCCCATGCTATTGTATTTTTGCTTTTTCTGTCTCTCAGTCTCTCTCTGTACTCTTTTCTGTTTCTCTCTTTGGAAACGTCAGATCTGTCAGCAATTACGAGAAAACACAGTGTTGACTATTGTAGAGAGAAAATGGGAAAGAGACAGAGAATTGCTCTCACCCGTAACAGGCCAAAAGCAGAGGTCAGTGTGTGTGTGTGTGTGTGTGTGTGTAATTTGTGGAACCGAACACCAGCAGTATTCCGCTCCTATCTAGACCCGACAAGATGATTCAACAGCTTACTTCAAACACACCTGATGAGCCGACTGCAAGCTCGAATATCACACTTCCGTTATTCTCTCTTCTCATTTCCAGTGTTGAGGAAGTTACACTGAAGATTCTGTGAAATCAAAATGGGGTTTTGTGGCTTTTATTTCATGTCTGTTCTAATCTATATGCTAGTGCACATACAGTATGGGCGTTTCTTGAACTTGGTACACTTATAGCACTGTAATCTTCTGAGTTAAGTCTCTTTAAAAAAAAAAAAAAATTGTCTTCTAACAATGTCCAACCATGGATACAACTTGCATCACAAGATTTTTTTTTTTTTTTTTTTTTTAAGTCAAAAAATCCCTTCACGAAATGAAACGGAACATAAAATATCACATACCATTACTTAGGCTATGTTCAGACTGCAGGCAAATCAGATTTTTTGTCAAATCAGATCTTTTCAGGCAGACTGTCCGCACTATTAATTGCAAGTGATCAAATCAGATTTGCGCGTTCAGACATAACCAGCCTATCTGCATTGGTTGATTTGGTAACGTCGTAGGTGTACCCACGTGACGATGCTTTCAAAACAGATGCAGGAAAAATGGAGGTACATCATCTCGCTCTCCAAATAAGTGCCCTGTCCAGTCGCGGTGACTGAGAAAAACTCAGCGACGGAGGAGATTGGTAAATATTGTGATGTTCCGTGCTGCAGTCACCAATTTTTGACGTCATCTTTGTGTGTTGCGTTAAGAGTGACGCAAAAGACCATTTGAAATCAGATTTGAGCAGCCAGAGCGTCTGGACTGAGATGCATCTGAAAAAAATCTGATTTCAATCGCATTTGAAACCACCTCCCAATGTGGTTTGAATCAGATTTGGAAAAATCTGATTTCATGTGGTTTTTTGCTGTCCAGACTGTCAAAAACTCATCTGGATACAATTTGGATATGCAAAAAATCAGATTTTTAGTGGCAGTCTGAACAAGACCTTAGAGGAGGTGATTATCTTTCAAACGAGGCCACACACAAGGTAATCAGATGCATAGATCATTAGATAATCCACATGAAGCACAATGTTACAAATGGCCACCAGGAGATGGCGCCAAATACATGACACAGACTCAATGATGCAGACTCATTGAGTCAAATGGTACTCATTCTGTGAAATTATTTTTGTAATGCTGTAACTTTTGATTGCTTCGTGGTATCAACACAAAATTGTTCTCAGATACAGTTGACATGACTAAGAACAAAACAAAAGCAGTTTTTCGGAGCCACCTTATTTACACCCAGAGATATATAATGTAAAATCAGAAAAATTAGAAAATAATGTTTTGGCTCAAATTAAATTTATCATAATCTATATCATTAAAACATTTGACAGTTTTTTTCACAATTATACCAAACACTTGACCCTTTTTTGTTTTGTTTTTGTGTTTTTGACGAGTAATAAGCATTTAATTTTGGGTATAACAGGAAACAGGGAAATATTTAAAAACATCTTCAGAGCTTAAAGGGTTCAAGAGCGTTTCATTATTGTGTCAGTTCGTTTGCTAGTCGTCAGTTTGCTACTGCCACACTAATTTAGTAAAATCACTACTTTTAGTTAGCTACACCCCAATAATGCAGGTTTCAAACACTTCTCTATCTGCGCTTTAAAGAAAGTGCACCTGTTTGACACAAAAACAACTCTGAAATACTTCTCTTAGATCACAAACACAGTCAGACTTCACAGCCCTTCGATGTCATGAAATGTTCCTAGCGTGACATACCCGAACCACTTTTCCTATTTTGACAAACCCCTTCAGTAATAAAACATCAATCTATCGCCACAGGTCAACATCACTTCAAACGCTCTCTGTCATCCACGGCTGATCACCACTTCGGTACACCTTATTAACATTCACCAACTCTGTAGCTCTGAACATTGCGGCACAAACCGCAGAGACGTTTGGACAGATTTGTGCATTAGTGCTCCTCTAGTAGCATCGTGTCTCTGTGGCACTTAACTGAACGTAATGAGAGGAAAGATCAAAATGGTTTGGGATCGGCAGTCAAGGGCAACAGATGGTGGGACTGCTGCGCTCTGTGTGCGCCGTCGCTTTGCAGAGCCCCTGCGACTTGAGCAGTCTAGTTAGAGAATGATAGAAAACCTCATGACGAAGATGCAAAATATGATCCTGCTATGGAGAGGTCATTCCTGCTCCAACACTGTGTTGATCTTAGCAGGAATGGTGAGCGCTTTTGTCCGTGTGTCTGTGTCTTGTTCATTCTAGTTTCACGTGGCCTGACTTTTGGCCATGTGCTCCACATTGCAACTTGTTCTGGTCAAGAACTGCCCACTTAGACAGGAAAAGGCTGTATTTAAAGCAACAAACCAGAGTTTATGTATTTTACGTGAATTTTTCAGCCCCATTCAGTTTCACGTTGCAACCAGTTCTCATAGAATCACATTACTATATCTAAATTTTTGTTAAATGATTTTTACGTGGCTTGTTGAATGTATCATTTGAACACTAGAGGTGCTATAACAACAATTACTTTTATTCACGAGTTAAACAGCAAAATATCACTTTTCACCCTGTTTCTCACACTATATCTTATGACAAACTTTTTTACTATAGCACATGACTTGCATTTGAATATTTGCATTACACAACCAACTACATTTACAAGCTTTATCAAGCACGTTCAAATGTTGGCTCGCTTTGTTGGATGGAATTCTCTAATTAGTGGACTGTTTCCATTCAGGATCATGGGAAGCACAAATTATCCCTTTGCCCCCTCAAGAACAAGTGAAGCAAAGGGTTGAATTGTATCGTTATGGCACTAACCTGAACCTAACTCTAATGGAATGCGCTGAAAATGGAATAGTAATCAATACCCCTATGAAAAAAGTGAGTGAAATTTTTACTTCCAGAACCAGAATGTTGTGCTTGTTATACATCTGATGGTTGCTGAATAGTCCAAGAGGCTGATTTTTGTCTTTGCCAGTCATTGCTATTTATAGACCACTTTGAATCACTGTCCCACACTGATGCCTTCCTGACAGTGTAACAATATTTGACACAATGACAAGAGAATATTTCATTGTCATGTACTGCACCGTCATGCCGACTGATCGATGCCAATTAGGTTGGACAGGGCTGGCAACTGGATGTTGGTGTTAGTTTGGTACATTGCCATTTAAATTTTTTTTTTTTTACATAGGAACCCATTCCCAGCAAGTGTGACCAATGCTGATAAATGGGGTTAAAAAATTTTTTTTTTTTGTTGCTGGATTTAATATTTGTTTCCCTAGAGCACAGTTTTGTGGCTGGTTTTGGTTTGTGAGAAAGAAAAATTTAAGCTGACAACAAGAGTCTGTTCACGCTTACACAAATACACACACTCACTGACTCTTATATACTACTAAAAGCTTTTATTTGTCATACCAAGTTAAAACTGCAAATCTTGCTGTTGTCCCAGAATTCGTTAAGGTATAATTTTATTTACCCAGAAATGTTCATGTTGTTTCAAATCCACGTGACTTATTTTCTTCTTTGAAACACAAAAAGTAAATTTTTGAAGATTATATTCTCCACTCTTTCTGATATATGTAAAGCTCCAAAATGACAAAAAGCACTGTTAAAGTATCATAAAAGTAATCCATACAGACTGTGTGCAATTTTTTAAAAATCTTTAAAAAAGCCATACAATAACTTTGTGTGAAGAACAGACCAAAATTAAAGCCATTATTCCCAAGGGCTAGGTACTGATACAGAATTCCCGATTTGATTTCAAATTCCAATTCTCAAGCTTTGATTCGAATCGATTCCATATATTTCAGATAAAATGTCAATTTTGCTAACATATGAAATACATTTTCTATCAGCTAATGCTGTTAATTATACAGGGGACCTTCTAACTAGGTACATTACAAAAATATACATTTTTACACATTTTTTAATTTATCATTTGTTTATCATTTTATTCAGATTTTAGCTTTCTTTTAATGCACAAATTCCATGTATTCCATTAATAAATATGATGTCTTAAAATTTAATATATTGCAAATATACTGTGTGTGTGTGTGTGTGTGTGTGTGTGTGTGTGTGTGTGTGTGTGTGTATTTGCAATATAATATATGAAATTTTAATATATATATATATATATATATATATATATATATATATATATATAGCTACATGTTTATTGTTTACATGCATAATTTGTACTATTAACTAGTATTTGCATTGATTTGTAGAACACGTGCTAAATGGTACTGTCTCTTTAAGAAGAGCGTCTCAATCTTGAGATTTTAAGAATCGATGCCGGGACCATTCAAATGAAGATTAATCGTGATTAATCAGAAAATCGATATTTTTACACAGCCCTATTAGTCACTGATTATCTTCCCATCATCTGCATTGATGTCAGTGACGGCATTTTAGTAATTAGCAGCTACTTTATGATACTTTAATAGAGCTTTTTTGTCATTACAAATGATGACAGAATTTAAATCTCTGTCAGATTCGTAAGTGAATTCAGATCCGTGACGAGGCGTAACGTCCATGACAAATGCAACGTTCTATTCAGGGTAAAGTTCTCCATGCTTCATTCAGCTGAACTAAATTACATCACACCTCCACTAATGAGAACACTTTTCTATAATTAATTTGTAGATGTACCACAGAGTAGGGCACATGTTGTGCTGTGTGAAGTGTTCAAGCTGGAGCACGGTGACGGATTCACTCAGAATTCACATTCATATATATATATATATATATATATATTTTATGATTGCATGCATTTGTTTGCTGATTTAAGGGATAATCTCCTTTTGTGTTCCACAAAAAAAAAAGAAAATCTTGCAGGTTTGGAATAGGGATGGGCATGAGTACTCAAGTACCAGAGTACTCGGAAGTGACAACAATGATCGATCATGAAAATGATGATTGAAAATGAAAATGCTTGACGTGACTGTTGACTGTACACTATATATGAAAGTGGGGCCTTTTTTTTAATTTTGAGATTATGTTGTCATTTTCAGCAGTATCTTGACTGTCAACAGACGTCTCATTGCAACCAAACTGAAACAATGCTGCAATGCTAGCTTTTGTTCTACATGTTTACGATAATCAAAAGAAAGTTTAATCCACCGTGATTTGAACATATGTGTCTGCACACGTTTGCTAAACATGTTTTATTGTCATGTAATGTCGAAAGTTTGACTCATAATGTATATTATTTTTAAAAAAGTGAAGGTTTACCATTGACTGTAAATCTCCCTCGGTGCTGACATGTTTGCGTGACACACCATCATCTTCTTTAAAACCTGAAAAGTTTTTAATGAATGTTCTGGGTTCAAAACAAGTTAAGCTAAAAATGGACTTCCATTGTAAGTGCATTACTTTATACACAATCTTTGCTCTTTAGAAAACTGAGGGATGAATCAAAACTATTGCCTGTGGTAATCAATAGCAAAATCTATCACTGTTTGTTTTTGTAATCAACAAAAAATTGCTTATTAAATTGTTGCATTAAAATGGAAATTATTAAATATGTAAAAGTGAAAGGAGAGTTATGAGAGTTTGTTGAGGATGAGCAATGAGCAGATAGTTCATTTTTGGGTGAACTATCTATCTTTAGCTGGGCTCATTCCCTCACAAACTATCATTTTTAATGTACGCATAAGTAAATATTCTAGTGTATCGTCTCATTTAGCTCAATGCACCGTGACAGACTGACAGGCCATGCTGGAATTCTCTTGAGGCCGAAACAATCAATCAAACAATGACAGCAGGCAGCACGCTGCATCACAGTCATGGTGGATAAGATCACATAGCTGATCAGATGTCAGATTTTATAGCGGAAGGGATCGTTGTGGAAATCCGATGGGAACTGGATGAGTAACCTGTAATCAGCACTTTGATTTTTTTAAGCAGGAGCACAGAGGTTAGGTGAACTGGTTGCGTTCATGAAATATCACTCACAACACTAATGTCAGATAAAAGGCTGAGGTGGATTCAAGAAATTACATTATTGGTTCAGTCTGTGTCTTATATCAACCTGACATGCATGCACATGGATAACTGATAAATAACACATCCATGATACATAGATAGAAATGCATCTTCAAACATCACATATAATTTGTTCATTTATTTGTTGTTGTTTCTAACAGGAGATGGACAACCCAAGGAGAGCAGTCCATTCATCAACAGCACCGACCCCGAGAAGAACCAGCAATATGATGGCAAGAACATGGCCCTGTTTGAGGTACACATTTGTTTTTCTGTCATAGTGGGGATTTTCCATTTACATCGATTAGCTCATACTGATCTAATGGTGTTGTCTAAACCTAACTCTCATACAAACCTTTCTGCTTTTTTACGTATTTAAAAATACATTATTAACACTTAAACTCTGGTGCATTTTTGGGCTGCTGCCCGCAATTTTTCACACTCAAATTTAAAAGCTCACCATTCACACATACTGTGTACTAATTGCAAAAAATGTGTTCAGAAATCCCCCCAAATAAAACAAAAGACTCCAATTATTCATAAATAATTAGGTATGTGTTTATAATCTTATGATAAAGTTTTTTGGGGGTTTTTGTCCTTACTTTGTAAACATGTAATTCTGGTTCTGTTCACACTACCTCACTTTGAAAAGTCTTATTTCATTCCACTAGATTACACCAAGCACTAGGAAAATATTTTTTTTCTCTATCACATTCCATCACGATAAACAGATCTGAAATGTAGGGGGCGCTCAAACACATTTTAGCCCTCAAAGAAGTGCTCGTCCATAGGCATTCAATCTAATTCTAATATCGGCCTCCGAGTGGACTATAAGCTTGATGTAAGTATCATTAGAACTTATATATCTTTGTGATGATATATAAGAGTTTAGCATTGACAGTCGAAAACATATTTTTCTGATGATTTATTTAACATTTCCTGATGTATAGCATATTTTATTCTGGACATCTAAGATATAACATCAGATTATTCACACATGCAAGCTCACAGACAATTAAAAAATGGCTAATTCTTTTGAAAACTGCCTAAGGTAAAAGCAGATATAAAGTTTTTAGCTATTTGGGGCTTACAGCAGCAGTGATCAGCACATAAAAGAGACATTTGTATTTGATGTCTTACAGAAATCATATTTCACTTTGTGATTCATTTGAAAATCTTTCGAACTGTGGTAATATGCAGCAAAATTAACTATACAGTCACGTTCCTGAGAATGAGAGCTTTAATTTGATATATGGCTTGTCCATTTCAGTGATAAGTGAAGGACTTTTATCTTCATATAAATATTTATACCTCATTACCTCTAGGGGGCGCTAATTTTTAACGTGAATGATTTGAGGCCTTATTTTGTTATTTTATGTAACATAAATGCAGAAGTGATGGTTATCTCTGAAATTCTAAGCCTTCAAATGATACCTCATATGCCTGACTTATGTTTTCGGAGACTTTAATGTTTTAAACATAAACTCTTTTCGCAATATAGTGCCCCCCTTTGGACCCGCCGGCGGATCCAATAGAGTTTAATAATGTTTATTAAGCCGTTTCCTTCATGGGGACCGTTTCAGGTTTTACTATCCTTATGCAAACATTTGGTCCCCACAGTGTTGGCAAAACCTGACCCATGAAACCTGATATGCACGAAGAATGCAAATTGCCAATAACAAAAAAGAAGAGTGCTAAGGAGGGCTGTTTGAAAGTGGAGGTTTATATAGATTTATAAACAAAAAATATCAACAGTATTTACTGTTATTAATCTTTTTCTTTCTTTTTTTTTTAACTGAGGATCTTCCGCATGTCCTCAAAGGAAGATTTTGTCAGATTTAGCTCACTTCTGGGGACAAATGTGTTCCCAAACTATAGCTGAGTATACAAGCACACACACACACACACACACACACACACACACACAAATTCTCTGTGATTAAGTGAATAAAAGGGTCTGACAGTAATTAATAAGGATAATTAGCATTTGAAGGGCAGGAAGTCCCCAGCACATTGAAATCTGCAGGTGGATGATAACGCCATTTTTCAGAATCCTTCAGTCTATCAGACAAACCGTGAAGCAAGAAAACAGATATCGCTGCAGAAAAGCGAGATGGCTTGTATTTTGCATTAATGTGTGAAATCTTTATTGTTTGGTGTGTTTTTGTTAGAGGAGTTTTATTTTGCTTTGAAGATAGTGATATCTGTATTGTCAAATGGGTTGCATATTGCAAAAAATGAATCTCATTCTGATTACTGTAGTGCGATAAAAAAAATTATATTATTTAAATTGTAAACTATTTCTACATCATTGCAGTAATTATTGTACTGCCTTTAAAGGGGTCATGACATGCCTTATTGTTTTTATTTTAAAATGTTTCTTAAGGTTCACTTACAGGTGCATCTCAATAAATTAGAATGTCGTGGAAAAGTTCATTTATTTCAGTAATTCAACTCAAATTGTGAAACTCGTGTATTAAATAAATTCAATGCACACAGACTGAAGTAGTTTAAGTCTTTGGTTCTTTTAATTGTGATGATTTTGGCAAACATTTAACAAAAACCCACCAATTCACTCTCTCAAAAAATTAGAATACATCATAAGACCAATAAAAAAAACATTTTTAGTGAATTGTTGGCCTTCTGGAAAGTATGTTCATTTACTGTACATGTACTCAATACTTGGTAGGGGCTCCTTTTGCTTTAATTACTGCCTCAATTCGGCGTGGCATGGAGGTGATCAGTTTGTGGCACTGCTGAGGTGGTATGGAAGCCCAGGTTTCTTTGACAGTGGCCTTCAGCTCATCTGCATTTTTTGGTCTCTTGTTTTTCATTTTCCTCTTGACAGTACCCCATAGATTCTCTATGGGGTTCAGGTCTGGTGAGTTTGCTGGCCAGTCAAGCACACCAACACCATGGTCATTTAACCAAATTTTGGTGCTTTTGGCAGTGTGGGCAGGTGCCAAATCCTGCTGGAAAATGAAATCAGCATCTTTAAAAAGCTGGTCAGCAGAAGGAAGCATGAAGTGCTCCAAAATTTCTTGGTAAACGGGTGCAGTGACTTTGGTTTTCAAAAAACACAATGGACCAACACCAGCAGATGACATTGCACCCCAAATCATCACAGACTGTGGAAACTTAACACTGGACTTCAAGCAACTTGGGCTATGAGCTTCTCCACCCTTCCTCCAGACTCTAGGACCTTGGTTTCCAAATGAAATACAAAACTTGCTCTCATCTGAAAAGAGGACTTTGGAACACTGGGCAACAGTCCAGTTCTTCTTCTCCTTAGCCCAGGTAAGACGCCTCTGACGTTGTCTGTGGTTCAGGAGTGGCTTAACAAGAGGAATACGACAACTGTAGCCAAATTCCTTGACATGTCTGTGTGTGGTGGCTCTTGATGCCTTGACCCCAGCCTCAGTCCATTCCTTGTGAAGTTCACCCAAATTCTTGAATCGAATTTGCTTGACAATCCTCATAAGGCTGCGGTTCTCTCGGTTGGTTGTGCATCTTTTTCTTCCACACTTTTTCCTTCCACTCAACTTTCTGTTAACATGCTTGGATACAGCACTCTGTGAACAGCCAGCTTCTTTGGCAATGAATGTTTGTGGCTTACCCTCCTTGTGAAGGGTGTCAATGATTGTCTTCTGGACAACTGTCAGATCAGCAGTCTTCCCCATGATTGTGTAGCCTAGTGAACCAAACTGAGAGACCATTTTGAAGGCTCAGGAAACCTTTGCAGGTGTTTTGAGTTGATTAGCTGATTGGCATGTCACCATATTCTAATTTTTTGAGATAGTGAATTGGTGGGTTTTTGTTAAATGTGAGCCAAAATCATCACAATTAAAAGAACCAAAGACTTAAACCACTTCAGTCTGTGTGCACTGAATTTATTTAATACACGAGTTTCACAATTTGAGTTGAATTACTGAAATAAATGAACTTTTTCACAACATTCTAATTTATTGAGATGCACCTGTATAATATTAGTAAAGTTTTGCAAATCATGATAATGTTCCACTCTCATTCTGACCCAGTCAGAAATGCTTGGTTTTGGTGCCGCTTCTCCTTTAAGACTTGACAGTACACGCCCACTGTTATGATTGGCTTTCTGCTCTTGACTGACCTGCTCTCTCTACTTGCCATCTCACTGCTCACAGCTACTGGGTGGGGCTACAGAAGTGGTTAAATGTTAATTAGGCTTTGATGTGTTGTTGTGGAGGCAGTCAGATGCAAATGTCTACCACATTATGACATCACAATGTAGAGGAAGTAGAGAATGAGTCGTTTTGGCAGCTTGGTTTCAACAAGTGCTCTTTTTGCAGTGAGGAGATGTTTTGAGTACTGAAACTTCCAGTATGTTTTTATAGTGCAATGACCTCTTACAGTATGTCAAAAGGTCAAGAAAAATTTGATTCCTCATGACATGACCCCTTTAATGTATGTTGATTTAAATATCAAAACAATAAATAAAATAGATGTAACACACTTATTCACTTATAAATTTATTGGTTTTATAAAACAGCGGCAGCAGTGATATGATAAAAGACACTCATGTTCAGTAAATGGTTAAAATTATCATTAGTAATAATCGGAATAATCAATTCTTCCACCAAGTAGAATTATGATGAGAATTAAATTGTCTACTAACACAACTTTTAATCTATATGTGTGTTTGTACTGTGCAGGAGGAGATGGACACAATTCCCATGGTGTCGTCTCTCCTCAGCAGTCTCGCCAACTATTCCAACCTGCCGCAGGGCAGCAAAGAGCACGAGGAAGCGGAAAACAATGAGGGATCGCGCAAGAAACCTGTACAGGTACCTCAAACACAGAAACAGACATACACCCTTCTACATACTTAAGAGCAACTGATAGGCCTACTGCGTATGTTATGGTTACATTTTTGACAAGTTCTTGTCTGGTATAAAAAAAAAAACAGTGGTGTAGATTAATTGGCTGTTGGATGTGACTCAAGCTCATGCGTAATTGACAGCTCTCAGCACTGTCTTACACTGTTGACCTCTGACCTGAACTCCACTCGCCATCCCAGAGAGAGTGTGCTCATTAGAGAGTTGCCACTGCCAGATTCATGACCTCCCTCATGGCACTAGTTTTCTCTGCCTCACAATCTCGCTGTGTTCCAATTTGCTTGCAAAATTCTGGATGATACTATTTAAAGAATCTTCTTTGAAACTGTAACTTGCCAAAGCTACAAGCAACTCGTAATTTTAAAAGTAGTGTGCTACATTACAATGACACAGTGAGGACCTCAATTTTGGTAACTGCATCAAACTTTAACACATACATCACCATGAAAACATGGTGATAAATGGTTAATAGCATTAATACTTTTAGTTAATTACTTCCTAAGGAGCCATTCAGACCGAACGTGTTCTTGCGCTTAAAAAGTTAGCACTTTTAAAAGTTGACACCCATTTAGTGCATGTTTACAAAGAAAAACTATGGAAAAAGTGCACAGAAACAAAACCTTGTTCAACATGAACAGCCTTTAAAGGAATATTCCAGGTTCAATACAAGTTAAGCTCAACTGACAGCATTTATGGCATAATGCTGATTACCACAAAAACTTATATCGACTTCCCCCTCTTTTTCCTTAAAAAATGCAAAAATCTAGGTTACAGTGAGGCACTTACAATAAGAAGTCGACCAATAGTTGATTTTGCCAATACCGATAACAGAGAAATCGGCCGATAGTTTTTAAAATCAATTTCTAGAATGTCAAAAAAATTTCTTATTCTTTTTTTTACTATGGCGGCCAAAGACAAAGAGTCCGAAATGAATAAAATCCTGATGCAGTTTTTTGTTCAACCAAAATCCCAATTATAACCAGAAAAAATGAAGCTTTGGTGCATAACGCGGGACTTTTAAGTATAAACAAACCCAAAAAACAGAACATTGGCAATTATCGGCATAGATTTTTGCTGATAACCGATAGTTCCAAAAAGCAACTATCGGCACCGATTAATCGGTAAAACCGATATATCGGTCTACCTCTACTTACAATGGAAGTGAATGGGGCCAATCCGTAAGCGTTAAAATACTCACTGTTTTAAAATTATAGCCACAAGACAAAAACATTATGTGTTTTAACATGATTTTAGTGTGATAAAATCACTTACTAACCTTTTTTTGTGTGAAGTCCAATTTTACAATTTTGTTGCCATGATGACACAACACTGTACACCCTAAAACCCTAAAACAATTATAAACATGATGATTTAAACAAATGTACAACTCAAATAATAGATGAGTTTTAACAGATGAATTAATATGTGATTTTATAAAATTATAAACTTCACATTTCTGCCTTTAAACCCTCCAAAAATTGGCCCTATTCACTTCTATTGTAAGTGCTTCACTTTAACCTCGATTTTTGCTTTTTTTTTTTAAAGGGACAGGTCGAAATTTATTTTTTGTGGTAATTTACATTATGCCACAAATGCTGTCACCTGAGTTTAACTTGTATTGAACCCAGAAAGTTCCTTAAACACCAATAAAAAAAGCTAAAAAGATTTCACAGAAAAATGCTGTATCAAGTTTGCATTTTATTTCGACAGTCAATGTACAGTACAGATGACTGAATGTTGCGTATTATGCACAAAATACAGTTACAGCCGATGTGTCTACTTTCTCTATCAAAAATTTCAAGTGTTTTTTGAATGTCCCAGTTTTCTTAGTAATCTTAGTAGCATGAATGTAAATATTAATCACTTTCATGCATCATGTTATTAGCTCAGGCTGACTATACTTCTAACAGAGAGAACGATGAGAGTGAAATAGAGAAACGAGAGAAGGAATTGGATTTCTCCTCTTGACACGATTGACAGAAGAGCGATAATCTTCGTCTTGCTACACTCTGCGACTTCAACTTAATTAGCTCGCTTCACAAAGCAGCTGCTCTCCAATCAGCTTCCATTTTAAGAGTGTTAATCCACACACACTCAATCTACACTCATCCGCAGGGGTCCATTCATTACAAATCACATCTAGTCCAATCACATCATCAGGATTCAGTCGAGCGCAACAGATGTGTGTGAAACTCTCTCTGTGAGTTCAACTATGAGCTAAATAGTTGGACTTGAAACATACTTTTCACATTCTGTCATCATTTACTCACCCTCATATCGTTCAAAACCCATATGACTTTCTTCTGTGGGACACAAAAGGAGATGTTATTCTCTGTCAACATTCCCTTTTATTTCTTTTTTTTTCTCCATACGATGAAAGTATATTATATTGCAATTAAAATACTTCTCAGAACACATTATCTAAAATGTCCTACCTTGTTTTATAGAATCACGTTACTATACCTACATTTTTGCTAAATTATTTTTACATGGCTTGTTGTATGAATCGCTGCAGTTTCCTGGTGAAATGAACACTAGAGGCGCTACAAAAACAGTGACTTTTATTCATTTTCACACTAATTGCGAGTAAAATGGAAGATTATCAGTTTGTAAAAAACACTTTTTGCCCTGTTCCTCACACAATGCTATTTTATAACATCAAAACACTTTTAATATAGCGCATGACTTATTTAACATTTGCATTACAATACTACATTTACAAGCTTGTTTGAGTGTGATCAAATTGCGCGGTAGCTCGACTGATAGAGTGTTGCACTAGTGATGTAAGGGACCGGGGTACGAGTCCTGAAGAGCACGTGAGCCGACACGTGAGCCGAAAATGTTATGGAAGCACCACAAAATGACGTTATTGTGTTTTTCATCTCACATTTGCTTTAAATGACACTACTGGTTAGGTTTAGGTTTAAGGTAGGGAGGACAGTTTTATTGATTTAAAACTCGATAGCGCATTAACCTTAACCTCATCTGTTTGGGAGAACATTTAACTCGCTTTTAGCGCCACACAGTGGACATTTCACCTCGGAACTGCCGCGATTCTTTCATGAGCTCAGTCTCGTCTTAGCACACTTATATTGGTTGATAGCATGAAAAAATGTTTTGTTGTTGTTGTTTTTTAAAGGATGATGTAAGAAGATATGAGCTAGCTTTTGCCTCATAATGAGAGGTTATCAGATGATCTAGTAGGTGACATGTGGTGGTTAAAGTCGCCATATGCTCTCTCTGGACCGCTAGCCAACATTCGCTACATGAACACAAACACACACTCTCTTGCATGCTCAAACACACGCAAGCTCACAGGAAAAATGCTAATTCATGTCAAGCTGTAAGGGGCAAAAGCGCAGATCAGTTATTTGTGTGATTTTTGAACATGCTCTCATACACACAGTAATCCGTGTATGGGCTGACAGCGATATTCACTGGCCTTTTACTTCCCCTGACATTGCTGTGCTTTTTAATTATTCACCCCGTCTGGACTAAGACACATTAATGCTGTCAGATCCTGTTTGGGCAGCCGAGCAGGAGGAGACTGTTACAGGCTCCATGCTCCTCTTCTCTCATCTCCTCTCGTCCCTTTTCATCTCATTTTGTCTATTTCTATTCTTTACTCGTGTTGTCTCCTTTCTTCTGTACTCGTTTTGTCTCTTCTGTTCTCTTCTTGTCTCATCTTTTCTCTTCTTTACTCATCTCATCTCCTGCACTTATTTAATCTCTTCTTCATCTCGTCTCTTCTCGTCTCATCTCTCTTGTGTCTTCTCTTCTCATCTCTTCTCTTTTTTTACATATTTCTTATCTTATTTTCTCCTCATCTTGACTCTTCACATTTTAACTCATCTCCTCTCGTCTCAGCTTTTCTCTTCTTTACTAGTCTCGTCTCCTCTTCTGTACTCATTCAATATCCTCTCTCCTCCTCTCGTCTCATCTTGTCTCATCTCTTCTGTACTCTTCTCATCTCTTTTTCTCTTTTCATCTCTTCTTTTCTCTTCTCATCTTGTCTCTTATTATCTCTGTCTCTTCTCTTGTCTCTTATGTTCTCTTCACATCTTTTCTCTCTTTTCTCACTCATATGTTCTCATGTTGTCTCTTCTCCTCTCATCTCTTCTCATTTTACTAATCTCTTTTCTTTTTTACTCGTCTCTCCTCTTCTCCTCCCGTCTTGTTAATCTCTTCTCATCTCTTCTCTTCTGTAGTCATTGCATCTCTTTTTCTCTCATCTCTTCTTGTCTCTTTTCATCTGTTCTCTTCTCGTCTCTTCTGTTCTCTTCTCTCTTTTACTTATCTGTTCTCATCTTGTCTCTTCTCCTCTTGCCTCTTCTCATTTTTACTCATCTTGTCTCTTTTTTACTTGTCTCTTTTCTTTTTTACTCATCTCTTCTTGTCTCATCTCTTCTCTTCCCATCTCTTTTCTCTTCTCGTCTCTACTTGTGTCATCGCTTCTCACCTCTTCTCGTTTCTTCTTCTTGTTTCTTTTCTGTTGTCTTTTCTATTCTCTTCTCTCCCATCCCTTCTTTTTTTTCTCCTCTCATCTTGTCTCTTCTCGTCTTTTCTCCTGTGCTACTCAAAACTCCTGAAACTGTGAAACAGGAAAGTCAGTGAGAAAAATGTATGGTGGGACTTGAATTTATATACCGGGCATTGATTGGATTGTGAAAAGTGGGCGTTCTTTACCTAGAATGTTACAGATCTCGTGCATTATTTAGATGCGTTAGATACGAAATATCATACCAAGTGGCATCAGCAAATAAAATACCTTTTCTCAAAACTAGCTTCACTTTTCTAAACCATTTTGTTCAGTGACTTTTAATCAACTGTTGTATTGGTGATTTTTAGTAGATGTAAGATGCCAGATCCCCTCAAGTTCACTTACGTGTTCAAGCAGAGTATGCACAGGTGGACTTGAGCACATTCACTAGTATCAACATGTTCCACTACGATTTGACAAACACAATACTGCATATCTTCACTTTAAACAGTATATCCATTGTTTTGTTTTTTCATTTCCAACCTAACAAACTTCTCTGAATGTGCTTGTGCTATCTTTCTTTAAAATAAATGCCACTCGGTTTAATATCCTGTTATCTAATGCGATGAAATTCATACATTTTAAGTGTGGCTGAAGTGTCCTTGAAGTGTACTTTATGGAGCCATAGCAGATATCTTTTCACAAAATCAAGCAACCAGAATGGACACAAATTATGTCTTTTTTTAGGTAATTCACTGCCCAAATCTTCCTATTGCACTTTCAAGCTTGCATTGTCCTTCCCAAAGAAAACCCTTTTATCTGCCAGTTTCACATCTCCTCCTTGCAGCTGGGCAGGTGGTGCGGGCGACACTGGGTAGTGCGATGTCGGTGGAGGGCTTTCACAGCAGTGTGCACAAGGGTTTTATGGCATGAGCAGCTGGCGATAGCCGCAGCGGGACCAAGACACCTGAGTCTCACAGACAGGGTCCTCCAATGGCTATCCCAGGGGGCTGCGGGGCATCTGCTATCCACTGCCTTTACCTGAGATTCTCGCAAGCAAGGACCACCCGGCGGGAAATCACAAATACACACATTCAAACACACACAGGAGGAAAGAGAGTTGATTACGCACCTGCTCCAGATATACAGGCAGTAAATTGAATACAGCTCAAATCTATTGGCTTCACACACTCTTGGCGAAGACTGACCACTGCCAAACGCTGTTGATTCACATTCGCACTCGTTTGACACATCACCACAGCTTTGATAATGAACTAATTTCAGCTCGCATGGTGTCAAAACAACACATTTGATTAACTGACTCCCTGTGCTCACTAAATACAGAAATATCACAGGGAAGGCATTTTTGGAACTATGTTTGGAACTTCATGTAATGCTATGTTTTTTTGTTTTTGTTTTTGGAGATATTCTATAGTGATACCATACTGTTCTTTTCAAGTACCTTGGAGTGCCATATCATAGCGAGTTGCTATCCAGTTGCTAGGGTGTTCTGGGTGGTTGCTAGGGCATTGCTAAATGGTTGCTTGCTGACCCACGTCTATGATGTTCTAGGTTTGTTTTTTTTTGTCTTCTAATATGACTCTATAAAAGTGCATTCTTTCCAGATGTTGTGTTGGTGAATAGATAACTGTACTGTGGGATCTAAACTAGTCCAAAAGCTGTCATAGGAATTTGTGGAAGATCTATAGCAAATCAGGAAAACTTCATTTGTATTCACACGACGTTCAGAGGTTGTGCGGAATGTGCGGATCTAGAGGCTTGACTGTTCAAATCGCAATGAGAATGGCAGGTTTTGTACCAGGTTTAGTGAGTTTCTATTTGGGTTCTGCGAGTTCATGTGTACCTGCCCTTCCACTGTCTTACTGCAATATCCCTGAACACAACCACAGCTTTCAATACAAAAAAATATTACCTATGTGACTATAATTAGACTGTTAGAGACCACATAAATATAAACTCATATGATACAGTAATTTGTCATCACAGTAATGTCTAGCCTCGTGCGACCCCGCGACTTCATGCGAGTTCTCGCTATACACAATGCATAATTTAAAAGTAATTTAAACCCATCCTCTAAGGGGTAATTTAATGGTTAAATGTCTGACGCACGGAGTCACGTGACCAAACACCATGGCGTCGATTTCCGTGAACTGCTTCTATGGGCGCAGCACCAACAAAAGTGCCTCTGGTAAGAAACCTCTTCAGATTTTTTCACTGAAACCTGTTTGGTTGTAAAGAGTAGCGTCTCTATTTTTGTTTGATATGCTGCTTTAAATATTTCATTCATTCTTCACGCTTTAGTGTGCTAAAATGATAAACATGAAGTACTCGGATGAGTGCTGTGGAGCAGTTCCAAAAACATGTTCGTTATTTTGAAATCTGTGGGTCATTTCCCTTCATTTTAATACAGATTTTGTCTCTGTACAATATGGTTCTATTCATTAACATTAGTAAATGCATTCCTATATATTTACTGTGCATTGTCACATTGGGAATAAATGTATTCATGCAAAGCTGAAAAATGTTGCTTTCAGAGGCTTTATATGGAGTTAGGATGAAAATAAGGTGCATTTTAAACTGTTCTGAGACCAGCGCAGACAGACAGCACACTGGAGGTTAAATCATTGACCAAATAGGGAGCAAGAGAGCAAGGGTGCATCCTATAGCTTTCCTATGAAGTCAAGTGCATTCACTCCTAAAATCTGACCAAAATTTCAGTTTCAGGCTGCAGATGATGTTTGGATCACTCAACATGTTTGGCAGACATGGGACAATGATAATCAGTACATAGATTCAGAAAAAGTCTTAGTCTTAAAACTTAGTCCCGCTGTCCACATATGTGGACATACATTTTTAGTAAAACTATTTGCTCTATTATTTTTTTATTTTTTTATGTTTATTAGGTGCTACTAGTTACAAATCAAAAAGGGAAATGAAAAATGCACACAGAAGTCACGCGGGGGTCTCAGGAGGCTATGTAAATAAATTTTGTTGTAGCAGCTCTTCTACTGACAATATTATACTGTAACTTCTCAAGAGATGTTTATAACCTTAGAAGACTGTTCGTATGTGCTAGCATGTAGATCATACACTGTATCTTGCTTACTTAATCATATGCCTGATATTACATCCTCAACCAACTCCACCAAATCCTCTGTTTCTATGGCGACAACCGTTTTTCATTACAAACTGCTGATAAGACACACATCACTCACTGGCTTGTGTTATGCACATGCCTCGTGGGCTGCAGACTCTTGTGTTTGTAATTAGAGAGATGCAAGAAAGCAGATGAGAAGAATAAAGAGAAGATTAATTTGTCAGAAGTATGCTTTTATGTACAATAAAGTGTGTTTTACCATTATTCATGGATTCTGGGGCAGAGAATTGAGTGGAACATCCTTTTCAAGAGCAGAATTGTGTTATTGTAAGAGCTGAGCTATAATCTTACCTTGACACACATTTTATAAATAAAATGGTTATTCTAGCACCCTGGCCTTTTTAACACAATTGTTTTGTTGCATTTCAGTTGCCACAAATAAAAACATTCTTTATGTACTAAACTAAGTGTATATTATATCAGTAATGCTTGATTTCTGACTAGAGTGGTGTTTAGCACATTGTTATGTGGTTGCTAGGGTGTTCTGGGTGGTTGCTAGGGCATTGCTATGCAGTTACTAAGGTGTTCTGAGTGTTTTTTAGCACATGGCTATGTGGTTGCTAGGGTGTTCTTGGTGGTTGCTAAGGTGTTGCAATACAGTTACTAAGAAGATCCGAGTGTTTTTTTTGCACATCGCTGTGTGGTCACTAGGGTGTTCTGGGTGGTTGTCTGGGGTGTTGCTATGTAGTTACTTTGGTGCTCTGAGTGTTTTTACCACATTGCTGTGCGGTTGCTAGGGTGTTCTGGTTGTTGCTAGGATGTTGCTTTGCAGTTAATAAGAAGTTCTGAGTGTTTTTTCAGCACATCGCTATGTGTTCGCTAGAGTGTTCCAGATGGTTGCTAGGGCGTTGTGGTTGTTGCTAGGATGTTTCTATGCAGTTACTAAGAAGTTCTGAGTGATATTAGCACATAAGGATGTGGTAACTAGGGTGTTCGTGGTGGTTGCTGGGCTGTTACTATGTTGTTATTTTGGTGCTCTGATTGTTTTTTAGCACATTGCTATGCAATTGCTAGGGTGCTCTAGGTGGTTGTCAGGCATTGCTATGCAGTTACTAAGAGGTTTTGAGTGATTTTTTTAGCACATCAGTGTGTGGTCGCTAGGGTGTTCTGTGTGGTTGCTAGGGTTGCTCTGTTGTTATTTTGGTGCGCTGATTGTTTTTTTTAGCACATTGCTATGCGGTTGCTAGGGTATTTTGGTTGTTGCCAGGGTGTTGCTATGAAGTTACTAAGGTGTTCTGAGTGTTTTTTAACACATTGTTATGTGGTCACAAGGGTATTCTGGGTGGTTGCAAGGGCATTGCTATGCAGTTACTAAGAAGTTCTGAGTTGTTTTTAGCACATCACTAAGTGGTCGCTAGGATGTTCTGGGTGGTTGCTAGGGCATTGCTATGCAGTTACTAAGAAGTTCTGAGTTTTTTTTTAGGCTGATCATTATGTGGTCACTAGGGTGTTCTGGGTGGTAGCTAGGGTGTTGCTATGTCATTACTAAGGTATTCTGAGTGTTTTGTAGCACATTGCTGTGCGGTTGCTAGGATGTTCTGGGTGGTTGCTAGGGCATTGCTATGCAGTTGCTAAGAAGCTCTTAGTGTGTTTTTAGCACAAGTATGTGGTCACTAGGGTGTTCTAGGTGGTTGCTGGGGCATTGCTATGTTGTTATGTATGTTATTTTGGTGTTTTGATTGTTTTTTTAGCATATTGCAGTGCAATTGCTAAGGTGCTCTGGGTGGTTGTCAGGACATTGCTGTGCAGTTGCTAGGGTTTCCTGGGTGGCTGCTAAGGCAATGCTATGGAGGTACTAAGGTGTTCTGAGTGTTTTTCAGCACATTGCTACATGGTTGTTAGGGTGTTCTGGTTGTTGCCAGGGTTTTGCTATGAAGTTACTAAGGTTGCTACACCATTACTTTGCAGTTACTAAGGTGTTCTGCACATTGCTATGCAGTTGCTAGGGTGTTCTGGGTGGTTGCTAGGGCGTCGCTATGTAGTTACTTTGGTGTTCTGAGTGTTTTTTAGCACATTGCTATGCGGTTGCTAGGGTGTTCTTGTTGTTGCCAGGGTGTTGCTTTGAAGTTACTAAGGTGTTCTGAGTGTTTTTTAGCACATTGCTATGCAGTTGCTAGGGTGTTCTGGGTGGTTTCTAGGGTGTTGCTACGCAGTTACTAAGGTGTTCTGAGTTGGTTTTTTTAGCACATTGTTGTGCGGTTGCTAGGGTGTTCTGGGTGGTTGCTGGGGCGTTGCTATGCTGTTACTAAGGTGTTCTCAGTGTTTTAATAGCACATTGCTAGACAATTGCTAGGGTGTTATAGGTGGTTGCTAGGTGTTCAGAGTGGTTTTTAGTACATTTCTGCTTGGTTTTCAGGGTGTTCTGGGTGGTTGTCAGCAGAGGTGGGTAGTAACGTGCTACATTTACTCTGTTACATTTACTTGAGTAACTTTTTGGAAAAATATGTACTTTTATGAATATATTTAAAGGTAGGTACTTTTCACTCTTGCTCAAGTAAATTTCTAATGAAAAAAATTACTTTTACTTTGTTACAATGGGCGACATTCCTGTCATTACATTACTGGTTTTAATTTAATAAGTGTAAATAAATGCGCAATTTATTGAGAGATTTTTGAAAGGGACTTTTACGACAGTGGAAATTTACAGCTGCGCTCTGTCACTGGAGTTGAGTCCACCACTGCTGCAGCAGCAAGCGTGCCAAATAAACACTTTCTTCACTCCACACCATGAAAAATAGTAGTTTTGTCACGTCGTGCCTTCATTTTACACCAAGACAAGCGAATATTTCAAGATTAAAATTGCAGCGCGGTAAGTTTTGGCAATTATGATAACGTGGGCTTGTCTGTGTCATTGTCATTTTTAGTGTGATATGTAACTATGGGTGATTATGTTCTCAGTTTATAAGTATACATTTTTACATCAGTGTTGCAGTATATCAGTTCTTAAATCCATGTAAACATCTGCGTTGTGTAAATGCCTTATGCTTTGCGGATCGCGTGCTTGACTTCTGGAGCGCGAGCTGACAGCAGGTGATTGGCTGCAACTCAAACTGTGAACTTTTCTGTGAACAGTGAACATTTGCACATTCTATGGTTCATATTCTGCACATATTTTGCACATCCCTGCACAACTGCACATATTTTGCACAAATGTACAGGTCCTCTATTAAAACCAGTCAGTTTACTTTTTTACTATATATTGTATCTTAAATATAGTTTATTGTTTATCTTACTATGTTTATTGTTTATTGTTATTGTATGCATCAAACACCAAGGCAAATTCCTTGTATGTGAAAACTTACTTGGCAATAAAGTCAATTCTGATTCTGATGTCTGTGCTTGCACAGCATTTCTGCGTTTGACAGATGCGCCGCGTTTTTCTCATGAACAACAAAAAACAAGCTCTGAACTTAAATAAGCCCAACACGCTTCCAAATACAGAGATAAGTTGCAGTTTACCCTTAGTGTACAGAACTGATGATCTAAACTCTTTCAACACTGAAAATATTGTAACAACACTGATCTAAGAATACATACAGGACTTTAAAAAGTGACAGGACTTTTGAAATAGTGACAGTAGGCATTAATAAAGCATGATCTTGTTTCGTTTTATTCAGCATTTCATATATGAATACATATTGGGCCTGTGGGACATTGTTCACGTTTTTCACCATATTAATTACTAGAAACTGGTTTCCAAACTTCTCTTCTAACTGACAGATTCATCCAAATCTGACAAGCATCCTTAAAGTGATAGTTCTCAACCATAAATTAATGTTCTGTCTAATTTCCCTCCCTCATGTTGTTCCAAACCCATGTGAGTTTGTGTATTTTGTGGAACCCAAAAATATACTAGACATAATGTTAGAGACTGACAGCCTCAGTCACCATTCTCTTTT
The DNA here is from genome assembly GCF_019703515.2 of Myxocyprinus asiaticus. NCBI lineage: Eukaryota > Metazoa > Chordata > Actinopteri > Cypriniformes > Catostomidae > Myxocyprinus > Myxocyprinus asiaticus. The sequence continues at coordinate 3,703,788 of NC_059352.1, forward strand.
AAAATATGGAGGAAAAAAGATGCAGTGACAGTAAATGGTGACTAAGGCTAACATTCTGTCTGACATCTCTTTAATTGTGTTGCACTGAAGAAAGTCATATGGTTTGAAACAACATGAGGGTGTATGATGACAATTTCCATTATTAATAATAATTATTATTATTATTAGTAGTAGTAGTAGTAGTAATAGTAGTAGTAGTAGTAGTATAATTTTTTTTTCTGTAATACATGTTAAAAAATATATATATATACAGGTGCATCTCAATAAATTAGAATGTCGTGGAAAAGTTCATTTATTTCAGTAATTCAACTCAAATTGTGAAACTCGTGTATTAAATAAATTCAATTCACACAGACTGAAGTAGTTTAAGTCTTTGGTTCTTTTAATTATGATGATTTTGGCTCACATTTAACAAAAACCCACCAATTCACTATCTCAAAAAATTAGAATATGGTGACATGCCAATCAGCTAATCAACTCAAAACACCTGCAAAGGTTTCCTGAGCCTTCAAAATGGTCTCTCAGTTTGGTTCACTAGGCTACACAATCATGGGGAAGACTGCTGATCTGACAGTTGTCCAGAAGACAATCATTGACACCCTTCACAAGGAGGGTAAGCCACAAACATTCATTGCCAAAGAAGCTGGCTGTTCACAGAGTGCTGTATCCAAGCACGTTAACAGAAAGTTGAGTGGAAGGAAAAAATGTGGAAGAAAAAGATGCACAACCAACCGAGAGAACCGCAGCCTTATGAGGATTGTCAAGCAAAATCGATTCAAGAATTTGGGTGAAATTCACAAGGAATGGACTGAGGCTGGGGTCAAGGCAGCAAGAGCCACCACACACAGACGTGTCAAGGAATTTGGCTACAGTTGTCGTATTCCTCTTGTTAAGCCACTCCTGAACCACAGACAACATCAGAGGCATCTTACCTGGGCTAAGGAGAAGAAAAACTGGACTGTTGCCCAGTGGTCCAAAGTCCTCTTTTCAGATGAGAGCAAGTTTTGTATTTCATTTGGAAACCAAGGTCCTAGAGTCTGGAGGAAGGGTGGAGAAGCTCATAGCCCAAGTTGCTTGAAGTCCAGTGTTAAGTTTCCACAGTCTGTGAAGATTTGGGGTGCAATGTCATCTGCTGGTGTTGGTCCATTGTGTTTTTTGTAAAAACACCCGTTTACCAAGAAATTTTGGAGCGCTTCATGCTTCCTTCTGCTGACCAGCTTTTTAAAGATGCTGATTTCATTTTCCAGCAGGATTTGGCACCTGCCCACACTGCCAAAAGCACCAAAAATTGGTTAAATGACCATGGTGTTGGTGTGCTTGACTGGCCAGCAAACTCACCAGACCTGAACCCCATAGAGAATCTATGGGGTATTGTCAAGAGGAAAATGAGAAACAAGAGACCAAAAAATGCAGATGAGCTGAAGGCCACTGTCAAAGAAACCTGGGCTTCCATACCACCTCAGCAGTGCCACAAACTGATCACCTCCATGCCACGCTGAATTGAGGCAGTAATTAAAGCAAAAGGAGCCCCTACCAAGTATTGAGTACATATACAGTAAATGAACATACTTTCCAGAAGGCCAACAATTCACTAAAAATGTTTTTTTTATTGGTCTTATGATGTATTCTAATTTTTTGAGAGAGTGAATTGGTGGGTTTTTGTTAAATGTGAGCCAAAATCATCACAATTAAAAGAACCAAAGACTTAAACTACTTCAGTCTGTGTGCATTGAATTTATTTAATACACGAGTTTCACAATTTGAGTTGAATTACTGAAATAAATGAACTTTTCCATGACATTCTAATTTATTGAGATGCACCTGTATATATATAATGGAATATTGGGAAATATTGGGGCGTAATCATCCATTATGTTTTATGTGTAAGTAACTAGTTACTCACTACTCATGTATTCTTTTAATGGGATACTTTCTTACTCTTACTCCAATAGTTTTTTACATTACTACTTTTACTTCTACTCAAGTAACATTTTTTTTTTTTTTTAAGTAATTGTACTTTTACTTTAGTAAAGGTTTTGGGTACTCTACCCACCTCTGGATGCCAGGGCATTGGTATGTGGTTACTAGTTCTGAGTGGTTTTCTGTGGGATTTTTTTTTTTTTTTTTTTTGTTTTTTCTGTTTTATAGTCTATTTGGCAACAAAGGTGAAATTCCCAAGGTGAACACATACCTTGACTCCAAAGGTCTAAAGACAAAAGATCAAGTATGGAATCTTGGTGTCATTTTGGATTCAGACCTTAGTTTCAGCAGTTCAGTTTCAAAGCAATAACTAAATCAGCCTACTATAATCTCAAAAATATAGCGAGGTTTAGATGTTTTGTATCCAGTCAAGACTTAGAGAAACTTGTTCATGCATTCATCACCAGTAGGGTGACTACTGCAATGGACTCCTCACCGGCCTTCCCAAAAAGACCATTAGACACCTGCAGCTCATTCAGAAAGCTGCTGCCAGGATTTTCACCAGAACAAAAAAGACTGAGCATATTACTCCAGTCATCATTCTTTACACTGGCCTCCAGTCACATTTAGAATTGATTTTAAGGTACTATTACTTGTCTGTAAATCACTCAATGGCATAGGACCTAAATGCATTGTGGATATGCTTGTTGAATATAAACCTAACCTCTCAGATCATTAGGATCAAGTCAGTTAGACATACAGAGGGTTCACTTAAAACAAGGTGAGACAGTGTTTAGCTATTATGCCACCCGCAGCTGGAACCGGCTTCCAGAAGAGGTTAGATGTGCTCCAACAGTAGCCACATTTAAATCCAGAATGAAAACACATCTGTTTAATTGTGCATTTATTCACTGAGCACTGTGCTGCACTTATTGATTGCTTTCATTCATTTTAATAATTCTATATTATTCTTTTATTTTTTAACAATTTAGTATTATTTTTCTTTTTTTTTTTATTCATTTTCATCAGCTAGGAGTGGTGGTGGCATAGTGGGCTAAAGCACATAACTGGTAATCAGACGGTTGCTGGTTCAATCCCCACAGCCATCACAATTGTGTCCTTGAGCAAGGCACTTAACTCCAGGTTGCTCTGGGCGTATTGTCCCTGTAATAAGTGCACTGAAAGTCGCTTTGGATAAAAGCATCTGCTAAATGTAAATTTTATCATTTTATATCATTCATGTTCGTAGCGCAGACGGTGCGGCACGAGTTATGCGATCAAGTTTAATACTTAAGGCTTGGAACATCCTATCTGCCAGCAACCAAGAAAAATGGTGTCCAGATGTATCTAGGAGAACTGGTGCTGTTTTAAAGGCAAAGGTGGTCACACCGAATATTGATTTAGCTTTTTTATGTTTACTGGGCTTTGTATGACATTAAGTGATAAATGAAAACTATTTAAGGCATTATTTTTGAAGACATCCTCACTATGCAACATTTTTCACAAGTGCCTAAAACTTTTGCACAGTACTGTATATATATAGGTCAATGTATATTCTGCATATATATATATATATATATATACTGTATATTAAACACATATAAAAACACACATACCTGTATCGTGCAATGTGTAGCAACTATATGTCTTTATGAATACCGTTGTGATGCATAATATATTTACAGACTTCACAAAAAGTGTTACCTAATATTCTTAAACCTTGTTCCCATGTAAATCACAGACGTGTGCAGTTCGATTCATTTGGGACCTTATCGTAGAATGTAATTATTGCCATTCTGTTGTTTATATGTGGTAAATAAAAGCACATTGTATTAGATTACATTAATACTGAAATTAATCCTTGCTTCATAAATCAAATTATCCCGCACAGAATTCCACATTTACATGGCTGATATTGAATTTAATGGCATGCATTATTTAGGCCATCTTATTTATTTCAGGTTAATTAAATTTAAAGTCTTGTTTCCCAGTTTGCCATCTGTTGTCGCTCCGAGCTCACGGATAATTGTGTGTGTGTGTTAAAGGCATATTTCTTATTTTAAGAGTTCTAAACCTTGTCTTTTTGAAGGTTACAAAAAAGCCAGAGGGGATGTGTCTACCTTTGTCTTTTTTCTGCTCTTTTCTTTCCCATGTGCTCCCTTTATCCATGTCAGGTTGCCTCTCACTTATGAGTTAACAACGCATACTGTTATTAACACTAATTAATAAAACAGGTTGTTCCACTAGTTTTTTACCATGGTATTGAATGATGCTCATATTCATGTCCAATGGTATTTATGTGATATTCCAAGGTACTTTAAAGACTACCATAGTATTACCATAGTAAAGGTAAAAAGCATGCTATTACCATGGTACTTATAAAAAAAACATGGTATTACTATGATACATGTAAAAAAAACATGCTATTACCATGATACATGTCAAAAAACATGATATTACTATGCTACATTTATAAAAAAAAAAAAAAACATGGTATTACCATGGTACTTATAAAAAAAATAAAAAAAACATAGTATTGCAATAGTTCGTGTAATAAAACATGTTATTACTATGGCCAGGCTAAAAAACATGATATTAACATTGTAAAGGTAAAAAAAAAAACATAGTATTACCATGGTACTTATAAAAAAAACATGGTATTACCACAGTCAACTTTTTAAGATCATGTTACCATATTATGGTACCATATTATAAACATGTAAATTAAAAACATGGTATTACCACAGTACATGTAGAAAAAAACATGGTATTACCATGGTAATTTTTTAAAGCATGTTATTACCATGTATCATGTTATAAACATGAAATTAAAACATATTATAATCACAGTACATGTAAAAAAAAAAGATGGTATTAACATGGTCAATTTTTTAAACATTTTGTGTGATGTTATAAACAGGTAATTAAACATGTTGTTACCACAGTACATCGGGAAAAAAGCATTTTATTACCATGGTAAATTAATGCATGTTATAAACATGTTATTACCATATACCCTGTTATTAACATGTAATTAATAATATGGTATTACCATGGTACCTGTAAAAACATGATATTTCTATGGTACATTAAAGAATCATGGTATTACCCCGGTATATGTCATAAAAACATGGTGTTACCACTTTACATGTAAAAACATGGTATTACCATGGTACATTTTAAAACACATGTTACTACCATGGTACCATCCAAAAAATATATTGATACCATTATACATTTTAAGTACAACTACAGGCTAATTAATTAAATTTCTAGGCAATAGAATTGTTTATTGTGATTATTAATATTATTATGATCATTTTCACCCGTTTTATCATCCACCAGGCAAAAATATAAAGTCCGATAACTTAAAGTAATAGCACACCTCTTCTCAACAAGCCGCATGATTTGAAGTATCACTCTTGTACATGCCGATGTTTAGTACTTTGAATTACTAACTCTTAGTATTAGTTATATTAACAGTGATGCTTGCCTTAACAAACATAACTGATGAAAAAGAAGTGATTTTTAATACAGTGCTTCCTTGCAATCACTGTAATGACAACACGGCTGGCTGTCAATTAGTACATATATATGACTGGAATACATAACTGGAAACCCAAGAGCGCCTGATATACACTAACTGTCATTGTGTTTAGTGTGTGTAGCATTCGTTTCAAGGGCTTTTAGAGAGAGATAAGTAAGGGCTAATGTGATATACAGAGTGTGTTTTGGCTTGGAAAAGAGTGGGATGGGTTTTAATTACTAACACACACTTTGTAAAGGTCTGCCAACTTGATAAATGGGGACTCACTCTCGTTGAAGGATTTTTCTAATCACTCCAAATGTGTGTGTGTGTGTGTGTGTGTGCTTCCATCAATGCATGCACCTAAAATTGACGAATACAGCACTGAATTACATCTTTTATGTCTTCAAGGACAAGGGCACGCAGGTAAACTCAGTTCAGGATGAATCTATACAGCATCAGACAGCGTTCTGCAGTGCTCGCACACTCAAAGGCTCGTGAAACCACTTTTCAATTCACACTGTTGATTAAATGTGAAATGTAATGGCCATTTGAGTGCTCAGTCCCACGTGATTATGTGGACGGTACAGACCTGAAAACATGCATGGAAAAGTAGTATTCACTACTATAAGTCCTTCGGATCCGTCCTTCGGATGAGACGTTAAACTGTGGTCCTGACTCTCTGTGGTCATTAAAAATCCCAGGACACATCTCGAAAAGAGTAGGGGTGTAACCCGGTGTCCTGGCCAAATTCCTCCCCATTGGCCCTTATCAATCATGGCTTCCTAATAATCCCCATCCATTAATTGGCTCTAACACTCCTCTCCACCAATAGCTGGTGTGTGGTGAGTGTACAGGTGCACTATGGCTGCCGTTGCATCATCCAGGTGGATGCTGCACACTGGTGGTGGTTGAGGAGAGTCCCCTGTTCACTGTGTAAAGCGCTTTGAGTGTAGTGTCAGAAAGCGCTATATAAATGTAATGTTCATATATGTGTTTACTAAAGTGTGTAGCCGCTTTTCCACTATCATGTCGAATGCTTCTCATTGTAAAACTGTGGTGCTGCGAAATCAGGTTTAGAATGTATGTAACAAATACGTTAGTTAGCAACGCTTGAGAGGTAAACATTGGAGCAAGTGGCCTATGGAGGATATTCCAGTATTTAGGAATGCATTTCCCTGGTTTTTATTGTGCTAAAGCACAGAAAGACACAGCCAGTGTCACAAAAACTTAGGGTTTGTGTATGCCTCCGGACACGAACACACAGAAAGTTAATAGTTCCAAGTTAAGCTAAAAAGGACATTTATTGGCAAAATATTATATGAGTAAATTATTGATGTATTGCTTGAGTTTTAATGAGCTAGCTAGCGTGATCTATCTCCCTGACGAAAAGCCGTTTAGAAAGATCATGTACAGTACTACACTAGTTAAATCAAGCATGCCAAGAAATCCAGGTGAAAACGGCTTGTAAACGTACCGTGCCGAACAGAGCTCAAGTGGAAATGCTTCTGGAACCATTTCTCAACGTGCTCAGAACCGTTTGACCCGATGGTGGAAAAGCACTTAATTATAGTCAGTGAGGGGAGTAGTTAACTAAAAGAAGTGATGCTACTAACTTAACTACATATTTTAGTACATGTTTATAGCGTGACAGCTTTTCCAGTAATGAGCTACATTTTCCAACGAGTAGCGCTGTAGCGTCACAAAAGACTATAATTTTCACATTGTATTGTGAACACAGCAATGGAGGGAGGAATCACATGCGCTGACCTAAACCGTCCTCTCCCTCTCACGTGTAGTGCTGGGAAAACTGAATCATTTAAGTGAATCGGTTCTTTTGGATGGTTCATGTAAATGAACTATTTCACATAAATGATTCACTGATTCACTATATATATATATATATATATACACACACACACACACACACACACACACACACACACACACTGGCGGCCAAAAGTTTAGAATAATGTACAGATTTTGCTCTTATGGAAAGAAATTGGTACTTTTATTCACCAAAGTGGCATTCAACTGATCACAATGTATAGTCAGGTCATTAATAACATGAAAAACTACTATTACAATTTGAAAAAAAAAATAAACTACTTCAAAGAGTTCTCATCAAAAAATCCTCCATGTGCAGCAATGACAGCTTTGCAGATCCTTGTTATTCTAGCTGTCAGTTTGTCCAGATACTCAGGTGACATTTCACCCCACACTTCCTGTAGCACTTGCCATAGATGTGTCTGTCTTGTCGGGCACTTCTCACGCACCTTACAGTCTAGCTGATCCCACAAAAGCTCAATGGGGTTAAGATCCAGAACACTCTTTTCCAATTATCTGTTGTCCAATGTCTGTGTTTCTTTGCCCACTCTAACCTTTTCTTTTTGATTTTCTGTTTCAAAAGTGGCTTTTTCTGTGCAATTCTTCCCATAAGTCCTGCACCTCTGAGTCTTCTCTTTACTGTTGTACATGAAACTGGTGTTGAGCGGGTAGAATTCAATGAAGCTGTCAGCTGAGGACATGTGAGGCGTCTATTTCTCAAACTAGAGACTCTGATGTACTTATCCTCTTGTTTAGTTGTACATCTGGTCTTCCACATCTCTTTCTGTCCTTGTTAGAGTCAGTTGTCCTTTGACTTTGAAGACTGTAGTGTACACCTTTGTATGAAATCTTCAGTTTTTTGGCAATTTCAAGCCTTCATTCCTCAAAACAATGATTGACTGATGAGTTTCTAGAGAAAGCTGTTTCTTTTTTGCCATTTTTGACCTAATATTGACCTTAAGACATGCCAGTCTATTGCATACTTTGGCAACTCAAAAACAAACACAAAGACAATGTTAAGCTTCATTTAATAAACCAAATAGCTTTCAGCTGTGTTTGATATAATGGCAAGTGATTTACCAAATGAGCAATTTAGCATGATTACTCAAGGATAAGGTGTTGGAGTGATGGCTGCTGTCTAGATTTGATCAAAAATGACTTTTTTCAAATAGTGATGATGCTGTTTTTTACATCAGTAATGTCCTGACTATACTTTGTGATCAGCTGAATGCCACTTTGGTGAATTAAAGTAACAATTTCCTTCCGAAACAGCAAAATCTGTACATTACTCCAAACTTTTGGCCGCCAGTGTATATATATATATATATATAATAGTGTGTTTTCTAGTTTTATTATTTTATATTTATTTATTAGTGTATAAATTCATGTTGAATTTAATGTTGTCACACATGGTTTTACCATAGTAATAAAGTAGAATAATGACTGTTATAACCATGTTTTTTGTGTGGAAAAAGCCATGGTTTTACTACAGTATACATATGGTAACCATGATTTTACTATAGTAATTTGGTAGTAACCATGGTTAATTTTGTGGTTACCATAGTTTTAACACAAATACCATGGTTAAACTATGGGAACTGTAGTAAAAGCATGGTTAATTTCTTAAGGGAATGTTACCCTAATTAAGATGATATTATTTAGATACAGAATTAATAATATCATCCAAATGTTTTATATCTAAAAATATTTTCTTCTTTAAAATAGTTCCAATTTAGTTAGCTACTTTCTGTTATTAGCTTATAGTTTAGCTAACTACATTTTCTTTTTTTTAAAGAGTACCTTGACTTTAGTTTAACTTTAAGTTATTAGTAGCTTGTTGCTTGGGAAGTGACAATTTCAAATAAGCTTCCCCAACACTGATTATAATATACTGTAAGTAGTGTAGTATAGTAGTAGTATTCATGGTAACATAGTGTCCATGCCACATATATTACAATGCAAGCATCATTGGTTCCAGTGAGGAATTTTTTACAAATACTGCATATTGTGGAGTATTAAAGTACAAAAAAAAAAAAAATTTGTATTGTTTTTACAGTCAAGATATTAGATTACACAAGACATGCATAAACACAAGCTAAATGATGTAATGGTTGCTGAACAATGAAACGACAACATCAGACATGAAACGTAACTAATCAGATTATAATGTTGTCCAGCTAACAGGCTGTTGTGTGTTTGTGTGTTCACAGGCTCCACGGATGGGCACACTGATGGGCGTATATATGCCATGTCTGCAAAATATTCTGGGTGTCATTCTGTTTCTCCGAATGACCTGGATGGTGGGCATCGGAGGGGTCATCGAAGCCTTTATCATCGTCCTCATGTGCTGTTCCACTGTGAGTTACACACACAATGGACCTCATTTATGACACTATCATAAATACATGTGTAAAGCTGGAGTCATTTGCACATAAAATGGACCTTTCTTAAAACTTTCAGAAATTCACAAACATCCAAGATTTGTATGTTTAACATGTGTATGTTAGTGAATTGCAAACATTCATAAAACGTTATCACAATTATCATAATCAGTGCTCATGAAATCGCCATATAAGGAAGGTGTCGGTCTCGCTAGTAAATGCAAAAAAGCTTTCAACATCTATGCAGAACAGAAATAAAGGAATTTTTAAAGAAAGATGTAATTCAATTAGGTATAGGCACTATTTAACAACCTGCTTTTTTACTATGCTAATATGTCAGTTTTTAATATTACTTTCTCTCATTCAGTTATTAATAAATTTCTCTTTTGTTAATCATTTCACTTCACTTTTTAAAAATGTGAAATTTTTTTTTTATTTTTTTTTTATGTCTTTTACGATTTACTCATGGTCAGGAGCAAGCGCATGTTTTGTTTGTAACAATTCAAAGTTTGAAAATGCAAAAAAACTTTCATGAATGCGACAATTTACGTAAAAATGGCTTTACAAATGATTTACACAAAAATTTGTTCTGCCGGTGTTTCATGAATGACGACCAATGAGCAAAATATCTAAAAAATATATTATTTTATATTATATTATATTATATTATATTTAGGGCTGTCGATTTAACACGTTAATTCAGTGCAATTAATTATATGAAAAATAACGTGTGAAAAATAACGTGTAAAAAATTTTGCATAATTAATCATGTCCCCGGACTGTAATAAGGAATATTCCTACCATTGGAGCAATTTAAGCTTGAAGTACCACCTGTTTTCTCCAGGGGGCAGTAAGAGAAACTCCAGCTGTATAGGCAATGCGCAGCTTATACAGAGAACAAACCACACTTACCGACAGCAGACAGCACAAGATGAGAACAAGTTCTTGCGTTCAAACACAGCTTGATGTAGCACAAATCCAAATGAAGGGACCTCATAATAAATCTCGTACTGATTAACTAATTAACTGTAGGCCAATGATTGGCTCATGAAAATAAACAATATTTGGATTCTAAAGCCAATACATACATACATACATGCATATATATATATATATATATATAAAATTTATAATTATTTAAATATAAATATACAGTATATAATTATTTAATCATTATTTAATTAATTCAGTTTTAACAAATTATCAATTGACAGCCCTAATTATATTATATTATATTTTCAGCCTTTTGATCATATTTAATATATATTATAATATTTATGTATTTTCTAAAAATGGTTTAAAAAGTAATTTTTCTTAAATCAGGGAAAACATCATTTCAACTAAACAGCCATTATAGCCAATTAAATAAATAAAAAAATTAAAGTAAAATACAGAAAAAAATCTTCTTATGCTTTCCACATGTTTTTGTCTAAATGAACACAAGAATGATAGTTAATCATTATATAAACAGTACCAATATAACAATTACCATATAAACAGCAATGTATTCATATATATTTTTTACAAAAATATTTTATACATAAAAATGACATGCAAATACATGGGTGAACACTTTTGAGTTAAGAACAGTTTGATTTGACCAACTCTCACGCCATTTTTGATACTTAAGTGTAAATGAGAGACTCCATTAAAATCTCTTTCCCTTTAGGAAATATGGTGGCTAAGTAAATTAAAATGTACTTTAAAATTGGCACAATTTTCACAATGTTGCTCAGTTTTATATCCTCAGCAAAATCATTGTGAGTCACACAGCTGTCATTATTACATGTTATGCAAGCATGTGATTTTCAATAATTTTTTTAATTTGCATTCACACACAACAAGGAGAAGAGTCAGTTGCATTCTCGCACATCTACTGATTAACGTGCATCTCTTTCATGTGTGTTCAGCACGTGTTCGTGTCACTGAACATGCCATGCATCTCAGCGTGCATGCATACTCATTAACATGTCATTTGTATGGTTGTGTGTGCATGTATGTGCAACCTAGATTCTCTAGTGCCTGTGAAAGAGCTATTTTTGGACTTAAGAAATCTTCTGCGTAGCAAACCGTCTAATATCTCTCACTTGCTTTCTCTGACTCATTTTCTGTCTCCTATTCTAGGAGTATTCCATCCTACCATACTACTCATTCTATTTCTGTAGTATGCAGTAGGTATACTGTGCACATGATGCACATTTTCTATATGCGTATATACCTGTATGACCTACTACATTTGCTAAAAGTAGTACAGTATACAACAGAGCACATTGTGTGGAATATTGTATCCCACAATGTAATACTTTTGATTTTTTCTTGCATTTCCAGTGTGATGAATGAACAGTAAATTATTACAGCTGTAATTTTAGACTTGGCTATGTTTAGAATAGAATACTTACTATTTACAGAATACTGCACAATATACACTGTCTACTGTTCTTTAAAACTAGCAAGTCAAACAGTACAATTCTACATTGTTGTCCATTGTAGGCCTCACTGACATAAGAGGGAGAAAATGATGACAGAATTTCCCTTTTTTGGTGAACTATCCTTTTAAGAACATTTTCATGGCAAATTATGATAACCACAATGAAGCTATGAATCATGTCTGCTGTCTTAGACAGGTGCATCCAAGCTATCTGAATAAACAGCTTTGAAAAATGTGTGTGTGTGTGTGTGTTTGTTTGTGATTTATATGTCCATCCACGCCATCAGCAGAACCTACATCGGTCCAGGGTGGTGTGAGCTTAACCTCGCCATCCGCATCATTATTAAAAGTAGCGAGACACTATCGATGTCATCAGAAATTAGCAGCTCATTGCCAGGCGCTCAGCGCTCTCTTTTTATCGCACTCTGTCTCTCATGGCAACAGATGGACAGGAGGAGAGAAGGCTGATTCTTTCATACATCACAGAGATGGAGAGATGCGCCTCTTTAAGATAGACTGGAGCCATTAGATATGCAATAATGAATTATTTAAAGAATGGATCATTAAACAACAGCATTGATCTACTTTCAAAAAGACAAAAATATTGATAGGCAATTCTGACAGACCGGTTGCTTTCAATGATCAAATTATTCATAGGAATAAATTAATACCTGAATACATGAGTATGAATTGTGTCACTAACTCGTCAATAAAAACATTTCTGTTGTGTATTTGGTGTTTTAGATGCGTTTTTATGCTTATTAGAGTGCTTGCTTATCGTGTCATTATCTTAGCAGCATTTTAGCGTTAAACTCTATTGGAATCAATTGTGAATCGAGCGCTTTGCGTTATGAGTGTTATATGTATGAAACACAGAGCAGCTAACTGTGTGTACGGATGCGCTGAAGCTTCAAATACCCACCCAAATGGATTGTCTGCCAGTCGGACAATGAAACCACCAACAGATCAGTGTTAGCTCACTCTTGTGTTTCAAAATCTACTGACGATTTTCTGTTTTCAAATATTTTTAGTGAATAAATATTGTGTAAAGTAGTTCCACTAAGACGTGGGGTTATGGTAATTCAAACATGACCTGAATATAGTGTTAAAAGTGAGTTGAGTTTTTGTGTAAATATTGTGTAAAATAGGTTGTCAAGGACATGAGTATTTTTCAATATAGGGAATTTAAAATTACGGTAATTCCGAAATGATTTGAACACTGTTAAAAAGTTGTCGAATTTTGTGTAAATATTAAGTAAAATAGTTTGTCAAAGAGGTGTGTTTTTTACTATTGGGGACTTAAAATCACGGTAATTCTGGCATGACATGAACAAAGTTTAAAAAAGAGAGTAGTATTTCCTTAAAGATTGTGCAAAATAGTTTGACAAAGATATGCGGTTTTCACGATTTCAGAATTTAAAATTATAGTAATTCCGGCATGATGGGAACACTGTTAAAAATTAGTAGAATTACTTGTAAATATTTCGTAAAATAGTTTGTCAAAGATATGAGCGTTTTGTACTATTTGGAAACTTAAAATTACGGTAATTCCGACGTCAGGTAAACACTGTTAAAACATTTGTAGAATTACATGTAAATATTGTGTAGGATAGTTTGACAAAGATGTGAGTGTGTATTACTTTTCAGAAACTCAGAATTACCATAATTTTGACATGACATAAACACTGTTAAAAAATGTGTGGAGTTTTGTGACAATATTATGTAAAATAGTTTAACAAAGACGAGTATTCTTTACATTTCTGAACTTAAAATTACCGTAATTTCAACATGATGGGAACATTGTTAAAAGTGAGTTTAATTACTTATTGTATAAAAATTGTTTGTCAATGATGTGAGCATTTTGTTCTATTTGGTAACTTAAAATTACAGTAATTCTGACATGATGTAAACACTGTTAAAAAAGAGTAGAAATTTGAGTAAATATTGTGTAAAATAGTTTGACAAAGACAAGCATTTTTTTATGATTTCCGAATTTAAAATTACTGTAATTCCGACATTACAGGAACACTGTAAAATAGTGAGTAGAATTTTGTGTCAATATTGTGTAAAATAGTTTGACAATGACAAGCATTTTTTTACGATTTCAGAATTTAAAATAATGGTAATTTCGACATGACGGGAACACTGTAAAAAGTGAGTAGAATTCTGTGTCAATAATGTGTAAAATAGTTTGAAAAGACAAACTTTTTTTACGATTTCTGAATTTAAAATTACGGTAATTTTGACATGACATAAACACTGTAAAAAAGAGAGTAGAATTTTTTGGCCAATATTGTGTAAAATAGTTTGACAAAGATGAGCGTTTTTTACGATTTCAGAATTTAAAATTATGGTAATCCCGACATGACGGGAACACTGTAAAAAGTGAGTAGAATTTTGTGTCAATAATGTGTAAAATAGTTTGACAATGACAAGCATTTTTTTTTACGATTCTTAATTTAAAATTACGGTAATTCCAACATGACAGTAACACTGTTAAAAAAATAAGTAAAATTTGTTTCAATATTCTGTAAAATAATTTGACAAAGATGAGCATTTTTACAATTTCAGAATATAAAATTATGGTAATCCCGACATGACGGGAACACTGTTAAAATTGTTGAGAATTCTGTGTAAAATAGTTTGACAAAGGCAAGTGTTTTTTTTTTTTTTTTTATGTATATGTAAAAATTATGGTAATTCCGACATGATGGGAACACTGTTTATGCATTCCCATTGTTTCTCTAAGCCTTTGGATTGGTTGACATAGTATCTGTCTCAATATTATTGGCTCACTTCAATCAAGCAGATGGTGTGATTGACTGGGAAAACTGTTTTAAGCAGTCAGTGCCCTAAATCTTCCAATCAGAAACTGTATCCAGCATGTTATTAGCATATGGAGGTCAATGATAATATCATGAGGGCGAAGTCATTTAGAACGTTTCAGATGCTATCACTGAATTGCGATTGGACTTGTGTGTTTGTGTGGGTGGATGAGTGTAAATGAACCAGCTTTCGTCTGAATCTGATTTTGGTTTCTTAAGATAATGCACTTCAACAATTAATGTCTTATCCATTTTTTATTTTTTTTAACCGAGCTTGTTGATCCTCAAAGTAAATGCAATGTTTAGAATTTGGCCACAACAAGGCAACGTGTTTATGCTACATTTAAAGATACCTAATGGAAAATGCCTCAAAATGCTGCTCAGTAGGTTTTGGAACAAAGTAAATATGTACAACATTAAACTTTCCTCTCTCTAGGTCAAAATGAACATATGCATATATGCATAATTATTTATATACATGAACTGACCTGCAATCCACATTTCTTCTTTCTTTCGCCCATTTCAGCACACTTTTTCTTTTTAAAGGAGAGTTAGTGCCATGCTGTTTCATTCTGACAGTGTCATCTTAGTCCCTTTCTCCAAAATAGACACATTTGCATTTTGCGAGACAGTACGGTGCTGATTTAAAGATGCTTTAATCACCAGGACATTTCACAATTGCTTTGGCTCCTAAAAAGAGACTCTTCGTCCTTTAAAAAGAGAGAGTGATGGAGGGTTTCAAATAAGATGAGATTTATTCTGGAACATTAGTTTCTGCTAAATTTAATCAAGGTGATCTGTCAAAGTTATTGACAACGTTAATATAACGTTTTTCCCAAAACTATCCTGCTTTGCCGGTTTTTAAGGAAAAGTTCACCCAAAGTTTTACGCTCCAAACCCGTTAGTTCCAAAACATATGACTTTCTTTCCTCTGTGGAACGCAAAAGGAGATGTTAGTTTGGTAA
The DNA here is from genome assembly GCF_019703515.2 of Myxocyprinus asiaticus. Lineage (NCBI taxonomy): Eukaryota > Metazoa > Chordata > Actinopteri > Cypriniformes > Catostomidae > Myxocyprinus > Myxocyprinus asiaticus. Next base: position 3,719,660 of record NC_059352.1, read on the forward strand.
TGTTGTTTTCACAATTGCAACCTCTTCTGAAACTCAATCCAAGAGTTATTCTCGAATTATTTACAATGTGCAATCTGTTACCTATTTGAAATGATCAAAAACACTTTCTCATTCTGTTTTTAATTCTAGACAATGCTCACTGCAATATCAATGAGTGCTATTGCCACAAACGGAGTCGTGCCAGGTAAGTAAATCCCTCATTGAGCTTAACATGCATGTGTGTGTTGTTATGGCAACAGAAGCGGTCACCGTAGCAACAATAACTCTCTAAGCAATGACCAGACAGCAATATCCTCAAAGCTGTATTTATGTATTCATAATCCAATGACCGTGGCCTGTTCTAATCACCTCTTTGATCACATCTCTTGATTGGACGAGAGCAGAGGTGAGATGAAATTGCCGGGTTTGGTTCCCTGTCCATTGTTCATCAGTGATAGGCCGTTATTATCCCTATAGTGCTAAAAGCCCACTCTGTTACCATGTTTAATTTTTGCAAGAAACAGGAAGTTGTAATTGTGGGTTGTATTGTGCTTTCTGTGCTATTTTTCAGTGCTTTTCAGACTTAGTTAATGTCACAACAAATCTTCACTCTTTATAATAAAGATACTAAAAAGGGTTTACAGCTGGATTGAATTTGAGACCCTTTTTACTGTGTTTGCAAAACATTTCTCAGATATTCTGTTTTTCTTGAACTCCATATTTCTGCAATGAATTCAGCTTGAATGTGTAACGTAATGAAAAGATTTTACTCAAACTTTGTTTTGAAGATAAATTCAGTCTTCAGTGGGGTTTTACTTTTTTATTATTATTTATTTCAGATTAAAGTTTGAATATCTTTGAAATTGTTAGGGGTGGTTTAGGCTGAACGCATTTTGTGCTGAAAAGAACCTTGTTGTAGCAGATCGAAAGTCTCAAGTCACCTTATAAACGTTATATGGAAAAATCCACAAAATGTTGAAAAAGCTGCGAGACGTGGCGCAATGGTCAAAGACGGCCATCTAGCACGTTAACTTACAAATGTTTTTTTTTTTTTAAACAGTGCAGATGACTTTGTAAATATTTTACGATTAAAGTCTGAAATTCTTTGAAATTGTTTTTAGGCATCATATAACTTTTATATGACACTTGCATTCTGTTCCATTCGTTGCGACATGTCTAGGTTGGGGGGTGGGGTAAGACCACGTTTGGACTGAATGGCCCTAACAAATTCAAAGATTTTCCAACTTTTATCTTAAAATATTTAAAATGTCATCTGCATTTGTTTTTATCCCCTTTTCTCCCCAATTTGGAATGCCCAATTCCCACTACTTACTATGTCCTCGTGATGGTGCGGTTACTCACCTCAATCCGGGTGGCGGAGGACAAGTCTCAGTTGCCTCCGCTTCTGAGACCGTCAATCCGCGCATCTTATCACGTGGCTCGTTGTGCATGACACCACGGAGACTCCCAGCATGTGAGGCTCATGCTACTCTCCGCGATCCACGCACAACTTACCACGCGCCCCATTGAGAGCGAGAACCACTAATCACGACCACGAGGAGGTTACCCCATGTGACTCTACCCTCCCTAGCAACCGGGCCAATTTGGTTGCTTTGGAGACCTGGCTGGAGTCACTCAGCACACCCTGGATTCGAACTCGCAACTCCAGGGGTGATAGTCAATGTCAATACTCGATGAGCTACCCCTCTGCGTTATTTTTTTAATTGTCTTCCACGTGAACACGCAATATTATAAGGTGTCTCGAGACTTTCTTCTCACTGTGTCTAGGTTCCATTTCATCGCAAAATGCTTTCAGCCTAAACCACCCCTAACAATTTCAAAGATATTCAAGCTTTAATCTAAAATATTAAAATAAAATGAAGTGCACTAAAAAAGGCTAGACATGTCGCAATGAATGGAATAGAATGCAAGTGTCTCGAGACACCATCTAAAAGTTAGTTGGCATCTAAACAATGTGGCACTCCTGCGCAAAATGTTGAAAAAACAGTGAGACATGGTGCAGTGGTCAAATACGGCCATCTAGCCCATGTCAAGTGTATCTCAATTTGCGTTTGCTGCTCAAAAATTAATCGGACAAAGTTTGGAATTGAATCCAATCAATGTTTGTGTGTGTTCTGAAACTGATCATGTTTGTGTATGTATGTTTTAACAGCTGGAGGCTCGTATTACATGATCTCTCGTTCTCTGGGCCCTGAGTTTGGTGGAGCTGTAGGCATCTGCTTCTACCTGGGCACCACATACGCTGGAGCCATGTACATCCTGGGCTGCATCGAGATCCTGCTGGTGAGTTGAAGAATCTTAGTGTTTTATGCATGTGTTTGATGCAAAAAGCAGCTGTGAGTCAGTAGCCACTTTCACACATGAAACCTGTTAAATTGCAGTAAAATTACTGTATCACCTTTTCTGGTAAATGTACCACATCTCCTATTCACACATGCAACACCTTTTCGTTTTTTAGCCGTATTGCTATCATTCACACATCAGCACCAAACTGCTGTTTTGTTAAATTTCGCTTCAGCATCTGTCCAGTTTGACAGCATTATTTCCACAATCGTGTCAAATACCAACATTCTGGTTCTGGAAATTTTTAAAATGGCATATCGGATGAAACTAGAGACTCTACTCTTTTGACTCAAACAGGTTTTAATGTAAAAACATAATGAGGTTTCTTACCAGATGTAGTTTTGTTGCCATTTCTCCCAAAGACGAACTCCGCTGTGATCTACTCCATGTTGTTTTGTCACATGACTCTGTGCATTGAAAGTTTAACCCTTTAATGACAGCCTAGAGTCTCCTGAACTGAGATCAGTCGGTTTAAATTAAATTAAATTATGCATAGCCTTTAGCGAAGCCAAAACGTTATGTCCACGCATGTGGACACATGATCTCAGGAGGTTATTAGCTGAATTCCTGATGAAAAACTTCACTACCTATGATCCTCCAATAATCCTCCTAAACGATCATCCAATCAGAGAATCGTGTTGAACAAAGTGAGACAAAAGATCTCTGCAGTGACCGTCCACTTTTTGTCCGATTTTACAATACTTTTTCACTTCAAATCAAAGTTTGTAATGTTGTGATTCACCTTGGAGCTGTTTGGTTTGGTTTATGACTTACAACTCTTTTATGAAGGATTTGAAAACCTTTAATTTTATGACTTTAAAACATGGCATTAACACAGAACGTTTATGACAAATTGCTAGAGACACACGAACTCTAAACTGAAAAATGTTGTTAAATTTGAATTTGTGAAAGCATCTAGTGGCGTAACAAACAACTTTTCTGTATGAAGCTACATCTTAGGGGCCGTTCAAACAGAGTGCATTTTTGCTTAAAAAAAATGGAGGTGTCTCGAGATGTGCTTTTAAAATTGAAGTTGTTGTTTTAAATTGACACGACATAAAAACGCACCCTCATGCGCTAGAAGCGAGACACAGCACAACAGTGAAATATGTCCATCTAGTGTGTGTTTTACATAGAAAAAAATATTAAAAAACAGCTCAGACACATATGAGAACACATTCGAGTTTGTTTCAAATCCCAGTATGATTAATTTTAAACTATTTAACTTTTCGGACACACCCATATTAGTGAACACGTTCTTTTACATTCTGTCACAATCTCACCATCACGTGTTCACTTATCTTTCAAATGTGCTATTTAACTTCTCTTTCTCCATCTCTTTATTTTGTTTTTCATCACCATTTCATTGTATTTCGTCTTATTTTTGCCCTCGTTTTTGTCCAGAACATTACTCTCACTCACTCTCTCTCTCTCTCTCTCTCTCTCTCTCTCTCTCTCTCTCTCTCTCTCTCTCTATTCTGTCTTTTCTCCCCTCCTCTTAGAGCAAGTAATTATGTAATTATGCAGACTCTGCATTTAATTGCGCCACTGATGAGAGCTAGCGTGTCCTCCGAGCTTTACTCGTCTCGCGTTTAAATGCACGTGTTCTCGGCTACTCGTGTACTCTTCCTTCTCTTTGCTCTGCTCGTCGGGGCTCGAGTGTATCTGACTTTTCGGTTAATTCTTTCTTCTGGGGGAACAGAGTCTTAGCCGTCATTGTCCACAGAAAATCTTCTGCGCAGTTGGTGTGCTGATCTGAGCAAGAGATTTATCCGGCCTACAGTCCAGAGAGACACTAAGACATCTATCTAAAGCGAGTCGAGCACTTTGAGATTAAAGCTGTATTGTGTAACCCTGCCGATATGATGAAAATTATCAGGTCACCATAGCGACCAGCTGGTTAGATGTGTGTATGCTTGTGTGTGTGTGTGCGCATGTGTGTGTGTGCGTGTGTGTGTATACAGTATATACACACATATATATATATATATATATATATATATATATATATATATATATATATTATTCCTACAAAGCATATTTCTTTAATGACAGAAAATGCAGCTGGGTGAATTTGACAAGAAAATAAATAAAAATTTGTATTTTATAATTCACATGTTTAGCTTTTTTTATGACAGAAAATGCAATTAGGTGAATCTCATGAAATTACACTTTGTCCAGGTCAATGAAAATCAAAATAAATGATTAAGAAGTTGTTTTACATAAAGAAAATTAGTCCTTTTTTTAAGACCATTATGATTTTTGACATGTTTTGGTCATGATTCACACAGAAAGAAATTTTGCTAATTAAGATTTTTTTATATTGTGACATTATTTTCATAAGCACATTTCCCCCTTAATTCTCATTACCGTAATGCGTCTGGAGTTTTCTGTGAATCCCATTAATGTCACTGGTGAAAAATTACTGTTATACAATATTTGTATTATTATTTAAATAATCATAAATTAAATTAAAATATTATTATTACATACATTATTTATATATATATATATATATATATGCAATCAAAGTGAGATGCTACAAAAGTGTCCGTCTGACGCAGGTGAATATTGACGCGTCCTTAGACAAGCCCTTATAATAAATCTTGGACTGATGGATGAATTCAGTTGCAAAATGGACTTATAATTATGTAATAATTATACAACCCCAATTCCGAAAAAGTTGGGACAGTATGAAAAATGCTAATAAAAACAAAAAGGAGTGATTTGTAAATTATATTCAACCTTTGCTATATTGAAAGCACTACAACTACACATTATATGATATTTTACCTTGTGAATTTCATTATTTTTTGTTTTTTTAATATACAGTAATTTCAAATCAGATGATTGCATCACACTCCAAAAAAGTTGGGACAGGGGCAAATTAAGACTAATAACAATTTGAATAGTTGAAATAACAAGGCAATATGAAACAGGAGATGTTAAACAGGTGAGGCAATCGTGTGATAGTATATAAGGAGCCTCCAAAAACAGCCTAGTCCTTCAAGAGCAAAGATCATTCGAGACTTGACAATTTGCCAACGGATGCTTCAGCAAATAATCCAGCACTTTCAGAACAATGTTCCCCAAAGACAAATTGGAAGGATTTTGGGCATTTTACCCTCTACAGTGCACAATATAGTTAAAAGATTCAAGGAATCTGGTCAAATCTCGGTCATAAAGGGCAAGATGAAAACCACTTCTGAATGCGCATGATCTCTGATCCCTCAGACATCACTGTCTTAAAAAACATCATTCATCTGTAATGGATATCATGAACATGGTATTGGGATAACTTTAGTAAACCTTTTTTATTTAACACCACTCGCCGCTGCATCCACAGATGCAAGTTAAGACTTTACTATGCAAAGGAGAAGCCATACATCAACACTGTCCAGAAGTGCTTCCGACTTCTCTTGTCTCGGTCTCATCTGAGATGGAAAGTAGAACAGTGGAACCGTGTTTTTTGGTCCGATGAGTTCACATTTCAAATAGTTTTTGAAAAACACAGCCGTCGTGTTCTCCGGGCCAAAGAGGAAAAGGACCATCCAAGCTGTTATCAGCGTCAGGTCCAAAAGTCAGTGTCTGTATGGGCCAGGGGTGTGTCAGTGCCCATGGCATGGGTAACTCGCACATCTGTGAGAGCACCATTAATGCTGACAGATATGTACAAATTTTGGAGCAACATATACTGCCATCCAGCACCGTCTTTTCCAGGGACGTCCCGGCATTTTCCAGCAGGAGAACTTCAAACCACATACTGCTCAGATTACAAGTGTATGGCTGTGTAAGCAGAGAGTGCGGGTGCTAGACTGGCCTGCCTGCAGTCCTGACCATCTCCAACTGAGAATGTGTGGTGTATTATTAAGCGCATTAGATGGCAATGAAGACCCCATACAATTGTGCAGCTGAAGACCTGCATAATGGATGAATGGTGGAAAATTTCACTTTATAAACTTAAACTTGTGTCTTCAGTGCACAAATGCTTAATAAGTGTTATTAGAAGAAATGGTGATGTTTCACAGTGGTAAACACTCGACTGTCCCAACTTTTTTGGAGCGTGTTGCAATCATCTGATTTGAAATTACTGTACATAAAAAAAACTATGAAATTCACAAGGTAAAACATCATATAAAGTGTAGTTGCAGTGCTTTCAATTTAGCAAAGGGTGAATATAATTTACAGATCACTCATTTTTGTTTTTATTAGCATTTTTCATACTGACACAACTTTTTCAGAATTGGGGTTGTGTGTGTGTGTATATATATATATGTGTGTGTGTGTGTGTGTGTGTGTGTGTCTGTGTGTGTGTGTGTGTGTGTTTATTATTTGTAATTATTTAAATATAACTATTTATAATTATTTAATAATTATATATTGAATTATTGTTATTTGAGGGGCTTTCTCAGCAAATATTTATATATGCAATACATTTTATTAATAATGAGCAGACCATGTAATTAACTTGATTAAAGATTTTAATCGATTGACAGCCCTAATATATATATAAATCTAAATATATACTGTATATATATTTATATAAATATATAATGTATATAAATAGTATATTGTTATTATATACATTACAGCAATGAAAATGAAATGTTTTGCAATAAGGTTATGCAAATTTGGAGGGGAAAATTTGCTTAATTGTCATAAAAATGTCACAATGCAAATTATTTTCTTTAAGAAAAATAATTAATTTCTTATTTCTTTATTTTGATATTGGGGGTGAAATATGCCCCGGACATGTTCTTGAATGTTACTTTTATCATTATTAGGGAAAAATGTATGAATTGGTTTAATGAACTATAAGCAATATATTGTGCTTGGAGTCGATGATTGTTTTAAAGCATATGGACCCAAAAGTTTATGGTGTTAAATATAATTTAGGTCAGGCCTCTAATAAGGACTAATGGCAGGCCATTTACAGTATTAATTCCACGCTTGACTGGTTCAATTAGCGCTTGTAGAACTGAACTCACGCTCGTCTGTTATACTGCTTGTGTCAAATCTCACTTATTTCTCTTTATTTTCTCCCTCTCTGTCTTTTGGTATTTGTTGTCCATTTTTCGTTGATTTTCTCTCCTCCTTGTATTTGTCTTGTTTTACATTCTGTTTGGTTAAAGTACGTTTCTAAATATATTTTTATTATCTTTGACATTTTTTATGATTGGTGCATTTTGTCATTCATATGTTTAATCCTCTCCAGTCTAGTTTTACGCTTTAAGCTCTGAAGGTGTTTTTAAAGACTTCCTGTTTCAATGGCATACCCAAAATTAAAGGCTTATAATAAAAAATAAATAAATAAATAAATAAACAACAACAAGGAGGGTCAAGTGTTTGGTATCATTGTAAAAACAATCTATACATTTTTTAATAATATAGATTGATACATTCTGAAACTCTCAGCCTAAGAAACTGCTGAAAAATCACTAAATAAATTGAGCCAAAAATTTCCTTTTTTTTCTTCTTTTTCTGATTTGACATTATATATCTCTGAATGTAAATAAGGTGGCACCGAAAATACAGAATTGTGTTGATACGACAAAGCAATCAAAAGTTATAGCATTACAAAAAAACATCTCCATGTGTCCAAAAGCCTCTCCATAATAACTGTACATAAGAACTAATTACACATGCAAACACAACAATGACTAGAGGTTTGCATAGCATGAAGACATGATTTTAGTAATGAGATTTCACAGGATGAGTTTCATTCTGTGCCATTTGAGTCATCATTGAGTCTGTGTCATGTACTTGGCGCCATCTCCTGGTGGTCATATGTAACATTGTGCTTCATGTGGATTATCTAATGATCTATGCATCTGATTATCTTGTGTGTGGACTCGTTTGAAAGATAATCACCTCCTCTAAGTAATGGTATGTAATATTTTACATTCAGTTTATTTTTTGTGAATTATAAGCAAAAAATGTGGCATATAAGCTACACTAACATAACTGTCAAAGACATATACTTAGCTGTTACTTGTTATAGATTTGTCTGTGACTAAAACAAATTGGCTGGTTGTATTCTACTCTGAGAGCTTCCCAACAACATATGACACATGACTATTTGATGAGTTTAATGTTTTTACTGATTGCGATAAATGTACAGTGCCATTTGTTTATTATTATTTTTTTTTTTTTAATAAATTATCAAAGCGGAACATTTCTGATTTGTCTGCAAATTTCAAAGCACTTGTTCAGTTTTGGTCATAATTCCTACATGCATTGGAAAGTAGAGCTTCTAAGCTTTCAAACAATACTTATTTCGTTTTAGTCAAGACTGTAGTCATTAATATTTTTATAATAGTGTTTTTCAGGCTTGGAAAACTCAGGAAAATTGACAAAAATGTAAAAGTCATGGAAAAATGTATTTGAAATTGTGAATTTATAGTTTTTCTCTGCTATAAAAGCTTGATGTTGTCCAATTTGTGAGTGAATCGTTCTTTTGCGTTCAATAAATTGGTGAAACCGATTCACAAATTGGCTTTAATTAATTTGCTGAAAACAAAAATCTGTAACCAGTAATAGAAGTCATAGATATTCATCGGTCAAAGAGGGTGGGAACCAAATATACATATGCTGTTATTTTTCTTTCTTTGTGTGGAACACAAAAAAAAAAAAACTGTGTATATTGACCCCAGCTGTCAAGCTAAAAAAAAAAAAACTCCATAAAAGCACTTAAATTTAATCCCCTTTCTCTTTCCTCTCCTGTTCCTGTCTCTCTCTCTCTCTCTCTCTCTCTCTCTCTCTCTCTCTCTCTCTCTCGCTCTCTCTCAGGTGTATATTGTACCACAAGCGGCCATTTTTAAGATGGAGGGTCTGGAGGGCGCGGAAGCAGAGGCTGCCATGCTCAATAACATGCGTGTTTATGGCACACTTGTGTTGAGCTTCATGGCTATCGTGGTGTTTGTAGGAGTGAAATATGTCAACAAGCTGGCACTCGTCTTCCTCGCCTGTGTCATCTGCTCCATCCTCGCCGTCTACGCCGGAGTCATCAAGACCGCCTTTGAACCTCCCATTTTTCCGTATGTGCCAAACGAGTTTTGTATTTACATATTGCCTATCACGACAAAGACGTAAAGGTGACAGAACTCCACAAATAATCCCAAACACTCCCACCTGCTGCTATTGGTTGGAAAGACAGATTGTCCCACCCCCAAACGCACACCATTGGTTGATGCTCAGACAAACAGGGATGTTGTTTTCAAACCGTTTGGTTGTGTTTGATAAATTACTATAAACAGGGTTCATAAAGAAATATAAGGGAATTGTAAAATTGTGTTTTTCAGGTCTGGAAAAGTCATGGAAATTAATCAAATCTTAAAATGTCCAGGAATTACCTGTAGTCAGTATGATTTTTTTCTAATTACGCTCTGATTTAAAATAATTTATTGGCTAGAAATAGCGGTAACACTTTACAATAAGGTTCTATTCGTTAACATTAGTTAATGCATTAGGTATCATGAACTAACAATTAACATATTTTTTTACAGCATTTATAAATCTTTGTTAATTTTAGGAAATAAAAATACTATTGTTCATTGTTAGTTCATAGTGCATTAACTAATGTTTACAAATACAACTTTTGATTTTAAAAGTGTATTACTATATGATGAAATTAACAAAAATTAAGATTAATAAATGCTTAATAAATATTGTTTATTGTTAGTTCATGTTAACTAATGTTGTTAACTAATGTTAATAAATGGAAACTTATTGTAAAGTGTTGCCGAAGTAGTTTTTTTGAGTACAATCTCTATAAAATAATTAAAAAAATTCAGAGGTCAAAAGGTGTGGGAACCCTGCAAAAATACTGACAGATATTCATGCTAGGTCTTTTCAGGTAAGCCTTAACAAATCTTGCAACAGGGCTTCATTTCAAAGTGTCATGTGGTTTTGATTGACAGAGTGTGTGTGCTGGGGAACCGGACATTGGTGTGGAAGGGTTTTGATTTGTGCGCGAAGGTCATCGAGAGAGAAAACGCCACAGTCACGACCAAACTCTGGCGGCTGTTCTGCGACTCAGAGTTCCTTAATGCCACCTGTGACAGCTACTTCGCCAACAATAATGTCACAGAGATTCAGGGCATTCCGGGAGTCACAAGTGGCATTCTGCGCGGTAAATATGAACTTGTATGCATATTGACATGTTATAATGGTAAACTCCAAGTGTTATAACCACACATGAATGAAGATCTTTCTATTTAGCATTTTATTTGTGGTAAATCAGCTTAGGAATTTGAGTGAAAAGTTGAATTGAAACATTTAAATAAATTTCCCCTTTTGGTACTATAAATATGTATGTCCCTCTACAGATGACGTAATTAAATAAAATCAACTGATTTGTTAATTTAATAAGTTTGTTTGAAATAAATGACCTTTAACCTTTGACCTAGGCAAATGTCATTTAAGACAATTAAAAAATAATAGAATAGAGTATATTCTGATATATTTTTATGTTTTATTTTTCATATCTCAAAGAAATTATGCAAAAAATCTAGAACAGGATTCATTATTTCCACACTGAAATTTCATGAGACTCAAATGGCTGTCAAACACATATTGAGCTTCACATAATCGACAGATAAGCTACACATTTGTACTTTTTCAGGCACTTTTTGAGTCAGTAGCGCACCCAAATGACAATAGACAAATTACACTGTTCATGTGTTAAACTTGCTATAGTTTACTTCCACGTTGTTACTTCGTCAGATAGCAATGTCAAATGTAAATCAAGTCAATAACTAAAACAACAGCAGCACCTTGAGTGTGAAATAACATGTATTATATGTATGTGCACACCATGCATATGCGATACTGATAATTCACAGAAAATCAGCGTTATATAGTAGTCATTTGTATATAGTACTCACTTGTTTTGTAACAAACAAATAAATAAATGTCAGATATGAAATAATCATAAAAATATGATTTATGGAAGCGTTAAAAAAATTACACTATTACATATCTTGGGTCTTTAATGACCCTATACACTTCTGGTGATTTAGCAGCTATAAAAAAATATATTTTTTGCCATTTTGGCTTTTTTTTTTGCTTTTTTTTGACAATATTGATAAGAGAAAGGTTGAGCAATGAGGTCCCGGGTCACTAAAGACTAAAGGGAAAGTTTTCATGATTTTTTTTTTTTTTTTTTAATGTCTGGTTTTAATTTTGTAACTGTCAAAGACTGCCTTAAAACTTGTTATAAATTAAAAAAAATACATTCATGTTATATGTTTGTTTTTAGTTTTTAAATTCAGTCAAACTTTATGAATTCAGACACTGGCAGATCTTTGAGAAATGTGCCATGGTGTTTGTATTGATGAAGGCCCAGTAAGGGATTACATTTACATTTATGCATTTGGCAGACGCTTTTATCCAAAGCGATTTACAGTGAGCGCACTAATTACAGGGACAATCCCCCTGGAGCAATCTGGAGTTAAGTGCCTTGCTCAAGGACACAATGGTGGTGGCTGTGGGGATCAAACCAGCAACCTTCTGCTTACCAGTTCAGTGCTTTAGCCCAATATGCTAAATTTTACCAGGCCTTCATCATTTATTATTTTTTGGATAATTTTCAAATGACCTTTTTTTTATTATTATTATTATTATTCAAAATTTTCAGAATTATAATATTAAACTATGTAAATTCTTGATGAAAAGTTTATTGTTTAAAACAGAAAATAATTTGTCAATTTTTCAAAAATTACAAATGTCCCACAGTTGTGATGTCATTTCCACCACACCAAACAATTTTGCCCCTAATAAAGTTTTTTTTTTTTAAGTTAGTGTACTTGTTAACCAAGTGGACAAACGTGTCAGTGAAGAGCATACTTGAGATGAAATATGAGACAAAACAAAGAAAAATCAAGGGAAATATCACTTGTGAGCAACATTTTTATTGCCCGTCATTTTCAATCAAGCTGTAATTTTGACAAAAGTGTGAAAATATTATTTAATTCTGTGTATTTAGGACACATAAAATGTTAGCTATGAAATTAGCTTTAGGAGTCAAGACAAAAGAGATTATTTTTAATGAAATATTATAAACATTTATATCATGACTCACAGGTCTTAATATAACGTTAACAATTATTTCTTTCTTTTCTTTAAGTTTGTTTTGCAGTTGCATGGAGCTGGCAGAGGAAATTATAAACCTTTAGCTGTGACCTTCATTTTGTCTCATATTCTGTCTCTCTCTCTCTGTTCTTTAACACTCTTTTAGAGAATCTCTTTGGGAATTATATGGAGAAGGGTTCTTTCATTGAGAAGGTCGGGATTTCTGCGGTTGTTGAACCGGATTCCATCCCAACCAACACTAACCGCTATGTGCTTGCTGACATTACCTCTTTCTTTACCATGCTGGTGGGGATTTACTTCCCCTCCGTGACAGGTTAGTCATCAAAAGTAAGAATGTTCTATAATGTAGAAAGTATTAGAAAATACAAGCCTCACTGGGAATGTATGAACAAGTGTCATTTATTTTTTTTTAAAGATAGCACAAGCACTTTTCAAGCAAAATATTTCACAAAAAGAAGATTGTTAATGATGAAACAAGAGTTATATTGTTCTTAATAAAGCGTTCAAACATGGAACCTTTCAGTTACCAGCCCAAATGTTTAACCACTACGCCATAGCACCATTTTAATACCTCTGTGTTCTTTTGAACAGGTATCATGGCTGGATCGAACCGTTCTGGTGACCTGCGTGATGCACAGAAGTCCATTCCTGTCGGCACCATCTTGGCCATCACCACCACCTCCATCATCTGTATCCTCTCATACAGTGCATCCAGAAAGTATTCACAGCGCTTCACTTTTTTCACATTTTGTTATGTTACAGCCTTATTCCAAAATGGATTAAATTCATTATTTTCCTCAATTCTACAAACAATATCCCATAATGACAACGTGAAAGAAGTTTGAAATCTTTGCAAATTTATTAAAAAGAAAAAAAAAATATCACATGTACATAAGTATTCACAGCCTTTGCTCAATACTTTGTTGAAGCACCTTTGGCACCAATTACAGCCTCAAGTCTTTTTGAGTATAATGCTACAAGCTTGGCACACCTATTTTTGGGCAGTTTCTCCCATTCTTCTTTGCAGGACCTCTCAAGCTCCATCAGGTTGGATGGGGAGCGTCGGTGCACAGCCATTTTCAGATCTCTCCAGAGATGTTCAATCGGGTTCAAGTCTGGGCTCTGGCTGGGCCACTCAAGGACATTCACAGAGTTGTCCCGGAGCCACTCCTTTGTTATCTTGGCTGTGTGCTTAGGGTCGTTGTCCTGTTGGAAAATTAACCTTCGCCCCAGTCTGAGGTCCAGAGCGCTCTGGAGCAGGTTTTCATCAAGGATGTCTCTGTACATTGCTGCATTCATCTTTCCCTCGATCCTGACTAGTCTCCCAGTTCCTGCCGCTGAAAAACATCCCCAGAGCATGATGCTGCCACCACCATGCTTCACTGTAGGGATGGTATTGGCCAGATGATGAGTGGTGCCTGGTTTCCTCCAGACATGATGCTTGCCATTCAGGCCAAAGAGACCAGAGAATTTTGTTTCTCATGGTCTGAGAGTCCTTCAGGTGCCTTTTGGCAAACTCCAGGCGGGCTGTCATGTGCCTTTTACTGAGGAGTGGCTTCCGTCTGGCCACTCTACCATACAGGCCTGATTGGTGGATTGCTGCAGAGGTGGTTGTTCTTCTGGAAGGTTCTCCTCTCACCACAGAGAAATGCTGGAGCTCTGTCAGAGTGACCATCGGGTTCTTGGTCACCTCCCTGACTAAGGCCCTTCTCCCCTGATCGCTCAGTTTGGCCAGGCGGCCAGCTCTAGGAAGAGTCCTGGTGGTTCCAAACTTCTTCCATTTACGGATGATGGAGGCCACTGTGCTCATTGGGACCTTCAATGCTGCAGAAATGTTTCTGTACCCTTCCCCAGATCTGTGCCTCGATACAATCCTGTCTCGGAGGTCTACAGACAATTCCTTGGACCTCATGGCTTGGTTTGTGCTCTGACATGCACTGTTAACTGTGGGACCTTATATAGACAGGTGTGTGCCTTTCCAAATCATGTCCAATCAACTGAATTTACCACAGGTGGACTCCAATCAAGTTGTAGAAACATCTCAAGGATGATCAGTGGAAACAGGATGCACCTGAGCTCAATTTTGAGTGTCATGGCAAAGGCTGTGAATACTTATGTACATGTGATTTTTTTCATTTTTTATTTTTAATAAATTTGCAAAGATTTCAAACAAACTTCTTTCACGTTGTCATTATGGGGTATTGTTTGTAGAATTTTGAGGAAAATAATGAATTTAATCCATTTTGGAATAAGGCTGTAGCATAACAAAATGTGGAAAAAGTGAAGCACTGTGAATACTTTCCAGACACACTGTATATAAACACACACACACACAGAGTGCCACCAGCTGGACACAGTCTGTTATAACACCCTTCTGCAAAACAGCATATACATTAGTGTCGTCCTCCAAATCACAAACAAATCATTCATTCAAACTGATTCTTTTTAGAAATTGATAAATCAGAGTTCACATTTACTAGCCAAATAAGTTACATTACAAGGAATGTGATTGGGAGTTTTGTTTAAAAAACAAAATAAACATGCCATTATCGAGTACTTACACATAATTATAATTACACACAATATACAGTATTTGCACACAAAGTCCAGAGTGCACAAAAAACAATACAATATACAATGAAATACAATATACAGTATATACACAATACAAGGTGAGTAATGTAGATAAAAGGAGAATTTTTGACGGAAAATCTGGAAAAATGCCACCGAAGGATGTCAAGGAATATTCTGGGGTCAATACAAGTTAAGCAACATTTTTGGCAACATTTTTGGCATAATGTTGATGACCACATAAAATAGTTTCGACCCATTTCTATTTAAAAAAAAAACAAAAAAAAAAGGCACTTACAATGGAAGTCTTTGGGGCCAGACCATAAACCCTAAAATACACATAATTTCAAAAGTATAGCCACAAGATTTAAACTTTATACATGTTAACATGATTTTAATGAGATAAAATCCCTAACTAACCTTACCTAAAGTAAAGTTATGTTCAATATTACAACTTTGTTTTAATGACAACGAAACCCTGTAATCCTGATACTGGATATAACGTTACACATAAAAGGGTAGTGAGTAATTTTATCACACTGAAATTATGTTGGCATATATAATGTCTGCAATATGTGGCTATACTTTTGAAACTATGTGTACTTTAGCGTTTATGCACTGGCCCCATTGACTTCCATTGTAACTGCTTTTTTTTATAAACGAGGGAGGAGTTGAAATTATTTTATGCCACAAATTTTGTTAACTGAGCTTAACTTACAGTATATTGAACCTGGAATATTCCTTTAAAGAAACAAATACCTGAGTGGTGATTCAAAAGAATCAGTAAATCCATTTTTGAACCAGTTCATTGGAAATAACTGTTTGAACAAACGTATTCACTAAAACGAATCATCGCCATTCTAGGTAAGCCCTGTCATTCACTCCTTGGAGTAACTAAAAACACATTTCAAGGGCTAAAACTAGTAAATAATGTTTGTCATGTACTCTAAGCTGTATTAATTTATAATACACATTTAGCTCTGTTGAGGTTAATTTTCTTTAACTGAAGTATTCAGATATGTCCAGTGTGCTGCTGTTTGGTTCCTGCATTGAGGGAACTGTATTGAGGGATAAGTACGTTACTCAAAATCTCTGCTTTCGAACGTAACGTGTAAACGTATCTTTTCTGTGATTGGCTGAATGAGAGGTTCATTCTGTGTGTTTTCAGGTTTGGAGAGGCTGTAAGAGGTAATCTGGTGATTGGTACATTGGCGTGGCCGTCGCCGTGGGTCATCGTCATCGGTTCGTTCTTCTCCACCTGTGGGGCGGGGCTTCAGAGCTTGACGGGCGCACCTCGTCTCCTACAGGCTATAGCACGAGACGGCATTGTGCCATTCCTCAGGGTAGGTGTACACACATATACACACTCGCATACAGTACTGTATATAATGTATTTCCACACATAATACTAGTGCTTAGTCTCAGAGAGCCACTTTTAACTATCGTCATAAAGTCTGGTCCATATTGATTTGATGCCACAAAAGCCTTGCATACTTTGGCAAATTCAGGCGTGCACTGTAGCACTCCAGTATTCTGCCGGAGTGTTAAACATCTGTGTGCTCTTTGACTCCCAGAAGTCGTGTAGCAGCCAATCAGATTGTAATAGAGTGCAACAGTTGGGTTTCGGAAGTAAAAATCCCATTCATTTTCTCCACAGGTGAATTGCTTTTTAATGATAACTTTAAAGAAAGTCCTACCTTGAGCTCCAGGATTGTTAACCGATGGTATATGCTTCTGTTGAAGTCATCTGTCAATGTTATTTCAACTTAATTTAAAAACAAATCATGTTTAATAGCATAATTCCTGGTGACGAACTATACTACCCAAGATTCTGAAGGAAAACATTCCACCAATCAGAGAATCGCAGTTAAACAAAGTGCGGCAAAAGAGCTTTGCAGCGACCGCCTGCTCTCATGACGGACTGTGAATGACACAATCGAGTCGCTCTCCCTACACTCTCAAACCACTTATATTTTTGTACAGTGCATTCACAGCGCTTCACTTTTTCCACATTTTGTTATGTTACAGCCTTATTCCAAAATGGATTAAATTCATTATTTTCCTCAAAATTCTACAAACAATACCCCATAATGACAACATGAAAGAAGTTTGTTTGAAATCTTTTCAAATTTATTAAAAATTTAAAATGAAAAAGAATCACATGTACATAAGTATTCACAGCCTTTGCTCAATACTTTGTTGAAGCACCTTTGGCACCAATTACAGCCTCAAGTCTTTTTGAGTATGATGCTACAAGCTTGGCACACCTATTTTTGGGCAGTTTCTCCCATTCTTCTTTGCAGGACCTCTCAAGCTCCATCAGGTTGGATGGGGAGCGTCGGTGCACAGCCATTTTTAGATCTCTCCAGAGATGTTCAATCGGGTTCAAGTCTGGGCTCTGGCTGGGCCACTCAAGGACATTCACAGAGTTGTCCCGTAGCCACTCCTTTATTATCTTGGCTGTGTGCTTAGGGTCATTGTCCTGTTGGAAGATGAACCTTCGCCCCAGTCTGAGGTCCAAAGTGCTCTGGAGCAGGTTTTCATCAAGGATGTCTCTGTGCATTGCTGCATTCATCTTTCCCTCGATCCTGACTAGTGTCCTAGTTCCTGCCGCTGAAAAACATCCCCACAGCATGATGCTGCCACCACCATGCTTCACTGTAGGGATGGTATTGGCCAGGTGATGAGCGGTGCCTGTTTTCCTCCAGACATGACGCTGGCCATTCAGGCCAAAGAGTTCAATCTTTGTTTCTCATGGTCTGAGAGTCCTTCAGGTGCCTTTTGGCAAACTCCAGGCGGGCTGTCATGTGCCTTAGGAGTGGCTTCCGTCTGGCCACTCTACCATACAGGCCTGATTGGTGGAGTGCTGCAGAGATGGTTGTTCTTCTGGAAGGTTCTCCTCTCTCCACAGAGAAATGCTGGAGCTCTGTCAGAGTGACCATCGGTTTCTTGGTCACCTCTTTGACTAAGGCCCTTCTCCCCCGATCGCTCAGTTTGGCCAGGTGGCCAGCTCTAGGAAGAGTCCTGGTGGTTCCAAACTTCTTCCATTTTTTTCCCATCGTTTATAATTCGATTACATCATTTCCAATGCTTCATTCTCTCATTTAAGATGTTAAGTACACAGTCTTGTACATTTGCCTTTTTGTCCGATTTTCAAATACTTCTTTTTTTTTTTTTTTTTTTTTTGCTTCAAATCAAAGTTTGTGATGTTTTGATTCACCTCAGAGCTGGTTGGTTTTGTTCATGGCTTACAGCCCTTTGATGAAGTACTTTATGAAATGAATTAAAAAAATGAATGGGAAAAATACTTCTGGAACCAAGACGACACTGTTGCACTCTATTGATGATTTCAGCCAATTAATGGCATTTTTGTGTGCAATATGCATCATATGACCACTGAGCAAACTGTGGGCAGGGCGTGCTGTCTGGTCTTGTGTATAACTGTGTATAACTGTGCATGTGTGTCTGTGTTACAGGTGTTTGGCCATGGAAAAGAAAATGGGGAGCCCACCTGGGCGCTGCTCCTGACCGCGTGCATCTGCGAGAGTGGAATTCTCATTGCGTCGCTGGATTCAGTCGCTCCGATTCTCTCTATGTAAGAGCTGTTGCACATATAAACATACAATTAACCAGGACAAACATGCATAGCTCTGCAAAAAAGTATCATTTTTTTGGTTTTCCTGTAAAAATATCTAAACATCCTTAAAACAAGACATTAAAGACCCTATAAATAACATTTACATTTAAATTTAGTCATTTAGCAGATGCTTTTATCTAAGTTGACTTACAAATGAGGAACGTAACAAGCAATTCATCATACAAAAGCCAACAATATCTGCCGTATCTCGCTGCCAAGTTCCAATAGTAGTAGATATATCAAAAAATAACATTTAGTAGATATATGTATTTAACAATATTTCTTTCCCTGGAATTGGACCAGGAATATTGATATATTGATGCTATTGTCCCCTCACTATATTACCTCCCAAACTTCCTATTTCAATAGAAAATACTTTTGAATTTTTAATTTTTTTTTTGGTTGTTGTTGTTGCACTCAATGTTATTATAGTTTCGAATTATTTATTTTATTTCTAGTTTTAGTTGTTCTCGCACTGTGATTTGTTGGTTTTAGTTTAGTTTTAGTTCTTCAGTTTTTTTTATGATAGTTTTAGTTTACTTTTAATTGTTTTCTACTATATTTCATATTTATTTTAGTATTTTTAAGGGCCATCAAGTTAACACATTAACTGAGACTATTTAAATATGTTTAATGTGTTAATTGTTTAACAAAGTTAATGCATTTAACTATTTTCACATTATATTTGTTTCATTCTGTTCTTTGTAATTTAGCGGCATTTTCATGTTTAATGTAACATTAATGATGTTTCAGTTCATAATATACTGCATATTAAAAACGAATGCTTATTGGTCATGGCTATTTTTATTTGATTTTAGTTGTTTTTGGAGCCATGCAATTTTATTTTATTTGATATTTTTACAAATACTTTTTTTTTTTTTAGTTAATTAAAATGTTTATTATCTGTGTTTTTACTTGTTTTAAGCTCAATTACATTTGATAGTTCAACTAAACTTAAAACTATCAGAACTAAAAAATGTAATAATTTAGGGGGCCTGGGTAGCTCAGTGAGTATTAACACTGACTACCACCCCTGGAGTCACGAGTTCAAATCCAGGGTGTGCTGAGTGACTCCAGCCAGGTCTCCTAAGCAACCAAATTGGCCCGGTTGCTAGGAAGGGTAGAGTCACATGGGGCAACCTCCTCGTGGTCGCTATTAGTGGTTCTCGCTCTCAACGGGGCGCGTGGTAAGTTGTGTGTGGATCACGGAGAGTAGCATGAGCCTCCACATGCTGTGAGTCTCCGCGGTGTCATGCACAACGAGTCACGTGATAAGATGCGCGGATTGACGGTCTTAGAAGCAACTGAGACTCGTCCTCTGCCACCCAGATTGAGATGAGTAACCGCGCCACCACGAGGACCTACTAAGTAGTGGGAATTGGGCATTTCAAATTGGGAGAAAAGGGGATAAAAAAAAAAAAAGAAAGAATTTTTTATTTTTATATTGTATTTCATAGTATAATATTAAAAGTCTGTGTCTGGGACAAGACTAAAATAATAAAATCTAGACATAAAAGGCATTTGTGAACTTCATATAGCAAAAAATAAAAGTTTGTTTTAATAAAAATCAACCCCTGGGACTGGCTACTAAATTGTATTTTGCAATATTTTTATTCAAAACATATATTTTTCCCTTTGACAAAAGATTTATTGTTTTTCTGGCATCTTTGTGACAAACTACACAGGTCAGGTTATAAATAAAAATAAATGTAACTATTTTTGTACTAAGAATATGAGTTTTCGCAGTGCCCAGACACACAACATACTGCGATATACTTCATGATGTCATTTGTGACACAGTCCGAGGCATCCATATCTGTTTATTATCATACTTACGGGTGTCTTCCTGTCTGTATCCCTGCAGGTTTTTTCTCATGTGCTACATGTTTGTGAATTTGGCCTGTGCTGTTCAAACTCTACTGAGAACGCCCAACTGGAGACCCCGATTCAAGTTCTACCACTGGTGAGTTTAAAAATCAGCACATCCAGCGGATCACTGCGGTTTTACTCGACAATGTCTTAAGTGTTTGAACGTTTTTATTTCTGCTAATATATGCTCTTTCTCCTCTGGTAGGACTTTATCATTCCTGGGCATGAGTCTGTGTCTCTCACTTATGTTCATCTGCTCTTGGTATTACGCCATCGTTGCCATGGTGATCGCCAGCTGCATTTACAAGTATATCGAGTTTCGAGGGTAAGTGCTGGCATGGTAAATTGAATTAGAATTGGGTTTTCACCATTTGATCTGTCAGGAGTTTAGATCCCTCATAATCCGACCGCCCAACAGCAGCTGAAATCTGCTCTAGTATTTGATTGATTTAACACCTTTCCTTTTTAAACACTTTTAAAATTAAGCCGTACACTGGCCCGAGTATGTTTCCGGAAATTAAAGAGGACAGTGTGTGTGTGTGTGTGTGCTGACAGGGCGGAAAAGGAATGGGGTGATGGAATAAGGGGGTTGTCACTCAGTGCCGCACGATTCGCCCTTATGCGGTTAGAAGAAGGACCACCACACACCAAGAACTGGAGGTGAGTGTAAATGCTTATTTAAATGCCCCACTTTTGCCATGCCAGCAAATGGTAAGTGAATTTAGAGAATTTAGCAACCATATATGGGTGTTTCTTCAACTTTGGGCTCTTTTTGCACTGTGGACTTTTTTCAACTCTTGTGCCACCTTCGGGACATTTTTGTCTCTTTCATTTTTGTTTTTTTAATTATTTTGTCTGTGTTAATGCCAACGGCATAAATTTGGCCAAACAATGTGTATTTTTGGTGGAATTTTGATATTTCAACCTCAGTTCCTATAATACATCTATAATACACTGTGTACACAAAATAGTTACACTCAGGACCTTCAGGACAAAAATGTCCCCATTGAAACCCATTAAAACTGCAATATTTGATCCCAGTGCCATTAAAGCATAAAATCATGAATTCTATGATATTATGCTTTCATTCCGGAGCCCTGGCTTCAAAATTTTAATTTTTAATATTTTCCACCAGATGGCACCATTTTTCTCATGGAGCAAATACATGCTTTTTTTCTATTTTCTGTGTGCTGTATTATCACTGCAGGCCAATTGAATAAATGATGCAGCTAAAATTGTGTGGGTGTGTGGGTGTGTGTGTGTGTGTGTGTAATAAACAACAGTGGCATTATGTAAACAAACTGGCATTTAAAGGATTAAAAATCCTGAAAATGAATGAATATTTGGTAGTTATGATCAGGACTGATGTTGTTTAAAAAAAATGAACTCATTGAAAGTGGAAAATAATATTAATATATAATATTATGGCAGTTTTTTGACGTGGACATTTTTGTCCTCTATGTCTAAGGACCTCTGAGTAACTTTTTGTATTGACACACAAGGGTTAATGTCTACTAGCAATGTCCAACAGTGTCTGTATATGCATCACAGGAGATTTGTATCTTTTCTTAAAAAAAATAAAAAATAATCCAACAGAGTGTCATTTCCAGCCAGTGTTGGGTGTAATCCAATTACAATTACAAATTAATTAGTTACTGTAATATAATTACTTTTTAGTCAAAAATTAGTGTAACGTATTACATTTTAAATTCTTGTAATCAGATTACAGTTACGGACTTTCAATAAAGTTCGTTACTTTATAAGTACATTACAGGGTTATGCTTATTTCTAATATATTATTTATGTAGAAGAATGTAAAAGTTTTAGAAAGTAACTTAAAATTAATTAGTAATGTGATTACTTTTCAAGGAAATTATTAGTAAAGTTGTGAGGAGGCAGGCGAGGAGTAAGGATCTAAATGCAGCTTTTATGGAAATCAAAGATAAACAAAGTACTCAGAATAAAATGAAACAAAACATGGGGAACCAGGCACAGAACGTGACAACACATGTGTAGACTGACAAAGAAACCAGGGGAAACCAGGGCTTAAATACAAATGGGTAAACAAGGAAACGAGGAACACCTGGGGAAAACAATCAGGGGAAAACCAATCATGAAAAAAAACTACAAAGGACTACAAAATTAACAGGAAACAGGAATGGGGAACTAAATAAGAATTTCAAAATAAAAGTCTAAGCAAAAACACAGGGAATACGTGACAGAGCCCCCTTTTAAGGAGCGGATTCCAGACGCTCCAAAAACAAAACAAAAAACCAAGTTGTCCATGTGGTGTGGGGGAAAACAGGTAGTTCAGGGGGGCACAAGGGACAAGGGGAGCAGAGGAATAAGGCAAAGTCAGGGAGGCTTGGAACCAAGGCGGAGCTGGAGGGATGGAGAGCCAGGGCGACGCTGCAGGCTTGGAGGACCAAGTAGACCAGAGCAGATCAGGCGGACGGCCAGGAGACCAGAGCAGTAAAATTGATGTCCACATATGTGGACAGTGAGACTATGTTGTGACATTTTAAATAATACAGGCTTTAAAATGTCAGACTTTTTTTTCATCAAATTGTTAATTATGTTTCCAGGAGTGTTGATTATTCATGTTTTTGAGATGTTACAGACATTACATCAGAAATTATCATAATTAATTCTGATTCAAAGTAATGACCAGCATCATCCAATCACTGTCAACCATGTTAAAATAAAATGATACATTATAAATTCTGAATCTATGTACTGATTATCATTGTCACATGTCTGTCAAACATGTTGAGTGATCCAAACATCATCTGCAGCCTGAAACTGAACTTTTGATCAGATTTTAGGAGTGAATGCACTTAACTGCATAGAGCGCTATAGGATGCTCCCTATTTAGTGAGTGACTTAACCTCCAGTGTGCTGTCTGTCTGCGCTGGTCTCAGAACAGTTCGAAATACACCTTATTTTCATCCTAACTCCATATAAAGCCTCTGAAAGCAACATTTTTCCAGTTTTTGGATGTATCCATTATTTCTCAATGTGATAATGCACAGTAAATATAGGATATTTTTACTGAAACGGAGCATACAGTACACGAATGTGGTCATTGTGTTTAACAGTGTGCCATTTTAAAATCGCTCAAATTTTCGGATTAATCTAGGGACTCTAATCTTTTGACTCAAACAGGTTTCAGTGTAAAAACTTAATTAGGTTTCTTACCAGATGTAGTTTTGTTGCCGTTTCAACTAAACACAAACTCCCCTCCAATCACTGCCCTGTTGTTTGGTCACATGACACTGTACGTTAAAAGTTTAAGCTGGACAATGTAAGCTGCCGGGGTCCTGATCAATTTATTTTGCAATAATAACCAACTGACTGTATATTATTGCTTGCATTGCTTGATCCAATAAAATCCAGATGGATAAAATCAAGCCTCGCAATAAATTTTTTCCCACTGAATATTCCTTTTCTTTGTGAATGTCTCAATATGGAAGTCAAATGCGTTGTGAATGCAGTTTCATGATATCTTTAATGCTCCGAGTTCAATACAAGTTAAGCTAAATTGTCAGCATTTGTGGCATAATGTTGATTACCACAAAAATGTATTTCGACTCGTCCCTCCTTTAAAAAAAGCAAAAATCGAGGTTACAGTGAGACACTTATAATAGAAGTGAATGGGGCCAATTTTTGGAGGGTTTAAAGGCAGAAATGTGAAGCTTATAATTTTATAAAAGCACTTACATTCATTCTGCTGTTAAAACCTGTGCATTATTTGAGCTGTAAAGTTGTTTAAATTGTCATTTTTACAGTCATTTTAGGGTTTTAGGGTTTGTTGACATTACATCGTCATGGTAACAAAGTTGTAAAATTGGCTATAATTTTACACAGAAAAGGTTTATAAGTGATTTTATCACACTAAAATCATGTTTATACACATCCTTTGTTTTGTGGTTATACTTTTGAAAAAGTGAGTATTTTAACATTTAAAAATTGGCCCCATTCACTTCCATTTCAAGTCTCTCGCTGTAACCCAGATTTGAGCTTTTTTTTAAAGAAAACGAGGGACGAGACAAAATTTATTTTTGTGGTAATCAACATTATGCCACAAATGCTTTCGATTTAGCTTAACTTGTACTGATCCCAGAACATTCCTTTAAAGTCTGTCTCTTCTTTCCTCTCTGTAGGCCTCAGATATTAGTGCTGGTCAGTATGGACGCTGAAATGAACGTGGAGCAACCTCGTCTACTGTCTCTGACCAGTCAGCTGAAGGCTGGGAAGGGCTTGACAATTGTGGGAACAGCACTGGAGGGAACTTACCTGGAAAACCACCCTCAGGGGCAACAAGCCGAACAGGTAACAGCATTTTGGAGATCATAGGCACAAAATTTCGGGCTCCCTTTGACAGGAAGATTAATTAACTGAACTGCAATTCAGAGAAGTTCAACACAGTCACACAACAGAGGAACTTTATTAGTCTAACACAAAGTTTGAGACAAACCCAATTTTTTATATATATATATATGAACGCAGCTTCACGATTGCTGTAGGAAAACGGATAGCCACAGTCTGCCGGCTGATTAAAATTGTGGAGGACGAGAGTTTAAGGGATTTAATGCCCATTGCAATGAATATGCAACCTATGTGGGGACTAGTTCTTTCAATTAGTCAAACTCCCACTTAGACTTAAATGTTTAATGTTAAATCAAATCACTTTTATAGTCACACAACCATATACACAAGTGCAATAATGTGTGAAATTCTTGGGTGCAGTTCCGAGCAACAAAGCAGTCGTGACAGTGATGAGACATATACCAATTTACAATAAACATCAGATTACACAACACAATGTACAGTATACAATACACACAATATAGAATACACATACACACAATATAGAATACACATTATACAATAAAAATAGTATATATAGTATATATAAAATGTACAGTAGGTTGTATTGAACTGTATTGACATTCAGGCTGTCGGTTGATAGTAAGTTGCCAGTGTGTTGTTAAGAGAGAATATAATTTATGACAGTCCAGTGTGAGATAATATGATTAATAAAGTGCAGTGTTGATGTATATTGATCGTGAGAGATCAAGAGTTCAAAAGTCTGATAGCTTGGGGGAAGAAGCTGTCATGGAGTCGGCTGGTGCGGGTCCTGATGCTGCGATGCCTGATGGTAGCAGTGAGAACAGCCCATGGCTCGGGTGGCTGGAGTCTCTGATGATTCTCCAAGCTTTTTTCACACACCGCCTGGTATATATTTCCTGGAGGGAGGGAAGCTCACCTCCGATGAAGTGTCTGGCAGTTCGAACCACCCTTTGAAGGGCTTTGCGGTTGTGGGCGGTGCTATTGCCGTACCAGGCGGAGATGCAGCCAGTCAGGATGCTCTCTACAGTGCTGGTGTAGAACTGTGTGAGGATGTGGCAGTTCTTTCCAAACTTCCTCAGCCGTCTCAGGAAGAAAAGGCGCTGATGAGCCTTCTTCACAACGGCTTCAGTGTGGACAGACCATGTGAGTTCCTCAGTGATGTGGACACCGAGGAACTTGAAGCTGCTGACTCTCTCCACCGGTGCTCCATTGATGGTGATAGGACTGTGTTCTCTGTCTTTTCTTCTGAAGTCCACCACAAGCTCCTTTGTCTTACTGACGTTGAGGGAGAGGTTGTGCTCCTGACACCAGTGTGTCAGAGTGTGTACCTCCTCTCTGTAGGCTGTTTCATCACTGTCAGTGATCAGACCTACCATCGTCATATCATCAGCAAACTTAATGATGGCATTGGAGCTATGTGTTGCCACACAGTCATGTGTGTACAGGGAATACAGGAGTGGGCTGAGAACACAGCCCTGTGGGACTCCAGTGTTGAGGGTCAGTGATGAGGAGATGTTGCTGCCTATTTTAACCACCTGGCGTCTGCTTGACAGGAAGTCCAGGATCCAGCTGCACAGCAAGTTGTTTAAGCCCAGAGCCCAGATTTTCACATAAATTGAATACTGTTACTTGAATTGGTGATATGTTAGTGCATTTCTATCTTTATATTGTGGAAGGCTTTGTTTAGAAAATGTTAATAAAACAAGTTTTCCTTCCTAAGAAGTAAATAAATGCCTTTTGACAGGAAAAGAATATATAAAGAGTAAAATTTTATCACTTTCAATATCTGCAATTAACTATGCAAAATGCCTGGGTAGCACAGCGAGTATTGATGCTGACTTCCACACTGGAGTCACGAGTTCGAATCCAGGGCGTGCTGAGTGACTCCTAAGCAACCAAATTGGCCCGGTTGCTAGGGAGGGTAGAGTCACATGGGGTAACCTCCTCATGGTCACAATTAGTGGTTCTCGCTCTCAATGGGGCGCGTGGTAAATTGTGCGTGGATCGCGGAGAGTAGCATGAGCCTCCACATGCTGTGAGTCTCCGTGGTGTCATGCACAACGAGCCACGTGTTAAGATGTGCAGATTGACTGTCTCAGAAGCAACTGAGACTTGTCCTCCACCACCCAGATTGAGATGAGTAACTGCGCCACCATGAGGACCTACTAAGTAGTGGGAATTGGGCATTCCAAATTGGGAGAAAAGGACAGCACTGACAGCACTACAGTTTAGTAATAGTAGTAATATGAATTTTTTCAACATTGTTCCACTTTAATTGGACTTCCCTTAAATTCACTTTCAAATTGCCCGTCTGCGGAATTACTCTCAAATTGAATTCAAATCCAGAAACTGAATTGGAATTCCAGGCATTCTTATTTAATTTCTGGTTCACCGTGGAAAATGTGTCTAGTTTGGCAGCTTACTTGGTTTTGAAACACATTCATTGTTTATCACACTGCACTGAATCAAATTTTTTGGGGTATGTTGACATTTCCCACCTCGCTTACCTCCTATTTTTGTCTTCTGTTTTTCTTTTCTCGCAGTCACTGAGGAAGCTCATGGAGAAAGAGAAGGTTAAAGGTTTCTCTCAGGTGGTTATTTCCTCCAACATGAGGGACGCCACCTCACATCTGGTGCAGGCCGGAGGGTTGGGAGGTCTTCAACACAACACTGTACTGGCCAGCTGGCCACGCAACTGGAAACAGGCGGAGGACCACCAGAGCTGGAGAAACTTCATTGGTGAGGGAAAGAAGCACAATTACTTCCTGTAGGTGTGAAAAGTCTCAAATGAGATCTCTTTAATATCTCAATAGTTTCTCCTAGGCAGCAATGATGCTATGGTTATGAGATTATGAGATAATGGAGAGCAAATTTTCAGATGTTTCTCCTGAGAAGAAGACCCTAGTAATCTCACATGTGTCTCCTCTAGACTGCAAAAATGTCTGTTGGAAAATAAAAAATAAAACAATACATTTAGTTAGATTTATGCATAAAGTCAATGGAAAATACTCTTGTAAATAGAACATGACAAAATATACTTTTGAATATTTTACATGTTGCTAATGTCTTATTCAAATTTATTTAAAGGAATATTCCAGGTTCAATTCAAGTTAAGCTCAATTGACATAATGTTGATTACCACAAAAAATAATTAGACTTGTCCCTCCTTTTCTTAAAAAAAAAAAGCATAAATCTGGGTTACAGTGAGGCACTTACAATGGTAGGCAATGGGGCCCATCAGTGAACGTTAAAATACTTACTGTTTCAAAAGTATATCCACAAGACATAAACAATATGAGTGTTAACATGATTTTAGTGTGATAAAATCGCTTACTAACCTATTCTGTGTGAAGTTAAATCCAATTTTACAACTTAACGTAATGCTGTAAACCCTAAAACTACCATAAAACATTGATTCAACCAACCTAGTCTCTTGGAATTGACTTTAAGTAAATTTTTGCAAAACAGACCTTTACGTGTCGCGTTCTACATTTCACCGCAGTTTCCTGGTGAAATGAACACTAGAGGCGCTTCAACAACTGTGTGTTTTATTCACTTTCACACAAATCACGACTACAACTCAATGACTTAATAAACACTTATTTTTTGCTCTATTACTCACATACTGCTATGTTATCGAAACACTTTTACACTAATGCATCATTTGTAAAAATATCAATTTTAATCCTTGTATTACAGACCCACCTACATTTACACACTTATACCAATGTGATTTGCTTCCGTGGTAGCTCACCTAATAGAGTGTTGGACTTTGGACTCGGCAGACCACCAGTTGGAGCCAAAATAAAGAAAATTTACTTTTGAGCTCCCATTTGCTTGTAGGACACTATTAGTCAGGTTAAGTTAAAGTTTTTGGTAAGGGAGGTATGTTTTACTCATTAAAACCTTCATTTAAAATTCACCTTAAAAATCTCGTCTGATTACGACACCATTTCACTCACTTTTGGTGCCTCCTGCTGGACATTTCACTGGGATACTTCAGCAAATCGTGTAAAAAAAGTACGCAATTTTGTTTCGCAAAAATGTTTCTACAGTCACGTAATTTAAATGAGTTTAGGATGATTTAAACAACTTTAGAACTCAGATAATACACAAGAATAATTGTAAGTGCTTTTATAAAATTTCTGCCTTTAAACCCTCCAGAAATTGGCCCCATTCACTTCCATTGTAAGTGTCTCACTGAAACCTAGATTTTTTTTCTTTTTTCTTTATTTTCTCCCCTTTCTCCCCAATTTGGAATGCCCAATTCCCAATGCGCTCTAGGTCCTCGTGGTGGCGTAGTGACTCGCCTCAATCCAGGTGGCAGAGGACGAATCTCAGTTGCCTCCACGTCTGAGACCGTCAATACGCGCATCTTAACACGTGGCTTGTTGAGCGCGTTACCATGTGGAGGCTTCACGCTATTCTCCGCGGCATCCACACACAACTCACTACGTGCCCCACCGAGAGCAAGAACCACATTATAGAGACCACGAGGAGGTTACCCCATGTGACTCTACCCACCCTAGCAACTGGGCCAATTGGTTGCTTAGGAGACCTGGCTGGAGTCACTCAGCACCCCTGGATTCGAACTCGCAACTCCAGGGGTGGTAGTCGATTTTTGCTTTTTTAAAGAAAAGGAGGGACAAGTGGAAATTATTGTGGTAATAAACATTATGCCACAAATGCTGTCGATTGAGCTTAACTTGTATTGAAACCTGAATATTATTTTACATTAATTTCAGTTAAATCACAAGGATGTAACAATCTTTTTTATCTTTTCAGAGAAACATCTGAAACAAAGTGAGCGACCATTGAGGATTAAATTTGGGTTTCTGAGATTATATCTACACCTCTTGCATCCGTGCAGGATTTAACAAACTGATTCGTGCTCTGGTAGCTGTGTTAATTCATTACATCATACGTGTTGTTGCATCTAAACTCTGAAGTGCTGCAGGAGTCAGACACAGCAGGTGCCGCTTTACTTTTGTCAGTACAGCTGTTCACTTCTAAATGTGACATTTTCTTAAATGCAGTTGTTGAGCGGAAATGAGCGAGGCTTTAATTTAGTCTGATTTGGAACGGAGCCCAGAGTACTTTCAGAAATTGTGTGCCATGACGTGTTAGAGTTTGAAGAAACTGTTCCTAGTCAGGTGTTGATTCTATTAAAATACAAGAGATTAAGAGTGGGAAGTACAACCAAAATCATATTTCATGAGTTATTTTATATCACAGTAATGTCTTATATCTTAATATAGTTATTTTTCCTGGAAATTCAATGATTTTTGCATTTTAATAATCATGTGGTAATGCTTATTTTTGGATAATCCAATTAATTAAATACTTTACAACAGGGCTGGGAAATGTAACGCTTTAATTTCTGCAATTAATAGCTGACTCTTTAACATGTTAAAAAAATAACGCAATTAATGCAGTATCGGTTTTTTTTTTTTTGTTTGTTTTTTTCACTTCCTGAAACTTCACTTGTGTTTTTCCCCACTTCATGTGGCTTAAATTGGCATATATAAATTTCCACTTGACGCGACAGCACATTCTAGAACAGGAACTGATTGTGTGGAGCAGTGCACACTTATTCATTACGGGCAACGTATGTCCCGGGCATAATAAACTCAGGAGTGTATTTACTGTACAGAATGGAGACTTCATTAGCAAGTGGTGAGCCAGGTGTGGGAGAGATATGGACAAGCTGCCGTATAACTTCAGATCGCCCGAAAACGCTCACTCACTGTCATCTGATCCAGTGTCAAAAGCAAAACCGCTCGAGAGAGACCCAGCGTGTGCGCTATAGAGACAGAACGGCATTCCAGAGAAAATAATACTTTTGAGATTTTAAACTTCAGCATTCAGTTTGTTTTATATCATTATGTATAGTGCTTTATAATGCATTGGTAATGTACACTTAAGATTGTCTTGCCAATAAAGTTTGATATGAATTGAATCTGCATATTAAAAATAGTCCACTGGAAAACGCCAGAAGATTTTGCCCAATGTTTCATTACAGCATGTCCATGAAAACATATACTTGTATCAAAAATGTATACCTATAAAAATGTGTCTAATTAACTCTATCCGCAAAAAAACAAAACAAAAAAAAACAATAAACTGAACATTTTAAAATGTACATATTTAAATAATTAAAATAAACAATGATTTTTCTTGCAAGTTCTTTGAGACAAAGTATAAAGTAAATGTATTTATAATTATATTTCAATGTTTGTTTTAATGTACCAAGTACCAAGATTAATCGCGATTAATCACTAAAATTATTTTTTTTTTTTTGTCATGTCAGCAGAATGGCCACATTTTAATTTTGTGGACAAAAGTTGATCAAATATTAATAATATTTTAAAACAAAATTGTTTCACTTCTTATTTTTTAAAGAGATAATAATAAAATATTATTTAAACTACTGGTGCCAACATTTCTTTTTTCACGAATTTCAGACAAGGACTTTTATTTACTTATTTATTTATTTATTTTTTAACTGTCTCCAGGACGGTTATCCCACTTAGACATTTTCACTTTAACCCCCAGAAAAAATATTTAAATGACTTTGAACTTAGACATTGAAGACATGTAACATCACAGTACAGGACTGGTGTATTCAAGTAATTGTTTTGTGTATTGCATTTTTTAGAGTAACTTAATAGATCTGGACCAAAACAATTAGCATCACGTCATTGACCCATAAACCCTCATAACATCCAGCCTTACAACAGATCTCCTGGTTGTTTGAAAATAATACAAATAAATTGTTTTCTGTTTCAGAGCTGGTTAGGGAGACGACTGCTGCCAGTAAAGCTCTGCTGGTGCCCAAGAATATCTCGGCCTTCCCATCAAACGGAGAACGCTTCACTGAGGGTCACATTGATGTTTGGTGGATTGTTCACGATGGAGGGATGCTCATGCTGCTACCGTTCCTCCTGCGCCAGCACAAGGTACGTTCTTTAATTGATTTTTAGGACTCAGATACCCCACTGATGATCGTGTTAAAATAATAATAATAGTAATTTCACCTATTCTTATTTCTTCCCTCATTAACCTATTATTTTCCCTTCAGAATCTTTAATTGTGCACCTGTGACCTAGTCAAAACCCAGAAGAGAAGTGCAATGGCAGATATTATTAAAGTAGACATAGACTTTTATTCAATACAGTAGCAATATATGTATCTGTTTAAGTTTATCTAAAGATTGTTTGTTCCCTGGGAATCTAACCCATGATATTTTTCATATGAAAGTTAATGGTGACTGAAGTGATCACGCTGCAAAATGCAAAAAAAAAAAAAAAAAAATCATAAGGAGGATCTTAAAAACAGTCTATACAACTCATGCACTTTATTCCAAGTATTCTGAATACATAAAAATCTGTCATTGTTTATGTTTTTTATAGGTGTGGAGGAAATGTAAGATGCGCATCTTCACTGTGGCTCAGATGGATGATAACAGCATTCAGATGAAGAAAGATCTGACCACCTTCCTGTATCATCTGCGTATAGATGCTGCTGTGGAGGTGGTGGAGATGGTAATGTGTTCATTTACATTCTCTTTTATATACTCTCCTTCTAAACTTGATCCTTTTTACTTGATCAGCAGTCTGTAATAATGTATGGAATAGTTCACCCAAAACTGAAAATTCTGTCATCATTTATTCACCCTTTTTTGAATCCTAAATGAGATGTCCAAACTGCTCTTTTCAACACAATGAAATTGGACAGTGACCAGGGGCTATCAAGCTCCAAAATGGACTATAAAGTAGATGTTGACCAACAGTGGATTTTGCCGATAATGATAACTAAGGTGGTGGAAAAGGCAGATAACCAATTAATTGGCCGATAGTTTTTAAAATCAATTTATAGAAAAGTTTTTCCTTACTGTGACACAGAGGCTAAAAATGTTCAAAATAAATAAAATGCCAGCAGTTTATTGTGCAACATAATTCCCAATAATAACCAGAAGAAAATGAAGATTTGATGCATAATGTGGGACTTTTAACTATAAACAAGCATGAAATACACACTTATTTTGTGACTCTTATTTTAAACTTAAGTATTTAACAAATTAAGCTTTTTGTAGCCTATGTATTCTCCAGATTAAGGGTTTTCTCTCTGTGTGTGTGTGTGTGTGTGTGTGTGTGTGTGTGTGTGTGTGTGTGTGTGTGTGTGTGTGTGTAAATACAAAATACAAATTTTGATAGTGGTTATACTTCATTATTCATATTGGCTGCCATGTTGATGGAAAAACAAATAATGCATATTGATGTTATTGATTCTTTTTTATAACTTTATAAATTATTATAAAACATGAAGAACTACTTTCTAAATATCTGTTTGTTTACTATGTTGTTTTGACATGAGTGTTGTACAGTAGCTAGCATGACCTATAATGTCTCTTGTATGCAATGCATGGCTTATTTGTATGGAATGCATAGCATAGCAGAAGAGAAAGTGGCTGTGAGAAAAAAGTAACACAAAAGTAAAGTAATGCTTTACTTTCCATAAAAAATTACTTTTTAATTAAGTTACTTTTTTAAGGACTAACACAATATTCAAATGAGTTACTTTTAAAAGTAACATTACCCAACACTGGTCAACAGATGGGTTGCCTGGGATCACGAGGAGTTCTGTCTTGGCAAGTTTGTGCTGAAGGTGGCGTTTCTTCATCCAGGCCGAAATGTCCGAGAGGCAGGCAGAGATACAAGCTGAGACAGTAGGGTCATCAGACTGGAACGACAGGTAGAGCTGCGTGTCATCTGCGTAGCAGTGGTAGGAAAAGTCATGTGCCTCAATGATCGGTCCAAGTGATGTTGTGTATATCGAGAAGAGGAGGGGTCCAAGCACTGATCCTTGAGGTACACCAGTGGTCAGCTGGTGTTACTTGGACACCTCTCCTCTCCAGGAGACCTTGAAAGATCTGCCAATGAGGTATGACTCAACCCATTCAAGCGCAGTTCCTGTGTTGCCCAGGTCAGAGAGGGTGACAAGTCAAGGAGGATGAGGATGGATGATTTGGAGTTAGCTCTCGCCAGTCGCAGGGTTTCAGCTACTGACAAGAGGGTAGTCTCTGTTGAGTGTCCTGGTTGAATATGACCCTCTCAACAGTTTAAAACAGGAAGGGTAGGAGAGAGACTGGTCTGTAGTTGTCAACTACTGTCGGATTATTTGTTGATTTTTTGAGCAGTGGGGTTACTCGAGCCTGCTTTAACGGATTGGGAAAGTTTCCAGTTGTGAGAAATGTGTTGATAATGTGTGTGGGTAAGATTGATGGAGAGGCAGCTAGCATAAGATGTGAGGGGATAGGGTCAAGTGGACAGGTGGTAGGATGGTTAGAAAGAAGCACTTTGGAGACCTCAGTCTCCAGAGGAGAACAGAGGTTCGGATGTTGGAAGAGAGTGCCTGTGGGTGTTAGGAGTAGAGAACTGGCTGCTGATGCTCGCTACTTTGTCAGTGAAAAAACATTGCAAAGTCATCAGCAGTCAGAAAAGTAGTAGGATGTGGTGGAGGAGGATAGAGAAGAGATGAGAAAGTTGAAAATAGTTTATGTGAATCTGAAGTGTTACTGATCTTATTCTGGTAATAATCAATTTTAGCACTAGAAATGCTGGCAAAAAAGAGAAGCGACTGATACTTGCTCAGGTCAGCAGGGTCTTTTGACTTGTGCACTTTATCTCCACCGCCCCAATAAAGGGACTGTATTTTCTTGCTCTTTTCAATATTTCTGTTGAATTCTCTTACTAACTCTGAGATATATCTGAGATAAGTTATCGTAAAATAAATACATATTGTATCTCACCCATCTTCAGCATGACAGTGATATTTCAGCGTACACATATGAGAAGACCCTGATGATGGAGCAGCGTTCTCAGATCCTCAAGCAGATCAACCTCACCAAGACTGAGCGTGAACGAGAGGTAAACTTACATCCTCAAACCGATCGCACAGTTACCGGACACAGCAGCGCATTCACCGTTTTAAATGATTTTCATAATTCCTCTCTTCAGATTCAGAGCATCACTGATAGCTCTCGTGGGTCGATCCGTCGTAAGAACCCGGCTGCGGTCACCACACAGTTGAGCGTCACTGAGGAGCCGGCCGCCAGCAGCAAAGAAGAGAAACCAGAAGAGGAGGTACAGGATACAGAGTCTGCAGTCTTATTTATTTCCTTTGTAATGGCATCTCTAAACATCAGTGTTAATGAATACGTTTGCAGTTTGCTTGTGTTGACGGTGTTACATTGCAGTGATAGCAACATCACTTGTCTTGGTGTGATGATGGTGTGATTTTGATTTGAAAGTTTTTCTTGTCACTTAATTTTTGAAGCCCTTTAGAGTAATAGATACTGCAGAAGTCAATCTCTCTCTCTCTCTCTCTCTCTTTTATTTATATTTTTTTATTTCAATTTGAAACGTGTGGAGCGGGAATTTTTTTTCTGAAATAGTTTTGCGTTCCCTCGCAATACATTTAAAATTGTTTTACTACAGTAACCATATTTTAACCTTTATATTCATAGTAAACCCATAGTAATAATACAGGAAAATTAAAACTATGTTAAAAAACTTATAATTTTGTGGTTATCATGGCTTTACTACAAAAACCATGGTATTTGTAGTAAAACCGTCCATACCTGTAGTAGTCAAAAAACTATGGTTACTACATTCTACAATATTACTATAGTAAAACCATAGTTAAACTATGGTATTTGTATAGTAAAACCATAATAACCACAAAATTATGATTTTTATTACCAGTTCGTTTTCCTGTATTATCACTACGGATTAAAATATGGTTACTGTAGAAAAACTATGGTAAATTTATTTAATTTTTGTATTTTTTTATTAATCTGTTGCAATATAATATTGACAAACATTAATTACATTTAAAAGAAAAATCAAATAATAAATAAAATTACAATAGGAAATATAGTAATTAATTAGATTTATTTCTTGAATAATTTTTAATGAAAATAAATTAACATTTATTTATTTTTTTATTTTTTTATTTTAGAAGTTAGTTTTATTTCTCTCACTCTCTTTTTCTAAATTAAAAAAAAAACAATTACATTTCAATTTGAGAAGTGCTTTATTACACTGATAATATATAATAATGCCATAGCATAAATACAGAAATTAATTATATTGAAAAGAAAACAAATACAGTTCAAATACAATTAAATACATTATAACGTATTTATTTTTAAATGATAAAACATTATTTCTTTTACATTTTTTGTTTATTTAGTTTTTATTTTAATGAAAGTAAATATATAATTATTTTTAAGGAAAAGTAAATGTTCATTTGAATTTATTATTATTTTATTTTAATTATTTTCACTATCAGTTTTTCATTTATTTCTTTTTATTGTATTAAAATTAAGCAGTTTCAATTTGAAAAGTGCTTTATTACACAGTTATAAATATTGCTATAGCATGAATATAGACATTAATTACATTTAAAAGAAAACGCAAATAATACATAACAGTAAAATAGGAAATATAGTAATGAATTAGATTTATTACTTAAATGAATCATTTTACTGAAAATGAATGTTATAAATAAATAAAAAATAAACCTTTTCATTTTTTTATTTTAGTAGTTAGTTTTGTTTATTTCTCTCACTCTCTTAAAATTTCAATTTGAGAAGTGCTTTATTACACTGATAACATAATATTGCAATAGCATGAATACATTTTATGTTTTTATTTTAATGAGAAAATCATACGATTAGTTTTAAGGAAAAATACATTTTAATTTTATTAATTTTTTTTTAAATTTCTTTTTCATTTATTTCTTTTTTATTGTATTACAATTATTCAATTTCAATTTGAAAAGTGCTTTATCACACTGTTAACATACAACATTGCAATAGTATGAATATTGACATTAATTACATTTAAAAGAAAATAAATATAATTGAAATAATAAATAATAGTAACTAATTCAAAGAAGTGTATTTCTTTAAAATGTATTTAAAAATGAATACATTATAAAGTTATTTGTAAAGGAAAATATATTGACATTTTAATTTATTTGTAATTATTATTTGAACGATTTTCATAATCACTTTTTTAATTTTTTTTATTGTATTATTTCTCTCTCTCTCTCTCTCTCTCCCCCTCCCTCACTCTTTGACATATAATACTGATAAACCAAAGCATTTATGAAAAAATAAATATAAGTAATAATAGTAGACTAATACATAAATGAAAATAATTTTTATTTTATTTTATTAATTTTTAAAGAAAAGAAAATTATAATTTCATTCCCTCTCTTTGTCGTGATATTCTCCATATATGTGCTGGTCCTGCCCTGTCTCTCTCTCTCTCTCTCAGTCTGTCCCTGTGTCCCCCCCACAACAGGAACAGCTGATTCATGACAAGAATACCAACCCCCCCACCCCTGCCACCCCTCAGTCCCCCGCCGCAGACGCCGAGACCCCCGGCACGGCCGTTCAGATGACCTGGACTGAAGCAAAGTGTGACGGCGAGCAGGCCAAACCGATCGGAGTCACAACAACAGAGGCCATCAAAGATCTCTTCAACATGAAACCGTGAGTGAAAAGAGACTGGGGGGTTCTCCGAATGATCAGAATGATCATTGATAGGATTAGGTCTATTCAATGTAAACATTTTTATTAATGCAAATAAACAAATGGTAAACAAATGTATTTTTCAAAATATCTAAATCAAGGGTTAGGGTTAGACACAGACCTTCAGACTGTTCTAACTCGGGTTGCTATGACTTTTCGAACTGATCAGGTTTACGGTTTTCACACAGCGAGCAATGAAATATCAGCAAAATCCCATAGACTTTAATGAAATGTTCACAAGGTTTTGGGGTGCACCGAAACCTCTAGTGTGAAAGTGACTACTTGTTCTTATAAAGATCTATTTATTTTTTCTCGTCTGTAATTGTTTGAGTATGAGTTTCAAATTATGTTTGTTTCTTGTGCTCTTTTTGACACTTGTCTTTTTATCTTTGAAATGCCACAGAGAGTGGGAAAATCTGTAAGTACAGAGTTCTGCTCGACACGCATTCACAAACACTCGCACACAGTGACATTGATTCACTAATTGTTTATATTTTTGCCTTTAGAAACCAGTTCAACGTGAGGCGCATGCACACTGCGCTCAGACTCAATGAAGTCATCACTAAGAAATCGCAGGAGGCCAAACTTGTTCTGCTCAACATGCCCGGACCACCTAAAAACAGAACCGGTGACGAGAACTGTATCCTATGATTTTGTGCTCGTATGTTTGTCTCACTGTGTTTCTGTGTCTTGAGTATGCTAGTCTTGAATAGCCAGACTATCGGCATAAAATCTGGTCCTGCTTAGACAGAAAGAGACCAGAATGACTGAATGTCATTGGCCAATCTCAGTTAATATTTTATGTGTCGTTTAAGGGAAATCTGAAATGGAAGATACCACAGAAATAGGCCAGAGTGGAAAACATTTATTTAAATAATGATGCAGCACTCTCCGTGAATGGTTATGCATACAACACCAAATAAACTAGTGGTCAAAAAATCTGTCTATTCAAAAGTAATAAGCACTGGTGAGTTGTTTCACATATATTGCTCAAACCTTTATAGCTACTTGTCACACAGGAATGTTGTCACAAGGGCTATATCTCAGTAAGGATAAGATTTGGAGTCAAAAGTCCAATGGCGTAAATACTGTATGTATTTTCTCTAGCTGATGTTTTGTATGTTGGTTTGAAACACCTAATTCAAAACCTTATTAAATTAGAATATTTTTTGTGGATTCTAACCTCCAATGTAAATCTACTATTAAAGACTTTTATTATTTTGAGACACATTTTCTAATTGTAACTCCTCCTAGAACATTCAAGCTACATCTACCAAACCTGCACAGATAGAAACATTCCAGCAACATGCTAGAAATGCTTAGGTACATGCTGAAACTTGTAAGTGCAACATGCTAGCAAGCAATACCTAGCTACATACTACAACATGCTAGCAATGACTAGCTAGATGTTAAAACTTGCTTGCAACACCTAGCTACATGATAAAACATGCTAGAAACGTGCTAGCAACACCTAGCTACATGCCAAAACATGTTAGAAACACCTAGCAACATACTAGCAATGTCTAGCTACATGCTAAAACATGCTAGCATTGTCTAGCTACATGATAAAACATGCTAGAAACGTGCTAGCAACACCTAGCTACATGCCAAAACATGTTAGCAACTCCTAGATACATGCTGTAACATGTTAGAAACACCTAGCAACATACTAGTAATGTCTAGCTATATGATAAAACATGCTAGCAACTCCTAGATACATGCTGTAACATGTTAGAAACACCTAGCAACATACTAGCAATGTCTAGCTACATGCTAAAACATGCTAGCATTGTCTAGCTACATGATAAAACATGCTAGCAACTCCTAGATACATGCTGTAACATGCTAGCAATGCCTAGCTGTATTTTACAACATGCTAGCAACATGTTAGCAACACCTAGCTATATGCTAAAACAAACTAGCAACGCATAGCTGCATGCTAAAGCATGCTCAAAACATGCTAGCAACACCTAGCTACATGATAAAACATGCTAGCAATTTCTAGCAACACCTGGCAACTGTTGTCTGTATAAACTTCCATTTTTAAAAAATTGGATTTTCAAGCCAACCTCAAAGTTTGTGTCTACAAACTTTTCTAGTTGTTATAGCTCTTGTATAAACAAGTGAACATAATCTATTTAGCAAAGACGGGCCACTTCTATTAAAATTAAATGGCATAAATCCAGACAATGGTCATCTCTATATTTCGTATGTTGCCTTGTCCATCTTTGTTGTTTTATGAATTGTGCTTAATAGTTGTTTTATTTATTAAATTGTGCTAAAACGCCAATAATTGGCTGTTCAATGAAGGCATAGGTCTAAAGAGAGGTGTAGATTTTATTTTGGTGGTTGTGAT
Source organism: Myxocyprinus asiaticus (assembly GCF_019703515.2). NCBI lineage: Eukaryota > Metazoa > Chordata > Actinopteri > Cypriniformes > Catostomidae > Myxocyprinus > Myxocyprinus asiaticus. The sequence continues at coordinate 3,759,485 of NC_059352.1, forward strand.
GGTGGGGACATAATTTAATAAAAGGTGCGACAACTTCCCTTTACAGTTGTACTCCAGTATATTGCATACTTGCTACTCAGCTCCTTTTTGAACTTCTAAGCATGACTTTGTTACCCTGCAAACTAATAATCCAGCCAACTAGATAGTAGCTTGCAATTTTGAGAAAGCTTTTGCCATTTTTCTGTGAGGTATGCAATATGCAAAATTATGATTTTTATTACCAGTTCGTTTTCCTGTATTATCACTACGGTTTAAAATATGGTTACTGTAGAAAAACTATGGTAAATTTATTTAATTTTTGTATTTTTTTATTAATCTGTTGCAATATAATATTGACAAACATTAATTACATTTAAAAGAAAAATCAAATAATAAATAAAATTACAATAGGAAATATAGTAATTAATTAGATTTATTTCTTGAATAATTTTTAATGAAAATAAATTAACATTTATTTATTTTTTTATTTTTTTATTTTAGAAGTTAGTTTTATTTCTCTCACTCTCTTTTTCTAAATTAAAAAAAAAACAATTACATTTCAATTTGAGAAGTGCTTTATTACACTGATAATATATAATAATGCCATAGCATAAATACAGAAATTAATTATATTGAAAAGAAAACAAATACAGTTCAAATACAATTAAATACATTATAACGTATTTATTTTTAAATGATAAAACATTATTTCTTTTACATTTTTTGTTTATTTAGTTTTTATTTTAATGAAAGTAAATATATAATTATTTTTAAGGAAAAGTAAATGTTCATTTGAATTTATTATTATTTTATTTTAATTATTTTCACTATCAGTTTTTCATTTATTTCTTTTTATTGTATTAAAATTAAGCAGTTTCAATTTGAAAAGTGCTTTATTACACAAACTAATAATCCAGCCAACTAGATAGTAGCTTGCAATTTTGAGAAAGCTTTTGCCATTTTTCTGTGAGGTATGCAATATATATACAGTTAGTCAATGGTCTTGAAGTCAAGACCAGTAGGTGTGTGTGTGTATAGTTACGTATATTTTCAAATGCATTTACCACTCGTTTCCTTGACTCACCATTAATCAGACATGGAATTCATGGAGGTTTTAAGCGAAGGTCTCAATCGGGTCCTCCTCGTGCGTGGTGGAGGCCGCGAGGTCATCACCATCTACTCTTAAAAACTGACCCCATTTGCCCCCTTTTCCAACTGTCCCATACTTCCCAGCCCCTACTCCAACCCCAACACACAAGAAACTACCCAGTGTTTCCCAAGCAATATCCCAGAGCCCCCTTCAATCAACCTACCCTAACTGAGACACATTCCCATCGACTGGTCTGCAAACCCGTTCTCATTGGCCAAACATCACTCTTGGCGTTCTTTCATTTCTATTTTGTGGTGGACCAGTGATCCACTGATTACTGTGATTACTGTTTAACGATGATGCACTGTTGATGTCAGTGAGTGTTTGGTTGATGCCCCCTCGCTGTAGCTTTCCTCCATGTGCACTACTCTCAACCGTCAATCACCATTCTCACCCAATCAGGAGAAGTCTGGTTCGATTGTTGTTTTGTTTTTAATGTTCTTTGTTTTGAGAAAGAAGATGCAGTACATGACATTCTAGGGTCAATGAAGATGGATTCGACTTTCACAACTATGGCAAACGAATGCTGCAGAAAATTTTTGCTTTGGTAGAAATGGATCTTCTCAACATCTTGTCTCCTGAACTTTGGGAAAAGATTTTCAAGGTTTGAACTCGACCCTCATCATCGAGTTGAAATTCATCAATCGCACTGAAATTGTGAAAAGAGATTTTAGAATTATGAGTGTTTACTGAGAAAACAAGCTTAACAAATTTTGAAGTCAACATGAAATCAAAACTGAATCTATTTACTTTCTAAATACACATTCCTGCTCTTATGGGTGCACGTCATTCATAATTGTTCATCACAGTGCTCCGCCTCTGAAACGACTTTACATTTCAACTGACATCACCAAGCCCTCTTATTTTTCAGTGCCCATCCATTCTCATTGAATATCCTGTTACAGAAATGCAAAATAGGTTGCGAATGCCATTTCATGTTGACTTTAAGATTGATTTGTTTACTGTATGTATATTTCCACACAAAGTCCTTGTGTTTTATCTGCCTTTGTGTCTCATCAACCTCTTTCATCCCTTTTGTTTTTTCCTTTTTGTTTTAAGGTGGCTAGCTATCCCCCTGCTGACTGTAAACACGATATGTGCCAAAAATTAGACTGGCAGGGTGTGCGCCTTACTGTCTGACATCGAAACAGCAAACGAGAGTTGTTTATCAGTGTAACTGAAGCTGTAATTAGCAGAAAAAAGAGCCCCCCCCCACCACAAAAACTAAAACTAAACAAAAAACTACTCCACTCCGAAGTGGTGTAAATAGTGTATAAGGCATTATTACATATCGATGTAGTATTTTTATTGTGAAATAACCGAAGCTTCTGGTGCAAAAAAACGCTGTTTTTTGTGTGGCTACAGGCTTCTCATTATGGTGGCTTAAAGTGTACTCTGTAGTACCGAACTTCCCCTACCCTACAAGCACTCAACCTGCACTGACAGCCACTGTGTAACAAATGATTTAGTGAGTCGATGGATTCATTAAATGAACGTGTGCGTGCGTGTTTGTGTGAGCAAGTGAATGAGTTGCATTCTTGAGCATATGGAAGTTACCCATTTTTCCCCATTTTGCAAAAAGAAAACCGTTCGTTGCATTTACAGATAAATCTATATAAATGATCTATTTCATAGGCAAAATCTATATTATCCTTGGTGGGATATGCCAGAGCTATATAAAAATGTTTTGCCAAACGTAGATTTCACTCGTGCCATATGAATGAAAATGTGCATTTTTGTCAATAGAATTAAAGTATTGATGCCTCGGTCACTTTAAAAAGAGATATAAAATATGATGCTGCGTCCAGTTCGAAATTATCATAATTACAAGTTTTGTCTTGTGAAAACTGCGAACATCCTTATTAATCTGTTTTAATTTGAAAACACTGTTTTCGGGTTACTAACGTCATCATTTCCAAAATATGCGGTAAATGGAGAGCATTTTCGAAATGCTATATTTTCAGTGGAGGAAAGCAGCATTCTAGTGTGGATGAAAGGCTTAAACGTAGTGAAATTAATGAAAGCTCCGGCTTCTCCCATTTGATCGGTTTCAATAGTTAAAGGTTGTTAGGTATCAACCTCTGCTTGATGTCATAATGAGTTACTATTGGGTTAATATTTAGCAAGAGATAAATTTACGTGGGAATATGGTGTTTTGCTGTCATTGTCAACAAAGCTGCGCATGGATGCATTTTTAGGTCAGAGCTGTAATTATGGTAATTTTGACATTTTTAATGTGGCAATAGATTGAGCTGGAATGAAACTAGAGAAGCAAGGGTAGTATAGATTTGAAAATGGATTGAATAATGTCCATAAATCTAAACTCTATGCAGTGCAACTGTAATACATTAGCCAAATCATACAGTCATATCATGATACAGATGCAAATTCATTCTTCAGCCTTCATTTAGGCTAAAAACCAGATAAAATTTTGAGTTTAGGTTAGAAAGTGTATTTTTGAGAACGTAATATGTAAAATTGGGAAGTCATATATTCATTCCATTATTTATTTTTGTAGGGATATAGGCTATTTATAAAGTTTCGTTTTACTATCAATTTCAGATAGAAATACCAACAACTACATATATATATATTCATACGTAAATACATAACTTGAATCACTGGTGAGAAAGTATATAGTTTACAGAAATTACAGATGTATTACAGAAGTTATTTTATGTTTTAAACATTGGAAAACCTCTCATAACATGAATGCTGCTGCTAGTGTATGAATAGATTAATTTGAAATGTGCATTTACATAGAGTGAAAGAAGAAAATATTTAAAGGTATATTTACAAGGTAATCGCGGGGAGGGGTTGACACTGCGAACGCAAACATATACTGCCGTTTGCATCAAAAACAAGCAGTTTTGAAGACCTCAGCCTTATATAATCAGCTTTATCATGTTTTATTTATCTAATTTATATTCTGTTTTTGGCCGAACGGTTGTAAGTTCAACTGACGGCAACAACAGTCACTTTCCACACACTAAATCGGAACGAAACACAACCATGCATTGAAACATTATGTATTTTAACGAAGTACTGCCTGCATAGACTGAGCCTCTGATGATGTTTTAAGAACAAATTAAGATTAGTTAGTTTGAAGATGTTTTTAGCGAACTCTTGCGAAATTTATCGTTCTACTCCTGTCTGCATGGTGTATGTTGGAGAATTTGTTTTAGATGATTTACGTAACGTGTGAAAAGACGTAAATGGCCGTTCCTGGTGAAACGTCAAGGCAGCTTTTTCTGACTGTTGCCAATTGCCGACTTTTTTAAGCAGTGGCAAAACGGCTAAATACCTGCCCAGAGGTATCAAGGGAAAATGTGTGTGTGTGTGTATAGCATTATAATGTGTAGTGTATTGGTACACAGATCATGTTAATTAGATTAGCGTGATTATCGGTGTGCGATGCGCATTGTAGGCGTCATTTTTTGGCTTTGTATATAATATCACTATTGAGACACTGTAGCTACAGGGTTGTTCCTTGTTGTGTTTGTTAGGATGCTTGTCATACACTGAAAAAAAAAAAGTTTTTTTTCCAACAGTAATGTGCAAAATTGATTTTGATGGAAAATGGAACGTAGGGGGTATTTCAATTGACATTTTTAGTTTGCCCACGAGTCTGCTTCTCTTTGAATAGTCCTGGACCATGTAGTTCATCAGCGTGCTTAGTATGCAAGAGAAGTGTGCGTCACATCTGTTCTATGGTGGCTGAGATAGAAATGCACTTTATACAGAGTAATCGTTCTTTACGTCCATGGTGACAGTGACGATTGAGTTGCCAGAGTCATGAGCATGCCAGATCATTTAGACGCCGACGCCTCTAGTGGCAGAAGTGTGAACTGCAGTCATTTCATTTAGAGGAGCAGCCGTACGGTGAAGTTATCGCGTCGAGTTTGCAGACTGGACAGATTTGTTTGCCGCAGTAACGTACTACCTGGAAATATTAATTTTATTATGCTGTCAAAATGTGTGTTTGCAGTTTATTTGGCATGAAATTCTAGCATTTATTTTAATTTATTGAAAATGATTAAAAGAGTATATGTAGAAGTAAAAAAATAAAAATAAAAAAGAGAAAAAAAAAAGAGATATTTCTTACACAAATCACTGAATTGATGTGGTGACATTTCCTTAACAATACCCTTCCTCCCATAAACCCTCCTTCACCATGCATCATTCCACCATTCTAAACCTACAAGCACCGTATTGAAATGTGAACACTGTATAAATCCGATCATATAAAAATTGATATATAAACAAGCGCTTCCACTGCTGGGCTTGGCTCTATTCAAACTGACAGTGGACAGAGTACTATCAGTGTTATCTTTTTCATTTATTCAACATTACATGATAAAACCTGGCTCATGTGTAGCAAGAAGAGAAATCCAGGATTCTGTATTCCATCGTCAAGGAATATTGAGGTGTTCTCTTGGGAGCAGACACATTTTGGAACAAAAAGGGCTCTAAAGTTTACTTTAGTTTTAAAGTTTCTCACCTACTGAGACTGACCCGTGCCAGTTGATGTTCAAAAAATGGAAATCTCACTTTATTTTGAGAGTATTCATTGAATTAACCTAGCCCCATAACATACCTTGACCTCTGAGGTCACTTCAAGCTTTTAAGGCTAGTATTTGTTTTGTGAAACATTCCAGTAACATTGCATGAACACTGAACATGCAAACCGCAACTTCAGTATGTCTGCAAGCTCTTAAAGGGATAGTTCACCCTAAAATGAAAATTCAGTCATTGTTTACTCACCCCTGTGTTGTTATAACCCCATATGACTTTCTTTCTTTTTCTTAACACAATGGGAGAATTTTGGGAAAAAAAATAGCAGTTTATAGTGACCACCTCTTCAAGCTTCAAAAGGACACAAAAGTATAATTCAGAACTCTAATAAATAATTCCATGACACTCATGTCTTGTTCTGAAGCAATACGATAAGGTTTGGTGAGAACCCGAAATCTAATGTATTATTGATTGAAAATCTTCAACGACCATTGGTCTCCTGTGTGTGTTCACGAGAAAGACTGCACGCGAGCTTTAGAGCTCCCTGGATGAGATCAGAACACTGGAGCTGCTCGCGAGGTGGGGCGTTCAAGCGAAAACTTGTTTTGTTTCAATTCAACAGGACCACCAGCGATATTAACAACAGAAAACACAACATAGCTGCACACAAATCAGAGAACAGAACTTACAAATATGTCTGAAGAGTTTGTAGTCGAAAAATAGATGCAGTTCTAAGACAGACTTTATTGTCCCAAAGGAAATCTGTCTTGGACACATACAGTACAGTATCTGCTGTTTAAATATAAATAACAGAGTGCATACATACAGTACATACACAGACTACTCTATACCCTGAACTGGAGAGAAAGGCAGAGGGAGCGGGAATGTCTGTCACCTCTTCTCCATTCTGAACCTGTGTGTGTGTGTGTGACAGACCTCCGTCTGAAGTGACCGTCGCGAAAACACTCGGAAGGTGTAACATTCAAGTGAGAGTAGTTTTAACCGGCAAGTGTGATGCTGGCTTCAATATAATGTTATCAGAATGATTTTGGACCAGTGCCAGTTCATGGTGAATGCGACTCACGTCGTACGCCAAACGTGCAGTCTGTCTCACGAACACGCGCAGGTGACCAACGGCCGTTGAAGATTTTCAATAAATAATACATTCGATTTCAGGTTGTTTCTCACCTAACCTTATTGTATTCCTTCAGAACAAGACATGAGTCTCATGGAATAATTTATTAAACTTCTGAATTATACTTTTGCATTCTTTTGAAGCTTGAAGAGGTGGTCACCATAAACTGCCATTGTATGACATCACTGAGCACAACATTTTTCACAATTTCTCCCTTTGTGTTAAGAAAAAGAAAGAAAGTCACATAGGGTTATAACAATACAGGGGTGAGTAAACGATGACTGAATTTTCATTTTTGAGTGAACTTTAAGAGTACAAATTTTGAAATGCGAAAAAATCCACGTGCAACAGTTCAAATAGAGCCAGGACCCAGGTCTGTTGTCCTGTTCAACGCATGCACAGTATCCTGAACAAACTGATATATATATATATTTATATATTTTTAATATATATATATATATATATATATATATATATATATATATAAATGTTTTGTGATACACAGTATTATGTTCACGCCAGCTTAAGTTATTTGAATTGTAAATGTGTTATTTTTACAAGATGTTTGGTGTTCTTGTTCTATACAACAATTTCTTTGGATCAGTTAGTATATTAGTGTGAATGAATATTGATTGGTTAAAAGGGTCTATTTTTACTATAGTTAGTTTAGCCAACAAAAAAAAAAGACCATTTTGCTTTTATTGTTATGATCACACAGTTAATTTATCTAAAGAAGAACTGATTACCAAAGTATATTTATGTTAACCTGCATATGTCTTTAGTGTATTAAAAAAAAAGTGTCATTCTAATGAATAATAAAAGAAGATTGAGGGTGTATTACGTTTAGCAGTAAAATCATTATTATTTACACCAGTGTTGTACTCATGCCTTAAATACACAAATTGGCAGCTATATGTTAACTGATTTACTAGAAGTGCAATGTGTATGGTTAATAATGTTTTTATATATATATACACACACACACACACACACACTACTGGTCAAAAGTTTTGAAACACTTATTCTTTATTATTATTATTTTTCACATTTTAGAATAATAGTAAAGTCATCAAAACTATGGAATATCATAAATGGAACTATGAGAATTATGTTGTGACTAAACAAAATCCAAAATAAATCAAAACTGTGTTATATTTTAGCATCTTTTTAGAATTTGCAGACATGTACTCTTGACATTTTCTCAACCAACTTCTTGAGGTATCACCCTGGGATGCTTTTTAAACAGTATTGAAGGAGTTTCCATCTATGTTGGGCACTTATTGGCTGCTTTTCTTTATTATTTGGTCCAAGTCATCAATTTCAAAAACTTTTTTTTTTTTATTACATTTTAGTTTTATAATGAAATAAATTAATATGGTGGCACAATAATATTTTTGTCTACAAAAATAATTTCAAACATTTAAGCATACGCCTTCAGATCAAAAGATTTTTAAGATCATGAGAAACATTTCAGTCGTGTTTCAAAACTTTTGACAGGTAGTGTGTGTATATATACACTGGCAGCCAAAAGTTTGGAATAATATACAGATTTTGCTCTTATGGAAAGAAATTGTTACTTTAATTCACCAAAGTAGCATTCAACTGATCACAAAGTATAGTCAGGACATTACTGGTGTAAAAAACAGCACCATCACTATTTGAAAAAAGTCATTTTTTATCAAATCTAGACAGCAGCCATCACTCCAACACCTTATCCTTGAGTAATCATGCTAAATTGCTCATTTGGTACTAGAAAATCACTTGCCATTATATCAAACACAGCTGAAAGCTATTTGGTTCATTAAATGAAGCTTAACATTGTCTTTGTGTTTGTTTTTGAGTTGCCACAGTATGCAATAGACTGGCATGTCTTAAGGTCAATATTAGGTCAAAAATTGCAAAAAAGAAAAAGCTTTCTCTAGAAACTCGTCAGTCAATCATTGTTTTGAGGAATGAAGGCTATACAATGCTTGAAATTGACAAAAAACCGAAGATTTCATACAAAGGTGTACACTACAGTCTTCAAAGTCAAAGGACAACTGGCTCTAACAAGGACAGAAAGAGATGTGGAAGGCCAGATGTACAACTAAACAAGAGGATAAGTACATCAGAGTCTCTAGTTTGAGAAATAGACACCTCACATGTCCTCAGCTGACAGCTTCATTGAATTCTACCCGCTCAACACCAGTTTCATGTACAACAGTAAAGAGAAGACTCAGGGGTGCAGGCCTTATGGGAAGAATTGCAAAGAAAAAGCCACTTTTGAAACAGAAAAACAAAAAGAAAATGTTAGAGTGGGCAAAGAAACACAGACATTGGACAACAGATAATTGGAAAAGAGTGTTATGGATCTTAACCCCATTGAGCTTTTGTGAGATCAGCTAGACTGTAAGGTGCGTGAGAAGTGCCCGACAAGACAGTCACATCTATGGCAAGTGCTACAGGAAGTGTGGGGTGAAATGTCACCTGAGTATCTGGACAAACTGACAGCTAGAATGCCAAAGATCTGCAAAACTGTCATTGCTGCACGTGGAGGATTTTTTGATGAGAACTCTTTGAAATAGTTTAAGAAGATCTGAACATTTTTTTCAAATTGTAATAGTAATTTTTCACGTTATTAATGTCCAGACATTGTGATCAGTTAAATGCCACTTTGGTGAATAAAAGTAATAATTACTTTCCATAAGAGCAAAATCTGTACATTATTCCAAACTTCTGGCCGCCTGTGTGTGTGTGTGTATGTGTGTATATATATATATATATATATTTTAGCCCAGTTTTTAAATTCTAGTTTTCTAGCTCTCAAACTAAAAGGACTAAAAAAAAAAAAAATGAAAAAAAAAAAAAAATGCTTGAGTGGATAATCGCTAAAATCTAAAAATTATTTTGAATCCAGCTCAGACATATTTGGACTCGCTGAACATCTGTGTTGAGTTTGTTCACTAATTTGATTTAATGCATGCTGCTCTGACTCTAAATTTTAATTAGATGAGCTGCGTTGCTATGCTGCATGGCAACGAAAAACAGCCTGTAGTTAGGCTAATTCTGATTGGATGAGCTGCGTTGCTGTGCTGCATGGCAACGAAAAACAGGCTGTAGTTAGGTTAATTCTGATTGGATGAGATGCGTTGCTATGCTGCATGGCAACAAAAACTACAGTTAGGCTAATTCTGATTGGATGAGGTGCGTTGCTATGCTGCATGGCAACAAAAACTACAGTTAGGCAAATTCTGATTGGATGAGATGCGTTGCTATGCAGCGTGGCAACGAAAACTACAGTTAGGCTAATTCTGATTGGATGAGCTGCGTTGCTGTGCTGAATGGCAACGAAAAACAGGCTGTAGTTAGGTTAATTCTGATTGGATGAGATGCGTTGCTATGCTGCATGGCAACAAAAACTACAGTTAGGCTAATTCTGATTGGATGAGGTGCGTTGCTATGCTGCATGGCAACAAAAACTACAGTTAGGCAAATTCTGATTGGATGAGATGCGTTGCTATGCAGCGTGGCAACGAAAACTACAGTTAGGCTAATTCTGATTGGATGAGCTGCGTTGCTATGCTGCATGGCAACAAAAACTACAGTTAGGCAAATTCTGATTGGATGAGATGCATTGCTATGGAGCATGGCAACGAAAACTACAGTTAGGCTAATTCTAATTGGATGAGCTGCATTTCTATGCTGCTTGGCAATGAAAAACAGCCTGTAGTTAGGCTAATTCCGATTGGATGAGCTGCGTTGCTATGCTGCATGGCAACGAAAAACAGCCAGTAGTTAGTTTAATTCTGATTGGATGAGATGCGTTGCTATGCTGCATGGCAACAAAAACTACAGTTAGGCTAATTCTGATTGGATGAGGTGCGTTGCTATGCTGAATGGCAACGAAAAACAGCCTGTAGTTAGGTTAATTCTGATTGGATGAGATGCGTTGCTATGCTGCATGGCAACAAAAACTACAGTTAGGCTAATTCTGATTAGATGAGGTGCGTTGCTATGCTGCATGGCAACAAAAACTACAGTTAGGCAAATTCTGATTGGATGAGATGCGTTGCTATGCAGTGTGGCAACGAAAACTACAGTTAGGCTAATTCTGATTGGATGAGCTGCGTTGCTATGCTGCATGGCAACAAAAACTACAGTTAGGCAAATTCTGATTGGATGAGATGCGTTGCTATGGAGCATGGCAACGAAAACTACAGTTAGGCTAATTCTAATTGGATGAGCTGCATTTCTATGCTGCTTGGCAATGAAAAACAGCCTGTAGTTAGGCTAATTCTGATTGGATGTGCTGCGTCACTATGCAGCATGGCAACGAAAACTACAGTTAGGCTAATTTTGATTGGATGAGCTGCGTTGCTATGCTGCATGGCAATGAAAAACAGCCTGTAGTTATGCTAAAGAACTAGGCCTAAATTAATTTGTATTATTATAGTAGATCTGATTATTTTTGTAATTAAATCTATTTCTTTAACTAGGTTCTTTTATCTTATTGCTGTTGTCACAGTTTTAACAAAGGTCTTAACAGTTGAGAGCCAATGAATTACTTTGATCTACCCATTAATGCATGCTAATTAGAATGTTTGCAAATGAGATTAATTGATTCTAGATCAGCATAAGCCCTATATGGAAAAAAGGCAGAATCCCTCAGGCTTGTTTTTGATTCATTTGAAGTGAAAATGTTTTGTACCACATTTGAAAGGGAATGTAGTGGTGGAAAAAGATTTTCCGATTTTTCACAAGATGTTTTATTTTAGTCCTTTCTGGGATATATGGTCATATTGCCATGTAGTGTATTCCTATGTGTTTTCAGTTGAATGTGTGCGTGTAAAATGACGTACACACTATAGACCTGGGACCATAGACAAGGGTGGATGGGTGGTCCTGTAAATATAGCAGAAATAGTGTTGGTGTTTATTTGTGTCAGTGCAAGTTTGACATTTTAAAAAGATAAATAATGAGTATTATCTATTGTGTTTCATGGTACATAAAGAAAACAATGTAGTTTTATCTTACATTTCAAATGCTTTCTATGGCTTCTGCAAAATTCCCATTCCATTTTACAGATTTGTCAGCACAAAATGCAATAAACGACTACCATTTTCACATGGATTATTCAATCAAATCTTGGTTCATGATTCAAGGCTGGCTCATTAAGGTTTCTGCATCCCTGTGTGATCCAATTAGATTTGTTCACAAATTAAACTGTTATAAATTCACAACAGTTGTAAAGTTTACAGCTCACTAGAGGGGGTAATTATAATCAATGACTTAAATTTTGGTCAGTCGTATGGTTTTCAAAGACATGGAACATAGTGTATGAATCATACTTTCATAGTGACATCAGAGACACAATTACTGTATCTAAAATGAATTTATTAAGTCAGAAGTTAGCTGGTATATACAATGAACAAATTTTATATAAAACAACAGAAATATTCAAATTCCAAAAGATGCAGTGTTACAATCATGCACCGAATAGGTTTCCATCTAACACAAAAAGGACAAATAAAACCGTAAAACCAGAAAATTATGACTTCAACTCTGACTTTACAGAAAACACACATCAAGGTTTTTTCTTATCATAAATGACAACGGGGAAAAAAAATTAATTTATGATAATTCAGAGCAATGATGGTCCTTGAGAGATTCTGTTTCAGTAATGACGAGAATAGTGGGACATGGATGGTGGCCCCTGATCCATCCCCTGCCCTGGCCTAGATGCTTGCCCTGAGCCTCCCATACTGACCAAGTGGTTAATGGGCCCACTCTGGATGAGCGTATCTAGGGCTTTCTGCACACTGGGGTTATCAAAGTTAATCCCAGTGCCCGAGGTTGCCGATGACCTCGGGGGGCCTGGCAAACGAGGAAGAGGGGGCCTCAGGTTAGTGCGGGGGTTTATCATACCCTGTGGCTGGACGGCAGCTATTTTGGGCATGCCGGTGGCAAGCGAGGACTGGAGCCCGGTGGATTGAGGGCCGAGTTTGGAGGTGTAGGACTGCAGTTGGGGTGCTGGAGCAGGGCTGGCCGCTGAAGTGGCACCGGTGCCGCTGTTGAACATGCTGAGGATTTTAGCTTGGAGTTCCTGCTGTTGGTTGGCGGTCGAGGCAGGGGTGGGCACAGGGGGCAGGTGGGTATGCATGGAGAGACTTGAATATGTTGGTTGGGCTGAACCGGGCAGAGTCTGGGTTGGCTGAGCGGCCTCATGAGTGGCGGCTGGGGGGAGTGTTCCTAGAGAGGTGGGGGAAAAAAACAAGAGAAAGGTAAGACTTGATAGGTGAGCTGCAATACACTACAGCAGGGTTTTTCAAACTGTGCTCCAGAAGGAACACCAAAGTTAATGCATTTACTTAAATATTATCTGGAAAATATCTAATTAACTGATTTGTAGTCATTTTAATATTTTTAGTACAATTCCTAATGAAAGCCAAATATTTCTGAGCCCCTTAGAGGACAAGGTGGGAATTTGTTTTCTAAAATAGTTTTGCGTTCTCTCGCAAAACTATTTACCACGGTTTTACATGGCAGTAACCATATTTTAACCTTGATATTTGTAGTAAAAGCATAGTAATACAGGAAAACAAAAACTATGGTAATAAGAATATTTTTTTGGTTATGGTTTTACTATAAATACCATGAAAAAAACCACAGTAAGCACACAATTAACCATGGTTAATCCCTAGTAAAACCACGATTAGTAGTGTTGTCAAAAGTACCAAATACTGGTACCGAGTCGGTACTAAACTAAAAAAAAATGTCATGATACCAGTGTTTGTGCAGTACCAGTATTACTGAGCACTGGTAAAAAATTTAATGAATGTGTGAAGCAGACAGCTCATACACTGGAAACTCCATTGACATCGAGAATCATTTGAGCTGTATGACATTAATACAGACATGGGCAATTTACTGCCCACGGGCCGGATCTGGCCCTCCACATGGTTTAATGTTTATCCAGAAAGTTTTTTTTTTCATTGGATATTTCAGTTATCTTGCATTGGGACCTAACGCACCTCCACAAGCGTTTAACATGCTCAGGGTTGCCAGATACGAGACGCAACACCCCCAATTTGAGATTTAAAATTGCGCAAATTGGAAATATTCTGCCTAATCTTATACTTATTTTGTGCAATCTGGCAACCATGCATGCTAGTGCGCTCTTTCTAGCTCTCGCGTTTCCCTTTGAACAAACTTAGCGATCTCTAGTGCAATATTCTGCTCAGGGAAAAGTGTTATACGGCCACTCTGTGTCCATTCTTGAGGCTGCTTGTTATATTTGGTGCTACTAAGTTTGCAGGTAAACCTTCTCAGTGATGAAATTAAATCTAAAAGTAGATCTTGGCATCACTGACACGTGAGCAAAAGCAAGCGAGAGACGAATATGTATATGTAACTCTTGCAGTAATAATTTGTCAGTCATGTAGCCCGTTTTATTCAGTTGTGTGCTAAATGGAAAGTCAAACCATTGACGAGACCTGCATCATGATCCTTTTAGCGTGTAAAAGGGTAATGTTTTGAGAACAAAATAAGTAAACAGGCCCGCTTTGTGACAAACATAAAATTTCTATCATTTTAGATTAATTTTTTTATTAAAACAGACCCCTGATGTAGAGAGTGTTAAATTGAATAATTAACAGGGAAGTACAGATGGTCAAATAAATAATTTATAATAAGCTCAGCCTTTATTCAGTTTTTTAATGCCTGATAGAAAACTATCTACCATTGCAGAATAGTCCAATTAGTCACAAATACACTTCAGAAAATTGAGTACACAACCATTTTTGGGCTTAAAAGATACAAAAACTAGGGATGCACCGATACTGACGTTTTTAGACGGATCGGGTATCAGTCCGACGAGCCCGATCCAAATCCGATACTGCGTGTTAGTCATGTTCGTTACTGTCAAGCTCAAAAAATGATATAAAAACACCATTAAAGTAGTTCATATGACTCATGCATTTTATTCAAAGCCACTTGAAGACGTGTAATAGCTCTGTGAATCACAAAAGGCTGCGTTTAATAAGTAAATCTATAAAATGCACGTGCAACTCCAGCATGTCAATGAATGCCGCTGCTCTGACGACACACACGTGCGCCTATTTTTAGCCTTCACGCCGTGCGCAGTATTTGAGCGCTACTCACGAACAACATCTCAATAGTTGCCCACCCCTGGATTAAAAGAACAGAGCACTAATCTACTATGAAGCACATGTCCACTATATTTATAATTAAATCACAGCATTTGCACTTTACCGATCACACTGGGCCATGTAGCGAACCGTTTATCCGTCAGAAGAAGCTTCCGTCAAACCACAACTCAAAATAAAAGCACGATTCAAAATAAAAGCTAGACGCCTGAAATTGGAGAAATTAAAACTGAAATATTACAACTGTATAGTAAAATGTAATATTCAGTGTAGTAATATTAATACAATTTAAAAAAATGTTGATAATAATTAAAGCAATATATCACAAACAAGAGTGCTGAATAAAATTGTTAACCGAAACGTAATTGTTCTATTTTTCACTCGTTAAACGTTTTTAAAAGTTAAGAATTTGATTAGACACCACGTGGATGATGAAATTAAATTAAACTTTAAAACATGCAATTATAAAAAATTAATTTAGAAAAAGGGGAAAAAAAGAATTGGGAAAAAATAAAACAGATTTCATAAGGGCCCTACTTAAAAACAGTTACTTAAGTTAATTAAGCAATGCATCCTTAATTGAGAAACACGATGAAAACATGCATTTATTTTAATTTATTATTTACATTGAAATGTATCTTTAAATAGAATAAAAGAGTGTTCAATAGCACTTTATCATATTTTTTGCTGCAGTATCGAAGACCGTGAAATTTCACTGGTATTGGTACCGACTACTGTAAATATATTATTATAAATATATAAATATTATTGATTAATACATGGATACAGTATACTAGTTACTACAATATTACTATAGTAAAACCATGGTTCCCGACCAAAAAAAAAAAAAAAAAAAAAAAAAAAAAAAAAAATGAAAAACATGGAATTGTCGTGGTTACATATAGTAAAGCCATGGTTTTACTACAGTAACGATAATTAAAACTATGGTTACTTCAGTCTACAATATTACTATACTATAACCAGTCAAACTATGGTATTTGTATAGTAAAACCATAACCACAAAATTATGATTTTTATTACCATAGTGTTCCTGTATTATCACTATGGTTTCACTATATCAAGGTTAAAATATGGTTACTGTAGTAAAACCATAATAAATACAGGTGCATCTCAATAAATTAGAATGTCGTGGAAAAGTTCATTTATTTCAGTAATTCAACTCAAATTGTGAAACTCGTGTATTAAATAAATTCAGTGCACACAGACTGAAGTAGTTTAAGTCTTCGGTTCTTTTAATTGTGATGATTTTGGCTCACATTTAACAAAAACCCACCAATTCACTATCTCAAAAAATTAGAATATGGTGACATGCCAATCAGCTAATCAACTCAAAACACCTGCAAAGGTTTCCTGAGCCTTCAAAATGGTCTCTCAGTTTGGTTCACTAGGCTACACAATCATAGGGAAGACTGCTGATCTGACAGTTGTCCAGAAGACAATCATTGACACCCTTCACAAGGAGGGTAAGCCACAAACATTCATTGCCAAAGAAGCTGGCTGTTCACAGAGTGCTGTATCCAAGCATGTTAACAGAAAGTTGAGTGGAAGGAAAAAGTGTGGAAGAAAAAGATGCACAACCAACCGAGAGAACCGCAGCCTTATGATTGTCAAGCAAAATCGATTCAAGAATTTGGGTGAACTTCACAAGGAATGGACTGATGCTGGGGTCAAGGCATCAAGAGCCACCACACACAGACGTGTCAAGGAATTTGGCTACAGTTGTTGTATTCCTCTTGTTAAGCCACTCCTGGCGTCTTACCTGGGCTAAGGAGAAGAAGAACTGGACTGTTGCCCAGTGTTCCAAAGTCCTCTTTTCAGATGAGAGCAAGTTTTGTATTTCATTTGGAAACCAAGGTCCTAGAGTCTGGAGGAAGGGTGGAGAAGCTCATAGCCCAAGTTGCTTGAAGTCCAGTGTTAAGTTTCCACAGTCTGTGATGATTTGGGGTGCAATGTCATCTGCTGGTGTTGGTCCATTGTGTTTTTTGAAAACCAAAGTCACTGCACCCGTTTACCAAGACATTTTGGAGCACTTCATGCTTCCTTCTGCTGACCAGCTTTTTAAAGATGCTGATTTCATTTTCCAGCAGGATTTGGCACCTGCCCACACTGCCAAAAGCACCAAAAGTTGGTTAAATGACCATGGTGTTGGTGTGCTTGACTGGCCAGCAAACTCACCAGACCTGAACCCCATAGAGAATCTATGGGGTATTGTCAAGAGGAAAATGAGAAACAAGAGACCAAAAAATGCAGATGAGCTGAAGGCCACTGTCAAAGAAACCTGGGCTTCCATACCACCTCAGCAGTGCCACAAACTGATCACCTCCATGCCGCGCCGAATTGAGGCAGTAATTAAAGCAAAAGGAGCCCCTACCAAGTATTGAGTACATATACAGTAAATGAACATACTTTCCAGAAGGCCAACAATTCACTAAAAATGTTTTTTCCTAGAGAGGTGGGGGAAAAAAACAAGAGAAAGGTATTATGTATTCTAATTTTTTGAGATAGTGAATTGGTGGGTTTTTGTTAAATGTGAGCCAAAATTATCACAATTAAAAGAACCAAAGACTTAAACTACTTCAGTCTGTGTGCAATGAATTTATTTAATACACGAGTTTCACAATTTGAGTTGAATTACTGAAATAAATGAACTTTTCCACAACATTCTAATTTATTGAGATGCACCTGTATATTGCGAGGGAACGCAAAACAATTTCAGAAAAAAATAAAATAAAAACAACTCAAAAAATAAAATAAAAAATAAATAAATAAATAAATAAAACTGCTCTGTCCTCTAAGGGGCGCTGTAAAATATTCTTTGGGACCCCCCCAAAAAAAAAAAACACTGTTTTTCACACATGACATAAAAAGGTTTTTATGGATGAAAATGCTCGATACATTTATTAGGAAGCAGGTCTCTCACTAGGGGATCGTCGTATTTGGCGGTCCTTAACATCAAAAAGTTTGAAAACGCCTGTAATACAGCATTATGTAGCTTGATACACCTAATATACAAAATAAGTACACATCTCTTCCAAATAGTGCAGGTCACTCACCAGGTTCAGTGCTTCCTCTGATAAGACGTTCACGTTTATCTCTCAGATAATCAGTTAGCCTTGCCAACTCTTCTGGAGTCATAAACCTGAGAGATGTAAAGATAATCCACCATATTAATCCTAGTCAGACTGAGCAAGCATACAGATTTATGAATTTGCATTAAAATAAAAATAGTACCATCTCAATTTAACAATCTGATCATTCTTTTTTCATTTTGTGATGGTTTACAATCTTTTGAAAGTTAAAATAAATTCTTCTAACCCGATTAGAAGAACTACAAGCAAGCAGGGTCCGAAATTTTGTTTGGCAGGTGAATTTCACGGTGTCATACGCCACTTTGGTGGGCACTTTTTTGTCAGTTTGTGTCAGCTTGTAAAATAATGTAACATGTTCCAGTTTTGTCATCAAGGGGGCTCTGTAGGTCTTCAGTCAGTAAGGTTGCAGGTCTTTACATGGTTCGGCTCTCATTAGCTAGTCCCGCTGCTCATTGAAAAGTCTCAGTTAGTTGTAGGGATGCTGCGCTCATGTACTTGTATGTGTAGAGCCGGTGTTGTGTTACACCCAGCTGCTTTTACGAGCTGCTTGGCTCACACTCACGCGCTCTGTTTGTAGCAGATTACCGCAAGCAGAGCGCTAATTCCCTTCATACAGACTACATATTTATTTATTTAAATAGCAGCCGTTTGCAGTTTTATTAATCACTTTGAGTCACATAGGGACCGGCTTTTCCAGAGGTGAAAACTTCTGTAGGGCGTGTCTACAGCATTTACACACTGCTGTCACTTGTAACTGACCTATCAGAAAATGTATACTGTGCTGATTATGCAGGAAATATTAAACATGAGCATATACTGTATCTGTGATTATTAGAAGAAATTGATTGGAATATCTGGCTAAATACAACATAACTGGTGACATTAACAAGCCTGTAATCGTATATTACTCTTGAATTAATAATATGGATAATCCCTTCACATTATGTAATTTTATGTTCCGGAACACGAGACTCAACACAATTTCCTGCACTCACTCTGCTCAAATCATAATCAAAAGCTGCTTGTTTCTCTTATGCATGGGTAAATAAACACTCGACAGCATAAAGAGCTTGAGAAAAACATGCATCAGTCCAAATGCAACAGCCAGCGTTATCTGAAGTTGTGAAATGAGTCTAATTTTTTCTGGCATCTTCTCGACCAATATCCAGTTCAGACACCCATAGAACTTAAATAGCGATATTTAAAGGGCTCAAGTGCTGGAAAGTGCAGATTTACGGGCTTTTACTAACATGTCAATTCGCACTGGATTAATATTACCAGGGGTTATTTTTACAGGCCGTTTTATAGTAGGTAAAACACGCTGTAAAAAGTTTGGGAAAATTACTGATATGACTGATTTGCACGGGATTAAATTTACTGAGAACTGAGACACTCTGGTAATTATTACATTACCCCACATCCCCATATAAAACTAATCCTGTCTGAATAGGGCTTAATACTACTACTACTACTAATAATAATAACAGATCAATAGTAATTGTATAATATTTAAGCAATATCTCACACTTGTGATGCTCTGTTATGCAGCACTTTATTTGACAAAATTAACTCAAATGTTGTATTTTGGTGAGGTTCTGATTAACACCACATCATTTGATAAAAATAGCAGTATTATGTTGAAAATGAATTGTTCTATTTTCATTTGATTAAAGTTTTAATTAAATTAACTTTGCACAATTTTGATGATAACATTGAAATAAACGTATGGATTTCAGAAAAAAAAAATGAAACAAACGGGTATCAGTATCGACGAGTACTGAAAAGGAAGTATCGGTACTCATTCTAAAAAAAATTTGGTAAGAGGACATCCCTAGTTAGCAGTAAATCTATGGGCTCTTTTTAGTGAATCAAAGACTTATGAATCAGTTGGAGCTGACTGAATTAACTGACTCACTCCAAATAAACCAAGAACTGTTACTGTGTTATGTGAACTTAATCATGAGTTACTTACTGGTCGTTCATATGACAACATGTAGTTTAAAAAACATATTTAGTTTTGTTGGAATAAGTGAATAATCTGAAAAATAATTTTAAATGGACTATTTGGCAAATAAATATTTCATAAATAAAACAATACAATTCTTTAACCCTTGTGCATCAATTTAAAAAAGTTACTCAAAGGTCCTTGGAGGACAGAAATGTCCGCATCAAAAAACTGCAATCAGTCCTGATCATAACTACCAAATATTCATCAAACATACATTTTCAGGATTTTATCCCTTTAAATGCCAGTTTGTTTATATAATGCCACTGTAGTTTTTTTTTGTTTGTTTTTTTTTTTACACACACACTTCTCAATACACACATACAAAACACACTCTGACATCCATACCAACACACCCACACAATTTTTAGCTGCATCATTTATTTAATTGGCCTGCAGTGCTCTATAATACAGCAAACAGAAAATAGGGAAAAAGCATGAATTTGCTCCATAGGCTAAACATGAGTAAAATGGTGCCATCTGGTGGAATATATAAAAAAAAAAAAAAAATTTTTGAAGCCAGGGCTCGTTAATGAAAGCATAATATCATATAATTCATGATTTTATGCTTTAATGGCACTGGGATCAAATATTGCAAGTTTCAATGGGGACATTTTTGTCCTGAAGGTCCTGAGTGTAACTATTTTGTGTACACAGTGTATTATAGATGTATTATAGGAACTGAGGTTGAAATATCAAAATTCCCCCAAAAATACACACCTTTGGCAAAATGTATGCCGTTGGCATTAACGCAGACAAAATGATCAAAAAAACTAAGATGAAAGACAAATGTCCTGAAGGTCACACAAGGGTTAAAAAAGCAGTTCACTTTTAAACATGCTTACAGTATTGTTTATTTGTCTCATGTCTGTAAAATGCAATAAAATAAATAAATCATAAAAATAGCTGGTAAGAAATCTAACTGGCTGGTAAATGTTTTCAACTACCAGCCACCTTGGCTGGTGGGGTAAAAAGCTAATTTCAGACCTTGCAAGTAAGCCTTTCAAATTGATAATTTTTCCAAAAACGTGGAATCTCCGTGACAATTTTTACATTTTTGCAATTTAATTTAGGAGGGTAGAAATTACACTCTTCAATTTAAAATTTGGTGGGATATTAGAATATTCCCCAGTCTTTTAAATAGGAGTGAGCTAAAATATTTACAAACTCCACTGTATAATTCAGCCAAGCAGTTATTTATGGCATTTTCTAGGAAATGCTCTTGAATAACAATTGTGCATATTTCTACAGAAACATTACCAAACACTTCCCTAAAAAAGAAATGGTAATGTATATGTTGACCCACCTGCCCTCTGACAGCAGTGTGATTGCGGTCAGGACAGAGACTGGGTGTCCCTCTCGGTCAAGCTCCCTCATCAACACATCATCGGCCATCTTAGCTGCCTTCCTGGCAATCTCGTCTCTTTCTTTGGCGCGGTGCTCCGCTTTAAAAGAGTCAAAGTTGTGGGCCACCAGCACCATGGCATCCTGCATAGGCATGTTCCTGTGTTCTGCAGCATACAGAAAAAATGTTTTGTTAAATAGTGTATATTCAAAGTCAAGTGCTGTACAAACATCTCTGCGAAGAATGACTAAAAATCAACTTTGGATTTGATTCAAGTAGTTTGCAAATATTTAGTGTCCTTTAGTCGCAATGGCAGCTTCCAACGCTTCATGAGTCATTTGTTTGGGAATCGGGAATGTGTGCTTCATGGCTCAAATACGGTTCCGGCATTTAATAATGGAAATGGTTCCAAACAAGAACCAGATTTTGGTTCCCAAACCTACTTAACATGCATGTATGTATTAGTAGAAATCGTAATTTTGTCATTCAGAAACCAATGAGCCTGTTGACGTGCACAGTAATACGCTGAAAACGTCCAAAAATCAGCTTATTTAAAAGATCCGACAAAGTTAGAAAACCGCGTTTACGTGAGATTAGAAACAATCAAGTTATTTTCTGCTCCTGACTTTAAACGTTCACTGGATAAGCCGGTAAGAACATCGGCAAAGGTGTTTACATGCAATGCAAAACTAAGGTCATGGGCAAAAACCTACCCGTGTTGATCGGTTTATTCTTTCGCCGTTTACGACTGTACACAGATAAATGAAAGCCGTTTAATGCGTTTACATGACCACACACATTGTCGACTTATTAACCTTGCACGACGCTGCGTCCACATGCATGGACGTTGTATTTTGATTCTCTATATGCAACGCATAATTTCATTTCATTTTAAATCGACTGATCTCAGTGCAGTAGACTCTGCCGCTCTCAGTAGTGTGTTAAAATTTCCACGTATGGATTCATGTGATCAAACAACATGGCGTCGATCACAGAGGAGTTTGTGTTTGGTTGAAACGCCAACAAAACTACATCTGGCGAGAACCTGAAGACATTTTTTACATTAAAATCTGTTTGAGTCAAAAGATTTTAGAAAAGTCTGAGTCTCTAGTTTCATCCGACGTGCCATTTTTAAAATCCGAGTAATTTATCGCAAAACAGCACACTGATAAACACAATGACCACTTTCGTGGACTGTACGCTCAGTTTCAGTTAAAATATCCTATATTTACTGTCTGTGCATTATCACATTGAGAATCAATGGATGCATCCAAAAACTGGAAAATGTTGCTTTCAGAGGCTTTATATGGAGTTAAGATGAAAATAAGGTGCATTTTGAACTGTTCTGAGATCAGTGCAGACAGACAGCACACTGGAGGTTAAGTCATTCACTAAATAGGGAGCAAGGGAGCATCCTTAAGTGCATTCACTCCTAAAATCTGATCAAAAGTTCAGTTTCAGGCTGCAGATGATGTTTGGATCACTCAACATGTGAGTGGTGGTGGTGTAGTGGACTAAAGCACTGAACTAGTAAATGGAAGGTTGTTGGTTCAATCCCCACAGCCACCACCATTGTGTCCTTGAGCAAGGCACTTAACTCCAGGTTGCTCCAGGGGGATTGTCCCTGTAATCAGGGCACTGTAAGTCGCTTTGGATAAAAGCATCAGCCAAATGCATAAATGTAAATGTTTGACAGACATGGGACAATGATAATCAGTACATAGATTAAAATGTTATAACGGACAGTTTTATTTTAACATGGTTGGCAGTGATTGGATGATGCTGGTCATTACTTTGAATCAGAATTAATTATGCAAATTTCTGATATAATGTCTGTAACGTCTCAAAACATGAATAACCAACACTCCTGGAAACATGATAAACAACGTTACATAGAAAACTGCTGCCTTTTTTTTTTTTTTTACCACTTTTGAAAAATATTGTTTAATACAAATATTTTTGACATTTCCAAAATCACTCTGTTTGGGGTAAAAAAGAAAAAAAAGAAAGGAACATGGCAAGTGAATATGTATCAATGATCAAACTCTTTGTGGAAGAACATGTACCTTGTGGGGTTCCAAAGAGGATGTTGACCGTACAGGAGCGATGCACCTCGTGCTGCTGGGTGATAATGATGGCGAAGGGTGTACGAGCCCGACTCACATCCTCCAGAGCTTGAGTCAAGGAGACTTCTGTATTGAGAAAGATGAGATCTACCACCATGCCCTGATCACGAACCTTTCTGCCCACCGTCTCGGCATATTCCCTGCGCAAAAACATGGAGCCAATTTACTGCTTCACACAGGTTTGTAATATTTGTTATTTCAATTTCATCAGCACTTGGACTTCCAGTAAGAAGATAGTTAAGAGACTCACTTCTGCAGCTTGTTGACGACTATGACGGAACAGTCCACTGGTCTCTCAGCATCATAGCGCCTCTGAAGCTCTTCGTAATATTGACGATACAAATCATTCCTCCGGCGCTCTTCCGGACGAACACGCTCATCTACAAATTCACAACCACACACTTAGCAGGTCTCATCATTGGGATGTTTTTGTGAGATTCAACCACTTAATATTTCAAACAGCCCTAAAGAACTCAGTCAACAAAAAAAAAAAAAAAAAAAAAAAAAATGGGCCAAGAATATATGAAGAGCTCTCCAAATAACTTCAAAATAAGATGGACCCATCGGTGGATTTAGACTGGTTGTAAACTTAAAACACAAACCCTCTGGCTCTCTCCTGCCGTTCCAGGGTTCTCTGTAGCGGTCAGTGTGTGGCTCATCTTTTTTCCGATAATAGTCGTATTCTCCACGGTAATAACGGTCATAACCTTCATCTCTGTGAAAACACAGTAACGCTGTTTAGATTATGTTTTTGTCCAAGGAAAACCAACAAAAAAAGATTAGAATGCAAAACTGCAAAATAAATGGTCACATTCTTTTTGTAACAATAATAAACTTTGATAAAGAAATAAAAAAAGATCAAAGTAAATATTATGCACCTGTAGTGAGGATCTTTCTCCCTGCTCTCTGACCCCCTGTATCTTTCCTCACCCGGGACTCTAGCGTCATGGTCACGAGGTGGACCGGGCCGCGGCTCACGCGTGTGCTCTCTCATTTCTCGGCCATCACGGTGGTCTCTAGAGTCTCGCCCGACTGGGGACCGAGAGCGTGGACGGGGCTCTCGACTGTCCCCATAACCACTGGCGGGCCTGAACAGACAAAGAAAACTTTGTCAACACATGCCAACAATAAGACAGAAACAGACCACTTTTTGACCAAATCTTAGACATAGACTAAATTGTAGCATCAGACACTTAAACTTAAAATACTTTATTTTAGTTAAATGCAAATTTAGTAATTTTTACACTACTTAAGTTAAATGGTACAAATGACACCTTGAACAAATGAAGCATTTGTAAAACAAATACATTTTCAGGCAATACCAGAGATTGTATTGAGAATATAACATGTCTGTATCACTGAAAAAATCGTAACGTAAGCAAGGTTTAACGTGCGCCTTGTAAGCCAAAAAGACAATAGCCCTTACATTGGTGAAACATTTTCAGAGTGTCACCGTTGGCAAACACCACAGAAACGAGTGAATGAGATCCTACCCGTCGCAAAATTCACGTCACTTCTCTAATACAACAGCAAATCATTTGTTGCAAACTCCAAAACAAATGACATCGCAAACATGCTGAAGATTAGTGATCAGGCAGTCAATTTATTAAGTGATGAGTTTATCAAAATATCAGATTCAGCGTACTGAGGCATCTCCTCCATTGACTTCCATCCAAACAGAACAGTCACTGGTCTCAGTGTTGGTCGCTGGGCCTTTTTAAGCTAACATGAGCATTAGTGTCAGTTCCGTCAAGTTTCCGAAACAGTAGACAAAGATTTTGCGTAATACGTACAGCAGGTTCCACATGATAAACATTTTTCTTCTTGTCAGCGCTTTGTAAAGTATTTATTTTAACAACATTTTATTTGGCAGTAAAATATTGCAATTTCAAGCCAAACAGCATTTTTCAAATTTTCTATTTGAACTGCTTCCGAGAAAACAACGTAGAGCACTTTGTTCCACGCCAATGAAATTATTCGCCGCTCATGAATTCGACTTTTAAAATGGAGAAAATAACGATGATTGGACCAGAAAGAAAAATACTCCAAAAATAACAACTATTTATTTCCTGACCATTCATTTTGATTGTTCAAACCAAAGAATTTAATAAACTCCAAACTGAGTTTTTTTGTTCTTCATATAAAATAGGTTTACATCCCACCCGTGTAAGAAATAATTTGCGTCAACGCAGCATAACTTCTGAGAACATTAATCTGAGTGTCCCTAAAGACTCCAGCAGGAAGTGGCGATTGACCATCAGTTGACGATTTTGAAAACCGTCATGAACAGAATGAGTAACACACCATTCAGACAGAGACACACCAAGGGAAATGCACTCAAATGACCCTTTCAACTTTATTTCAGTTCATTCTGACACTAAAAAAAAAGCGAGGAGAGAAAAAAAAACAAAAAACAGAATAAAACTAAGACCAAAGAGCCTCGAGAAATATAAATTAAACCGATTCCACGCAGCACACAACGACAGTGCTTTAATCATGCCATTTGGATGGATTCCATTGTTGAGGGAAAAAAAACGTTTACCGGAATGTTCGATCGAGGTCATCTTCATTACCAAGAATTCCAGCGATACTTTACCTGCGTGGAGGGCTCGACCTGGGTTTATTCTGCCGTCTCTCCGCTGCCATATTTACATCTGAAAATAAACCAATCCAAACGTTCAACATAATAATTGACGAAATATTTCAGAACCAAACCCGTTTTTACTGAGGGGATGAATCAACATTCTGCGACTTATGCAAAATAAAAGGTTTTGTCTCAATAAGTATATCCAAATTACACAAACAGTAGTAAACAAATTAAATACTATATTAAAGCAAGCAGTAAAGGTTGTTTATAAACCTGTGCTCAATCATGTAAATAGTTGAGATTCCCATTTAGTTTTAATATTAAAATCAGTCCTAGCCTACCAACATTAATTGGCAATTTGCATGAATATTGCAGAAAATAGGGCTTGAAACTCTTAAACAAAAAAGTCAAATTCAAAATAGTCAAACCTTGTTTGTCCACCTCAGGTCACACTTAATATTATATGAGCCACTGCTTTTATATTTATTACCCAAATATGGGACATGTTTCCATACAGCTTAAAATCCTGATTTTAATTATTATCCAATTATTATTTTACAGCAATAAATTACACAGACATAAACATTAAATTAAATAAAAAAATTAGAATGGGTAACAGGGTTGCAGATTTATCTTAAATGTACCGATAGTTACTGATACATTTACATTTCCATAAAATTAAAAAAAGTTGGATAATTTTTCATACAATGTACAAAAACCAGGCTGAATGGTTAAGCTTGAAGCAATTAGTTTGTCAACTACAATTAATGTAAAACTTAAGAAAATAATGAGATTTTTCCTTTGTCTTGAGATTTTAGACAAGTGAGGTGGGAGAACATCGGATTTGTGGCTTCATTGCATAAAATAAACAACAAAAAAAAAACCGCCAATTTGTACCCGTGCCAATATGATTTTACTTCTATTTAACATCCCCAAAGATACAACCACAAAGATACACACACAAAATGCTGAGGGGAGATATAAAATACTGTAAGCATTTATCATCTCTGACGTTTGGTTTTAATAGATTCACCCAGGGCCGTAACCTCAATATACATTGAGGGGGACAAGTCCCCCCCAGTAATCAGATATGGCCAGATTGTCTGTCTCTGCCGCCGCCCCAATAATTGATATGCTTGTTGCTGTTCTGCTGCAGTCCATTATGCATCACCGTCTAGTTGTCATTAAGTTGTTGCAGGAATAAGATACATTTTTTTTTAAAAAGTTACATTTTCAGTGTGCTCAGTAGTCTAACACCGCTCATCAATGTTATTTGAGATAGCCAATCAAATCGATGAAGGCTGGAGTTGCGGGACTCGAGTTTCAGAAGCTGAGCGGAAACCTCGTGGATTATTCCAGCGTCGTGCATCAGCAAGCAGTTCAGGTTAAGAGTGTTAGTGTCATGTAAGATGAAAGTATCTAACTAAACATGCAAAATTTTACCATTGTTTTATGATTAAAATGTACCAAGCAAAAGTCATTTCCAAGGGTGCAACCTACTCACCATTTGGTGAAATTCGACATTTTGAATTGAAAATATGTCATTCATAATTGTGAATGTGAAAACATTAACGGAGTAGTTTTCAGCATTTCAGGCTTAAGATAAAGAGCGAATGTGTGTACATTGTAAAGGAATTGATTGAATGTGGTAATCTGGCAGGTTTTTGAAGAAGCTTTTCAGAAAATTCGCATTGTCTAAGAAAATGATCAATTAAACAGCATTATCACCCTCAGATCAGAACTGTGATTTCAGGCTTCCATTGAGTTTTTAGGTTGTGACGAGGACAGTGTCATATATTTTTAGTGCAAATATTATTAGGTAATCATTAACTATCGTTTTAAGATTTATTAAATGTCTGTCTTTAATTCTGAATTTTGTACAGCATCTCTTAAGAGTCATCTTTTTATAAGAGACAGTTTTATTTTGAGTATGTCCTTGTCTGTGCTCAAAAAACGAGCCACCAGATAGAGTCGTCGTTCACCTGAAAATGGAAAATGTACTTTTACTTACTCATTTACTAACCCTAACGTTGTTCAAAAGCCATATGCTGTTACTTTTTCTTGGAACATAAAAATAGATATTTTAAGCAGCTTTATTCCAACGAATAACAGTTTATATTGAGCAGGAGCTGTCGAGCTTCATAAAGGGCAAAAACTATAAAGCACTATTAAAGGTTCAGTATAAAGACATCATAACAGTAGTCCATTCTGGGGTCATAGAAAAGCTTGGTGTTGTATGGACTACTTTTAAGGTATTTTTGACCTTGACAGCAGTGGTCAAAATGAAGTATTTTGTATGGAAAAGAGCAGCGTTAGGATTCTCGAAGAAAATACTGTTTCTATGGGAAAACAAAAACGAGGCACAACTTGAGGACTGTAAATAATTTCATGTATTTTCTTTTTGCAAGCCAGCTGATGTCATTTCATTTTACAGATACATCAGTGGTGAAAAGAAATTAAATTTATATTTGTCTTTTCTTTGATACAGCACAAAAAAGAAAGTAAAGATGACTGAAACTGGCATATTGCTAGCAATGCAGACTCAGAGTTTGTCTTGTACTGTGTGAATAAAAAAAAACATCTTTTAAAACAAAATGATCAAATTTAAAGCCTTTATTCAGAAAATTATTATTTTTATCACCTTTAAAATAGTAAAGGACTGAGTACCGTTATATCTGTGACTTCAACACCTGTGACCCCCATCCCACAAAATGGTTTGGTCCCCCCCAATGTTCAAGAAATGGTTACGGCCTTGGATTCACCACAATTGGATATTTCGATTTGGATTGGATTTGATATTAATTGTAATTATCAATACATAACATCAAAAAGGTACTTCTTTTAAGTTAAATTTGAAAAACATTTGGTGATGTAAATAGGCCCAAATTCTGTGTTTAAGCACTATATCAGACCTTACCTAGTTTATAACCTCTATAAATTCGACCGTTATGTCCAGCTTTAGCGGCCTCAGCATCTTCCACTCGTTCAAACTGCACAAATCCGTACCCACGAAACAGGGACAAGGCTGCAAAAAGGAACAATCATTTCCGTTTTATGCACGAAAATGCGGTTTTGTTGGTGGATTTTTGGCCTTAGTGTCCCTTACTTTCTCAAAAACGTGACCAAAGTCTGAAGAATTGTAGAGAACACAAATTAAGGAAGCACCGTACAATTCGATATTTTACGAAACCTCTATAATAGTCTTTGACATATGTACGCTACTAACCCTGTATTTTGCCATATGGCCTGAACAGATCCTCCAAGTCCTTCTTCGCCATGTGTGCAGTGGGCAAATTTCCGACAAAAATCCTTCGCTCCAGGTCACGGGGGTCATTGCTGTTGGTGCCATACGATGGTGGCGAACTACTCCGGCTTCTTCTGTGCGACATGCCTCTACGAGCTTTAGGTTCAGCTGCACGTTTAAGGAACGCTTGCAGTTGATTTAGATACAAGACTATTTTGCAGATTAGCTAATTTTCCCCCAAGGTCTTGAAATTGACGATGCATCAACATGGAAGAAAAGAGAAATTCCAAAGGTAAAATGTCTGGACAAAGTAACTAAACACTGCAGCAATCGTTTAAGAACTATAAAAGATAAACTTCAGATGCTTTACAACAGCTAGAATTTCTTTATACAGTTCTGATCACACAGTGTTTTGCTACCTCATAGCTAAAATATTAACAGAAGAACATTATGCGTATTGGAAATTTACCTACACGAAATAAAAAATAATAAAAAAATATTAAATTGGCTTAGAGAGAGCCAAATCATTCCCCAAGATATTTTTAAGCTGAACTTGACTCCATCTTAAGCCCAAAGTATACTTCAGGTTTGCGTGAACACTAGGCGTCTGTGTTAGGGCTGAAACAACTAATAGATAAAATCTATTATTATCGATAATGGAAATCATAGACAACGAAATTAATTATTGAATAGTTGATATGCCGTGAGCACGGAGAAGCTCGATCAGTGACGTTACTTTACAGCCCGGTGAAAAATGTGTTGCATAACTAAACTCAATTGAAAAAACAACGGAGACAAGCTGAAGAGGAAAAAACACAACCCAAGTTGTTCAGCACACAAGAGCACTTTCTAAACACTTCAAAGAAGATCATAGTAAGCATACAGTTTAATGTGGAGCGGTTGCTGCATCAGTTGTGTTGAGTAATTGTGTTGTTTGATGCGCTTAAGAGTTGTTTCTCTCCAGCACGACTTACATTTTACTGCTATTTTCTGTTTTATAATGTATACATGTTATGAATTCAAAATCAGGCACGTATTTCGTAAAATTGTTTGTTTATAGGCTACCACATTCAAGTCTCCGTTAAACTTCACTGAGCAAGCAAACCCGCGCATTCGCATCAAACCATATATCAAATCATATTTTAATAAAATACAGGAAATAAAATGTCGCTTTTTATCCGATTAATCGAAGTCGAAGTTTAATCGTTTATCAAAATAATCGTTAGTTGCAGCCCTAGTCTTTGTACAGAGTAAGTAGCGTAAATTTCGTAAATTGCAGAGTGCTTGAACACTATACGCATGCGGCCAGAATTTTCTAACGACGCGTCCTCTGAACGTGCAGTAAGCACAGGCACCTGGAATTATTTGCACTAATAAAAGTGCCCTCAAGGTGGCAACACTCTCCTTTGGGCCATAGCTTTCACGAAGAAGTGCAAAAAAGACGATGTAAATGCCGATGAACAACAGGAGACTAAAGTAGAAACAAGAACAGTGGATGTGCACATCAAGAAATGCTGAGCGTTCGACTGTACGCATACGGTAAGCGTTCAAGTATACTTTGGGCTTTAGCCATTCGAGTAGTCGGTAACGTGTTCTTTTCACAATGTGCTTTATAAACTAAGCAGTTTTTCCCCGTTCTTCATGAAATTTTGTAGGGTAAGACAAAGAAAAAAATTGTTAGGAATAATCAAGAATTAATCTCAAACATGTGTTCCCAATGTACAGATTTCCACTGAACGTATTTTTTTGTTGCTGAAGATCACGATAAAACTTTTGATTGCTGCCCACCAAATACACCTGAAAAAGTAGTTAAGGTTTATGGGGATAAATAGAAAATGCTCCCCAAAAATTCCTTGTACATTTCCCCGGCCACGACAATATTATTTAGGAAAAAACGTTTGTCATCAAATAATGGATGAAAGTTAATGTTAGGCATCTTATTTGTTTGTTATAGATGAAAAGAAACCAAGTACAGACAGATGTAGTTCAGGCGACCATACTGATCCAATATATGGTGCTGTATTCCACATTTAAAATCAAAATGTTTAAACGCATATATGCTAAGTTCCAATGACGCTTGGAGAAAATGATGAACGATGTTTAGTCAATAAAAATTTTGCCCATCATGACTCATTGGATGTCCATCAAGAATCAAGAATTGAGCATTGAAACGGTAGGCCTAAGGGTATTTATTCACTATTTTGACACATAACGCGACGCCCATCCCAACGAAACAGGCGCAGTTACTCTTGAACCATGCCTTATTTCGCATGTTTCAAGAATGGCAGTTGGAGGCAACCAGGTCACCGCTGTTGTAGACTTTGCGCCCCACTTAGGTCTCGTCATCTGCGAATCCGAAGAGATTTTAATAAGTCGCAAAAAATGGCCAATGAGTTCCTTAAGCTGATACTACAAAACCACTGACACTTTCTGCCCATTTTCAATGGCTACCTCATAAATATCTAACAGTTCGCAAATTCTGACCCTGGAGAGTAAAAAGTGTTTTAGCATCAAGGTCTTGTATCACAAATATACTGCACTAGGCTATGCAATTATACTATATATAAGTTATTAGAACAT
Source organism: Myxocyprinus asiaticus (assembly GCF_019703515.2). Taxonomy (NCBI): domain Eukaryota; kingdom Metazoa; phylum Chordata; class Actinopteri; order Cypriniformes; family Catostomidae; genus Myxocyprinus; species Myxocyprinus asiaticus. Next base: position 3,791,405 of record NC_059352.1, read on the forward strand.
TATGTAATTATATGTGGTATGCCTACTGTTTGGACTGTACTGTCCTCCTAAATTATAAAAAGTCAGAAAAAAGTGATACCAATAGGATTGGGTAAAAATACAGTTTTTCCGACACATAGCGATCTCGATATCAATTCTTAAATCACAAGATCAATATTTTATGCACAACGGGAGTAAATCATTTGCATGAGACCAAATTTCAAAATTTGGTCTCAAAATTCTGTGATTAGCCACTAGCTCAGGACTATTCAACTTCATTGACAAATGGGCCAGATGGAAAAAAAAAATCTTCGGGGCACGCCGGCCAAGCCAGGATATTGTTATCGAAAAGCTTCTATCTACAGTTAGTGTGTTATAGAAGGCCTATAATATTTGTTTACTACATGAATAAAACATCTGTGTTTTTTATCATTAGAAATATTTCTGTCTAGCAGGAAATTCTGGGGATAATACAGGTAAACTTGAGAAAAAAAAAAAAAAAAAAAAAAAATGTGCTTTCAAAATTGGTCCATTACAGAGTTAAGAGTAAATCAGACTGATACTAAAAACTTTTGACTTTTCAAATTTAAATTACATTTTAGAAACGTGGCACACATGCATGAGACACTGTAAAAACATCAAGACAGGGCGCAACGTCTGTTTAGTGCATGTTTGCAAAGGAAAACAACTGACAAACTGAGTGAACAAACACAAAACGCGTTTGATGTAAACAGCCCCCTAGACAACTGACAACCTCATGTGGGCCGGATTTGGCCCGCAGGCTGCCAGTTGAATAGGCCTGCACTAGCTGGTAAATGTTCAGATTTCACTCACCAGTGATTGAGTAGTATATTGGCGAAGAAGTTCAGCATCCTTTCACTGTGTGTTAAGTTAGTTTGATTTGACTTGTTCCGTGTAATGTGTCTCCAAAGACTGAACATATCCCTTCTTTTCTTTAGTCAATTGTTTATCCAAAACAACAAAAAATAACCATTTATTTCCAATCACGAATGGCACGGATGAGGTAAAGAAGCCATTTGAATCCTCTCTCTCGTTAACATGCGATCATTTACGCTTTTTTTGAACTGCCGATTTTCTTAAAGAGACAGTACCGATTTTAGCTTGTGTTCTACAAATCAATGTAGCCTAAATACTTGTAAATAGTAAAATTATGCATTACACGTCACACGTCAAGAAAAAAAAACATGTATTTGCACATTTAAAAAAAATCTTAACTGAGACCAATAATGAAAAACTAAGAAAATATCATTTATAAAATTAATATTTTCATAAAGTACCAGGTTAGAAGGCCCCCTGTATAATTAACAGAATTAGCTGGGAGACAATTTATTTACTATGTAAGGAAAATGGACATATCAGAAATATATCCATATAAATCTATATCGAATCGAGAGCTTGTGAAACGGAATCAAATCGTTTAAACCTGTATCAATACCCAGTCCTAGATAATGAAGTCAGTTTAATAGAACAACAAAATCCTGAATATGACAATAGTGGAAGTTCATATTGAGCACTGTGTTTTAAAAGGTCTTTAACCCTTGTGCGTCAATTTAAAAAAGTTACTCAGAGGTCCTTAGATGACAAAAATGTCCACATCAAAAAACTGCCATAATAATATTATATATTAATATTATTTTCCACTTTCAGTGAGTTATTTTGTTTTTTTACCAACATCAGTCCTGATCATAACTAAAAAATATTCATTAATTTTCAGGATTTTAACTCTTTAAAAGCCAGTTTGTTTACATAATGCCACTGTTTTTTTGTTTTGTTTGTTTTTTTACACACACAAATTTCTCAATACACATTCAAAACACACTCTGACATCCATACCAACACACCCACACAATTTTAGCTGCATAATTTTTTTCAGTTGGCCTGCAGTGCTCTATAACACAACAAACAGAATAGGAAAAAAGTATTTATTTACTCCATAGGCTAAACATGAGAAAAATGATTCATGATTTTATGCTTTAATGGCACTGGGATCAAATATGGCAGTTTTAATGGGGACATTTTTGTCCTGAAGGCCTGAGTGTAACTATTTTGTGTATTATAAGAACTGAGGTTGAAATATCAAAATTTGTCAATTTATGCCGTTGGCATTAACACAGCCAAAATGATCGAAAAAACAAAAATGAAAAAGACAAAAATGTCCCGAAGGTCGCACAAGGGTTAAAGCAAATGGGACATACTAAATAAAAAAAAAATCATACATTATTCAATGCATCTTTTCACTCAAAATAATAAAAAGCCACTACAGTTGCATGTCTCAATGCAGTACATCTCAGTGACTACCTATAATTACTGACAGATATTTCCGAGTTTATGACGTTAAAAAAGCCAAAGAAAATGTACCGAAATCGCAATTGCCCCTCTCCCCATTGTCTCACATGCCATGCTTAGAAGGTCAAAACAAAACAGGCCTAATACTACGGTAAAAATGTATGTATTTAGTATTCTTATACTGTAATACACGGTCCATCAACCCCCATTGTCAGGATTTCTATTAAACAAACAAACAAAAAAAAAACAAACAAAAAAAAAAAACACTATAATCATCTGGTAGAGCCAATGAAAATGGGCAGAATGGGAAAGAGGGATTGTACGAAGCCTCGACAGCCATTTTGTAAAAGAACAGTGACGCCACATGGCGACAGATTAGTTTTAAGAAAAGGCGCAAATGTTACTGCAAACTAAAAAAAGACCTATTAATCCTGTGATAAATGCATCTGGTTTATATATCATTTCCATATGAATGCTGCTGCGAGAAACCGCGCACACGTCGGCCAGTCCGGGAATCAAACGCGCCATGTTGCACAATAAAGCCGCACAGATGAACCGCTTATTTCAGCTCGTGCTGCCGATGATTTTACGCGGCGAAGCGCGTTCGAGTTGGAGGCATTGACTTATTAATCTTATATTTTATTCGTCTAAGCAGGACTATTTTCAGCTTCGCTTAAATCCGTAAAAAAGAAACCTCGTGGACTCCACTAGTCCGCTTTCACTAGTCCATTAGCTTGCATTTATATCAATCCACGCTGCAGAATATAAAATTCCAAGAGGAGTTTTGTCGGATCATCGACGCAAAGTCTTACCGTTACAATGGGAAGCTGGAAAAGATCCGCGATAATTCTGCACCGTCCTGTTTGGGGTAATTTGGCCGAATAATTTAAGCAAACTAATCGCTGCAAAAAAATAAATAAGCCGTAATCTTGCCCGATCCTGTGCGGAACTACGTGTTGCTTAGAAACAGTGTGGGAGGGGCATGTTTTCAAAATAAAAGTCCCATTCCAATAAAAAATAAAATAAATGGCGTGTTTCCTGAAATGTGAACTTACTTCCTCATAATGTTAAAATAATAGAATAATAATAGATTGGGATATAATAATATAATATAATATACATAATTATATATTAAAGGTAACTGTAATAGTATATTTATAAATTAAGGAATTAAATATAATATTATGAAGTGTATACTGTATACAGCTATTTCCTGGTGATGTTAACCCAATTTTAAAATGTTAAAATAGTTGAATATATTATTATACATCTGATATTTACCTCTAATTATAAATGTTTTATATTAAGTATAATTATAAAATGTTATACTATATATTGTGAATGGAATATCATATTCTGAAAGGAATTTAGAAACATTCTTAAAGGTGCACTCAGTAACTTTTTGTTTTGTGTGTCATCTTGGACTTACACTGACACCTAGTGGCTTGGATGCTGCATCATTTAAAATCAATAGTTTTCAGTTTTAGATGCCATTGTAAGAATTTAGTATTTACAGTCAGCCATGATTACTTTAATCAGTGAGATAAAGTGTAAAATAACAGGACGGTTACTGAGATTAAGTGAGTAGTATTCGGCTGGTCATGTGATTCTAACATAGCAGCCCCCATGTACTTTAGGAGTTAAACTCTTTTAATGAGGAAAAACTTACTGAGTGCACCTTTAACTTTTACCTCCTTTACCTCATCCATTTTTTGAAATTATGCCCCCACTTCTTTAGTATTCCCCAACCTTTCTCCTATGAATTGTCTAACATGAAAAAAATGCCATAATTGAAAAAAATAAATAAATACAAAAATAAAATAAATGTAATTAGCAAAAGTGTATATGGCCTTTAGTGACCCAAGATATGTAATAGAGATACTTATTTCCACTTCTATAAATTATATTATTTCATTTAAATTTATGTTTACTATCGCAGGACATCTATTTCTTTGTTTATTACAAGACATGAGTGCCATATTTATACAAATTACTACTATGGCAATATTGTTTGATTATCTGTATCCCATATGCGTGTACACATACATATTATACATGTAATTTGTTACTCAAGTTAACAAATAACAAACCACAAATAACTGATTAGCAAAAGCAAATAGCGTGTAGTTTCAGTGATTTATTTGATTTACATTTGACGTTGCTATTTGACGAAGAAGCAACATGGAAGAAACTATAGCAAGTACAACACATGAACAGTATAATATGACTATTGTCATTTGGGTGTACTACTGAAATTATGTAAATTGTATGGCTATTAGGACTCCATAAGTGCCTGAGAAAATGCATACAGTATGTGTAACATTTGTGTAGATTATGTGTGAAGTGTAGTGACTTGACTTGGCTCAGTATGCGTTTGACAGCCAGTTGAGTTTTAACGTGAAATTAGTGAATCCTGTTCTAGATTTGTTGCATCATCTCTTTGATATGTGAAAAAATAAATTACCAAAATATAACAGAATGTATTGTATTCTATTATTTTCTAATTGTGTTAAAATGTTTTGAACATTTTACACTATCTGGGCATTTTGTAGATCCATTTGTGCTAGATATAAGTGCTGGGTCGCAAAAGACTGAAAGTATGTAATAATGTTTGAAAAAATGTGTGTTTTTTACCTGTCTTATATAAAAAAAAAATTTTTTTTTAAAAAAAAGACTTTTATTTTGACAGACTGGACGTGTTAACGTCATGTGACTTGATCACGGGAATGTTGAAGTCACATGAGTGTGTTAGTCTACTTAAGAGTTTAACAGCCTGTTATCATGTTTATTTCCACACCTGGAAAGGTAAGACTAGTACAGTATATATATATATATATTTACTTATTTATTATTATTATTATTATCATATCATTATTATTATTTATGCTTGTTTATTGCCCAATAAGGTAAGCCAAATGTCTCAAAATGCAGATTAAATTTACATTGCCTTATACATGTATGTTAAAGCCTGTCACAGTCTTCAATTCCTGGATAGTGCTCTGGCTAAAATTACACAGAAGTTCATATCGTTTTCCATTTTGTTGTTGCCTGCTGAAACCACTAAATTTGCATTGTTTTCTCATTAAACCTTTAGTTGAGGCTGATATGTAATGTTATGATCCAGGAAGTTTCTTTGTATTACAAGGTTTGGGAATACAGTATTGAATAACTGGCCTGTTCCTCTGTTTCAGATGCATCTTGTGTTGGTGTGTTTGCTTTTGGGGTTTTTGGAGGTTTTTGGAGCTCCAGATGCAGATGAAATCAAATATCTGCCTGGACTTCCGAAACAGCCCAGTTTCAAGCATTATTCTGGATACTTCCATGTGGCGGACAATAAACACCTCCATTACTGGTTAGTAACTCATTTACAGTACCACAAGAAGATTTTTGACATTTACCATAAAAGGTGGTCAACTATGTATTACGTATTATGTAAAAAAAGACAACAGTGAATGCATATAATATGCATGCATGCAACATGCATATTAGCTTTTAGTGCTTTTAGATAAATTAACTGGCCATCTTTTCCAAGTTTTTTGTGTTTAATCCTCTTTTTGCAGTTCACTTAAATCGTACTTGATATACGAACAAAAAATATTCCATGTAGTCTCGAACTGCATGTATAATAATTGTACAAAAATTAGAAAAAGATTTTTTAGGTTTCACCTTGCTTGACGTTTTACGCCATCTACTTGACTTTTGTGTGTTTTACAGTTCACAGTTCACTGTTGTAACTAAAGCATGAATGTCTTTGTCGCTCTTTATCAGGTTTGTTGAGTCTCAGAAAGATCCAGCGAAGAGTCCGGTTGTTCTGTGGCTTAACGGAGGACCAGGATGCAGCTCCTTGGATGGTTTGCTCACGGAGCACGGACCATTTCTGGTGAGAATTCATAGCGCTGGATCGATTGACACTTATAGTGTGTTTTTTGAGGAGGGGCCTTCTGTATTTCGTACAGTATCTTCCCACTTTTTAAATTATATGTTTGAACTACAGGGTTCCCATTGTCATGGAAAACATGGAATTTTAAAAGGATGACTTCCGGGCCTGAAAAAGTCATTTTATTAATAATAATAAAATGTTCAAATTAATATTAAAAACGTATGAAAGTTCTGTAGTGATGATTCATTTTTTCTTCTTCTTCTTTTCTTGCACTCGACTTGTTTTTGCAATTCCATTCGGTTGCTCTAGTGTTGCAGAAATTACACACTTCAGCTTTAAAGGCCGATTAAAGACCTTGTTTGTGTTTGTTTACATTTGAATCTTTGACATTTGCAGTTTGAATTAACGAACATTCCATTGACTCATTTGAACATTCCGTCAGTGTAAGTCTATGGGATTTTGGGAGTTTTAATGGTCCGCTGTGTGAAAACTGTAAGTCTGATCAGTTAGAAAAGAAATGGCACACTATTCCAGAACAGTCTGAAGGTCTGTGCCAAGTTTGGTGGATGTAGCTTGAAAGCTTGATGAGGAGTTACAATTGATAACTTTGGACTTAGTGTAGGGATTTTGGAAAAACCCTAAAACCTATCAACAGAATAACAGTATTTTGGCTTTAAGACAACATTATTACAAACAACTGGAAAAATGGTAATTCTTTGGTCAAAATGTGTGGGAACCTTATAAATAAACTACTTAAGTGTGCTCCGTGCATGAACCTATCCTATTTTTCTACAGATCCAGGATGATGGTGTCACTCTAGAGTACAATCCTTATTCTTGGAACAAGGTACAGATTCAGTTTTAACACTTTAGCTTTTTCACTTTTGTTCGAAATGAAGTAAGTTCTATATTGTGAAACAAGGAAGTAGAACCAGTTTTCATATTACACAGCATTTACAGTGTCTAAACCATCACACTTCCTATAATCAGTCACAAGGTTTCACATTATTCTATGTAGTGAAAGAATTATATATAATATATACATACACACATATATACAGCTCTGGAATAAATTAAGAGTCCACTGCAAAATTCTCAGTTTCTCTGGATTTACTATTTATAGGTATGTGTTTGAGTAAAATGAAAATTTTTGTTTTATTCTATAAAGTACTGACAACATTTCTCCCAAATTCCCAATAAAAATATTGTCATTTAGAGCATTTATTTGCAGGAAATGTCAACTGGTCAAAATAACAAAAAACATGCAGTGTTTTCAGACCTTGAATAATGCAAAGAAAACAAGTTCATATTCATTTATAAACAACACAATACTAATGTTTTAACTTAGGAAGTGTTCAGAAATTAATATTTGGTGGAATAATCCTGATTTTCAATCACAGCTTTCATGCGTCTTGGCATGCTCTCTACCAGTCTTTCACATTGCTGTTGGGTGACATTATGCCACTCCTGGCGCAAAAATTCAAGCAGCTCTGCTTTGTCTGATGGCTTGTGGCCATCCATCTTCCTCTTGATCACATTCCAGAGGTTTTCAATGGGGTTCAGGTCTGGAGATTGGGCTGGCCATGACAGGGTCTTGATCCGGTGGTCCTCCATCCACACCTTGATTGCCCTGTTTGTGTGGCATGGAGCATTGTCCTGCTGGAAAAACCAATCCTCAGAGTTGGGGAACATTGTCAGAGCAGAAGGAAGCAAGTTTTCTTCCAGGATAACCTTGTACGTGGCTTGATTTATGCGTCCTTCACAAAGATGAATCTGCCCGATTCCAGCCTTGCTGAAGCCCCCCTAGATCATCACCGATCCTCCACCTGGTCGTCCACCTGGTCGTCTAATTAAATTAATTAAAAAAAAAATTAATTATTAATTATTAATTAAATTAATTAATTAATTAATTATTAATTAATTAATTAATGGTTAGACGGAGACCTAGAGAGGCCTTCAAGCCACAGTGTCTCACACCCACTGTGAAATTTGGTGGAGGATCGGTGATGATCTGGGGGAGCTTCAGAAAGGCTGGAATCGGGCAGATTCATCTTTGTGAAGGACGCATGAATCAAGCCACATACAAGGTTATCCTTAAAACTTCATTCTGTGCTGGTTTGAGTATTTCTGTAACTGTTGATCTCCTGGGATTTTCACACACAACAGTCTCTAGAATTTACTCAGAATGGAGCCAAAAACAAAAAACACCCAGTGAGCGGCAGTTCTGTGGACGGAAATGTCTTGTTGATGAGAGAGGTCAACAGAGAATGACCAGACTGGTCTGAACTGATAAAGTCTACGGTAACTTAGATAACCACTCTGTACAATTGTGGTGAGAAGAATATAATCTCAGAATGCTATTCTGAGATGCGGGTTGGTGCTTTTCTGGCAGCACGAGGGGACCTACATAATATCAGACAGGTGGTTTTAATGTTGTGGCTGATCAGTGTAAATATACTGTATATGGCATGCTCTTTTTTTTTTTTTCATATTTTTTTTTTCAGATTGCAAATGTATTATACCTAGAGTCTCCAGCAGGTGTCGGGTTTTCCTACTCTGATGACAAGAAATACACAACCAATGACACAGAGGTATGATTCAAATTGGATCTACATTTACAGATATTTTGCCACAGGCACTATAGCAAGCCAAGTTGCTCAAAGTCAGCATGAACTCAAAATGGACCATATTTACTTATAAATAAACTGGTTGTGCTCATTAGTGTACGTTATTTCAAAAAGCTATTTTGGCTATTGTTTTAGACTACTGTTGGAGCCGATGCAGCCTTTCTGAAATCCTGCCAATATTTCGCACAGTAATGCCAGTTAATGTCATAAAAGTTCACTTTACACCATCATTTTTTTGACACTCAGTAATGTGTCACATTACAAAATAAAATGCTGGGTGAATAGTTCACCCAAAAATATGAAAATTCCAGGTGTATATAACTTTCTTTCTTCTGCAAAACACAAACAAATATTTTTAGAAGAATATTTCAGCTCTGTAGGTCCATACAATACAAGTGAATGGTGGCCACAACTTTGAAGCTCAAAAAGCTCATGAAGGCAGCATAAAAGTAATCAATAAGACTCCAGTGGTTAAATCCATGTCTTCAGAAGAGATATGATAGGTGTGGTTGAGAAACAGATCATTATTTAAGTCCTTTTTTTTACTATAAATCTCCATTTTCAAACAGCCCTTCTAAGCACTCTTCTCTCCTAAGAGTTCTTTTGGTTTTGGCAATTCACATTCTTCATGTATATCGCCACCTACTGGGCAGGGGAGGAGAATTCGTAGTGAAAAGGACTTAAATATTGATCTGTATTCAACCACCTAACGGTTATGAAAATAAGCAAGATAGTAATTGTATTTTCCTTGGCTTTTCCAGGTGGCCCTGAACAACTACTTGGCTTTGAAAGCGTTCTTCCAGTTGTATCCCGAGTATGGTAAAAATGAGGTTTTCCTAACTGGAGAAAGTTATGCCGGCATCTATATTCCCACACTGGCTGAGATTGTCATGGAGGACAAGAGCATTAATTTACAGGTAGGAGGGACTTCCTGTTCATTTTACTGCCCAAAAACAATACAGACTTTTGTCCTGCGCTGCAGAAACATTTTCTTAATCAGTACTTTTGTCTTGTTTTACCACCAAATTTTGCTTCAAGTAAATGTTATATATTAGGATTTTATATATATATATATATATATATATATATATAAGGGGGGACAATTTGCCAACTTCAAGATATTTTCTCTGAAAATAAGTCTTTATCTTATGCAATATTGCTTCTCAAGAAAAAAGTGTTTTAAGAATGTTTAGATATTTTGCTGTATTTATTTATTTATTTATTTTTTGCAGTGTGCTTTGTATTGCAGGGTGTATGCTGTCTCATTTTATGTCATTCTGTATCCTGATGTGTCTTTTAGGGTATTGCTGTGGGCAATGGCTTGGCGAGCTATGAGCTAAATGACAATTCCTTGGTCTATTTTGCATACTACCATGGACTTCTTGGAACCAGGTACAGTATTTTGTGTCACCTAAAGTGTTAATCAGGCACAAATATAATGTTCTTCAGAAAATGAAAAAAAAAAAAGTTTTGTTTTATAGCTTGTGGAATGCCCTGCAGACATCTTGCTGCAAAGATGGAGTATGTAACTTCTACAATAACAAGGATCTGAACTGCTCTGTTAATGTAAGTGAAACATTACATGAGATGTATAGCATGTGCTGTTTATTTTGTTTCACTTATGGTGTCTTTTGTTCTATCTTTCTGTTCTCTTCAGGTGTATCAAGTTCAAATTATTGTCTACCAGTCAGGACTGAACATGTATAATCTGTATGCACCATGTGCGGGAGGTGTTCCACAAAGAGTAAGGTGAGTATGGACCTGTTGAATGAAACTGAACTCTGAAATACCCACTTTTACACTTTGCAGTGGCCCCAAAAGTATTTGGACTAGTTCTGTCAGTCGATTAAAATATTGAATCGCGATTAATCACATGATTTTTTTTTCATAGTTAATCGTGATTAATCACAGATTTTGTAAGTGCTGGAATGTGACTCATTTAGCCGCATTTAGATGATTCATGCTGTTTTGAACTCAGCAAAGATGATTCTAGCATTTATATAGTATAGTTTCATTTTCCTTTAAAGCATGATTTTCTGTAAAGCTGCTTTGAAACGATGTGTGTTGTGAAAAGTGCTATACAAATCAAACTGACTTGACCTGACATGAAAAGCGCTTGTAGAGAATATCTTGTATTTCTTTTAGCTCTGGCACTGTCCACGTAATGATACTTAAACCAAATTGTCAGGAATGCGACACTGGGAAATGCTGATGCTTCATTCCAGCGGGTCGTATTAATGCGGCTTATCACAAGTCCCATTTGGGTTTGTTTTTAGCAAAAATAATACGATTAAAAGGTCCTTTTTCCAGCACTTTATCATTGGCACACAGCGCTAAGATTCTACCCTATTCCAACCAGTGTTCAGCACTCACACGGAGCTGAATAAAATGGCAATTTAATATGAAAATTGGTAAATGCGTTAACGCGTTACTTTCTACAACTCTAATTTTGACACTTAAAGTCACACTTAAAAATTTGTGAATGTCTTTGCTTTATATAACAAAATACAAAACCAAGTGGCATCAATAAACAAATGATTCTTGAGCTTGTCTCAGAACTAACTTTACTTTTCTGAGCCATTTTTGCTCAAACACTTTTAATCAACTGGTGTCAAGGTTAAAAAAAAATGTTTTTGTGTGGAATACAGCTATTTGGGAGTTAAGTTCAGAGTGTCATTTTGTTATGTGTTCTGAATCCAGCATTGAAAATGGGCAGTTCGTAATTCGAGACCTGGGCCACCACTTCATCAACCATGACTGGTCAAAAGCGTGGAATCAGGTAATGCAACAAGCTCATGTGTTGATGCTTGAAAACTAAGCTTTTCTACAACTTCTCAGTCATATCATAATAAAGTTATTTTATATTCAAAGAATCACTAAATAATGGATGATCACATGAACACTTCTCTTTTGGTCAGAAATTCCGAGGTGTGGCCTCCCTGTTTAAGTCTACGAGGCTTGATCCTCCATGCACCAACTCTACCCCATCCACCCTGTACCTGAATAACCCATTAGTGAAGTCTGCCCTCCACATCTCACCCAATTCTTTGGACTGGGTCATCTGCAGGTCTGTTGAGCTAATTTTATTCAAAATCCTAAAGGGACAATTCACCCAAAAAAGATAATTCTCTCATCATTTATGTTCAACATTGTGCCATCTCAACTCAAACAAAAGATTTTTTTTTTAAAGTATATTATGATCTATTATGATATTATAAAGGACATAAAGGTAGCATAAAGGTAATATATATTTTTTTTAATTGTACTTTTTTTTGTGTACACTTCCATAATGCAGTAAAACAATGGCATAGTGATGTATGTCTTCATGAAATCAGAGACCCTCCCCTTGAAATCCCAACACTAGTCAAAAGAGACTCGCATTATGACCAGGATTTACCGATTAATCGGAGATGATAGTTGCTCTATATTTTGCCTGACTTCTTGTGATCAAAGCAGAGGAAGACTGATATATCAGTTTTACCGATTAATCTGTGCCGATAATTGCTTTCATCACAAGGAGTCAGGCAGACACAAAGTGGAGGAAGACCAATATATCGGTTTTACCGATTAATCTGTGCCGATAATTGCTTTGATCTCAAGAAGTCAGACAGACACAAAGTGGAGGAAGACCAATATATACCAGTTTTGTGACGACAGTTTCTTTGTGTTTCGCCTGACTTCTTGTGATCGAAGTAGAGGAATACTGAAATATCGGTTTTACCGATTAATATGCCTGACTCCTTGTGATAAAAGCAATTATCGGCACAGACACAAAGTGGAGGAAGACCGATATATTGGTTTTACTGATTAATCTATGCCGATAATTGCTTTGATCTCAAGAAGTCAAACAGCCACAAAGTAGAGGAAGACCGATATATCGGTTTTACCGATTAATCGGAGCAGATAGTTGCTTTGATCTCAAGAAGTCAGGCAGACACAAAGTGGAGGAAGACCGATATATACCAGTTTGGTGATGACAATTGCTTTGTGTTTCGCCTGACTTCTTGTGATCAAAGTAGAGGAAGACTGATATATCGGTTTTACCGGTTTAATCTGCCTGACTCCTTGTAATTAAAAGCAATTATCGGCACAGATTAATTGGTAAAACCGGTATATCGGCCTTCCTCCACTTTGTGTCTGCCTGACTCCTTGTGATAAAAGCGATTATCAGCACAGACACAAAGTGGAGGAAGGGCGATATACCGGTTTTATGACTAATCTGTGTTTATAGTTGTTTTTTGGAACTATCGGTTGTCTGCACAAATCTATGCTGATATTTGTCGATAGGTGTTTTTTTTATTTAATTTTCCTCTGTGTTTCTCTGGTGCAGGCGCTGGAGTATTCTACAGTTAGAACAGCTTGGTTCTACAGTATAACAGCGGCTTCTAGAAGTAAAATAGAAAAATCACTGGCACCTTGTGGGGATTTGCTGTATCTAAATCTTTCATCATTGACAGTATACATCCATATTTTTATCCTCACTTCAGTGCATAGTTTATTATTTTTATTATAACAAACTGGACTCTTGTTACTGCTATGTCTGTGCATAGTAAGAAAAGATTAAGACATTTTTTAACATTCTAAAAATCAAATAAAAAAATGAATGGCAGATTAATCGGTTTTCAGCCTTTCCCACCACCTTAATTACCGGTATCAGCAAAATCCACTGTCGGTCGACCTCCTAAATCAAATGACCCAAAACACATCTTAATACCAGGTGTAAATGAAACCACTGATCAATCCAAGTGTTAGATGTATAAATATTTACACCTCGTGGACTGAATTTGGTTTGAGAATTAGCAAAATACAAATGAGTGAAGAGATGGAGAACCTTCTTTTGAAATCATCCTGATTTTTGTTGCAGCGCTGAGGTCAATCTGAACTATAAACGGCTGTTTATGGATGTGAAGAAACAGTACCTTAAGCTTCTTGGAGCACTAGTGAGTCCTAGTGAGGATTAATCAAGTATCTCCAATTCTACCAGTCCTTGTTGTTAATTTCTACAACATATTTTCTACAGAGATACCGTGTGTTGGTGTACAATGGAGATGTTGACATGGCCTGCAATTTCCTTGGAGATGAGTGGTTTATAGAATCGCTCCAGCAAGAGGTGAGATTTAGCCCACTTTTAAATGCTGTTTAGCAAGTCACAGTTTTCACTATCAGCATAAGGTCTGGTCCACATTGCAGTTTATTCTGGCCAAGAACTGCCCACTTAGATGGGAAGGATTTTTTCCCCCTTTTTCTCCCAATTTGGAATGCCCAATTCTCAATGCGCTCTAAGTCCTTGTGGTCGCATAGTGATTCGCCTCAGTCCGGGTGGTGGAGGACGAATCCCAGTTGCCTCCGCGTCTGAGACAGTCAACCCGTGCATCTTATCACGTGGCTTGTTGAGCGCGATGCCACGGAGACATAGCACATGTGGAGGCTTCACACCATCCACCGCGGTAACCACGCTCAATTCACCATGCGCCCCACCGAGAACAAACCACATTATAGCGACCACGAGGAGGTTAACCCATGTGACTCTACCCTCCCTAGCAACCGGGCCAATTTGGTTGCTTAGGAGACCTGGCTGGAGTCACTCAGCACGCCCTGGGATTCGAACTAGCGAACTAGCGAACTCCAGGGGTGGTAGCCAGCGTATTTTACCACTGAGCTACCCAGGCCCCTAGACGGGAAGGATTTAACTGAAATAAAATGGCCAACCACAGTGCTCTTTTTATGTGATGTTTAGGGATGGACAAATTTGAAATTGATGCTACTGTACCACAATAATACACATGTAAGAAACAAAGTGGTACCTTTGTTTCAAATAATGACATGGCAGATTCTGTTACAGTTTTAAAAGGCAACACTGTAGAAAGGAGTTGGAATTTATGTTGAGTTTGTGGTCCGAAACTCTTAAAGGAATAGTTCACCCCAAAATTTTAATTCTCTCATGATTTACTTACCTTTTAAGCCATCCCAGATGTGTATGTCTTTCCTTCTTCAGCAGAACCGAAGTGAAGATTTTTATAAGCACATTTCAGCTCTGTATGTCCATACAATGCGAGTGAATGGGTGCCATCAGGCTGCTGGCTGTTTGATGGTCAAAGTCATATTTAGGCAGATAAAATTAATTCACACAACTCCAGTCAATCAATTACTGTCTTCTGAAACAAACCGATAGGTTTGTGTAAAAAAACAATAAATTGACAATTTAAATGTTTTTAACTTTAAATCGTTGCTTCCGGTCAAGTTTCAACGACCTGTTTGAAATGACCTAACTCTCACGTGATGTTCGTTCTTCTGTTGTAAACAAAACACGTGCTTCCGACTTCTCACGCGAACATGCCATTGTGCTTATGTCACGTGATGTGTCGACTGCTGGCAGGAAGCGTTTTATTTTTTATTTTTATTTTTGTATTTATTATTATTTTTAAGTTAATAAAGTTTCAATTATCTATTTAATTTTTTACACAAACCTATCGATTTGGTTCTGAAGACATTAATTGATCGACTGGAGTCATGTGGATTACTTTGATGCTGCCTAAATATAACTTTTGGACCATCAAACAGCCAGCAGCCTGATGGCACCCATTCACTTGCATTATATGGACATACAGAGCTAAAATGTGCTTATAAAAATCTTCACTTCGGTTCTGCTGAAGAAGGAAAGATATACACATCTGGGATGGTGTAAAGGTGAGTAAATAATAAGAGGATTTATATTTTTGGGTGAACTAACCCTTTAATATCTTTTGCCACTAACCTGGAAATCTTTGTCAAATCCAGAAACCAGTTTTTTCTAGAAACTGCTCATTGTATCAGTCGATACTTATGAAGGTACCTTGTAAATGTGACTTTGTTTTCCAGCGGGCAGATTTTAAACCCATGCACCCTGACTCCAAAGAATGCATAAAGCCAGCCCATCAGATTAAAGCTTGCAAAAACAGTCCATTGGTGTATAGAGCGCAACAGTCTGGTTCCAGAATTAAATATCCCATTCATGTTTTCCATAGGTGATTTTGATTTTTAAAGATAACTTTTATAAACCTTTAAAGGCAGACATACCGTGAGCTCAGAGGATGGTAAATGCTTATGCTGAAGCCATCAGTCTGCATTATTTTAACTATTTATTTATTTATTTATTTATTTATTTATTTTAATTGTGTTTAATAGCAGAATTCTTTGTGAAGAACTGCACTACCCATGAAGAGAAAGATCCACCAGTCAGAGAATTGCACAGGCAAATACATCAATTTAATTCATTTACGTTATTTGCAATACTTCATGGGACTGTAGTTCATTCCCTCATGAAAGATGTCAAGTACACAGTCTTGTATCTGTCTATTTTCAAATACTTTTTTGCTTCAAATCAAAGTTTGTAATGTTATGATTAGCCTGGGAGATGTTTTATTAAACTATTTTATGAAGGATTTTATTAAATCCCTTTAGGAAAAATACTTACAGAGCCAAGAAAAAGTGTGCGGGTACTGTCGCACTCTATTGACCCTAGGCCAAAACGTCTTGCGTCTATAGCGTAAGCAAAAATCTCTTTGTCGTCTTCTACGGTAGGTTCAGGTGCAGCGCAGAACTTGGACTTATTTCAATGGTGACACTCAGCAGGTGGGCGGCTTCGTCAAGGAATTTTCCAACCTCGCTTTCCTCACAGTGAAGGTAAGATCATAAACCAGTCGCAGGATAAATGCTTGCAGCACTAGTGTATAAATAAAGCTCCATTGATCAGACAAAAATCAGTGCAAAGACACTTCGGCTCTGTTCCAAACTCTAGTGAGCTGCCTACCTAGACAGCAGGTTTAGGAATCTATGCTGTTTATGCTGTGTTGTGTTGTAAAATACCTCACTTTTGACTAAATCTAGGTCAGCACTGCAAGTTTCATCAGACCAAACACATTTTAGTGCTTCAAGTTAGATGCAGCGCAACGAATAAAACAAAACTCTGGTGTCTCGGGTCTTTTAAATTGACACCGCCTCTTAAAAATTTGAGACACTGAACAGCGAGATGTGGCGCAACGGTCAAATACATCCATTTAGCATATGTTTACATGGAAAAACATCAAAAAAACGTTTGGTGTGAAAGGCTCCTAAAACAATCCCAGAAGGCACTGTTAACAGAACAGTTTTTTTATTTAAATTGATGAATTTATTCAGAACAAAGTACTTGCAGGGTTATAAGTATAGAATTAGATGGTTTTCTGCATTAATTGGTCATAAAATGTGATCTCATCTTCATCAAAATTATAGACAAACACAATGTGCTTAAGCTAACAACACGAACAATTATAATCTTTCACGTCTTTATTGAACACATCCCATTAAACATTCACAGTGTTTTTGAAAAAGTAAGTGAACCCTTGGATTTAATAACTGGCCGATCCTCCTTTGGCAACAATAACCTCAACCAAGCTTTTCCGGTAGCTGCGGATTAGACCTGCACAACGTTCAGAAGGAATTTTGGACCTTTCTTCCTTACAGAATTGCTTCAGCTCAGCTCATATTCTTAGGATGTCTGGTGTGAACGGCTCTCTTGAGGTCATTCCACAGCATCTCTATTGGGTTAAGGTCTGGGCTGAGACTGGGACACTCCAAATGGTGGATTTTCTTTTATTTAAAGCCATTTTGTAGTGGATTTACTTAAATGTTTAGGGTCATTGTCCTGCTGCATCACCCAACTACTGAACTTCAGCTGGCACACAGCAACCCTGACATTATTCTGTAGGATATCTTTATAAACTTGGGAATTAATTTTTCCCTTGATGATGGCAAGCAGTCTAGGTCCCAAAGCAGTAAAGAAGCCCCAAATCATGATGTTCCCTCCACCATACTTCACCGTTGGGATGATGTTTTCATGTTGGTATGCGGTGCCCTTTTTATGCCATATGTAGTGCTGCGTGTTCTTCCCAAACAATTCAACCCTAGTTTCATCAGGCCACAAAACATTTTCCCAGTAGCGTTGTGGAGTGTCAAGGTGGTCTTTGGCAAACTTCAGGTGTGCAGCAATGTTTTTGTTGGAAAGCAGTGGCTTCCTTCTTGATGTCCTGCCCAAATGTTTTTCGTATAGTAGACTCATGAACAGAGAGTTATCGAGTTATCCAGTTCCAATGATTCCTTCAAGTTTTTAGCTCTCACTCTAGGGTTTTTGTTTACCTCATTGAGCATTCTGTGGTGTGCCCTTTGAGTCATCTTGGCCGGGTGGCCACTTCTAGGGAGAGTACCTATAGTACTAAATCGTCTCCATTTACAGACAATTTGTCTAACGGTGGACAGATGAATATCTAAGCTCTTCGAGATAATTTGTAACCATTTCCAGCTTTATGCAAAGCAACCATTCTTGATCATAGGTCTTCTGAGATCTCTATTTTTGAGAGGCATCGTCCATGTCAGCAGATGCTTCTTATGAATAGCAAACTCAAAAATGTTCAGTGCTTTTTATAAGTCAAAGTAGCTTTGACCCACACCTCCAATTCAGTTTCTTTAATTGGATGCCAGGTTTGCCAACTCCTGACTCTAATTATCTTTAGTTGACGTCATTAGCCTAGGGGTTCACATACTTTTTCCAACCTGCACTGATGTTTGAATGATGTGTTATTAGTTAAAACAGATTTGTTCATTATTGTAACTTAGATGAAGCTCAAACCACATTTTAAGACCAATTTATACATCAATGCAGGTAATTCCAGAGGGTTCACATACTTTTTCTTGCCACTGTATGACAGATCTTATAAGTTAAGTAATGAAGCTAATAACTCGCCCTTCACCATTTTGCTTTACGCAAAGTACTGAATGAATTCGTTAGATACCTGCAGTAATAAATCATACTGTAAGTTGTGTAAAAGTTAAGTTATGGCTTATCAACTGATATAAAAGAAAAAACGAGCTTTTTCCGTCATTTTTAGTTTGACTTCCAGCATATTTTGTTTCCGATTTTAAATATGTAATGTCGTAATAATGAATGCCGAACTTGGACGTAGGAGCTTAACAGGTGCACTTGAAAGCAGCGTAAAAAAAAAAATGGCACCAAAGGAATGCCAGAGTACATCCAGTGTGAACGCCCCCTTAGAAGGCAGCTCACTAGAAAAAGTACTTCTATACCTCTATAGTAAATTTAAGTTTTGCCTCATTTGAATCAGTGTGATGTCTTGATTAAAAGCAAAAAACAAAGTTGAACTGATCAATTCATTTATTCTTTCAGGGTTCAGGCCACATGGTTCCCACTGATAAACCCATAGCGGCCTTCACCATGTTTACCCGCTTCATCACCAAGCAACCTTACTAATCCACACTCAGGAATTTTTACTTTCTTTTAAATCCAGATTTGCACTGACATAGGTTAGAGGTTTCCATAGTTGGACCACTGACTATATTATGTCTTTGTTTTCTCTACCACTTTATCATCAAAAATGAATCAAATTTTCCACTTTACACTATATGTAGTTTGAATTGCTAGTCTTCTGAATAAGATTATTAGATCATAATGGAGTGTTCGAGGAACTCGCAGCTTAAGATGATGTTTAAGACACCTGTTTGCATCTGACGAAGTGCGATTTGATTATTTGCGAAGCTGCTCTGTGTTTGTCCATTTAAACTGAATCAGATCTATCCAGAATGAGTGGATGCGGACCATAAGCCATCTATTGCACAGTTTTATCTTATTTTGTCAATTAAATGTGAAATAGTAGCTTTGTATCTTTTATTTTTTGAAAATATTTTGGAGCTGTATTGAATTTTCATGATCACACAAAGATTGTCATGAATAGAACCAATTAACACCTCGTTGCACTAATTGTTGCCTTTTGTTCAGATGTAATTGTCCTCGTTTGCTTAATGTTTTTTTTAAAATGATTGATCATACGAACTGTGGTATGTTTGTGCTCACAACGGAATAAACTTTGTGCCTTTTTATCAGTTTTTTTTTTCTCCTTTTCAGTTTTTTAATTAAATGCATTTTCTGTTTTTGTTTGTTTGTTTTTTGTGATAGTCAAACTGCTTTTTATAAAAAAAAAAAAAAAAAGGTGCACAAATCAAGTTTAATCACATTTCAGTAATCCGAAATGTTATCAAAGAACCAATCAAAAACAATCGCGGAGATATATATATATTTATTTATTATTTTAACATGTAAGTTTTAAAAAGAGGTACAAATATTTTGAGTCAGAAACTGCTTTCTTAACAAACTATTTAACTTAAGGTCATAAAATTGTACAACAAATCTAAATACCTAACTACGAGTATCGAGTAAGTGCACACTCAATACCACAGTAATACAAATAATTTTAAATTCAACATGAAATAACCCATTTTTCTTCCATAATGTAACATATGTCAAAGTAAAACAGAATACTGATTTACAAAAAAAAAAAAAAAAAACAATGTTCCCAAATATCATGCATTTGATAGAAGTTTAGTCCATTCATTTTAGAATGTGAATCTCTTGCTCCCTACTTCAAGATCTGTCTGTAAGTGTTATGAATGCATGTGTTAATGCTCATGTGGCTTTTTCGCTCTTCTTAAATCGAGTTATCGGTGTAACCTGACAGTCTTCTCTCGATTATTTCTCTCAGACCCGATCTGAAATGTAGATTTGCACCCACGATGATGTAGCCCTGTAAAATTAAAGATACAAATTAAGAATGCCTAGTTGAGAAATTGCACTTGTGATGCACAAATCAGAAATGTTAAGCTTAAATGTTGAAATTAGCTCGACACTTACATTGTGATACTCGACCACCTCTTCAATGAAGTCCATCCCATCTGGTAGAGGGATCTGTACACCTCGTTTAGTGTAATCTGACATTAAAAACACATGGTAAAGCTTTTAGATGTACTGAAATTTGAAAACACGGGTGAATTTAATAAATAGTTGAGCTACTTTTGCATGCACTACTTCATTTATATTCACTAACAGCAGAAAAGCATTTTAGAGAAATATTGTTTAAAATATGTGCATTTAATTTTAGCCATTTGTATACCTCACAATTGCCATTACATTCAGCCACCCTCTCTAGATATTGTTATCTGAAAAACCCATATCGTTCAGCTACCAACAACAGTAATTGTTTTACTCACTGTTAAGGAGTGGCACCACAGATATCTGCAACATAGTCTTCAGGGGACCTTGTAGAGGAATCAGCTAAGAGCAAAACATTTCACATTTGTTATCTGCATTGATTTTTTTGCATTAACATGACCTTTAAATATTTAATAAAAATGGCACTTACAGCTAAAGACTCTAAAGCAGATTGAGTGGAGAAGATTTTGAACCTGAAAAAAGAATATCAGTTCTTAGTATATTTCTACATTAAATGCCAATCTAATGTTAAATATAGTTCGGTGTTTATATCAGAGGATTTCAACTGGTTTTTGCTTCAGGGATTTTACCCTGGACATCAAATGACGACACAACACAGTAACAAAATATCATTACAATGTGTAATGGGTAAAGGATGGGCAAGGAGGAGTCGGGAACCGGCAGAACAGTCAACGTAAACTCTAATGACATAAACTCAACATAAAACACATAGACGCGCAGCCGCTTGTGTCTCTCTCTCGAACTGGCGTCCCTGGCTCCTCTTTATCCCTCTCCCACTGATTGGGCTGATTCAGCGCCGGGCGTCCATCGTTACAGCCTGGCCACGCCCTCCTCCTCGTCACAATCCTCTGCCGCACGATTCAGGCTGGGGAAACCTCCGGCATGACGTACTCCCCTCTCTTCCTGGAGGGGAGGTGTTGCCCTTCCAGCAAGCCAACTGCCGGCAGGATGGCGCCCCGGCCTGAATTGGGCAGGGAAGGAGTATGACGAGGAGGAGGCGTGGCCCGGCCGTGAGGGTGCACGGCCGGCACTGAGTCAATTAATCATCGGGAGAGAGAGATAAAGAGTTGCCGGAGATGCCAGTTTGAGAGAGAGAGAGAGAGAGACATACGCGGCCATGCTGTGTGTGTGTGTGTGTGTGTGTGTGTGTGTGTGTGTGTGTGTTTGTTTGTTTTATGTTGTTTTAAGTTCAGTTATGACATTAAAAGTTACGTTTACTGTTCAGCTGGTTCCCGCCTCCTCCTTGCCCATCCTGAACCAGTTACACAATGTTTGTTAGAAACAATTTTTGTTGGCTGAAGAGGCCCGCAAAACGGCGCCGCGATATGCCGATGGGGATCACCATATGCAGAAAAGGACAGTGACAGCTGAAACTGAACTTTTGGTTGGATTTTAGGAGTGAATCCACTTAGCTGCCTAGAGAGCTATAAGATGCTCCCTTGCTCCCTATTTAGTGAATGACTTAACCTCCAGTGTGCTGTCTGTCTGCACTGATCTCAGAACAGTTCAAAATGCACCTTATTTTCATCCTAACTCCATATAAAGCCTCTGAAAGCAACATTTTCCAGATTTTGGATGAATCCATTGATTCTCAATGTGATAATGCACAGTAAATATAGGATTTCTAAGGAAAAAATGTGCTAAAGTACACATTAGTGTGCATTTTCTTAAGCAGCGTGGTGTTGCGTTAAATGAATTTAAATTATGCGTTGCATATAGCAAAGCCAAAATACAACATCCAGGCATGTGTACATAGGGTCGCACAAGGTTAAGCCTACGTATTAGACACGTGAGCCGAAAGTGTTATAGAAACACCACATAATGACGTGGTTGCTTATACAATTGCGTTTTTAAGGTTTAGGTTTAAGGTTTAGGGTAGGGAGTTTTTTTTATTTATTTTTTTTATTTAAAACTCCATTAACCTTCAAAACCTCACCTGTTTGGGAAAACATTTAACTCACTTTTAGCGCCACACAGTGGACATTTCACCTCTGACCTGCCGGAAATGTGTATGGAACCACATAATATAATTTTGCAAAAAATGTCGCCACCGTTCCATAGTTTTCATGAGTTCAGGCTGATTCATTTTGCTTTCCTAACTAAGCACAATTTTACAGTTTAGCATTGTTTTATTTCTGCTGTCACAGCCCATAATTTTTACATTGAAAACCACTGATTTATGTGTTATTTTTACCTTCTCAGATCTAAATGGATGGCCAGGCGCTTGGCCTTCATTGACACTTTCGCATTAAATTTGGCTTCCTAAAAACAAGGCAAAATATTTATATACATGCTGAAAGTTTAGAACATCGCTTCATTATAGAGCAATTAAATGGATTTTGTAACAAGGGTGTATTGTAGTTTTTCCTCGCCATGGTCATGCTGCTGAGCTGGACTGGTGCTTTTCCAGGTGGCAGAACGAAAATTTTAACATTAGTGTTGACGGCCACACTGGCACCGGAGGTCTTGATGGTGGATTGAGGGGGAGCGGTGACTTCTAACTCCATCGACAGAGGATGCTCCATTAGAGTCGGGTTCTGACAAAGCAGAGAAAATGCAAAGAAAGAAATGTGCAATGATTTCAAAGCTACCAGGTTTACAGTAAACTTCTGTGCTTTAAAGAAACACATATGCGACCTACTGATGATTACCACAAAATAAAGAGCATGAACTATTGTGCACTTCAATGGAAGTCTACAGGGCGAGGCATTGCACTGAGATTAACGTTAAAATACACTTTGTTTTGAACATATAGCCACAAGATTTTAACACTGTACACATCAATGTGAGACAAGTGTAATAAAATGTGTTATTAACCATGTCTGTGTAATGTTATAAATCCAATCTTTCAAGTCTTGTCATGACCATGCAAAGACAGTAAAGCAGGTAACTTTCGCATTATGTGCACAAGGACACCAAAAATACGCTTCAGACTTCCATTGTAAGTGCATTACTTTAAATGTGTGTGTTTTGTTTTTTGTTTTTTTTTTTGTTTTTTTGAGAGAGAGAGATGAGTCAAACTTATTTTCTGTGGGAACTGACAAGAAGTCAAAGATGTTATTTGATAGCTAAACTACTATAGAACCAGGCACATTTCTTTTAAAGTTAAAATGTAAAAAAAAAACGAAAACAAAATGTACAGTAACAGCATCTAACACTCTGAACTGCATCACAACAACAGTTTTGGTGGGAAAAAGAAAATGCACTATAAATGCCAATGCTTGGATCTCTGAGCGTTGAAGGAAGTTATAAAAATATCCCAAATGTTGCTCACCAGCATCATGATTGTACCAAAGTAGGTAGCTCTGAGGAGCATCTCCAAATCCTTCGACATCTAAAAATTAGTTAAACAATATTTGTTGTTTTGTTTTTTTATTACTATTATTTATTTGAAACTTGTTAGAAACCTAACAAAGTTTTACTCTGTGACATCTTACCCGTTCATTTGCTATCTGCATTTGGAACAGTCCACCTTTGTAGTAAGAGTAGAGTCCACTGTCGAAGAAATACTCAGACAGTACTAGATAGATCATACGGTCATACTCACTCATGACGGGATTCACTGCATGGTTCACTAGGGTATCATTCTCGTTTTTAAGATCATAAAACATTCCCTGAACAGACCAGAGAGAAATAAGTAAAGCCATAAAACATTTGATTGTGCGCATGATTCAATGGTACATTAACAAGTAACATGTTATTACACTGTTTTTTAGACATGTACCATATGGGTAATCCCATGGTATTCTTTGAAGGATCTTGGAGTACAATTTAAATAGCACAGTGCGTGAATGTGGTAATCCTTCCTTACTATGGTATATAGCAAGGTGCCATAATATTACCATGGTTTTGGGCATGTACCATGGTAATCCCATTGTATCGTGTGAAGTACCTTGGAGTACCATGTATATATATCATGTAACATGAACATAATCGTTCAGTACCATGGTATATACCAAAGTACCATGGTATTACCATATTTTTGGACATGTACAATGTTGATATCATGGTATCTTATGAAGTAGCTTGGAGTACCATGTAAATAGAATTGTAAACATTTAGTCAAATGGTATATATATCAACGTACCATGGTATTACCATATTTTTGGACAAGTACATTGGTAATATCATGGTATCCATTGAAGTACCTTGGAGTACCATGTATACATGAAAATGGTAATCATTCAGTACCATGGTATATATCAAAGTGCTATGATATTACCATGTTTTTGGGCATGTACCATGGTAATCCCACAGTATCCTTTGACATACCTTGAAATATCATGCAAATAACATTGTAATAATTCAGTGCCATGGTATATATCAAAGTACCATGTTTTTGGACTTGTACCATGGTAATATCATTGCATCCTATGTAGTACCTTGGAGTACCATGTAAATATCATGGTACTCATTCAGTACCATGATGTATATATCAAAGTACCATGTTTTTACCATGTTTTTGGGAATGTACAATGGTAATACTACGGTATCTTTTGAAGTACCTTGGAGTGCCATGTACATGGTAATCATTCAGTACCATGGTATATTTCAAAGTACAATGGTTTTACCATGTTTTTGGACATGTACCCTGGTAATATCATGGTATCCTATTAAGTATCTTGGAGTACCATGTAAATAGAATTGTAATCATTCAGTGCCATGGTATATTTCAAAGTAACATGTTTTTACCATGTTTTTGGGCTTGTAACATGATAATCCCATAGTATCCTTTGACGTACCTTGGCACCATGTAAATAGAGTTGTAATCATTCAGTACCATGGCATATATCAAAGTACCATGTTTTTGGACATGTACCATGGTAATATCATTGTATTTAGTAACTTGGAGTACCAAGTTTTTGGGCATGTACAATGGTAATCCCATGGTATCCTTTGAAGTAGCTTGGAGTACCATGTAAATACCAGGGTACATAAACATGGTATTCATTCAGTACCATGGTAAATATCAAAGTACCATGGTTTTCCCATGTTTTTGGACATGTACCATTGTAATATCATTGTATCCCATGTAGTGGAGTATCATGTAAATACCATAGTATATAATCATTTAGTACTATGGTACTGCATCAATGTACCATGGTATTGCCATCTGATTCCATCACTCCATAGTTCTTTTTTAATTAATGGTTACTACTTAATTCATTTCAAATTCGTAATTGGTCACTCACCCTAAAATCCATATCAAGACTGCTTTCTGTCACCACAGGATCACTTAACAGTGAGTAATCGATTCCAATGTAACTGTTCACCTCTGTGCGGACTGCATTAGGGAAAACACATTCAAATTAATACACATTTCTTATATGCACGTCTCGATATGTTGGGCAGACCAAGATTACTGTTTGGTTTCACCAAGAGTCAACACTGTTATCTAACCTGGGATTGTTTCCAGGTATTGGTTAACCAAAACCAGTGCTGCATGATCCAAGGCAGGACAAATCTGGCACAGAGATATGCAAAAGTAATTTTTTTTAGCTATGTTGAGAGTACAATCTTGTTAAAAAAATATTTAAAAAAAATAAAATCATCTATGGTGGTTTGCTGGTCTTAGCTGGTTTAACCTGGTTTAGATGGTCTCCCGGTCTGGCGACACTGATGTTTAGTTGGTCGCCACCTAGTCTCCCAACCTGACCAGCTGAAAGTGCCAAAAACCCCTCTAAAACCATCTAAACAGACCAGCCTAGCCAGCTTAATGGTTAAATAAGACCAGCAAACCATCTTAGGTGGGTTAACGCTGCTTTTTTCCCCAGGAGAATGGCAGAAATAAAAATAAAAAACCACAACAAACCCGTTTATTTAAGATGAAGCGCATTCCAGTAGTCAGGAACGTTGCAATGAAGTCGTAAACCCTCCTGTGAACATTTTGTGGTACATGAGAATATGAATCTATCACTGAGAAGTTCTCAACAATATCAAATCAAATTCAAAGTTAAGTTGGTATGTGGAGTCAAGTACCCAAGGGTCCCACTAAATTTGGCCCTCATCTTGGTGATGGCTGCATCACAAGTGACATTAGAGATCTTCAGACGGCCCTCCTGGTCTCGGCTTAGATGGAGAGCTGTGAAGATGTTAACACCTTCTGCTGAGGCGTTGATTGCTCCTTCATCATGACTAATGAATAGAAAAGACCTACATCAGTGGGGACACCTCATCTTGATGAGTGTCTTCGAAACTGAATTACTACATCATGCAGCAGCGCTATTGAACACAAAGTACAATATGAAGTTCTCAATCATTAAAGTTGACTTCATAAAATCAGAATTGGGGTTTTGTGGCTTTTAGTACATGAGTGTTTGCTTTGAGGTGGTCTTTATGCTAGTGTACTCCTAAACACTAACATCGGTAACCATTAGCATATAGATAACATTTCTTTTGTAATTAACGTTTATTTATTGATTCCTAGAGGAAATATATATGAAAGATATGAAAAAACATATATACATAGAATCAACATTTAAACCCCACAATTACCCCTCCCAATCCCCAACCCCACTCTGACCCTCAACAAACACTCCTGTGAGTATATACACAAAAAAGGCAAACAAACAAACATATATATATATATATATAATAATCACACACACTTATACCTCTCTCTCCACTGCACCTCCCCGAGAGCCCTCCAAAAACTCCAAATAGTTGCCCCATTTCCCAACAAACAAATCTATGTTACCCAGTCTTCTAAATGACATGTCCTCAAAAGCTGCCACCCTTCAAATCTCCATGCACCACTCCTGAAATGGGGTGCCCCAGCTGGCCTCCATCCCCTTAAAATAATTTGCCTGGCGATCATTACACTGGTCAGAACCCAATTTTTTATGTGTTTATTCCCCACATCGATGACCGCCAAATTGCCCAAAACACAGAGTCTGGGGCTAAACAAAACCCGAGTGCCCAACACGTCACATACATAACTCTTAACCTTCAACCAAAATTCTTGGATCTCAACACACCACCAAAAAACATGGGCCATGTCTCCATCCTCCGATTGGCATCGCCAGCAGGTGGGAGTGTCTTTAAGACCAAGCCTATACAATCTAGAGGGTGTCCAATAGAATCTTTGTAAAATCTTGAATTGCATAAGGCACACCCATGAATCTCTAGATGCAGACTTGATGTTTTTTAGAATCTTTGCCCACACTCCCTCCTCCAATACCAAGTTTAAATCTTTCTCTCATAATCTCTTGATAGAAGTTAAAGCTCCGTCCCCCAGTCTCTGAATTAGCAGGGAGTAATACACTGATGCCTCATGACCTTTTCCAAAACAGCAATCACCATTCCCAGAGTACCTGCCGCTTTAGGAGGGTGTATGCTACTCCCAAAAATAGTACAGAGCAGGTGGCACAGCTGTAAATACCTATATAAAACTGAGATCTGGGTATCCCAAAATGTTGAACCAAATTTTCAAAAGATCTCAACACTCCCCTCTCATATAGGTCACTGAGTGTATTAACCTCCCTCACAATCCACTCTGACCAGCAGAAAGGGGACTTATTAATACATAATTTTGGGTTCAGCCATATGCTCTAGGCAACATTTAAATAAATGTCCAAATTAAACACTCTGGACTCTTTTGTCCATACCGAGTGCAAATGCGAGATAATGGGGTATAACTTAACTTCTCCAGTTAGTTTAATAGAAAGGCTTTGCAATGGTGAAATAGGGGAAAGAACTTCCTGTTCAGTACAAAACCATGGAGGGGCTCTCTCAGGTGGAAGCAACCAATGAGCCAAATGTCTGAGACCAAATGCATAATAATAAAACAAAATCTTGCGTAGGCCTAGCCCACCTTTGTCAATCAACCTATGTAGCTTATTGAAATGTAATCTGGGATGCTTACCATTCCAAATGAAGAACTTCGCTATGCTATCAAATTGCTTGAAATAAGAGAGGGGGGCATCTACAGGGAGAGATTGTAGCAGGTAGTTGAATTTTGGAATACAATTAATTTTAATAACATTACCCTTCCCATTCATAGATAAATTTAATGAAGCCCACCTGCCCACATTGCTTGAAAATGTTTTTATTAAGGGGTCAAAATTAACTCTAACTAAATCACACAAAGTTGCTGGGAATAAAATGCCCAAATACTTAATGCCCTGTTTGGGCCACTGGAAGACACCCGGCTGAAAAGCCGTTGCTGGGCAGTATGCTTTCAGAGCCACAGCTTCGGATTAAGACCAATTGACTATGTATCCTGTGAACTTAGAAAAGGAATTCATAATTCTGTGGAGGCAAGGCATAGACCTAATGGGGTCGGAGACAAATAATAAAATATCATCTGCATAAAATGAAAGCTTATGCACCACACCTCCCACCATCACCCATGGAAAAACATCTTCCCATCTTATCGCAGCTGCTAATGGTCCAGGGCAAGACAGAACAATAATGGGGAAAGAGGGCAACCCTGCCGGGTGCCACTATCCAGAGTAAAATAATCTGAAATTAATCCATTTGTTTGTACCACCGCTACCGGATGTCTATAAAGTAACTTAATCCATCCAATAAAAGTATTCCCCAACCCGGATATTTCCAAAATCTTAAAAAGTTAATCCCATTCTACCATATTAAATGCCTTTTCAGCATTAAGTGAGATGGCAGTGACCGGAGTCTGATCATTCGCCACTGTCCACATGATATTGCTGAAATGCCTAATGTTATCAGAAGAGCCGCGGCCCCGAATAAACACCACCTGATCTATATGTATAAGAGATGTTATAACTTAATTGGTTAGCCAGAATTTTTGACAATATTTTTGCGTCTAGCTGATCAGGGAAATTGGACGGTAACTCTTACACTCGCTTGGATCTTTCTCCTTTTTAAGAATCAGACTGATCCGGGCTTCTGTCATGGTTGGTGGAAGCTTTCCATTCTTTAATGATTCTGTATAAACTTCTAACAAAAGTGGAGCCAGTTCTGTAGCATAAGATCTAAAACATTCAGCGGTAAAGCCATCTGGCCCCGGAGACTTCCCTGTAAGCAAGGCCTTAATTACCTCGCCAAGCTCCTCCAAGTTTATCTCAGAAACAAGAGAATTGTTTTGCTCAGTCATCAGTTTAGGGAGTTCTAATGGTTCCACAAAGTTTCTAATATCTTCATCATTAGATGAAGATGTGGAATTATAAAGATCAAGACAGAATTCTTTAAAAGCATTTTAATAACAATGGCCGAGGTAAAAATTTAACCACCAGCAGATTTCACTATGATCAAGGATTGAGTCCATCAATAGATTAAAGTCTCCTCCCAATATTATATCATGAGGGGTGCCAGTGGCTTGCAACATCACTTCAAGATCTATAAAAAAGCCCTGATCATCAGCGTTAGGTGCCTAAATATTAGCCAAATTCAACCTTTGCCCCTGAATTTCTGCTTAAACAATAATGACTCTTCCTAAAATATCTTTACTCTGTTTGAGACATTTGAATTGTAGATGTTTACTTATCAATGTAATGACTCCCCTGCTCTTACTTGAGCCAGAACTAAAGAAAACATGCCCACCTCATATCTTCCCAAATTTTTCAGTTTCCTGTGGGGAAAGATGCGTTTCTTGAAGAAACACTATATAATATTTCTTACATTTAAGAAAATAAATAACCTTCCTCCTTTTATGGGGTGCCCCAACCCATTCACATTCCATGTGGAGAAAGACAATCCACTCATCCTAGCATCTGACATTTTGACATATTAGAAAAAATAAATTGTGTGTCAAAAACAAAATTATAAAGACCACATTCCAACATTAGTGCAACAATCAAACCCCAAACTTCCCCCAGAACCAAACAAACAGAAAAAAGAAAAAGGTGCGCATTAAACCCATGCACAAAAGTGCCAACCGGCGTCCATCCCTCTAAACTCAAACAGTCCATGTACACCTACGAGAGCCCCGTGACACTTTTGCCATCGGAATGCTCAAGTCCGGTGTTTCTATACAAATTTTGTGAGACAGAATTACATAACAGAAGAAAATCTATAAAACAAACTCCAGCCAATAGGTGGGATAAACACAAAGAACGTGTAGATTCATCCACATAACTGGTCGTTCAGTTTCCTCAGGCAGTCAAATGAATGTTCAGTGAGCCGGCCCATTTGACTGTTACATGAGAGCAACAAATGACCTAATCGTTCCAATGTCCTGCAAGAAATACTCCACAAAACAAACTCCAACCAATAGGAGGCATAAGCACAAAGAACATGCAGATTCATCCACAACACTGTCCCGAAGGAGTGTTACTACACAAAACAAACTCCAGCCGCTAGGCGGAACCAGCACAAAAAGAAACAAAAAAGGCACCCAGTTTCCTTGGATGGTCAAGTGAATGTTCAGTGAGTCAGGCCCACTCGGCTGCAACGTGAGTATCACACAATGACTTACTCCATTGACTTTATGAAGGATAATGCTTTTGTGGGACATGTAAATACTTTGAGGCCATCCTTAGCATCTTTTTTCAATTTGGCCAGAAGCAACCTTCCGTTGATGTAGTTTTTTGATGTAGAGTCTCTTGCATTTCATGAATTGATCACGTTTCTCTCTTGTCGAATTCGCAAAGTCTGGGAACAAGAAAATTTTGTGGTTCTTCCAAAAATGCCTTCCTTTACACCTCGCCTCGCGTAACAGAAGATCTTTATCGGATTATCTCAGAAATTTGGCCAGAATTGATCGGGGCCTGTCTCCCTCAGCAGATCGCCGAGCCTGAACTCTATGAGCTCGCTTGATTTTCAGCTTATGGCCTGTTATGTCAAGCAGACTCGGAAAGAGTCCGTCCAGAAATTCCACCATATTCTGACCCTCTGCTCGCTCAGGAATTCCAACAGTTCGGACGTTATTCCGTCGGTTACGATTCTCCATATCTTCCAACTTTTCCCAAATGTGCTCCATGTCCGCCTTGGTCACTAGCGGATTAGCAGCTAATTCCCTCTCCGATGACTCCAGATAATCAATCCGTTTCTCAACATCCACCACTCTTTTAACCATCTCAGTAAATTTCGTCTCCATGGCATTGATCGATCGACTTATTACAGCAAGCTCCTCCAAGTCAGCAATGACCTTCGTCAGCATTGCCGAAATGTTCATCAATTGTCGCCGAATTTCCTTTACCTCACCAGCCAAATCGACTCCCGGGCTTGTGGCTTGCTGCTCGGGGGCTTCAGCTTGAGCACGTGTCTTTTAATGTCTCCAGAGCCCGAGGATTTTGAATTCTGTGACATATTGTCTTCCTAGAACAGTTAAGAATCAGGGTGTATCGAATCTCACTGGTTTATGACACAAAAAGTATTAAAATTAGCAAAGTGCGCAGAGCTCACCATTCACACATCCAAACCTTGCATGGCGTCACGTGACTCTGCATATAGATGCATTTAAAATTTACACTCTTTCTCTTACATGAATCATCTTGTTCGCGAGGGCATACAGACAATTTTGTCCAGTAAAATTCTCTCTAGAATGAGAATATCCCTCCCACTAATTTAAAAATACTACCTGTGACTAGCAATAACAAGTAGCACATCAAGGTTCTTCCATGTGTCATCGTTACACTAATGCTTATACTTTATTTCCGTTTCCAATCATTAATTGGTTCTAAATTAAGTGTCTTTTATTTTGAAACTATCTTATGCAGTTCTCAATTGTTAAAGTCTTCATGAAATCAGAATTGATGTTTTGTGGCTTTTAGTTCATGTGTGTTTGATCTGAGGTGATTTTTGTGCTAGTGTACTCATAAACTCTGACGACGGTGACCATTAGGATATAGATGTATTTAAAATGTACACTCTTTCTCTTCTGGCAAAACGGCCAAAAACTGTTGATAACTCATCTTGTTCGCAAGAGTGTATAGACAATTTTGTACAGTAAAATGCTCTCTAGAATGAGAATATCCCTCCCACTAATTTAAAAATACTACCTACAACTAGCAATAGCAAGTAGCACATCAAGGTTCTTCCATGAAGGGTTGACAACTGTTTCATGCTCAAGGAGGATTCTAACACGGTCGGATGAAAAAACACTCAAGGAGGATTCCACATGGTTATGCGTATTATTTGCGACTACTAAAGTGCTTAAAATGCTAAAGTGTCCCATATTTGTGAGTGTTTCGTCACTTAAATATGGGACAATAGGCTGGATGTCTTCATTTTGCCCAAAATATGGGACGTCACAGCTCATACGGGACAGTTGGCAATCCTGCTTCAGAGTGTCTTCGGTCATGCTAATGCTCGTACTTTACTTCCATTTACAACCATCAATTAGTTCCAAATTAAGTGTTTTTCATTTTGAAATTCTCTTCATTGCCTTCATGTCTAAGCTGACAAGCATGATTTAAAAGGGATAAGCCCTTCGATATGTCCCACCCCAATTTGGACAACACAGGAAAGAATGTTACACTTGTAAAATAATTTCATGTGGTCTTTAAAAAGGTCCTAAACAGTCCATTTTCTGTTTTTCTAGGGTCTATATCCAAGGCCAAACATCCTACCAGCAGAGGTAAATGATTTATTAGTAGGACAATTATTCTGAGCAGCAGCTTGCCACCAAGAGTGAGAACCGAATCCAAAGGAATGAACATTTGAGACTCACAAGAGCCAGTAAAGGATGCGTCTCTGTAAGCTGAGGGTAATGGAGGAGTTCTGGACCTCGAGGAGCAGCCCAACATCAGGCTGGAAGCGTAGGTCAGAGTTCAGGTCCAACTCGGTTATCTTCACACTAAACAAACATTAGATTAGAATTAAAGGCCTGTGATATGAACTCGAAGTCTATAGCACTAAAATAGACGATTTTGGTTTTAGGTATCCAAAGTGTAAAGGATCAACATACTCTTTGATGGTGTATTGGAAACGGCCCTGGGATCCATGCATCTCTGGAATAGTGATGTTACTCAACTCTTCTTCTACAAACTTCATTGTCTGGGACTTCACTGAAAATGGGTTGAACAGAGGTCAATCTGAGACTTTTATAAATGGAGTTAATAAAAGAAGGTTCAGGAGGAACTTGCCCATCTAATCAACCAATTAACTGTAGAATAAATAAGCTGCCGCTTACCTCTCCCTGGTGACAATCCTTTCGGCATCCCTCCACCTCCCCATCTCCATCCCTTATTCTAAGTATTCCTGCCCTATAGCCATCCTCATCCATTCAAAATAGCCAAATTTGAAAGAATAGATCTTGTGGATACAGTTGTTTTGGTGTCAAATGTCAACTTTTTTGACGACAGTTATTGTATAGCGTCCCTAACATCGAAAGTTTATGAAATTTGGCATGTGCCCTCAGAATGTCGTGTTGTTCATGTGTACTAAGTTCTGTTAAGTTTAGATGTTGTGGTCATAAGATACAGGCTAATTATGGGCACACCAAAAACATATTGGCTTCTAACTTATAAATGCTCAAATATCTAGATGATACATACCAGATTTTGGAATTTTTAGTCCAGTGTAACAGCTGATACAACTCAGGAACTAATACTGTTATGGCCTAATCAATCTCATCTATCAGCTCTAAATGGTGTAAGTGAAACCTTTGTGTAAACGTGTCAAGTAAGATTGTGTAGATACGGCCCAAATTAATCCTAAAAGTTGAACTATCATTTGATCACAGTATAGGTATTGTCAGATGTCTTACACATCTCCAGGCCTCTGGCAGTAATACGAATCTTGCATCCAGGTGGTTCAGCTGAGGTCACTGTAACGAGTGTTAGGAGCAAGACGATGGAGACTTCAAATAGTCCCATGATTCCTCAGTAGGCCTGAAAATAACAAGTTATAGTGAAAGAGAAAACTAAGATGCAAAGAATTAGACTGACTAAAAAACACCAAGAATTAATTCAAATTATTGTCGAAAAATAAAATAATTTTATTCCAATTTTTACTTAATTTATCTGAATGAAGCATAAATATAAAGTACATTTTCTCATACTGTACCACCTCATGATCACTTGTATGAAACTTACACAGTTTGTTCAATAGGCAAAAAATAAATAAATATACATGTTTACTTGTCTTTGCCCTGACTTACAAGACCACTTTTGATTTCTAAACTGTATGTATATTCTGGAGTAGATATTCTCTGTGTTTCATGGTATAAAACTTGTAGTTTACAAGATACAGTTTACAATCATTTTTTTCAATTTGGAAAAATTTGGCTCAGTCATTCAAAAATCCTTGCATCATTCTCTAAAATAATATTTTACATTAGCAGTCCAGAGGTACAATATGGTTACAAACATATACACCAATTTACCTCTTTGTGGTTATCATACAAAAATAATTAAATATCACACCTAACATTACTGAACATAAACTGTGAAGGCAAGGCAAGTTTTACAGCACATTTCATGCAAAATAATGTATTTCTTAATTAATTATATTTATTAAATAAAAAATGCATTATTAATATTTGAAATTTTAAAAAAATAATGTATCATTTAATATAAAAGTAAATAAAAGAGCTTAGAAGTATTACATAAATTAGTCAAATTTAAAATAATTTGAGAATTTAAAAATATAAAAGTAATACTTAAAATAATTAGAGAATTAAAATCATTTTAAATGATCACAATTTTAAAAAAAACGTGAATAAAGAAAGAAAAAAATTAAATGTACAAATTAAAAAATGAATTAATATGAAAAAGAAGGAAAGAAAATGGATACAAATAATGACATAAATTGAAATAATGTAGTGCAGTCCAAATCCAAAACTGCAGTACACATGCCAGAAACAGAAATCCTTCCTTAGTTTTAAATTTTATAAGATCACATCAATGTTATTTACTGACACTATTAGAAATAAAGTCTAACGAGGTCGCATTTTCTCCCTCTCTGGCTTCTTCCCCCAATTCTTTCTGTTTCCTTGCAAAGTCCCGCACCAAAGAGCTTCACCAGTGCAACAACAGTCAAATAGATGCTGACAGCTAAATATATTTGCACAGCAAAGTATAATTAGAGAATTCTTTTGCCTTTCGTGTGTATGTAAGAAAATGTCCAGGCCAAAAAGTCCAAGTTTGTCCTCTCTCATCTCTGCAGTGTGTGTGAAGTATATATGAATGTGTGTTTATGGTGCAGCGAAGAGACGATTTGCCTCTTGTCTGAATGGACAACAGAGGGAGGAGGGAGGGGGAGAAAGAGAGAGAGAGGTTGAGAGAGAGACTGTATACTTACAGTATCATCAATGAAAACAACAACCACAATCTAGATTTTTATAATTTTTGAGGAAAATGTGAGTGGTGCAAACCCCGTCACGGTGATGCTAGAGTGCTAGTGGTTGCCAGGGCATTGCAATGCAGTTACTAAGATTTTCTTAGCGGATTATAGCTCGCTGTTATTTGTTCTGGGTGGTTGCTAGGGCTTTTCTAGGGTAATCTGGTGGTTGCTAGAGCATTGCTAGGGTGTTCTGGGTGATTGCTAGGGACTTGCTAGGGTGTTCTGGGTGGTTGCTAGGTCATTGCTAAAGTTTTTTGAGTGTTTTATCATGTTGCTATGTAGTTTTAGAGTGTTCTGGCTGGTTGCTAGGGTGTTCTGTCCTGGGTGTTCTGCTGGTTGCTAGAGCATTGCTTAAGTTTTTAGAGTGTCCTTAACACGCTACTAATTGGTTCCTACGGTATTCTAGGTGGTTCCTAGGACATTGCTAGGGGGTTCTATGTGGTTTCTAGTGCATTGCTTGGTTATTCTGGGTGGTTGCTAGGGCATTGCTAAAGTTTATGAGTGTTTCAGAATGTTGCTATGTGTTTTTTAGGGTGCACTGGCTGGTTGCTAGGGATTTTCTATGGTGTTCGGGTGGTTGTTAGGGCATTGCTTAAGGTTTCAGAGTGTCTTTACCGCACTGCTAGTTGGTTCCTAGGGTGTTCTGGGTGGTTGCTAGGGCGTTACTAAAGTTTCATATTGTTTTTAGAGTGTTGCTATGTGGTTTTAGGGTGTTCTGGCTGGTTGCTAGAGTGTTTCAGAGTGGTTTCTATGGATTTTCTAGTGTGTTTTGGCTGGTTGCTAGGGAGTTTCTGGGTGGTGCTAGGGCATTACTATGGTGTTCTGGATGGTTGCTAGGGCATCGGTAGAGTTTTCTTGGTGGTTGCTAGGGCATTGCTAAAGTTTTCTTGTTAGTTGCTAGGGCATTGCTAAAGTTTTCATAGTGTTTTTTTAGCACAATGCTATGTGGTTATTATGGTATTCTGGTTGGTTGCTAGGGTGTTCTGAGTAGTTTCTCGGGTGTTCTGGTGGTTGCTAGGGCATTGTTAAAGTTTCCAGAGGGTTTTTAACACATTGCTATGTGGTTTTTAGGTTGTTCTGGCTGGTTGCTAGGGAGTTCTGGGTGGTTGCTAGGACATTGCTAGGGTGTTCTAGGTTGTTGCTAGGACATTGCTTAAGTTTTTAGAGTGTCTTTAACACTCTACTGATTGGTTCCTGCGGTGTTCTGGGTGGTTCCTAGGACATTGTTAGGTTGTTCTGGGTGGTTGCTAGGGCATTGCTAAAGTTTTTGGAGTGTCTTTAGCGTGCTGCTATTTGGTTCCTAGGGTGTCCTTGGTGGTTGCTAGGGCATTGCTTGGGTTTTCATAGTGTTTTTTAGAGTGTTGATATGTGGTTTTTATGGTGTCCTGGCTGGTTGCTAGGGTGTTGAGGTGGTTGCTAGGGCATTGGTTAAGTTTTCAGAGTGTCTTTAGTGTGCTGCTATTTGGTTCCTAGGGTGTTCTGGGTGGCTGCTAGGGCATTGCTTAGGTTTTCATAGTGTTTTTTAGAGTGTTGCTATGTGGTTTTTATGGTGTCCTGGCTGGTTGCTAGGGTGTTGAGGTGGTTGCTAGGGCATTGGTTAAGTTTTCAGAGTGTCTTTAGTGTGCTGCTATTTGGTTCCTAGGGTGTTCTGGGTGGTTGCTAGGGCATTGCTTAGGTTTTCATAGTGTTTTTTAGAGTGTTGCTATGTGGTTTTCATGGTGTTCTGGCTGGTTGCTAGGGTGTTTCTGAGTGGTTTCTAGGGATTTTCTAGGGCGTATTGGCTGATTGCTAGGGTGTTTCTGTATGGTTGCTAGGGCATTGCTAGGGTGTTCTGGTGGCTGCTAGGGCATTGCTTGAGTTTTCTGGGTGGTTGCTAGGGCATTACTGAAGTTTTCATAGTGTTTTTAGAGTGTTGCTATGTGGTTTTTAGGGTATTATGGCTGGTTGCTAGGCTGTTTCTGAGTGGTTTGTAGGGCATTGGTAGAATTTCCACGGTGGTTGCCAGGGGTGGATGCCTGGATATATATATATATATATATATATATATATATATATATATATATATATATATATATATATATATATACCTTTAAGTGAATTAAGGCTTTAGCTCACTACGCCACCACCACTCCATATCTGTCTTCATGCTTTAGGAGACAGAGTGTCTTCTGACTATTAGACCTAGGTCACGTAGGCCACTTCTCTAGTGTCTACATGACTTAAATGTTTTCTGCCAGCTTAATAAGAATACCACTTCAGATGCCCTGAGAGAAAGTACAGTTATCTCTATGCTTTGATTTCCAGTAAGATAAGACCAGTCTCCAAAAAACTAACATGCTGCTTCAAAAATATTTATAAATTCTCCCATTATCTTAATGGATTAGATCACCCCAAAATGAAAATTCAGTCATTGTTTACTCACCCCTGTGTTGTTATAACCCTATATGACGTTCTTTCTTTTTCTTAACACAAAGGGAGAAATTGTGAAAATAAATGTTGCTCAGCGATGTCGTACTATGGCAGTTTATGGAGACCACCTCTTCAAGATTCAAAAGAATGCAAAGGTATAATCAGAAGACTAATAAATTATTTTATGAGACTCTTGATTGTTATAAAAGCTTACGACAAGGTTTGGTGAGAAACAAACTGAAATCGAATGTATTATTTAGTGAAAACATTCACTGACCATTGATCTCCTGTGCGCATTCATGATAGGGCATGAGAGCAACAGTTCATGCAATGACCTCGCTACACTGGGGCGTTCAAGCGAAAACTCGTTTTTAAAACAGGTCCTCCACAGCTATAGCAACAACAGAACACAACACAGCTGCACACAAAACAGAGAACAGAACTTACTAAACATGTCTGAAGAGTTTGTAGTAGAAGAACTGATGCATTTCTATACCCAGCCTTATTATTTTGAACAAAGTACTCAAAAATCAAACAGAAACATAGAGGAGGCTACAGGCAGCCACAGTCACACTGTGTCCTAACCTGATGGCAAACGGCATGCGATAAAAGGTATACTTTCTATGGTAATCAGAGTTATTATCCTAACTAGCCGTGACGAGCGACGGTACATTGTATTGATCGCTTGTTTTCTATTTTTGGCACCGATCCAAAAACTTTCAAAAAAATAAGACTGGGCATAGAAATGCATCAGTTCTAATGAGTTACATAACTTTTTTAATATTTTTTGAATTTTGATATATTTCTTTCTGAATATTGGTTGCTCTTTTAATATAAAGAGCCTTTAAATTTCTAAATGAAGGGTGTAATCCATATCTGATTGTGAATAAGTGACAAACACTGGAAAAAATGCTTTGAATTTACATGATTTAATCATGTACATCGGTTGCACATGAATCAGTTAAGTTACATCAACATATTTTTTCCTCTTGGTTTAGCTTATTAATTATTTGTCAGAAAACATAATTTGCTCACATAATTTCAACATAATAGAAGTTATTTTTAAATTACCCAATTAAGTAGCCTCAAAGTGATTTTATGTGTCCCTAATATGATTTATTTCTTCAGTTTTACATATTTATTTTTTGTCACATTACTGATATACAGTATTTTATAAGGTTATGCTAGTTAGCTAATTTTTAGCAAGCAATAGTGTCCATTAGTATGGTAAATTCTTAGTAATTGGTCCTTGAATAAAATGTTTTCTCATCTTGCTCAAAAATGCATAAAATAACACTTAATTTAAATATTTTTACTTAATACATCAAGTCCCAAACAAAGTATGATAGAAACTGTTGAACATACTTGATTGGTTCACATTCACCCTACATAATGTAATCTAGTAGAGTGCACACTTGGAGAATTTCATTTATCGAAAGCAAAGAAAACAAGTTTGGAAGTCACAAATAATATGACTTACAAAACTGGACAGCCTTCCTGTTTTTTTGTTTTTTTTTCTCCAGTGAATGCAAATAACCAAAATGAACATTATAGAAACAAAAACTTTCCTTCATGTGTACAACTGTGAGGGCACACATTCCTCTTTGAGCAATGGCATAAAATGAACCCATAAACTTTGTACACATTTTTTGCTAGCATAACAACTTGCTCTTTCCTCCCCAAATACTTTTGCTAAATGCCTTTCACAATAATAAAATACTTACCGTGGTGTGGAAATGCAGGCTTGGTAACTGTACTGTTTCTCTGATCTTGGAAGAATCAGATGTTTTCTTGCAGCCAGGACATCAGTGAAATGTTAACACAAATGAATGGCTCTCTTTTAACCTTCTCTCCGTCTCTTGATTTGGTCTCAATTCGTTCCCACCTCATAGTCAAGAGTTTATAAGGTCAGGTTGACAAAAGGGTGTTCCTTACTGCATCTGACGTCATATGACTTTGTGGCTACGATAATGGAAGTATACTACTGTGCAAAGCAAGCATGTTCCAAGGACTAAAGCACAGCAAAGAATTGTGGTATCTACGTTTTGCTTCATTGTCTTACAACAGCCCTGAATTTGCTGTGTCTATAAAAATTCACATTGATATGGGTGGTTGATAAGAAATACAGTTGGGAAGTTTCCATGTTCTACGGTGTGACAGTCATTGAATCTAGAGTCCATAGACATGTTTTGTGTCAACTACCCAAATTTCAAGCTTACAGATAAAGGGCAGTAAATTTTGTGAAGTGCTGTGGGCTACATTAAAACAGATCCTAGCAGTCTGCCCTTTAATTTTTAGAGACTAAACCTTAAATTACTTCATGATTTCTTAGAAGTCCATGTTGCAAGGTTTCATAGAATCACATGATGCATGAAATGCAGGGTTCAACTTGAGCTGAAACCACAGAAGACCAAAACAGCTCAAATCATATTAAGCTTTTCTGGCCACCAATTATGGTATTTTTTGTAGAGGTTTAAAGCTTTTAAAAAGAGGGGGTATGTTCTTTGTACTAGATAGATGAGTAGCACAAGTTTAGACACAGCTCTGGCAGAAGTCATTCGATTTGGTTTCTCTCACACCCCCTAAAGACCAGTCTTCCCCAAAAAGCCATGAGCAAAGCTGATTTTTAAGACCACTAGCCCTGATGAATCACTTGGTGTGAGCTTTGATGACTAGCACTGACGTTTTATTTACGTTTATAGTGAAAATGTATTCATGCCAGGGCCAGTAAGCCCTTGGATGTGATCTTTGACGTTCAACTGTGGGGGGCACAAGGAAAATCTGGTGGGGCAATGGTCTCCCAGCCCCTCCTTTGACTTTTAGGGTGGGCAACTGGTTCCCTCTTCATCTGACTGGGGGAGTTCCCCTTGGTTGTTTTGCCATATGACTGTGGGGGGCACAAGGAAAATCTAAGGGGGCAATAAACGTCCGTAGATGTACAGACTATAATTTTGATCATATGTTTGTTTTTTCCCTTTCAGGAGCTTGACAGCCCCAATCCCCATCCAGTTGGCAGCCCAGATATTCTGCCAAACATCTCCTTAAGAAAGCAAGCAATATGGAGTTGGAACAATGAGGATGAGTGGCTGATTATGCAATTTTCATCTTTGGGAGAACTATCTCATTAAATAAAGAATTAAAGTACAAGGGCAAATAAGGTACAAATGGCCATAAACTTCATGTGACTAATATAGTGCAAGTGACATGATATCTAAATGGGAAATGTGATTCAATGATCAAAATGTGCACACACAAAAAAAGTGGCAAAAGTGGAAGACTGTTACAGTATTGAAAATTTTTTCTTTTAAAACCCAACATTATTCACAAGAAAACAGTAAGACTTTATTTAAACACAGTCTTTATTTATAGATTAATTCAATTTCTGCAATATCAGTCAACAGGTGTGGCTCTCCAAGTCTTGTTGTTAAACAACAATAGAAATGTTTACTGAAAGTTCAGACACACTAATATTATTGCAGATATTATATATTAATCCAATGCATATATCATGTATGCATACATTTACGCAATAAATAATAGTGGTGTAACTGCACTGTTAAAATTTTTCCCGTAAAAAAAAAAAACTGTAAAAACTGGCAGCAGGGTTGCCAGCAAGTTACTGTAAAATTAACTACATTTACAGTAAAATACTGACAAAAGGATTAGCAGTTAATTACTGTTTATTAATTAAATAAACAAGAAGCGCAGTCAGTACGAACACTGAACTCAGATATACATATAAAACATTATCAAAATCAGTGCCTCAGAAACCAAGCCAACTAAAATAATGATCTTGCAAAACATCTGTACAAAATTAGAAGAAAATTGGTAAAACAAAGCCCAAAGCTGATTCAGGTACATAAACTTACATTTTAGCCATATAAATAATAAATACATATAATAACATATAATAACAAACCTTGCAGTCTGTCCAAACACTGAACTCTGGACACAAACAAAGACTAAGTTAGTGAATAACTGAGAAATGACAAAAACAGTGTGTGTGAGTTTGTGTGTGTTGAGTGTGTGTTTGTGTGTGTGAGAAAGTGTTTGTGTGTGTATGAGAGAGTGTTTGTGTGTGAGTATGTGTGACTGACTGGGTTCACTGACTTATATAAAGTCCCACTCAAAGTCCATTCGTTTCTTTAGCTGACTGGAAACAAAAGGGTTAACTGATGTCATCTTTTTGTGCTTGGGCCACTTCTCTTCTCTATATACATAACATCACTGGGACCCATCATTCAGGCACATGGTTTCTCTTACCACTGCTACGCTGATGACACGCAACTCTACTTGTCTTTCAAGCCCAACGACACCACAGTGACTGCTTGAATCTCTGCCTGCCTGGCAGACATCTTGGCCTGGATGAAGGAACACCACCTGCAACTCAACCCAGCCAAGACCGAACTCCTTGTCTTTCCAGCCAACCCTGCTGCTGAACACAACATCACCGTGCAGCTGGGTGCAACTACAGTAACAGCTTCCAAAACGGTCAGAAATCTAGGGGTAACCATCGACAACAAACTAAATTTCACAGACCACATCTCAAAAACCACAAGATCATGCAGATTTACACTCTACAATATCAGGAAGATAAGACCCTTCCTCTCTGAACATGCCACACAACTGCTTGTCCAGTCACTTGTCATAACTAGACTGGACTACTGTAATGCTCTCATTGCAGGCCTCCCTGCATGTGCAATTAGACCCCTGCAAATGATCCAGAATGCAGCAGCACATCTGGTCTTTAATCAACCAAAGAGAGTGCATGTTATACCACTCCTCATCTCTCTCCACTGGCTGCCGGTTGATGCACGTATCAAATTCAAGGCTCTGATGCTGGCATACAGACAGTCACTGGGTCTGCTCCAGCATACCTAAAATCATTTCTGCAGAGCTACGCGCCCACTAGAAGCCTGCGGTTAGCTAAGGAACGTCGCCTTGTTGTACCAACACAAAGAGGCACCAAAACACTTTCCCGGACTTTCGGCTTCATCGTACCACGTTGGTGGAATGACCTTCCCAACTCCATCCGTGAAGCTGACTCACTCTCTGTCTTCAAGAAACGGCTAAAAACACATCTTTTCCATGAGCACTTAACAAGTCACTAAAAAAAAAAAATGTCCTAGTTGCACTTTAATCTGTTTTGAATACTATTCTCATGCTAGTGAAACGTTGTAATATAGCACTTTTCGTACCACTGTCTCCTTAAGATGATTCGCTTATGTTTTTCCTCATGTAAATGTAGAAGACATTTAATAAATCATTGGAGTCGTTAGAATTGCTTTTCTGCTGCTTTTAACTTCATAGTTTTGGCACCAATTCACTTGCACTGTATGAGCTTGGATTTTCTTCTAAAAATCTTCATTTGTGTTCTGCTGAAGAAGAAAAAAGTCATATATATTTGGGATGGTATCAAGGTGAGTAAATGATGAGAGAATTTTCTTTTTTGGGTGAACAATACCTTTAACAAGCTCCAGCAATCAGATCTTTTGGGCAGTTGTACGTGACCAGTGAAATGAAATGGGAGCAACACAAGGTCCACAAAATGCACACGTCACATAGTAACAGCTGAAGGATTTAAGCATCTAAGTAGCTAAACTTTGAATGAATTCCAGTGTGCATGCAGAATCATCTTGGTACTGAAGACTGAAGGTGTAGTAAGTAGAAAAGACAGCAGCAAGTCCAGACACAAAAGCTGGCTGGATGCCCTCACAAATGATGAGCCCCTCAAGGCTGATCGTCCAGTGGCGAATACAGCTTCCTGTTGTTTCACCTGAAACTTTACAAAGAAACCCCATGTCAGCATTGACAAAAAAATTATTAATTTGCCATTGTCACATTGCAAATGAACACAATGGTTTCTACAACCTATTTAAGCTTACGATGCTTTTGGGATACGCAGCCCAGATCTGTACTTTGAAGTTGTTAAGGTTAGCTGACCACACTGACCGCTTGAGTGAGGTGTTTCTGCCTGCACTGTTTTGTGT
This sequence comes from Myxocyprinus asiaticus, assembly GCF_019703515.2. Taxonomy (NCBI): domain Eukaryota; kingdom Metazoa; phylum Chordata; class Actinopteri; order Cypriniformes; family Catostomidae; genus Myxocyprinus; species Myxocyprinus asiaticus. Next base: position 3,835,618 of record NC_059352.1, read on the forward strand.
GTCAGCTCAGACTCCAATTTCAAATCTGACTTGAAAATTAACAAATTTACCCAAATCCAGTGCATTACTCACTCCAACAAATCACTTAAAAAGAAAACAATTTTAGTAAAAGAAACAAAGATCTTGGGCTTAAAGACAGAAATATAATGTTACAAATAGCTTATTTAGTTGATATTGGGATGTGATGGCAGGTAAGGCTATCAAATCATTATCACAGCACAATATGAGTTGAAAGCAAATGTGATGTATTATGGCTGTGCTAAAAAGCAAAGCAAAAGGGCACTCATCTATTAATTCACAAGATTAATTGTGAACCTTTCTCCCCAATTTGGAATGCCCAGTTCCCAATGCGCTCTTGGTCCTCGTGGTGGTGTAGTGAGTCGCCTCAGTGTGGTTGGCGGAGGACGAATCTCAGTTGCCTCTGCATCTAAGAGTGATGGTGGTGTTGTGAGCTAAAGCACATAACTGGTAATCAGAAGGTTGTAGGTTCGATCCCCACAGCCACCACCATTGTGTCCTTGAGCAAGGCACTTAACTCCAGGTTGCTCCAGGGGGATTGTCCCTGTAATAAGTGCATTGTAAGTCACTTTGGAGAAAAGTGTCTGCCAAATGCATAAAGGTACATAAATGAAAGACCATCAATCGTCTTATTATGTGGCTTGTTGAGCACGTTGTAGAGACCTAACGCGTGTGGAGGCTCACGCTATTCTCCGTGGCATCCATGCACAACTCACCATGTGCCCAACCAAGAGCGAGAACCAGACATTATAGCGACCACGAGGAGGTTAACCCAAGGTGACTCTACCCACCCTAGCAACCAGGCCAATTGGTTGCTTAGGAAGCCTGACTGGATTCACTCAGCACATCCTGGATTCGAACTTGCAATTCCAGGTGTGGTAGTCAGTGTCTTTACTTGCTGAGCTACCCAGGCCCTCTAAATAACTTGTATTTGATCAAAATTCCATTATCGTCACCAAGCGAACTGAGTGAAATGTATTATGGTGTCAAAATAAAAGTTCCTCAAGAAATATGTATGAATGAACCAGGCTTCGTCCATGTTTCCCATTTCTTTCCGACAACAAAGCACGTGAACACGACATACTCATAATTAACACTTCAGAAGTGGGAAGTAGGATAATTCTGATAGCACATGAAGGCAGCATAAGGTTTATAGAGCTGTTCAGCCGTGACATCAATTTGTAGGCGAACCCGTAAGTCTAATTCGCCATGGGTTCCCTCTGGATTTTCCTAAGGGTTTTTGAACTTATGTGTAAAATAAGGTCTGTGGTAAATATTACTTGGTGATACGTGGACGTTTTGTACTACAACATAAATTACACAGTCATACCTCAAACATGAATTCTGAAGCCATATTGAATTACATTCTTTTCTTTTTTTAAACGCAAGGCGGCTTCAAAATTCACATTTGAGGTATGTAATTTATATTACCTGTGTAATTTATTTTGTAGAACAAAACGTCCACGTATCAAGTAATGTTTACCGCAGGACTTATTTTACGCATAAGTTTAAAAAACCCATTATAAAAACCCATAGGAAAATCCCAAGGGAACCCATGGCGAATTCTCTTCTGGGTTTAAGGACTACAAGCTATTGCATTCTGTTAGAGAACAAAATGTATAATCATTTTCATAAAACCAGCCAACCAACTTAAGATGTTCCCAGCAAACACAGAATGTTCCTCTAACGTTAGCGTATGGTTCCCTTTTGGTAATTTTTTGGGGACCATACGCTAACGTTCTAAAAACATTCCCCTTAGGTTCTTTATTTTATAACCATAAACTAACATTCTCAGAATGTCGCAGGGTGGTTTTTGTGGGATAACCTAAAAATAACTTATACAGAATGTTCTCTATTGGTTATTTTTAGGTTTTAGTTGTAAAATATTTTCATGTTTTTTGTATTAAATGATCATTAAATGTTTTGAATTAAACAATGGATCAATTGGGCTGATTATGTATACAGACTGAATGTTTTATTTATGATTAATGATGTATGAATGTATGGATATGTAAATATAAATATGATTTGAAAATGGAGGTGAGGGGATCATTAACAAAACGTTAGCAAAAGGTTTGGAAAACGTTAGGGGAACGTTCTATTTCCGTAAAAATACTTTCTTAGCTAACCAACAGGGAAGGTTGGGATGTCCGTTCTGGGAGCCAAAAATCGTTAGCTGGGTTTTGGGCTGTTTTTCTTTTTTAGATTAAAGAATGGGGTAATTTCAAAATGCTTAGCGAGACATAACGAAAGCTATTTCACACTGAGACACTAAAATGACAGCTGCTGCCTCTCTGCATATGGCCACTTTGTTTTGACGACTTTTCCTGCAGACTGCGAGTAAACCCGCGCCTGCGCATTAACCGGGTCCGAGTGCCCGATACAAGATGGCGGAGTCGGTGGGGAGGGAGAGGCGGAGGCGGGTCCGGACTGAATAGCGCAAAGCCTATTGAGGACTCCAACAAACCTCTCCAAGGTAAGGGATTCAGATGTCAAACAACAGCACTAGACCTATGTGCGGGTGGCGGAATGCACGGGGCACATAAATATCCCCGCTGATGTTGCATGCGCGCGCTGTGCACAAAATAAACAGACATTGCAGTACGTAGGGATCGCGGCGTCTAGTACGCGAGCGCGCGCGCCATCTTCTCGACCGTTTCCACGAAGCGAAAGTGCGCACGTAAAATGTTGTGTTGGTAACCGTCGACGATCAGCAAGCTTTAAACTTCACATATGACCCGTTTAATACACTTTAGTGATGGCCCAGTGTATTAGCGCCCTTTGCGTGCCCAAATGAAGTCGTTTGCTCCACCGCTTGGTCTTATTTTACCTGGTTTTTCGCAGCACGTCCGCTTGTGCTGCCGCAGCTCTTTGTTGGACGTTTCCCTCTCCTCCTCCTCCGGGTTTGTTTTCGGGCGGCTCGAGCTGGGGCGGGCGGCGGAGCAGGCGCATGCGTGTCCTTCTTTCGTTCATTTGCGCTCTTATGAACGACGACAAACGCAGTAAACATTTGGTATATATTAGATATGCGATTTATGGTTAGAGACGTGATTTTACTAAACAAAAAGTACCATGGTAATACCACGGGTTTATGGACATGCTACCAGATGGCTATAACGTAGTATGTTTTATGTATAAATATACAATGGTTCTGTGTGATTAGAATATTCACGTACCGCGGTATTGGTACATCAACGAGTACCGCGGTATTTCGATGTTTTTTGGACGTGGTACCATGGTATTGTCATGGTTTCATTTGATATCGTCACTGTACCATGGTACCACTATAGTACTTTTTTGTACTATGCTCATGTCTTTCTGAGATTTAGCAATCTCAAATTTTTGGTACAAAAATGGTATCTGATGATAATACTATGGTACATTGATATATATGATATTGAATGGTTACCATATTCATGTACCATGGTATTTTCATGGCACTCCAGTGTATGTTATGGTGTGCCAATGGATACCACTTTATTACCTAGGTATACATTGTTAAAAAAAAAAAAACACACACACACAATACTGTAGCTGTGCCAATGGAATAGGGTGTACAGTAGCTAGAGTTTGTATTTCCAATGGTACAGTTGTGGTTTCTTTGTTTGAATTCTTTTTGTATCAGTGAATGTTTAATGCCAACAAAGGAGGATGATTAAAGTTTACGTTTCCCTTTCATTATTATTATTTTTAAGTTTAATTATTGTCCTGTGAAGTTTATCGAATCACATTAGAAAGCTCATTTCATTCTTGACTGTAGTTTCAATATGTTTGGGGGCCTAGAGAACCCCAATGGTGTACTAAGAAAATAAATATATTATTAATAATAATAAATTCAAAAGAATTCTATTGCCTTCAAATGCTTTTAATATGTTAATATGGCCTAATCAAAACCCAGTGTGCAGATATTATTAAAGATTTTACATACTGTTATATCGCAAATTAAGCAGGCATTCACTTTTCGAGGAGCTGATCATCCAGTGTATTAATGTTTCTGTTTGGGGGCAATTTCGCCCCAACAAAAAACACATTGTAGAAAATACCCAACTGGTAGGACTCTCAGAAAGTCTTAGCATGTGAAAATTCATTGCACTTATTCAGGTTTAGGCTATACATGGGGTGTTTGAGATTCCAAACATATAGGTGAGACTATTTTCTTCTAAAGACAGGACAAATGAGGAGCTATGATGAGTGAAAACCACGGAACAGTAAAGGCAGACTCGGCATTGGTCATGTCGCCCACCGGGTCCACTTCACAGTCTGCTCCCTTGTCACCCTCTACCAGCAAACCCATCCAAGAGCTGCCAGGTCTGTAATTATGAGTATCTGTGAGCACATTTTCAGAGGAAGACTTTCTTTGTTACTTATATAGCTTAATAATAAAATACCGTAGTTCTTGAACCATACATTACAATTGGGTGGGGGGGGGGGTGTTTTGGTCAGTGTAAGGAATATGTGATAAGTCTTTCAAAAATGTAAAGATTTTGCATTTTAGACTGCTGTGCTATGTCCCTCTGATTGTGAGTTTCTCTTTTAGATGAGTTGATTCAAGCTGGATGGTCAAAATGTTGGAGTAAGAGGGAGAATCGGCCATATTACTTTAACCGTTTCACCAACCAATCACTGTGGGAGATGCCTGTCCTGGGGCAACATGATGTCATTGTAAGTTCAGGGCCAGTTCATTTTCATTGTTAAGGATATAAAATTGGGGAAAATCTCTATTGGTACTCAATTAGTATTTTGACAGGTTTTTCGTTTTATAAATGTTGTTCTTTTTTCGCCCTTGTTTTAGTCGGATCCTCTGGGGTTGAACGCAGCTCCAGCCTCTGGTGAGGCAATTGTGGAAGCAGGACTGGGGAACGGCCAGCGTAAGAGACACCCATCAGAGGATGCTTCTCAAAGGGGGCCGAACAGTTTCAAGAGGCCAAAGGTCAGTTTTACTAACTAAAAGTAAGGCCACAACCACACTAATATGTTTAAGTTTGAAAACGCATTAATTTCGCTACGATTTGGCCTTCAGTCCACACTGAGACGAAAACCTGTAGTTGTAGTTTGGACAGGGAAAATGGAGATATTCGAAAACGATGACAATAGTTGTCATGTGACGCAGCCATGTAATCCATTCAACCCAAAACAATCAAGATGGCGGCCCATGTTGTAGCGGCTTTATTGTGCCTGCTATCCACTTTGCTAGCTTTGTTTAAGATAAATGTTACTTTGTACAAGTTTACTCGGAATTACTGTCCGGCGGCAGAATACGAGAGCAGTTGTGTTTCAGACCGTACATGGAAATGACGCAGGGCCACGCATCATACCTTTTTTTTTTTCTTCTTGCCCAGTAAGGGGATTTAAGTGTTTTCAGGCGTTTCAGTGTGGACGATCAACTTTTGGAAAATGTTTGATAACGGCGTTTCTGTACAAAGAGCGTTTTGAAAATGAAAAAGCAGTTTTCAAATTTATCCCGATTAATGTGGATGTAGACTAAACCCAAAGTATACTTCGTACAGGATGCTTGACGCAAATCTAGTCGTCAGCAGAGTGCTCGAACACTGAACGCGTGCAGCCCGATTTTTATAACCGCGCGTCTTTGAACACGCATGCGCCTGGAATTATTTGCACAAATTAGTGTATCCACAATGTGGCAGTACTCATATTTGAGCCACTGCTGTCATGAAGAAACGCTAAAAGAGGACATAATCGCCAGTATATCACAGGAGACGAAGGTAAAAACAACAACAGTAGATATGAACGTCAAGAAAGTGTGTGTGAGGAGGTCTGGAGATACCTGCATTTGTATAACTTGAGTCTGAAGGAATGTAAAGACACCTTTATGGGTCTAATCACCTGAAAAGAAATTGTCCGGCAGTCGTAGCATGCATGCTCCAAACGCCTGTATGTGCGCGCACTGTCAAATGGAGTATACTTTGACAGGCGCGCGTTCGACTGTACGCAGACGTGGAGCGTTCTCATCAAAATCGAAGTATACTTTGGGCTTTAGAATAGCATTGAGGTAGCATGCATTTTTGTTTAGTTTTACATCTAAGGTAATTGGGAATACAATACTTCCAAAAAGGGTTACACGAATATGATAGAAATCATTATTGTAAAATATTTCTCTTGATAATGTAATTGCGATTTAATTTGGATTAACGAAATGTACATTAAAATTAGAGCTGTCAATCAATTTATCTTTAATCAAATTAATAAGCTGACATGCCGATTAGTCAAATTAATTGCATATATAAATATTTGCAGAGAAAGCCCCCAAATAACAATTGTTCAATATACAGTATAATGATTAATTATATTTCTATAATTATAAATATAATTTATATACTATAAATATAATTTATATGCTATAAATATAATTCAAATAACTAAAATGCATTACATTATTGGGGCAGCCGAGTATAGCATTGATAAGGCAATATATATAATGATAAGTGGCTTTAGATGGCACTATATTGTTTATTTCCATATTATTGAACAAAGGCCTATCATTGGCTTACAGTCCACAGCAATCCATTTTACAATCAAATTCGTCAATCTGTCTGAGATAAATTTAGGGCTTTTCTAAGGATGCGTCAATGTACATTTGCATCAGATGGATGCTTTTAGAGCGTCTCACTTTGGTTGCATCGGGTCATAAACAGTTTTTAGGTCGCTGTGTCGAGGTAAATGTAGTTTGAAACTTATAAAAACACATCTCGAGATCCCTGCATTCAGAATTGTACTCCGTCCAGCTGTTTTTGAATGCAAGATATTGTGTCACTGAGTGTGATTTGTTGTCTGTACAGCTATGCGTTGCCTATACAGCTAGAGTTGTGCTGACTGCCCCCTGCTGAAAACAGGTGGTACATCAAGCATATATTGCTCTGATTTACAGTCCAAGGACGATTGATTGCGTGAATTATTTTTAATGCGTTATATTTTTATATAATTATTCGCACTGAATTAATGTGTTAAAGCTCTAATTAAAATATTATATTATATTATTTCGGATAGATCAACTGCACTGAATTAGTATTTAATAGGTGTTTTATCAGTAAATGAAAACTGTGCCTAAATGCTCAACTTCACATTAGCCCTCTTAGCAGCATCAAAAACAAAGCTTTTATTAAATTTTTAAATAAATTATACACCAAAGCAAGCAATGTATGTGATTGGTTATAATGCTCAGTCGCTGCAAAAACATTTTAAAATAGAAAATTACATCAAAAAAATGTATGCAGGGTGAGTAGACCTACATGGACAGCTATAATTGACTTTTCACGATAATCAAGGTAACTGTGGCACCTGTAATTGTAATCGCGAGTATTTATGAAAAATGAAATAAATAGCCCTTCAGCAACAGTTGTATTTTTGTTTGCTAATATTTGATTTGTCAAATTCAGGTTGAGATTCCAGTCACTCCGACGACTCCTACAGTCCCTATTTCTCCCAGCACACAAGGACTCAAACCCTGGACCTCCACCACAGATGATAAACAAGCCCAGCCCAGCGTACCTGCACCGGCTCCATACCGGCCCTCTGTGTGAGTACAGGACCATGTTTACCTTTCAACAGCTATTTATTTTCCATCATGATGCTGATGCTGATGCTATTTACACCTATTTTTATTATTATTATTTAAGTTTTTATTGTGGAAAAGAAAGAATTGACAACATTTTCCACAGATACAGATTTTCCAACATATTTTAAGTCTTCATTGAAAATACTCTCATATCCAGTTAGCTTAAACAATATACTGTACTACTTTAAGTGGTTTGTTATCCCAACACAAAACTATTTACAGAAGTGAGGCAGGATGTCACATCAATCAAAAAATACTCATATTGTAATCAGTCTACAACAAAAATGCATTTTGTTCAATAGGGGTTACATACTCAATCCATTTAATCCAATATTTAATAAATCTGTCTCTCTGAAGGTTCAAGCCAAATGTTATTTTTTTCCATAGTGAAGACATTCTTTAAAACTTTTATCCAGTTGCTTATTTGTGGAGAATTAGGTTTATACCAACATCTAGTTAGAGTATGCTTGATGCAAGAAGGATTTTATACATATATTTAGTCCGTCTTTCCCATGTGTACCATACTTAGAAAAACGGCTTCAAATGTGAAGTCAAGCAAAATATCCAGGATCTTTTCTGATGCCTTGTGTATGTCTTGCCAGTATCTTGAGATATTTGGAAAGTCCCAGAATGTAATAATGATTGGCATTTTGAGACCCGCACTGTCTCCAACATAATGAATTACAGTTGTGCTCAAAAGTTTGCAAACCGTTGGAGAATTGGTAATATATGTATCATTTTTAAAGAAAACATGAGTGAGCAGGCAAAACACATTTCTTTTATTTCTTATGGGATTCATATTCAACTGTAAGTTATAACAGAATGGCACAATCATAAAACAAAACATGGAAACAAAGAAAAAAAATGAAATTACCCCTGTTCAAAAGTCTGCATACCCTTAGTTCTTAATACTGTGTATTGCCCCCTTTAGCATCAATGACAGCGTGCAGTCTTTTGAAATAGTTGTCTATGAGGCCCCAAATTCTTGCAGGTGGTATAGCTGCCCATTCGTCTTGGCAAAATGCCTCCAGGTCATGCAAAGTCTTTGGTCGTCTTGCATGAACTGCACGTTTGAGATCTCCCCAGAGTGGCTCGATGATATTAAGGTCAGGAGACTGTGATGGCCACTCCAAAACCTTCACCTTTTTCTGCTGTAACCACTGGAGGGTCAACTTGGCCTTGTGCTTAGGGTCATTGTCTTGCTGGAAAGTCCAAGAGCGTCCCATGCGCAGTTTTCGTGCAGAAGAATGCAAATTGTCTGCCAGTATTTTCTGATAACATGCTGCATTCATCTTGCCATCAGTTTTCACAAGATTCCCCGTGCTTTTAGAGCTCACACACCCCCAAAACATCAGTGAGCCACCACCATGCTTCACAGTGGGGATGGTATTCTTTTCACTATAGGCCTTGTTGACCCCTCTCCAAACATAGCGCTTATGGTTGTGAACATAAAGCTCTATTTTGGTCTCGTCACTCCAAATTACAGTGTGCCAGAAGCTGTGAGGCATGTCAAGGTGTTGTCGAGCATATTGTAACTGGGCTTTTTTGTAGTATTGGTGCAGTAAAGGCTTCTTTCTGGCAACTCGACCATGCAGCTCATTTTTGTTCAAGTATCGTCGTATTGTGCTCCTTGAAACAACCACACCGTCTTTTTCCAGAGCAGCCTGTATTTCTCCTGAGGTTACCTGTGGGTTTTTCTTTGTATCCCGAACAATTCTTCTGGCAGTTGTGGCTGAAATCTTTCTTGGTCTACCTGACCTTGGCTTGGTATCAAGAGATCCCTGAATTTTCCACTTCTTAATAAGTGATTGAACAGTACTGACTGGCATTTTCAAGGCTTTGGATATCTTTTTATATCCTTTTCCATCTTTATAAAGTTCCATTACCTTGTTACGCAGGTCTTTTGACAGTTCTTTTCTGCTCCCCATGGCTCAGTATCTAGCCTGCTCAGTGCATACACATGAGAGCTAACAAACTCATTGACTGTTTATACACAGACACTAATTGCAATTTAAAAAGCCACAGGTGTGGGAAATTAACCTTTAATTGCCATTTAAACCTGTGTGTGTCACCTTGTGTGTCTGTAACAAGGACAAACATTCAAGGGTATGTAAACTTTTGATCAGGGCCATCTGGGTGATTTCTGTTATCATTATGATTTAAAAAGGAGCCAAACAACTATGTGATAATAAATGGCTTCATATGATCACTATCCTTAAATAAAAGACAGTTTTTTTTGCATGATCAGTCATATTTTCAAAATCAATGCCAAAATTTCACAATTTCTGCCAGGGTATGCAAACTTTTGAGCACAACTGTACCTAATAATTTACTTTTCTGTTTCGGAGTAACAAAGAAAGGAATAGTATTTCTCCTGCAAAATTCCCTCCAGTATGAAGAGTGAGAACTTGACCATTGCAGCTTACAGATATTTACCCATTCTTCCATAGTTATTACAGCACCACTCTCTTTTTCCCATCTCTCCTTAATATATGAGGTTGAGTCTACATCTAAACCTGTCATTCCTTTATGCAATCTGAAGACGATCTTCTCTGTCAATTGGGAATTATAAGGTGATGCAAATATTTTTATGACACCATTGTTGTTTGGGTCAGCTACAATAAAAAATAATAATTTTCTGATAAAAATGCTGTCTCAATTGGAGATACCTATAGAAATCCTTTGATTCAAGATTGTCTTTCTTTAAGAGTTTGGAAGTTCCCCTCTATCCATAATAGTACAGTAGGCTGTAAGGCCTTTCTCTGCCCATGTTTTAAAGCGATTATCTAGTGTGTTTGGTTTAAAATCAGTGTCAAATATACACCATTTTAGTACTTTCACTGAATCCTCCATTTTTATATTTCTTAATAATCTCATACCAAATTTTCAATGATACCTTTATCCATTGATTTTCTTTTTTTTATGTATAATTAGTCTTTTATCAGCATTACTTGTTTGTGTAGGAATCTCTCCAAACCACCTAATCTCTATGTCCTTCCATCTTGCTTGATAATCAGGATTGCACCAACAAAAAATAGGCCTTAACTGTGCTGCAAAGTAATATTTCTGTAAACACGGTAGTGCCGCTCCACCTTTTTCTTTACGCAACTGGAGGATTTAAAATTTTATCCGTTTTTTACCGTGCCATATGAATCTGGAAATTATTTTATCCCATTCTGTAAACTGTTTTTTTGGGAGATCTATTAGTAAGGACTGAAAAAGGTGGACTAGTAGACGTGGAAGTGTTGTTTAATTGAGTCTATTCTAGATCCCATATTGAAAAAGGGGAGCAGATCCCATCTTGTTATATCTGATTTAATTGTTTTAATAATTGGTCCATAGTTAACCATTTCTAGGTCTTTTATAGCTTTAGGGAGAGATATTCCTAAATATTGAATACATTTTCCTTGCCAATTTAAATTATATTCCTTTGTCATTTCATTTGGAGGGTTGTAATTGAAGGTGTTTTTGGAATATTTAGTTTGAAACCTGAAAAGGAACCAAAGACTTTTAATGTTTTCATGAGTTCACCACATGACTGTGTTGGGTCTGTTAGATACATTAACATGTCATCTGCAAATAATGCTATTTTATGCTCATCTCCCTTTATATTAATCCCTATTATTTTGGGGTTCTGCCTAATCCATTGGCCTAGAGGTTCAGTAAACAACGCAAAATGAAGAGACAGAGGGCACCCCTGTCTTGTGCCCTGCTCCAGTATAAATGTCCCTGACAAATCAACATTTATTTTAATTCTTGTGGATGGTTTAGATGGTTTAGCTATCATGAAATTAAAACTTTGATAGCACCCTACTAAGAAAAAACCAATTGACTTAAAAGTACTGCCTGTAAGTTAATATCCTGAATGCGATTAATAATGTGAAGAGTCCGTCAAATATTGTCTTGGGTTTGTCTGCCCCTAATGAAACCAGTCTGATCAAAACCAATAAGTTCTGGCAGAATAGCTTAAACTCTTTTTGCTAAAATTGAAGTATATATATCTTATAATCTAAATTAAGGACAGAAATGGGTCTATATGAGGCACAATACTGTTTGTTTTTTCCTTCTTTTGGTATCACAGAAATGACGGCTTCCCGCCATGAGGGTGGTAATTCACCTCCTTGTAATAAATAATTAAATCCAATTAAATTGGAGTCATTTGCTGTTGAAATACCTTATGCCACTCTGATGTAAACTCATCTGGACCTGGGGATTTATTTGTTTTAAGTCTGGATATTGCTTTATGTATTTCTTCCTCTGTTATTTCTGCTATCAATATAGTATTCTGGTTGTCACTAATACAGGGGAGTTTTAAAGATTTAAGGAAAGAGTCTATTTTATAGGGTTCTAAGTTTTGTGTTTGGGAATATAATTTCTTTAGTAGCATTCAAACACTCTCTGAATATAGTTAGTTCTATCATATTTGAACTTGGATATAAGGTCCTGTATTTTCTGTATAGTTGAATCTGCTTGTTGCTTGCGTAATTTTCTGGCTAATAATTTCATTGATTTTCCTCCAGCATCATAGTATCCCTGCTTCGAAAACATTATTTTTTTCTATTTCCTGTGTATAGAAATTGTCTTTCTGCTTTGACTTTCTTAATTTGCTGAATTATATTTTTATTTGGATTCTTCGTCTTATACATTTCTAATTGTTTTAGAATGCTTTGAAGTGTAAGTTTTTCTTGTCAACATTTCTTTAAGTTGGAAGTAATAGCTAGAATTTTCCCTCAAAGAACCACTTTACTAGCATCCCATAATATGGCAGGTGTCACCTGTCCATTGTCGTTATTTACTATATGATGTTCAATTTCTTAATTTGCTGTTTGATCCCTCTACTATTCAATATACTACCGTTTAGTTTCCAGAGAATGTTTTTTGGTTTACTCTCCAAACACAATGAGAGAGAGATCAGAGCGTGGTCAGATATGTCAATTAAATTATATCGCAGTTTTCGATTCTATGTTTGTCTCTCCCAAAAGCTATAAAATAATCAATTCTTGAGTATGATGAATGTGGATTAGAGTAATGTCTGTAGTCTTTTCCTCCTGGGTAAAAGTCTCTCCATATATCAATTAATCCCATTTCTCTCATCATTATGTTGATTTGCTTACTCACTGGACTCGCTGTTTGGCGAGTTGGATTTGAGGAGTCCAATTTAGGGTTTAGTTGATCATTAAAGTCGCCTCTGCAAATGAAGATTCCTTGTGATTCAGAGGCTATTATGATCCTGTCTTGTCTATTATGATCCTAAAAAGGAACATTTACTTCCTGGTGGGGCATAAAAGTTTAAAAAAAAGGTATTAGAGTGTCCTCTACTCTGGCTTGTATCATTGATATCCCGTCATTATCTTTAATTTCAGAAAGATGTTCATAGATGATTTTATTAGAGATTATAATTGCTACGCCTCTTCTGTGTCCAGACCCATATGATGGTGAGAAAACATGTTTAAACCCCATCCGATTCAATTTGCTATGTTCCGCTTCATTTAGGTGTGTCTCTTGCAACAATGCAACCTCAGTTTTCTCTCTTTTAAGTTTTTGGTCAGAATCTTGCTTCTCTTTACAGGATTGAGTAGACCATTTACATTAAATGATGCAATTTTTATATTTTCTATATTCTTGTCTCTTTCCACTAAAACTTGCACATTTATTGTGACTTAACACCCCCTCAGGCTTAACAGTGAACATGAACTCAGAGGAAAAGAAAGAAAACAAAATTAACAACATGACTTCCAAATTAGGGGTCATACTGTATCGGCCCTTAATTAAGTATTGATGACAAAACTGCTCCATGGAATGAGCCTCTTGCACTCGTGTTGGACAGAGGGCCCATGTACATGACTTTTTTTGTAGCATTGTGGATGTTCATTTTTCATTTTGGCACAATTTGCACTTGAAGTTTATGTTTCCTTATCAGGAAGTAACACTTGAAATGAGAACATGACAAAATATCGGTGGGAGTGATCTGCGGGAAACACCAAATACCTGAACTTGTCGTGCCTGTATTTTTAGTGATCGTAGTTTATCACTCACTCCTCTTCAACCTGTGGATGCAGAGGAGAGGAATGGAGCGCTCTGTTTTTTCTTTCTCCAGGACAAACGCTGAATTCGCTCCATCAATAAGGTAGGGTGGTTGTTGATTGTGATTGGAAAAACCTCTTTTTTTCCCCCAAGTCGATCACTGCCACCTCAGCTGAATTATATAGCTTTGTGCAATCTCTGTGAAACACCTTTAACTTGGCTGGAACCCGTGTCTGAAACTTGATGTCGTTATCTTTCAGTGTCTTTTTGATTTCTTGGTGTTCCCTACGTTTCCGAAGCACGTCAGGCGCTTAATCGTGTTTGAATGAGATCCTGTTGCCTCTCCAGTCAATCACTCTCCTCTCCCATGCCATTTTAATTAGCATCTCTTTCGTCCAATAGTTTAGAAACTTGGCAATAATTGAGCGTGGTTTGGCTGTGGCAGGTGGTTTGGGTGCTAGTACTCTATGTGCTCTATCTATTTGGAGAACGAGAGCGGGATTTAGATTCAGGGTTGACTTGATGAGGTCTTCTAGAAAGGACACCATGTCCTGGAAGTTGTCTTCACATCCTTCCGGAACGCCATAAACTGAGATTTGAACGTCTAGCTCGACCCTCTTGATCGTTTAGCCTAGCCTGGAGTTGCTCTTAGTGCGGTAAAGTTGTTTTTATATTGGACATTCGTTAGACGTTCGGCAGGCAAAGTTAGGTAGTGTCTTTAAAGTGTGAAACGGACAAAGGCTGGTGAAAAACAGATTACTCTGTGGCTATTAAAACATGTGTAACTTTATCCAGATGTAACTTAAGTACAAGTTAAGTAGAAATATATGGTACAAAGGAAAAAAAAAAATTAAAGCCATAAATGTTTATAACAATGTAATGTAACTGAAATTGCATTTAACTTCTAGCTAACAGAAATGGATGAATGTCAGAACTCCTATAGCACATGAACTCACAACACCTTTCCACCTTACATGACTTTTATTTTGGAATCGTAACTTTATACATTTTTAATGATTTAACTTTGACCTGATGTCATACCACCTGTTATATATTTACAAAAACCTGACACACATCTTACATGAATTGGATTTTGGTGATATGATTGTGTATTTTATTAATTAATTTTTTTTTCAAATCCATATGACTTCCTGGTCATGTGACCTAGTGATGTCAGACCACCTGTAATGCATTCACACACACCTGACACATATCATACGTGACTTGGATTTTGGAAATATGATTTGTGTGTTAAGAATTTTTTTAATTTTCAAATTTATTTAACTTCCTGGTCATGTGACCTAGTGATGTCAGATCACCTGTTATATATTTACTAACACCTATAACACATCAGTGATGTCATAGCACATTCAGTGCTTTCACCAAACACATCCTACCCATAATAATAATAATAATAATAATAAAAAACAATACTTCCCATCTTTGGTTTTTGAAATATCCTCCTGAACATTTGGACTTGGCACCTAACATTTTGTACTTTTACTTGGCTAAGTCATGTTTATTAGGCCCTTATATTAATTTAAGTAGCACTGACAACACTCACAATGTGAGTTTTTGTTTGGAGACAGCCATGTCCTTTGAGTTAGTAATCCATGTGTCATGTAAGCCTTCCAGGTCATGTGGAGTAAGTCCTATAGCTCAACGGATAGAGCAGGGTCTTGACAACATCAAGAGTATGGGTTCAAATCCCATGTCAGGCATCATCCAATTTACAAGTTGTGGTCACTTTGATTGCTGCATATTAAATAGCAGCAAAGCAAAGATGTGGCCTAGAGGGTAGTGCAAGTGAGTCATTACTGGTACTCCAGCATGCCAACCTTAATGACTCATGGCTTTGCCATAATGACTCATGGCAAAGCCATGAGTCATTAAGGTTGGCATGCTGGAGTACCTGTTGAAGTACCTGTGTCAAAGGAGGTTGATTGTTTTTTAAATACATGACCAGGAAGTTATATGGATTAGAACATTAAAAAAAATTCATAAATATACAAAATATTATTTCTAAAATACAAGTCATGTAAGATGTGTGTCAGGTGTGTGTGAATGCATTACAGGTGGTCTGACATCACTAGGTCACATGACCAAGAAGTTATATACAGTAGATTTGAAAATTCAAACATTCATAAAAATACACAAAATCATATTTCCAAAAAACAAGTCATGTAAGATGTGTTATAGATGTTTGTAAATATGTAACAGGTGGTGTGACATCAGGTCACATGCCCAGTAAGTTATATGGATTTCTCTTGCTTTAAGAGAATGTATCTTTTTTTTTTTTTTTTTTTTTTTTCCAATTTGGAATGCCCAATTCCCAATGTGCTCTAAGTCCTCGTGGTGGCATAGTGACTCGCCCCAATCCGGGTGGCGGAGGACGAATCTCAGTTGCCTCCGCTTCTGAGACCATCAGTCCACACATCACGTGGCTTGTTGAGCATGTTACCACGGAGACGTAGCGCGTGTGGAGGGCGACGACTACCCTCTCTCACCTTTCTGTTCACTTCAATCCATCTTTAACTCACTAAAAA
The DNA here is from genome assembly GCF_019703515.2 of Myxocyprinus asiaticus. Classification (NCBI taxonomy): domain Eukaryota; kingdom Metazoa; phylum Chordata; class Actinopteri; order Cypriniformes; family Catostomidae; genus Myxocyprinus; species Myxocyprinus asiaticus. The sequence continues at coordinate 3,851,779 of NC_059352.1, forward strand.
ACAAACTCTCTCTTATTAATAAAGCTGCGTATTGCCAATTTTCTTCATGATAAAAAATGCACAGTAACATATATTATGATTCAGTAAGTCGTGAGCCATCACTTTATAATCTAGCTGCATTAAGCGTGCATGCTCGAGGGACGAACGTCCCCACGACAGAGTGTGCATCAGCCGGGTGCAGTTTCAATCTCTCCCCCTTTAGATCGGGATATTCGTGCAACTCATAGGAGAGGTGCTGACCACACAGAGAAATGCCAGTTTCGGAGTTTGTAGTTATTTACATATTCTGCTTCCGTATTATTTGAACTTTAATAAAGCGATAACGCATGAAATAGAACTGCATTAAAGATGTAACGCCGGGGTGTTTCCTTTAAAGACACTCAACATGCAAGTTTTGCTCCAGCTCCACTTATTCCACAACGAGAGTGCTTCTGTATTTACTTATTTTGTATTTTTGCATTATAATTCCCTCATACTTTGCGATCTACATCAGCTGAAGCTGTTTGGAAAGTTTAGAGTGCATCTGGACTGTGAGCTGTGTAATTCTTCCTCTCTTCAGTCAGGTGTGATCTTCAGTGCTGCTCTCACGCGTCATCATTAGAGTTTAATGTGATCTCATGTTACGTTAAATGAGATCAAATGACTATTAGACAATGAACATTTTTTGTTGACAATTTTTTTTTATTGTCGACATTGTCAATAACGTTGACTAATTTTTTCTGCCCTATTTATGACCAACCTTACATCTCAGTACGGGGGGGCCTCGTCTCAAACGTGTCGGTCCCAGGGCAAGGCCCCTACACCTGGTATTAAATGGATAGTTCATTAAAAAATTGAAAGTTCTTGTATGACTAGGTTTGGAATGACTAGAGAATGTGTAAAAGATCACCCAGTTTTCATTTTGTTGGGTGAAGTATCATATTTAAAATGTGTGGCCGAGCTGTAGACCTGGAATAACTGGAGTTTGTGTTGCAGAGTGTACTGGGATCTGGACATTCAGACCAACGCTGTGATCCGAGAGCGAGCCCCAGCAGACCATCTCCCACCCCATCCTGAGATTGAACTGCAGAGAGCTCAACTAACCACCAAACTACGGCAGCACTACCATGAGCTGTGCTCTCAGCGGGAGGGTACGTCCAGCTCCACAGCCTGAAATGTTTGAGTGCAAAGCTACCAGAAGGAGCCTGCTAATATTGAAACTGCAGCACTGCTTTATTGCTATAACTTTATAGTTCGTCCCTACTTGGTGCTGTTCTATTTCTTTAAAATATCTCAAAACGTGATTACAATATTTGAGTGGTGTATTTGGATCAGTGATGTGACGCAAAGTTATTCAAAATCACATTAAAAATGCAATTCACACAAAACAATTACTCGACTACACCTGCTATGATGAACATGTTTTCAGTTTCTGAGTTCAAGGTCATTTTGATATATATAAGTGATGTCATAGAATATAGATATATCAGTTATTGATCGGCTCGTTATTTTGTCTATATATTTGAGGCATCGATATATTAAAATTAGCCGACATTTAAATTAGAAGCCCAATTTGCATGCTTTCCCATTCACTCAGCTCACCTCTGTTTAACAGTCTGGAGTAATAGCGTTGGAGGCCACAAGAGGGCGATATAACATGTATCTCTCTCTCACACACATTCGACGCACAGGTTAGCGAAACTCCCGTATTTCTGTTGGCTTTTCAAAAGAACTAGCAATGCCCAATTTGCAAATGAATAATTCTTTTGAGTCGGTTCTTTTCAGTGAATTGGCCAAACGGGCTTGCAAAACGATTTGAATCGATTCGTGATTCAGTACAATTTGTTCAGAGCGCTCTCTCACTGAAACATTTTCTCACACAGTAAAACAGTATCGGGATATTTACGAATACAGCGCTGGACACAGTGTAAATGTACCTACAGTCAACTGAAACAAAAGGCTGTCTTTTTGAGAAGTAACTTTAAGAAACTTCAGCTAGTGCTGTGTCATGTGAACAAGGGGCTGTTCAAACTGAACGTGTTTTTTGCATCTTTTGACAACTGCGTCACATTTCACTATGTTTTAGCACCTCTCATAGGAGCGCTGCATTTTTAAAAGCCGTGTCAAGTTAAAAAGAACTGATAAAAACGTGTCTCGAGACACCTGCTTTCTGCTCATTTCATTGTGGTGCATTTTGCTTTTCAGCACGAGAAAGCTTCTGTTCTGAATGGTTACTGGAACAAATGTTTTAGCCAACAGTTACATGGATGCTACTCATACTCGAGAAAAGGAAAAAAAAATGCTTCTCTCAAAGTCACCAGAATTGAACGCTTTGTTGTTTTTTTGCAAAAGTAATGTCACAGGGAGCATGCCCCCGAACTCCCATAGATATAAGGTTTATTAGGCAGATTTCTGTGCGTACCCTCAGATTAAATCCTGCAGGCGCCCATGATCTTTGTCCACTGATAATTATTTGGGTCAAATTTAATGGAAAACTATGCCAGATGAGCTCCATGGCACTTCAGAATGTTGACGCTGAGCGTTGGCTCCTTGACGGTGTGTTTGTACCTTTTGTTGAAAATAAATAATTGTTTCTAATTTTAGAACGCGTTGTCATCCGCCAGATGCGTCCGGTGTGCAACCCCCTTTAATTTACCCTGCCACTCACACTTTAGTAAAGTTGTGTTGAGAAATATGTCTGAAGAGACAAAGACGATTGTACAATGAGCAGCCCTAATTATATCTGAAAAAAATCCCGATATGCAGTACTGTGCAAAAGTTTTAGGCACTTGTGAAAAATGTTGCATAGTGAGGATGTCTTCAAAAATAATGCCTTAAATAGTTTTCATTTATCACTTAATGTCATACAAAGTCCAGTAAACATAAAAAAAAGCTAAATCAATATTCGGTGTGACCACCTTTGTCTTTAAAACAGCACCAGTTCTCCTAGATATACCTGGACACAGTTTTTCTTGGTTGTTGGCAGATAGGATGTTCCAAGCTTCTTGGAGAATTCACCATAGTTCTTCTTTCTATTTCGGCTGTCTCAATTGCTTCTGTCTCTTTATGTACTCTCAGACTGACACGATGTTCAGTGGGGGGCTCTGTGGGAGCCTTGACATCTGTTGCAGGGCTCCCTGTTCTTCTATTTGATTCTATTTGCAAAAAGACTGTTTGGGAGTCTAAAATTTATATTTCCTAGTAACACACTAAAGCTGAAGATATAAATAACTATTTTAAGACAAATGTTTTTTTTTTTTTTTAAACATCTTATGTGCCTAAGACTTTTGCACAGTATTGTATGTTGGTTATCATCTGGAAAATCTTCCGATTATCAATTATCGAGTGCTGTAACCATTCAGAGAATTTTTTTTCTCATTAAAAGCTGAAATTCTTGAAAAAATAAATATTGGCATAAGTAGTTATGGATAGTTATGAGGGAATAATCTTTATTATTTCTTATTTATTTCTTGTAATATTATTTTTAAGAATAAGCAGTAAAAGAAGTTTGTTTTAAAATATTATTAATATTTTAAAAACTTTTGTCCTCCAAATCAGGTAGCCATTCTGTCATCATGTGACAATAAATAAATAATACAGAGTATAAAATAAATAAAATGGAGTGGACACCTTTAAACCTTCATGACTGTGTGTGAATTTTTTTTAAATAATTAGATATTTAGAAATTTTTATGAAAAGGCACATTTTGTTCCGGTCAAACAGAGCAAATATCTAAAATATATATATATATATATATATATATATATATATATATATATATATATATATATATATATATATATATATATATATATATATATATTAGAAAAATAATTTACATATTTACACAGCATGGTATGATCGTAAAGCGTTTAACTCACTTTTGTAAAGTGCAGTCTTCTCAGAAGTTTCGCTAGTTGTCATATTCTCCATAATTTACAATAGTTTTGCCAGATCACCATCGCTGCCGGTAACTCCGCCTCTTCCGCTATGTACGGCAAGCCGCGTGCGCTGAGTGCATGAAGTGTCCAACATTCCACACGCCGTTTTGACGGTTGAAAATGTGCATCATCCGGGTACTTAAAGTACACTTTTTTTTAATGCATTTTCAGTGTAAACGTACTACTCGCACTACTTGCACTTAAAAATGACGTCAAATAGTGCAGGAGTGTGCGGTTTGGGACACACATAATGTTTTAAAAGTATAGCCACAAGACGTGAACAGTATGTGTGTTAACATGATTTTATTGTGATAAAACCACTAACCTTTTCTGCGTAAAGTTATTGTTAATTTTGACAACTTTGATGCCACAACAACATAACATGTAAACCCTAAAATGACTTTAAAACGACCATTTAAACAACTTTACAGTTCAAATTATACGCAAGTGTTAACAAAATAAAGTGCTTTTATAAAATTATAAGCTTCACATTTCTGCCTTTTAAACCCTCAAAGAATTTGCCCCAATGATTTCCATTGTAAGTGCCTCAGTAAAACCTTGATTTTTGCCTTTTTCCAAAGAAAATGAGGGGTAATCAACATTATGCCACAAATAATGTTTGAGTTTAACTTGTATTGAACCTGGAATATTCCTTTAATTATTTGAACAAACCTTTAACCCTAAGTATTACATTTGGAGCGTACTTGTCATGCACTGTTTGTGCTACAGATATGAATGATTCCCACCAATCGTGTGGCGTGTTGAGCGGAGGCCTGCTATTATTTTTTCTAAGTGATCTGACTAACACTTTTGGCCTGTCGGATGATAAAACGCATGAAAAATTTACATGGACTTTCATTAAAGGAAGCACCTGAGCTATGTCTCATGCAAAAGCACCACTTACATTTCCTTCAGAAAAAAATTAAAAAATATAGTTTTATGTTATATAGTCTTGATAAAACTGACTTTTAAATGTTTAACAGGACATCAGAGACGGGGAATGTTATATTTGTTAGGAAGTCTCAAAAAGATCATTTAAAAAAATATACACACTGCTTTTCTCATTGTCCTAAGTGACAGCAGCCTCAGGCCATCTCGTCCACAAGTTAAACAATATTACCTGTCATCTCTAGCATTTATCCTGCAATTAAACCAAACAATCATATACAGCAAGGAAACTCAGTCATTGTGTTTGTGTCAGAATCTGAGCGCTTAACTGTCTGTTTTTAGGTATAGAGCCGCCGCGAGAATCCTTCAACCGCTGGCTTTTGGAGAGGAAGGTGGTGGATAAAGGGTGTGATCCGCTCTTGCCCAGTGAATGCGACCCGGTCATCTCCCCATCCATGTTCCGAGAGATCATGAACGACATCCCAATCAGGTCATATAACATCTGTGTACCTTAAAACCATCAAGTCCCAGTTGTATATTTCAAGTGATTCTATGATATTATCTTCTAATTTCCTCTCTACAAACTACAGGCTGTCTCGCATCAAGTATAAGGAAGAGGCCAGAAAACTCTTGTTCAGATATGCAGAGGCGGCAAAGAAAATGATAGACTCCAGGTAATTAATTCTTTTTAGTTTTACAAAGAACTTCCAATCAACATGGAATCAAAATTGACCCCTAAATACATGCTCATGATCTGATTTAAAAAAATGTAATCTTTCCTCAGAATGTTGGCCGAAAAACTACTCTCTTTGGTTGAGGTCACCTTGGTCGGAAAATAGTTTTTTTCGGAAATGCATCACACTACCGGGTTGTGAATGCTGTTTCATGTTGAACGCTGTGTTCCCACAGAAACGCAACTCCTGATTGTCGAAAGGTGGTCAAATGGAACGTTGAGGACACCATGAACTGGCTGAGACGAGACCACTCTGCCAGCAAAGAGGACTACATGGTACACACTCAATGTCTCTTATGTTATCATGTACCCTTCACATCTGTGTGCTATCTTAACTCTTTTTGCTCTTTTTAGGATCGACTCGAGCACTTGCGGAAGCAGTGTGGCCCTCACGTCACAAGTGTGGCGAAGGATTCCGTTGAAGGCATCTGTTCAAAGATCTATCACATCTCTGCAGAATATGTGCGCAGAATCCGCCAAATTCACCTCACTCTTCTTAAAGACTGCAACATCTCTGGTAGGACCGCCTCTTTGGAGATGTTAGAAAAGCTAAAATTCTACAATTTACTTTTCAGCTGACTTTAAGACCTGTTGTTAAATGTTAACCAATATCCAGATACACTATATTGCCAAAAGTATTCGCTCACCCATCCAAATAATTGAATTCAGGTGTTCCAATCACTTTCATGGCCACAGGTGTATAAAATGAAGCACCTAGGCATGCAGACTGCTTCTACAAACATTTGTGAAAGAATGGGCCACTCTCAGAAGCTCAGTGAATTCCAGCGTGGTACTGTGATAGGATGCCACCTGTGCAACAAGTCCAGTCGTGTAATTTCCTCGCTACTAAATATTCCACAGTCAACTGTCAGTGGTATTATAACAAAGTGGAAGCGATTGGGAATGACAGCAACTCAGCCACGAAGTGGTAGGCCACGTAAAATGACAGAGCGGGGTCAGCGGATGCTGAGGCGCATAGTGCGCAGAGGTCGCCAACTTTCTGCAGAGTCAATCGCTACAGACCTCCAAAGTTCATGTGGCCTTCAGATTAGCTCAAGAACAGTGCGTAGAGAGCTTCATGGAATGGGTTTCCATGGCCGAGCAGCTGCATCCAAGCCATACATCACCAAGTGCAATGCAAAGCGTCGGATGCAGTGGTGTAAAGCACGCCGCCACTGGACTCTAGAGCAGTGGAGACGCATTCTCTGGAGTGACGAATCACGCTTCTCCATCTGGCAATCTGATGGACGAGTCTGGGTTTGGCAGTTGCCAGGAGAACGGTACTTGTCTGACTGCATTGTGCCAACTGTAAAGTTTGGTGGAGGAGGGATTATGGTGTGGGGTTGTTTTTCAGGAGCTGGGCTTGGCCCCTTAGTTCCAGTGAAAGGAACTCTGAATGCTTCAGCATACCAAGAGATTTTGGACAATTCCATGCTCCCAACTTTGTGGGAACAGTTTGGGGATGGCCCCTTCCTGTTCCAACATGACTGCGCACCAGTGCACAAAGCAAGGTCCATAAAGACATGGATGAGCGAGTTTGGTGTGGAAGAACTTGACTGGCCTGCACAGAGTCCTGACCTCAACCCGATAGAGCACCTTTGGGATGAATTGGAGCGAAGACTGCGAGCCAGGCCTTCTCGTCCAACATCAGTGTCTGACCTCACAAATGCGCTTCTGGAAGAATGGTCAAAAATTCCCATAAACACACTCCTAAACCTTGTGGAAAGCCTTCCCAGAAGAGTTGAAGCTGTTATAGCTGCAAAGGGTGGGCCGACGTCATATTAAACCCAATGGATTAAGAATGGGATGTCACTGAAGTTCATATGCGTCTAAAGGCAGATGAGCGAATACCTTTGGCAATATAGTGTAGCTATTTAGACATTGTTTTAGCAAACTCACATTAGGCCCTTTCCCATTGCAGGTACTAAAGCCTGTTTTAGGTACTTTTCCCCAGGACTAGTAGCTTTCGTCGCATTCGCACCTAAGGAACTATAGTTCCTCGCAACCGTTTTAGGGAGATTTTTGGCTCCCACTCTGGAGTAGGTACTTTGGGGGTGTATAGGAACTGTGGGAGACTGCAGCCTGTGATTGGTCAAAAACCTATGACACATAAAGGATTGAGATAGGAGAGGAGTCCACATCTGCCATTAGTAAACAACTAGCCACTAGCCTGCTACTCAGAGGATTTTACAATTTCCTTAACAGAAATCAAATAAACCAACAAATTATACAAAGAGGATCATCCGTTTCACACGTGTGTGACTTCATCGGGAGAAACGCTTTCATTCGCATCTGTACTGTTTGTACTGTGTGACCATACAGAAAATAAAGTGATTTCTGGATTACTACATCGAATTTTTCCTCTATATTACTGTAAACTGTCATGAAATCTAATTTACGTGAGGGTAGTATTGTGTTCAGTTACTGTGTGGTAACTTGCATAAAGACATATCAAGTCAATGAGTGAGTATTTCAGTACAGTAATTTGAGTCATAAAAGCCTTTACTGTAAAAGATAGAGTTGATAAATAGGTTTATAATGCATTTTCAGCATGTTGTCCACTAAATTTAGCATGTGCTGCATGGTAGTCTGACCGCCTCCCCTCTCCTCTCACTGTGGCTGCAGCACATAGCTCCACACGCACAACTCTCGTGCCCAGTTTAAACTGTAACATGAAGACACAGACTGCGTCCGAAAATGGGAAAATGCTGCCTTCAGGGGGCTGTATAAGGAGGTAGTAAGGTGCTTTTTAAACTGTTCAGAGACCAGTTTCCTTTAGAGTTCAGTTTATCTAAAAACTCTGTCATTTAAATCATTAACTGATTAGGCAGCTGCCTACCTTTTCGGATGCAGCCAAAGCTCACGTAAAACAGCCCTAACAAAAGTGTAACTCCGATCCCGGCATCGATACTAGATGAAGTCACTACAGTGGTAACTATGCGAATGCAACAGGGGAAAGTCTCCTCGGGTGTTCCATTCCTCGTATGAGCTTTCATCTAGAAAGTTACTAAAGGAAAAGTACCAGGACTGTAGGTGGGAAAGGGCCTATTCAGGTCTGGTTCCATTCTGATATACAGTCACTGAGCACTTCATTAGGAACACTGTGGTCCTTATAAAGTGCCTGATGTGGTCTTCTGCTGTTGTAGCCCATCCGCCTCAATGTTTGACATGTTGTGCATTCTGAGTTGCTATTCTGCTCACTACAATTTTACAGAGTGGTTATCTGAGTTACCGTAGCCTTTCTGTCAGCTCGAACCAGTCTGGCCATTCTCCGTTGACCTCTCTCATCAACAAGGCATCCCTATTCTGATGGTTGATGTGAACATTAACTGAAGCTTCTGACCCATATCTGCATGATTTTATGTATTGCACTGCTGCCACACTGATTGGCTGATTAGATAATCGCATTAATATGTAGGTGTACAAGTGCTCAGTGAGTGTATAAAGCACCCTTTACATGATCTAATCCTGTTGGATAAAATATATTTTTTTCTTGATTTAATATTTTGTTTCAATCAGAATTACATCACATTATGGAAGTGAAATGGGGTTCGAACCCCCGATTCATGTGGACTTGAACCTTCCTATATTGTTCGGTCATTTTTTGCCAAAATACATTTTTCCGATGTAATAAAAATGGTTTCCTTTATCTGAACGGTACAAGACTTGGTGACTTTTCCTCCATTTACCATCTGAACATATAAAAAAATGAAAAATTGGACTTGATAAGTCTTAGTCATAAAGAAAAAAAAAAAAAAAGCAACACTGTTTGTGGTCAAAATTGACTGGCCATAGGAAATGAATGAGAAAGACAGAAAAAAAAACCAGAGCATATTTTCTTTTTTTGGATTTGTCAAATACAATCTATAAATCAGCCACAATGCAGAACAAACACACAGAAATTAAGGTTCGAGACTGTATAACATGTAGGGGAGGGAATCACAAGGTAACTGGCGATGCGATATCAATATTTAGGTCACTATTGGGGGCCTGCATAGCTCAGCAAGTAAAGACGCTGACAACCACACCTGGAGTCGCAAGTTCGAAACCAGGACGTGCTAAGTGACTCCAGTCAGGCTTCCTAAGCAACCAGTTGGTCTGGTTGCTAGGGTGGGCAGAGTCACGTTGGGTTAACCTCCTCATGGTCACCATAATGTGGTTCTAGCTCTCGGTGGGGCGTGTGGCGAGTTGTGCGTGGATGCCATGGAGAATAGCATGAAGCTTCCACACGCGCTACGTCTACACGGTAACGCGCTCAACAAGCCACGTGATAAAATGCGCAGATTGACGGTCTCAGACGCGGAGGCAACTGAGATTCGTCCTCCGCCACCCGGATTGAGGCGAGACACTACGCCACCACGAATACCTAGAGTGCATTGGGAATTTGGCATTCCAAATTGGGGAGAAAATCCAAAATTATGACCGCAAACAGTAAAGCGGCCCTTCTTGATCAGAATAGGAGGGTTAAAAGCTGCTAATTTTGTCAGATGTGCAGTCTGTTTTCTTGAAACTATCCCTCTATTGTACACCAGATTGAAGTAATTCAGAGGCACTTTGAGTAACATTGTCCTTGTGTTCTAGTGGACGGCACAGAGGCGAAAGACGTTCAGGACCGGTTGGTGTATTGTTATCCCGTCAGACTGTCCGTGCCGTCCCCTCCTCAACCCCGCGTGGAGCTGCACTTCGAGAACGACATCGCCTGCCTGCGATATAAAGGAGAAATGGTGAAGGTCAACCGCGCTCATTTCAACAAACTGGTGTGTACACTTAAACACAATCCAACAAGCCTTACAACAGATTAATTAATTTCCCTGACCCTCACGATATCATACAGATAATTCCATCATGTCGATTTATGGATTTAATCTTCATATGGTTGGATTATATTTTATTTGTCATTTCTCTCTCAGGAGCTTCTATATCGATATAGCTGTATTGATGACCTAAGGTTCGAAAAGTTTCTGTCTCGTGTGTGGTGCCTTGTCAAAAGATACCAGGTAGTTTTAAAATGAGCATCTGTGGATTGTTCTTAATTTGATGACAAATTATTGTTTGATCATTTGTAATCAGTTTTGCATCAGCATTGATTGTGCGTCATGGTCATATCATGTTTCTCTGTGAATTTCAGGTGATGTTTGGTTCTGGTGTGAATGAGGGGTCTGGTCTACAAGGGGCGCTGCCCGTTCCGGTTTTCGAGGCTCTTAATAAACAGTTTGGAGTGACGTTTGAGTGCTTCGCCTCTCCTCTCAACTGCTATTTCAAGCAGTTTTGCTCCGCTTTTGCAGATACTGATGGCTTCTTTGGATCTCGAGGGTATATTTGTTTAAAGCTATTTTTGTAATATTATAACTTGATTGTTGCCTATTTTTGTTGTGAAATCACAAAGAATTAGATAATTAAAATGTCAAAAGTTTCTAATTATTTTGTAAAAACGAATAGTTCCAAGGCACATTCAAAGCTGTTGTTAAAGCCAGAAAGTAGGGCTGGGCGAAATGGCTACCACAATTATGTCTTGATATTTTTCAGCCTATTGACAATATTCAGTATATATCTTGATAATTATATATTTGCTCTGAAATGGCTCAAAAGTAATTTTTTTTAAATTAGATTAACCAGTGTGAATCCAAACAGCCATATTCAAGTTTATTATTCTAATATATTACTGAATTATCGCTATTATTTTAAGGATTAGATTTGTTTTATATAAAAGTTATATATTTCTGTCTTGTTTACTGCACCTTCACCTGGAGCTTTTATTTTGACACTGAAAGTGCAGTTTTGTAATAATAACTTGTATGCTTGAATCTGCTTACCTTTAAAAATGCATGTGAACTGCTCAAAAAACGCACTAAAAACATACAAGCCCCGTGCATGTACAGGACAGCGCGTCACCCGCTTATTCTGAAGCGACACAGACCATGTTTATCTGTTTTTAATCAAAGCCTTTTGTAATTTACTCGTCACATATTGCCATATCGCCATTTTTATGTTATTTTGATTAATTGTGCAGCCATGAAGAATCAGCGCGATATTCACGATATTGCTTAATTTGATATCGTCAGCAATATCAATGCAATTATATCATGAATATTCAATATATCGCCCAGCCCTACCAGAAAGCACCAAAAAGTACCATGAATTTATCATGTTTTTTGTTTTTTTTACTATAGTAATACAATGTTTTTTTTTTAGGGCTGTCGATTTAACACATTAATTTAGTGTGATTTTAATTTTATTAAAAAAAAAACGTCAAAAATTTACTGAATTAAGCGTGTCCTCGTCCTCGATCATAATAAGGCATATTCAATTCAAGCTTGAAGTACCACCTGTTTTCAGCAGGGGGCAGTAAGCAGAACTCCAGCTGTATATGCAACGAGCAGCTTATACATACAACAAACCACACATAGGCTGTGTCTCGTTTGGAAGGATGCGTCCTCCGGAGGTCACGTCATTTGAAGGCTGCAGTATACTGAGTGTCCTCCTTTAAACAAGTCTCATTTAAACGAGACGGCCTTCGTAGGACGAATGGAAACGGAACGTAACATGGTTGCTATGACAGCACGCCACTCTTTAACAAGCGCCAGCACTTTGAGTGAGAAGGGAACAAAGTCCCTCTGGATGGGAATGTATGATGTACATTTTAGGAGAGTTATAATGATTTAGAGAGAAAAGAAAATAGATTTTACAGGTGTACTTTTAGTCTATAATACTTTATTTTAATTATATATTAATATAATTATACATATTATATACCCGGCACCCATCTACTGAGGTACTTCACCTTGGGAATTAACATTACTTGCGTTTGAACATCATATTTACGGGTAAATTGGCGTTATTTATTTTAGACATTTCCGTTGAAGCAAAGAATTGTGGGTTGTGAGTGCCCACGAAGGACACACTTCATGCATCCTCCGAATTCCCGTGAAAGAAGGTCGCATTCGAAGGCTGCATTCGAAGTGTCCTGCTCGCTTTTACGAAACGAGACAGCTTCGATGACGTATGCGGCCGACAAATGCGACCTCCGGAGGATGCAGCCTTCCAAACGAGACAGCCTTAGGCTTGTTTGACACTAGTGACAGCACAAGACGAGGATGCGTTTTTGCATTCATAAACTGCTGGACGGCAATTCTGAATGCAGGGATCCCAAGGCGTGTTTTCCTAAGTTTCAAACTACATTTAACTTGACACAGCGACCTAAAAACACTGTGTTTATGACGTAACGCAACCAAAGTGAGAAGCTCCAAAAACATCTGTCTGACGAATGTGTACATTGACGTGTCCTTAGAAAAGCCCTCAAACAGATTGACTAATTCAATTGCAAAATGGCCTTATGTTCAGTTATATGGAAATAAACAATATATTGCCTTCTAAAGCCACTTTTTGTCATTTCTTATCAATACTTTGCTCGTCTACCACAATATTGTAGTGCATTTTATTATGTGGATTATTATATTTATAATATATATTAAATGTATAATTATGTATTATATTGAGTTGACAGCCCTAGTTTAAGTATTTGCAACCATTTTGTACCATGATACAGCCACAGTAGGTTTTTTGGAAGGTCGATGTACGCACACCTGTTACTGCACATCAGTTGAATTCTCTAAAAATGCAGCAAGTTGCTTGGCAATTGTAAACAGTCTACATTTAGGCTAATGAGCTACGTTACTTTCCTCAAGAGGAAACATTAGTGCCTTTAATCATGTAGCTATTGCTACATTTCATGAACGCTAGTGACATCACCAGTTTGTCTTCACAGGCCATTTCTCAGCTTCTCTCCAGCCAGTGGCTCATTTGAGGCAAACCCTCCATTCTGTGAGGAGTTCATGGATGCCATGGTGACACACTTTGAGGTGAGTGACTTTTGATGTCATGCTTTTGTGAACTGCATATGAAGTTCAACTCATTCTGGAGCATTGAGTTTTCTGAAGAGAGTGTGGCATTACTGTCTCAAATGTGTGCTTTTACACTAAATATCACTAAATTTGTCTGGTTTGTGTCCATGTTTCTCAGGAACTCCTGGAACACTCCAGTGAGCCTCTGTCCTTCATCATCTTCGTGCCAGAGTGGCGTGACCCCCCAACTCCAGCTCTGACGCGGATGGAGGCCAGTCGCTTCCGCAGGCACCAGATGAACGTGCCGGCATTTGAGCATGAGTACCGCAGCGGCTCGCAGCACATCTGCAAAAGGTCAGTCGCACACAAGACCAGCATTCTCAGCAGTCAAAAGATTAGTTGTTTTGGCGGTTTTAGTTCCTTGTTTACTGCTAGGAAAAAAAACATTGATCCAGAAACGCTTTTGCAGTAGTTCACACGCCAGTGAATTTACGTGCACTTCTGTCATTCCAAACCCGAATTACTTTATGTGTAACACAAAAGGGGATGTTTAGCAGAACCTCCATGCTGGTCTTTTCAATTAAATAAAAGTGAAGATTCCATTTATGTATATTCAAGAAAGTTTTTGTACTCGTTTTTATCTCCGCCCACTCCATTTTCCGCCATTTCGAATTTTTAAAACCTACTTTTTCGAACTCCTCTTAGGCCGTATGTCCAATTTGCATGAAATTTGGCACATATGATCTAGAGACACTCATGACTAAAACTAGTGGAATTCATGATGATAAACCAAACTGTTCTCTTGCACCGCATCAACGAATTTGACGACGAGCACGCCACAATGGACGTGACGTGTATCTTTGCAACGCTTTAGCGTATTGACATCAAACTTGGTGTATATGTCATCACAAGCATCACCTGAGGGTACCGGCACTGTTTTGGCACGGTGCCACCTAGTGGTCAAGAAATATGAAAATTGCTATTTTTGCTTATAACTTATGAATAGTTTGGCCTAAAATCATGGTCTCTTTAGATTCCTTTTGGATATACCGAGTCGATTAGTACCCGATTTTCCTTTCGGCCATGTTGGCATATCAGCAACTTAGAATTTCAAAATTTGGTATGTGTCATTGGGGCCATGTCCTGAAGGTACTCAAAGTTTGGGTACAGCGCCACCTAGTCGTCAAAAGATACAAAGAAATGCTTCTAACTTTTGATTAATTTGGCCTATTGTAATGAGACTTGTGTTGTTGCCTTCCTTGGGTCATGCCAAATTTGCCATGTTCGGCCATATTTCCTGTCCGCCATTTTGAATTTAATTAAAAATCTACTTATTCGAACTCCTCCTAGACCGTAAGTCCGATTTGCACGAAATTTTGCATGTATCATCTAGAGACACTCATGACAAAAAGTTATGAAATGCTTTTGGATAGACTGAACGATTCTCGTGTAATGTATCAACGAATTTAATGGCAAGATGCCAATAAGGATCTGCGGCTGTATCTCTTGAATGCTTTGGTGTGTTTACATAACTTCATATATGGCATTGTGACGACCTAACAATACCGTCTCAATTTGGTGACAACGCCATCTATAGGTCAAAAGTTAAAAGCATTTGTATAACACTATAAGTAATAAAACGAATATCTTATTTCACCACTCTGCTAAAAATCATCACTGGAATTCTGTATTCAGTCTAAATGTTTGCCATTGGTGTGCTTGGCCCTGTAATTGCTGCTTGCAGCTATATGTGATATCTGTTTCCTCTTTGGATCTCTCAGAGAAGAAATGTACTACAAGGCTATCCATGGAACGGCAGTCATTTTCCTGCAAAATAATGCTGGCTTTGCCAAATGGGAGCCCACCACAGAGAGAATCCAAGAGTTCCTGGCGGCTTATAAGGTCTCCGGGCGTTCTTTACCTTCACCCGGACCCTCTTCCACCAGTACCGGAGACAAAGACTCCAAACCGGGCCAGGAACGCTCCACTAGGAGTCAAGACAACAGCAGTCCTGTTGACAAGACTGCACCGGACACAACAAACATTTAGACCGCGGCGCTGGGCGTGTGGCGATGTGTATGTATGTTCAAGGGAAAGAGTCTATGATTGTATGAGAGGTATAATATTGCGCTGTTGGCTTTCGATTGGCACTGGGCAAATAAATATTTCTGTGAGGAGAAGAAATATCCATATATGTTTGCTTTCTTCCACATCTATTATTTAATGTGTTAGGTTCTTATGTTATCAAAATTGTTGGGTTTTATATCAATGTATTGAAAATTTGTTCACTCTTTTGTTGTTGTCTTTTTAAGAGCTGGTAAATGTAGCTATACAATTATACATTTCTTATTGTTGTTTTGGCCTTTTTAGGGTGAATCTCATGAAAACATCATATAGAACTTGTATACAAAAAACTTGCAGAAAATGAATTTTAGGGCCTTTAAGATTTTTGTATTTTTTTTTTAGACAATTAGGAACATTTCCGCACAACATTTCCTATGTACCGAAATCCGTCTGGGAATGTTTTGCGAGACGACACATTAACAATTTAAAAGAAAAAAAGCTTCACTTTTAGTTTACTCATAATTCCCATTATTTTCAATGCTGATTTTTATTAGATTCTTTTTTACTCTGTTACAGTAAAGTCAGCACACATTAATGCATAAAGGCAGTATAAAAATACTATCATGATGTGTATTTTTTATTAATACCATTTCTTTTTTTCATTACAGTAGTGACAATAAGTTGTCAAAAATAACTTATATTTACATAAAACATATTTATTGCTTAAACAAAATTAATTATTAGGACCTTTAAGATTTTTTACATTGTGGCATTTTTTGTGTGACAATTAAGCACATATAAATGTTATATTTTCTCATTCAATTCTTATTACCGCATTCTGTCTGAACATGTTTTGCAAGATGTTTGACCATTAACACGTTTGTTTTTAAAAAAATTATATATATATATATATATATGTGTGTGTGTGTTACACTTTGAGTTTATTTGTAATTCCCATTATTTTTAATTGTGATTTTCATTAGATAATTGTTTACTGTATTACAGTAAAGTCAGCATACATTAATGCATAATTTAAAGGTGCACTCAGTAATTCGAATCCAATACACTTTTTGTCAAATTCTGCAAATATCTCCTCTCAGTCTGCTAGCTGTCTGTTCTGTGGGTGGGCTGAAAAAAATCTAGTATTTGTACACAGCCCTGGCTCTGTAAATGGGACAAAAACAAAGTGGATCGGACGATCCACACAACACTACTCCAGCCAATCAGCAACGGGGGGTGTTTCTTACGCGTGCACAGGATGGGAGGTGGGGGCAGAACGAGGGGGGAAATTCATTAGAAGAGTGACAGCTGATGCAAACTCCAAGGAGGACAAATGGCTGAGAAACAGACCAAGAGAAAAAGGTCAGATGAATATAAACCAAAAAAGAAGGATTATGATAAGTCAAGGGCGGAGCTTCCAATGGAGCACTGAAGGGAGGAGTGTGTTTGTTTTGGGAGTTGTGTTCGAATATCAACAGTGTTTCTCAGAAATGGCCGAGTGCACCTTTTAAAGGCAGTATAACAAATACTATAATGTTGTGTATTTTTTATTAATACCATTTATTTTTTCATTTAATTTTTTTGTATGTGTGTGTGTGTGTGTGTGTGTGTGTGTGTGTGTGTGTGTATATATATATATATATATATATATATATATATTTACAGTAGTGACAATGTTATTAAAAATAACTAGTATACATAAAACTTATTTATTGCTTAAAATGAATTTTTAGGACCTTTAAGATTTTTGACATTGGCGTTATTGTTTTATTTTTTGACAACTAAGCATATAGAAATTTAATATTTTCCCATGAAATTCTTATTACTGTAATGTGTCTGGACACTTTTGACACTCATGTTTATATAAAAAAAAAAAAAAAAATTAATTCAATGTTTTTGGAGGAATGTGCTTGTCATGAAAATAATGAGAAAAAAAAATTCTTGAAATTTTGCTTCATTTTCTTTAAGCTAATTTATTATAATTTTTTTTTCTTTAAATTCTTTATTTTGTGAAACATGACCCGGACATCTTTTCAACAGGTTTCGTGAGATTCACCCTGTAACGCTGTGCTTTTGTCACTGGCAGGATTATGATGCTGTTAAAGAGTTGACGCACAAATGTCGAGGGTCAGCGACTTGCATATTGTTTTTTTTTTTTTTAGATGATTCGGTGTGAGGAGACGATCAGTGATCAGGCAGCTATGTGTAAAAGCCTTTATTATGACATACATTAGTAGTTAGGGCTTCTTGAAGCATTAGTTGTTTCCTGTTTTACCTATTCGTTTTAGAGAACGGCCATCATGGGGTTCATCAACTTGAGAGTTCATGTTAAGTCGTTTTTTTTTTGTTTTCTTTTAATGATGAAAAATAGATGAAATAATAAAAAGGAAAGTAACAAAATCGGAAAATATTTATAATCTAGTTTCAACCTACCTGCGTAGTCATAGAGTAAAAGGAGGTCATTTTTACTTTTCTTTTTTTTTATATTATACAAAATTCAATAGCAAATTTAAAATGGTTGATCTGTAGGGATTTTATACCTTTATTGCATTCTTTTCTCTACATTACATGCCTGTGTAAACCTTTAAGTCATACTGTGGCATTTTGGGTCACATTAATTGTAGCATTTAGGTCTAGCAAGAGGAAAACGAAAAGTCTCACTTAGTAAACTGAACTGAGATGTGTTTAGCTCAGTTAAAATTTATGGTTATAAAAACATTCTTTCATCATTGATGTTTTATCGAACAAATTGGCTCCTAAAAATGGCATACGCCCCTCATTTTTTCTCCCGCTTGTCTACTTCTCGTTTCAGGTGTTTTACAAGTTGAGAGCGAAGACCATTTTTAAAATTGGTTGTTATTGCCTTGATTTCACGGTTTCATATATGTGAAAAGTGCTTTCAAAGTTGAGTTTTGGTGTTGTATTCTAATCATACAAATTTGTTAACATTTCGAGTGAGATTAAATTGTATCACTGGGCAGCATTTTGAATGTACATTTTAAAAAAGGAAAAAAGAAAAGCAGGTGTCAAACTATTTCTGCTAATCTTCTAGAATTATTA
The DNA here is from genome assembly GCF_019703515.2 of Myxocyprinus asiaticus. NCBI lineage: Eukaryota > Metazoa > Chordata > Actinopteri > Cypriniformes > Catostomidae > Myxocyprinus > Myxocyprinus asiaticus. The sequence continues at coordinate 3,870,285 of NC_059352.1, forward strand.
ATTTTTTTAATTTTTCACTACAATTGGGCTTTAAATGTTGCAATTAGTTCCAGTACAATGGTGGATTTTTTGCCATGCTTATACGCATGTAGAAATTCGTAATGTATACTATCTCTATATTAAACCCTGTCACTTCTGTCTGTATATAAATATAGATTTTTTTTTTTTTTTTTTTTTTTCCCCTTTGAGCAAAGACTAGGAAATGGCTTTGATATTAAGTTTAAAACCAGTGGTTTGACTCACTCGGCATGCCATTTTAAAAATCACACATTGCTATTAGTTTGAGCATCAGGCACTTGGATTTCTTAATCCTATAGAGTGTTTTCTGTCACCAGCAAAACTGTAGATGTTGTACAAAACGTGGGTATGATGTTTGTTGTTTTTCTACACGGCTATTGAGTTTATTTGAAAAGAAGTCTTTTTCTCCATGCTTTTTTATTTGTTTTAATTTAACCTTTTGGTTCTGAATAACTGCTTATGAATTACAGAATTTATGAAATAGAAGTTGTTTTAAACTAAACCAAAGTGTTATGAAAAGAGGAGGAATATATCTTGTATCTTAAAATAGAATTGTGTACGATTGCATCGGTAATGCATAAGGTGTAACCAGCAAAAACATCCATTTGTCCATAAGTTTATTTTTATAATTATTTTTTTCTTTGTTTTCTTACAAAAATATATCTGGATTTTTTTATTTTGCATGACCTGATATTTTTAGTACAAAAAAAAAGATAAATTGTACAGGTCTGTAATTGTTAAATTAGTTGTAAGCTTTGCCATATTAGGCTTTTACCCGATTTGCATTTATCAGTCATGTTGATTGATTTATATTTGGTCGCCATTGCGTTTGTTTATTCTTATGTCCTCTAAAATGCCATGAATGTCTCCCCTGTTATCTTATTCTGATAAAGACAAAGATTCAGTGAATGTAAATATGTATGTGCTTATATCATTTGTTTCCTCTACCTGTATATTATCAGTGTTGTGGCATTTCTCATCACCTGAAGTGGTATAAAGATTTTCCTCAATAAGAAAAGCTCTCAGTAAAATATTGAAACCATGGAGCATTTTTGCCATTTTTATTATTTGGATTTTTTTTGTAAATCTCTCTACAATATAGCTGATTGGAGGCCGGATCCTGCCTCAAAATAATAGAATAAAAAAGATAATTCTAACTTTTTATCTACCAATTGCAAGAAATAAAATTACGACAAAGTCGCATATAAACTAACAATAGCAAGAAATGGTCTCAATTACGAAAAATAATCAAAACTGCGAGAAAGTCACAATTGCGAAAAATAGTCTCAGTTGCGAAAAATAAAGTCTCAATTACCAGAAATAGTCACAATTGCGATAAATGGTCTCACTTGTAAGAAATAATGTTGCAATTGCAAGAAAGTCACAATTGCGACAGTCACATATAAAGTCTCAATTACCAGAAACCGTCTCAATTGTGAGCTATAAAGTCACAATTGAGAGTCAAAATTGCAAGAAATAACGTAGCAATTGCGAAGTAACAGTCACAATTGTGAGAAATTGTCTCAATTGTGTGAAATAACGTAACAGTTTGTAATTGAAAGTCAAAATTGCAAGAAATTGTCACAATTGCGAAATCATATATGAAGTCACAATAGTGAGAAATTGTTTCAATTGCGAGAAAAAAACAATTGCAAGAAATAACATCGCAATTGCGACAGTCACATATAGTCACAATAGCGAGAAATCGTCTCAATTACGAGCTATAAAGTCACAATGAGAGAGTCAAAATTGCAAGAAATAACGTAGAAATTGCGAAGTAACAGTCACAGTAGTGAGAAATTGTCTCAATTACCAGAAAATAGTCTCAATTGTGAAATAACAGTCACAATAGCTAGAAATAGTCTCAATTATGAGAAATAACGTAACAGTTTGTAATTGAAAGTCAAAATTGCAAGAAATTGTCACAATTGCGAAATCATATATAAAGTCACAATAGCGAGAAATAAAAACAATTGCAAGAAATAACATCGCAATTGCGACAGTCACATATAGTCACAATAGCGAGAAATCGTCTCAATTGCGAGCTATAAAGTCACAATGAGAGAGTCAGAATTGCAAGAAATAACGTAGCAATTGCAAAGTAACGTATAAAGTCACAGTAGCGAGAAATTGTCTCAATTACCAGAAATAGTCTCAATTGCGAAGTAACAGTCACAATAGCTAGAAATAGTCTCAATTATGAGAAATAACATAACAGTTTGTAATTGAAAGTCAAAATTGCAAGAAATAGTCACAACTGCGAAGTCACATATAACATCGCAATTGCAAGAAATGGTCTCAATTGCGAGAAATAAAGTCACAACTGTAAGAAATAACATTTCAATTGCAAGAAATAGTCACAATTGCGAGAAATGATCTCAATTGTGAATTATAATCTCTGATATGGTCGCAATTCCGAGATCAAGACATAATTCCCTTTTTTATTTTATTTTTTTGTTATTATAAATGTTCAGAATTTCCAATAATGAAAATGTCCAACTGCATAATGCTTTGAAAAGATTGTACATTGGCACTAACAAAAATACCAAGGTGTTACCTGGTGAATCTGAAAAATCAATTTTAGGACTATTACGACTTTTTGCTTTGTAACATTATTTTCATTACATTTAGTAGCCTAATGCAATGCAAATAAATATCATTCTCATAACTGTAATGTGAAAAAAGTTAAAATTACAGGTATACATTGTTAGTTTTTATTATACCTTTAATTTAGCCTGACTAATATATATATATATATATATATATATATAAATAAATCATTCAGTGCCATGGTGTTACCACAATCACTGTACCACACTACTGGCAAGTATAGTGAGCCATGTCAAATAATAATAATAATAATTTAAAAAAAAATTCATGTAGAGTGTAAAACTCATAGGAATATGTTAACTGCACATCCATGAGCGACATCTTCAGTGCCACAACAATGATGGCCGCTTGATTCGTGCAAATGACTCAGCCGTGTGGCCACGCCCATAATAAACGTGCGCATGCGTGCTGTCAGTCTCTGACTTTTATTTTGAAATTCGCGACAGAAAGTGCGACTGAAATCTTGCTTACGTCAAAGCAATATTGCAATCTTCAGGAAGTGACAAACAGTTCATCGAGTTCATCCATGTACTTTCACAAACAGTGACTTTTTAAACCACTTGGCCGCATCGAAGAATGTGCCGTTGGACTGACTATTGACTCTGCAGATGTGTAGTAAAAGTTCAAGGGACTGATCTGGATTAACTGCATAGAGTGTCTGTCACAGCGACAGTGTTCTGTAACACTGATCGATCAACATCAGGAATCCCTGGAGCTTCTGATCAAATCTACATTAAGAATATATTGATTGTGAGTGATGGGTGCTCATAGGAGTGAGGGACGAAGAGATTGGCTGCAGCAGGATGTCAATGAGCAGCAGGTGCAGTCAGTGGTGAGTCAAACTCGTGCATCTCAACTAACTGGGTGTATGAAGAAATGGTATTTATTTGTTTACATGTTTTACAAGTTTTTATTTTATTTTCATAGCAATTTTCCACCCTCCCATGTTCATTAATGTACTGTATCTGGATGTTTTACCTTTAAGATTGTATGTAATTCTCATTATTTTCAATGATGCAATACAGTAATAAAAATTATCATGTGTGTAAACAAAATTTTATTATATTAAATACTACCATGATGTGTGTGTGTGTGTGTGTGTGTGTGTGTGTGTGTGTAGTATATATATATATATATATATATATATATATATATATATATATATATATATACTTTCTAAATCATTAACATTATTTTTCGCATTACAGTAAGGAAAATCTGACATAGAATAATAATAAAAAACTTTCAAAATATTATTAAAAAAAATATATAGTTTGTTCATAATTCTTAAAGGTTCAGACTTTAAAGTCCTTTTTTGTACTTGCCCTTATGTTTAGCATACTTCCATTTTTTAAGTGTGACATTTATAATCATATATAATAACCACAGTATGTATGTGTGTGTGTGTGTGTGTGTGTATATATATATATATATATGTCATTTATATGTCATTTATGTTTTGACCCTTTTTTAATACACAATTTATAGCATACAATCATTTGTTTATAAAAAAAATTCAAATAAAATAATGGAAATAAAATTTGGCTTTTTAGTCAATTAATCGAAGAAATAATCGAAGATTACTCTAAATAATCATTAGTTTCAGCACTAGATGCAATACAGTAATGAAAATCATCCTGTCTGGACACAATATTTTTTATATGAAGACATTCATTTACATTTGTGTCATGCTAATTATACAGCTCTGGAATAAATGAAGAGTCCACTGCAAAATTCTCAGTTTCTCTGGATTTACTATTTATAGGTATGTGTTTGAGTAAAATGAAAATTTTTGTTTTATTCTGACAACATTTCTCCCAAATTCCAAATAAAAATATTGTCATTTAGAGCATTTATTTGCAGGAAATGACAACTGGTCAAAATAACAAAAAACATGCAGTGTTTTCAGACCTCGATAATGCAAAGAAAACAAGTTCATATTCATTTATAAACAACACAATACTAATGTTTTAACTTAGGAAGAGTTCAGAAATCAATATTTGGTGGAATAACCCTGATTTTCAATCACAGCTTTCATGCATCTTGGTATGCTCTCTATCAGTCTTTCACATTGCTGTTGGGTGACATTATGCCACTCCTGGTGCAAAAATTCAAGCAGCTCAGCTTTGTTTGATGGCTTGTGGCACCCCCAGATCATCACCGATCCTCCACCTGGTCATCTAATGGTTAGACGGAGACCTGGAGAAGCCTACAAGCCACAGTGTCTCACACCCACTGTGAAATTTGGTGGAGGATCGGTGATGATCTAGGGGGCTTCAGCAAGGCTGGAATCGGGCAGATTCGTCTTTGAGAAGGACGCATGAATCAAGCCACATACAAGATTATCCTGGAAGAAAACTTGCTTCCTTCTGCTCTGACAATGTTCCCCAACTCTGAGGATTGGTTTTTCCAGCAGGACAATGCTCCATACCACACAAACAGGGCAATCAAGGTGTGGATGGAGGACCACCGGATCAAGACCCTGTCATGGCCAGCCCAATCTCCAGACCTGAACCCCATTGAAAACCTCTGGAAACAAGCCATCAGACAAAGCTGAGCTGCTTGAATTTTTGCACCAGGAGTGGCATAATGTCACCCAACAGCAATGTGAAAGACTGATAGAGAGCATGCCAAGATGCATGAAAGCTGTGATTGAAAATCAGAATTATTCCACCAAATATTGATTTCTGAACTCTTCCTAAGTTAAAACATTAGTATTGTGTTGTTTATAAATGAATATGAACTTGTTTTCTTTGCATTATTCAAGGTCTGAAAACACTGCATGTTTTTTGTTATTTTGACCAGTTGACATTTCCTGCAAATAAATGCTCTAAATGACAATATTCTTATTGGGAATTTGGGAGAAATGTTGTCAGTACTTTATAGAATAAAACAAAAATGTTCATTTTACTCAAACACATACCTATAAATAGTAAATCTAGAGAAACTGATAGTTTTGCAGTGGACTCTTAATTTATTCCAGAGCTGTATATGTAAATATTATATAAATATATTTTTCTTTTTCTTTCCAAATCAAGTTGACATGAATGTTTAGGCTGATAACTGTTATCGGAGCCTACATGTTATGGCTAATAACTGATTTGATATTATAAATCTGTAGCGCATTGTTTTATATTTTTTATTTTTATAACAACCATCAAAACATTAAAATATACTGTTGTAAAGATAGATAATTGTTTTGCACTAGAATAATAAATAAACGTTTTAAATATTCTTTTGCGCACCAATATATTATACATATGGGTCATTGACAAATAAGGTTATCTGAGATGATAAAAATAAGAAATCCTTTAAAAATATAGTTTAAAACACATGTATCATACATTTTTGAAAATTATTTATAAAATGTATTATTAAACATCATGTGGTGTGACCATCAGGTAAAAGATATTAACCCTATAACGCTGCCATCAAATTTGATACGCCATTTTCTAAAGCCTGTGCATCTTTAACGTAATCAAAATTTTGCAGAAAATGCTGTTGTCTGCAATCTGCTGGACGTTACCGGACATTTCTTGCTGGAGAAATATTTCTAAGCATTTTCAAAATGCATGCACTCGTTTTTTTATGTAAAATCTTTGCTGATTGTAATAAAGTAAAATTGACAGTAATAATTATGTTACTGATATTTTAAAATGAGTATTTGCTGAATACGTCATAACCTCAATAATGCATATTCATATCATTATTTAGATTTTGTTTGTAAATAATAATGCTGATATCTTTTATTTCTTTTCTAAATTGTTTCAATAGCTGTCAAACCATTCTAACATTAATATGCTGTGCAAGAATGCAGCTGTTGGTTGATGAAATCCACTTCCTGGTTGTTGCGTCTTTTTGTGGCCTTCCAAACAAGAGCATGAAAATGTAATTGTATGTGAACTGTGAAAATGTATTGTTTCTCTGAATGACAGAATCCCTGGAACATTATGATCAAACACAGACATGTGCATCGCAGGGGACGACGCTCACAGATGACTGTCAGGTAAGTCCACACGTGTGTTTTTCAAGCAGGACAAATTTATAATTTTGAATTAGGTGTTTTTAACTACGATGTACTTGCATTAAAAAATATTTGCATTTAATATGATGTATGGGGAAAAAAAATAAAATATATATACATACAGTTGTGCTCAAAAGTTACTGTTGGATAATTGGTAATATATGTACCATTTTTAAAGAAAACATGAGTGAGCAGGCAAAACACATTTCTTTTATTTCTTATGGGATTCATATTCAACTGTAGGTTATAACAGAATGGCACAATCATAAAACAAAACATGGCAACAAAGAAAAAAATGAAATGACCCCTGTTTAAAAGTCTGCATACCCTTAGTTCTTAATACTGTGTATTGCCCCCTTTAGCATCAATGACAGCGTGCACTCTTTTGTAATAGTTGTTTATGAGGCCCCAAATTCTTGCAGGTGGTATAGCTGCCCATTCATCTTGGCAAAATGCCTCCAGGTCATGCAAAGTCTTTGGTCGTCTTGCATGAACCGCAGGTTTGAGATCTCCCCAGAGTGGCTCAATGATATTAAGGTCAGGAGACTGTGATGGCCACCCCAGAACCTTCACCTTTTTCTGCTGTAACCACTGGAGGGTCAACTTGGCCTTGTGCTTAGGGTCATTGTCATGCTGGAAAGTCCAAGAGCGTCCCATGCGCAGCTTTCGTACAGAAGAATGCAAATTGTCTGCCAGTATTTACTGATAACATGCTGCATTCATCTTGCCATCAATTTTCACAAGATTCCCCGTGCCTTTAGAGCTCACACACCCCCAAAACATCAGTGAGCCACCACCATGCTTCACAGTGGGGATGGTATTCTTTTCACTATAGACCTTGTTGACCCCTCTCCAAACATAGCGCTTATGGTTGTGACCATAAAGCTCTATTTTGGTCTCATCACTCCAAATTACAGTGCCAGATTTGTGAGGCGTGTCAAGGTGTTGTCGGGCATATTGTAACTGGGCTTTTTTGTGGCATTGGCGCATAAAGGCTTCTTTCTGGCAACTCGACCATGCAGCTCATTTTTGTTCAATTATCGTCGTATTGTGCTCCTTGAAACAACCACACCGTCTTTTTCCAGAGCAGACTGTATTTCTCCTGAGGTTACCTGTGGGTTTTTCTTTGTATCCCGAACAATTCTTCTGGCAGTTGTGGCTGAAATCTTTCTTGGTCTACCTGACCTTGGCTTGGTATCAAGAGATCCCTGAATTTTCCACTTCTTAATAAGTGATTGAACAGTACTGACTGGCATTTTCAAGGCTTTGGATATCTTTTTATATCCTTTTCCATCTTTATAAAGTTCCATTACCTTGTTACGCAGGTCTTTTGACAGTTCTTTTCTGCTCCCCATGGCTCAGTATCTAGACTGCTCAGTGCATCCATGTGAGAGCTAACAAACTCATTGACTATTTATACACAGACACTAATTGCAATTTAAAAAGCCACAGGTGTGGGAAATTAACCTTTAATTGCCATTTAAACCTGTGTGTGTCACCTTGTGTGTCTGTAACAAGGCCAAACATTCAAGGGTGTGTAAACTTTTGATCAGGGCCATTTGGGTGATTTCTGTTATCATTATGATTTAAAAAGGAGCCAAACAACTATGTGATAATAAATGGCTTCATATGATCACTATCCTTAAATAAAATACTTTTTGCATGATCAGTTATATTTTCAAAATCAATGCCAAAATTTCACAATTTCTGCCAGGGTATGCAAACTTTTGAGCACAACTGTGTGTGTGTGTGTGTGTGTGTGTGTGTGCATATATATATATATATATATGTGTATATATATATATATGTGTATGTATATATATATATATATATATATATATATATATATATATGTATATGTGTATGTGTATATATATATATATATATATATATATATGTATATATATATATATATATATATATATATGTGTATATATATATATATATATATATATGTGTGTATATATATATATATATATATATATATATATATATGTATATATATATATATATATATATATATATATATATATATATATATATGTATATACACACACACAACATATGTGCATATATTTGTTTAAAGTTTATTATGTCAACTTTCAGAAGTTCACCTTAAAGACACAGAACGGCTATTCTGATTTTATGTGGTGTTTAATATGCTGTCACTGTCGTTGTTTGTAGTTATACAGATCCTGTCATTTCCATGGATCTTTTGCGGTCGGTACTGCAGCCCAGCTTCAATGAAGACATCCTTGCGGTGTTCAGAAAATATATGAAGGTGAGTGAAAGATCACATTTAATACCTGTAACTGTGGTTAATTTGCTCTGATCTTGTCTGAAGATCGATTTTTTTCATCTGTTTGTGGCTCAGTTTTTTGAGAAGGCAGCCAGCAATGTGAAAGAGAACGTTGGCGGGGACGTCCAGCCAGATCAGCTGATCAGAGATGCTTGCCGAAACTGCCTGGAACATGTAAAACACAATATGGTTTATACAAATAAGTACACTGAAAATGTGTGGCAAATTAAGCGATTTTAAAAACTTCTATTTCAGGCAAAGCAGCTTTTTCCTGATACTGAGAAAACTGCTCACAAACCTAGTAGTAATGACCCCACAGTGAAGGTACATTTTATTCAGTGTTTGTCTGAAAAACTACAAATATATCTGGTAAGAGATGTTTTTTGTGTTCTACTCTATATTATTGCAGTACTAATAGTTTTTTTCTTTTTCACAGCGTTCACGACAGCCAGATGACAACTCTGGCCAGAGAGACAGTCCCGTACCTAAAAAGGTGACTTGCGAACTGTTTGATCCTGAATGCTATAAAATATCAATGTTTAGATGTGTATGTAATAGATAATATATCATGACATGGGGGTCATTGTTTTATATTAAGGATCAACACTGCCAATTTGAACATGCAGTAATCTGAATATACTATTTGAATGTACATTTTGTACATTAAAATAGTTTGATATATCTGGTACAAAACTCAAAAAGTTGACCTTTGTCATTTTAACAAGTAGATGTTGCAAAAATTGTGCATATTTTGTATTTTATGATATTTTTTTTTGATTATTTATTTATTTTTTCCTTTTCTTCCAGTTTGGAATGCCCAATTTCCACTACTTAGTAGGTCCTCGTGGCGGCGCTGTTACTCACCTCAATCCGGGTGGTGGAGGACAAGTCTCAGTTGCCTCCACTTCTGAGACCGTCAATCCGTGCATCTTATCACGTGGCTTGTTGTGCACGACACCGCGGAGACTCGCAGCATGTGGAGGCTCATGCTACTCTCCGCGATCCATGCACAACTCACCACGCCCCATTGAGAGCGAGAACCACTAATCGCGACCACAAGGAGGTTACCCCATGTGACTCTATCCTCCCTAGCAACCGGGCCAATTTGTTTGCTTAGGAGACATGGCTGGAGTCACTCAGCACACCCTGGATTCGAACTCATGACTCCAGGGGTGGTAGTCAGCATCAATACTCGCTGAGCTACCCAGGCCCTAAAAATTTAGCATATAAAAGGAATGTTTTGTATTCAATACAAGTTAAACTCAACCAACAGCATTTTGTGGCATAATGTTGATTACCACAAAAAAATCATTTCAACTAGACTCTTATTTTAAAAAAACTCACCTGTTAGTGAGGCACTTACAATGGAAGTCAATGGGGCCAGTCCACAAACACTAAAATACAGTTTCAAAAGAATAGCCACACAATGTAAACATTATACATGTTAACATGATTTTAGTGTGATAAAATTGCTTACCTTATCAGAGTAAAGTTAGAACCGATATTACATTTAGTTTTGTCATGATGAGGTAGTGTGGGTAAATTCTTTAATTCTGGATATAACTTTACACAGATCAGGTTAGTAAGCAATTGTATCATACTAAACTCATTTTAACATGTATAGTGTTTACATCATGTGGCTATACTATGTATTTTAATGTTTATGGACTGGCCCCAGTGACTTCCATTGTAAGTGTCTTACTGTAATCGGGAGGAGTCAAAGTTCTTTTTTTTTTTTTTGTGGTAATCAATATTATGCTACTAAAGCTGTGGATTATTTATCGAACCCAGGACATTCCTTTAAAATCACAATATTTGCTTTCCACATTACTGTAATTATCTTAAAAGAGATGTATTTACCAGGTTTCTACTCCTTAAAATGAGGCCTCATACATAGAAATTAACAAATACTTGAATAAATATATAAATACGGGGGCCTAGGTAGCTCAGCAAGTAAAGACGCTGACTACCACACCTGGAGTCGCAAGTTCGAATCCAGGGCGTGCTGAGTAACTCCAGTCAGGCTTCCTAAGCAACCGATTGGCCCGGTTGGTAGGGTTGGTATAGTCATGTTGGGTTAACTTCCTCGTGGTCGCTATAATGTGGTTCTCGCTCTCGGTGGGGCGCGTGGTGAGTTGTGCGTGGATGCCGTGGAGAATAGGGTGAAGCCTCTACATGCGCTAGGTCTCCACGGTAACGCGCTCAACAAGCCATGTGATAAGATGCGCAGATTGACGGTCTCAGACACAGAGGCAACTGAGATTCGCCCTCCGCCACCCGGATTGAGGTGAGTCACTATGCCACCATGAGGACTTAGAGCGAATTGGGCATTCCAAATTGGGGAGAAGAAAAAGAAGAAAAGAAGAAATATATAAATACGACATCATCTGTTTCTAGAGAAAGGGTCGCCCCCCTGCTCAAGTTGTATCATATGACAGAGCGGTCCCGTACAGCACTCCGTAAGTTTTCTTGCGTTTCCACATATTTAAGATTCTAGTTTTAAGGTTTTGAAATTTGCAAAACCTTTTTTCTGCAGAGCTAAACCTAAAACATTGGAGCCAATAAAGCGAGAAGGTCCCAAGGTAATGATCATGTGCCTTTGACTTATTTATTAATACTGAAGTTTCGACATGATGGTTTTATGGATTTTGCCTTTTAATATGTCTGTTAATGTGTGTATAGTGGGACCCATCTAGGTTGACAGAGAACAGCACATTTGTTCTAGGATCCAGGGCAAATAAGTAAGTAATTGCTGTCAGTCATTTTCACAATAAATGAAAAGACCATTATCAAGGTGCACAAAGTACTTTTTTGCGCATTTTTATATGTGCAAGAAATGGAAACTATTTTTTAAAAATATGTGTACAATGGCGTAAACTTGCATGACTCTACTCACTTTATCTTGTTGCACCTTTAAACAACGGTTGATTTAAAGTTTCGTTTTATTGGTGCGATCACGTCATGTCGGAATGATCTTATTTAGAAGTTGAGCGTGCACGAACGCCACTACAAAGTAGCAATTTCGAGTCCCGACTTTCCGAGTTGGGGGTGTGTCAGTTTAATAATCACAGCGGAAGCAAATTATTATTGGTAATAATTTTGTTTTACTAGAGAATTTTGACTGTGCAGTTTAGTTTGTATGCATTTTTTGTACTGTTAATAAGAATAACGATAAAACCTACCAGAAGAGTCATTTAGCTGGTTAATGCAGCGACAAGGGTTGCAACAAATAATTAAGGTTACGTCCACATTTATCTGGATACATATGAAAACAGCATTTTCGTTTTCGAAACACTGCCCACACTGCCGTTTTCAAGCGTTTGCAAAAGGTGCTCGTCCACACTAAAACATGAAAACTCTTTAATCCCCTTACTGTGCATGCGAAAAATCGGCATTCCATGTATGATCTGAAATACAGTTGCCTGCGTGTTCCGTCACTGGACAGCAATTGCGAGTTAACTTCCCCTCGCCTTTGCAGGAATGCAATGTGAAGGTTGTACAAAGTAACATTTACAACAACGCTATCAAAGCGGATAACATGCACAATAACACTGCTACAACATGGGCCGCCATCCTGATTGTTTTGGTTTGAATGGATCACACGACAACAAAAACGTAATCGTTTTTGAATATCTCAGTTTTCCCTGTCCACAGTACAACGTAAAGACGGTATTTTCAAATGTTTCCAGTTAGGAGAGCGTTTTCGAAGAGCACTGTTTTTGCTGTCAAAAACGCCGCCTCAGTGTGAACGGAAGGCCAAAACATAGAGAAAAAGAGGCGTTTTTCAAACGAAAATTTATTAGTGTGGACGTGGCCTTAATGTGGCCGCACAATAAAATATTGAGATAAAGCATTAACTACACACCTAATGCATGGCTTTGCTCTTCATTTTGTTGCATTGGTGCTAATAAAAAGTCAAAATGGGGTCCATTCTTTCCGAATGGGTTTCCGAACTTGAACGGATATCATATCGTATTTACGATTTCCGACATTATAAGTACAAACTTCCCATAATGACTTGAATGCACCATTCGTTTTTGCTATTCGTTCAGTTAATACTGGTAGTGGATATCATTTCAGGGCTTTGGGAATGGGCGGTACAAGAGGAAGAATCTATATCAAACATGCAGAGCTCTTTAAGGTATGTTTCGCCATCCAAGTGCTAATTATGCTGTTTCTGTGTTCATGGGGTGGTAATAGTGATATATTTTTATGTCTCAGTATGCAGCTGATGCTCAGGACAAACACTGGCTTTCAGAGAGACAGCACATGAGAGCCACAGGCGGAAAGATGGTGAGGAAACTAAGTGCCGAAACATACTCTACGCAAGACGTGTCTTGCAACGCAAGCTCGATTTCATGCGTTGTTGCATTCTGAAATGTGAGACCGCAATTCATAACAGGCGTTGCATTCTCAATGTTGCCACAAGGGGCGGTCTGACGAGATTAGTGACGGTAACTCTATCACCTCCTTGAGTACCAAAGTTGGTTTCCGCCACGGTAACGCAAGAACCCACGTTAAACATGTTCAACTGGACCACGCGTTGGAAGTGCACGCATCTGCATTTACGTACTTGTGTAGAGTATGTTTCGGCCTTAAGCATGTGTTTTTCCACAGTATTTTTATTAAAGAGATAGTGAAAGCTATGAAAACCCATAATATTCTACTGGGCGATAAATAAAGATTCTTCTTTTTTCCCCCCTGTCAGGCTTATCTGCTTATAGAAGAAGATATTCAAGATCTTGCCCGAAGTGAAGACTACAAGTTAATAAACACATTTTCTTACTAAATCAAACCACATGCAAGATAAATAAATGAGCCATAATGGTAAAGCATGCATACATCATTATTGTTGTCTCTAAATTCTAGGGACTGTCCTGACTTGAAGCTGGATGAACTGAAACCATTTCTAGTGCCCATATGGATGGTGGAGAAGATGCAGAAGACAATGGAATCGCAGAAATCGGAAAATGACCTCGCCGTTTGATGCCGACCTCGTCTGGAAAGTCATTGGACCCCTTGACTGTTATCTGCTTAAGATAATTGTAACTGTTTGTTGTTTATTTGTTTTTATATGCTGAATGCGATCTTCACATTAGACCCAGGCAGCATTATGATCAAACTGTCCAGAAATGGTTGTGTTGGAGGTTTAAATACTCCAATCCAAATTTTACGTCATAAACTTGTATTCACATGGTCCAAAGTGGTAAACAATTTGAATTCCTGTTTTCTTGGTCAAACATAAGTGTGCTTTTTTTGTGTCATGAATTTAAAAGACTTGAATATCTAATGAGGCACAGATAGAGCCTGAATTACTTTTTGTCTGCTGTGGTTATTAGAAATTTTTTGTTTTTTTTTCCTTTAGAATTTACCATATTGTTGTTTTCCTTAATTTTTTAAGTGCATATGATACTGTGTAGCCAGGATGACTTGAATTGCAAAATATGAATTTTGTTAGCCATGTCTGCTTTAAAAGGGAATTTATTTAGTCATAATTGTTTTTTTTTTTGTTTTCTTCTGTAATTTCTCTTTTCTGAAATGTATTCTGCTTTGTTCTAAAAAAAAAAAAAAAAAAAAAATGATAAAGCTACTTCCTCAAGCAGCAGAGCTATACAACGCACCGTTTCTTTTTTCTTTTTTTTTTTTTTTTAACCATACAGTATGTTATCATTTGTCATAAATGTAAAGAAAAAAAAAAAAAAAGATACATTTGAACATAAATCTATTTTAAATTATATTTTCTAAATAAATTCCATGGCTGTTACACTCACTCACTGACTGTTATATCATTGAAAATATTGCATTTTTGTCAGTGGCTGTAGATGCATTTACCATTAGACGGTTTTCTGGAACATCGTGTTTTTAAATGACTATTACTCATTGATTTCCTCTATATAAAAAAAAAAAAAAAACTACTAAAACCTACAGAAGACGTGTGGCGTTGACTGAAATTAGTCAACGGTTATAGACACGCCTATCCGGTTTTATCGACCAATCAAATCAAAGTGTTTGTATCATGCGTCAGTTCTCATTGGCTGCTATGCTATAGCTGTCTTCGTAATCTGTGCTTGTGATTGGTTGGAAGGGTAAGTAGGCGGTGAATTCGGTTTGGGAACGTAAGTTTAAACGGGGGCGGGCTTTGATTTAAAACATTCTTTCAGTAATCAGTAAGTGTTGAAGACTGCATTAAACACAACCGGTAATATGCATATCACTTCAAATAATGGTGTTTAAAATATATATTTAAACATTGTTTGTTAACATATTATTATTTCAATGAATTGTAAGTGATTTGACTTGATTCATTTGTTTATGTACGTTTAAAAGATACGATTGTTAGCGCATTCGCTAACTCAGTTCGTCGGCTGACTAGTTTTGATATGTTGTCGTAGATTAAATGTCATCTGTAGATGGCATAGATGTGCATTCCTGGCCATCTAATCTCTTTAACTATCTAGTTTTGTCCAGGTTAGCAATGTATGCTTTTAAATAGGCCTGTTATCATTTGCACTGCATCCAAATGTTTTGATTGACACATCAGTTACCCTCACTTTATAGCACGAAATCTGTCTATTTCTGTCTGGTTAGTTCTGTAAATCATTAATCAATAAAACGAGTCGCTCGAGTCTCGGGATTTTAACTGACTAGTTAGCTTAACCAGATGGACATGGAGCATGGTTCGTTAATATAAAAAGAATACAATGCAGTGTTTTATCTTGATGTAAATCAAGTGTGTTTGCATATTTTTAAACATCCTTTATTTCTGCATCTGTCAAAGTACCACAGATCTGACACGATGGCCTCCCAGAATATGGATCCTGCAGCATCCTCTTCAGCAGCAATGCTCAAAGGAAGCGAGACAAGCGGAAGTATGCCCAAAGGATCCGTTTCAAAAAGGTCTGATCCTCCAAATATTCCCTTCAAATGCACTTTAAGCATTTATACGCATACATCTGCCCCATTCTCAGTAAGGAATGTGTATAGGATTTATATTGGAATCATAAATGCAACCAGTCCAATTGGGATCAAATAAGATCCTAATGGATACAAAATAAAATCAGTTTTTTATTGGCTATTGTGTTGGCCTGAATCAGGACTTTCTGTTGCATTGGAATAAAATCTAATAGTGAAAGGTGTTCTGTCTGAATGGAACACCTAAGGAGTAGAAATTGACATTTCGCCGATACCGATAACTACGGTAGTTCAAAAGGCCAGTAACCGATAGTTTTTTTTTTTTTAATTGATTTATAGAATGATAGATTTTGTAGCCTTTCCTTACTATGAAGGGCACAGATATTGAGGCTCCAAAATGGATAAACGCCACAAAGCAGTTTGTGCAACCAGAATCCCAGTAACAACTAGAAAAATAAAGATTTGCGGTATAACGCAGGACTTTTAACTATAACCAAGACCGAAATACAATGAGTACTCTTATTTTGAAATGAGAGACTTGCCTACGTTACAATGTTCTATATGTAAGTACTTCCCAAATGAAGCTTTTTTTAGCTTGCATATTCACCAGGTGAAGAGGTTTTTTATTTTTTTAATATATATATATTATTTATATAAACACACATATTGTATATTTCACCAGTTGAGGGCTATTGATGAGCAATGCAATGCAAAAAAACTATCGACAACAATCAGCGTAGATTTTTGCCGATAACCAATAGTTCCAAAAAGCAACTATATGCACCGATTAATCTGTAAAACCAATATATCGGTCTACCTCTAATAAGGAGATGTTAGGGACTGTCAGACTCAGTCACCATTCAGGTTCATTGTATGGAACACACACACAAAAAAAATACACCGTACCTCTGTAGGTTTAGAACAAGACCGATATATCGGTTTTACCGATCAATCAATGCAGATAGTTGTTATCTGCAAAAAATCTATGCCGATAGTTGCCGATAGGTTTTTAAAAAGTTTTTTTAATTTTTTCTATTCCTCCCTGTTCCTCTGTGGCCTGCACTTAAAGTGATAGTTCCCCCAAAAATGAAAAGTCTCATCATTTACTCACCCTCCTGCCATCCCAGATGTTTGACATTTTGTGAAGAGTTTTAGTAGAATATCTCTGCTCTGTTGGTCCTTACAATGCAAGTGAATGGTGACCAGAACTTTGAAGCTTCAAAAATCACAAAGTAATCCATAGGACTCTAGTGGATTAAACCTTAAGCTTGAATGTGCTCGCCAGCAGGCACACAAGCAAAATAATTGTCAAAATATTAATAACTACAATCTTGACCATGACCAACACAAAATGGGTATCGTTTTAAAGCTTAGAAACTCTACTTTCCAATGCATGTAGTCATTATGACCAAAACTGAATTAGTGCTTTGAATTTGCAGACGAATTAGACGTGTTCCGCTTTGATAATTTATGAAAAATATTTCACTGTACATGCTATTGCAATCAGTAAAAACATCAAACTCATCAAATAGCCATGTGTCATATGTTGTTGGAAAGCTAGTATACTCTCAAAGAGTAGAATACAACCAGTCTATTTGTTTTACTCGCAGACAAAAATATAGCGAGTAATAGCAAAGTATGTCTTTGAAATTTATGTTGGTGTTACTTATATATGCTTATAATAATATGCCCTGTTTTCACTTATAATTTCACGAAAAATAAACCGAACATAAAATAGGATGCATAGATCATTAAATAATCCAAATGAAGCACAATGTTACAAATGGCCACCAGGAGATGGCGTCAAGTAAATGAGACAGACTCGCTATGATAAAAAGTATACCGATATAGCTGATGGCAACACAAATTACTGCTAAAATGTCACAAGTGTAGACAACATTTTCCATTTAACTCTAGCACATAAACTCTATGTCGATACTTCAGATGTTGCAAAATAATAAATGGTTTGGAAACCAAAAATTGGCATTAACGCAAAAATAGTGTCACATGACAGAATTTACCCCAATCTTTAGCTTGTGTTATAATCATGACGACAAGGTATACATCCTTGAAAGCCAGTTTATTGTACGTGAAGCATTACTCCAGCTGTTATGGATTGGTCTTAATGGCATACCTGCACAGATCCGATGCTGCAAACACATCCGCGACATGACACTTCCAGGAGTGCCAACACACACATATATCTCGTATCATGCACCTGTCATCGATAAGTACAAGGAGAACAAATGAATGGTCTCTATGCGATTAATTTAATCGCGGTAGCCATCCGTTTATTTATTAAACTTTTCCACAACGTTCAAAATAAAAGACGGCAGTCATGGAATTAGCCCACAAAACAAAAAACATATGTTTTAAATTAAAAATAAATGCACTAGTAAATAAATATTAGGAGAAAAGCTTCAGTGTGCTTGTTTGGAACACTAACAGGCCAATTCTATAAAAATGTTTGGCTTACTTTTGAAAAAATGCAGGCAAAATTCCCTGTATTAAATTAAATTACCAAACATATAAAAGTATTAAAAAAAAATAACAATTACCAAATGAGAAAATTATATTGTTAGGCCTATATAATTGCCTTTTACTTATTCAATTAACTTGAATAAATCAGAACTATTTGTCCAATGCTGAGTTCACTTTCAGAAAATGAGCTTTTGAACATTTTAAAACTTTTAAATGTTTTAAATCTAACCCTCTTTACCTCGGATCGCATTTGCTGAGCTTCTTCACAAAATGTAAATTGCATTATGACACTAAAATACATTTTAGATGACAATCAAGTTCATTTGGTCATTAAGTTGCGGGACATAATGAAGTGATGGCGTTGTTTTAGATGTTTGTTCAAAATAGCCTATTGAATGTATCATATGTAAACCCTGATATTACACCGCAGCTATTAAAGAAAAATGTATGTGCACACAGCATATACACATCAATGTATGGTCCTTGTACTAAGACCGAAAGTTTCCCCCATTACTTGGTGCAGGTTACCAAAACTTCGGGGGGGAAATTAGGGACATATGGGAGGCGAAAGGTACACAATTAGCGATATACACCCATTTCTGTATGGAAACAGCTTAAGGGCGGATTTCTTTTGCGATAAACCAAAACTTATGCGACCTTTTTTTTTTTTTTTTTTTTTTTTAAGCATGACATCTCACTTACCATTTTTATCAATAAAAGGCCATTTGAATGGAAACGGTCAGAAGACGGCAAATTTCGCAAACATTTTTGTTACGCATTTTCATTTTGCCAGTAACAAAACAGCGCGAAAAGTGGATGGAAAGTAGGTAACTTACGCAGACTCTGAGTCTAAATGCACTTATTCTGTGAAATATCATTACTAAAATCATGTCTGCATGCTATGCAAACCTTTAGTCATTGTTGTGTTTGCATGTGTAATCAATTCTTATGTACAATTATTATGTTTTAGCTGTTTGGAGAGGCTTTTGGGCACGTGGAGACGTTTTTGTACACTAGAATAAATTATTTTTGTAATACTATAACTTTTGATTGCTTTGTCGTATCAACACAAGTTTTCTCAGTTACAGTTGATATGATTGGGAACAAAACAAAAGCCACTTTATTTATGCCCAGACATATATAATGTCAAATCAGAAAAGTAAGTAAATATAGATATAAAAGTATTATAGAAAAAATAAGAAAAAAAAAAAAAAGCACATTTTTGGCTCAATTTCTTTTGATTTTTTTTTTTTCAGCAGTTTCTTGGGCTGAGAGTCTCAGAATGTATCATAATCTATATCATTACAAAATGTGAAAAGTTTTCTTTACAATGATACCAAACACTAGGTGTAGGTAAGAAACAGATCAATATTTATGTCTTTTTTTTTTTTTTTTTACTATAAATCTCCACTTTCACTTTAAAATGTGAAAGAATGAGAATGTGGAGATTTATAGTTAAAGAGGACTTAAATATTGATCTGTTTCTTACCCACACTTGTCATATTGCTTCTTTTCCAACACAATAGTTATCAGTATCGCCAGAATCCACTATCAGTCGACTTCTATTCCAAAGTTGTTTGGAACAACATGAATCGTTTCTGAACTATCCCTTTAAATGGAATCCTAAAAGATTCCACTTTTATTCTACATGAACAAAACAATGCAAGGTAAAAAAAAAAAAAAAAGGAAAAACCCAGAGTACATTAATACAGGCATGACAAGCAAAGAAATTCAAGATTGGAAGCTAAATAATTAAAATATATTAAGACAAGCCTTTTGAGTTTCAGATATCAAGGATTATATATCATGATGATATTAATCACCATTAATAAATTGTATCATGCATTTTTTTTATTTTTTTCCCAGGACATTTCTGTTTACTTTTGAGTGATAAACAAATTTGGATCCTTTTTAGAATTGGTTCTAGTTTCTCTGTTTCAGGACTTTGAATAGTTAATCTGGGAATTTTAAACAGTTATGGGAAATATTTGTTTCTTTCCAATAGTTTTGATTTCACTGTTTCTTTTGACTATACATTCATTTTCCATGCATCTCTTTTCCTCCATAGGCTTCAACAAGAGCTGATGACGCTAATGGTAAGCTCTTTATATACGGATGGAACTGTGATGTTTTGACTTTAGTCTTGATCTTTAGCGCAACATTGTTGACTCAAATGCTTTGTTACAATGCAGATGTCAGGAGACAAGGGGATTTCAGCATTTCCAGAGTCTGACAATCTTTTCAAATGGATTGGTACAATAGATGGCGCTAAGGCAACGGTAAGAGTTGCAGCAACAGTTGTTTTTGATATCAGGATAGGTGATCCTTATATGCAAATGGTAAATCCTGCTCAAATCTACCTTTTCCACACCTCTTTTTTTTTTTTTTTTTTTTTTTTTTAGGTTTATGAAGGTTTGAGGTACAAACTTTCTTTGGAGTTTCCTAGCGGGTACCCCTACAACGCCCCCCGGGTGAAATTCATCACTCCTTGTTTCCACCCAAATGTTGATGAGAATGGTTTCATCTGCTTAGACATTTTGAAGGACAAATGGTCCGCTCTGTATGACGTCCGCTCCATACTACTGTCTATTCAGAGTTTATTAGGAGGTAAGCTGTGGTTGTGACTTTTCAAAGGTGAACTACATTCTCTTAGTATGTAAAACAAGATGTCTGTTTTTTGATCCGTGATCTGATGGTGTAAATTTTGTTTCTTTGTCTGGAATGGTGGTTATCATGATTCCTTGTTTTAGAACCCAACAATGATAGTCCACTGAACACTGCAGCTGCTGAACTATGGGATGACCAGCAAGGTTTGTAGTCTTGCCATTTCTTGAAAATGCACCATTTTGTTACTTAATTTTCTTATTGATTCCTTGTTTGGTCTCAGAGTTGTGCGAAAAACTAATGCATTTTAAATTTGCTTTCTTTCCAGCCTTCAAAGCCCATTTGCGTGCAACCTATAAGAATTAACCATAAAGATTAAACTTCTTCTGCCTGTTGTTTTATGTCTTTTCTTGTTCATAATGTAAATTTGATAATGGGTCTGTGTATGTACATTATTTCTGTGTTATACTAAACTTGCCTGAATAAAATGCTGATTAAAAATTAGGCTTGTTTAATTATTGTATCAAATATTTCCTTGTTTTAAATGTTCTTTTGTATATTTACAGTCTAATGGGTTTGTGGTGTAGGTAGTTATTGCACAGGTCAGAATATATCAGTAAAAAAAAGTCTGCACTAAGGATTTTATTGTTAATAGAATCTACACTGTGGTCAAAGTTTGAGACCATAATATGGGATCCAAATATGACTTAAACCTGGAAATAAAGTTTTAGGATATTTAAGAATTTACGCACCAAAACATTTTGACAAGATATTTAAGATTCTGTGCTATTTCTAGGTCTCCAATCAAATAAATGAATTTGTGACATGGCCCATGTTGAAAAAATTGAAGCAAAAGAAGGATATACCAATTAATGAATTAATGTGCATTTTCCAATTCAACTTTTTTACTCAATTGTTATGCTAATAATGTAATATGTACTGAAAACCTTTCTATTAAATTGGAATAAAAATGGAAGCATTTCCAGTAAAATGCTTATTGGACCCCAGTAAAGTAGTTATTGCAGAATTCAGGTAAAGTATCTCCATTTCAAAGCTTCCATGTTCTTCAGTTCCAGATCCTAGCTGAGCAGACACAGTAGACAGCCTACTTTGCAGTTTTGGTGATGGCAACAGCCTGTTGTAGTATTTTGAGACACCACCTCTACTTCCATCATCTCCTCTAGTGTCTCATCATCTTCATGCCCACCATCTTGGGTAGAACAGCCTTCCACCCATGCTTGTTGCGTGGGTTCCACTGACCACAGTGGCACATTAACTCTCTGTAGCATTTCTTCAAGTAGAATATCAATCTCTTCCACATGGGTCTTCAGATCTGGGCTTGCCGTCATCTCTACCAAAAACCATGGGGTCTGCACCATGGCTGCCCGAGCCGCTACTTCAGATGTTCCACCTGCACAACCTGTGTTGATGAGGGCTTGCCTGTCTTTGCGCTGTGTGAGGGGGAACATATTTTGCAAGGTGGTGACCTTCCTTAGGTCTTGCTGAAAGTTTTCCAAGCTTGAAAGGAAGAGTACCCAAAGCCGCTCAACCTGTTCTTTGTCCTCTTGTCCTTGTTCCATTTCTATCAGCAGCGCAAGCAGTCTCCGGTGAAGCCCTTAAACATAAGTATATCAAGTAAACTCTCTCTTTACAGTTTCAGTGGATCATAATGAATATGACCTGCCTCTAGTTTTTGCAGTCTAGGAAAATATTTAAAGATTGAGCGTGTAATTTCTGCACCAACAAATGCAATTTCAAAAAGGACTTTTCAAAAGTTTACTGAACCCCTGTTTTCCTTTGTCAAATGGATAGTCCTGCCCCAATATTATACCACTGAGGTTGATTGATCTAGTGCTCAGCTTTGCTGCAATCTGTGACTGGCTAATGTAAATTCAGTGGCCTGATACTGTCTGCCATTTTGCTTTTATTTTTCCAGTCTTACCTGTGCATATTCTATGAGCTAGTGTCCTGGTTTCCTCTAGCTCTTCTCTAAGGCAGCTCCCGTCTGTGTTGGTCCCCAAGGACATTGCCATTTGTTGGAAGCAGGACGTCACTTTGCTCAGGGCGACCTGTGCCTGCTCACATTCATTCACTTGTCTTTTTCTGGTTTGGATCTCCACCACGGATTGACGCCAGCGATTCATCACCACTTGTGTGTGATTGACCTCAACCTAATAGAAGATTTAACAATTGTTTGTTTCCAAATGTCAGAATAGTTTAATCATGTACTGCATAACATATGGAAACATCCACAGGGGAGTTTATAGCATGTAGTCTATTAGACAACATTACCTTACAATACTGGCAATAGAAACAAGATACAGAGCTGTGCATGAGACCTCAACACTTGGTTCACGAAATATGATAAAGGTAATAATCTACGGAGATCACGAACGGTTATTTTGTGTAACAAATTAACTTCAGACTTCACAAAACAAGTTACCAAACGTGACAATAAAATCAACAAAAAAACGGTGTAAATAAACTTGAAAAACGTGAAACCATTCGCTGCTCTCATTTAAGACTTGGCAGTAAACAGTCACTATAATGATTGGCTCTCTGCTCTTAATTGACATCTCTTCTCACAGTTACTGGGCGGGCAAAGAAAAAATGTAGAATTTACTTAATCATTTTAAGTTCAAGCTTTAACTTATTCAATGTAAAAAAAAAAAAAAAGTACATGCAAAAGAACAGAATGAACAGTTAATTAGCAGAAATTCTGTACCATTCATTTACCATTTGTATTAAAACCACTCTGAAACAACTATCGCTAGTCTTATATTACTATAATATGGAAAGTTCAGCTTTGTAACATTGTCACTTGTTATTGGTTGGTTTACCTTTCCTTGATTTGTAACTGTTGCCACAACTCTATTAAATTACTTTTAAGATTAACTATGAAACTGCAGACAAAATAATACCCAAAGAAAAAAAGTAATGTATTTGTATCATAAATGTTTGACTGAAGAAAAAGCCACTTACTGATAACTGATATCCTCAAAGGTACCCGCAAGATTTTATTCCCACCCTTAAACTCACAAGCTGTTTTGACAGTCCTGTTTCGTACATCAGTTTGAGACACTTTGTTCCAACCACCTTGCATTTGTATGCTCACCTCTCGCTCTTTATTCCAAAGCTTTGATAGAAGCAGGTCTTTAGGGAGACTTGTTCAAATTAGGCCCAAATCTTGCAGTCCATGTTACTAGAATCCTTTGTTTTGTACAACCTCAAATAGATCAAGAGTCCTGCTGTTTTCAGAACAAACTCATAACTCACAATGCTTTACATAAAGACATCCGTATTTAATTACTTTATATGAGTGGTTGTCTGTATATATATGTGCTTGTGTGGGTGTAATAATGTGTGTGCTTTGCACAGTGGTTTATGTCAGGTTAATTGTCCTCTGAGAGAGTGGTATGGTATTGTGGAGGAACAGACGGGGATCCTTTATTGACTCTCTTGTGGTTTCTTGGGCTTGTTTGAAAGCTGTGTGGCGCTTGATGCAACACGTACACTCCCGCGGGTCTAGTCTCCTGGGCAACATCAGTAATATAAGCTCATTCAGTTAGCAAAACAGCAGAGTTATAATAGGCACTGACAACACTTCACTCATTATATTCATAATCTGCTTAACCCTCATAACTGTGATGTAGGAGGGCATCCCTTGATTTGCCATTTTCCTTGTATGTAAAAAAAAAAAAAGATATGAATTATTATGGAAAGCCACTTGCAAAAGCAATGCAGGGTTTGCTTCTTTTTGCCACTGTCCCTTCTGATTCCAGTTATTTCTATATATAGATACATGTAGATATAGTACTATTCAAGTACACTAAAGCAGCAGTTCTCCACTGGTGGGTCACAGGCAGCACCTAAAACATTGCAAAATGTAAATAATAAAATGTCACTAACAGTATTAATTTTGCATTGTTCTGATCCTTTTTAAAGGGAGGAGAAATTGTTTCCTGTCTTGTTCTTGCTGATTTAGCTAGGTCAAGCAACCAATCAGACTGTACTTCATTTTGTTGCATATTTACCTGTCACTTGGTAATACGGCTAATGCAATATTTAGCCTAGTGTTTATTCCATATCTTAGGATATGGTAAATCACACTTGTTCTGTTTTTCTATTTACAAAACTGTACTATTTAGCTTATATGTCATGTTAGTAATTTTGCATATTGTTGGCCCAATGGAGTTTATGGTAGTTGATTTTAAGGCCATTTTTCTTTACTTTGTACAATTTTGATACCGTGTTGGATCACCACTTGATGTCCAATGTCAAATCTGGAGAAGAACCAGATGAGAACCACTGTTCTATTACTCGGGTAGGTTGAAGTATACATCATAATGTAATCTAGAGCATTGTTAGATCTGGAAGAATCTTTATTGAATATCTAACAGGTGGTTTTAAAGTATTTGTCCATTCTCATAGCAATGACAAACACAAATTCACTTTTTTATACATATACATTACAGCTTGTCCATTGACATGCCTTACAAAGGCAACTAGAAACTTCAACAAGAACATTGAGACGATGGTTGAAATTATTCCACAGAAATTCATAGGGTAACAAAAAATATTAAACAAATTCATCTACTATTATTGAACAGATCCTGTGGTTTCCACGATAATGGGTGCTGGGTATTAATTCTCTGTTATGTGTTATTTATATCACAGTTGTTGAAGACCCATTGGGTGAGCTGGACACAATTCAAAACCACAGCAATCTGATGCAGTCCAAAATCAATACCTCAGCTTGCATTGGTAATCAAGTCAAGGATAGTAGGCCCTGCAAACAATGTGAGGTGATTCATAAGGAGTTTACTGGTAAGTGCTGGTATAATCTGGTGCAACTGAAGATGGGGTATCTGCTTGCTGAACTGACATATGGTGTTTGTTCTGCTTGCTGAACTGATATATGGTGTTTGTTCCTCACAGGTCTGGCTAGTCCACATTGTCCAGAGATCAACTGAAGGGCCATTGGGGTGCTATGTGGTGATAGCCTCCATAATCTCATGGCACAGACATTGGCAGAAGCCGTAAAATACACAAAGGACCAGGGTGGAGGGCACCAGGCTGACCAGGATCACTCCCATTGTGAGCTGTTGGATCATCAGCAAGTAGATCCCAAGTGGCAATGAGCTGAAGTAGACCAAGCAGAGAACACCCATCAGAAAACGAGGAACTGAGCGGGACGTCCACGCCTGGCACTTCTGCACAGGCAGGTGGCAAGGCAACGAGTCCAGGCTGGCTGGCCGATACAAGCGCACCATGTTCAGCATGCTCATTGAATCTGAGGATTGAGACTCTCCAGGGACTTCCATGATGGTGATGACGAGGCAATCAGAGGAGCTATGGGCCTGCTCCCCTCCATTGCCTCCACTTAGGCTGTTGGGTGTCAAAAGGACCTCGCCACTGGGTGTGGTCCCACCTTTACGTGCCCGGTCCTGGTAAGTGAGAATGGCCAAGATGTTGCTGTCATCTTGAAGCAGCCAGATCTCCTCATCGGGGACGTGCGTCTCATGGCGACAAAAGGGGCAACTGATGATGCTGGGAGAAGAGTCCAAATCGACCATCTTCTTCAGACATTTGGCACAGACACGGTGCAGGCAGCTCAGGACCTTGGGTTTGCGGGTGCGTGTGTCATAGCGGTTGTAGCAGATCTTGCATTCCAGTTCCTCAACTGTGTAAATCACCGGTGCCTGGGTGCCCTCAGTTTCCAAATCGGACTTCTGGCTCATCCTGAGAGATTGGAAGGCGCTGAGAGTAATGAGGGAATGGAAGAGCCTGGGAGCAGGTGCAAATGTTCAGGCAAATTTTAGTATGCTATAGGAGCTGCACCTGAGCAACGACCTTGGTGGACCTTGTTTTTTAGCTTTTTGCTTTTTCACTGAAAAGAATTGCTTAAATTCATTTTTCAAAAAGCTTGCATCAGACTAAACAGGCCTATCTTTACACAAACATAGCATGAATGCTTTTCCCACAAGCAAGTCCTAACAGAAAGCTTAACATATTATGTATATCCATAAAATAACACCCTGATATATTTATGACAATTTACTGCATGCTAAATTTTTATCTCCATTCAAACTTGTGGATGTACTTGGGTTTCTCCTGGTTTATTTAGAGAGACACATTTGAAGAGACAAAACAGAAATAAAGGTAGTTGACACCAGAGAGGTCCAAAATATTCCATAGTAGAGCCGTCAAGCCTCTGCCAATCCTTTTGAAATCAGAGTCTGGACAAAGGGCTTGTTTTTGCGCAGTTATCCATAGTTGATTCTGGAATGAACTGGAAAGATGGCAGATTCCAAGAAAGTCTGGAGAATCATCCTTAATGCGGTGAGATATCTTCTAGGAGGGGTGGCAACAATCGATTATGATCTTCAGCAATCAATGCATGTATTGTCCTTGGAGTTCTTAAAGTTATTTCGTTCCATCCTGAAAACAGAGCAGAAAAGAATCTGCTTGTTACAATACAAACTTAATGTTAACACTTTTTTGTAGATCCACAGAATAAGCCAGCTGAGGTCACTCATATCTAGACTTCAACTTACCTTTTGCGAGTACAAACCTTCTAATGTCATTGAGCCAGTACTGCTCTGCCCTAAAAACCCTTTGCATTCATCAGGCCCTTCCTATAAGGTGCATAAAAGTGTCAACATAGGGGTGGGCGTGCATGATAGAAAGCATGGGCACTGCCGTCCAACAAAACAGTAAATGAGGAGTACGATTTATAGTGGTCCTCACAAATGGCCTTGGTCATAAACAACAGACACATCCCCAATATTCAAATTAGTGTTCGATTAATATGGGCTTTTCAATGACAAACTCTAAAAGGTATAGTTCACCCCAAAATGAAAATTATGCATTATTTACTCACCCTCTGTTGCTCCTAACCCATATTACTTGCCTCCTTCTGTGGAACATTAAAGGAAAAATGTGTTCCCACTAATGTGAAGAAGTAGTTAACAGAAAGTAGTGACGCTACTAACTAAACTACATTTTTCCAGTAACAATCTACTTTTTCCAAAGAGTAGCTCAGTAGTGTCACAAAACACTACATTTGTCACATAAAACATGCTCACCAAACCTGTCCTCTCTCTCTGTAGCACTGGAAAAACCAAATCATGTAAATTAACCAGTTAAAATAAACAATTCCCTTATATTTAGCATTGAGAACTCATTCTCATATAATAATTTTAGTGAGTTGGTTTTTTGGACAGTATATCTAGTTCACATAAATGATTCAGTCATGTAGCTTGAGCCCCACACAGGGAGGGAGACTTTGCCTTCTTTTTGAAGCTAAATATTTTGCCTATTGCTGCTGTTTATCACTATTTTTTTATTTAGCTATATAAAAAAGGGTGTTTTCTAGTTTATTAGTGTATATGTAAAGCCATATTTCACCCAAAAATGAAAATTTCTCATCATTTACTCACCCTCATGTCATCCCAGATGTGTATGACTTTCTTTCCTCTGCTGAACACAAACAAACATTTTTAGAATTTAAGTGAATGGTGACCAAAATGTTGAAGCTCCGAAAATCACATAAAGGTAGCATAAAAGTAATCCAGTGGTTTAATGTCTTCTGAAGTGATCCAATCAGTTTTGGATGAGAACATCTTGCCATTGCAGTCTCTAGGCACGATCATAATTTCAAGCTTGATTACACTTCCTAGTTTTTGACACATGCACACAGCGCTAGATAGTGTAATCGAGCTTGAAATCATGATCTCCAAGGAGACATCTGATGTCAAGATTTATAGTGAAAAAGGAGTTATATTTTGGTCTGTTCTCACCCAAAACCAACTGGATCTCTTCTGAAGACATGGATTGAACTACTGGAGTTGAATGGATTACTTTTATGCTGCCTTTATGTGCTTTTAGGAGCTTCAAAGTTTGGTTACCATTCAGTTGCATTGTAAGGACCTACAGAGCTGAAATATTCTTCTAAAAATCTTTGTTTGTGTTCAGCAAAAGAAAGAAAATCATACACATCTGGGATGGCATGAGGGTGAGCAAATGATGCTAGATTTTTCATTTTTGGGTGAACTATCCCTTTAAGTATAAATTTGTTCAATTTAATGTTGTCACCCTATTTGTTTAACCCTTACTAAAATTTACCATGATTTTACTATAGTAATATTGTAGTAACCATGGTTAATTTTGTGGTTACTATGGTTTTACTACAAATATCATGGTTAAACTATGGTTACTGTAGTAAAACCATGGATAATTTTCATAAGGGAATGTCACCTTAATTAAATACATCAATATCAGGTGATATTATTGAATATGTACTAAAGAAAAGCATTAGATTCTTATATACAGTATCTAAAAAAAATAATTATTTATATAGCTTCAAGAAATGCATATGGCTTTAGAAGACTTGGAAAAAAAGTGCATGAGTCATATCAACAACATTTACTATGATTCTTTGGTGTTTTTTATTTATATTTTATTGTTATGGTGTTTATGGAGCTTGACAGACCAGAGTCATGATTCACTTCCATTATATATATATATATATATATATATATATATATATATATATATATATATAAGACAGAGGAAACAAAGTCATACATTTGAATCAACATGAAAGTATGTAAATGATGAGATTTTTCATTTTGGGGTCAACTATTCCTTTACATTTACCTCCAAATTTGAACAGTTGTTTACATCACTACATATGGCACAAGAGTATCAGCAATTCATTAATTACCATTGACAAATGGCAGCTAAAACAATGTATCCAAGCTGATTAGAGGATTTAAAGAAGATTCTCACAAGTGCTATCTGTAGGCGTGGCGAACCGTTAAAGTGCCGCAGACAGAAATGCTTATGAAGTTGATCATATACTGTATGTAATTAGTTCCTTGATTTCCTGATTCCCTGCGGACGTGACTCACTCCGATCTGACACTGAAAAGCAAACAAGTGATGCAAGTGCATGTTAACATAACAAGAGCGTAGCGAACATTCAAATTTAATTTCCCACAACGAAACATTTCATTGTTTTTTCCTCTCTCTCTCTCTTTCCATGTCTCAAAGTGCAGATTGTTTCAAATTTGTCTATAAATAGCATGCATGTGCTAGAGGATACAGCCCCCCCAACCACCTCCAACCTTGATGACTAAGATAAGGACTGTCACATACACACTCGCGTCCAACCACTGTGCTGAAATTATGACTTTGACATTGTATGGCAGCTTGTCTCTAGGGTTCCTCTGCTCGGTCACATAAATGGCAGCAGACATTCTGTTGAATAAAAGCCAGTGGGTCAAACAGGACAACTAAGACGAAGGGAGGGAAGAGAAGGTTACAAGAACGCCACCGTCATTCAGAATTAATTTCCTATTAAAACTGCAACGAGTCAATACATGCTAAGGGCACATCTACATTTAGCTGAGTAATCAATG
This sequence comes from Myxocyprinus asiaticus, assembly GCF_019703515.2. NCBI lineage: Eukaryota > Metazoa > Chordata > Actinopteri > Cypriniformes > Catostomidae > Myxocyprinus > Myxocyprinus asiaticus. The sequence goes on from NC_059352.1 coordinate 3,900,657, forward strand.
GCTTTGCAGTCGAGTATGTTAACTGTGTTTTCCTTTGGTCCTGGCTGCAGTTTTCAGTGCCTTGTAAATAACGGCACTTATTCAGATTAAGAATGGGCTATTTTTATATGCAGTTTGTGAGGGACCAAATTTATTACCATATTGGCTAGAAAATCCAGTATGCGCAGTCTGAAATTGCAAGCGTATGCATCTCCCTAAATTACAGTAGTTCATGCTTTCATTTGTAGAACACAAAGCAATTGGCAGGGGTGAATCACACAAAATCTGTCATGGGGAACATGTCTGGGGTGTATTTCAACCCAAAATCAAAGGAAAGAAATAAACTTAATTTGCTTACAGAAATTGATAACAATTAAGTAAGATGTTTTGCATTGTGATTATCATGACAATAAAGTTAACCCCCCCCCCCCCCCAAAAAAAAAATTCTTATTGCTGTAGTGAAAAAAAAAATTGCAATATGAAAAAGGACTGATCTACTATTTAAATAGTTAAGTATTTTTTAATGCTCTCACTTGATTACATTTTTTAATCGCGATTAATCGCATATTTTTCATAGGTAATCGCGATTAATTGCAGATTTTTAAAGTGCTTAAATTTAACTCTATATATACTCCTCTTCCTGTCAAAATGTACTTATTTCCTTTTTAGGAAAGAAAACAAAAAATATGTAACAATATAAGATAGTGCTCTCAGTCGCGATTAATCGCATAATTTTTCATAGTTAATCGCGATTAATCGCAGATTTTCTCTTCCTGTAAAAATGCACTTATGTTCCTTTTTAGGAAAGAAAACAAAACAATATGTGACAATATAATGTAGTGCCTTCGGTTGATCATTTTTTTTAAGCGTGATTAATCCCATACTTTTTCATAGTTCGCAATTCGTTGCAGATTTTGAATGTGCTTAAATTTAACTCTAGATATACTTCTCTTCCTGTCAAAATGCACTTATTTCCTTTTTCAGAAAAGAAAAGAAAAGAAAACAATATGTAACAATGTAATGCTTTATTAACTTTTTCCAAACAAAGCCTTCCACAGTACAAAGATGAAAATGCACTAAAATATCACCAATTCGTGTAACATTAAACGTTTCCCAAAGTCTAAGAACTAGTCTCGCCATAGGTTGAATATTCATTGCAATGTGCATTATTACTCTTAAACTCATCCTTCTCAATAATAATTGGCTGGTAGATTGTGGCTATCCGCTTTGCTACAGCAATCTTGCAGCCGTATTCATGATTCGCGTCAGGGCGTCAATGCCAGTGTTAAGCACCACCTTGTACTCCACATGAAAGCGCTTGCAAACAATGTCTCGTTTTCCATTTACGTTTTAGTTAAGACTTGATGTGCTTCGGTGGTAATTAAATTGTGCATTACAGAGGCTACAAAGTACTTGATCTCTATAACAAGTCCCATCTGGGCTTGTTTTGTACAACAAATAGCGTTAATAGGTCCTTTCCCCATGATTTGATTACTGACATGGCTGTTGTGTGTGTGTCAATGTAATGACTCCAGGCGGACACATTGCAAAGGTTCCATTTTTCTCCGACCAGTGGATATGCTGGTTTATGCCTTATTAATGGTAAATGGGTTTCTGAGTTACCGTAGACTTTGTCAGTTCGAACCATTCTGGCCATTCTCTGTTGACCTCTCTCATCAACAAGGTGTTTCTGTCCACAGAACTGCCGCTCACTGGATGTTTTTTGTTTTTGGCACCATTCGGAGTAAATTCTAGAGACTGTTGTGTGTGAAAATCCCAGGAGATCAGCAGTTACAGAAATACTCAAACCAGCCCATCTGGCACCATCAATCATCCATGCAATTATCTAATCAGCCAATCGTGTGGCAGCAGTGCAGTGCATAAAATCATTCAGATACGGGTCAGGAGTTTCAGTAAATGTTCACATCAACAAACAAAATGGGGAAAAATGTGATCTCAGTGATTTGGAGCGTGGCATGATTGTTGGTGCCAGATGGGCTGGTTTGAGTATTTCTGTAACTGCTGATCTGCTGGGATTTTCATGCACAACAGTCTCTAGAATTTACTCTGAATGGAGCCAAAAACAAAAAACATCCAGTGAGCGGCAGTTCTGCAGATGGAAATGCCTTGTTGATGAGAGAGGTCAACAGAGAATGACCAGACTGGTTCAAACTGACAAAGTCTATGGTAACTCAGATAACCACTCTGTACAATTGTGCTGAGAAGAATATCATCTTAGAATGCTATTCAGAATATTGCTATTGGTGGCACGAGGGGGACCTACAAAATATTAGGCAGGTGGTTTTAATGTTGTGGCTGATTGGTGTAAATATATGTGTGTGTGTGTGTGTGTGTGTGTGTGTGTGTGTGTGTGTGTGTGTGTGTGTGTGTGTGTGTGTGTGTGTGTGTGTATATATATATATATGTATATATATATGATGTGTGTGTGTGTGTGTGACCTGGACATGTTTTTATGATATTCACCTGTCTATCATGAAAAATCCTTCAAACTGTTTATAGGTTTTAAATTAGTGTATTTTTAGCATGTCTAAAGCATCGTGTTTCTTAAATGACTTTTGAATAGTAGAAAATATAAAAGTATCATCAGTTGTTATTTGTCATCGTCTTGCTTTGGTGAGCCATATTGCCAGTTACCACAAAAGACACTTGTGTGTGTGTGTAGGCTGTATGTCTCTGTGTAAGCAGCGGAAATATAGATGCAAGGGCCGTAAACAGGAAAACACCATCTGTGTCCTGGTGCTGAGGGTTACATAAATAATACCAGCTCACCTTCACGCTCCAGTGTTCATGCCAGCCTTTCAAGGAGCAAGTAGCCCTTCTCGAATGCGTCTTATTTTAAATGTTAGTAGTTTGAACAATCATTAACCTAATTTAATAGAATGTTTAACTCAGTTTTAGCAGAAGAATTACTGTAAGTGCTTTTATAAAATTATAAGCTTTATATTTCTGCTTTTTAAACTCTCCAAAAATTGGCCCCATTCACTTCCATTGTAAGTGTCTCACTGTTACCTCGATTTTTCCTTCTTCTTTTTTTTTTTTAAAGAAAAGGAGGAATGCATCAAAATTATTTTTTGTGGTAATCAACATTATGCCATAAATGCTGTTGATTGAGCTCAAATTGTATTGAACCTGGAATATTCCTTTAATTATGATCTCTAAGGTAGATAGCTTCTTCATTTTAAATGGGGTGTAAAAAATACCGATGACAATAACTTTGAATTTAGAGCCTGTTCTCTCTGATTGCATGTTAAGGATCACTGATCGTTCGGTGAAGTCAAACTGATGTTTCTAGGCTGACAACTAATGTTTACAAACCAAAAGAGACCTAATTAAGTTGATAAAGAAACATTAAACTGTTTTCAATTAGTCATACCAATAAAATGTAATAAAACAGAGCGTAAATACATATAACCTGAAAAATCAAAATACAGACTTCTGTTTCCGCCCTTCACATGCATTAAAATTTATGTTGGGCAAGTCATGAATATTTGATTTACGTTAAGTTGCAATGACCTTTAGATAATTGATCACCCTCGTGCCCTTCAAAACACACGCTGTGTTTGGAAATTATACTGTGACTTGATTATGGTTGGAATAAAATGGACAGTTTCATATTTTTTTCTCTCTTTGTCATTTCCTGACCAAGATAGGACACCTTTTAGTACTAGTGCAACAAATTAGATGTAAATGTGAATTGTGTGTAACTGATGCTTTATGTATTTTATATATATATTTTGTATTTGTAGTTTGAGTTGATTTGAAAATTACAGGCAGATGTGTTACAGGTACCAGAATAGAGCCAGGTCTTCTGCCCTCCTCATACACCAGCACCCACTTTTGATGAGGCTTTTGCACATATGAATGATTTCCGTGCAAAACTAATCAGGGCTGTGTTTCCCAAAAGCATCATAAACCTAAGGTGAACACAGAAACCATTGGTGCCAATGGTCTCTACAATCAGCTTAAGCTTGCAATGCTTTTGAGAAATGCACCCCAGACTAGTTGCACAACACGTAAATAGAACTATCAATTCATTCTGACCTGCAATTTAATTTCTGCTCAGATTGACAGGAACTCACAACACCCAACGGAACCATCCGATCTAAGTGTATCTTTGGCTTGACAACTGAACATATAATAGATATTAGACTGTCCATCAAAAGAGAGTGAGTAATGAAGATAAAGTGCTGTAGAGGCATTTATGATGATAAGATTTCAGATCTGTCCAGCAGAAAAGCATTTGAAACACAAAAACAAAGACTTGTTATATCTGTCTATCAACAGACAACTGTTCAGTGTTAAATCCTATATGAACTTAATACATTTCATACAAACAATAACACCCACAAAACAGTTCATACTTAACATGTTCCAATTAAACATATTTTATAAATATATGTTTTAAATAAATCTATTCTTTTAAGTCAATTTATCCATTTCTGTCTGGGTGGACCTACTGTAAGCTCCTTTGCACTCGTAAGATCTGTACCAAAACTTTTCCTTGCTGTCTACTGTCTACATGGACAGCTGCCTTCTAAGGCCACGTCAACACTAATACGTTTTGGTTTGAAAACGCATTGCTTCCGGTATGTTTACGTCTCTGATCCACACTGGAACTACGTTTTCCTCCACCGAAATAGAGCATATCGAAAACACTCTACATTACAGCATTTAAAGAAAAAAAATGATTAGGTTAGGAAACTGAAAACAAAAATGGATTAGTGTTATGTGGATTAGTCCATGTCAAAGTCTTTTTAGCAAGTCAGTCCACTGGCGGCCATCTTTGGAACGCTCCCAGGAGGCTTTTTCCAATCATGAAAGTGCAGCTGTTGGTCAAGATTACAATCATAGAACATATTTCAAATCGGCAGTAAAATCTGACAACATTGGTATCATAAATTGTACTTCTTTACCTCAGATTATACTAAAAAACGCTATTTTCTCAGCTTGTATAGCTAATGCGCATGCACATTCTTCAGTTGATTGACAGGCGATGTCTGTATTTAAAAGGCTCTTTTACCTGTAAGGTGGGACTTCTTTCTACATCTGTTGACCATTGGCCGTTCCAGTTTCTCCCATTCATTTTAATAAAAGTGGCCCGTCTCTGCAAAAATAGTCTCTAACACGCATTAATTTCGCTATATTTTGGCCTTCCGTCCACACTGAGACAGCATTTTTGTCCAGCGAAAATGCTCAACCAAGTGTATGAATTTGACAACACCGTATTTATGTTGTAGTGTGGACAGGGAAAACGGAGATATTCGAAAATGATGACATATTTGTTGTCATGTGACCCATTCAACACAAAACAATCAAGATGGCGGCCTGTGTTGTAGTGGCGCTGTTGTGACTGCTATCCACTTTGATAGCGTTATTAAAGATTAATGTTACTTTGTACAAACTTCACATTGCATTCCTTCAAAGGTGACAGGAAGTTTATTTGGAATTGCTGTCCGGCGGAACACGATGACAATTGCGTTTTTGCATATGCAGTAAGGGGATTTAAGCATATTCATATGTTTCAGTGTGGATGTTACTTTTGGAAATGGCAGTGTGGACAGAGAGTGTTTCGAAAACGGAATTGCCATTTTTAAATTTACGTAGTGGATGAAGTGTGTCCTAAGGCAGTTAATCCATTTTAGTTTAAAACTTGAAACATCATTTTCCACAGGATGCCGTTATGGAGACCATTCACGGCAGGGGAAAACTCTGTTCAAGTGTGGATGGGAGGCGTAAACGTAGCAAAATTAATGTGTTTGTCAATTAAACTTTGTGTGGACATGGCATAAGACAGCATCCTAACTTAAATGAAACCTTAAAGGTATAGTTCACCCAAAAATGAAAATGCAGTCATTGTTTACTCACCCCTGTGTTGTTATAACCCAATATGTCTGACTTTCTTTTTCTTAACACAAAGGGAGAAATTGTGAAAACAAAATTGTGCTCAGTGATGTCATACAATGGCAGTTTATGGTGACCACCTCTTCAAGATTCAAAAGAACACAAAAGTATAATTCAGAAGTCTAATAAATTATTCCATGAGACTCATGATTGTTATAAAAGCATACGATAAGGTTTGGTGAGAAACAAACAGAAATATAATGTATTATTTAGTGAAAATGTTCACTGACTGTTGAGCTCCTGTGTGCGTTCATGATAGGGCACAAGAGCAACATTTCACGCAGTGACCTCATGACATTGGGGTGTTCAAGCGAGAACTCATTTTGTTTATCTAAAAACAGATCCTCCACAGCGATAGTGACAACAGAACACAACACAGCTGCACACAAAACAGAGAACAGAACTTACTAAACATGTCTGAAGAGTTTGTAGTCGAAGAACTGATGCATTTCTATGCCCAGCCATTTTTGGATCCGGTACCAGTTCACAGCAGATAGTGTAAAGATGCTGGCTACCACCCCTGAAGATCGCTACCTCGCTAGTTCGAATCCCAGGGCGTGCTGAGTGACTCCAGCCAGGTCTCCTAAGCAACCAAATTGGCCCGGTTGCTAGGGAGGGTACAGTCACATGGGGTAATCCTCGTGATTGGAAAAATGTGGTTCGTTCTTGGTGGGACGCATGGTGAGTTGAGCGTGGATGCCGCGGTGGATGGCATAAAGCCTCCAAACGCACTATGTCTCCGTGGCAACGTGCTCAACAAGCCACTTGATAAGATGCACAGGTTCACGATCTCAGACGCAGAGGCAGCTGGGATTCGTCCTCTGCCACCCGGACTGAGGCAAATCACTATGCGACCACAAGGACTTAAAAAGCACATTGGGAATTGGGCATTCCAAATTGGGAGAAAAAGGGGAGAAAAAAAAACAAGGGACTGATACAATGTACCGTCGCTCGTCACAGCTGATTAGGACAAAAATTCTGATTACCATAGAAAATATACCTTTTATCGCGTGTCGTTTGCCATCAGGTTAGGACACAGTGTGATTGTGGCTGCCTGTAGCCTCCTCTATGTTTCTGTTTGATTTCCGAATACTCAAAAAAATAAGGCTGGGCATAGAAATGCATCAATTCTTCATACATGTTTAGTAAGTTCTGTTCTCTGTTTTGTGTGCAGCTGTGTTGTGTTCTTAGGCCCTGTTTTTAGATATACAAAATAAGTTTTCGCTTGAATGCCCCAATGTCGCGAGGGCGCTGCATGAACTGTTGCTCTCATGCCCTATCATGAACGTGCACAGGAGATCAACAGTCAGTGAACATTTTCACTAAATAATACATTAGATTTCGGATTGTTTCTCACCAAATCTTATCGTATGCTTTTATAACAGTCATAAGTCTCATGGAATAATTTATTAGACTTCTAAATTATACTTTTGAGTTCTTTTGAATCTTGAAGAGGTGGTCACCATAAACTGCCATTGTATGACATCACTGAGAACAACATTTTTTTTCACAATTTCTCCCGTTGTGTTAAGAAAAAAAAGAAGGTCATATAGGGTTATAGTAACACATGGGTGAGTAAACAATGACTGAATTTTAATTTTTGGGTGAACTAATCCTTTAATAATAACTTGATTTGAAACACCCTACATAGGCAGCAACTATGTGCATCATAAAAAAGCATTCCACATGGGAGACTTGACTCACAATTGATTTCAATAAAGTGTATCGCCGAGCTAACAATGCGACATTCTAATAAGCATAAAAATACATGGCTCGCACAAATATTGGGTGAAATAGTTCATACTGAATTAGGTTTTTGAATTAAATATATTTGTAATCAACATTTTTTTGCTTTGTCTGACATTTTTTCATGGATTTTCTTTTTAAACGAGGTATCTGAAAACATTAAATATCTGAAGTGTGTGATTTTCTGCGCCACTAGCCCCAACGAATGGAATTGCAAAAATAAACATGGTTTTCAATCAGCTTTCTGAATACACCTCCTGTTTGCTATTGATTGAACAAACAGATGGTCCTGCCACAAACTCATGCCATCGGTTGACACGTTGTGTTGGGCTGCACGGGACGCTCAAACAGGGGAATTTCTATAGGACCACAGAGACACAGTGTTTACAGTCTTCGAGGAAAATTAACAAATTTTACGAATGGCTTACTTATATTGTCTCTGCATATTAAGCTAGCATATGAGAAAATATTTCAACAACAAAAAAGTCACACTTCAGCATTAAAAGGCAGCATAATAATGCTATCTACCTTTTAGAATAGCCTTCCCATAGGGAGCATGCCTATGATAGCTTAAAATGCTGCCTATGCAGGCAGCTCACAATGTTTTTGAACATAGCCTTGTTTCTTTGTCCCTTCTGTGGACTGCCCCTGCAGTCAAAAAAGTACTTGTTTTTGTAGTTGTTGTTCCTGATTAGGTGTGACAGCTCAGTGGCGTTTTCACATGCGAGTAAGACATTCTGTTCCACTCAAGTGCAGGTATTCAACAGTCAGACTGACACAGGTGACCAGTGGCCTAATTTAGAGTCACCCTTAGTTAAGAAAGAAGAAGGGGGACATCAAGAAAGATATTCTGTAAAGTTGGCCACCACTTGAAAGATCTGTCTGTGCACATAATCTGCTCTCAAGTGAAAACCGTTGGGTTTTGCCAAGACATACTGATGTGCATACAGGAACACTGCCAAGGCTCCATAAATAAGCCACTGTTAACGTCATCATGTTGAAGTGCAAAAGACCTCTTAAAATCTTAACATCTTTAACACACTTTCGTGCAAATCAAAGCTGCTGGAATAGGAGTCTTTAGACAATTCTACTGCTCTTCAACATATATCATAATTCCCTGAAAGCAAATACATCACCCAGACGTCTATTTGATGCGTGTGTTTACATCTGAAAGATGTGTTTTTTTTAAAGACATTTCCTCTCGGATGTCAATAAGACATTCAGCAGATGACATTTAGGATTTAGATTGTTTGTAAATCTGATCTTTATAAGGTGTTTAGCAGATGTTAATTTGAATGTGATGCTTTCCAGATGAAAATATCTAAAACCGACATCTCGGAAATGTATGTTTTCTATCTGGGATTATTATAACAATGTGTTTGAGTCTTATTCACTTAGTAGGACTCTGTAAAGTTGCAGATTCTATTCATGATGGTGTTGGAGAGGCTTTTTCAGTGAGGTAATTAGAATTCATCCTCCACATAAGACATTACATAACATGCTGACACTAGTTCTCTCAATGACTGCATTCACAGTTCATTAGTGTGGAGACAGGCCTTTGATAGATACATGTAGATATCATTACAACAAAAAGCCTTTACATTATTCAAACAATTTCAATTCTTGTTTTTGTTTTTTGTTTTTTACTCAAAGAAATAGCAATACACATTTCTGTTTTAATTGTTTTTGGCAATGTAAGTTGAGGCCTGAGTTAAGACTCTTTTTATTTAGGTTGTAGTAGATACAACAACATGTACACGACATAAGAAGTGTTGAATGTTTTGCATTATAGGCAATATTTGCAATGCAGTTGTGTCCAACCGACTAAAATAATGCCAGGAAGACTGATGCAAATTACCATTAATTACAGGAGTTGTCTATTATAAACAATAAACAGAGATATTTCCTCCTAACGCTTGATCACTGATCAAATTAATATCATTTAATAATATCATTGCAATATCAATATCAATTAATATCATTTCAACAATGAACAGCCTCAATACTTTGCATAATTTAGCGGCATTTTTAAATAATTATTTTTTAAATGCCCATCGCCGGTTTAGATCCAACAGGTATTTCTTTATATTTATCGGATTTGACCACATTTCACCACAGAATAACAAATATAGCGTACTGAAATTGAAAAACGATTGTTTTTTGCGTTTTAAATATACGATACAACGATATATTGATTCAAATCGTACAATGTTTTTTGTTATCGGCGTTTTGCCGCATGCCGCAAAAAAATCCCGTCGCTTTTTCTAACTTATACGTCGCCTTTTTATTTAAATGACGGCTCGCATAACTAATAAATTATTAAAACAAATTTGGCACACATGTTTGCCTTAGGAAAAGTCAAACGAACGCGATGCATGAAAACGCGTGATCATATTGAATTTATTTTTACATTTTTCATTATAATTTGTTTAAAATATGTATCATAAGGATTTAGGCTATATTATGACCAGTTAACGCTCATAATCCGCAGTTATCAGTAATGCCACTCACCCTCAGGTCTTGATTGCGGGTCGAAAACGAGCATAGCCAACCGTTTCCCCCAAGGTCCGATTTAACAATCGTATATTACCGCAAAAATGTCCTTTCTCGTCGCTTTGTGTCTTGCTGTGTGAGTCACAGTCAATCTTGAGGTCCCATCTGTCCGACCACAACTGCTACTTCCCCCTCATTGCGGTAATGATACAGCATCAGAAGCTGCACAGATTTCTCCTCCGTGGTTGCTGTGGCAACAGGACCCAGTGCAAGCTCCGACTTCACGGTCAGAGTGATGGAGAGGCCGGTGTCCGGTGAACAAACTAACGCGTTTGACTTTGACTTAACGGATACACTGTGAACACTGTGCTTGGATGACGCTGATTTGTTTATTATGTTTTTGTAATGCGCATTATGATGAAAGGCTAATGGGCATGCATGTTAAATGCAGTTTTGTTTTTATTGTTATGCCCCTCACAAAAAAGTACTGTGGCAGTACCATGACACAGTGGTGTCAAAGTAATAAATACTATGGTACTTTGATAGATACAATGGTACTGAATGCTTACCATATTGGATGAGTCCTCGAAGAATACCATGGTATGGCTCCATGTCCAAGAACATGTACTGTCACATTAAATGCCCAAAGAAAAACATGGCATAACCATGGCGCAATATCCAACACATGGGAATACCATGGTATGAAAATTCCATATAATGTCACCAAGTAACTATTGAAGTAGAGGGCTGTGCAAAGAACTGAAGAAGTTTAATAATAATAAAAAAACAAAAAAACATTTTTGGCTCAAGACTTGAGCATTATCAATGTTCCTTGTTGCCTATAGTGTAACTGGGGCAATGGAGCTCCTACACAAGTTATCTCTTACAACATGAATGTATCAAACTATTTATGATTGGGGAGACCAAACTTGTTTTCTTTATGAAGTAGAGAGGAGAAGCCATGCATGAGAAGAAATGCGCTTGAGAAATGTATTGTCTATCAGAAAAAAATAGACATTTGTGATACTAAAGATCAGAAAAACATTTGGTTGATGTGGGAATACACAAGAGAAGATTATATGCACAATGGAGCAGAAATAATTGGTGATAATGACAGCAATAAATGGTTGTAATTCTTAGCAACAGTTGTAAAAAATCATAGTGGCATGGCAGGGTATGAGAGCGCAGATTAGTTCTCTTAAAAGAAGCGAAAATAATAAAAGTGGATGTGATCTGATGACAAATTACTGGCTAACATTAAGGAAACATTAATTATTTGTGTAGTTGACAAATAACATGGACAATGTTTTTTAAATGTACTAATGCAACAACTGTCTTCTTAAAATTTTTATATACAGTATGTATATGTATACACTGATCAGCCATAACATTAAAACCGCCTAATATTGTGTAGGTCCCCCTCGTGCCGCCAAAACAGTGCCAACCCGCATCTAAGAATAGCATTCAGAGATTATATACTTCTCACCACAATTATACAGAGTGGTTATCTGAGTTACCATAGACTTTGTCAGTTTGAACCAGTCTGGCCATTCTCTGTTGAACTCTCTCATCAACAAGGCATTTCCATCCACAGAACTGCCGCTCACTGGATGTGTTTTGTTTTTGGCTCCATTCTGAGTAAATTCTAGAGACTGTTGTGTGTGAAAATCCCAGGAGATCAGCAGTTACAGAAATACTCAAACCAGCCCATCTGGCACCAACAATCATGCCACACTACAAATAACTGAGATCACATTTTTCCCCATTCTGATGGTTGATGTGAACATTAACTGAAGCTCCTGACCCATATCTGCATGATTTTATGCACTGCACTGCTGCCACACGATTGGCTGATTAGATAATCGCATGGATGATTGTTGGTGAAGCATTAGTGCAAGGCCAAACAAGTGTGCAAAATAAGTAATCATTTAAATAAGTTAAAAAGTATGTTTGTCCCTTGATTTCATGTCACAGGTGTCAGTGGAACCTACAGTTGTACGGCCGCACACACTGTGCGTACCATGAGCGCTCCGATTGACCTCAGAAATATCTACTCTCAGAACATTTCATCAATCATGAAGCGTGTCCCATATTTTTGTTGGCTTTTCAAAAGAACTAGCAATGCCCAATTTGCAAATGAATAATTCTTTTGAGTCGGTTCTTTTCAGTGAATTGGACAAACGGGCTTGCAAAACGGTCTGAATCGATTCGTGATTCAGTACAGTTCGTTCAGCTCTGTTTTTCAATCCTTTTCCATGTAAACATTCGCTAAATGGATGTCTTCGTCACATTTCACTATGTTTTAGCATCTCTCACGGGAGCGCTGCATTTTAAAAAGCCGTTCAACTAATTCTAATTCAACTGCCAAAATTCAACTCGAGACACCTGCGTTTTGCTCTTTTCATTGTTGTGCGTTTTTCCTTTTTTTGGAGCGAGAATGCGTTTGTTCTGAACAGTTTAGAAATGCTTTTAGCCAGTAGTTACATGAACGGTACTCATACTCGAGACAAAAAAAAGCTCCTCTCAATGCCACCAGAATTAGGGTTAGGGGACCCCCCCCCCCCCAGATTTCTGTGCGTACCCTCAGATTAAATCCTGCAGACGCCCATGATTGGTGTTTTTCAATATTAAAAACTTTTCCACAACTTTTTTTTTTTTTTTGTCATTTCAAAAGAACTTCCGAGGTCAAAGTTCAGAGACTGTGCATGATCGTCCAACCATTTTCAAAATGCTCGAGGAATTTTCTCGAAGACGGTAAACACTGTGTCTCTGTGGTCCTATAGAAATTCCCCTGTTTGAGCGTCCCGTGCAGCCCAACACAACATTGCATCAACCGATGGCATGAGTTTGTGGCAGGACTATCTGTTTGTTCAGTCAATAGCAAACGAGAGGTGTATTCAGAAAGTTGATTGAAAACCATGTTTATTTTTGCATGCTTATTTTTGCATGCTCAAATGGTTCAGTTAAATACATCATTGGTGTAACATTGTTAAATGTTCATGTGAAAGTGTATGCTTTGTGATTCCATTGACACCATCTTAGAAAATTCATCTTTTAAGAAAATTTGTCACTGGCGTTATCGTCACTGGTGTTATGACCCTTGCTTCATTCGTGAAATTGTACGGTATAATAATGGTATTAATTATACAAGAATTATAAAGTATTGTTTAAAATAATTTTAGAAGTATGTCAACTACCCATTTTAAATGCGAAGTCGCTGTCAAAGGTCACCCCAGCAGATGGAGCCATTGTTGTTGTTAAGAAACACATAGGCACGCGCATAAGTGAGGATCGACAGGTGTAAACAGCGGGAAGTATTATAAAAACAAAGAGCTTGCTCGCATCATTTACATCTGTCATTCTAAAAATATCCACGGGGCCACAAGTATGATTTACACATACATTTCAGACTCAGTCCAATTCTAACAACCCAACCTCAATTAAAATATATGGCCATGTGACTTAGATATGGACAAATATCCAAATATTTATAGCTAGAATGTATGATTATTGCTAAGGTTTTCTGAGGTCGTGCAATGATCTTAACGCCAAACCCAAATGCTTGTGGTGGTTTATGGTTTTACAGTAGGCTATATGTATATAAGAATAGTATTATAATATATTAAAAGAAAAATTAAATATTACAGATACTAAACAGATAAATAGCCTATCGCGACAGCTCTTGATAGACCTTTCTTTGGGTGACTACAGGCACTTTTCACCCAACTTTCTGACCAAATAATCTTATAAATGTTTGATTCCTTGTTAGTTTCGGGTGCCGAGGTTTGTGAGGGAGTTTCTCGTAGATATCTATGGAGTTTCTTTTCAAACAGGAAGCTGTTGCGGGTCTGTTTGAGCATCTTTTGCGCTCTCACGCAATCAAACCATCAGTAGATCATTGACGATTCTCGCCCAACCATCGCGAAACGATTTTAGTCTGCATTAAACACTGCAACTATTCATTTTTGGTTTTCAGCTCATTTTTATTTGGGAAACGTTGGCTGGAAAACTTGCCAAATGAGTAATATATATGACAACACTGATGGACAAGAAGAACTGGATTTTTCTTTACTTTTTCCGTACAACCAACCCGGCAATGACTTCCCTCCAGATGACCCAGGTTAGTCGACTTCAAATATCACATTGGGAAAGTTTATTTCTTGTTGGAAATAATAGTTGTATACCTTTTGACGTACATCCCTCCCAAAACAACTGCATTTTCTGTCCTCGAATTCTTTATAATTCATACATTGATGTTTTAACGGTTTAAAATGTTAGCTAAATAATTTTAATGTAGGTCATTTTGCCAAAAAAAAAAAAAAAAAAAAAAAACTTTTTTGACAGTGAACTCTGGTACAGTGATGGTATCAGATGGTTATATAACGGTACTTTAATACCATGGTTTTACATGATTCTCCAAGAAAATTTAAAGAATACTACTATATTGCCATCATGGTCATGTCCAAAAAGAGAAATGGTATTACTGTATGCATGGAACCCAATAGAATGCATTGGGTTTAAAAGTTGTTTACCCACTTTGGGAAACCAAAGACTTTCAATGCAGCCAATGTTCTCTTACTCAATAGCTTTCTATTTATGTAAGGAAGAGCCTACATAGTGTAAAACTTTCTGAATGATCTCTTCAACTGATGCACCAATTTAGAAATTTGTGGCTGACAGTGGTGATTATTTTTACTATGGCCAATAACCACTGTGATGGTTGATATTCGACATATATTCTTTTGTCAGTTTAAAGATTACAATGAAGCTCCAAACAAGAAGTAAAATCAGACATTGAAGCATACAGTATTAATATTCAAAAAAAGTTTTGAAACCCGACAGAAAAATGATTTACTTGAAAAAGAATTGGCCAGTTCCGATATAGTCACTATTATGTTTCATTACCACAATTTTCTCTTAATGTTCAGATGTGACACTCATATTGTGAAACACAACTAAAATGGTAATGAAATGGCTTTTGAAAGGAATATTTCGGGTTTAATCCAAGTTAAGTTCAATGGACAGCATTTGTGGCATAATGTTGATTACCACAAAAGTGTATTTTGTTACAGTGAGGCACTTACAGTGGAAGTGAATTGGGATGATTTTTGGCAGGTTTAAACTTTAAATGTAGAAATGTTTAGCTTATAATTGTGTGAAAGCACTTACATTCATTCTTCTGTTAAAACTGTGTATTATTTGAGACAGGGGCAGACTAGGACTAAAAAGTGGCCCTGGACTTTCTGACCCAGAGCGGCCCACCAAATCCGGTCCACATCACCACACCATAACACAGGAGCCCATTGATTTCATTTTCTGGCTCAATTTCAACATTTTGTCTTGAAGAAAAAAAAAAAAGAAGACTTTGCTATTGACTGCTAGTCATGACCACGGGCCCCACAGTGCAAAAACTGTCATAACTTTAAAACATATAAAACCACTGTAAATGTGGATTTTAGAGAAAGCACTAAAATAAGCTCTTTATAGCTCAGACAAATAACATGTCTGAAAACTTTTTCCCAACACACAGATGTTAGGTTAAAATGTACATGAAAGTACAAGGGAAAGTGTGTATTTTAGATGCTGTGAGAAGTCAGCATTTCTTCAAAGATTTTAACCTGTTGATGCTCATTGACCCCACCCATGGGCCTGACTTTACTTTGCTTAAATGAGTTCACATTTACTATATTGTGTGCTGTTCAAAATTGTTCATAATGTTGACAAATTATACATCTTTATAATTTGTCAACATTATTAACTCTTTTTTGACTAGACTATATGGTATATGTGAACTAATTTAAGCAAAGTGACATTCAGCTTTTTTTTTAGAACTGCAAATAAACTATTGTCTTAGTTAATATGAGGTTGTGGAAACAACAAGTCTAATACTAATAATGTATTATATATGTATATATAGCTATACAAGATCATAAAATGAAGAAAATGAAGAAAGTGTCACACAGCAGGAAACTGATGAAAATGCTTAATATTTCACGTCAATTACTCACATAACTATGTGTAAATGTTTATTTTTAAAAAATCTATGAAAACAAAGTTGGCCAGAATATGTACATATATAAATATTAACAAATATAAATATATGTAAACCAAAATAAACATACCTCTTAAAGTGTAGAACTTTGCAGATATTTTGCAGATTAATTGCTCATATTTTCACTCTATGTGAATCTTTATATTTGCAGTGTTTTAATTCCTTCCCCAGATTATTCTTGAGAAAAAGTGAAAAGCCCAATGCTTTGACAAGCGCTGTTTCTGCTATCCTTTAAACAAAGTAAGCCTCAAAGACTCAAATAGCCACAAAGTAATATTTTTCATGACTTATTTTCAGCAATATATTCAGACTATATTCAGCAAGCTGTACTTCAGTTCCCTGCGGTATGAATAAATTAGGCAAATGACTATGTACTGCACACAGCTTTACTGTTTGCAGATTTTATATACACTGCTTGTAAATTGCAGTTATTTGTCATTTTGTGATTATTCAGAGCTCATCTTATACTTAATATGTTGTCTTTGGTTGTCACCATTATTGTGATTTGTATGTCAAATAATGAGGCTATGAAATTAATGTGCAGATTCACAAATGTGAAACGATGGGTAAGCAATTTCAGAATAAATTGTATTGGCTTCTCCTTACAGAGTTTTTTGAATATTCAATCTGTAATGGGGTCCGCGCGGACATGTTGGAGCCCAGGGCAGCGTCTTATATCACCTGTACCCAGCAGCCCACTGGAAAAAACCCAGTGCTCCCGATGGCCAGTCCGCCCCTGATTTGTACTGTTAACTTGTTAAAAATCACCGTTTTAGAGTTTATGGCGTTACACCACCATGGCAACAAAGTTGAAAAATTGGATATGTCTTCACAGAAAAGTTTAGTGAGTGATTTTATCACACTAAAATCATGTTAAAGGAATGTTCCGGGTTCAATACAAGTTAAGCTAAACTGACAGCATTTGTGGCATAATGTTGATTACCAAAAAAATTAATTTCGACATTCCTTCTTTTCTTTTTTCTTTTTTCTTTTTCTTTTTTTTTTATCCCCTTTTCTCCCAATTTGGAATGCCCAATTCCCTCTACTTAGTAGGTCCTTGTGGTGGCGCGGTTACTCAATCCGGGTGGCGGAGGACAAGTCTCAGTTGCCTCCGCTTCTGAGACCGTCAATCGCACATCTTATCACGTGACTCGTTGTGCATGACACCGCAGAGACTCACAGCATGTGGAGGCTCATGCTACTCTCCATGATCCACACACAACTCACCACGCGCCCCATTTAGAGCAAGAACCACTAATCGTGACCACGAGGAGGTTACCCCATGTGACTCTACCCTCCCTAGCAACCGGGCCAATTTGGTTGCTTAGGAGACCTGGCTGGAGTCACTCAGCACACCCTGGATTCGAACTCGCGACTCCAGGGGTGGAGTCATTCCTCCATTTCTTTAAAAAAAAGCAAAAATCGAGGTTACAGTGAGACACTTACAATTGAAGTGAATGGGGCCAATTTTTAGAGGGTTTAAACAGAAATGTGAAGCTTATAATTTTATGAAAGCTCGCTGCATTAATTCTTCTGTTAACACTTGTGTATTATTTGAGCTTTAAGTTGTTTAAATTGTCATTTTTACAGTTGTTTTAAGGTTTGTTGACATTACATCGTCATTGTAACGAAGTTGTAAAATTGGCTATAACTTTACAAAGAAAATGTTTATAAGTGATTATATCACACTAAAATCATGTTTATACACATATCCTTTATGTCTTGTAGTTATACTTTTGAAAAAGTATTTGAACTTTAAAAAATTGTCCCCATTCACTTCTACTGTAAGTGTCTCACTGTAACCTCAATTTTTGCTTTTTTTAAAGAAATGGAGGGATGAGTCGAAACAGATTTTTTGTGGTAATCAACTTTATGCCACAAAGGCTTTCGATTGAGCTTAACTTGTATTGAACCTAGAATATTCCTTTAACATGCAAATTGTTTATGTCTTGGGGCTTTACTTTTGAAACATGGAGTATTTTAACGGTTACGGAATAGGCCCCATTCACTGTGTTTTTTAATTTTTTAAAGAGAAGCAGGAATGAGTCGAGATTCATTTTTGTGGTAATCAACGTTATGCCTCAAATGCTGTCGATGAAGCTCAACTTCTAATAAACCCGGAATATTCCTTTAAAGTGTGTTCATTCTTGTTTTTCAGCTGAGGAATCTGGTGTTTCCTCGAACCAGGATATCAATCGAACGTCCCCCTGTTTTCATCAAGACCTATACGGCGACGAGTCGATCGCCAAACTCTCTCACCATCTTGCCTCTGATGACCTTCTCACCTACGAGCAGACTGATCTCAGACAATCATTTGGGCACTCCCCATCGCTTGCTGCCCATCCTGGTGCTCACCAAAGCAACAGCCCAAGAATTGAGATCACTTGTTCTGACCTGCACCATCATCGTGACCATGTCCACACCACCCCTCTGGACATAAAATGCCCCATGTTGACCGTGCCCAGGTACGATATGCCCTACAGGGAGAGCCAATGCCTGAGTCCTGCTAGTAGTACCTCCTCCACTAGTTGGCACTCGGATGGATATTCCCCTTGCATCTCTCCTTGCGGTGGTGGAAGTTTGGTTGGAGTAACGGAAGCGGACCTTTGCCCGAGGCTCCAGGCCATCCAAGCATCTGGTTCTCCTAACACGTCCCCTCGCACCAGCATCACCGAAGAGACCTTCTTGGACCGGCGATCTTCTTCACCACGTCCAGGTTCCAGGTCGGCTTCTCCACAGGGCAAACGCACCTACGATCAGTACCAGACCCAAAGATCTCAAAGTCCATGCTTTGGGCCAGATGAGCCTCTGGAGTTTTGTGGGCATCTGGCAAACTTGGAAGATTCTTTGAGCAACCTCAGTAGCAACCTGACAAAACCGATTCCCACCAAGATTGTCCGATCCAATCTAGAGTATTCTGTCTACACGGAAAGCCAAGCAGGTCTGTTCTCAGCCATGCCGGAAGTGAAGAAAGAATTCACAATGCAATCTTGCTATTTCATGCCAGCCGGCTGGTCCAGTCAGACACTCGCAGGGGTTTGTAGGTATGAAATACCAGATCAGTTAATGACAAAGCAACATTCATACATTTACATTTATTCATTTAGAAGAGACTGAATAATCCAAAGTGATTTACAAAAAACAAAAAATGTTTTGATTGTTCAAAACCAACATTATTCAGAGAACTGCAACCCATAGGAAACACAAAACGCAAATTAGATCTTTTTAATATCACAATATCTCTTTAATTTCTCTAAAACAGCAATGGGATTAAATAGAAAGCAAATTGAGACATTGGCTGAACTCTCGGATTTGATGTAATTTCACTTGTAGAGTTTCAGAAGAAATCTAAAAAATTTCTCAAACTGTGCTCAGATTTGCATTCAGAAGTCAGAGATCCCAATATGAACTCTCTCGTCAAATTCTCCCAAGACCAAATGATCTAAACTATGCTATTCGCATTAATTGTTATGTTTTTTTGACCTACGCAATTTTGGAGAAACATCCTTGACAAAGCTGAGACAGACAAAATTAAACTGGGATGGTTATTGTGATAGATTAAATGTTATCTTAATCCTCAGTGTACCTGTAGCTGCCCTGCCTGCATTGGACTGGCCTCTTCCCAGCAGTTCTGATCAGTATGAGCTCAGAATTGAAGTTCAGCCTAGACCACACCACCGAGCACATTATGAGACAGAGGGCAGTCGAGGTGCCGTCAAAGCATCTTCTGGAGGCCACCCGGTCGTTCAGGTAATTTGAGGACAAAGCCATTGTGTGTTTATAAGAAAGATAAAATGAGTAGGAGTAAGGAAATCTGTTTGTTGTATTGTAAGGATGAGTGGAGAGTGAATGTGAGGATTCTAGGGAATGACTGTGTGTGAAAATGCCTGCTAACGTTTGGGCAAGTAAGCGACAAAAAAAACCTGTTTTGGTGAAACTGAGGTGCTTGTCAGTGAAGAGATTGATAAGAGAGAAGAGAGGGAGATAGAGAAAGATAATGCAATGATTGTGGTGATGATATTTCCCTGTTACAATGCATTGTGCTGTGTCCAAATGTAGGGAAATGAGGATTCGTGTTTTTGTCTTTGCTATCGCTGAGTCAATATGTCATATCACCTACACTGATTAAACCATTCAGTCGATTATGTATGGATATCTACAACAGAGTATCTACATCATTAGTCCAGAGTGAAGATTTATTACCTCATTATTACTTGTTTTGTTTTGTTATATTTTATGTTGTGTTTTATGTTCTAAGTTATGCTGTTATGATTTGTTATGTAATGTTTGTGTTGATATGATACTATGTGTCTTGTTTATGTTGTATTGTGCTATTTGTTATAACATAACATATATAACATATAAAAACATAAAACATGTGTTATGTGTTGTTATATGTTATGTATTATGTTATATACTATGTTATATGTTTGTGTTGTTATATGTAATGTTATGTGTTATGTTACTGTATGTGTAATTTGTTGTGCTGTGTTGTGTTGTATGTTATAACATATAACAATATATAGGCCTAACGTGTTATAAGTTGTTTTGTGTTATGTTGTTACTGTTTATGTATTTGTTGTGTTGTATTTTATAACATATAACGTGTTACATGTTATGTTTTTTGTTGTGTTACTGTATCTTATATGTTGTGTTGTGTTATAACATAACATATAACATTTTATATTATATTATGTGTTATATGTTTTGTTGTGTTATAGCTTAACATATAACAATGCATAACGTGTTATGTTATGTGATGTTATATGTTATGTTATATGTTTACTGTATGTGCTGTTATATGTAATGTTTTGTGTTCTTTTATGTTACTGTATGTATAAGTTGTTGTGCTGTGTTGTGTTGCATGTTATAACACACAACAACATATAGGTTTTACATGTTATTTTATGTATGTTATGTTGTTACTGTATATGTATTTGTTGTGTTGTATGTTATAACTTATAACAACATATAACATGTGTTATATCATGTTACATGTTATTGTAACAGGTAAAGGATGGGCAAGGAGGAGGCGGGAACTGGCTGAACAATCAACATAAACTTTTAATGCGTAAATTAACTTAAACAATGAACTTAAACAAACATAAACAGACACACATGCAATGTAGCCGCATGCGTCTCTCTCTCTCTCTCGAACCGGCGTCTCCAGCTGCCCCTTATGTCGCACTCCCACTGATCAGTTGATTCAGTGCCAGCCGTGCTCCATAATGGCCTGGCCACGCCCTCCTCCTCGTCACAGTTATGTTTTGTGTTATGTTACTGGATCTTATATGATGTGTTGTGTTATAACATATAACATGTTATATTATGTGTTATGTTATATGTTTTGTGTTATGTTATGTTTCTGTATGTTATATGTTTTGTTGTGTTATAACATAACATGTAACAACATATAATGTGTTATGTTATGTGTTGTTATATGTCATGTTGTGTTGTATGTTATAACATAGCATATAACAACATATAACATGTGTTATGTTAGTGTCATGTTATGATTTTTGTGTTTGTTATATGCTGTGTTGTGTTATGTGTTGTGTTGTGGTATATGTTATAACATAACATATTACATATGTTATGTCATGTGATGTTTTGTTTTTTGTTATGTATAGATGATAGAAAGATAAAAAAAGGATGTAAGATTTTCTATCTAGATGATTGTTACAGTATTGTGACGTATGTGCAGATATTAACCGTGGTTAATTAACTATCTCAGTTACGAGGTTACACCGGGACAGAGCCGCTAGCTCTGCAGATCTTCATCGGTACGTCTGATGAAAGGAACCTTAGACAGCACGCGTTCTACCAAGTCCACCGCATCACCGGCAAGACAGTCACCACAAGCAGTCAAGAACGAATACTGAACGGAACCAAAGTTTTAGAGGTGCCCCTGGAACCTAAGGAGAACATGCGAGCAGTGTAAGAGGGCTCAGATATATCAAATACTTTATATCCTCAAATATATCCTTTTTGTAATTAGAAAATGTGGATAAAAAAAAAGTTGCCAAGAATCTACTTTGTGTAATTTTTTCGAAAGGAACTGTATACTCAAAAATGAAAATTCCAAACTGGTCTCATGAGAATTCTTAATAATAGTACGCAATGGCAAAATTGTGTGATCTGGCTTGTACAAATACTTACGACTTCTACGACAAAAATAACTTTTGTGTACAATGGAAGAAAGAAAACATCATGTTTTGGAATGAGACGATGGAAGACAAAGTAATTTGTATTGCATAAATAAATATGGAATGAGGTGAGCTAAAATTTGATGCCTGTATTGTATCGATTTGAAATTTAGTTTGTTGATCAGCTGGTCAATATTTATTCTCTTTGGAAATAAAAGTCATACATTTACGTACAAGCAAGTCGTACAATATCTTACGAATTCTCATACTAATTATTACGAGTTGTCACGAGACTATGTTGGGAATTTCTCATGTCACTCCAAACCCGTATAACTTACTTTCTTTCGTGTAACACAAAGGAAGAAATTCTGAAGACGGTGCTGGTCGCTCTTTTCTAAGCAGTCGTCGCACACAATGGTTGACTTGTATTGAATTTGTGATTGTTTTGAGAGTTTTGCCTGTTAAACGTGTGTTCACATTTTTAGAGTTGACTGTGCTGGGATCCTAAAGCTGAGGAATGCTGACATTGAATTGAAGAAAGGAGAGACAGACGTTGGACGGAAAAACACTCGAGTGAGACTGGTCTTCCGCGTCCATGTGCCTCAACCTGGAGGCCAGTTGCTCTCTCTTCAAGTGGCCTCGCAGACTATTGAGTGCTGTTAGTATTAAACGTTTTTAATGGAACACAGTTTACTATTTTATCAATGCATTTATAGGTATTCCGGGTTCAATACAAGTTAAGTTCATTCGACAGCATTTGTGACATAATAGTGATTAACACAAAAAGTAATTTAGATTTTAGTGTGATATCCAATATTACAACTAAGTTGCCAGGACGACATAATGCTGCTAAACCCTGTAAGCAATTTTATTATACTAAAATCGTTAACACGTGTAATGTTTACATCTTGTTGCTATACTTTTGAAATGGTATTTTAACGTTTACAAATTGGCCCCTATTCACTTCCATTGTAAGTGCCTCACTATAACCACGATTTTTTTTTCTTTTTTAAATAACGAGGGATGAGTCGAAATTATTATATGCGGTAATTGACATCATGCTACAAATGCTATCGATTGAGCTTAACCCTGTAACGCTGTGTGTATCAAATATGATACACAATGTTTGATGGCTTCTGTTTCACTCTCTGTTCAAGCTGAAGAGCCAAACAACCTATGGTATTTAAGTTTCACGTTTATGGCATCAAATAGTGGTTATTTGTGAAAAAAGTGGTTTCAATGTTTATATCGATCTATTTAAAATGGCGACGGACTTGCGTGAAAAGTAACTCTTTTTTTTTTTTTATATAAGCAACTTGTGCTTGGTTAAATTTTTGTGTATTATTTTATTGAAAACCCTACTTTGGAATATCTCTGAATCATCATTACATTACATTCATGCCCACCACATACAAACAAAATCACGTAGCTTTGAAAATTCTGACATATACTTTTTATAAGATACATTTAAAGTGTGAACTAATATTTCAGTGTATTTTCATATATACTGCCTGCTCTGTCATTATAAAAATCTCATTATTTTACATTACATTATTATGATGTCATCTTACCATAAGTTCCTGAGACCCAGTGAAAAACGTTTCACAATTTCCCTTTTTTAAAAGTTGATATAGTGTTTGATGCATAAAATACATATGATAAAAAAAAATTTATTTAAGAAAGAATATTCTATTCATATTGTATTTGATGTGCTGAATTGAACTGTGATACATTTCAGTCCATATTTATAGACTAAGGAGAGGAAGTTGTCATGGCCAAACTCTCAAACTTTTGGTATCTCTGAAAAGCCCAGAGAGTCCTCTGATAATACCCCAAGATTTATCCACTGTAGAAAAACTTACATAACAAATGTCCTACACAAAAATGAATTGCTGGGCCTCAGGAGGATAATAGCCTTTAAAGCCTAATTTATCAAATATGATACAAATATGATACATAAAAAAAATAAATAAAAAAAAAATGCAATTTTTTTCTTTCTTTTTTTTACGATACGATCAAAAAATTAGAATTTTCTGACAATTATTTCAGGCTTTACAGGGTTAACTTGTATTGTAATTTATTTTATAATGTTAATTTCAATGTTAAGTGCATTGCATTAATTGTTTTGGGTACAGCTCAGAGGTCGGCCCACGAGCAGCCCGCCGTAGAACGTCAGGACGTGGACCACTGCTTGGTTCTGGGTGGACAACAGATGGTCCTTAGGGGCCAGAACTTCACTCCTGAGTCCAGAGTTATCTTCTTTGAGAAGACACATGGTGAGTAAAACTAGGGTTAGTAAGAGGGTCTGTCACATTTCGCAACAATCATCAGTGTTAAAGTAATAGTTCACCCAGAAATTAAAATCCTATCATCATTTACTCACCCTCATGTTGTTTCAAATCTGTATGAGTTTCAAAACAATGAAAGTGGTGTTGACCACAATCTGCCGAGCTTCTAAAAGGACAAAAAAAACATCTTCTCAAATCATCACACTACAATCTAATTTGCGCGTAAGCACATTCAAACTTGTTACGTTGCATTTGGTTACGATACAAGCGAGAACCAATGACATTTGTTGTCATTGACGTCAAACCTGGTGCAACCCGCATTGACACAAGTTTGCATGTACGTGAATGAGATTGAAAGCTGCGGAGGAGGGGGAAATGATCAGTGAATAATGACTTCACGTTGAAATTTGTAGTTTCTGCGCCACTAGCGCCACCAAAAATTCCAAAAATAAACCCGAATACTCCCCACATCTGCTGATCAAAATTAACTTCTAGTTAACTCTGCATATTAAGTTTGGACAGGAGAAAGTATTTTAACATCAAAAAATGTACACACTTTTTAAAATTTCAGTCTATGTAGACATATGTCTACCAGACTGAACCAGTGAAGGTTTAAACTCAGTCGGGCAGAACCTAATCTCACTTTGCATGGATGAAAACAGGATTTTAGAAAGACAAACAAAACTTGGAAATAGAACTTTTGTGCTGTAACGTGTTAACTTCTTCAACCATCGACATATACCTCTTTTAATATTTGACTTCTCCATGCACTATCAGTCATCTGTGGAGCAAAATTACCATACGATTTGTTTGGAGTCGTATTGATGTGCTTTGCATATCCTGAAAAAATTATGGTCCAGGTGGGAGCCATGAAGCTCCAGTTTGCAGTCTACTGCAGTCTGGTTTGACCAACCTTTGCAACAGTGCAAGAGTGAAAAAAGTCTTACTAAGCAACCTGCACAAACACATACACACATGTGCATCTACATACCTGCCATATTGTCTGTCTATGTTTAAACAGAACACCATAAACCTCAACACCAACATCTACACATTGTACGTAACTTTAAGATATTAATTCTGAATCAAACTTGGTCATAATTCATTTTAATTTTACGGAAAAAAAAGCAGCTTGGATATTCAGCTGGATATTGTGTTCTGTGCAAGAGAGGAAGTCAAACTGGTTTGGGTGAGTAAATGATGATTTGTCATTTGGGGGTGAACCGTTGCTTTAGACTGACTGTGGAAAACACCTGACATCGTCCAAAATGGCAAGAATATTTAGAATGATTGCATCCAGCAAAGAGAAAATTTCAGTATCACAGAATGGCAATACTGATAATCACTTAATAGAAGAATAACAACTCTGACAGCCTATAAAGTCAACCTGTACTTTCTGACGCAAGCAGAGTTCTTTCGCATGACTTTCCACTGAGGTGTGAAGTGTGGTGCGAGCGGATGTGGTTGTGCGCTGCAGAGATAGCATCTACAAGCACACAGACTCTTTCCTTTCCTGTACTCAGAGTTTCGACTGCAGAACACAAGTAATGCAGCAGGAGAGTGGGAGTTTATGAGCCTGATCTCATAAAGATTACGTGATTGTTTCTATCTAGATGATATAAAGATTTTTTGCAAAATGACATTACATGGTTCCTTACACATATTGAGGCAGTTTACGAGGTGAAATGTCCACTGAGTGGCGCTAAAAGCAAGTTAAATATTCTCCCTAACAGGTGAGGTTTTTGAGGTTAATGTTTTAAATCAATGTTACTTTTACCTCAATATTACCTACCTCCCTATCCTAAACCTAACCGATAGTGTCATACAATCAAATGTGAGATCAAAAACAGTTGGTTATGTAATGAAAATGTTAAAATGAGTCATGCACTGTAGTAAGTGTGTAGATGTCATAAGATATCAAGAACAGGGTGAAAATTAAGTGTTCATGAAGGACACCCAAATATTTTAGAGACTAAGAGGTGGAACTTCAGACAAGGGCCAGTAAGAAACCACCTAGCAACACCATAAAAACAATTGGACACCCTAGTAACCAACTATCAATGCCCTGGTAACAACAAAACAAAATAGAAATCACCCTGGACACACTAGCAACCACCTAGTAATGCCCATGCTAGCAAATACACAGAACACCAAAGCAACCACCTAGAAACACTGCCGGCAACCACACAGAACACCCTAGACACCACACGGGATACCCTAGGAACCACCTAGCAACACCAGCACTAGCAACCGCACAGATCATCCAAGCAACCATCTAGCAATGCCCTGACAGCCACAAAGAACACCCTAGAAAACACCATGCACACCCTAGCAACCACTTAGCAATGCCATGGAAACCACACAGAACACCTTAGAAAACACCTCGACACCTTAGAAACCACCTACCAACGGCCCGTCAACAACACAAAATGCTTTTGAAACCACCCTGGACACCCTAGCAACCACCTAACAATGCCCTGACAACCACCCAGAACACCCTAGAAACCACCCTGGAATCCCTAGCAACCACCTAGCAATAGCTTGGTAAAAACCCAGAACACTCAGGAAACTACCCAGGACACCCTAGAAAGCACTTAACAATGCCCTGGCAACCACCCAGAACACCCTAGAAACCACTCTGGATACCCTTGCAATAACTAGCAATACCTTGATAACCACCCAAAACACCCTAGAAACCACCCTGGACACCCTAGCAACCACCTAGCAATGCCCTGGCAACTACACAGAACACTTTTAAAACCACCCTGGACATCCTAGCAACCACCTAACAATGCCCTGGCAACCACCCAGAACAACCTAGAAACTACTCAGGACACCCTAGAAACCACCCTGAACACCCTTGCAACCACCTAGCAATATCATGGCAACCACTCAGAAAACCATAGAAACCACACTGGACACCCTAACAACCTCTTAGCACTACCCTGGCAACCACACAGATCATCCAAGCAACCACATAGCAATGCCCCAGCAACCATAAAGATTACCTTAGAAACCACTATGGACACCCTAGCAAGCACCTAGCAATACCCTGGAAACCACCCAGAACACACTAGCAACCACCCTGGATACCCTAGCAACAACTTAGCACCACCATGGCAACCACCCAGAACACCCTAGAAACCACCCTAAATACCCTAGCAACCACCTAGCCACACTCTGGAAACCACCTAGAACACCTTAGAATCCACCCTGGAAACTCTAGCAATCACCTAGAAACGCCCTGGCAACCACACAGAACACCCTAGAAATCACCCTGGAAACCCTAGCAACCACCTAGAAATGCCCCAGCAACCACACAGAACACCCTAAAAACAACATGGACACCCTAGCAGCCACTTAGCAATGCCCTGGCAACCACACAGAACACCTTAAAAACCACCCTGGATACCCTAACAACCACCTAGAAACATCCCAGCAACCACACAGAACAACTTAGAAACCACCTTGGACACCCTAACAACCACCCAGCAATACCCTGCTAACCACACAGAACACCCTAGAAACCACCCTGGACACCCTAACACCTAACACCTAGCAACACCTTGGCAACCACACAGAAGACCATAGAAACCACTGTTTTAAATGCTTCTACCATTCACATGTACTGTATGTTTATTCTACATTCTAATGAATTTTTTTTTGTTTGTTTTTTGTCTTAGTTGACTTACAAATCTGGGAGACTGAAGCAAAAGTTTACAGAGACAAAAGCACGGCTGTAAGTACTGTGAAATATTTGGAGAACAGAATAAATTTTCTTTAATCATGAGGTTTAAATGGTTAATGTAAGTTGTGTTCCTTCTAGAACTTGCTGTTTTTGGAGATTCCTCCATATCGGGACCTCAACATCTATCATCCGGTCAAAGTCAACTTTCACGTGCTGAACGGCAAGAAGAAACACAGCCAGCCTCAACACTTCACCTACATACCTCTCTCAGGTGAAACCTTTGCTCTTATTATGTACCAGATATTATGTTCCACATAACTGTATATTAAACATCAAATATGTTCTGATGGGCTGTTATTGTGGTAATGGAAACTTGTTGCATTGCACCTGGTTAGTAGTACACAGTGTAATAGTGTTAAAACCATCACAATATTTGTGCCTAATTTGACCGATGTCCGACCTAATTTCATCTCCAGTGCCACAGATTAAGGCAGAGCCTGTCGAAGAATATCAGTACACACAGTTAGGCTGTACTGTACGCCCCATCATGAGGGTGTCTCCACCGCCTCAGCATCTTACGGATGGCTGCATCATTCCAAGTAGACCCTCATGCCAGCGATCTCACCCTGGCATGTACCCTACTGGCCCACAACACCACCTTCAACAACCACCAACCCACTACCAGCTTGATCATGCATTGCCAGGAGGCCACGCCAGCTCCACAGGTCATTATAGTTTTGATTTTTTTTTTTCATTTCTATTTTATTTTCAGTTTGTCTTCAATTTAGTTTAGTTTTCGTTGGTTTTCACTGTATGTTTTGTAACTTTCAGTTAAGTAAAACATTTTTGGTATTTTTTAAAATTATTTTAGAACTTTAGCTAAAGTTATTGCATTAACCAATATACACTGATGAGTCAAAACATCATGACCACAGGTGAAGCGAATATCTTCGATCATCTCCTAACAAGGCCACATGTCAAGTTCTGGGTAGATTAGATGGCAAGCGAACAAGCAGTTCTCGTAGTCAACGTGTTAATTGCAGGAGAATTGGGCAGGAGTAAAGATCTGAGCAACTTTGACAAGGGCCAAATTGTTATGGCCAGACGACTTGGTCAGAGCATCTCTGAAGCGGCAAGTCTTGTAGTGTGCTCCCAGATAGCAGTGGTGACTACCTACCGACAGTGGTCCGAGGAGGGACAAACCACAAAATAGCGACAAGATGTTGGGGGCCCAAGGCTCATCGATGCACAAGGGCAACAAAGGCTATCCCGTCTGGTCCGAGCTGACAGAAGGTCTACTGTGGCACAAGTCACAGAAAATTTTAATGATTGTTATGGCAGGAAAGTGTCACAACACACAGTGCATCGCACCCTGCAGCGTATGGGGCTGCGTAGCAGCAGACCAGTCAGAGTGCCCATGATGACCCCTGTCCACTGTCAAAAGTGCCTACAAAGGGCACAGAGCGTCGATGCAGGACCTTGGAGCAGTGGAAGTAGGTCACCTCGTCTGATGAGTCCCATTTTCTTTAACATCACATGGACGGCTGTGTACGTGTGTGCCATCTAACGGGGGAAGTGATGGCACCAGGATGCACTGTAGGATGATGACAAGCCAGTGAAGGGAGTGTGATGCTCTGGGCAATGTTCTGCTGGAAAACCTTGGGTCCGGCCTTTCATGTGGACGTCAGTTTGACACGTGCCACCTACCTAAACATCGTTGCAGACCAGGTACACCCCTTCATGGCAATGGTATTCCCTGATAGCAGTGGCATCTTTCAGCAGGATAACGTGCCCTGCCACACT
Organism: Myxocyprinus asiaticus; assembly: GCF_019703515.2. Taxonomy (NCBI): domain Eukaryota; kingdom Metazoa; phylum Chordata; class Actinopteri; order Cypriniformes; family Catostomidae; genus Myxocyprinus; species Myxocyprinus asiaticus. The sequence goes on from NC_059352.1 coordinate 3,930,774, forward strand.
GCACACATTGTTCGTGAATGGTTTGAGGAACATGTTGAAGAGTTCAAGGTGTTGCCTTGGCCTCCAAATTCCCCAGATCTCAATCCGATTGAGCATCTGTGGGATGCGCTGGACCAACTAGTCTGATCCACAGCGGCTCCACCTTGCAACTTACAGGACTTGAAGGATCTGCTGCTAATGTCTTGGTGCCAGATACCACAGGACACCTTCAGGGATCTTATAGAGTCCATGCCTCGGCGGGTCAGCACTGTTTTTGCGGTACGCAGAGGAATAACATCATATTAGGCAGGTTGTCATAATGATTTGGCTCATCAGTGTATTTTAAATATGAATAATGACTTTAAATTCTCAGGGCCATCAAATGTTAAGGCTAGGTTATACTTCATTTTTACATGTACCATTCTGTCTCGTGCACAGTCAAGCAATCAGCCTTTTCAAATATATTTTTTTATATATTGATTATGCGCACTATGTGCGAGACTTACCGGCATGCTGAAAACTGAAGTATAATTTGGTCTTTATCGCTATATCATGCCAACTTCATGTTTACTGTAGGCACGTTTTTAAAGGTTTTATATTTTATACTGTGTATAAATGGTCATTTTGATTTAATTTTAGTTTAGCTTACATAATTGTGTTAGTTTTTCTTTTGTATTTCAGTTAAAAACTGTTCTCATTTAGTTTGTTTTCGTAAACGATAATAACACTTTCCCAGGTCATGCTTCATGTATGGCGACAACACATACTGCAACGTCGCAGTCTCCGTTTGGACCTAGCACTTACCAGCACACCATCGCTGGTGACGCAATCCAAGCGGCTGCTTCGTTGTTTCCAACTGTTGATATTTCAGAGCTGTGCTCCGCTATGGGCCATCAGAAGGCGTACGGCTCAAGGGCTTCCCCAACCACAGGGAGGTCTCCACCAGTCCACAGCTATCAGACATACCTGCCAGTACAGCATCAAAGAACCAGCAGTCCTGTGAGAGTCACCATCAAACAGGAGAACCTGGATCAGGCATATCTTGATGATGGTTTGTGGACGTCCTAACTCCTGATCATGCAATATGTGTATAATGTTGTGCTTAGAATTCCTTTAATCACCTTTTTGAAGTTCAATTGAATTGTCCTGCGGTCTGACAATTTTTTTTTTTTTAAAGCATAAATAATCCATGTAGTAATACGAGGCCATAAAACTGCAGAATAATGGAAAATTAGTATAGCATGTCACACTGCACTATTCCATGTCAATTGCCTGAATAATACACAAGAGGTGCATTATGTTACCAGTTGCTTACTTGATTTATTATGTTTACAAGTGGAGGAACCCACAAAATGTTGATCAGTGTGTGCTTTGCCCTTTAATGTATGCCGCTCATCAGACTGCGCTAAATGGGTTAATGCCTTAGGTTCTGGCAAAGCCTGTTAAATATCGAGTCCTTAGTAGACCCATCACACATACAGAGGGACAAACAGGACAGAATATTGATTTTTTTTTTTTTTTAACCAAGCATTCAGTCACAAAGCACTGGTGAACACACACATTTTGTTGTTTATATCGGTAGCTTGTATAGTCAATAAAGTAAGCCACATTTTAATATTATACCACAGAGATATTTTAATGTAGGCGTTACAAAGCGTGACGCCAACACTTCAGTTTCAATTTTAAGCCGGTTATACCTGTGAAAGCTACCCCTTTTGTCCCTTACATCTAAATTTAGACTAAAAGTTTCCATTTTTAACCCACTAACTGCAGAACAACAGAGGAAATAACTAGGTTACGACTCTCTGCTACCGCCTAGTGGATAGTAAGTTGTGTTGTTGCATGTCCCTGACCGACCCCTCAATGATCCAGATCTCACTAGCATGTGAAGCCAAGTCTGAAGCCTCATAGCTGTACTAAATAACAGGCATCACTAGAGTGTTCTGTGTGGTTACTGGCCCAAGTCAAAAGAGTCCACCTTCAAGAATCGAATCATACTGTATTCTGGTGTGTCTGTGTGGCTTGGGTCCCTCCTTCAAAGTCTAAGACAATAGCACACCTCTCCTCAACAATTTGAGTTATCGTTCATGTCCGTAGTACAAACAGTGTGGGAAGAGTAACAAACCGAAGTTTAATGTTAAGGGTTGGGGTTTGTTCATACATCTTTAGAATGAGCAATAGGCTAGTAATATTCTTACCTTATAATAAGTTTTATGTACATTTCTCCCCACAGTGAATGCCGTTATAAGAAAGGACCTTGTTCCTAAAAATGATCGCTGATGCCAGTTGCTGAAAAAAAGCTACATCCTGCCTGAAGATAAAGCATCAGTCTCTGATGAAGAACTTTTTTTTGGCCTTGATATCTATTAAAAATGCTTGTTTTTCCATATCTTTGATTTGTACACAGGAAAATAAGGATTTCACTTTATCTTGTTTATATATATTGACTATATTTCTCAGTTCAGTTTTTATCAAAATACTATATGGGACATATTTATCAATGTGCATTTAAAATAAATTAGTTTTGATTAAATTGTGAGTGGTTTGTTGCTTTAAGAATATGGGCCAATGACACAAGTTGCAGGTTCGAACAATAGTAAAAATCAAGTGTTTGTAGTAGGGGTGTAATTTTTGGCACTGACAACGATTCAGTTCGATTCCAATTCTTTACCTAACGATTAGCTACGATGTATTGTGAAATCGAAAATTTTGTCATGATTCGATTTGAATATTTTAGAACGATTCATAATTATTTTCAAAAGCATGCAGAAAAAACTATTCACATTTTATATTGAACATTCTTAATTTAGCACAGACATGCACCAGACTTGAGCATTAGAGTCAAAGATGCATTTAAGACCAAAGAGCTCGATGTAAACACACACAAACAGATGGCGTGTAAACCGTGGAATAAGCGTTATAGATTTGCATATGTAACGTTAAAATGTTTCGTACCAACAATTACAAATAAAATTTCATGTGCAAAACGACAAGGCCAATGTTTAAATCAAGCATCTTGTAGTAGCAGCATAAAGACGATTTGACACAGTTTGTTGTACCTGCAAGTTACACCCACTACACGACACGCCCCCTCCTCTCTGTCGCCACCTAGTGACAGCGATTTGATTGTATTCAGCAGAACTTTTACGTTGCGGGATATTTAATAATGTTACAGAATTTCATTTTTAACCTTTGTGATTACGGTTACATTTAGGGGCATGCATAGGTGTAGGGTTGCTTAGGGACTCCAAATAAGCACAGTGTATGAATATGTGTCGAACTGTCCCGTTATTTGTAGTGGGCGTGACCTTATCACAGCAGCACCATCTTTGATTTTTGACGGGAATGAAAACGAGGCTGTGAGGGATAGATGTACAGTCTCTTCTATGGGTTGTACTGGAGTTTAAAGTGTTTTTAAATCGTTCTGCCAATAAAACATTGAAAAAACATATTTTCAATAAAATTCAGTAGACATAAAACTCCAGACAACATGACTTGTTGAAAATCAGAGTGATCTAGGAGCTTTTTACAGCTTTATACCGTGCGTGCCATTGAAGAGTTGATTACACAAAATCGGAGTAATGGGTGTCGATCTATTTATTCTTACGCCGTTTATGACTGTACATCAATACATGACAGCTGTAATGCATAAACATGACCATGCACGTTGTCGGCTTTTTAATCTTAATCGGTGTAAGAACATGCATGTAAACGTGCTCCCTGTAACTTTAATCAACTGCCATTTAGCTTTTAACTGGTTAGTTCCCTTCAGAACAGTCCAAAATCGCTCCCTATTCCCTAAATAATCGATTCTTACATTTCGAAATGGAGCGCGTTTGCATGTTCTCACACCGATTATGCTTAATAAGCCAACATGTGTGTGGACATGTAAATGCATGAATCGGCTTTATCGGTGTAAGCTCATAAACGGCTTATGAATAAACCAGTCGACACGGGTAGACTTTTGCCCATTACACCAATTTTGCGTTGCTTAAACCATTTAATAACAAATGATTTTTTTTTAACCTAGCATTGATGTATATTATGTAATACAATACGTAAAAACATTACAGTTGCTCATACAGACCTGTTTTGTGTTAAAAGGGCCTCAATCAATCTTGCACGTCATTTGAGCACTGCTTGGATCATTGCTACTAATAATAATCACTAGATAAGACAACAGGCATATCGGATAGTAGTCCGTTTATTCAGGTAATTGTACTTAAAATAGCCATATAAACAAGCACAAATAATACATATAACCAAAAATACACTCAAAATCATATGGTGTTAGAAAAGCTAACATGACAATTGTTTAAAGTGAATGCACAAACTCTTAACGCCTCTTAGTCTGTTCCACAGCTGGTCTGTAAACAAGGTTAGTGTTGCACCATCAGTTTTATTCACACTCAGTGACTATGAATATTCTATCTCTTTTTCTTGCTCTCCTTTTTCAGTTTCTGTCGGATTTGTTGAACGGGTGCCTTTGGCTTTTTGTTCTGCTCGGAGCTGCGATTGACAACCGGCTCTGAAGTCTCCACCTAAAAATGTGATGAAATCAATTGTTACAGTTATAAACCGCACAAAAATGTATTGTAGCAGTACCATGGTAGAATAATGGTATAAAATGGTAATACCACAGACCATTGATATGCACCATGGTATTGACTGATTACCACTGTTTTGAAGCATTTTTAAATGTGTGACATCAAGATATTGCAAGGCAAACAGAAAGACTGCTGTTTCAAAGATTGTGTGAGAGGTTCTACATTGATCCTATAACTTGGCCGCACCTGTTCATGACTCTTAGATGTGGGTATTATTATTGCAAGTATACAGACAAGTTGAAAAATGGCTCCTAAAAGTAGTCCATAACGCAAGAGACTCTCGAAGAACGTGGGCTCAGAAACCTCCGGAGGAGAAAGATCCAGATCTGCAGACATGATGCTCTGCTATCTGTTGATATAAGACACCCGTGTTATTCAACTAATAATATATATATATATATATATATATACACACACACACACACACACACACACACACACACACACACACCCAGGGCCGTAGCAAGGTAATATGGGCCCCTTAACTGTATATTGTTCTGGGCCCCTTTCCTATTAAAAAATACAGTTTAAAGTTTGTTGTTGGGCCCCCTGGATCTTTGGGCCCCTAGAATGGTTACCCCCTTTCACCCCACTAGCTACGGCCCTGTATATACCCTTACAAAAGAGTACTGTGGTTGTACCATGGTACAGTGGTCTCAGATGGTAATGCCAGGGTAATCCAAAGTACTTTAAAGAATAACATATTACCAATGTACACATCCAAAAAACATGGCATTACCATGGTACATTTAATAAATAAATAAATAAATGAATAAAAACAGAAAATACCATGGTACGTCTATAAAAAATAAAATAAAACAAACATAATATTACAATGGTCAGTGTTGGGTGTATTGCATTACTTAGTAATTAATTTCTGTAATTAAATTACTTTTAATTGAAAAAAGTAAAGTAAGGGATTGCTCTTAATTTTTGTCATTTAATTAATTCTGATGTAATTGTGTTAAATACTGTATAGACTTCTAGAACAATTCTATATAAAACAATGGTGAATTTAAAATTGAAATTTAACGTCTAATGTTAAAATATATGTTTTCTAATTTAACTGCCCCCTTCAATTCTTTGGCCAGTTCATGAATAATTTATTTGATTTTATATGATTCATTTGAAAGGATTAAAAGAACAGTTTCATGTCTATCCTTGTATTGTTCATCTGGTCGAGGTTGAAAACGGTAAAAAAAAAAAAAAAAATTAGTAACGAGTAATGCAATTACTTTTTTTTAGAAAGAGTAATTAGTACAGTAATCTAATTACACTATAGAATATGTAATTAGTAGTTATTAATTCATTACTTTTTTTTTTTTTTTTTTTAGAGTAACCAACACTGACCATGGTACAAAAACCAAAAAAAATAAAAAAATAAAAAATAAAAATAATAATAATAATTAAATAAATAAATAAATAAATAAACATGGTAATGCCAGGGTACATGTCCAAATACATGGGATTACCAAGGTATAAGTAAAAAAAATATATATATATATCATCATAATAATAATAATAATAATAATAATAATAAAAAATGATACCATAGTACTTTTTGCTAGTGCAGTATTTAAAGACGTTCATGCAAATATTGCAAAGTCAAACAATGCAAACGCGTCTACACTACGCGACACCGCGCCGCACGCTTGCAGACATTGTAGACACGGTGCCACTAATCATTACATTTACAGATAAAATGAAAACAAACCAGATACCTTATGGATTAAATCGCCTTTGTTGTGCTGCTGTAAAATGGTTTAAGAAGTGGTCAAACAGTCACACTTCGTCTCGTACTTCCACTTGAGATTCGATGTGCACTTCACTGCCACCTGCTGTACAGGAGGTGGAGCAAGAACAAAGTACCTTTCAATTCAAGTCAGTTACATCTTTGGAACACTCCCCGGGCAGATGTAAACAAGCGGCATTAAAGTACAGCCAGAGATTATACAGCAGAGACGGGCCACTTCTATTCAAATGAATGGGAGAAATTGGAACGCCAACGGTCAGCGGATGTAGAAAGGAAGTCCCGCCTTACAGGTAAAAGAGACAATCAGCTTTTAGATCCAGACATCGCCTGTCAATCAACTCGAGAACGCGCATGCGCATTAACTACAAGTAGGGGAAAGCGTTTTTTAGTGTAATCTGAAGTAAAATAAATAAATAAAAAAAAAGCACAATTTATGATATCAGTGTTGTCAGATTTTACAGCTGATTTGAAATCTGTTCTTTGATCGTAATCTTGACCAACTCTTTTTGAGATTTTGGTCATTTCCCCATTCAAGTATATAGGAGCTGCACTGTCATGACTGGAAATAGCCTCCCGACAGCGTTCCAAACTTGGCCGACAGTGGACTGACTTGCTAGAAAGACTTTAGTACAGCTCCTATCTACTTGAACGGGAAAAAAAAAAGAAATATCCAAAATGGTTGGATAAGATTACGATCAAAGAAAATATATTTAAACAAAATCACTTTCTAAAGTACGAAAACCCCTAATGAGAAAAAACAAACTAGGATTTGAATGCGACTCAGAGGAGAATTCAGCTTTTTTTAGCCGCCGAGCGCCCCCTGGAGGAATAAACTGTGTATGACGTAGAGAACAGTATTTTGCTGCCCTAATGCTATGATAGAACCAATACTTTTTGTTTTGTTAAGAAAGGTAACATCAAAATCCCTTGCCTTTAAATTTAATTTCTTTAGCAATGTCAGCTCTACTAGAAATTGGGCTTCTTGGCTACATGTAGGGCCATGTACTGAATCTAAAAATAGGCACATTTTTGCATACAGGTGCATTCAGTCATTTTTTCCTCATTAAAAAAGTTTAACTTTTGCAATGTATGTAGGAAACCATGACCACCCACATTAAAATGAAGACTCCAGTCATATCAGTAACCTTATAAAACCAACCGAATACTACTTGCTTAATCTCAGTAACCATCCTGTTATTGGACACTTTCACTCATTGATTAAAGTAATCATGGATGACTGTGAATAATGCATTTCTACAATGGCATCTGAAACTGAAAACTACTGATTTGAAATGATGCTGCATCCAAGCCACTAGGTGTCAGTGTAAGTCCAAGATGACACAAAGACAAAAGTTACTGAGTGCACCTTTAAATAATGCACAATTTGTTTTCGCAAACCTACTGGCAGACTTATCTTACCGTTGGTCGGCATCGGATACATTCACTATCTTTCTGGAGTCTGAACTAATCACAGGTGATTTCATTGAGATGACCAGTGAAAATGTTCTTGAGGGTTTAGTCATGACTTTTGTGCTCAAGTGGTTTGGGGAAAAAAATCACGCTTAAATAACTAGTTAGCAGTGAATAGAACTTATCCACCTTATTTTGCAGCGGCTGCATTTCTGGCGAATCCGCTGGCATTGACCGCAGTGTAAATAACTCAAAGGTTATAATACCAGAGTTGGTTATCTGGGCTTATAAACTATCACACAACCACATGATGTACAGCAGAATTATGTGCCAATGTCGGATCATTTTCTTACGTTAGCAATTATAGTAAAAGAGTAAGTAAATCATTCACTTGTGACGATGCAGTCTTTCTTGTCTCCATGTAAACCTTTGTTCATATGTACCTGCACAACCTCCGATGATGCCTTTATTTATTTCCAAAGGCGATGTTTCATAAGCCATGCTGAATGTGAGATCTGCGTGTCTGTTTACTATACACCGCTAAGAAAGAGAGAATGCTCTCTGACAAGAACGGAGAGTAAAATGCATTTATTATTTTGTCAAGATGAAACAAGATGCAGTTTTGGTGCAAAGAAAGTTGAAGCAGCATTTTCCCGGCATTTTTCTTCTCTCTACTGGTTGTGTAAAATTTGTGGAGGCATGTCAGACGGCGCAGAGGACTGTCCTGTCAGCGCCTGATTTCATTCATTCTGCCTGTGCAACAGTGTATATGGCAAAATGCGATAAACGGTAAAACTATATGAGCTTAAAACCAATGAGTTTATGAAAATCGTAATTAATGATAATAATATGTCGACATTTATTGCCAGCCTGTAATATAAAGCAGCATAATGCAGTATTTTTGTAAAGCTAAAATAAATGGAAGTGGCTTATACTGGAAGTGGTCCACATTCAAGGTTGATAAAGGCGGCGCCCTAGTTCCTATGAAAAATAAGGTGGATACCACGGGTCTGTTGAATGCTTGATTCTGATTGGTTGATGGACGTTCTAAGGTGTGCAGTTATTTTTCAAGTAAACGCACAGCTATGAAGTAGTTCCAGGTCTTGACTGCATAATGGTTCCATATCACTTCGCCAAATTATTTCAGTTATTTCAAAGAGCCCTACAGGTGACCACAACAAAATAACCAGTTAAAACAAAGACAATGGTTAAGTACATTGGATAAGAATGACAAACAATGTCTGTAATATCCTAAATTAATTTCAATTTCTATTGAAAAGCGTCCTTGGGCTCCCTCTCTTTCTCTTTCTTTCTCTCTCTCTCTCTCTCTCTCTCTCTCTCTCTCTCTCTCTCTCTCTCTCGTCTTACCCACACACACTGTACATGCTACCACAGCAAAATAACCATATAAACAAAGACATTGTTTAAAGTAAATCGATTAAGAACGTCAAACAATGTCTACAATATCCTACATTTATTTCAATTTTGGTTGAAAAGTGCCTCGCGTTCCTCGTCTCACCTGCACTTACAAACTCCCACACACACACATACATATGCGCACGCACACACACACACACACACACACACACACACACACACACACACACACACACACACACACACACCCTTGTTACTCCAATGCCGAAAAGCAGTGCATCCTCCGTTGCTAGTTCTAAAGTGACGTTTTTGAACTAGCAACGAAGGCTTGAGCTGTATCAAAGCTAGATACACTTGATCAATACAACAGTTTCTATATGATCTGAAATATCTGATGGAAACACCCTTGTGCTCCCCCTCCCCCTATCTTAAGCTCTCACACACGTGGACACGTACATATACGCATTACACACACACTTGATGCACATGATGCACACCTGCATCTCAGTGGGGTTGAAAACAGATGTTAAGGTTTACATTGGAGAAGCTATATACAAAAAATGGCGACACTCACTGCTGCTGAGAAGTGCTTAAACTTACATTTTGCCAATTGTGAAGTGATATTACTTCTGACAAGAGCTGCAACAAAAAAGGTAATCCCACAGGCGATCTCTCTCAGAGAGAGAAGTCTCTCTCTTTCGATCACTCAAAACACACAGTCGATCACTCAAAACACACACACACACACACACACACACACACACACACACACACACACACACACACACAGTATAAAGCAGTTCAAGCTTCGCAATCCTCCATTGCTAGTTCTAAAGTGATGTTTTTGAACTAGCAACGAAGGCTCAGACTGTATCAAAGTGAGACACTGAATCCATGGCAGAAGAAAGTAGTTTTACTCACAAGAATGTTTTTGGGAAGAAAACCAGAAAATGTCTTGAGATAAAACCCTGAATGATGTCTTAATATGTGGGAACCGTGGTATAAGTGGAATAATTGACTTCTTCGTGTACTTTAAGTAATGATACGACAGTGATGTTAGACACTGTACTGCCACCTATCGATGTGGATCAGCATGATCGTCTCTGCTACCCACGCCAGCTCTGGAATATCATTTGCATCTGGAAAATGTCGGAATTTTAGGTAATTTCTAAAGTTATTTATTACTACTACTATAATATAATTGCTTTGCCGAAAAACAAACATCAGAAATCAAGCAAACAAGCATCTCCGGTTACTGTCCCTCGTATCAATAATCTTTGGAGACCGTCTACGTTTCATGTTCTTTCTAAAGACAGTTATTACCTTTATTAGAGAACTGCTTAGCTTAAAATAAACCTCAATTATCTAGCGATACAGAATGGTAAATGGTAAAGGAAAGATTAGAATGTTTTTTAGCATGTCCATGAATACTGTATTTGGCGAACTTGTTTTGTTTCTAAGCAACCGACATCATGGTTACTTTGCACTACACAAATGAAGGTGAAGAATAGTTTTTTATCTATTTAATTTTATTTATTTATTTTCCATTTACTGGTTTACACATAATCCTCAACAATCGCTGTGCTAAGCTACTTTGCACTAAAAGAATGAAGACGTATATGCCGTACCGATGTTTACTATAGTTTTTGCCTTTGCTGGTCTCTCTGTCTTCTTGCTTCGGACCTTTTCCGCTACTTCGGCAGTACAGCTACTGAATCTCCTGTTGTCTCCGCTGCTAAAGCAGGATAAATAAGTATGTTCCATTATTCTTTTCGCTCTTTGCATCACCAAACAACACTGCGCTAAGCATAGCCAAGAGTATCTACATAGGTGACAGCCGATGAGCGCGAGGATTTTCTTCTTCGAAGTTTAGTGAAACATGGCGGGTCATGTGATTTCAACATGTCGAAACACATTGAAGGGGGTGATCTGCACCATGTATAATAAAAACACTTTTTATAGAAAACTATTATGAGTACAGTCTTCATCTCATGTGAGTGTACACCATTCAGATCACTCTTCACAAAAACACAATTCATTCGTTAATGTGTAAAACTTTTTAAATTAGATCCAAACTACTGAATGCACCTTTAAGCAGGATAGAAGAAGGTATTTAACACAGAAAAAGTTAAATACTATTAAACACCTTATAAATGTCAAACAAATTAATAACTTGTGAAAGTAAATGTTACACTTTAATTTTAGCAATTCAATGGTAACATTGGTAATTTAGTAAAACCAATACTAATTAGTCATAATTACTGCCTTCATATATTTACATAAACTTAAATACCACCTAATAATTGCAAAACAAATTAAAAAACTATAACTTGAATAGGTACATTTTAGTCCAGTTGTTTTTAATAGAAGTTTTACTAGCAATTTATTAGGATTTAGCCTCAATTACTGGCTTGATATTAATCTGAAAGTCAAGTCAAGTCATTTTTATTTGTATAGCGCTTTTCACAACACACATCGTTTCAAAGCAGCTTTACAGAAAATCATGCTTTAACAGAAAATAAAACTGTAATATCTATAAAGTCTTAGAGTCATCATTATGACGTTTGATTAAATACGATTATGAAGTGTGATTAAAATAAGTAATTAAATAATAATTGTATTTAGAACCCCAGTGAGCAAGCCGAAGGCAACTGTGGCAAGGAACACAAAACTCGGAAAACTAGGTTCAGGCAGTGGCATTTGAAGTGTCCCATGTCTTATTGTTGGAGTTGGCATCAGTTCATCACCTGAAGTCCATCGTAGTAGACTGAAGTGATGTCTGGCTGCATTTAGTCATCATCACTCAGCGACACATAGCATTGGAGTCCGACACCAAGCAGGAACAGAGGTGGATCTGTCCGGCTCTGGTAACCTCGGGATATGAATCCCGAGGTTGAGACAGGGAAACAAAAAGAATAATATTAGCGTAGATGCCATTCAAATTTATGCAGAGTTATAGATCATGATCAATGTTTCTGGTTCTGGCAGACCTAACTAAAACAGCCTAATTGTTAGTTGATGGATAAATGAGGTGTATACCTGGCTAAATAGATGAGTCTTTAGTCTAGACTTAAACTTAAACAAATATGAAAAAGACCTACCTCCTTTTGTGGATTTTGATATCCTGTGAACTATTAACAGGCCAGAATTTCGTGATCATAATGAACGTGATGGAATATAGCATGATAGAAGGTAACTTAAGTACTGCGGAGCTAGATCATTCAAAGCTTTGTATGTCGTTAACAGAATTGTAAAATTAATATGAAATTTAAAAGGTAGCCAATGTAACGACGATAAAATGGGGCTTATATGATCATATTTCTTGGTTCTAGTCAGCACTCTGACAGCTGTATTTTGAACCAATTGAAGTTTATTTATTGATCTTGCTGGACATCCTCCCAGTAATGCATTACAATAATCTAGTCTTGAGGTCATGAATGCATTAATTAGTTTTTCGGCATCAGCAATAGTGAGGATGTGTCGTAATGAATATTTCTGAGGTGGAAGAATGCTGTTCAACAAACATTGGTAATTTGATTTTCAAAGGACAGATTGGTATCAAATATAACACCTAAGTTCTTCACTGTAGAAGATGATGTAACAGTACATCCATCGAGAGTCAAATTATATTTTAGCGGCTTGTTTTTAGAGGTTTTTGGTCCAGTAATTAGTACCTCTGTTTTGTCAGAATTGAGAAGAAGGACATTTCTGGCCATCCAATCTTTGATTTTATTGATACACTCTGCTAATTTGGAGAATTGTGAAATTTCATCGGGTTTAGAAGAAATATAAAGGTGGGTATTGTCGGCATAACAGTGGAAACTTATTCCACAATTCCTGATAATATCTCCCAGGGGAAGCATATATAAGGAGAAAAGCAGAGGCCCTAAAACTGATCCCTGTGGCACTCCATACTTAACTTTTGTTTGATTTGACAATTCCTCGTTTACACAGACAAAGTGGTAGTGGTCTGCTATATAGGAAGTAAACCATGCTAATGCAAGTCCACTAATGCCAACATAATTCTCTAGCCTATTCAAGAGAATGTCGTGATCTATCGTGTCGAATGCAGTACTAAGATCTAAAAGCACTAGAAGTGAAATGCAGCCGCGATGATAAGAGCAAGTAATTTGTAACTCTGATAAGTGCAGTCTCTGTACAGTGATGGGGTCTAAATCCTGACTGAAATTGTTCATATATACTATTTCTCTGTAGAAATGAACATAATCTGTAAACTTGATTTACAATGGACCATTAAAATAGAGCAATAATTACATTACTTTCTACTCAAAAATAACATGTTCATTAAGTTGTAAATTATGTCTAAGATAGCCATATATTCTACATTCAGTTAATTATTAATTACTGTCTTATTCATCCTTGATTAGAGCATTATTGCGTATCCTTTAATTAAGTGTACTGTATATGTATGTATATATACAGTATATACACTGTATATATATAGTTGTGCTCAAAAGTTTGCATACCCTGGCAGAAATTGTGAAATTTTGGCATTGATTTTGAAAATATGACTGATGTCTCTTATTTAAGGATAGTGATCATAGGAAGCCATTTATTATCACATAGTTGTTTGGCTCCTTTTTAAATCATAATGATAACAGAAATCACCCAAATGGCCCTGATCAAAAGTTTACATACCCTTGAATGTTTGGCCTTGTTACAGACACACAAGGTGACACACACAGGTTTAAATGGCAATTAAAGGTTAATTTCCCACACCTGTGGCTTTTTAAATTGCAATTAGTGTCTGTGTATAAACAGTCAATGAATTTGTTAGCTCTCACGTGGATGCACTGAGCAGGCTAGATACTGAGCCATGGGGAGCAGAAAAGAACTGTCAAAAGACCTGCATAACAAGGAAATGGAACTTTATAAAGATGGAAACGGATATAAAAAGATATCCAAAGCCTTGAAAATGCCAGTCAGGTCTGTTCAATCACTTATTAAGAAGTGGAAAATTTGGGGATCTCTTGATACCAAGCCAAGGTCAGGTAGACCAAGAAAGATTTCAGCCACAACTGCCAGAAGAATTGTTCGGGATACAAAGAAAAACCCACAGGTAACCTCAGGAGAAATACAGTCTGCTCTGGAAAAAGACGGTGTGGTTGTTTCAAGGAGCACAATACAACGATACTTGAACAAAAATGAGCTGCATGGTCGAGTTGCCAGAAAGAAGCCTTTACTGAGCCAATGCCACAAAAAAGCCCAGTTACAATATGCCCGACAACACCTTGACACGCCTCACAGCTTCTGGCACACTGTAATTTGGAGTGACGAGACCAAAATAGAGCTTTATGGTCACAACCATAAGTGCTATGTTTGGAGAGGGGTCAACAAGGCCTATAGTGAAAAGAATACCATCCCCACTGTGAAGCATGGTGGTGGCTCACTGATGTTTTGGGGGTGTGTGAGCTCTAAAGGCACGGGGAATCTTGTGAAAATTGATGGCAAGATGAATGCAGCATGTTATCAGAAAATACTGGCAGACAGTTTGCATTCTTCTGCACAAAAGCTGTGCATAGGATGCTCTTGGACTTTCCAGCACGACAATGACCCTAAGCACAAGGCCAAGTTGACCCTCCAGTGGTTACAGCAGAAAAAGGTGAGGGTTCTGGAGTGGCCATCACAGTCTCCTGACCTTCATATCATCGAGCCACTCTAGGGAGATCTCAAACGTGCAGTTCATGCAAGACGACCAAAGACTTTGCATGACCTGGAGGCATTTTGCCAAGACGAATGGGCAGCTATACCACCTGCAAGAATTTGGGGCCTCATAGACAACTATTGCAAAAGGCTGCACGCTGTCATTGATGCTAAAGGGGGCAATACACAGTATTAAGAACTAAGGGTATGCAGACTTTTAAACAGGGGTCATTTCATTTTTTTCTTTGTTGCCATGTTTTGTTTTATGATTGTGAATCCCATAAGAAATAAAAGAAATGTGTTTTGCCTGCTCACTCATGTTTTCTTTAAAAATGGTACATATATTACAAATTCTCCAAGGGTATGCAAACGTTTGAGCACAACTGTATATATATGTGTGTAGGACTAGATACTGTATATACAAATATCTATTTGTATCTGTTTTTATAAAGTATATCTGGTCAGTTCACTAACAAAACTGTATAAATGTGTATATATAGTGTTTTTGAATGAAATATCAAAAGAATAAACAATGCAGATTTTTTTTCACAGCCTTCTTTGCTCATATTTACCAAGGGTGCCAATATTTTTGGCCACAACTATATATATATATACTATTTGTATATATATATATGACTAGATATATTTGTATCTATTTGGTCTGTTCATTAACAAAAATCAAATAATCTGAAGTCAAAAAAGCGGCATGCACAATAATAATACAAGAATTTGAGAAATGCTGTTTAAAATAGTTTTAAACGTGTATAGCTTGTCGCACTCCAGGACATGTTTACTACCCCATAACCAAGGACTGATACACCACTTCAAACACACACAAATATATATATATATATATTTAAAAGATCTTTATTTCCTATGATTAACTAATTGATAACTCATGGATAAATCTGCAGGTAGACTTTCTACTGGTTGGTTTTCATCAAGGTTTTCACATTGTTAGTTGTACAGAATGACAAAAAGCTAAGAGTTGCCATAGGAAAGGCATTCCCTTTTTTCTTCACAGGCCGATGTGTTAATTTGCAGAGGGGGAATTTAAAGCATGCCAAAGCATCCACAAAAGGAATCGACAACACTTGAACCTCCACAAAGGACAAACAGAAAAGGTAGGAAGGCTTCAGTTCTTTGGACAAGTCTTTACATGATATCCACAGACAGTGGGATGAATGTTGTGTTATAGCATGTTAGGAAGCAGATGTTGGCAGTATTGCATTGGGAAGGTGTTTGTGATTATATGGTCCAATATTATGATGCAAAAAATGGAAAACTGTCTTGACACGTAAAGGGAAGGCGGGGCCAGTCAACTGGCATCCACAGTGTCCCAGGGAAGACTGGGATTTTGTTGCTTGCTCCGCAGAGGAATACCAGACCCCTGCAGTTTAATTCACGTTCACAGAAGAAACATTAAGACATTATTCTACATTGGTCCTATGGCAAAGTACAACACACAGAAGCAGACGAATATTCCTAAGTAGCAGTAGACTGGCTGTTCAATGAAACAGAAGAAAGCACAAGTCAAATGAAATAAATTATTAAATAGAACAGACTGAACATTCACTGAGGAATGAAAAGTTAAAAAAGTTGTTAGACATTGGTCCAAAAAAGACCACAATTGCATGGGATGGCCACAAAAAAAAAAAAAGAAATTATGAAATTGAAGTGGGTCAATCTTAAAAATAGGTTACAATATTTTTTCAAATTATGTCAACATAAATGCGTTAGTTGTCATGAACCAACAATTTATACAAATTATAACAGCATTTATTAGTATTGGATAATTTATAAATACACTATTGTTAATTGTTAGTTCATAATGTAAAACTCTAATTAACGTGAACAACGTTTAATGTTTAAAATGTATTTACATTAACCAAGATTACTAAATGCTGTAAAAGTTACATTATGTTAATTAATGTTAACAACTGTTTTAATAAATGTTAATGTACAACCTTATAGTAAAGTGTTATCGAAAATGTTTAGCCATTAGATCAATTCATTTTTAATCCTATGAAATTGATATTAGAAAAAATAAGGATTAATTAAATCATGATAAAATGAATTAACAACGTCTTTTTTTATAATGTTTCATATATTAAAAATACAATGTAATTATTTTGCAAATCATATGCAAACCATCCAAAATAATAGATAAATTCAATAAATAACTAAACAACTAAAATGTAATTTTCAAAGAAAATACCTAAAAAAACAAAAGTTTGCCTAGATCTGTTTAGCTGGTTGTCAACTGTACACACGTTGCATAATAAAGTCATGCTATTGTACATGTGGATAACCATATTTATGACAATACTTTGTTTTTTGCAAGCAATTATGTCAATATGATCAATATGTATTGTAAAATTTGAAATGATTTCAGTTGTCATACTGTAAACACAAGGGCATCACTTTCATTCGTGCCAATATAATTTGCTTTCAATTCAATTATTGTGAATTGTTAATATATACATGAAAACAACACTGTCTTTGAACAGACAGTTACACTCGTACAAGCTCTCGCACCTTTTGGCTCAAATGCGTGTAGGTTAATATTACTGATTTCTGTTGAGGTGTTTGTTTAGTCCCAAGTTGATGAGCTCTAATGAGGGCTCATGTATATGGCTTCTAGTTTCAGCAAGTGGTTTACACACTGTACATTAATAGGCGAATCTCATGAAACCTGTTAAAAACATTTCCAGGTCATATTTACCCCAAAATCAAAAGAAAGAAATTAGACGTAAAATTTTACATTAAGAAAATGAAGCCAATTTTGAGGACCATAAAGATTAAAGAGCATTAAGATTTTTGTATTGTGACATGATTTCACATTCTGCTAATAGATTCGCATTACTGTATTTTTGTGACCATTTGAACGTTTTACTGTATATTACTGTAAAAATTAAATTATATATTAATTTATACAGTAAGATTTAATTTTAAGTTCATGGTAGACTTTGTTATAATGCCTTTCATTTATGCTAGTTAAATAAAAAAATCATAATTTTTTAAAATCTAAATTAGCATATATGACAGGCAAATGAGACTCTAATATGGATTACCACTCAGAACAATGGAATTTATTCCATTATAACAAAAACAACAAAAACTAAATAGTAAAACGTACAGACACACAGTAAAAAAAAACATTTAGCCTATTTTTAAAATTTACAATTTCATAACAAATTTCCATTAAATTGAATTGAGTATTCTTTAACAAAATTAAATAAAAGTTTATTTGTTATAAATTTTATTTAAAACTGTATTTATTTATTATAAATACAGTTTTATGTATACTAAAACTTATATTTTATATTTAAGTTTTATTTTGTTAAACCTAATAATTTAAGCTCTGAAGGTGTTTTTAAAGATTTCCTGTTTCTGTGGCATAAAAGAAGGAGGGTCAAGTGTTTGGTATCATTGTAAAGAAACTTAAAACGTTTGTTAATGATATAGATTATGATACATAATCTTTTTCTTATTTGACATTATATATCTCTGGTTGTAAATAAGGGGCTCCGAAAAACAGCTTTTGTTTTGTTCCCAATCATGTCAACTGTATCTGAGAAAAAGGTTTTGTTGATACAACAAAGCAATCAAAAGTTATAACATTACAAAATTATTTATCCTAGAAAAACATCCAAAAACATCTCCATGTGTCCAAAAGCCTATTAAATAAAACATAATAATTGTACATAAGAAACAAATTACACATGCAAACACAAGAATGACTAAAGGTTTGCATAGCATGAAGACATGATTTTAGTAATGAGATTTTACAGAATGAGTTTCATTCTGTGCCATTTGAGTCATCATTGAGTCTGTGTCATGTACTTGGCGCCATCTCCTGGTGGCCATATGTAGCACTGTGCTTCGTGTGGATTTATATTCCGTTTATTTTTCATGAAGTTATAAGCGAAAACGCGGCATAAAAGCAACGCCAACATAATTGTCAAAGACGTACTTAGCTATTACTCGCTATATTTTTATCTGTGAGTAAAACAAATAGGCTGGTTGTATGACACATGGCTATTTGATGAGTTTGATGTTTTTACTGATTACAATAATATGTACAGTGCAAATTGTTTCAAAAATTATCAAAACGGAACGCTTCTGATTTGTGTGCAAATTTCAATGCACTGGTTCAGTTTTGGCCATAATGTCTACATGCATTGGAAAGTAGAGCTTCTAAGCTTTAAAATGAACCTATTTTGTGTTGGTCAAGACAGTAGTTATTAACACCCAAGCTTAAAGGTTTAAAGATTCCTTAATTAAAATGAAATATGATACAATATTTTTTGAGTGCATTATGGTAATACAGATTTGTAGGGTAATGTTAATTGTCATACAAATAATGCAAAAAAAATTTAATGGTCCAAAACATAGACCTCAGTTTATTTATGCAAAATAATTTTCTTTTGTTTTTGGCCTGGAAATGTTTTGTGAGAGTCACCCTTACAGACATTCCTGTAAATTCACAACCTGGACGGATATTTCTTATATTTTCACATCACTAGGACAGAGTAAACACAGAAACATGACAAATACATGTTGACTGGACAAATACAAAATAAATCAATGCAAATCAATTCTAAATGACATCACAAGCATTAGTCTAACACTCTTAACCCACAGCTCGTAATTCTCTGTTGCAAATTTAAAAGTATTTTGAAAAACTCTATTAATATATTCATATAGTCTTATACCCTTTCTGGGAAATTTCATAAAATGTGCATTCAATGCATTTTTTTTCCTCTACATTTTATTATCAAAATAACAAATGCCACACATACACATATAATTATGCTCTATCTTTAAAACATGCCTCTATGTACATCGATTTATAGGTCATGCTGTAGAAACCAATTTGATCAATGCATATTTACACAAGCATAGTTTGGGGGTGAAGTTGTAGACATAAGTGCACACTAAATGGATTGCTTTATTTTAAGCGTCTAACTTAATGGAGACTGGGTGATTTTCAACATCACCTGCCAATGTCAATAACTGCCAATTACCATTTCATTTGAGTTAATACTTTGGCATCTCAGAGAGTGGAGTTTACTGAATGGACTTGGGTAAGTTTGGCTCCAAACAAACAAGGCAGTGGCATAAAGCACATACTCAAATGTGTGTGAAATACACTGAAGATTATATGAGTGCAAATTTCATTTTTAATGTATACGATGCCAGTAAGTTTGGGCACAGTGTGTCTAGCATTTCTTTTTTTTTTATATCTTGAATATATGTGTTTGGCACTGTAATTGCAGAATTACAGTAAAAAAAAAAGACTTTATATGTTTATACCTTTATGTGTAAACCATGCTTGACTAATGTTGAATTTAACAATGCATATTGTGACATCTATTTATGAATTATTAGTCCATAGATTTCCCATTTGTTATTATCATATAAATGCAAAATCATGTTTTAAATTTCAGATTGATTAAAGTCTAATCAAAAGGCCCAATTTTCAATGTAAACAAATCTGTCTTTGACTAGTTACACTCATATACATACATATATATATATATATATATATATATATATATATATATATATATATATATATATTTTTTTTTAAAGATTTATGCATTTCAATTACATAACAAAATTCCATCAATTTGAATTGAGTAATCTTAATAAAATAAAATGAAAAACTAAATATTTTAAGTTTTACTTATTTAATTTAGTTAAACATTACACAATTCAATTTGATGGAATTTTGTTCTGAAATTGAAATGCGTAAATATAGAAAATATGCTAAAATATTTTTTTGAGTGTAGTTTGACTTAACCCAGGATGGCTAACACATTACAATTGCTTAGTAATTGTGCAAATGTGTAAATGATGTTAGAAATATATATCGAAAACTCAGTGTTATTTGCACTTTTGATTAGGCACAAAATTCCATCCTAAAGAACCAGTATATCCAGCTAACAACACCTTGAAATGTTATTTTCTTGTTCAATGTACAAATGATCTCACAATCCAGTTGAAACTATCTATTGTACATGAAAATGTACAATAATGGCACAAGTGACATTCTTAATAAATGCCTTGCTTCCTAATTTACCGATTTCCAGTTTTGGTGCACTTTTGAATCTGGACACTTCCATTGTTGGTTTTTAGTACATAAGGGGGTAAGTAAATAATGATAGAAATTTCATTTTTTGGGTGAACTACCCCTTTAAAGTTTAGTGGATTTGGCAGAGATTGGGAAATTTAGGCTTTAAGATAGAACATGTTATGTAAAACACAGATTCTTGCTGGCCACTTCTTCTATTGCCATTATCGCTTCGCTATTTAGTTGCACAATGGTATTTGAAAATGTTCTTTTGGACCAAATGTATCATATTCGTCAGTTTCTCCTCAATTTGCACTATTTGGCAAAATGTGATATTGTTCATCTTTTCAAGTATGTTCTGTAGTATATTTCAGTGTTTGTTGGTGATTATGTGAAACAAACTGGCACAGCGCGTACAGATGGGTCTGTGGTTTCATGCAGTGGTGGGTTGGTTGGTTATTTTGTTGGTTAGTCAGGTTGACATGTGAGAAGTTACTTCTTGGCAAAAAGGGAAGCCAGAGCGCCATCGATATCTTCCTCGGGTTGGAGTGGATGCCACTGGGCGATGGGGCGGCGCGGGTTTGCCAGCATATCAGACCAGTGCTTGAGCGCTGTGCCCGTGGCTTTACTGCCAATGAAGATCTTGCCAATGGCATCGTTCTTTCCGATCTTGTCGTAGTCAAAGACCGTCACCGCCACAATGATTTTCTAAGGTAAACAAAAGAACAAAGACAAGGAAAATCCTTCAGGCAAGCTAGTTCTAATGTATTGTAATGACCAAGTTCCCATCACATTATATCTTGTCAACCTCTATAATGTATGTACAAGAAGTAGTAGTCAACACATATGAGTTTTCAATGGGTGACACTCAAACGGATATCTAGATAGCGGGATGACCAATGGCCAAAATAATGGTGATATATAAATAAATAAATTATACATTTAATAGCAAAAATATTATCCATAAAATAACAGAACATTTGTTTTTATGCATTATTTACTTAAAATTCATTTAATATATGAAAACTGAAAATGCGCATTATATTTAGACAAGGCTAACAACAGATGTTGGGACAAAGCAAGCCTACACTTGACAAAAATATATTTTCTGTCTAAAATGTTTATCTGAAACATATTGTAAATTTATAGGGTTCTATTTTTGTATGCCTGACATTCAATAAGTAAGCAGTTAATGCACAAAAGAACGCAAGTCCATATTTCTATTCTTCTTATTCATTCCATACAGTCTATTTACACTACAAACTTCTTATGAATGTGCTGTCTTTGTTTATATCGCTGGTGCTTGACAGGGAACGGACTGTATAATAGGACGCAGATGGTGCAATTACTGGAGAAGTGCTTCAGAATTAAATTACACTTGATCCAACCCATTAGCGCTTTGCTCTCATAATTTTGCCAAACCCACTTGCACCTAGACTTAGCGCAAGCTTGCATGAAAATACCAAAACATCATGTCCACGCTCATTGACTTTGCACTTATGACTGAAAGCATAGCGCTGTGCTTAACACTAGTGCTCTTAATATAGGGCCTATATTGAAATTAGCATGGTTAAAAGAAATATATTTTCCAAAATGAAAATATAATTTATTTAAACCTTAAAATAGCAAAATATTTTATAACATGCACAAAATTGCTAACACCAACAGGGTCTCATCCATATGAAAAGTTGTTTTACAAAGTTGTTTTATTGCATAATTGCAATTAATTGATATATAACATAGTTACATAGTTACATTTTTTCATTGGTTACGAGTTACTTTTTATCATCTAAATATCTGGAACATTTTGGCACAGAATTGTTTATTTTAAGGTGCTATGTGAAATCAAACTAATGTAATTTAAGTAACACCTTATTTTTAAAGGACTAGTTAAATTTTTTTGAATGTATCTGAGTAGATTTGGGACAGTGATAGTGAAAATGTTTTTTTTTCCCTACTCCATAACAGATAAAACAGCTAAAACAATAAAATCTATACATTAAAGGCATTTAGAAGTACCAACCAATCAAATAAATAAATAAATCTGTTTGTTTCGCAAATAAAAATCAACCCCTGTGACATGAAAGTGCCTGAAGTTGAAGAAACAACCTTATTATTATTGGTTGATCAGTTGGCCACATACTCTACCTGCATTTGCTCCAGAGGAATCTCAAAGCTGAAGGACTCATTGTAGTATGGATTCAGCGTGTTCTTTTTCACCGTTGTCTTCTTCTTCTTTAGACGCTTTCCATTCTGCAACAACTGGATCTTCACATATGGATCTGCGAAAAGGTCAAACTTTATGAGTTCATTGCATTGCATATGAATAATGATGATGATAATGATGATAAATTGTTCATTTAAGCAAGTTCTCTCTAATGATTCAGTCAAACCTACTTGCAAAACATTTGAAAATATTAGGAGTTTTGGAGTAAAACTATAAGAGTGTCATTTTGCCATACAAATAACAATATTTGAGACAAATCTAAATAAAAAATATACTGATAAACAATTAAGATCATATGACTTTCCAAAGCTAATCTCAAGGTCTCTGGGGTCTTTTATCTCAACTCATTGCTCACCAGACAGACCACCCACGTCCATCTTCTTCAGATTCTTTGCCTCGAGGATGCAGACGGTGAGTTTTCCCGCAGTAGGAACATAACGTAGAGAGATGCAGATGTCACCGAGCTTCTCAGGCTATATTGAGTAAATATCAACAGAAAATAGTGATTTTTCTAGGTATTGTACATACACCATTACAAAGTTACTTTCATTTAACTTTGGCTTGTTTTCCTCAAGTGGACCAGTTGGTCACAGGGACATTTGCAATAAAGATTACGTTTCCTAAAATTTTAAATCATTCACAATATCAGATGATTTGATAATCACCTCTTCTTTCTCAGCACTGTCAAGGTCTCGCCACTCCTCAATAGGCTGACCCAGATCCACCGTGTTCATGGGTAGTTTTACCTCGCCTATGATGTCGTGCTTGGAGAAGCGGTCATAGTCGTATACTGACATCACCAATGTCTTCCCACCAAGCTCCTCGTAAGGGATCTAATGTGGAAACCATTGAGAAGAATTTACATAATCCTCTGGGGACTGTTATATAAAGAAGTTTCAAACTGTCATAAATAACAATGTCTTAAATCATAGCATAGAATATACTGTCCTCTGAGAATTGCTATATAAAGGAAAACCAAACTGTTTTTGCGGAGTTGTGTCATAGATCTACTGTATGTGTTAAGCATATTGTCATGACAGACAGAGACAGACAGACAGACAGACAGAGAGATAGACAGATAGATAGACAGATAGAGAAGCGGGCAGACAGACAAACAGAGAGAGAGCAACAGACGAATATAGTTAGACAGACAGAAAGACAGACAGAGAGGCAGAAAGAAAAATATAGATTGCCAGACAGACAGACAGACAGACAGAGATAAACAGAGAGACAGAGACAAATATAAACAGACAGACAGATAGATAGATAGATAGAGAAGCAGGCAGGCAGACAAACAGAGAGAGAGACAGACAGACAGATGAATATAGTTAGACAGACAGACAGACAGACAGAAAGACAGAGACAAATATAGACAACAGACAGACAGACACTGCCTGGCCAAAACATTTTTACCGTTTGGATTTAAATAAGCAGATACTTAAGAGCCTATGATTGGATCATTACTGCAGTGATTAATATGTTTCAGCTGGCAACAATTCTTTTCTCAGCTTGGCGGAACAAATGTGGTCAGAAAACAATCTTGAATGATCGTGATCGGAGATCACTAAAACACTTGAAGTCACATTGTAAAAAATAGACAGTAGAACTCACGGCTATGTTGATGCACAATGCGATGAAAACTCACAGGATTGGGACTAAACAGCTGTGTGGCCACAACAGAGCCACTTTTGAGTGAGGCTAATCGGAAAAAAAACAACTTCAATTTGCTAGGGAACATAAAGTTTGGACTGTGGAGCAATGGAAAAAGGTCATGTGGTCTGATGAGTCCAGATTTACCCTATTCCAAAGCAATGGGCGTGTCAGGGTAAGAAGGGAAGTGCATGAAGTGATGCACCTGTCATGCATAGTGCTCACTGTACAAGCCTCTGGAGGCAGTGTTATGATCTGGGGTTGCTTCATTTGGTTAGGTCTAGGCTCAGCAATGTTATGCCGCAATAAAATGAAGTCAGCTGACTACCTGAATGTACTGAATGACCAGGTTATCCCATCAATGGATTTTTTCTTCTCTGACGGCATGGGCATATTCCAGTAAGATAATGCCAAGATTCATCGGGCTCAAATTGTGAAGAGTGGTTCAGGGAGCATGAGGAATAATTTTCACACATGAATTGGCCACCACAGAGTCCTGACCTTAACCCCCTTGAAAGTCTTTGGGATGTGCTGGAGAAGACTTTATGGAGTGGTTCGACTCTCCCGTCATCAATACAAGATCTCGGCCAAAAATGTATGCAGCTCTGGACGGAAGTAAATGTTTTGATGTTGCATAAGGTTGTCGAAACAATCCCACAATGAATGCACGCAGTAATCAAAGCTAAAGGTGGTCCAGCGAAATATTAGAATATGCAATGATATTTTTGGGTGGGCAGTGTAGATAGATAGATAGGCAGAACCCTCAGAGAGACAGATAGACACACAAACAGACAGACAGACAGATAAGACAATATACAATTAAAAGAAAAATGACAAATTGAGTTTAAATATACAGTATGTAAACATTGGTGCAATTTTTTTAAATACTCTGTTCTTTTTAATTATAGTTCACATGATTTGCACGACAACACCTCCTCACTTTACTTTCTAGATCTTTCTGGCATGTTCACTCGTACATTGTGCAGATTTGGCCGATCCATTTTTAGCAATACAGTGAGCTTTTGTCAGTGTAAGACAGGGGCTTTGAAAATGGGTGATTGTTCCTGTCCCAGATCACGTTTGTCAGTGTGAGACTATTACAGCTGGTGTACGGTCCACCAGAGGCTGCTCAGCCCCTCTGGAGCTCATTACCGTCTCTGACAAACTAAAGCTCATTCAAGAGCCGCTGAGAGCATTAGCACCAAAATGCTGTGACTGCAAAAAAGCTAAAAGTCTACCAATGAACAACACTAATGACGGATGAATATCACCCTGTGCTTTGCATATGGTAATATATTTGCATTTGTTTTTCTTATATTCAGTCCATTTACACTACCAACTTCTTATGAATGTGCTGTCTTTGTTTATATCGCTGGTGCTTGACAGGGAACGGACTGTATAATAGGACGCAGACGGTGCAATTACCGGAGAAGAACTTCAGAATTAAATTACACTTGATCCAACCGATTAGCGCTTTGCTCTCATAATTTTGCCAAACCCACTTGCACCTAGACTTAGCGCAAGCTTGCATGAAAATACCAAAACATCATGTCCATGCTCATTGACTTTGCACTTATGACTGAAAGCATAGCGCTGTGCTTAACACTAGTGCTCTTAATATAGGGCCTATATCGAAATTAGCATGGTTAAAAGAAATATATTTTCCATATGAAAATATATATAATTTAAACCTTAAAATAGCTAAATATTTTAAAGCATGCACAAAATTACACCAACAGGGTTTCATCCATATGATCAAAGTTGGTTTATTGTATAATTGCAATTAATTGATATATAACATAGTTACATAGTTACATTTTATTTAGTTCTTTTTTATCATCTAATTATCTGGAACATTTTGGCACAGAATTTTTTACTTTAAGGTGCTATGTGAAATCGAACTAATGTAATTTAAGTAACACCTTATTTTTAAAGGACTAGTTACAATTTTCTGTACTGTACCTGAGTAGATTTGGGACAGTGATAGTGAAACAACTTAAAAAAGCTAAGACAATAAAGACTCATTGTAGTATGGAATATCACCCTGTGCTTTGCATATGGTAATATATTTGCATTTGTTTTTCTTATATTCATCATATGTAGTTATATAACATTGTATAATTTTAAAGAACTCCATAATAGTGTCCTAAACATGGTATTATCATGGTATATTTCTATGGTAATGCCACAGTACTTTCTGTTCTCTCCATTTTCTCGATAACTGACCAAATTAATTTATAATCACAATAAGTGATTTTAAACTTGTCGAAACTGTAAACGGCTTACCTTGAAGACAAAGGATTCGTTGAACACTGGGTTGAGGGTCTTTTTGTGCACTTTAGTGTCAAACTTCTTCTTTTTATCTGGTAGAATAAACACTTTAACATAAGGGTCTGAAGTTCCACCAGAGTCCATGGAGATCAGATCAGCACACTGTAAGATTCCGACTGTCAACTGCGGACAATATGAAGGAGGGAAAATATAAGCAAGACATTAATGACAAGAATATATGACATTACAAGTTTATGAAATGTCTCTCATACTTTATGCAGGGTTTTCCATTGACAGTCATAGTCTTATATAAATCACATTACAAAATTATGTATGACACTTGTATGACAACTTTGGTAACAGGTTTGAATGGTTAAGTTTGACAATACAAACAAGCTGTTCTCATAGAATCGCGTTATTATACCTACATGATTTATACTGTGGCAAGAAAAAGTACATGAACCCATTGTAATTACCTGCATTTATGTATACATTTGTCTTAAATTCTGGTTTGATGTTCATCTAAGTTACAATAATGAAAAAACACAATCTGCTTTAACTAATAACACACACATTATTGTATTGTTCTTCTACATATTAAATATCTTATTCAAACATTCACAGTGTAGGTTGGAAAAAGTCTGTGAACCCCTAGGCTAATGATGAAAACAAAAGCTAATTAGAGTCAGGAGTTGGCAAACCTGGCATCCAATTAATGAAATGGGATTGGAGGTGTGGGTTAGAGATACTTTGACTTATAAAAAGCACTAAAACATTTTGAGTTTGCTATTTACAAGAAGTATCAGCTGGTGTGGACTATGCTTTGCAAAAAAGAGATTTCAGAAGACCTATGATCAAGAATTGTCGCTTTAAAGCTGGAAAGGGTTACAAAGTTATCTCGAAGAGCTTAGATATTCATCTGTCCACAGTTAGACAAATTGTCTATAAATAGAGACGATTTAGTACTGTGGCTACTCTCACTAGAAGTGGCCATCCCAAGATGACTCAAAGGGCACACAGCAGAATGCTCAGTGAGGTAAAAAGAACTCTAGAGTGACAGCTAAAGACTTGAAGGAATCATTGGAACTAGTTAACATCTCTGTTCAGGAGTCTGCTATACGGAAAACATTAAACAGGCATGGTGTTCATGGCAGGACACTAAGAAGAAAGCCGCTGCTTTCCAACAAAACATTGCTGCACACCTGAAGTTTGCCAAAGACCACCTTGACACTCCACAACACTACTGGGAAAACGTTATGTGGACTGATGAAACTAAGGCTGAATTGTTTGGGAAGAACCCGCAGCACTACATATGGCGTAAAAAGGGCACCGCATACCAACATGAAAACATCATCTCAACGGTGAAGTATGGTGGAGGGAGCGTCATGATTTGGGGCAGCTTTGCTGCTTCAGTACCTGGACCACTTGCCATCATCGAGGGAAAAATGAATTCCCAAGTTTGAAGCTCAGTAGAAGTTGGGTGATGCAGCAGGCAATGACCCTAAACATCAAAGTAAATCCACTATAGAATGGCTAGAAAAAAAAATCCACCTTTTGGAGTGTCCCAGTCACAGCCCAGACCTTAACCCAACAGAGATGCTGTGGAATGACCTCAAGAGAGCCGTTCACACCAGACATCCTAAGGATATGGCCGAGCAAAATTCCTTCTGAACATTGTGCAGGTCTAATCCGCAGCTACCAGAAACGCTTAGTTGAGGTTATTGCTGCCAAAGGAGGATCAACCAGTTATTAAATCCAAGGGTTCACTTACTTTTTCTACAGCACTGTGAATGTTTAATGGGATGTGTTCAATAAAGACGTGAAACATTATAATTGTTTGTGTGTTGTTAGCTTAAGCACATTGTGTTTGTCTATACTTGTGACATTGATGAAGATGAGATCACATTTTATGACCAATTAATGCAGAAAACCAGCTAATTCTAAAAGGTTCAAATACTTTTTCTTGCCACTGTATATATTTTTTTAATATCATCTTTTAGAGTGCACTTTTAGAAGCTGTATTAGTTAATGGAGTTCAGCTCAAATTACTCCAACATGTTCTTACATTACCATGTTAGTCAAAATCAGAATTGTAGTTTTGAGGCTTTTAGTCCATGTCTGTTAGTTTTGAGGTCATCTACTTTATATGCTAGTGTACAAACTTAACTTGTGCAGATTTCTATCTGTTTTAAAGCTGTTTAGCTCAAATTACTACAAAACCTTCTTACATAACCATGTTATTGTGCCAAAAATGTACAAAATATGTTGTTATATCAGACAAGATGATGAACTGATAATAAGTTTCATTAACAGAAAAAGTTAAAGATGAAAAAATCACAAACAGTGTATCAAGTATTAATCAGATGATGTTGACATGCTAACCTTGTTGTCCTGGAAGTCATAATCCAAAGAATATTGGAGTTTCCCCAGTTTCTCTACTTCTTTTTCCTCTTCCTCTTTCTCTTCCTCCGTCAAACCAGTTTCCCCTTCTTCATCGTCATCATCCTGGTGTTTCTGTGAGGCAAATGATGAAGTATATAAGCAAGCAGATATCTGCGATGAGAATACATCTCTGGCTCCTGTCTATAAGCATGCCACAAGCTCAGAGCCGCGGTCAGTTGCAGTTGGGTTGGAGAGATGCTTTAGTCTGGCCTGACCAGATAGTTATCTGCCATATCGAACTCTGGATAATGTTGTCATTCAAGGGCTGGATGTTGCAAACAACTTGAGTTCACAATTTTTATTGGTGACACTTTCTCTGCTTGTTTATGTTCAGGGTTCCCAAATTTTTGGACCAAAGAATTTCCATGACTTCACGAAGTCATTTGTAAATACTGGATAAGGATGTTTTATAATTATTTTTTAGAAATTGCCATCCAAAAAAAAAAAAAAAAAAGAAAGAGAAATTTCTAGCCAATATAACATTTTTGATTGACAGAGTGTAAATAGGCATATTTTATTCACTATCGAAAAGTTGATGAATTCTCCATGATTTTTCCAACTTTTGTCAATTTCCATGACTTTTCCAGGCCTGGAAATCACAATTTTAAAATTGCTGATATTTCTATGACCTGTGACATGACCATGGGAACCCTGTTTCTTGTCTTTTCAGGGAATTCACATGTAGTGTCTGTAGAATTAGATTTTTGTAGAAAACTGAAAAACATTATTTCGACACTTTTATAAAACAAAATTTTGTCCTTATCACATTCTAACTAGGAGTTAAGTTAAAAAATTCATTTAAAAAATGGGTAACACTTACAAAAAGATTCTATTTGTTAACATTAGTAAATGCATTAGGCATCATGAACTAACAATGTACAATATATTTTGTTTTATTATTCTTAGTTTATTTATAATTTATTAAAATAAAATGTTTCATTCTTAGTTCAGGTTAGTTCATAATGCAACTAATGTTAACATATACAACTATTTAAAAAAATATAGAGTATTAGTACAATATTAATTTAAGATGAATAAATGCTGTTCATTGTTAGTTTGAACTAATGTTAATTAATGCAACCTTATTGTAAAGTGTTACCAAAAATAAACAGTGGGGCTTTTGTTGATATGCATAATTTGGTGCTGCAAGTATTTCCTCATCAGAATGATAAATTTAACTGCTCATTCTCTGGGGAATAAATGATGGCAGCAAACGCTTTAAAGAAGAACAGATTTGTTTGTGCTATTCTGGGAGTGGTAAATGCTGGCTTGTCTTTCTTGTGTTTGAACAACGTCCAAACTGGAGGGAGAATTTTTTTTTATAATGCACATAATTACATAATTTTTAGTTTCTACAAATAGGTCACAATTCCAACACTATACAGTGAATCCAAAATGTATTTGGATACTTACGTCACACTTAAAAATGTCTAAATGTCAGTGCATTAGACAACAAAATATCACTTTTCACCAACAAGTTTCACCAACTTTTCTGAGGTATTCTTGCTCAGTTACTTTTAAGGTCTTTTAACTTTTCTGAGGTATTTTTCTCAATGACAAACCTAAATATAGCGGCAGTTATCGGGGTCCAAGCACATGTGTTGTCTGGACCAAAATAGCCACATTTGGGGATACTGTGGACACAGTTGTTTTGGTATCGAATTTCAACTGCTTTGATTACACATGCACAATAGATATTTTTTCTAAGTTTTAGTGTCCCCTAGCATCAGATTTTTTTTTTTATTTGGCACGAGAGCTCAGAATGTTCTGTTGTCCATGTGCACTTAGTTTTGTTAAGTTTGAATATTGCACTCACAAGATACAGGCCAATGTGTCATTATTGACCACACACAAACACATATTGGCATATATCTTCAGAAGGGGCTCTAGATGATACATACCAAATTCCGTGCGAATCAGACAAACGGCCTAGGATGTGTTCAATAAAGTAGGTTTTTCAAAAAAAATCATAGTAGAAGTTATGTTTTCTGGCAAAAATAAAAATCAACATAACTATATGATTTGGGGGCACTGAAGGATTCAGAGAAAACTAAAACATTAGTTCTAGCCTGTACGGTTCCAGAATTATTAACAAAAACGTAAATTAGCTTATTATAGCGCCACCTTGTGGCTGATCCCCACAAAATTTGGTATACAGATCATTTTTGGCCAGCTGTAAGTGGATGCCAAATGTCATAATGATTGGCTGTTCAGAATGCAACTTAGCTGCTGAAATTTGATTGGCTAATGGCGGCCATATTTGTCGAATATATAACTTTTTAAGGAAAAGTTAGCACTTGAAAGAAGATGCAAGTCAAATTCCAACTTCCTTAAAGTTGGTTGCAGATTTATGATGTATTTTTAGTTAACACATCCACATCTCCCGATGGAAGATGCATGTCAAATTCCAACTTCCTTAATAAGTCGGTTGTAGAGTTATGATGTGTTTTTCGTTAACACATCCACATCTCCCTATGGGGAGAACTGGACAAAATTTGGGTTGCTTGCAAATTGTGCTTGCTCTATCTGTCTTTAAAATGAATGCCACTTGTTTTGATATTTTGTTATCTAAAGCAATGACATTCAGACATATTAAATGTGGCTGAAATGTGAAAATGTGTTTAGGAGCCACTGTATGTGAAGATGCCGGGGAAAAAAATAATTATTTTGCAATTTAAACTGAATCTGTGAGTATGTCTCCATTAAGATTTTTCAAATCTGTAAAAACCTAATTCAAAGCACCTAGGGCAGCTGATAAACTGCAGGTAATTTTTGTGTTTTGTTGGTTAACAACTACGAAGGGTATTTGTGCCACCAAAAAAAAATGTCACACTCAAGTCAGTTCCTAGCCATATCCATATAGCAACAAATTAAAGGGCACAGCAGATTATGTGCTAATATTAATACAAATTATTACATTTCCTTTAAAATATTTTTTCATTCAAATATTTTTGTTTTCATTAAGATAGACCTGATTATAGTTTTTATGACAAGCAAACATATATATTAGTACACATCCAAATTTTTTGAAGATATATCAGGACTATTAGTATATTTTCCAATTAATAAATAAATTAAAAAACAGCCATGCCCTTTAACACATGCATACATTGTGAATCTTGTGGGATGTCTTTGATTAACGTAAACATCTTCAGTATTATTGAGTTAATAATTAGTTATTTCATTCACACCTCCTAAACAATGTTTATATCTCTTTGTTATTATTTTAAGTTCATTTTTGGTCCACTTCAGTGGGGTTTTAATCTGCATTGTAACTTTCCGTTGTTTTTAATTGTATTATTTTAAAGCAGCAGGAACAAAAACTCTTAAAACAAGAAAGTTACAACAGCCATTCCATCCAAATCCCACCCACGCGGTGCTAGCACTCAGCGGCCAATCAGCTGTGCCGTTCATCCGTCCACCTACCGTAGCGCCGACGCCAGTGAGCGTCAACAAATGCGGCGCACGCGCATTAGACACATAGTGGGAGGAAGGAGAGCAGAGAGAGAGGGAGAAGTTGAACTCACGACACTCCAAAAAACAGCACGAAACACAGTAAAAGACAGTAAACAACACCAAGAGCACTACTGGAGAAATGACACACTGTGAAGTTTAACATATCTGTATGTGACAGGGCTGTACCATACAGATTTTTTGTTTGTTTTAGATATTGGCGAAAAAAATAAAATAAAAAAATAAAGGTTTTAAATTAAGCGTTTGAAGGGTCATTCTATGCAAAAGGTGCCTTTTCTATTTTGTACATTTCTGTATGATTTTAAACATTCAACAGACAAATAATGTATTTTAGTGTTAATGAATTGGATTGTGCAATTTCAAGCTAAATTAAATAATAATGATACAGTATATATCATGATATTTCGCTTGAGAAAGGTAACCAGGTGGACGGTAACAGGGTTGACAATTTTACGGTTTATAATGCCACTTCAAGGTATTTATTAGAGACAATTTAATGCTTAAGTCTACTGATATCTAGTTTAAAATAAAAAAAATAAAAAAAAATTGTTTACTATACATTATCATTGTAACAGAGTTGACAGTTTAAAAAAAGGCAGTGTTCACTTGCTGAAAAAATTATTATGGCATTTTGAGTAGTTTTTTGATTAATGGAACAGCAAGTTATTTTAAAAAGGGATAATTATGATGGTAACAGGGTTGATGCATAACCAACTTCATGTATTTTTAACAAAACACTGTCAACTAAAACAAACTGAGATTTACAAAAAATTCTAAACTTTGTGTGTGTGTGTGTGTGTGTGTGTATGTATATAAACGCAGATGAGCCAAAACATTATGATCACCTGCCTAATATGCTGTTGGTCCTCTGCGTGCCACCAAAACAACACCGACCCACCAAGGCATGGACTCTACAAGAACCCTGAAGTTGTCCTGTGGTATCTGGCACCAAGATATTATTTCCTTCAAGTCCTGTAAGTTGTGTGGTGGAGCCGCCATGGATCAGACTTGTTGGTCCAGCACATCCCACAGATGCTCAATCGGAATGAGATCTGGGGAATTTGGAGGCCAAGGCAGCACCTTGAACACTTCATCATGTTCCTCAAACAATTCCCAAACAATGTGTGCAGTGTGCCAACAGCCATCAGGGAATACCATTGCCATGAAGGGGTGTACCTGGTCTGCAACGATGTTTAGGTAGGTGGCACATGTCAAATTAACGTCCACATGAATGGCCATACCCAGGGTTTCCCGGCAGAACATTGCCCTGAGCATCACACTCCTTCCACCGTCTTGTCGTCTTCCCACAGTGCATCCTGGTGCCATCCCTTCCCCAGGTAAACAGCGCACACGTACACGGCCGTCCACATGATGTAAAAGAAAATGGGGCTCATCGGACCAGGTGACCTTCTTCCACTGATTGTTTGCTTAGCATCTAATCTACCCAGATCTTGACATGTGGCCTCGTTAGGAGATGATCAGCGTTATTCGCGTCACGTGTGAGTGGTCATAATGTTTTGGCTCATCAGTGTATATATTTCTATATATTTTTTTTAGTTAAAAACACAGGAAGAGGGAAGG
This sequence comes from Myxocyprinus asiaticus, assembly GCF_019703515.2. Lineage (NCBI taxonomy): Eukaryota > Metazoa > Chordata > Actinopteri > Cypriniformes > Catostomidae > Myxocyprinus > Myxocyprinus asiaticus. Next base: position 3,965,288 of record NC_059352.1, read on the forward strand.
CCAAATATAGTCATAAAGAAGGAAAAAGAAAGTAATATTTAGAATTTGTTTTATTATTATTTATTTTATTTTAAAAGTTTTTTTTTTTGTTTAATTTTTGTTGATATGTTTCAAAAAATGCCTACTCACTAACACAAAATTATTATTTAATATTTTAAGCAGATATTTATCACTAAAGTCATTATTTACACATGTTCATGAGAGGCACTCAATTTGTGAATGACCCTTACAGCATCTACTGTATCTTTTTCCTCTTTGTGAGATTGACACCATATGTGCATTGCACCATTGTTTGGCAACATCCAGTGTGCCGTTTCTCTTCAAAGAAAACAAAACACTCACATTACTCACAAACACAATAAAGAAAACCTTGAAGCTAATCACAAACAGACTCCCCTCTATCAGTGCAACACACTCAAAAGTGATCCTTTATGGATAATACTATTTTGTTGTTGTTGGAGTTGAAGCCATCTAGTTATGTAGTTTTACTTAGTCTAGAATCACAAAATCAAATTGATTGATGCGTGCACTATCACAGCAGCTCTAATATATCTATAGAAAGCCCTGTTACATACATCTCCACCCTGCATGTTCTTCATGTTAAAGCCATCTTTTCCCTTTTTGCCTTTCTTGTTTTTCTTCTTCTTACAGCAACATTTCTTGATGATGCAGAAGCAGCAGGTGAGGACGAGGAGTGCAGCAACCACGGCGATGGCAATGAGCGCCCAGGGAGGCACTGCAGAGCATCATGAGAAAAGACAGAGAGGTTTATACAGAGAGAATGATGAAGGAGTGCGGTCCCACTAGCCTCCATTCACTGCACAAAAACAAATGTTTTTTGGCAGTTTTATGTCTAGTTTTTTAGTAAAAATATCTAAACACCCTTAAAACAAGAAACAATTACTTGAGAAGCAGAATGGCATAAGATATTAAGGCTTGTTTTCAGAGAAATCTAACCAAATTTGGTGTGGTTTATGCTTTAAACAAGAAAAAACTATTTGCCAATGGGGTAAGAAAAATGAACTAGTTTTCCCTTTGAATCTAGTTTTTTTCTTACCCCATTGGCAAATAGTTTTTTCTTGCTATGAACATAAATGTTACAAAATTTTGTTAGATTTCTCTGAAAACAAGACTTTTTGCTTCTCAACATTCTTAAAACAAGATGAATTTAGTTAAGATATTTTTACTAGAAAACAAGACAAAAATACTCATATTTTGCAGTGTTGATATGCATCCAAATGCAGGAGATGGGAAACGCAAGCTCGTGAGAAAAGATTTTGTATTCCACTACGAATACAAAGTTCACGTTTGGTGACCTCTGAACTTGACATACAGTAAATTCTTTATACACGAATAAGGTGCTGTATTTTCATTCTAAAATATTGTGACCATGGTCCATTTATAAAATAGCCCAAAAACAACTGTGTTTTCAGAATAGCCAGATTTGTTGTGGTCATAAAGATTGAAGTATTCAAAAAGTGTCATTTCAACGTAGCAGGGATAACATTGACTAATAGCCTGCGAGGATCTTTTTGAATAATCATACTGATAAACTACACTGATGAATCATACACAATAAGAATAAGAAGGTGTATTAATAAAGTAAATAGGATCAGTTTTAATTTCCGCTTGAATTTAAAATGTCATTACGTACAAAAATTGTAAAGCAGAATATGGTTGAGTTGCCCTTTGTTGCAATGCACCTCTAGATTGGAAAGAAGGTCAGTTTGGTTAGTTCGGTCAGTTCTCAGAGTACAAAAGACTAGACAATTTGGCCAACATTCAGATCCATAAACATATTCAGTGCTAAATAATGGTGAAAAAGATTTTCTTGATCTAGCGAGAGTGTAATACATCTTTGCAGGACTTACGTGGGATTTTATCGATCTCATTAAGGAACTTGCTTTTGATCTCCTCAAAGACATCATTCTTATTGACCGGTCCCTCAGACTCGGTGGAGTTATCTGCCATCGTGGAGACAGCGGGAGCAGGCGCCATCGTCATAGTATGTGACGGGTGGGTGCCGCCCAGTCCTGTGGGCTCTGGGCCCACCATGGCTTCTGGCTTAGTTTTGAAGAGGTTCCACTTCATGATTTCTGGACTGGCCACTCAAGAACCCTGGAAGAACCAGAAAGTATTTTCAAAATGGTTTGATAATTGATTTGATTTGTGTGCGAGTCTTGAATGGGCTATCCGGCATCAAGTATAGGTGACTTGTCCCATTGATTATTAAAATGTAAAAAAGTGCTGAAGCAGATGGTCTTGCTAATTAAACAAGAGAAGCTACAAGTTGCTGGTTGAACTACAGTAATTGGTCTTTTTGGTTGAAATAGTGAAGCTACAAGTTCTTGATGATTAAGCTGGTTGAACCAGGTGGTTTAAGCTGCAGGTTATTGCCAGTTAAGTTGATTGAACCAGGTGGTCTTTCTGGGTAAACTGGTGAAGTTACAAATTTTTGCTGGTTAAACTAGTTGAACCAGCTAGTCTTTCTGGTTAAAATAGTGAAGCTACACATTAATGATTAAGCTTGAAGAACCAGGTGGACTTGCTGGGTAAACTAGTAAAGCTAACCCTAACCCTAAGCTCTTGCTGGAATTGCTCGCTGGTTAAGCTTTTTGAACCAGGTGATCTTGCTGATTAAACTAGTGAAGCTGCAAGTTCTTGATAGTTAAGTTGGTTGAACCAGGTGGTCTTTCTTGGTAACCGAGTGAAATTACAAATTCTTGCTGGTTAAACTAATTGAACAAGGTGGTCTTTTTGGTTAAAATAGTGAAGCTACAAATTCTTGCTGGTTAAACTAGTTGAACAAGGTGGTCTTTTTGGTTAAAATAGTGAAGCTACAAATTCTAGCTGGTTTAACTGGTTGATCCAGGTGGTCTTGCTAGTTAAACTATTGATGCTACAAGTTCTTGCTGGTTTAAATGGTTGAATCAGGTGGTCTTACTAGTTAAACTATTGATGCTACAAATTCTTGCTGGTTAAACTAGTTGAACAAGGTGGTGTTTTTGGTTAAAATAGTGAAGCTACACCTTGATGATGAAGCTCATTGAACCAGGTGGTCTTGCTGGTTAAACTAATGGAGCTAACCCTAACCCTAACCCTAGTATCTTGCTGAAAGTGCTCTGGTTAAGCTTGTTGAACCATGTGGTATTGCTAGTTAAACTAGTGAAGCTACAAGTTCTTGCTGGTTAAACCAGGTGGTCTTGCTGGTTAATGAAACTACAAATTCTTGCTGGTTAAGCTGGTTGAACCAGTTAGTCTTGCTTGTTTCACTAGTGAAGCTACAAGTTTTTGCTGGTTAAGTTGGTTAAACCAGGTGGTCTTTCTGGTTAAACTAGTGAAGCTACAATACTTGTTGGTTATGCTGGTCAACTAATGTGGTCTTGCTGGTTTAGATGCTTGCGCAGACCAGCACACCAGCATCAAGTTCTTGCTGGTTTAAATGGTTGTATCAGGTGGTCTTGCTAGTTAAACTATTGATGCTACAAATTCTTGCTGGTTAAACTAGTTGAACAAGGTGGTCTTTTTGGTTAAAATAGTGAAGCTACAAATTGATGATTAAGCTCATTGAACCAGGTGGTCTTGCTGGTTAAACTAGTGAAGCTATAAGTTCTTGCTGGATAAACCAGGTGGTCTTGCTGGTTAAATTAATGAAACTACAAATTCTTGCTTGTTAAGCTGGCTGAACCAGTTGGTCTTGCTCGTTTCACTAGTGAAGCTACACGTTTTTGCTGGTTAAGTTGGTTAAACCAGGTGGTCTTACTGGTTTAACTGGTGAAGGTACAAATTCTTGCAGGTTAAGCTGGTTAAACCAGGTGGTCTTACTGGTTAAACTAGTGAAGCTACAATACTTGTTGGTTATGCTGGTCAACTAATGTGGTCTTGCTGGTTTAGATGCTTGTGCAGACCAGCACACCAGCATCAAGTTCTTGCTGGTTTAAATGGTTGAATCAGGTGGTCTTGCTAGTTAAACCATTGATGCTACAAATTCTTGCTTGTTAAGCTGGCTGAACCAGTTGGTCTTGCTCATTTCACTAGTGAAGCTACACGTTTTTGCTGGTTAAGTTGGTTAAACCAGATGGTCTTACTGGTTAAACTAGTGAAGCTACAATAATTGTTGTTTATGCTGGTCAAATAATGTGGTCTTGCTGGTTTAGATGCTTGCGCAGACCAGCACACCAGCATGCTAGCATCTAAACCCACATGCTCATGAGCAGTGCTGGTATTTTCAACAGGAATGTAGGGTCACAATAATCAGTGTAAATAGTCAGTATTCACGTCAACCTAGTCTATCAATATCTGATAACTAAACCATAATAATTTGCATTTTGTAGATGCATAGGCTAAAGTGACTGACTGAGTTGATGATGTTAAGGTGAGATAAGAGATGGCCACAGCTTTTGAAAAACCTCAAACAAAATTTTCACAGCAGATTTATTATCATGATAAGCTTCAAACAAGACTATCTTTTTGAATAGATGACAAAGATGTGCAGCTGAAAAGAAAATAAGGCTAAGACCTTTCTGAATTGACAGGTTCGCTGGACGGCTCTTTTTAATAACGAAATGGATAGCCTTGCATTTAAATAATGAACGGCAGATATAGAGGAGCAGCATCAGAGCTTTAGGCCATTAAAGGAAGCCCTGCGAGAAAAATGATAAACAGTGCACTGCAGGAAACAGCATAGACTATAAACAGGGCAGAACAATATGAGCAGAAAAACAAGAGGCATTCTGTCCCGGGGCATCTGGAGGCCTTAGTGCTTTGGACTTGTTCAGGTTCCATTAATAAAACAGTTTGTATAATGTTCTGAGCTTTGCACCATATTTCGTTTATAAAGACTAAAACTAAATCTAAACCAGTGTCTATATCCACATTGCTAAAGTTCAGCATTTGGGTGAATCTCACAAAAATAATGTGACATTGTGACATTATTTTCATGACAATTGGAGCACACTTTGACCTCACTCCCCTAATTGTCAGCAATCTACTCTATTTGTCAAGTACATTTGTACACATCATGGGGATTATTTGTTGTAAATATTACAAGTTTTCTTTTCTTTTTTTTTTCTACATTACAGTAATGAAGAATTAGCAAAAAACTGAATTTGGGGGAAATGTGCTTATTGTCACATAATGTCAGTATGCAAAAATATTTATTGAATTTATTATTTATTAAAAATAGGCTTCATTTTCTTTATGTAAACATAATTTCATATTTTTGTCATTTGATTTTGGGGTGAAAAATCTTTGAACTCTCCAAACATCTTTGTGGTATTCATTCATTTAGCTGTGCACTTCCAAAAAATACTTGTCCTCCTAATATAAACAACAAGGGAATATATTCTGTCTTTTTCCTGTAACCTCCATCTTCAAAATTGTACATAATATCCGGTGTCACAGTAGATAGCTTCTTACATCCTTGTGAATGAAAAATCCATATTAAGCATGAAATATATGAGGGCAGCTATTCTGGCAGGTTGAACCCTCTGTTAGATGATATTTATAATCACATATCTAATAAATGAAAGAGCTGGACTGTGCAATCAGGAGGAAGCTCTAATATATATGGAGATATATACAGTTGCTCATGAGGAGTGGTTAGGAACTAGAACTTAAGAAAATGAGTTTACAATGAGAATCACCATATGATAGAGGATAATATTTGTATACTTTTCTCACATTGAAGAGAGTCCAAGAAATGACTGGATGTTGGTCAACTATGGTGTCCAGTAAACCTATTACATTTCAGATCACTGTATTTACCATTCTATTAACTCTAAGCCTATCCTTATCAATAAAATAAGTACAACTTTGCTCTGTAAGTCAATAGAAATAGAGGCAATGATGCTAAAACCAAATCCAAACCTGCATTTACAGTATAAAATAATTTTATTTTGTCTTCCATTATCAAATTGTTTTAATAGAATAATTGTACTGAATAAATCAGAGTGATATCTCCAGACTATTTGCTTAATTCCCAGGTGAAACAAGCCAAATTTCCTCAATAAAGCAGGTGGGCAGAGTTGTACTGCTATAACTGTCAAAGAGATAAATATCCTCACAAAATGGGAACAGAAAAAGAGAACAAAACCTAAAAATTAGTCTATTGCGGTCAATATATATTCAAGGAGGTCACACAATTTGGTAACTAACACTTATGATAATTGACCAAGAATGCTAAGTTATCTCAGATACTGAAAATCTCAACTAGCCAATATATTATCTTCCAATTTCTTTCTTAATCTTACAGGATATCAAGATACAATTTTGCCTTCAAGACCATTTTGCTTTAGGTAAAAGTATTTACAGGGATTTTGTGAGTTTACTGATCAGCAAGGTTTTTTCTTCAGTGTCAATAGTAGACGAAATATACAGTATGTAAACTTTATGGTCCTGATCTCTGTCACGGTATTGGTGTCTGTGCTATGCTTGAGAAAAAAAAAACAATCTACGATTGCCTCCCCCCAAGAAACAACCATAAATAACTAATCAATAGGAATCTAAACAAAACCACCTATCAACTCTCATTTTGAATCAGTCACTGGAATAAATAGAATGGGTTTGATTCAAAACCACATCTCGCTTTTCAGAATTCCCATTCATGCCAGCTAGCTTTCAACTAACTATTGTAAATATATGACTCTCAGCATCTAGCCCTCAATACGCGCAAAACCAATCTGCACTATTCAGGTGGTAATCATTGGTGACACCGCCATTTGAGGGGTTTTATTGATTTTCTTGTATTGCCTGAGATCTATCCCCTGTTCACCATTGTTGCAGGGCTCAACTGCTGCGTACGACTGACATTTGCATTCTGTCTGGTTTATTGACAGTCAACATCGTGTCACTAGGTCCATTTCCCAAGAGTAAAGGATATAATGAAAGTGCCCTTTACACGTTCAAATCCAACTAGTCATAAGGGGCATCCCAAAGAACATGGCCATGACTGGATTGAGACCCGTCTATATATTTATCTGTACAGTTTGGTCTCCCATCCACTGCTGAAAAGGCTGTGCATGAAAAATGCAATCTGAATTGCAATCTGAAAAGTTATTTTACAGCTCTGTCTAAATGGGCAACCAAGACAATCAGACAGAAATGGACTATGTGGTCAATCTTCGCCCAGGGTTTCACCCTGATAATGTGTATTTCCGGTGGAGACACACGCTGGATATAGACCTGCATTTGTCTATATCATGTTTGACCTGGAAACAGGCAATTAGAGTTTACTCTTGCGTCTGTTTGGGTAAGAAACTGAGAAAAAATACAATAGGAAATCAATAATGTCAGAGACTTTATCCTCCAAAAGAGGGTATTGAGAAATCTATAGAAAATACTGACCCCATTATTTGCACTAAAGAAAACTGCTTATTCCTTTTTCTTTTCTTTTTTTGCAGAAAGCGGCATTTTGAAACGTCATGTAAATATGAACGCTGTTTCCTTTAGAGAAAGCAGTTTAACACACCTAGATTTCTGCCAGAGAACGTGGCATATGTAGCCATGTAAACACATAAGCGGCTTTTGAATGAGTTTTTGAAAAGTACGCCGGGGGAATCCCGGAGTATGATGTAAGAGGGAAACCTCACTCTGGCAATGCAATGCCATGGCAGGCTACAATGGTAAGGTAAGGAAACAAACATAGCAGCAACTGTGGGTCATCTGGAAATAAAGCGAAGCAACAGAGAACAAAATACAGCGAAGTAGTCCTCAGATGCAATTTTTGTCATTTACTCTAGCATTAAAGGGTAATTATGTTGCTTAAGAGAAACCTGCTTCTTATGGATTGAGCTGCATTAATTAAGGGGTACCTTACAAAGCGATTGTAAATATGAACACTGCTTTCATGTCTCACGATAAAATAATGTCTATTTTAACAAGCTCACTATAACAATTGCCTGAAATTTGTGTAAATGTTGTAATCAGAATATCTTTTCATACAAAATTAATAAGTAATGATTATTTCACAGACATAAAGTGGAATATCCAGTTGACTTACTACTAAGTGCCTTAAACAAAGCATTGAATATCTTTCAAAGATTTTATGTGACTAACTTAGGAATCCTTTGTAAATCAAGTGATTAGATCTTTCTCAAAAAAAGGGCCCAGTGTAACAACCTGGTATCTTGTAAACAGAATTATCTCACTGTGAATTTGGCGACAAGTCGAAAGTTTCCGAAACTGAAATCGGTCTGTGTTTACCAAATTTCAAACCATTGCTCCCCAGTGGCCAAAGCTGGAAGTGCTGTTGAATGTATGGGCACATGTGAGCTCAAGTTTCCAGGTTAAATCTCCACAGAATGTTGCCAAAAGCGAGTAGTTTTTTTTTTTAGTTGTAAATAATGTAATCCAGTCAACAGGAATGCATACTTTATTAAACCAACACCCTAACCCAAACCCCAACCCTAAACTGTCAATGGAGTAAAAATGTAGTTCTAAAGGGAAAAATGCAACTTCCGAATCATGCTCACCATTGTTTAAGTGAACATGATTACTTCCTGGTTTCCATGGGACTAGAACCCGTGTCTCTGAGGCTGCTGATGCATCAGTAGTGCCACAGGGAAAGGTAAACACATCTGAATTGTAAAAATGTCTGTTGGGAGATGGCACTTGTCAGTAATTCAGCAGAATGGGGTCAATGTCAGGGTACCGGAGCACTCATAGCAACATTCAACATGTCGATTTCCCATGTGATCATGTTGTTATAACGACTTGGCTAAGGCTATATACTGGTCTGCTATCTAAACCAGCTTCAAACTAACACAAAATGCCAAAAAACAAAACAGCTTGGACACAATGTATGCAGAAATTCATACTAGTCTTTAGCTATTTTATTTTATCAGAGGGTTACAAAACAACTCTGACTCTCTCTTGAACACATGAAATCCATTTAAGCAAGTAAAGATTGTAACCGATTCTGTTTGTTAGTGCTTTTGTAGAAACCGCCCTTCGTAGGCTTGCTTTGCAAACCATCCAAATGCAACACCATATTCCACATCAAGTTACTTGATCTTTGGGGCACTATACAGGCTTGTCCCACTTCTTAACCTGGGAGTGAATACAAAACTACATCATGCTTAAAACTGAACTAATATTCTGCTCTTGATCAATGATATTGAACTGCATGAAAAATGTTCACATGCTTTGGATAGGGTCAATTGGGGGTAAGGTCTTGCAGAAATGCGAAAGCCCTTACCAGGCAATGGTTCTATCCTCCCTAATGGAACCACCCGTCCAAAACGAGGCGAGCAACAGAACGCTTCACAGGCGAGAACGCATCCTACAATTTCACTCACATCCGTGCAAACTGCAGCAAACCACTGCAGTATAGAGCGCCCACTCTCTCTCGCTCTGTCACATACACACTCTTTCACTCCCCTTCTTTTCTATTAGATACATACCTCCCTCTTTTAACTTCCTTTACTGTACCTCAACATTAATATCTAACACACTTTGTAGTCTTCTCTCTTCTGCGCCTGCATCGCCATTTTTAAACTCTCAATTTGCTTTTATCCCTCCTGTCTTTCTTACTGTCTCTCTCGCTTCTCATTATGGATTCTGCTCACACTCGGCTGATTGCAGTGTGCTACGCCCTGGACTGCAACTGGAGGACAATCTCCACTGATCAGTATGAAAAGTCGTTCCCCCCACGGCACTGGTTCAGCAGCTGAAATGTGAAGGGGGAAACTGTCCAGGTGTGTGCGCTGAAACTTGTCGAGAAGAGAATGATGCAAAGTCTCATGGGACAGCTGTGACAAATTTTTAGATAGTTATACTGGAAAACAAGACAAAAATTGTTTTTGCAGTGCATTGCAAAGGTAATAGTGATACTTGCCTTGGAATAATCAGTTTTTGTGGCACAATTGTTTCCTCAACTCATTTGAGTCTAGAAGATGGAAAATGGTAAATAATAAAACATGAATCTAGATGGATATGAATGAAGTTCCACTGGCCACTGTCCTGTGATCTTGTACAATAGAGATCTGGCACGCAGCAATTGAGCTCATGTCAATACTGATTATCCAGATAAATTATCAACAGCGAGAGACAGAGAGAGAGAGAGAGAGAGAGAGAGAGAGAGAGAGAGAGAGAGAGAGAGAGAGAGAGAGAGAGAGAGAGAGTAAATCATGGAATAAAATACTGACTAGAGTGCAGAGGGAACAGAGCACTGACAACATTGAAGGAGAACAGCTAGTTCGCTGAATACAAACTCAAAAGCGGCACGTTCTCTTGTCACTAGAAGCGATCAACCTATATGAGTTTTTTGCAATGGCCCAAGCCGATAGCTAGAGAGCAGGGCGGATGAAATAACGGCGATATATACAATTAGCAATTGAGTTATTGCAAATGAGACATGCACATAATTGTTTAAATTAAATGAACTCATTAATATTTAACACAATATCCTGTTGCAAAGCAAAGCTGGTCACCAGTATCTGTTGTGTTTTGGATGCTGGTGTTCTCACAAGCCTAACCACTAAGACTTCCTCAGTCAACTACCTTCACAAGAAAGACCAAACTGGTCGACCAGCATCAAGTTTTGCTGGTTAACAACATGGCTATCCTGGTCCACCATCTAGACCAGCACTAACCAGCCAGGACCAGCATAATGGAAATTAATACTGGTCTAAGCAGGTCTTTTCAGCAGGCTAAAGTTAATTCACACACACACACACACACACACACACACACATATACACAAAGTAAACAGAAAATGTTTATTATCCATTGACAAGGCCGTTAGTAGATTTTTTTTGTAACTGACACAAGGGGAAATTACAACTGTTACAACAGGTAATCGGCCAAGTAGACACGGTCATTAACTGTTAATCTCAAAATGACTAAATATTGGCAGATTGGTCTGGCTGTAACAGTAAATCAAAAGTCATTACACTGCAAAAAAAAAAAAAAAAAAATTTTGTCTTATGTTTTCAGTAAAAATATCTAAACATCCTTAAAACAAGAAAAGATTACTTGAAAAGCAAAATGGCGTGAGATATTAAGTCTGATTTTCAGAGAAATCTAACAAAATTTGGTGGAGTTAATGTTTAACACAAGAAAAAACAATTTGCCAATGGGGTAAGAAAAACAAACGTGTTTCCCCTTTAAATCAAGCATTTTTTCTTACCCCATTTCTTTTTGTATGCATAAACATTACTGAACTTTGTTAAATTTCTCTGAAAACAAGACCAAATATCTTATGTTATTTTGCATCTCAAGTAAATTGATCTTGTTTTTAAGAAAGTTAAAATATTTTTACTGCAAAAAAAACACAAAAAAAAAACTATTTGCAGCAAATGAAAAAAGATGTTTTGAATCAGCCTCTCAAAATGGCCAAAAATCAACAGATTAATTGGCCAATATGTGAGTTTATCACTAACTACTAGTGATGACAAATTCTGGTCCAAAATTCCCTATTTAACAGACATTTCCATTATATATACACTGCATTTACTGTAAACACAACAAAAACAATTGAATCAGTATTACACATAATGTAAAGGACATGCCCACAATATCGAAATAGTTACCGCTTCTTTCTGTCATTAAGCCTGTTTACATGCGCACTAATACGCTTATTACACCAATAAGCGGGCTTATTTAAAAAAATCGGACAAAGTAAGAAATCCGCATTCACATGACATTTGAAATAATTGAAACCATGAAGTAAATGCGCACAACATGTGCGCACATTGAATAAGCCAGTAAGAACACCGGTAAAGGTACAGGTTTTCAACGCAAAATCGGGGTAATGGGCAAAAATCTACCCATCTTGATCGGTTTATTCTTACACCGTTTATGACCGTACATCGATAAAGGAACGCCGTTTAATACATTTACAAGACCACACACGTTGTTGGCTAATTGAGAATATTCATTGTAAGAACACCCTCTTTTTGAAACACTACATCAAAGATGTTTTGAATAAATATCTCAAAATGGACAAATATCGGCCAATTCATAAGTCTACCTGATATATTGTTCTTTTACTACAAAACATGAGTGATGTCAAATTCTAGTCTGCTATTCCATAAAATAGGCATTCCCATAAGTGCAATATATACTGCATATCCTTAAACAACAACAAAAACAAATATATGCCTCAATACTTTACATAATACCAACGTATAATAAAACCTCAGTCTCTTGTTTAAGGGAAACCCTCCCTTCATGAATGCAAAAGTGTGTGTGCATTAAGCACTGTGATGGCACTGTGCCATTCACCGACAACATGACCTGGCCACCCCAACCCCACGCCATATGTGGTATGTCACCCCCAATCAAAAGTCTTAACCTATGCAAAATAACAGCCAGACTCTAGACTTCTACGAAACCCGAGATAAGCCAAACCTGAATAACAGTTTTTTAAAAATAAATAAATGGACACTACTTTGGGTGAGTCAATATTAAATTCTAATATTTTCACACACAGCGATGCTCGGTGAAGGCTTTTATATGTCACGAAATACAATAACCCTCAATTATCATCGTAGACATTATAAGAATCATCATGTCAGGCTTTGAAGTGCCTGGAGGATAATATGAATTTCCTGACAATAATCTAACCTACATCCAGCCCAAAAAATGACCTATATAGACTAAAATGTGTGACTCTAGCAGCTCAATTTCATCTAATTAACCCCAAATTTTGTCAAATGTTCTAATTTTAGCTTCACAGAAATGTGAGGTTTCATTGTAAGAAGTGTCTTTATGAATTAACAGTAACCAGATTCAAGTATAATCCGTCAATTTGTCCATCCATCAATCCATTCACAAAAACAGAGGAGTCTTGTATCAATGACACAACTGACCAATCAGAATAAATTTTTGCTGTTTCAAAAGGAAATTGGTACTTTAATTCACCAAAGTGGCATTCAGCTGATCACAAAGTATAGTCAGGACATTACTGATGTAAAAAACAGCATCATCACTATTTGAAAAAAGTCATTTTTGATCAAATCTAGACAGCAGCCATCACTCCAACACCTTATCCTTGAGTAATCATGCTAAATTGATCATTTGGTACTAGAAATCACTTGCCATTATATCAAACACAGCTGAAAGCTATTTGTTTCATTAAATGAAGCTTAACATTGTCTTTGTGTTTGTTTTTGAGCTGCCATAGTATGCAATAGACTGGCATGTCTTAAGGTCAATATTAGGCCAAAAATGGCAAAAAAGAAACAGCTTTCTCTAGAAACTCATCAGTCAATCATTGTTTTGAGGAATCAAGGCTATACAATGCTTGAAATTGCCAAAAAACTGAAGATTTCATACAAAGGTGTACACTACAGTCTTCAAAGTCAAAGGACAACTGGCTCTAACAAGGACAGAAAGAGATGTGGAAGACCAGATGTACAACTAAACAAGAGGATAAGTACATCAGAGTCTCTAGTTTGAGAAATAGACGCCTCACATGTCCTCAGCTGACAGCTTCATTGAATTCTACCCGCTCAACACCAGTTTCATGTACAACAGTAAAGAGAAGACTCAGGGGTGCAGGCCTTATGGGAAGAATTGCAAAGAAAAAGCCACTTTTGAAACAGAAAATCAAAAAGAAAAGGTTAGAGTGGCCAAAGAAACACAGACATTGGACAACAGATAATTGGAAAAGAGTGTTATGGATCTTAACCCCATTGAGCTTTTGTGAGATCATCTAGACTGTAAGGTGCGTGAGAAGTGCCCGACAAGACAGTCACATCTATGGCAAGTGCTACAGGAAGTGTGGGGTGAAATGTCACCTGAGTATCTGGACAAACTGACAGCTAGAATGCCAAAGATCTGCAAAGCTGCACGTGGAGGATTTTTTGATGAGAACTCTTTGAAGTAGTTTAAAAAGTCCTGAACATTTTTTTTTGTAATAGTAGTTTTTCATGTTATTAATGACCTGACTATACTTTGTGATCAGCTGAATGCCACTTTGGTGAATAAAAGTACCAATTTCTTTCCATAAGAGCAAAATCTGTACACTATTCCAAACTTTTGGCCGCCAGTGTAATCCTAATATAAACACTTAATTTAAGCATTTGCTACAAATGTACTTATTATGTACATGTGTTGTTGCATTGTACTTACATTTAAAGTACCTGCATTTAATTATATCTGTAGTTACACTGTTAACCTTACCCCTAAACCTACCCATACCTCAACCTCAGTAACAGCAAATGTGAATCTTGTAAGAATTTTGCAGAACAACATGTAGTTACACACTAAATACATAGTACTCTAAGTGTTTTAATGTTAGTACATAGTAGTTAAAGACACCAAATATAAAGTGGGACCCTATATTGTAATATTTATGTTACCATGATATAAACTAATATCAGGGCAATTTAGGGAATGACAGAGTGTGTATATATATACAAAATAAAAAATTAAACTCAGTATATTTATCAGCAGCAAATCACATTTTTATTACAACACTATTCTACATTCAGTTTCTTTGTGTCACATCTAAAATACTATATTAAAGATGTTTTGAAGTCTGAATCTTTGATAAAAGAGTGTTTTGTAGCTCAAAATGTGTTTAGAATAAAAATAAATTCTAATTCCCAACAGAGAGTGAGACATGCTTTTCTCCCCTACATTGAATTTAGCTGGATTAATTTATATAATTTGTTTAGTTCTGAAGCCCTCCGGGGGTGAATTTTCTGGTTCAGGCAACATATCCGACTGTGATCATAGCGTGAAAACTCAGTTTGAATCTACCTGTGTTTTTCATAAACACAGAGTACATTAAAAAAAAATAAATAAATAAATAAAAAAAAAAAAAAAAGGCTGGGGAGAATCAAATTACTTTGCATTCCTGTTTTTAACACAGAAATCAAAAAGTGGTACTCTGCTGGGGGGAAAAAACAGGTTTGCTGGCCTTAGCTAGCCACCATGATATGCTGATCACTACATATGAACCGGAATATTACCATATTGGATTTTTTCATCATCTGCCAGGGGAAAATGGTAAGTCCAATTGCTTAGAAAGTGATAGCACACCTTTAAACCATGTCATCAGTTTAAATAACTAGAGAAAAATAGTGAAACACTGGAAAAAGCTCTGACATAGCTCCATTTTGAGAGCATGGAAAGAGACATGTCAGTTTGAAATCAAGATGGAGTACAGCGAATTGGATTTCGGAAAGCACAACTGGATCCGCATCTCTGACGTTCTCATTGGTCAACGGATGCCTACGTCAGATGTGTTGTAGTAACACTCCATCGGGAGGTCACAGTGAAAGTACAGTAACAGGAATGGCCATTTTGGTGGGGGATGCCACTAAATTATTGATCATCCTGGTGTGTATTCAGCAAGAAAGCAGTTGCCCATACATATTAAATATATAAAAAAAACACACAAGCTCACTCAGCCTAGAAAATGGTTTAAATATTTAATATCTGCTCAAACAAGACCCTTAAACTACTGCTGGAGTAACGCTGTGACTTTCTATAACACACTGACACACTGTTAAAGTGTTATGCTGGAATTTATCAAAGTAGAATCCAGAGTTGGGCAAAGTTCGGAGATTAAATCGCCACTAGTGTCACCAAATGGAATAGAGCACCATCTTGGTTCTGGAAGTATTTTTCCCATGAATTATTATTATTATATATATATATTTTTTATAGTGATTTCATAAAATCCTTCTTAAAACCAGCTCTGAGGTGAATCACAACATTTCAAACTTTAATATGAAGCAAAATAATATAAAAAAATGGACAAAAAGACAAGAGTACAAGACTGTGTACTTACCGTCTTTAATTGGGGACAACAATCTCATGAAGCATTGCAAATGAAATAATCGAATGTAAAATATAAAACAATTGATTTAAATTTGTTTATTACATATGTATAGAATTTTATAGAAAAATATTCGGATATGTTACACCCGCAGCGCCTGCCATCTCCCCCGAACGCCGCCAGAGGTCGCCATCACCTGAGTTTTAACATTTCACAAACTACATTTCCCATAATCCTCCAGTCAGACATTACTCTTCCACCTGTATCACATTTAACCCTGTCTATTTAAGTTCCCAGTTTCCATGCATACAACGCGAAGTCTTGTTTGCCTAGTCTACAATTCTGAGCGTTATTACTATCATTGATTACCCTGTGTTTGACTCCTGCCTGTTCTCCGAATTCCCCAGCCTTCTTGTGAGTGTTTTGGATTTACTGCCTGTTTAATGGATTACCCCTTTGCCTATCGGACTTTGTTTGCCTTTCTGGACTGCCTATCTGTGTACCGATCCCTTGCCTGCCTTTGTTTTTGCTCTTTGTTTTGTTACTTTGTTTTTACTATTTATTTGCCTTATTAAACTGCACATGGATCTTAACACTACTGCCCCGGCGTCTTCGCTACAGGATATATACAAATTAGTGCTGTCAGTAGATTCAACTTTTTAACTGTGATTCTTCCCTGTCAAAATGCATTTATTTCCTACTTAGGAAAGAAAAGAAAACAATATGTAACAATATAATGCTTTATTAACATTTTACAAACAAAGCCTTCCACAATATAAACATAGAAATGTACAAAAATATCACCAATTCAAGTAACATTAAATGTTTCCTAAAGTCTAAGTGGGAGTTTGACGTATTGAAAGAACTAGTCCGCACATAGATTGCATATTTATTGCAATGGGCATTAAATCTCTTAAAGTCTCGTCCTCCACAATAAAAATCAGCCGGCAGACCATGGATGCTTTGTTACAGCAATCGTAAAGCCACATTTATGATTTGCATCAGATCACAAAGGTTCCGCCCTTCTAACCAGTGTTTATAATGCGTTAATCGCAATTAGGAATAATTAAAATGTTAAACCTTTTAAATTAATCGCTTGCATTAACGTATTAATTTTGACAGCTCTATTACAAATATATAAGTAGTTTGAGATTGTAGGGAGACTCGATTGTGTCATTCATAGTGCATCATGGGAGTGGGCGGTCACTGCAGAGCTCTTTTGGCTCGCTTTGTTCAGTGTGATTTTCTGATTGGTGGATCGTTTCCCTTTAGGATCATGGGTAGTGTAGTTATACACCAGGAAATGTAAGCATAAGCGTAGTTCTAGCAGGAGACTCGCAGCTGTACATCATCACGCCATTATCTAGTTAGCTCCTAGCCAATCACACATCAGCCATTGCTTTAAAAGCCTGCTTTCAATCTACCTCTTTGCTGTTTCAGTGAGCCAACACGGCAAACTCCACCTCCCCACCGCCACCAGTCGAGTCCCGTCCTGCACAGGGGTAGGCTCCTCGCCCCTGTCTCCTATCTCCGGCAGGATCTGACGGTTCGAGTTACAAACTCATCAGGCCGCCAGATGGGGCTTACGCCAAAAGAGAAGATATATTCTATGGTTCAGTATCATTTCATCAAATAAATGCCATGTCAACTTTACCAAGTCTGTGAGAATTATGATACTAAACATGATTTTTAAATAATGAAGTTAAAATAACAACAACTGATGGCTTCAACAGAAGCATATGCCATCAATAACAATATCTGAGCTCACATTAGTTCTGTTTGTTAAAGGTATATAAGTTATTGTTAAATCAATCTGTCAGTGGAGAAAATAAATGTGGTTTTTACTTTCAACAGCAGACAGTTGTGCTCTATTGAAAAAGTAATCTCTGTTTTCACCAGGGGTGGGTAAAAATATTGTTTTTCCGATTAATCGTGATCTTCATTTGAACGATCTCGATATCGATTCTTAAATCCCAAGATCGATCTTTCACTCAATTCGCAACCCTCTACTACAATGATAGGAAATCACTCGCATTTGCAACCAAATTTCACGCTATGCAACTAAAGTGCAACTTTGCCGGCAACTAAGTGGCAACTGGCTGGTAAACGTTTACATTTTACTGACCAGTAATTGTGTAGTTTAGTCATGAAGTATTCAGCAGCGAGATCCCTTCACAGCATGTTGAGACTAAAAGTTGTTCCATGTATGTTCAAAGACGAGATCCACGCAACCCATTTGTCATTGAATAATGTCTCTTTTAATACCCTTTCTGTTCTTTACAGTCAGTTGTTGATCAAAAACAACTACAAAAAAAAAAACAACAACATTTAATTCTAATCATGCATCACACAGATGAGGTAAAGCCATTTGAGTCCTCTCTAGTTAACATGCGCTCATTTAAAGGTGCTGTTTACAGATATGCCGATTTTTTTGTTTTGTTTTGTTAAAGAGACAGTACCGGTTTTGGCATGTGCTCAACAAATCAATGTAAATAATTCAAGATCAAACTCACGGCATTGGTCGAGCCAATAATGCTGTGTCAGGCTGGACAGGCTGCTCATACAAAGAGAGGTTGGAACAATATGAGGGTAAATATTCTGTGTTAAACTTTTCCTTTAAAATCAAATATATTAAAATTCAGGAATTGAACTGGAATTTAAAAGGCTTCCTCAACTCAATTCTGCATGGTGCACAAAACTGGAAAAGTCAGGGAATCTTTTAGATGCTATTTGGCCCACGTTTAATTCTCTATCCCTCTTTCTCTCTCTGCATCACAATGCTTGTGCAAGTAATGCTGCAATGCAGGGGTTTAACCGGAAATTTAAAGCTAGAGGGCGCATCGAGCGGAATGATTCACTCTCTCTGTTACACACACACACACACACACACACACACACACACACACACAGAGTTCATTAACACACAGTTGGTTAGGTAAGCAGTAGTCTGTCAGGTATGGTGTAATGCCGCAATCCATTCATGTTGGATGTATATCTCTGACTTCCAACTAGGGCTGGTCCTAAGATGCGATCTCTGAGGGGGCATTTTGATCTTTAGGATGGGCAAGTAGTTGACTCTTCATCAGTCCGGGTGGATGGTGTCAGAAGTTTCTTGGGGGGGGGGGGGGGTTTACTACATGGAAGCATTCGCTACTTTTTAGCTGACGGAAGTGATGTTTGAAACACACAAGATATGTTGTCGCTTGCTTTAGCACGTTAGCCAAACTTAGTTCAACACTTATATCTCAAATAACGTATATTCACACAGCGTGGGGTGATGGTAAAACATTCAACTCACATTTGCAAGGTGCATAAGACCACCTCGCTAGTTGCCACATTCACCATTAATTACAATTGTTTTGTCAGCTAAGCATTGCTTCCAGGTAACTCCGCCCCTTCCGCTACATAGTGCAAGTTGACACCGTTGAGTGCCGACATTCCACACGCTATTTTGGTTGAAGTAGTACATCATCCAGCCATTTGTAGTAGCCTACTCTTCTTTTTGGTGCATTTATAGTGTGAACATAAAACTCGCTAAGTGACGTAGAATAGTGCAGAAGTACACGAATTGGGCCGCACCTAATGTTTATCGTTCTGCACAAGTTTCCAGTTTGGAAGTCTGACTTCAAGTGGTGTTCTATTGCACTTTTCCAAGTAGAAGGTTGGAAATTCCGATGTTCTGAATTTAATGGAATGCAGAAACACATCCACTGTGGCGTTTTCACTACTCCAGAACGGTTACTACAAAATCAAACACAGAACTGCCACATTCTGCAACGTAATTCATTAAATATGTATTCATAATTTGATCAACTTCATGCTTTAAGTTCAATATGCAGTGCTTGCACCAATATTTGTATCAAATGCCCTTCAAAAAGAGAACTGAATGTTAAAAAACAAGTCAAATGCAGTGCAAGTACACATTTGCATTGTGAGTCATCATCAGGAGGACTGGGTGACATTTGTATTATGCTGAACACTAATTGAATTGGTATGAAAGGCAGAAGAGCTTCATTCATCTCGGCTGCTGGAGTGCTGTGGTTATCGAGAGAATACTCTATTGGGCTGCACCAGATGCACAGCGTTGTCTCTTAATCAAAAAGATTAGAATCGATAACCTTCCGTTTCACTCAAATATTCAGCCACACGATTTTCCTGTTTCTCTTAATAAAGTTGTTGGTAAATACAGTTGTGCTCAAAAGTTTGCATACCCTGGCAGAAATTGTGAAATTTTGGCATTGATTTTGAAAATATGACTGATCATGCAAAAAAAAACTGTCTTTTATTTAAGGATAGTGATCATATGAAGCCATTTATTATCACATAGTTGTTTGGCTCCTTTTTAAATCATAATGATAACAGAAATCACCCAAATGGCCCTGATCAAAAGTTTACATACCCTTGAATGTTTGGCCTTGTTACAGACACACAAGGTGACACACACAGGTTTAAATGGCAATTAAAGGTTAATTTCCCACACCTGTGGCTTTTTAAATTGCAATTAGTGTCTGTGTATAAATAGTCAATGAGTTTGTTAGCTCTCACGTGGATCCACTGAGCAGGCTAGATACTGAGCCATGGGGAGCAGAAAAGAACTGTCAAATGACCTGCATAACAAGGTAATGGAACTTTATAAAGATGGAAAAGGATATAAAAAAATATACAAAGCCTTGAAAATGCCAGTCAGTACTGTTCAATCACTTATTAAGAAGTGGAAAATTCAGGGATCTCTTGATACCAAGCCAAGGTCAGGTAGACCAAGAAAGATTTCAGCCACAACTGCCAGAAGAATTGTTCGGGATACAAAGAAAAACCCACAGGTAACCTCAGAAGAAATACAGGCTGCTCTGGAAAAAGATGGTGTAGTTATTTCCGGGAGCACAATACGACAATACTTGAACAAAAATGAGCTGCATGGTCGAGTTGCCAGAAAGAAGCCTTTACTGCACCAATACTACAAAAAAACCCAGTTACAATATGCCCGACAACACCTTGACACGCCTCACAGCTTCTGGCACACTGTAATTTGGAGTGACGAGACCAAAATAGAGCTTTATGGTCACAACCATAAGCGCTATGTTTGGAGAGGGGTCAACAAGGCCTATAGTGAAAAGAATACCATCCCCACTGTGAAGCATGGTGGTGGCTCACTGATGTTTTGGGGGTGTGTGAGCTCTAAAGGCACAGGGAATCTTGTGACAATTGATGGCAAGATGAATGCAGCATTTTATCAGAAAATACTGGCAGACAATTTGCATTCTTCTGTACGAAAGCTTCACATGGGACGCTCTTGGACTTTCCAGCATGACAATGACCCTAAGCACAAGGCCAAGTTGACCCTCCAGTGGTTACAGCAGAAAAAGGTGAAGGTTCTGGAGTGGCCATCACAGTCTCCTGACCTTAATATCATCGAGCCACTCTGGGAGATCTCAAACGTGCGGTTCATGCAAGACGACCAAAGACTTTGCATGACCTGGAGGCATTTTGCCAAGACGAATGGGCAGCTATACCACCTACAAGAATTTGGGGCCTCATAGACAACTATTACAAAAGGCTGCACGCTGTCATTGATGCTAAAGGGGGCAATACACAGTATTAAGAACTAAGGGTATGCAGACTTTTGAACAGGGGTCATTTCATTTTTTTCTTTGTTGCCATGTTTTGTTTTATGATTGTGCCATTCTGTTATAACCTACAGTTGAATATGAATCCCATAAGAAATAAAAGAAATGTGTTTTGCCTGCTCACTCATGTTTTCTTGAAAAATGGTACATATATTACAAATTCTCCAAGGGTATGCAAACTTTTAAGCACAACTGTAACTGGGTAAATCTAATCAAAATATGTCCAGGTCACATTTCACCCCCAAAATCAAAAGATGAAAAAGGAACATTAGGTATTACATAAAGAAAATAAAGCCTAGGACCAAAAAGATGTTTTTCCAACCTGGTCTCACAGAATAATGCTCCTATACCTACATTTTCACAAAATGATTTTTACGTGGTTCGTTGTACGTATCGCATCCATTCCTGGTGAAATGAACACTAGAGGTGCTACAACTACAATGACTTTTATTCACTTTGACACAAATCATGAGTAAAACGGCAGATTATCAATTCATAACAATTACTTTTAGCCCAGTTCCTCACAAAATGGCATCTTATGACATCTAAACACTTTTACTATAGTGCATGACTCATTTTAATGTTTGCATTACATAACCAACTATATTTACAAGCTTGTTCCAGTGTGATGAAATTGCTCTGCAGTAAAACAATACTGTAATACACTGTTTTTATTTCATTTTATTTAAATCAGCATTAATTAAAGGTAAATACAACCATTATGTATAAAAACCTTACCGTTTTCCTTAGGTCCTCTGTCGTCGAATGTACAAGATCATGTGAGGAGTCTTGGAGTGATTTTAGACTCCTCGTTACTTTTCAATAAGCAGATCAGTGCTGTTGTCAA
Source organism: Myxocyprinus asiaticus (assembly GCF_019703515.2). Classification (NCBI taxonomy): domain Eukaryota; kingdom Metazoa; phylum Chordata; class Actinopteri; order Cypriniformes; family Catostomidae; genus Myxocyprinus; species Myxocyprinus asiaticus. The sequence goes on from NC_059352.1 coordinate 3,987,492, forward strand.
GGGTAGCTTTTTCCACCTGAGATCTATCGCTAAAACAAAACATTTTCTTTCCCATAAAGACTTGGAAATTGTGATCCACTCACTTATTTCATCAAGGTTAGACTATTGTAACTCATTGTACATTGGTCTGCCTCAAACTGCGTTATCCCACCTACAGCTAGTTTTTTATCAGGGTCTAGAAAGAGGGATCACATTTCCCCTGTTTTAGCATCTCTACACTGGCTTCCTGTGAAATTCAGGGTCGATTTTAAAAGTCTGATTTATGTCTACAAGGCATTATCTGGTCTTGCGCCCCAATATATCAGTGACCTTCTCCTCCCTTACTCCCCCACCAGAGCGCTCAGGTCTTCTGATCATGACGTCAGCTTCATCGTTAGCCATTTTTAAATCTTCTTTGAAAACATATTTTTATTCTGTAGCTTTTGAATAGATCCTTGAATAGTTTGAAATGGATAAATACATGATGCTGTATTTAAAGTTTTTTATATATTTTTATTATGTTTTATGTATTTAACTTAATATCAATCTGTCTTTATATCACTCTGTCATTATTTATTTATTTGTTTGATCTGTAAAGCACTTTGGGTCAACTTCTGTTGTTTTTAAATGTGCTAAGGTTGACTTGACCGTTTAAATAATGGGCCTATTTAATTTTTTTCATAGTAAAATAATGACAATGAGATTTTATTGCATTATAGTAATGCAATGTTTTAATATTATATTTACACACTTGGAATGGAAAAATAGAGCGGTCTTTGTTCATTTTTGAATCATGCCAAGATTTATCTCACATGCTTTCACCACTGTGGGTAATAATAACACTCTTCATCACATTGTGACTAGACAGATCAGTCTGAACTCATTTGGTTGTATTAACCACAGGATCAATCATGGAGATTTCTATTCGAATTACTCTACAACATTAAGATTAATGTTAAGAAAATTTCCCTTTTATACATGCTGTTCCAGAAATCCAATGCAAGCATGAATTTATATCTAAATGAAAAGGAAATGACACACTTTTATATATTTGACTGTTTTTTAAACACAAAGAACCCTCAATCTGGGTTCTTCAAACTATCTTAGGTAGTATTTACTCGGAATGGGTTGAGCAGGACCAGTAACAGTGGTGCCGTGACCCGGATGGGAGTGAGGTTTAGGGGGATGTGTGTAATGGTAGCCAGCTGGTAAATGCTGTGCAGTGTGTTTAAACCTCACTCCCCTGGCCCCAAGAGTTGCACTTGTGACTGATGCTAGAGGCTGTAGCCTTCAGCCTCCTTGTTAGCATGCCCACCTCCCATGCCCGAATTCCCGGTTCAAATCCCGCTCCGAATGGGTCGAGCAGGACCGTTCTGCATTTGCCCATGCAAAACTCGCCACCACAATGTCAGTGTGTTACTAGGGCATTGCTAAGTGGTTGCTAGGGTGTTCTGGGTGGTAGCTAGGTGGATTCTGACTGGATCATATCAAAAGAGTCTACCCCCAAACCTTTATGATATTCTGGTCTCTAGATTTGACTTCAAGGAGTATTACAGTATGGGTTCAATACAAGTTAAGCTCAATCGACAGCATTTGTGTCATAATGTTTATTACCATAAAAACATTATTTCGACTCGACACACCTTTTCTTAAAAAAAAGCAACAATTGTGGTTACAGTGAGGCACTTACAACGGAAGTGAATGGGGTACATTTTTGGAGGGTTTAAAGGCAGAAATGTGAAGCTTATAGTTTTAAAAAAGCACTTACATTAATTCTTCTGTTAAAACTCATGTATTATTTGAGTTGTAAAGTTGTTTAAATCAGAGTTTTTATGGTAATTTTGGGTTTTAGGGTTTATGGCGTTACGTCATCATGGCATCAAAGTGGATATAACTTTACACAGAAAATGTTAGTAAGCAATTTTATCACACTAAAATCACATTAACTAGCATGTTGTTTACATCTTGTGGCTATACTTTTGAAAGAGTGAGTATTTTAACCTTTACAGGTTGGCCCCAGGTAAGGTATTATTGAGGTATCATTCATGTCTGTAGTAGAGGTGCACCGATAAATCAGTTTTAATGATTAATCAGTGCAGCTAGTTGCGTTTTGGAACAATCTACTAAAATCTATGCCGATAGTTGTAGATAGTTTTTTATATTCCTTCATGTTTCTCTGTGGCTGGTGCTGGAGGATTCTATTGTTAAAACATCTTGATACTACAGTATAACAGAAACAAGTTGTGTAGTTGTAGTTGTAACAGCAGTGAAGTTGGTGGTTAACAATAGAACAAAATCCCTTGACAGTTTTCTGGAATATTTTATTCTGATTGGTAGAGGTAGACCGATATATAGGTTTTACCGATTAATCGGTGCAGATAGTTGCTTTTGGGAAATGTAAGCGCAGCGTAGTTCTAGCGGGAAGACTAGCAGCTGTACATCATCGCACCATTAGCTAGGTAACTCCTAGCCAATCACATGTAAGCCAATGCTTTATAAGTTTGCTCACAATCCATCACATTGCTGTTTCAGTGTGCTAACACGGCAACCTCCACCACCACACCACCACCAGTTGAGTCCCATCCTGCACGGTGGTAGGCTCCTCACACCTGCCTCCTATCTCTGGCAGGATCTGATGGTTCCGAGTACAACAACTTCGGACCGCCAGACAGGGCTTACGCCAAAGAGAGACAGTACATTCCTGTTTTACATTCATCAAATAAATGTAATCTAAAATTTTACTCAAATCTGCAAGTCTTCCTGATAGAACTATCGGTTATTGCAAAAATCTATGCCGGTAGTTTTTTGTATTCCTTCGTGTTCCACTGTGGCCGGCACTGGAGGATTCTACAGTTAAAACGCCCTGATTCTACAGTATAACAGCGTTCTCTAAAAGGGAAATAAAAACTGGCACCTCGTGGGGATTTGCTGTATCTAAATCATTCATCATTGACAATATTCATCCATATTTTTATCCTCACTTCAATGCATATTTTGTTACTTTGTTTAGATTATCAAGTTTTCTAAATTGAAGAGAGGACATGCAACAAAAAAAAAATCTGAGTACATGGAAACATGCCCCATCAGCACATACATTGTGTCTCCAACTTCATATCTTATGAATGATAATAAATCTTAGTCTTATTAAAGCTCATCTGGTGAAATATATAGATATACAAAACCCTTCATCTGGGGAATATATAGGCTATAAAAAGCTTACTTTGGTAAATAGCCTGCCTTACTATAAAGCATTGTAACAGAGCCAAGTCTCCATCAAAATAAGAGTCCCCAGTGTGTTTCAGGCTTGTTTATAGTTGTTTAAAAGTCCAGAGTTGCGCACCAAATCTAAAAAATTTTCACATTGAGATTTTGATTGAAAATAAACTGCATCTGGAATTGTATTTATTTTGGACTCTTGGGTCTGTGTCCATCATAGTAAGGAAAGAATATTTTTACATTCTATAAATTGATTTTAAATCGATTAATTGGTTATCAGCCTTTTCTACCACTTTAGTTATCGGCTAAATCCACAATCGGTTGACGTCTAGTCTGTAGCACAAACAGGAAGGGTTGCATGCCAAGGTTTTATACTGGGTTAGGGATTTTTTCAAATACCTAATCCTAAAAATGAGCAATTGTAATAGTGATGCTTGCCTTAGCAAACACCACATATACCGTTGCTTTGTTCATTGAATATTGGATGCAGAAAGCAAAGGTAACACTTTATATACAACTACAAAAAAACAACAACAACAAAAAAAAAAATCTGGCCAGTTTGTTGCAGACCCTGTAGGTGTCTGGCTGAGACCCACTGCTTTGCCCGTTGTGTACCAAGAAGTTTTGTGCAGTTACTTTGATTTATGAAGAAAACTTTTTCTAAGAGTACGTCAAACAAATATGCCCTTTGGGGAAAGGTATGCATCATTCTTTCTTTCCTGTGTTGACATATATTTTACTGAAGTTGGAGCGGGGTATCGAAGGGCTTGTCTCTTTTTTTTAAATACCCAATAACATTTTGTTTCATCACAGCAATAAACTATGATTTGCTAATTGTTACTGCTAGTCAGAAGTAGATGATATTAGGGTGAGGGTCGTTCTCATTCTAGAGAGCATTTGATTGGACAAAATGATTGAGTGCAGTATGAGTCATCGGTATTTTTGGTCCATATTCCCAGAAAAGAGAAACTGTACATTTGAAATGCTTACTGTTAAACTTTATCTGCAAAAGTGAAATTTTGTTAACTTTTGGGAAAACTTTAGCATATAGATGAACATGGACTAATAGCCACAAAACTCTTTAAAAAAAACTGTAATGCATGGCCTATAGTTGATAATTGTTTAAATAAAACGGTGGCGACAACAATGTGATAAATCAACAATGTTCTGTTAATATATTATTCGTAATAATTTGGTTTGAAAACACATTTTTTACTCCTGTCATACAGACTAGAATGGTGTTTTCCTCCACCGAAAATTGAGCATTTCGAAAACACTCTCCATTAGTGCATACTTTGTAAAATGATGATTTTAGAAAACTGAAAATTAATTTACTATTAGTGTGAACATCACACGCTGACCTCTTGGCTCAATATGAAGAAAACATTTTTCAAAACTGTGTGTGTTATGGTTGCAGGAAAGTGAGCTGTCGTGTATTTTGTTGATCCATGTTTTTCATGTCTTTTATTTTGAAATTCTAGTTCCTGTTCCCTAGTCATGTGATGGCCTGTTTTCCCTCTATGTTCATGTGTCTTGTTTTCATTGGTTTATTGTTTAATTATTTGTTTAGAGTACTGTTTGTTCATTGGTTTATGTTCTCCCATGTCATGTATTTAACCCTCATGTTTTCCATAGACCATTGTCAAGTATTGTTGAATGTGGATGTGTTTTGTGCTTCATGTTCATGTTCATGTTCATGTTCATGTTCATGTTCATGTTCATGTTTAGTTCCCATTTATATTTAGGGTTATTGGATTTCACATTTGTTAATAAAATTGCACTTGGGTTCATCTTTACTCCATCGTCTTCATCATTGCCAGCATCGTTACAGAATACTTGACCAACTATGAACCCAGCAGTTAAGCTCATATGGCTACGTCAGGGGAATCGTCCCCTGGAGGATTATATAGAGGACTTTTGTGCTCTTTGTAATCCTCTTTTGTGGATTTTAATGTGGTCACCCTCAAGGACATTCTTAGGGTGGGATTAAGTGAGCCAATCTCCTCCTTGATGCCTGGCGGTCGCAGTTCCCTCAGCCTGGCTCAATATAGCAACCTCGCCCTGTAGATCATTGGTTCCACGTTCACTGTAGGGGGGGGGTGTGTATGTCGTGTATTTTGTTGATCCATGTTTTTCATGTCTTTTATTTTGAAATTCTAGTTCCTGTTCCCTAGTCATGTGATATCCTGTTTTCCCTCTATGTTCATGTGTCATGTTTTCATTGGTTTATTGTTTAATTATCTTGTTTAGAGTTCTGTTTGTTCATTGGTTTATGTTCTCCCATGTCACGTATTTAACCCTCATGTTTTCTGTAGTCCATTGTCAAGTATTGTTGAATGTGGATGTATTTTGTGCGTCATAGTCAAGTCTAGTTTTTGTCAAGTTCATGTTTATATTTAGGGTTATTGGATTTCACGTTTGTTAATAAAACTGCACTTGGGTTCATCTTTACTCCATCGTCTTCGTCATTGTCAGCATCGTTACATGAGCAGACAATATATTTTAACATTTTCTTTTCAATATTCTTTGTTATTTGTGATGTATCATTTACTAAAAGAAACCCTCCAGCATGACATCCTCATATCCTGTTCTGTTGAATTGGCGTGTACTGTGACTGCCCCGTTAATGTAGAAAGTGATGTCACTGTGCCTAATCCATTCAGAATTTAGACTTGCTTAGACTCGTAGACTCGAGATACTCGTTTTGCATAATAATGCTTCTTAATTTCTTAATGGAGATGAAAAGACAACAGTCTCATGTCAGAGGACAAAAAGTAATGATGCTTTCATTGAAAGTTATGGGGTCATTCTGAGTGATTTTTCCTATTATCTGACTTGTCATTTTCAGGGTGTTTCACCACCATTGCTCCTGTCAGTTCTGATATCTCAAATAGCTCAAACTGACTGCAGTACAGGCAATCTGAACTCACTGCTGTATTTCCAAACACACTGCAGTGGCACAATAAATCTCATATCACTGATGCCCTTGTCAGAATTTTGGCATGTTGGTGGAAATGTCAAAATGGCACGGTTCACTCTAACGGATGGATGTAGGCAGATTTAAAGTTTGAGTTGCTTTCTCAGTTGAAAATGGTCTCTGCAGAGATTTTTTTTCTCAAGTGCAACAGTCAGTTGAGCTACTGTGCAATCACACACGAACAAGCTTGTAAATGTAGTTGGTTATGTAATGCAAACATTCAAATGTATGGCCTTACAAGTCGTGCACTATAGTAAACGTGTTTAGATGTCATAAGATAGCATTGGAACAGGGTGAAAAGCACAGAAATTTTGATTCTATGAGACTAGGTTGCAAAATTTACTTTGAGCAAATACATGAATATAAAATAAAATGTCTTTCTTCTTGTGCACTACACAGATTTTTGTCCAATCAAATGCTCTCAAGGATGGGAATGTCCCTCCCCCTTTTATCCTTTAGGGCTGCAGTGTAGCAGTACAAACAGATTTCCCTAACCCCTTATCCTGCCCAACTTACTCCACTGGTTGAGCCATAAGTTAACATGGCAGCTGCTCAAACAGAGCAATGCTTTAAAACCGCCACCTACAAATGGCTTATTTATAGTTTTCTCTAATTAACTGGGATAGAAGAAAGTATTTTAAGATCTGAAAAATTACACGCAGTACTTTTATAGCTTAAAGCAGGAAGTATTTCTGTTTATGAACAGGAAACCCCAAAGTCACCAGGGACTCATTGAGAATTCACCACATACTGTGAACAAGTGAGTCAGCAGGCCTTTAGTAAAGCTGTACGTGCAAAATAGTTGCATTACCACAAAGAATGTACACTCAATTTTGGCGATTTGCTCTTTAATGGCTTGTATGGAAGCTACTTTCAGAGAAGTCCGATCTGAGAGCGAGCGAGCACCTGCGGGGGAGTCACGGCCTCACTGTGAGGGAGCGGGTCTCTTTAACGAGGATGTTCTCTACTCTGCAGTGCCTCTCTCTCCCCTGCGAAGGTTAACCAAATTAGGCCAGTCAGAATCTCTGGCCCAAATCCAAACTCTCTACACAGTCCTCTTACACTTTAAAGGGGTCATAGCATGAGGTATCAAATTTTGCTTGATCTGTTGAGATTTTTGTGGCTTTTTATCCATATCTGTTAGGTCTGAGATCATCTATATGCTAGTGTACTTCTAAACGTTGAAAAAAAAAAAAAAAACTTTAAGCAGATATACAGTACTTATTTAAAATGTACAGTCTTTCTCCTCTGGGGAAACAAGCCGAAAATATAAACCAAGTCTCATAGAATGACAATAGCTATATTTCTGCAAAATAATTTTCATGCTGATTTTTGGCATATCGTGGCAGTTTCCTGGTAAAATTAACACTAGAAGCGCTAAACCAGCGGCTTTTATTCCTTTTCACACAAAGCACGAGTAAAACGGGAGATTCTAAGTTAACACTTAATATTCACTTGCGATACAAAGGACCAGAGCATGAGTCCCGAAGAGCACGTTGAGTTGACACGTGAGTCGAAAGTGTCATAGAAGCACCACAAAATGATGTGGTTGAATAGCCAGAACTATCTACATGCCATTTACACATTTCCATAGAACTAAAAATCTAAATGCTTTATAATGATAATAATGTTTTAAATCACAGTAAATTAATCAGGGCTTTTTGGCATAAAATTTGTCATCATACAAAACATACACTGTCTTATTACCTACCCTTATCTTTTGATGGCCAAACTATTATTATTATTTTTTTATATCCGGCTCTTCAGGACCATGTTGTTTGATGGTCAGTTTGTCTTGAATTTGCTATAGAAACGGCATGCTGTTACACACACGTTCATCAATAGTACTTGCCATGTTCGCGATCTGTCACACTGCTGGCGCACACTAATACTAAAGTTACCTTTGGTTTGGGACTACGTATGGGCAAATTAATTTCTGCCACAATGGGTCTCAATAAGGGTTTGTTGCAGTACCATATTTGACCACAGATTTCCATTGGAAAAACTGAGGGGCGCTGTGGAGTTCAGGAGGACAGCAGACTCACTGCCCCACATGCCCCATCAAAACTTAAACTAGGCCTGCTTTTAAATACATATGTCAGTATTTTGAACATATTTAATGGGCAAACAAATGGGATTTTTACTTCAGGAACCCGACTGTTGCGCTCTATAAGGAGGACGTAGGATAGATGCTTTTATGCCTGAACATAAGAAGAACTAACGATTAGAGTAAAACATGGTAAACATCTGTCAAAGCTTGTGCTGTTTCTGGCTGTGTGTAGCACCTACAGATCTGCATGTCCCTAAAACGTTAAAATGAGCAGCTGAAGTTCATTTTTAACAAGACATTTTGTGATGCACATTAAATAGTTTGCGATTCCATCAAAACATAATGCAGCTTTACAAAGATGCTGTTATTGAAGGACGGGGCAGTTAAAAATATATTGGACCCGACAGCAAACACGCAAACACACTGAACAAGTGATTGTGTCAGTCTGCACTGTTTTTCAATAGTTTTTCTGGGTAAACGTGCTAGATGGATGTCTGTTTTTTTCTCCCCAATTTGGAATGCCCAATTCCCAATGCGCTCTAAGTCCTCGTGGTGGCATAGTGACTCAATCTGGGTGGCGGAGGACGAATCTCAGTTGCCTCCGCATCTGAGACCGTCAGTCCGCGCATCTTATCACGTGGCTTGTTGAGCGCGTTACTGCGAAGACCTAGCGCATGTGGAGGCTCGCTTTATCCTCTGCGGCATCCACGCACAACTCACCACACGCCCCACCGAGAGTGAGAACTACACATTATAGCGACCACGAGGAGGTTACCCCATGTGACTCTACCCTCCCAAGCAACCGGGCCAATTTGGTTGCTTAGGAGACCTGGCTGAAGTCACTCAGCACGCCCTGGATTCGAACACGCGACTCTAGGGGTGGTAGTCAGCGTCAATACTCGCTGAGCTACCCAGTGCCCCCTCGGACATCTGTTTTTTAAGCATTCGTGCAAGAGTGCCACATTTAGCAGATGCTGAGTCAAGTTAAAAAGAACTGCATCTTTCAAAAAAGCATATAGAGACACTGGTGTTTTATTTCTATGCGTTGCTATTTGTAGAATATGCTCAGTGTGAACGGCCCCTTACTACATGTGAACTTGAGGTAGTTTACATAGAAGTCTTCAGTGCACAGCAGCAAACTACAGCCCGTTTCATTCTAGGGTCACATTCTAAGGGTGGGAAAATGCTCATGATAAACTAAATTATGACTGTATTTGATGTGAAAACTTTACTAATATTATAAGTTGACCTCAGGAATAAAAAGAAATTAAACAAAATGTATGATATGGCCCCTTTTAACAGATGTTCGCACAAACACACGCACAAAAACATACTTTTGTTTTCCTGTGCACTAAAAACAACAGCTCTTTGGCTGAACTTGACTCAGTCGTGGACAGTGGTTCCATATGTTTGAAATTAGTTTTCTTAACTTAAAATTACTATGTAACCTTAACACAAACTTTTTGTGTAGAAAGAACCTAGTTGAATTGGGTAAACCCAACAAAATCAGACATGTCAATGTAACTCAAATAAATCTCCTTTGTTTCTTTATGTATGAACTAGCGAAAGTGAGTGTTAGCATGCTAAATACATGCTGGTTGGAAGCACTACAGTGTGTAGTTTAGTAACTATGCTTTGGTTAGCACAACAATTGCTGAGCAATCACTTTCATGTGTGACATCTACCTGTCCTCATCGTTAGCTCAAGCTTCACTCTTCACCACAGTGGTAACCCACATAACTCCAACATAACGGAAACTCTTCTAAATCTCCACATAACAAAAAAAAAAAAAAAAAAAAAACCCACTAACAAGTATCGCCCTTTTATATTTACTTTTGCACAAAAACACATTAAATAACACTTAATTTTAACATTTACTCCCCCTATCGAGTCACACGCAAAGCATGCTAGTAACTGGAAATCCCCTGCCCAGTTAACACCACAAATCATTTTATAAGTACTCCCAACTCAAATGGATTAAGTAAAGTTTCATTTAAAAAATTTAAATGGATAGAATGCAATGAAATCCATTTGTGACCAAATTTGAGCAGCAAACATTTGAGTGATAGGGCACCTAAAATAGTTTGAACGTCGGTGTAATGTTTTTCAGTTGAGAGACAAAGCTAAATTTTCCCTGCCCCAAACCAGAGATGAGGATCCAAATGTTCCAAATCTAGGCCAGTTTGAGCGAGTACCCCAGAAAAGGTCTGACCCAGAGAGGAACAAGCTCAGTGACTAATCTCCTGGCATTTGTGCACTCCCCTTCAGCTCCAAATAAACCTGCAGCTGATCATATTCAAAACATTTGTACATTACAAATCACACAGAACTGCTTTCATGTTGCTGCTTTGATTCTGAATGACTGACAAGTTCCTTCTATGTCTGTTTAATTTAACTCATGTTTGCCAGTTTGTGTTCAGGATGACTCAAGAGGACACTTTAATTGCTCAAATGTTGCTCTTTCATAGGTTGTATAAAGAATCAACTTTGTCTCTGAAGTTTCTCTCAATGTGTATGTGTATAGCATAGCTCAGATCATTTGGCCTTGGAAGAACTTGACGAGAAATGTTTGAGCCATTATGGCATAAAAATGAAAACTTCTATCAAGTCAACTAATAAGGGACAAACCCGTTCTATAGGCCCCTAATGACAGAGCACCAGTAGGGGGCAGCAAAGCAGTATAATTAAGTAATACAACACATCTGAATATGAACTTTCTCTCTCTCTCTTCATGGTTCTAACTGGTAATTTGATCATTGCAGCAGTATGTATCATTGATCATTCAATAATGAGTCAACACAAAAGCCAACGCTAAATCTAAATGCAGTGCCAAACATCTCTGCAGTAGACACCACTTTTCAAGAACACAGATTTCACTTTGGAAATGTAGTGGCAATTCAACACAGTACCAAAATTGGTTCTCAGACAAAAGTAAACACAAATCTTGGTAATATCTAACATTGAAATGAACTGTATAAGCCCAACAAAATGCAAAATTATTAACATAAAATGAAGGCTGAATAGAAAACAGGACTATTTTATAAATGATGAAACAATACAAACAAATTTTGTCAAGTGACGGATGAATTTGTAACAAAAAATTGAGTTTAATTGACTGCACAGCCATTGACGTCAACTACGACCAATACAGGAAGCGTTTTTTCCTCCCTTTTAAAGGAATAGTTCACCCAAAAATTAAAATTCACAGATGTGTACAACTCTCTTTCTTCTGCTGAGCACAAAGATTTTTAGAAGAATATTTCAGCTCTGTAGGTCCATACAATGCAAGTGAATGGTGACCAGATCTTTGAAGGTCCAAAAAGTACATGAGGTAGCATAAAAGTAATCCATAAGATTCCAGTGGTTAAATCCATGTATTCTGAAGAGATATGATAAGTGTGGGTTAGAAACAAATCAAAATTGAAATCCATTTTTACTATAAATCTCCACTTTCACTTTCACATCTGAAAGTCACATGTGGCACCTGGTTAGTTTCATCTGAAAGTGAAAGTGCAGATTTTTTGGACCTTCAGATTTCTGGCCACCATTCACTTGCATTGTATGGACCTACACAGCTGAAATATTCTTCTAAAAAATGTTGTTTGTTTGTTTGTGTTCTGCAGAAGAAAAAGTCATACACATCTGGGATGGCATGAGGGTGAGTAAATGATGAGAGAATTTTCCTATTTGGGTGAACTATCCCTTTAATAGTTAATAAGCATATTTATTTTGCTACTCTAATTATGCATGATTATAAGGTTAGTTGAAGGTATTTCTCTGCTGTCTGTGACCCTATCACAACAGACTTTTGACTGGTTTGCAATCCAACTTGCATATACAAACACACATACCCACATAATAACAAACTTGTGCTTATGCAATTACACGGTACTATTTTAAATCATAATCTCTTGTGCTGAATTATGCATAAAACTGCGGAAGGAAATGAGAATAACAAAGTGATTTTAATTAAGTATGGTATATTGTTCATCTAGAAATAAGACCTTCACTTATCATGAAAGCAGTTCTGGTTTCACATCTGATGTGTGCCTAATTAAGTTACATAACTGACGTTTTTTCATTAGCGGTTAAGATGGTAAAGTTGAAGCATTTGGTGCGATGTGAATGTACAATATAGTTCATCTATCAAAAGTGTTTGTGGGTCTCTAGGGACAGTGTTTGATAGCCTCTCGTGTATTGATCAGTTTGTGCAGGGATCAGGACTGTTTGGTTTGCAGTGTCTCATTCACCACATTGGATCTGTAAAGGGGCGTTACACAAATCACAGGTACATTTATAGATCATTCAACAAAAAATTGACCAAAATGTACCATGCTAGGAGACAAGTTTGCAAAATTAAATAATTGGCTCTTATACTGTTATTGTATTAAAGCCAAAATAAATTATTACAATATTATCTGGAAAATATTTACTTTTTATTAAGTTAGGTCAGATTTATGAACCCAAAGAGAGACATTTTCACAACTAATGTCACATTTATATGTTAAGTGCTTTTCACAATAAATATTGTTCCAAAGCAGATATACCGAGAATAGTGAAATACAACCCTTATTTCTTATAAATAAGAAATATTTTTTTCACAACATATACAATTAAACGCAGATTTGGTTTTATTTCTTACGGTTGCCTGTCGATGGAACTATGGGTGTCAATAGAATTAAATAAATCTGAATAATCTCATGATTTTAGAATGAAATGGTAATAATATTAAATATTATAAAAAATCTGAACACATTTTACCTGAAATTTTTGTGGACCCCCTAGCACTGCGTTGCGGCCCCCAGTTTGAAAACCCCTGCCTTGGAGTACCATATAAGAGGGAATCTTACAAAACTTGTCAAGAAAGTCGAATTAAGCAAAAAACACTACAATACAATAACTGAATTAAAATCAGGATGAAGGCTGTAGAACAATGATGTACAGTATAATACTTCACAATTTAAGTAATATATCTTTTTTGCATTAAAGTTATGAGAATGCAATTTTTTCTGTACAATTTAAGTCTTTTTTTCCTAATAAAGTAATGGACGTGAGATTTTGTTCTTTACAATTTAAGTTATATATCTTTTTTCGAATTGAAGTATTAAAAATTTGATTTTTTTCTTTACTATTTAAGTAATATATCTTTATCACACTAAAGTAATGAGAATGCGATTTTTTCTGTACTATTTAAGTCATTTTTTTCCAAATAAAGTAATGAGAGTGGGATTTTTTCTTTACAATTTAGGTAATATATATATTTTTTGCATTAAATTAATGAGAGGGAGATTTCTTTCTGTACAATTTAAGTAATTTTTATTTTTTTTTTTTTGTATTTATTTTATTTATTTTTTTTGCAATAAAGTAATGAGAGGGAGATTTATTTACAGTTTAGGTAATATACCTTTTTTCGCATCAAAAGTATTGAGAATTTAAGTAATATATCTTTTTTATTTTCGCATTGATGTATAAAAAATAAGCTTTTTTTTCTTTACAGTTTAACTAATATATCTTTGTTTTTCACATTGAAGTAATGAGAATATAAATGTTTTTTCTTTACAATTTTTGTAGTATATATATATATATATATATATTATTTTCGCTTAAGGTAATGAGAGTGGGATTTATTTCTTTACAATTTTATATACAGTGGTGGCCAAAAATATTGGTACTCATTAAAAAGAAATCATAAAAATCTAACCTCTAATTGAAAGAGGGGAAATATCTCATTATTAAATAAATATTTTTACGTTGGCCACAATTATTGGCACCCCTAGAAATTCTTATGAGTAAAATATATCTGAAGTATATTCCCATTCATAATTTACTTTTTTTTAGTGCACCTGGGTGACTAGGAACATGAAATTGTTCAGCCATGACTTCCTGTTTCACAGGGGTATAAATATGAGGTAACACACAGGCCAAATTCCCTTAGTCATCAATCACAGTGGGTAAGACTAAAAAATATAGTTCTGATGTGCAGCAAAAGGTTGTTGAGCTTCACAAAATGGGAATTGGCCATTTCCACCATCAGGGCAATAATTAAGAAGTTCCAATCAACTGGCGATCTTACGAATCAGTGTCTATATTGTCTCCACGCACAGTGAGGAGGATGGTTCAAGTGGCCAAAGAATCTCCAAGGATCATAGCTGGAGAACTGCAGAAATTAGTTGGGTCTTGGGGTCAGTAAGTTTAAAAAATATATATCAGACATCACCTACATCACCACAAGTTGTTTGGGAGGGTTTCATGGAAAAAGTATCTGCTTTCAACCAACAACAAACTCAAGCATCTTCAGTTTGCCAGACACTACTGGAACTTCAAATGGGACCGGGTTCTTTGGTCAGATGAAACAAAAAGAGCTTTTTGGCAGCAAACACCAGAGATGAGTTTGGCGCACACAGAGATGAAGTACCACCCAATGCCCATGGTTAAATATGGTGGTGGATCTTTAATGTTGTGGGGCTGTTTTTATGCTGGAGGTCCTGGACATCTTGTTTGGATACATGGCATCATGGACTCTATCAAATACCAACAGATTAAAAAATCAAAACCTGACTGCCTCTGCCAGAAAGCTTAAAATGGGCCCTGGAATGATCTTCCAGCAGGACAATGATCCAAAACACACATCAAAATCAACACAAAAATGGTTCACTGACCACAAAATCAAGGTTCTGCCATGGCCATCCCAGTCCCCTGAACTGAACCCCATAGAAAACCTGTGGGGTGAACTGAAGAGAGTCCACCAACATAGACTTCTGAATTTGAAGGATCTGTAGAGATTCTGTATGGAGGAATGGTCTCAGATTTCTTGCCATGTGTTCTTTAATCTCATTATGCATTATATGAGAAGACTCAGAGCTGTTATCTTGGCAAAGGGAGGTTGCACTATGTATTGAATAAAGGGTGCCAATGATTATGGCCAATGTGTTTTGGAGAAAAATATTTATTTAATAATGAGATATTTCCCCTGTTTCCATTGTTTTACTTCAGTTAAAGGTTAGATTTTTGTGAATTTTTTGAATGAAAGATCAAAAGGATAAACAATGCAGATTTTTTTTTTTTCACAGCCTTCTCTGCTCATATTTACCAAGGGTGCCAATATTTTTGGGCACAACTGTATATATATTTGTATTAAAGCAATGAGAATTAGATTTTTATTTTTTTTATTTGCAGTATGATAATAGGAAATTTGGGAAGGTGTTAAATTGTCATGAAAATAATAATAATAATAATAATAATAAACTTAATGGCCCTAAAAAGAGGCTCAATTTTGAAAGGTTTTCAACAGGTTTTTTGAGATTCACCCATAAAAACTACTGTATGGTACATGAATATGGCAATCGTTCAATACCATGGTATGGCCAGAGAAGTTTTTTTGTAAGGCAAAAGCACACACACACACACACGCACACACAAACACGCACGCGCGCACACGCATACACACACACACACACACGCACAAATACAAATGCTGTTCAGAAATACACTTCAGCCCAGTTTGTCTTTGTCAGAGTTGGCAGTGAAATGTGGAAGAGCTGTCTGAGCAGTATTTGTGTGTGTGTGTGTGTCGGGGGTGGACACACTGCACCAATGCTTGTACAGCAGTCTGCCTGTGCTAGCCTGAAGCACTCTGACCCAAAGTCATCCACCTAGCTATTTGCTAACATTCACACCACATTTTACAGCTCCACTGCTGCACCTGGCAGGTTATTGCTGCTAAATGATGTTATCCTAATGAAAAATGTTGGTTTTATTTGAATAAATACATCATTTGCACCATACAAAAGCATACAAGGATTCTCATATTAGCATAAAACTCCTTGCTAACCGCTACCACTGCCTGCAATGATTTAAATGACAACAGATTTTACTTTTAACACATCAGATTCTTTACAAAACCCATGAACGAAGACAGAAAAGTGCCTTTCAACCAGTTTGACCAGCATAACTGCACTGACATCATCAGGAAGAGATTACTTTCTCCAATAAGAGTCAAGAAAACTGTGATTAGTGACTATCCTGAGGTATCCAGTCCATGCTTTTAAGAGTCCTCCCAAAAAATAAAGCACTAGCAAAACATTTACTATAATATAATGAAATATTTGTGATTTATGTTGCTTACAAAAAACCCCAAAAACAACAACAAGTATTTTGTCAGATACACAGCTAATGGCCGTCAATGAGAGAGGGGTCTGTCTGTGTCCTGCAAGACTACTACAAGTTACGCCCCCTCCAAAAACCCAGCAAAATCCTGAAGTCTTGGAACAGTTGGATGCCACATTCATACACTGTTTGTTGTGTTTATTTGAGTCCCGCAGCAACCATACACCTACACCTATCCATAACTCTACACGTAACCATAACCACAAAGATTTTAAAAATGAATATACCACAAATTAAAAGTTCTTTTGAATTCAATCATACCGCCGTATCTCTAGGTGGTGACAGTGAGGATACATTTTAAGAAAGTAAAGAGGAGAAGAAGCTAGCGGTATGCTAAGCTAAAAGGCTAACCAATTCACTTGTAAGCTAACAAGAGAAAACAGAACAAATTCATGTTTATCTTACCATTTATATCTTTTTTTTATTATTGAACAAGCAGAAATTGTGCAAACACCTTCATATCATTTTAATAATACGATATGCGACATATAATTTAAAAGTTATTCTTTGTCATATTTAAAGCATTAAGACAAAATGAATCATACAGCGATTGCATAGGATTTTAAAAGTCAATAAAATCATGCAGATACGGGTCAGGAGTTTCAGTTAATGTTCACATCAACCATCAGAATGGGGGAAAATGTGATCTCATTGATTTGGAGCGTGGCATGATTGTTGGTGCCAGATGGGCTGGTTTGAGTATTTCTGTAACTGCTGATCTCCTGGGATTTTCACGCAAAAAAATGTCTCTAAAATTTACTCAGAATGGTGCCAAAAACAAAAAACATCCAGTGAGCGGCGGTTCTGTGGGCGAAAACGGCTTGTTGATGAGAGAGGTCAACGGAGAATGGCCAGACTGGTTCGAGCTGACAGAAAGGCTACAGTAACTCAGATAACCACTCTGTGCAATTGTGGTGACCAGAATAGCATCTCAGATTGCACGTCGAACATTGAGCCAGATGGGCTACAACAGCAGAAGACCACGTTGGGCACTTTATTAGGATCATAGTGTTCCTAATAAAGTGCTCAGTGAGTGTACTAACACTTTAAAGATTATTAAAACTGCACCACTGAAAGACGCTTCGCAGAAGAACCAGAAGTGCAGTTGCGCAGTTGTGAGACTTTGCAGTAATTTAATCTATTTTAACACAGAAAGTTAGTGTTGCTACTTTAACTTAGCTACCCTACACAACCTCAATAATTTCCACCCCACTTTCTTTTTAACAGTAAATACTACTGAAACATGTTCTTACTGTACATGTGTTGGCTGTATTCTAGCTTTCACTAAACACTGCAATGACAATCAAATCCATTAGGAAACACAGCAAACCCAAACCAAAGTGCATCCCTTTTGTCATTATGAATAAACATATGTAGTGAGCAGGACAACGGACACGGCTGAGCTCTTGAATCTACAAAGGGAAATAAGGAATTGGTATTGTGCATTGCTCACGCTGAGCACTCAAAGTTTATGAAGTTGATTCAGGAGTGATTGATGTGACAGCAGAGATGTTGTTAAATCAATGCTGCGTTGGAGTTAGAAGAGAAGGGTGGGTTAAGAGATAAAGACAGAGAGATAGAGATAGAGAGAGAGAGAGATGGAACATGATACTCCCGCACCTGTACTACGCAGTTTACAAAGCAGCGGCACAGAACTGTTCAAAAAATGTTTCTGTTCAAACGTTTTCAATCTAGAACGGTTTGTTATCATACAGAATCACTGGGATTTGATCAAGTCAGACTAAGCTTAATTAATAATGAACCTGTGTATTTAAACAGTCTCAGAATCACTTTCTTATTACACCAAACCCATACTGATGTTAAATAGTTGTCGAATATTATGGATTTTAAAATTGCAGATGCCAAATACACACATCTAGAGTGGTAGTATAATATAATATAATATAATATAATATAATACATTTACACAAATTTGTGGTAATTAAATAAACAATTATTTTTCACAACATTTACTGAAAATACTTTAACTTTAAAATTGATAACAAAATAACTTTTGTTAATCAGCCAAGCAGGTATGGTTTACTACAAATGCAGAACATGTATGATTACACACATACTGCATTTGTTGCTAATATTATTCTTATTTTTTTAAATTTTTTTTTACTTAAATAGCTGAGCTTGACTATGCAATCTGCCATCCAATGCTGCAATTGCCTTTTTAAGTTAACTACTGTACATTCTACTGTGCCTTTTATGAAATTGAAGAAGTGAAGATAATAGCCTTTAAGGAAATAAAACAAAATGTAATGTTTATTGGCTGTCCATGTTGATTTGAAGAAGCACCGGGAGACTCTTACACTTTATGTGAATGCATGCCAATTTCAGCAAGACACGATTACAGCAGGCAAAGACCATTCAATTTCATGAGCCATCAACCAAATATCCACCTTTAAAACATATGGCACTCCAGCGAGCGAGAGATATAGAGAAGAGAATAAAGTTTATTTGGGTTCACTTATCTTACTGGTACCACAAATAAACTGGCAAACAGTACAATGTTGAACACGGCATGCACTGCAAAAAATCTGTATTTTTGTCTTGTTTTCCAGTACAAATACTGTATCATACATACTTAAAAACAAGATACATTTCCTTTCTTCACAAATTCTTTACTTACAAATAGTTTTAAGCATAAAGCTAACAAAGCTTGTAAGATTTATGCTTAAAACAAGACAAAATAAAAGTAATTTATAGGGGTGCACGATATAAAATATTTTGGCCGAAACCGATACCGATTTTAACAAAAACCTATAGGCTGATAACGATACCGATAGTTTGCAACTTACCTTATTTCAGAGGCATAATTTTAGGTAGGGATGATAGGGACATGTCCCGATCAACTTTCAGTTAATCGGAAATGTCCAAAACAACATTTGGGCAATTTTACCACACAGAAAATATTTTACATTTATACTATGTTTTAATTTTCTATTAAATGTCCTTAGTATAATTATGAATGTGGAAAGTATTGACCTACCTCTTCCAATGAATGATTCTGCTTTTTCGTCCAGCAAGCGCCCTCTTAAGGAAGACACCTTAAAAATTGAACGAGTGCATCAGAGGTGCAGAATTTTAAAGCTGCACAATGTAAGACTTTTTGGTTTAAAATGAACAAATTGCCATTATTGATTGAGTACATAAACAATCAGTGTTCAAAACAATGTTCTTACATTACTCCGATTCACTATGGTAAGCCTGTAAAAAGTATTTGTATTTTGAGCTGTCGGGTCAGATTTGGCACGAAATCGCTGGCTTATGACCTATTTCCTTGCGTCATTACGTCATGTCCATATACACAAGAAATTAGAATGGCTGTCTCGTTCCCATGTTAACAGTAGATGGCGGTAATGCAATGTTTTAGTTTGCGAGTCGCTGTTAAAAAGAAGAAAGAAACTACAGTTCAGTCACACTCAGTTCAGGACTGTATCGCTGCAGTCTGGATGGATGTTTATCTGTTATCCGTTTGGCGAAGTTGTTTACCTGCTATTATGCTTGGAATTGGATACAGTATGTTGTATGGTAAGGGAATGCTTTTATGAACCGTGGTGGTGTGGTGGCGTAATGGGCGAAAGCACATAACTAGTAATCAGAAGGTTGCTGGTTCAATCCCCACAGCCACCACCATTGTGCCCTTGAGCAAGGCACTTAACTCCAGGTTGCTCCAGGGGTATTGTCCCCGTAATAAGTGCACTGTAAGTTGCTTTGGATAAAAGCATCTGCTAAATGCATAAATATAAATGTAAAATGTAAATTAATCGAGCATTACTCGTGTATTTACCAATCGTGATCCATTGTCAGGGAAGTTATTTTCATGTTTAATAAAGTATATTTTATCCCCATTATTGCTCATTTTATGTTTTTAGTTTAGTGTTATTAGGCCTACAGTTTCTGTCTCTTTTCACAAAAGCGAGTAGGACACTTCGAATGCAGTGATATGTGTGTAGCATGTTTCTTATGGAAAAAGTTTATTCACAACACAAGTTACGCAACGCAAATTACGATTATTCTGACTAGCGCACCATTTAATTCAAGTTCACATATTCATTCGTTTCGTTGTGCAGATGTAAAATGTTCCATAAATGTTGTGGATATATTGATGAATCTAATGTATAAACAGGATGTGTCTGAATGAGGTATTTACCCCATTTTACAGCGGTTAATTTTGCCGGTGTTAGCAAATTCAACTCATGCAGCTCAAGCAGAGAAATGCCCAACATACTGGATTAATGGATTAAATGAATCCATATCTAATATCTTCTTCTATTTACAGAATATCAAGATGTTTCTTCTGTTTATATCTTGCACTGTTAATATCTTGCAGTATAACATTTATCGTCATATTTTCGTCAACAGTATGCTTTAATAAAATCATTTAATAGTCTTCATGATGCGCTTTTTCATCTCGTCTTCGTTATCGTTGACTAAATCAAACAATCATCAACAAACGTTTTCATCATTGATTTCATTGACAAGATTAATAATGTATAAACGTCTTACACTGAACTCGAATCAGCAGTATCATGAGTTTCACCTCTTAAGCTAATAATACAATACAGACATTAATAGTCAATAAAACACTTGAATAATCGTATTAAAATATACTTGTAACTGGTGGTGATTCAGGAGAGTCCGCTGTTCTCTGTGTAAAAGCACTTTGAGTGTAGTGTCAGAAAAGTGTACATTCATTCAAAATACGTAAATAAGAGTGTTCTTTATCTTCGTCAAAGCAAGTAATATATCATTTTTAAATGTTTAATCGTATAACATAATTACTGTATATCAACATGAAACAGCACGTTATGACTCCGGCTCGGAATATCTTCCAGTCATGATCACACACAGGCGATGTCCAGGTAACCTCAAATCATGAGATTCATCCGCCAGATGAGCAGTGCTGAAACACGACTCACGTAAAGTGTTCTTCTGCAAATTGCTTGCAATTTTACGTTTCAACCACAGATGTCACTAGAGAGCACAAAGTTACACAGTGCAGCTTTTAGATGCTGGTATAACTCCCAATAAATGTTTTATTTTGCACACTGGAGAAGAGCATCAGGATTAAAAAATAATGTTTTGTCAATAAAATAAGGCATTTGTGATTAGAAAAAAATCATTAATTGTGGGCTAAGCCTAAAGCCTACTTTGTTCAGGAGGCCTACTTTTTCAGATAAAAACATAAGTACATATAAATAAACAATATGAGAAAAGATTATGTGGGAGTGAGGGGAGTTGGAAAGCAGAAAATGGGGAAAAGGTCAATGTTCCAATGTTCCATTCTCCCCATAATTTGTTCATCTTTTGATGTCATTTTGCACATGAAAATAGTTAATTTAGCCTAGCCTTTGTTTAGATTTCCTTTTTCTATTTTTAATTTTTATGCTGGATAATACATTTTACAGAATGTCACTTTATGCCTCTTTGATATTTTCTCGAGCTAAATCTTGAAAAAGATTACATTTGATTTTGACACATTAACCTTAGGTTTATCGCATATCGCTGCATATTATCCAAATTTTTATCGCATATCACATTTTTCCTCCTAACTGTGCAGTGGCCATGCTTTTTCTTTAGAAATGCTTGAAACAAAAGGCTGATATTTAATATGGAGGGGCAGAGAAATACTGTAAGATATGATACTCGTTATATGAAGTAACACTGTTATTTTGCCTATATTAACAGACTGACTTTCTCGTATTTTCTTAATACCAACATTTTGAATATGATCCTTGCTATACTCAGGGTTGGGAAGGTTACTTTTGAAATGTATTCCACTACAGATTACAGAATACATGCTGTAAAATGTAATTTGTAATGTATTCTGTTACATTACTCAAGGTCAGTAACGTAATCTAAATAATTTGGATTACTTCTTCAGCACTGGTAGATTTTTTCACTTGTTTTGACTATAAAAACTCTGCCAGTACAGTAAGACAAAATACACATGTTAAAAATACATTCTCTGAAAAACATAAATATCTTATGCAGTGTTGTTTCTAAAATCAAACTGATCTTGTTTTAAGGATTTTTAGATATTTTTATAGGAAAACAATACAAAACTTATTATCAAGAATACGATTTTTGCCCTAATATCAAAGGTCTTACTAGAAAAAAAGAAATTATGATCTAACGTGAATTTTCTTGATAAAAAATATGATCGTGCCTGGTAACGTGCATGTAAAATGGCTAGAAATAACATTTTATCTTAGCGTAAAGCTGACAATTTACACAAGGTTTATTTCTATTTCTTCTGCTCCAAACTTACTTCAAACTTACTTCTCTGTCTGCTCGTATGAATGTAACACATCATAAGAAAGTGTTTCACCGCTGTTCAAATGCACTTTGGATCACATCATTTATATGTATAAATGTTTTCCATCTGAAAGGACTAAATATTAAATGAAACAAATGACAATAAAATGCAAAGTAATCTCTTCAGTAATCAAAATACTTTTTGAATGTAACTGTATTCTAATTACAAATGATTTAAATTGTTACTGTAGTGGAATACAGTAACTTATATTTTGTATTTTAAATACGTAATCCCGTTACATGTATTTCGTTAATGCCCAACCCTGCCTATATGTCCCTATCAACTTTCAAACCAAACTTACGCCTTTGCCTTATTTTGATATCAGATCACTGTTTTAATGCTTAAAAATTTACAAAAAGGTTTCCATTGAACATTGGACCTGTTGAACACATGACAGGCCAAAATGTTCAAGATAGCCACAGTGATAAACAAGTGATATACAAGATAAAATGAAAAATAAAAAAGATCAAATAAATGGCTAAATATGATAGCATGATGACTGATATGAAAAAAGTTTATTTTGTACTTCTAAAACATTTTGCCCTTCTGCCCTAAAACACAGCTTTTTAAGGTTTAGTAATCACACAAAGCCATATTGCAATTTCAATCAATCATGCAGAATTAATGGATACTGTATCTCAGAAGTCAAAGTCTGCTGGTTTCAAAGTGTTTTGAATGGTTTCCCTCATCATGTAGCCTAAAGGTTAGTGCCGTTTTCACAACTGTCCATCACAACTGTCCAAAAAAACATTTATGATGTTTTTCCACATTAACGTGAGAACGAGACAGAATCTAAATTAAATATGACACGTTCTTAGGAGTGCCAACCATTCTAGATATTGTGGCTATTATTATTTCTGGATTGTGCATTTGAATTCACAGTTTTTACAAAGTGTGTTACTAATTAATTATAAATTTACCATCGGTTTTTCATATGGCCGTCTTCATGCTTATTGCCGATATGCCGATGGTTTTAACCGATACATCGGTGCATCCCTAGTAATTTACCACTGGGGTAAAAATACACTTGAATGTTTAGGGTTCAATACAAGTTAAGCTCAATTGACAGCATTTGAATTATAATGTTGATTGCAACAGAACATAATTTCAACTAGTTCCTTGTTTATGAAAAAAAAAGAAAAAAAAAAGAAGAAGCAACAATTGTGGTTACAGTAAGGCAAACTATCCAAAAGTTTCAAAAGTAGTTGAACAAAGTTGCAATATTGGATATAACTTTACACTGATAAGATTAGTAAGTGATTTTATGACACTAAAATCATGTTAACGTGAATAATGTTTACATTTTTTGGCCATAATTTTGAAACAGTGAGTATAAATGTTTTTGGGCTGGCCCCATTCACTCCCATTGTAAATGCCTTACAGTAACTATGTTTTTTTTTTAAACAACAGATATGGTAATCAACATTATGCTACAAATGCTGTCAATTGAGCTTAACTTGTGTCTTGTTTTGAGGAAACTTGTGTTAAGGAAATGTGTCTTGGTTAAAAGCATTTATATATATTTTACTAGAAAATAAGACAATACTGATTACCAAATGTTCCCAGTCTCACAGCCCCCACTGGAAAAGAGACGTTCTTTACAATAGCAGCGCATTACGTGTCCGTTGAGTCCTAATACTACGTCATTATTACCCAAGCCCATCCATTACTGTAAAACATAAAAAAGGGACAATGTTCTTCCTAATGTTCTTCTTCAAACATTACCAACCCCTGTACGCCACTACAGGAACAGGATTTATTACTAGAAGGGTGAACGTTTTCACTCCACTGCACAAACTCCACATATAACACTCACACAAGCATGTGTATGTGTGTGAATGTGTCCAATGCGGCGATGCCTCCTCTGTCTCACCTCTGTTTAGAGTAGAGCAAGGTCTACTCTGCATTGAACGAGTGCCGTTATAATGTGGAGCTCTCAAGGATTGACCCAAGCACTTAGCCGAATCGCTGCACACCTCCCCGTCATCTATCCCAGTCTGCATTTCTATTTTCCATCTGACTTACAACATGCTACTCACCCGGTCGCCACCGCAATCAATGAAATTACATCTTAAATTGCCTTTTCCTGTTATCAGGCCTGATGTCTTTGAGCTCCGAGACTGCATTGGCGTTTGTGCGGCAAAGAAGAACAAGAATAAAACACACAATGCTTGACTTTTATTACTGACCTCAGTGCAGTTTAAAGGGATAATTCACACAAGAATGAAACTTTCCAACACTTATGACTTTTTTACCATTAAAGGAATATTCCGGGTTCAATTGAGGTTTGTGTTCATTTGTGGCATAATGTTGATAACCACTGTAAAATTGGATATAACTTTACACAGTAAAGGTTAGTAAGCGATTTTAACACACTAAAATCATGTTAACATGCATATTGTTAACATCTTGTGGCTATGCTTTTAAAACAGTGAGCATCTGAACATTTACGGATTGGCCCCATTGGCTTCCATTGTAAGTGCCTCACTGTTACCCAAATTGTTGCTATTTTTAAAGGAGGGTCAAATTTTTTTTTTTTTTTTTTTTTTTTGTGGTAATCAACATTATGCCACAAATGTTGTCGACTGAGCTTAACTTGTAATGACATTCATGAAACCTTCCCATTGCACAAAGAATCTTTAGACTATAAAAAGGTACATAAAACCAAATTTTTTTGGAACCACTATTTTTAATAGTGCATATGGCAGAATCTTTATTTTTGGGTGAAATACCCCTTTAATTTCTCCTGCCAACTAGTGCCTTTTTATGTCAAAGCAAAGAAATAAGAGAGTATTTATGCTTCACTTCTCCATATGTTCTGCTTCTTCATAGAAAAAAAAACATCAAGCTAATCAAGTTTATAAGATGAAGTTCCTTTGGTAGCTGACAGGACAAGTAAATCTGCGCCTGTTGTAGGCGGAACAGCTCGATCAGCAAAAAAGATGCTCGCCATCAGCAGCTGTACGGCCATAACAAGCTCTCTGTTGGACGGCAACCCTTAATAGTCTGTCCAATGTTACTCTGGAACTTCAATAATTCATTAGTTGTTGCCTAATGAGAATTTGTTGCCATTGCAATTCAGATATATGCAATATAAACCATGAAACTTGACATGACAAAATATAAAAGTACAAAAACAAATGCAACTGAATTGTGTCGTAACACATACCTACAGAGTCAGCAGTGATGTATTAAACTGCATCCTTCAGGTTTCAAGAGATGCATGTTGTGCGGTTACAAATTATGACACACTCAAGTTGTATTCTACGCACATTGGCCACTATTATGTAATGTGATACTGCAGCACTCTCCTGCGCGTAAAAGTTGCACTCACTGACAACGATCTCTCCTCCATGCCACACTGTTTCTTCCCTGAAATTCTGTTATAAAGACTTTAAGACTACATTTAGACTCTTATCTGTGTTAAAAAGCTTTAAAATATTAAAATGCATAGTAGAATTGACATGCCTTACCATAAAGAGGGGATACTGTACTTACCTCTGGATGGTGCGTATCCTCACTGAAGATGTACTGCACCAAGAGGAGGGTGGTGGTGGGGAGAAGGTGGGAGGTCAGAAGAACGAAACTTCGCAGGGCACTTGGAGAGCTTAGGAAAAAAAAAAGAAAAGTGACAATAATCAGGACTTTGCTTTTATCCTCTTCTGGCTTTGTTGGAAATATCAGACCCCAGGCAAACACATACACACATCCCCAGATGTTTTCTATGCACCCCCACGCTCATACACACATACACACGCACACACACACACACAATAGCTCGGATCGGGACAGCTGCAGTGATGCTCTCATGCGCACACACACATTTCTCAGTCTCACACCCTGCAATCGTTGCTCAGCTCCACAGCCTCTGGTGTCCTACTGCTGTATTTGCCGGCACTGGGCTGTCATTGGTTCATGCACTGCTCAATAAAAACTCATCTCCTTTCCAATTGGACGAGGGTTGTGTTTTTTTCATGGTACACTCAGGAAACCCATCCCACCTATTTTGCTTTAAAAACCTCTCTAAGGAGAATGCTGAGCTTTGAAAATCCCCCAGGATGAATAGGAGGAAAAGGGATGGAGTGATGAGAACACGAGAGGGTGGGGGTGAGAGAGAGTGAGAGAGGTGCAGTAATGAACCAATCAATGAACGGCCGGGAGAAGCACTAGAGCCGCTGAGGATTTTGATGTGGGGGTGGGGGGTCTAGGGGACATTCAGAGTCAGACTAAATGTGTTATAACGCAAAAAAAACAAAAAAATAAATAAATAAAAAAAGCTAGAAGTAGCCCAACGATTAGAACAGAATGCAGGTTCTCGTGACACGTTATTAAATGTCCTTTAAGTCCTTTTTTAACTTAACATGGCACCTACAAACGTGGCGCTTCTGCGTGAGAAGCGCATATTGACGTAGAAAAATAACTGAAAAAGCACTGACAGATGCAAAAAACGCGTTTGGAGTGAACAGTCACATGCGTCTTTGGCTGTTGCGTCGCACACCGTGGCTGTTGCGTTTTTGAGAAGTAGTTCAACTTCAAAACGCCGTCAGTTCCAATCCATCTTGTGCCATCCATCTGCTTTTGAACACAAAAACACATAATGCATTAACAGCCCTGTTGCTATGCATTGCGTTTTCATGTCATATCGGAATTACTGTAATTATGTGATGTCAACTAGTAGATTCTACATGGCACTATTCACGTCCTCTCGACCTTGTAAGTTAATCGTTTCTATTGCAACATTTATAACGGCAAAACGCCTTTGTTGTTGATAACAGCAAAATGCTTATCATTACACTTATTCATTAATTCACCTCTATATGTTCTTGCAAAACCATAATAATAATAATAAAAAAAAAAAATGCTCCAGGCATTAATGGCACAAGAAAATGTCATACCAAATAGAAATAGGTGTTGACTGTGTTCCCCATAGATATCTATACGTAGATACCTTATTAGCATCTGTTTCTATGGACCACGATACATTGGCGCGTCCGCCATATTGGATAGGTCAAGAGCCATCTGTCAACACATGAATGTAAATGGACAGATATGGTCTTTTCCAGCCAACTTTCAGAGTATCTCATTTTCCACAAACACTGAGCAATATTTTCCTCATAGTTGTACTCTCAAAGTTCTCCTGTACAGTTGCGCGATTAACAAACGTTTTGCGTATCGGTTTGACAGAATAGTTAAAAAGAATTTATTCAAAAGAGTGATTCCTTCTCACATTACACCAGCAGTTCCAATCCCAAACAATAGTTCACCCGGTCACTACAAGCGATTTCAAATGCTTTGTGAATCGATTCGACCGAACCATTAAAGAGAACCGATTCAACAAGACGATTCGTCTGCGAATTGGACATATTTACATCCCACCATCAACTTCATATTTCAATTCAAGTGTGGGGCTGGTTTGGAGCATCAAAAAGAGACACACATGGCAGCGTATTCGTTGCAGTAGATATGTTCAATAACGCTTCGGTTCTGCTCAGACTCTTTCCCGCTGTGCACCAGCAGCACATAACGTAATGTGCTCCATGTAAATTATTAAAGACTGATGGGACGCACTGTTGAACTCACTCACCAACGGAGCATCTTGTCCACACACTAGAACCTCTTAATAATACCAGTAGTTGACAGTAGCCAAATCTTTCACTGTCAGGCTCACACTATATAATTAACTGTTTTGTATATTTCTCACAAAAATCGATATTAACCCAAGCAGTTCCTTCTAGCAATGCAGCAACCTTCTTTTAGAAAGTGCTGGCTAGGTAGCTATCTACTGTATATGCTGTATCATATTGTAGCTGTATTATATTGAAACAAATCAGCTAAATGATGTCAGTCCCCCACCCCCCTTTAGTCTGTCTCCATTTGCAGCCCAGTGCCTCAATACTAATTAAATGGATTTGATGGAGTCCAATCCGTCAACACCTAAAATCAATGAAATAAAGTCAGGCCTCCAGGCCACTATGCCTGAGTTCTATCTACAGACAGATTTCAAGTTGGTTGAAATTGGAAAAATAGACAGTATACTTAAAGTTACATAGGCACTGGCAGAGATTTAATGTGTCAGTTCAAATGTAATATCTAGTATTTGCTCAATGGAGCCAAAATAGCGTGTCAATGCATTCAAACAACTTGTAGTGTTTAAACCAAACCTATGCTCTAGAGTAGGTCTAAACATGTTTTGATTCTTTGTTTTTATCCCTCCTATTTGTATTTATGTAAGGTAAACAAAGGGAAAGCGTAGTACTTTTTGAAACTGACAATTCATAATCCTACAGTCATATACAATAACACAGGGGTTTTATGAATGTCAAACGGTCATAGGGGCACAAAAGAGAGTATTGAGTCATGATTAGATTTATTATTATTGAGGCAGCAGCAGTCTTCCAGGCTATATGGCAGATGTCCAAGTCATCCTGTTTCTGTGCCTGCAGACCTAACCTTGGCATCTCGCTGGAACAACTCAAACTCAGTGACAGAGCGTCAGATGCATTAAGAAATTTAAAAGTGGATCCAATTCTTAGTTTATATGCATTAAAATATAATGGAGTGCTAGAGTAAAGATGCAAGATTTTACAACATCCTGTGCTTAATTTTATTGGCTTTCCAAAGCCAACAAACTGTAGAAATGTCCTGGTTACTTTCGTAACCTCCATTCCCTGATGGAGGGAATGAGACATTGTGTCGATGTAGTGACACTAGGGGTCACACCTGGGAGCCCCAAACACCTCTGCTTTTTGAAAAAAGGCCAATGGAATTGGCGAGTGGAATTTGCATGCCACTCCCCCGGACATATGGGTATAAAAGGAGCTTGTATGCAACCACTCATTCAGGTTTTGTGCTGAGGAGCCGAGACAAGGTCCCGGCCATTTCAGCAGGTAGTTCAGTGTTGTGGTAAGAGGGACACAATGTCTCTTTCCCTCCATCAGGGAATGGAGGTTATGAAAGTAAACAGGACGTTCCCTATCTGTCACTCACTTGACGTTGTGTCGATTTAGTGACACTAGGGTTCCCTATACAAAACGGCACAACTAGCTGAACTGTGTTACGTGGACTGGCGATGCGAGACGGGCAGACCGCTGTGTGCCTCATAGCCAGCGCAACAGGCCGTCACGTAACCTCCCCCAACACTCTTATGAGCGTCGAATGGTCTTTCGGGAACAAGTCGACTGCCCAACAAATAGGGACAGGCTAGCCCAGCCGTGCCCTTTTTTCCTCTTTTTTCTCCCCAAAAACAGTGGAATTTGTTACCCGACTGGGGGCTGTAAATGTCTACGTCGGGGGTAGGGGGTATCACTGCCAAGGGGAAGACACTGCAGAGACCACACCCCACCCAGTGAAAAAAAGGGGTGGGGGGGTGGGGTGGTATTTTGAGTGTAAATATGTCACATGGTCTTACCGAGTCATGTCAGAAGTATGTCATGTGGAGAAGTCCCATGGTAGATCCTACCCAAGAGGGGGAGGAGTTTCTACAAACATGGTGACCGGGGGCAGAGGGGCCTTGGAAGATGCAGTTTACTGACAGGGAAACGATTCAGCAGATGATATCACATGGGGTCACCTACAGGGAAGAACCACATGTGGAGCACCTACCTCAGTACAGGGCCTAATTAGCACACGTACTGGGCTGGCAGCAAGTTTCTCCACAAACTCGTCTGCCACAGGGCTAAGGAGGAAAGTCATCCAGGGATCACAACCTGTGAACACGACTGGGAGTCAAAAGCACACGACTTCACCTCATGAGAGGGGAAAGGCGCTATGCGCAAGTGGTACACCCGGCCAGCTGTCCCGGAACTTACCTGTTCGGACCTGACAACACACGGAACGAAACCGGTTCAACC
This sequence comes from Myxocyprinus asiaticus, assembly GCF_019703515.2. Lineage (NCBI taxonomy): Eukaryota > Metazoa > Chordata > Actinopteri > Cypriniformes > Catostomidae > Myxocyprinus > Myxocyprinus asiaticus. Next base: position 4,018,060 of record NC_059352.1, read on the forward strand.
CAAGATTATAGAACCTCGCAAAGGTGTTGGGTGTTGCCCAGCCCGCTGCTCTGCAGATGTCTGCCAAAGAGGCGCCAGTGGTCAGGGCCCAGGAGGCTGCTACACTCCTAGTAGAGTCGGCTCATAGCCCTACGGGGGGCGGCACGTCCTTGTCGTGATATGCCATCACGATGGTGTCAACGACCCAGTGGGTGATCCTCTGTTTGGAGACAGTGCTTCCTTTCCGCTGTCCACCAAAGCAGACAAAGAGCTGCTCAGAGCTTCTAAAGCTCTGTGTGTGATCCAAATAGATGCGTAAAGCACGCGCCGGACACAGCAACACCAAGGCTGGGTCTGCCTCCTCCTGCGACAGCGCTTGCAGGTTCACCACTTGATCCCTAAATGAAGTCATGGAACCTTGGGCACATAGCCCGGTCGGGGTCTCAGGATCACGTGAGAGTAACCCGGACCGAACTCCAGGCACGATTCGCTGGCAGAGAACGCCTGCAGGTCCCCTTCCCTCTTGATGGAAGTGAGCGCAGTTGGGAGGGCAGTCTTCAAAGAGAGTGCCTTAAGTTCAACTGACTCCAGAGGCTCAAAGGGAGCACCCCGTAGACCCCGAAGGACTACAGAGAGGTCCCACGAGGGCATGAGGCGTGGTCTGGAGGGATTCAACCTCCTAGCGCCTCTCAGGAACCTGATGATCAAGTCGTGCTTCCCCAAATACTTACCATCCACTGCCTCATGATGTGCCGAAATGGCGGCTACATACACCTTCAAGGTGGAGGGGGACAGCCGCCCCTCCACGCTCTCCTGCAGGAAGGAAAGCACTGATCCGACTGCGCATCTCTGGGGGTCTTCATGTCGGGAAGAACACCACTTAGCGAACAGATGCCACTTCAAGGCATACAAGCGCCTCATAGAGGGAGCCCTAGCCTGAGTGATCATGTCTACCACTGCGGGTGGTAGGCCACTTAGGTCTTCCACGTCCCGTCCAAGGAAACAATCTTGATGCCGGATGCTCGCTAAAATGCGTATTGGCATCAGCATCTTGAACGGGAGTCTGTGCAAGGCCCGGTTCAGTACTCGCAGGTCCAAGATTGGCCGCAACCCACCGCCTTTCTTCGGTATGATGAAGTAGGGGCTGTAAAACCCCTTCTTCATCTCGGCTGGAGGGACAGGCTCTATAGCACCCTTCTGTAGAAGGGTAGCGATCTCCACACGCAGGGTAGCGGTGTTCTCGCCCCTTACCAAGGTGAAGCAGACGGCGCTGAACCTGGGCGGGCACCTGAATCGCGTAGCCGAGTCGGACGGTCCGGGTCAGCCATCGCGAGGGGTTGGAAAGCGTGAGCCACGCGTCCAAACTCCGGGTGAGGGGGACCAAGGGGATAACCATGTCGGTCGTACTGGCGGGTGGGGCCTTGTGGCGGGGTGGAGCCTGAGGCGCCACGTCAAGAGGGCTCGAACCCCGTGGCCATGCTGAGTCCAGAGACATTGAAGCACTTACCTGGCTCCTGACACCCACCATAAGATTGGTTGAGGAGGGGGGAGGAGGAACATTATCCCCGCAGTCCATCAGAACCAAAATGGGATGGTGGACAGTGGTCGTAACGACGGCCGTGTGCACCTGACATGTGACCCAGAGAACAAGGAAACCGCTCTTTTGTTGAACTTTTGGGCACCGCAGCCTCTTGAGCATGCGGTGAAAGATGAAACAAAAGATTCTCCTCCCGGCCCTCCACCGGGGGACGGAGTGGTCTGTTTACCAGCTCTGTAGAAGCGGGTCTCCTCGTCCCTGGGTCGCCCGTCTCAGGGGCACTTCAAAGCCTTCCTAGGGTTCTTGGTGACTGGTTGTGAGGCGGATGGCGTCTGCTTCCTGTGGTGGGCTCCATGCCAGGCCGCGGGGGCGGGCTGCAGCGGAGCCAGTGCTGTTGCTGCAGGAGGATGCCCTTGGCGACGAGCAGATAGGATGCGTGGTTTTGAGCCGCGGCAGGGCAGGATGTGTTGAATGGCCTCCATCTGCTGCTTCACTGCTGAGAACTGCTGGGCAAAGTCCTAGATGGTGTGGCTGAACAGGCCAACCTGGGAGATGGGGGCATCAAGGAACCGTACCAAAGGTGATGTTCCTGGACCACCACGTGATCTTCGTCGCCCGGAGAGCGAGGTTGGTCATCGAGCGCAGTTCCTGCATCAATCCCAGGTCAGAACTACCCTCGTGCAGCTCTTTTAGCGCCTTGGCTTGGTGTACCTGCAGGAGAGCCATGGCGTGCAGGGCGGAGGCGGCTTGTCCAGCGGCACCATAGGCCCTAGCTGTCAGAGACGACATAAACCTACAGGCCCTGGACGGGAGCTTCGGGCTAGTGTTACTACATCGACACAACGTCGAGTGAGTGACAGATAGGGAACTGGGGTTATTTCAAATAATCTATTTACATTTCTAAAAGTAAAACACCCTAAAGGTTTCAAGCTAGATCCAACAAACTTCACTGAAAAAATTATCCATTGGCTAAACAATCAAAACGTATGAAAAAAAAGCATCTACTCGAAAACATACATATTTATAACATTTTTTGCTTCAACACAAAATATTAATAAGAAGGTGAACTTAGAGTGATACATAAAGTAAATGGATAATAGTGAGTTCCTTGAAGTTCTTTGGCTTAAAAATCCATAAAATTAAGATTTTTTAAGTACTACTAACTCAAACAATCAAGTACAGAATTGAGGTTGTGAGCAATACCCATAAGCCCTTTAAGTTTGTTTAGTCAAAAGTAACTTATTGGAGCATTTAAGAATTTATAGATATTTCAGCTCTATAAATTCTTTTTTTATTGAATTTTTTACTGAATAAAATTTTTAATTATTATTATTGATGTTGTTTTATTGTAATTCATTGTTTTGTGTAAAGTCACCATTAGGGTGATTAGTGTTCCCTTTGGTGAAGTGGGATCATGTTCAATTCATGAAATTTTATCCTAGTGCATATGAATATGCATAGCTGTAGTATTGCTTTATGTGCATTTCTTTGGGGAATCAATTGTTTAAAGGATTAGTTCATCCAAAAATGAAAATTCAGTCATTGTTTACTCACCCATGTGTTGTTATAACCCTATATGACTTTGTCTTTTTCTTAACACAAAGGGAGAAATTGTGAAAAAATGTTGTGCTCAGTGATGTCATACAGTGGCAGTTTATGGTGACCACCTCTTCAAGCTTCAAAAGAACACAAAAGTATAATTCAGAACTCTAATAAATTATTCCATGAGACTCATGATTTTTATGAAAGCATTCGATAAGGTTTGGTGCGAAACAAACCGAAATCGAATGTATTATTTAGTGAAAATTTTCACCGTTGATCTCCTGTGCACGTTCACTATAGGGCACGAGAGCAACATTTCATGCAGCGCCCTCACGACATTGGGCCGTTCAAGCAAAAACGAATTTTATCTAAGGTCCTCCACAGCAATAATGACAACAGAACACAACACAGCTGCACACAAAACAGAGAACAGAACTTACTAAACATGTCTGAAGAGTTTGTAGTCAAAGAATTGATGCATTTCTATGCCCAGCCTTATTTTTTTGTTTTTTTGTTTGTTTAAACCAAAATGTCCCATTAATGTATTTGTGTTGAATTTTCTCATTGAGTTTTGTGCTTTCAGATTCATTTGAGGGCTGGATGCTTCTCTATATCATCAAATCTCATTGGAATCATTTGTTTGTCCAGCTGCGATGACACAATGGTGATGTAGCCAGAATGACAAGCACCATAAGCACGATACAATACATCCTGCTCTATCAATCATCTTTGTTTGGAATGCTGCATATGTTATCAGATTACAGTATACCATAGATGGATTGCTTGGGGAACTTGTTTTTGCATTTACAAAGTTTTGCATGTTAAAGGTCAGAATATTTAAGGTGACCTTTAATGGTAAGCAGAATAGAACTTGGGAAATACAAATGTCTATAAATCAAATGTGTAATTTAATTATATTAATGAGTAGCATTATAGGCTGAATTCAGGGTTTGAATGTTATTTTCGTTTTAGCAGCAGATGTTTTGTGAGCCAGGGGTTAACTATATATATATATATATATATATATATATATATATATATATATATATATATAAAAGTTTAGAGTAATGTACAGATTTTGGTCTTATAGAAAGAAATTTGTACTTTTATTCACCAAAGTGGCATTCAACTGATCAGGAAATTAATAATGTGAAAAATTACTATTACAATAAAAAAAAAAAGAAAGAAAGAAAAAAAAAAATAATTTAGAACTTCTTAAACTACTTCAAAGAAGTCAGTTCCAGACTTGTCCAGATACTCAGGTGACATTTCACCCCACACTTCCTGTAGCACTTGCCATAGATGTGTCTGTCTTGTCGGGCACTTCTCACGCACTTTACAGTCTAGCTGATCCCACAAAAGCTCAATGGGGTTAAGATCCATAACACTCTTTTCCAATTATCTGTTGTCCAGTGTCTGTGTTTCTTTGCCCACTCTAACCTTTTCTTTTTGTTTTTCTGTTTCAAAAGTGGCTTTTTCTTTGCAATTCTTCCCATAAGTCCTGCACCTCTGAGTCTTCTCTTTACTGTTGTACATGAAACTGGTGTTGAGCGGGTAGAATTCAATGAAGCTGTCAGCTGAGGACATGTGAGGCGTCTATTTCTCAAACTAGAGACTCTGATGTACTTATCCTCTTGTTTAGTTGTACATCTGGTCTTCCACATCTCTTTCTGTCCTTGTTAGAGCCAGTTGTCCTTTGTCTTTGAAGACTGTAGTGTACACCTTTGTATAAAATCTTCAGTTTTTGGGCAATTTCAAGCATTGTATAGTCTTCATTCCTCAAAACAATGATTGACTGATGAGTTTCTAGAGAAAGCTGTTTCTTTTTTGCCATTTTTGACCTAATATTGACCTAATATTGACCTTAAGACATGCATGAAACAAATAGCTTTCAGCAGTGTTTGATATAATGGCAAGTGATTTTCTAGTACCAAAACATCAATTTAGCATGATTACTCAAGGATAAGGTGTTGGAGTGATGGCTGCTGTCTAGATTTGATCAAAAATGACTTTTTTCAAATAGTGATGGTGCTGTTTTTTACATCAGTAATGTCCTGACTATACTTTGTGATCACTTGAATGCCACTTTGGTGAATTAAAGTACCAATTTATTTCCATAAGAGCATATTATCTCTGTATATTAAATCTGTATATTATTCCAAACCTTTGGCTGTAAGTGTGTATCTATCTATCTATCTATATATATATATATATATATATATATATATATATATATATATAAATACACACACAGAACATTGGACCCTTTTCACACTTCTGTGTTTTGGAACACGGAAGTAAAGGATTTCAGGGTAAACTTTTAAAGCAGTGAATGGGAGACCGCATCAAATAAGATTTTTGCTTCCCTATTTGCATCATCATAAAAAGAAAAACGGGACTATTATGTCACCACAACTTTTCAAATGAAAATAAAATAGAGAGCAATGGATTATGACAGTCAGAAAAGAAATGGCAAATTTACTGTCAATCCTTCATCAGCTGTATTAGAATCCTCATCACATCTGTGGTAACTAGTTTTTTTAAACTAAATCCAGGGTAGTAAAATACAAAGTACATTGTTATAAATTGACACTAAATAATTAAAACATTTAAAATATAAAAAAGTTTGCTAGATTTAGTGCAGAGGCATCATCGCAGTCTTAGAAAATGGTCCTGGTGCATGCGCCTCAACTGACAGGCTATGTTTGTATCTAAAAGGTGATTGGCTCTTTTACCTGTAAGGCGGGACTACATTTTTTACAACCGCCATGTTGGATGTTTGAGTTCCTCACATTAATTTTAATACAAGTGCTCCGTCTCGGGCTAATCAGTCTTTGGTAGTAGGCTTGCCCCCTTTGTGGAAATTGTCAACTATGTTATAGTATCAAAAAGGTGTTTAATGATTAAAGGTGCTGCAAGAGATTTTTTTTTCATGGAAAGATACGCAAAAAATTTTTCAGAGAGATTACTGAAATAAGTGTTGTAAGATATCTCACCTGTCTCTGTAACAGCTCTAGACTCTTTAAACAACAAACAAAAATGTGTCCGTGGACAATGACGCTTTCTGCCTGTCAATCATTTTGCATGTTCTCATAGTGTTGTAGTTTCAGCGAATTATTGAGACTTACTGCCGTTTTTAAGCCATGTTGTTCATAACAGTTGTCAGTTGAGGGCGCTATTTTGCTGTTGTTGTTTTTAACAACCGTTTCTGCAGATGTTGGACTCAATAAAGCTCATTTGAGTTTTGGAAAGAAGCTAAATCAACAGCTTAGTCTCGTGGAAGTAGAACAGCTAAAATGACTTACAGCACCTTTAAGCTTTGCAACTAGTAGATATATTACATTGAAGAAATATATGAACTTAAACCAATAGTTGTTTTATTGAGAAAACACTGTTTTTGTACTTTTTTTGTTGACATGAAATGGACCCCCAATTATAGAATGAGCCGTATGTCTGTGTTTGAAGCTAAATTCAAGTCAGCTGGTCAGTTAAAGGTAAATAAGGGGTTTATTCAGTAAAGGTGCTGCCATCTACCGTCCAAAATGAACCAAATGTCCCCACAAGGACAGTAAAACCTGAGATCACCTACGTTGTGAGGACCACTGGGAAATAACATATTAAATGATGTTTTTTTGAAAATGTAAAAATGCAAAAAGGTTTCTTTGAGGGTTAGGTTTAGGGGTAGGGGTAGGGTTAGGGGATAGAATCTATAGTTTGTATAGTATAAAAATCATTACGTTTATGGAGAGTCCTCATAAGGATAGCTAAACAAACATGTGTGTGTGTGTGTGTGTATGTGTGAGAGAGAGAGAGTGTGTGTGTGTGTGTATGTGTGAGAGATAGTGTGTGTGTGTGTGTGAGAGTGTGTGTGTGTGTGTGTGTGAGAGAGAGAGTTTGTGTGTGAGAGAGAGTGTGTGAGAGTGTGTGTGTGTGTAAGAGAGAGACCTTCAGTAACCCGTCTGCTCTCAGCCGAGTTTCCGCTGAATGAGAAGGTGTCTGTACAAAGTCTGCGTCAGAGTATGAAATAATTTCCATACGTCACCCTATTCAGTCTGCAAGGGTTTGCTGCATACACCTTTCAGGGTCACTTGGCCTTTTAATTTTCTTTTTTGTTATTTACATTTTTTATTGTTTCCAACAAAGACTAGAATAGATTTAACCACAGAATTATCCATACGGGATCAACTTATAACCCAATAAACACATCAGTAAAAAATTTCCCATTTCCTGCCATACATTGCCAGATTACCCAGCCGTCTGGTAGTCATCTCCTCAAATGCTGCCACTTTACCCAACTCGGTGCACCACTCACAAAATGAGGGAGCATCAGTTGACTTCCATCCCCTAAGAATTAACTGTCTGCCAATAATCACGCTGGTTAGGACCCAGCTTTTTATATATTTATCTCCTATATTCAGGACCGCCCCATCACCCAAAATACAAAGTCTGGGGTTAAAATGAAAATTGAGTGTCCACCACGTCACACACAAAGCTCTGGACCCTCAACCAAGATTACTGGATTTTAACACATCCCCAAAAAACATGGGTTGTGTCCTCGTCTTCTGACTGACATTGCCAGCAGGTGGGTGTGTCCTTAAGACCTAGCCTATACAGTCTAGAGGGGGTCCAATAGAATCGATGCAAAATCTTAAATTGCGTCAGGCACACCCTTACATCTCTAGATGTAGACTTGACGTTTTTTAGAATCAAAGCCCACATTCCCTCCTCCAATACCAAGTTTAAATCTTTCTCCCATAATCTCTTGAAAGAAGTTAAAGCTCCGACCCTGACTCTGAATTAGCAGGGAGTAATACACTGATGCCTCATGACCTCCAAAGGCAGTAATCACCACTTCCAGAGTATCTGCCGCTTTAGGAGGGTGTATGCTACCCCCAAAAATAGTACAGATCAGGTGGCGCAGCTGTAAATGTTGAACCATATTTTCAAAAGATCTCAACACTCCACTCTCAGGCCTTTTAATTTTCTTAAAGGAATGTTCTGGGTTTAATACAAGCTAATCAGCATCTGTGGCATGCTGTTGATTACATACAATTTTGAACAGACAAACAAAAATCACATCAACAATAATGCACTTACTGTACAATGTAAGTCTATGGGGCAAGACATTCCTGACAGTTTAAAGCAAAAATAAGCAGCTCAAGTGCTTATATTAATAGTTCCTTACAATATTATGTAATTTGAGCTGTAAAATTTAATTTGTAAATTGTTCTTTTAAGTGTGGGACTACTTTTCTAGTCATTTGTACTCTTGCCCCATTGACTTCTATAGTAGGTGCATTACAGTAAACAAGAGTTTTGATGTTTTTACAAATAGAGGCAAAGGTCACATGTATTTTTTATCTGGTAATTGACAGCATGTCACAGATGTTGTCAACAGAGGTTAACACGTATTATTTGCATTATGAAAATATGACAAAAGACAATCTGGGTGAAAGGCTCTAGTTTAATTTAACACACACTGGATGGTCCTGTTGGTTTGGTTGGGACGTGATCTAAGTTACATCATCGGACACAGTCAGGAGCAAGTATATGCTATTAAATATAATAAAGGACCAAAATGTCTATTTTTATATATTTTTATTTCATATGTACAGTACAGGATTTTTTTTCATCAGCAAAAGACGTCTTCACAATCCTACAAATGGAAAAGAAAAAGCAAAGTCATGACATTTTTACATCTTTTAATGGTTTGTAGCAACTTGGCACATTAACATGGAATTCAATTGATGTGCGGTTATTTTACATGTCTCATCCAATCAGATTTTAAAGCAGAAACTATTCGTTTTATAAACAATACTGTAGAATCTTCCAAAGCGTGCAAGTTCTCACCTTTAGTGAGGGATTCCACATTCTGCTGTTTCTAATCTGGGACTAGAGTTCATGGAGAGAGGAAGAAACAAGGAACAGGTGTCAGAACAGCCTGAAATAATTTTAACATCCGAGTGACACAAACTCAAACTGCAGGGTGAGCTTTAGCAACACAAGCCCGATTTTACTGCATCACCTTTTGTTCTGACAACACAATTTACTACTACTCTGAATACATTCTCCCCAAAATCAAAAGTAAAAAATAAATAAAGGTAAATTATATTTAGCATAAAGAAAATGAAGCCTCTTATAAAACAAATATGGTTTTTGCAATGTGGTATTTTTTATGACAGTTAAGCACGTTACTGTAATGACTGCAGGCATTTTATGTTTGTATTTGTCTGTTGTTTTTTTTTTTTTTGTTGTTGTTGTAATCCTCATTATTAATGGTGATTCTTATTACTGTAATTTTTAAACTATTGTAATACAATGCTTTTTATTTGCCAGTATAGACTGCGGCAGAGCTTATATGAATTTTCCCTAATAAAATTATATTATTTGAGCTGTAAATTTGTAAGTTGTCCTTTAAGTGTGGGACTACTTTTCTAGTAGTTTCTTCTCACGCTGCATATACTTCTATTGTAAGTGCATTGCAATAAACAAGAGTTTTGCTTGTTTTTACAAACTGAGAGACGAGTCAAATGTATTTTTTATCTGGTCACTGACAGCATGTCTCAGATGTTGTCAATGGATGTTAACACGTTGAACTCTGAACATTTGTTTAAATGTTAAACTGGGTTTCGGTGCTCAGGCATTATTAAAAAATGACAATTTTTATTTGCCAGTATAAATTACGGCAAAATAACAAAAATAAACAAGATGTAAAAATGCTTTACTAATATATTTTATTTAAATTGTATTTTTTTGTAAAATTTTTGTCTTGCATTAATGAGAGATTGGGGGATTGCTTAATTGTCTTTTTTTTTAATTGCTTAACTGTTAAAATTGTTAAAAAAAAAAAAAAAATTCAAATTGCTGTACTACAAAAAATAGGCTTGATTTATTGTATGCAAAACATAATTTCTTATTTATTTATTTATTTTGTGGTGAAATATGACCTTGGCACTTTTCTGAATATTAACCCATAAATTATATTAAAAAAATTATAATTTATTATTATTATTTTATTTTTTGCCATTGCATAATTTAATAATAAAGAAAATAATCCCAATTCAATCTGCTTGTTCAGACATGCATTAAATTGAGTTTAAAACCAATTTAAAAAGTATTTCATCATTATTTTTTTTTCGCCTTACAATAATGGGAACTCTGGTTTTTGCCTTGTTTGGTGAAAAAACGAGCTTAACTGTCATGAAAGTAAAGTGACAATGCAAAAAATCTTTGCGGTCTTAAAAATAGGCTTTATTTTGTCAATGCAAAATTTCTATTTTTATAATTAGAATAATCATAAATAATGATTTTTATTTATTTATACTGTTTCTAGGGTAAAATATGGCCTGGACAGGTTTTGTGCATCACACAAAAATTCTATAGATTTTTTACCAACAAAGAAAATCCCCTCTATTGAATTCAAGTGTTTTGCATTCAGTTGAGTTCCTCTCACAACAGGATCATTAATTGTTTTAGAGTATATATAGCCAAGTTTTACTGGAGACGTGACTCATCAGTGTCTAATGGGAGATGAGTCAGGGAGATGTAATTTTGTTTCTCCAGCGGTACACGTATAGAGTCATAACACAGCATTAATTTATGGGGAATTGCCGCTCGAACGCTTCCAGCAGCAGGGGCCGCACTCTCCGAATTTCCCCCATGTAAGGTCAAGCTTGGGGGAAGACAGATGTCTTGTCAAGACCCAAATAGATGAACAACTAAATAGCTTTTGGGACCATCTCGCGTTATGAGAAATGCTCACTCTGTAATGGTTGAATATTATGAAATTGGTGTGATCTCATCTTTGGTTATTTTTGTAATACATTATTCTTGACCAAAATGTCATACATGAATGTGGCTAAAAATAGAAACTGACCTGTATGAATGTGGCTGTTGAAATTATTTCTTGTCGGCATCAGCAATCACAGGCTCTGTGAAGAGAAAACAAAACCAGAATGCAATTAAGTCCAGTAACTTTAAGACAACAAAAACTGCAGAGGTCAAATTTAACCCTAAAATTAAGAGAAAAATAAGAAATTATATTCTGCATAAAGAAAATAAAGATTTTTTTGCATTGTGACATTATTTTCATGACAATTATGCAAATTCCCTTCATTACCGCAGTGCATCTGGATGTTTTTTCTTTTTTTAGTTTGTTTGTGATTTTACAATATTCTCATTTGATTCTCAATCTGTAATACAGTAATAAAATCATCCTTTTATACACAATACTTTAATATAAGCATACATTTCAATTATATTTACAACATAAAGGCTGTAAAACAAATACTGCCATGGTACATAAATATTTTAAATAATCTGTAAATGTTTTTATGCATTACAGTAATTGTCATTAAAATAATCTCACAATGCACAAAAACCGATTTAAGGAGCGGTCCTTAAATAAGTCCTAAATATCAAGTTTTATTATTTTTTAGATTTTTCAGTGTAATATGACCTGGACATGTTCTTGACAGGCTTTGAGATTCACCTTAATCCTTGCAGAAAATTCTGGAAGTCTGAACAGAATTTGTGGGGGGGGAAAGTATGCATGTACAGAATGATTCGATACAAAGTTGGCAGTTGGCACCCAACTAAACATGCAAGTTAACCTTTAAGTGACACCAGAGTTTTATCAAGGATAAGTCTTGTTATGTTTGACATGTTGATTTTCTTTTAAACCTTTCAAAATGCAATTAATACTTTTATACTAATAATAAATCTGTCCAGCTCAATAAAGTGCTAAAAGACGCCTGCGGATTGATACTGTAACTTGATAAACAATAACATGACCCAGAGCAGTTGAAGCATTTGTATTAGCATGACTTAGGGTGGATTACATTGATCAAAGACATTCATGATTTTTAATTTAATAACTGTACATGGGTATGATCCAAATCATACCACACTCAGATGATCTGACTATCATTACAGTATCATTAGATCAGTCTACAGCTAAACGCATTTTACATTTGTAACGTATGATACCTCCAGTTCGCAAGCTAAGTTCCAATGCGGCAAGGGAAAAAAGATGTGTTTCTTTTGTTTTAAGGATACATTTTGTGAGGTTTATGCTTAAAACAAGAAAAAACAATTTACCAATGCTGCTGATCTCCTAGGATTTTCACGCATAACAGTCTCTAGAGCCATATGGTCCTCAACAGGCAGCACGTGGGCCGAATCCGGCCCGAAAACCATGTTTTTGTGACTTGCATGATACTGTCATTTATTGAATTTGTATGAATTTTGAGGTGCCCATTTTCTATTGCATTTATGGTAATTCTCAGTTTTGATAATCTGATGAACTGGTACAGAGGAAAAGAAACAGCAAACGGATAAAAATAATGGATTAAATGACAAATCCGTGAATATAAATCTGATTATAAGCCACTTTATATAACATAGGTGCGGGGTCAGTCTGCACGTGTGCGTTGATAATACTTTGTGCGCACTCTCAGTCATGTTAAACATGCACGCGCTGAGTCTTTCTTCTACACCTGCTCGTCACTGCCATAGTGCGAATAAACCGAGTGTCGGGTGACAAACGAACTAAACAGAGATACTGTATATGCTCGTTGTAAACAGTAATAACAGGGAAAAAAGGGTAATCCTGCAATAAAGGTGTTGAGTGCTTTTGGAGCTAGTATTGGAAATAAATGTCATGTTTTGATGGCACTGTATGAAATGAGTGGTGAATTCTACTGCAGTATGAGGGCTACTTGTAAAAGTGTGAATTGGCCTATATATGATCATTATAATAATAGTATTTTACAGTTTTTATTTTTTTTAAAGAACCACACTTTTGGGGCCTGGGTAGCTCAGCGAGTATTGACACTGACTACCACCCCTGGAGTTGTGAGTTCGAATCCAGGGCGTGCTTAGTGACTCCAGCCAGGTCTCCTAAGCAACCAAATTGGCCCGGTTGCTAGGGAGGGTAGAGTCACATGGGGTAGTCTCCTCGTGGTCGCGATTAGTGGTTCTCGCTCTCAATGGGGTGCGTGGTAAGTTGTGCGTGGATCGCGGAGAGTAGCATGAGCCTCCACATGCTGTGAGTCTCTGCGGTGACATGTAAAACGAGCCACGTGATAAGATGCGCAGATTGACGGTCTTGGACCTACTAAGTAGTGGGAATTTGGCATTCCAAATTGGGAGAAAAGGGGATAAAAAAAAAAAAAAGAACCACACTTTTACAATAATTTGCTATATATCTAAATGTAATGTTTTATTTTATTTGTGTTAATTACATTTGTCCATGATGTATTAAATAGTATATAACGAAGTATGCTCACCTTATATAAAAAAGTAATTAAAATATGTTTTAATAAATAACAAATACAAAAAAGAGTGTGGCCTTCCGGCCCCGCGGCTTTCCAAAGTTGAGTACCCCTGCTCTAGAGTGTAAAGAGAATGGTGCGAAAAACAAAAAATATCCAGCGAGCGGCAGTTCTGTGGGCGAAAACAGCTTGTTAATGACAGAGGTCAGAGGAGAATGGCCAGTCTGGTTCAAGCTGACAGGAAGGTGACAGTAACCCAAATAAACATGTGTTCTATGCAGAAAAGCATTTCTGATCACATAACACGTCGAACATTGAGGCGGATGGGTACCACTGTGTACCTCTACTGTCAGCTTAGAACAGATGGTAGGCCCACTGCAGCCTCAGTTTTCTGTTCTTGGCTGACAGAAGTGGAATCCGACGCGTTCTTCTGCTGTTGTAGCCCATCTGCCTCAAGGTTTGACGTGTTGTGCATTATGAGATGCTATTCTAATCACAACAATTTGACAGAGTGGTTATCTGAGTTACCGTAGCCTTTCTGTCAGCTCGAACCAGTCTGGCCATTCTCCGTTGACCTCTCTCATCAACAAGGCGTTTACGCCCACAGAACTGCCACTCACTGGTTGTTTTTTGTTTTTCGCACCATTCTCTTTACATTCTAGAGACTGTTGTGTGTGAAAATCCCAGGAGATCAACAGTTACAGAAATACTCAAACCAGCCCGTCTGGCACCAACAATCATGCCACGGTCCAAATCACTGAGATCACATTTTTTTTCCCCATTCTGATGGTTGATGACAACATTAACTGAAGCTCCTGACCCAAATCTGCATGATTTTATGCCAGTGAGTGTATACACTACATAGCTGAGTGCATAGTGTATATATTGTAAGTGTATATTGCTTCATTTGGGACACAGCTCATGTTAAGATTGTGTTGACTTACGTTTCACCTCCAGTTTGCAGCTAACCAAGGCCTCTCCGTACTCATTCTTGGCCCTGCAGGTGTAAACGCCACCATCAAAGTTGCCTGGCTTACGGATCTCTAGGGAGCAGATGCCCTGGTTGTTGATCTGCCTGAACTTAGGGTCATCACCAATGATCATCTGATTCTTCATCCACTGAACCTTGGGCTGTAAAGATGTTTGACACAAATAAAAATCAATCACAAGTCTTGGGGCATTTTCAGGATATCCTACCCATAGGAAAGTTTTATAAGAAGTGATATCACTTTAATAAATCAATTGTTTCTCTGAGACACCAATGACATTAAATGGAGAGCAAATGGAGTCTTAAGTCTCCTGCTTCTCATATTTTTCACTTGCACGTGTCTCCTCAAGCGTTTCAATAGAAATCTTAACCGTGTCTCAAACTATGCTCAGATTTGCCAGATACCAAATCTGAAATCAAAAGTCTCAATATGAACTCAAACTTTTCTAATCAAATTCTTCCAGTACCAACATTTCTGAACTTATAGCTTTGTATGCCAACAATTGCTTCATAGACATGTATTTCTATTTTGATTCCTTTTTATAGGAGATTCTAACCCTAACCCTAACCCTAACCCTAACCCTAAGACAAAGCTGATTCTCAAATGAAGCATACTGGTAGTTTAAAGTGAACTTAGGTTAACTGAACCTGGTTAGCTGAAGTGTTTTTAATACAATAATAAATTAAAAAAAGCGATTTTTTTTTTTTTGCTGCTTGTTCAGTTTACTTAATTAAAATAACTTAAGCAACACAATTCTCAAACATTTTGTCTTAACAAGATTTCATTGTGTTCTATCAATTTACATTTTTGTAAAACATTTATTTAATCCATTTGAGTTAGGACTACATGAATACTTTTTGTGGTGTTAATGTAGCATTAATGAAACCGGGCAGGGGATTTCAATTTCCCAGAAAGAGATTGGATAGGGAGAACAAGTGTTGAAATTAAGTGTTAAGATTTTTTTGGTTAAAAATGAACAAATTGCCATTATTGATTGAGCACATTAACAATCAGTGTTCAAAACAATGTTCTTACCTTACCCCGATTCACTATGGTAAGTCTATAAAAATTATTTGTATTTTGAGCTCTTGGGTCAGATTTGGTGCAAAATCACTGGCTTATGACGTACAAGTAATTTTTATTTGTATAGTGCCTTTCACAACACACATCGTTTCAAAGCAGCTTTACAGAAGATCATGCATTAACAGAAAATGAAACTGTAATATCTATAATGTCTGAGAGTCATCATTGTGTAGTTTGATAAAACTTTGATACGATTGTGAATTTTGTTTAAAAATAAGTAATTAAATAATAATTGTATTTATAACCCCAGTGAGCAAGCTGAAGGTGACTGTGGCAAGGAACACAAAACCCCATAAGATGTTGGTTAATGGAGAAAAATAACCTTGGGAGAAACCAGGCTCACTGTGGGAGCCAGTTCCCCTCTGGCTAACATAATGCCAATATTACTTATTTATAGTGCAAGTCATGGTTTAAAATTATTAAACTAAATAAGTGTTGAGGGTCAGTGTTTAAAACAAAGATTTCGTATGAACTGTAAGATTAATGACATCATTACGTCATGTCCATAAACATAGGAAATTAGAACGGCTGTCTCGTTCCCATGTTAACAGTAGATGGCGGTAATGCAGTGTTTTAGTTTGCTGTTAAAAAGAAGAAAGAAACTACAGTTTGGTCAGTCACACTCACACAGTTCAGGACAGCATCGCAACAATCAGTATAGATGTTTATCTGTTATCCGTTTGGCGAAGTTGTTTACCTGCTTTAATGCTTGGATATGTTTTCTGGTTGGGTTGTTGAAGCTTATATTGCTTGTCATGCTTGTATGAATCAAACTTCAAAAATGACTCGTGTTAACCAATCGCGATGTATCTATGTTGTCAGGGGAAGTTACTGTGACATGTTTACTAATATGTATGACTTCTGAAATTGACTTCTTGTAACTGTCATAATGCATATTTAAACATATTATTTTCAAGTTTAATAAAGTATATTTTATCCCCATTATTATTGAATCCTTGTTTTATGCTTTTAGTTTACTGTGTTATTGTGAGCATTGCAAAGACATACTATTGTAGTATTATGGTTCACTTGCATTATCAACTGAGGCTGTACAATATAACAATAATAAAGTCTTCCATTGAACTTCCATTATATTAATATGAAAATAGCAGGTTATGACTCCAGCTCTGAATATCTCCAGTCATGATCACACACAAGCAAAGCTCAAATCATGAGATTCATCGGCCAGAAGAGCAGTGGCGAAACACGACTCACGTAAAGTGTTCTTCCACAAATTGCTTGCAATTTAAAATTTCAACCACAGATGTCGCTAAAGAGCACAAAGTTACGTAGTGCAGCTTTAATGTTGTTTCATTGGTATTTAAAATAAATCAGTAAAATGAGTTAAAAATACCATAGTACATTAATTTGACCTACTCCAACTAAATTATTTTGGCTCAATGAAACCAACTTAATATGAATGAAAGGCATTAAATTACTTGTTAAAACTTTCTACAATTCAATTAATTTTTTGAGTGTACTTGGATGAAGATACTGGAGCCATTCATCTCCATTATGCAGTCTCGCTCTTCCATTTCCAGTGCCATGGGCTCCACATATTGGTGTTTGAATGCCCATCCGGTCATAGTGATGTAGGAATTTCACTTATCCAGCTCATGCTGTTCCTCCTCTAGTTATCTAAACCTCATCAGGAGTTCCACTATCTCTGCAAGTATGTAAGTGCCAGATTCCTACATTTCAGTCGTCACCTGAACCGACAAACACCCTATGACAAATTAAGTGTTGATAATCTTCAATGCAAAATACCTATCAGCACTTTCTTTATAATAATTTAACACATTAGCAAATTAAATGGGGCTCATCTGCTCAAAAGGATGGTTATTAAAGCCAGAGAAACCATTGTGTGTAAAGTAACTTGGCCAACAGTTTCATTTTGAGAGTTGGAATTAAAAACAGAGAATAGGATCCAACAACATACTGCAAGGTCTTTTGTCCTGTGCAAATTTAGAATGACCTGTTTGGACTGCTCAAACATTCAATATTATGGACCTTATTCAGGGTAGATGCCATATTTAATTTTACCCGATATTAACATTTATGCATTTGGCATTCAAACAATGCCTTCAAGGTATACATTTTATAAATGTTTGTGTCCCCTGGAAATCGAACCCATGACCTTGACATTGCTAGCAATATTCTCTACTAGTTCACCTAGGAACTCAAAAACAAATTTAATTTGTGGCAAATTAAAGATGGCGTCTACACCATCTACTCATGTGTGACCATGGGGATGTTTGTTTGGGGGTGGGGATTGGTAGTTGTGGGGTTTAAATGTTGTTTGTATATATTTATATATATGTTTTTGCTTTTCTTTATTATTGTAAGATTTAATAAAAAATATTAATTACAAAAAGATGGCGTCTACACCATTCTGTTTTAATCAAGCTCAGGACTTGTAATTGAATGGTTGCTGGTTCGATCCCCACAAAAAGCTATTGAGCAGGATGCAATTTTTAAATTGTAATTTTTGCGGTATTACAGGTGTTGTGTCATCATGGCAACGAAATTGCATTTACCTTTACACAGAAAAGGTTAGCAAGCAATTTGATCACACTAAAATCATGTTTACCTCTTGTGACTATACTTTTGAAATATTGAGTATTTTAACATTACATGATGCTGTCTTCAAGTCTATTCTTATAACCAAGGACTTATTTTAGTTTGAATAGTATGGAACCTCTTATCCATGCTAGCCTGGCCTATGGCATGTGGAGGAATCATGTACCTTTGGGAATCCCCTAACGGCACAAAGCAGCTTGGCGTTATAGCCGACAGTAGTGCTTCGGTCTGCCAAGGGGGCGGTGAATTTGGGTGCCTCGCAGAAGTCGTGTTCCTTGAACTCTGGAGGCTTGTAATCAATACCTAAACACAAACACACACTGCACTGAGAATAGCAGGAACATCATCAGCTAATTAAAAAACACAGTAAGACTTACTTTAACTAAATGACCGAGATAGGATGCCAGATCAGTCAACTATAGTCCCTTTCACATGACCTGCACAGGGCTTAAAAACACTTTCCAGTGCAAGCTTCATGTATTATTAAGACCTATGCTGTACATAAAAAACAATGCAGGAGGGTGATTTTTCAAGAATAGTGTGAAGTATGTAATAAGCTCTCAGTGTTGTACTGCACAACTCACTATATCTACAGTGGATACGCAAAGTCTCACTCGTCAGTGCGCCCATGCGAATTGCAAGTAACCGGTAGTTGCGCTTCAAAAAGTCAGTGGCAAACAGTCAAAGTCGAAATTGTTTGGCGTGTAATGATGTAGTTTGATGCACCATTAGCACTGAGTATCCCGAAGTACAGTACATCACAATACGACATTGCGATTCGTATGTTATGCATAACGATTGCAACTGAAACTGCGGCAAACACACAAGAATCCCAGCATGTTCGCGAAAGAAACTGATTCTCCGGAATCAGTCTCAATCTGTATCGCACGGTTCACTTCACTTTTGCCCACAAAGCCATTTATAATAAAATATTTTTGTGGCAAAATTCAGAAAACTACTCACCTGTCTTCTGAATTGTGGCTGAGGTCTTTGTGGCAGTGGCCTCTTGACTAATTCCACACTTGTTCTCAGTGAAGACCCTGAAGACATAGGTGTTGCCCATTATAAGGTCTGAAATGGTGGCATTCATTCTGTGATAGTGCTCCAGTACTGTGAACCAGTCCTGAGGAAAGAGCAACAGAGGTCAGAAAACTCTACCCACGACTACTGTCAGAATATATCAATTAGATCCTCGTTTGCTGTAATGTCGCCTGGCTGGCATTTCACATTTTGTGCTCTCTGCAGTTTAGAGGAAGAGCCCTACTGTGGTGGGAAGTGATGGTATCAGATGATAATACTACGGTACTTTGATAAATATCATGGTGCTCCAAGGTACTTCAAAGAATACCATGTCCATAACAACATGATAATACCAAGGAGCTTGTACCCCTGTCTTTTTGTCGGCCTTCTGGATGGTGTATCCGGTGATTGCTGTGTTTCCATTATCTTTCGGCTCGGTCCATTCCAGAGCAACATTGAAACCCCAGGTGTCCATGATCTTGACACTGGCTGGAGGTCCAGGCAACTCTGGTAAACAGGTCAACAAGACCAATGTTGAAAACCCCCCCAAACCAAGATAAAACATGATTCATAGCATGTACGACTTGCATTGACAGCATCTTTTAGAATACTTGCCAACAATCTGCAGAGTAATCTGGGCTTTATCCTCAAAGCTGTCGACTTTAACACACATCTCATATACACCGGAGTCAGCTCTCTCGGCAGCACGGATGAAGAAGATGCTGTCCTTGTCGCTGTTGCGAATATTCACCTTTTTAGTGTCAACAGGTTGACCGTCCTTTGTCCATGAGACAACCGGTTGTGGTTTGCCCTAGAGGTAAGAATATAAGACTGGTATTAATAACTCAAAATCGAAAAGGAACCAAGCTCATTTTTTTAAATAAATTGAAAATGGATGAATACATGTACAACTAAATAACATCTTGTAAAAAGAATAACCAAAAACAAATGATTTTTTTTCCCTTTCCAACTAATTAGCAAACCGTTAAAGCTGTAATTTCTGCACCAAACGGAACTGCAAGTGTTAATGAAACAGTCCAAATTCATGGCATTGGTTGAGGCAAGGGTATACTTTGGGTATACTTTGTTTTTCTGCCATCCATTACATCTTGCACTATACTCTTTTTGAATGCGAGACCATATGGACGGGTTTGACAAATGCACACTCTGACTGCTTTGTGATACTCAACAGACAACAGTCAACCGCAGGCTCATGTTCCAGGCGATGCACAAAGATGCGGACTGTCCGCATGTCTAGAAAAACTGAGCTGCAAATGGACAGTCCACAGGTTCTGTGCTAAAGACAAAATTTGCATTACGTGGAAAACTGAAGTATACTTTGGCCCAAGGGTGTAGATTTGGCTTGAACACTGGGGGGGGGGTTACAGTGTGAAGAATTTACATGTTTCCATTGATCATTGTATAACTATTGAGGGGGGGTTGTACTTGCTTGTTTTGATTATTGGGGTGGGGGGCCTTAAGGCCCTAAGGCCCAGGGAGTGAGAGTTTGGCTGGTTGGCATGGGCAATTAGCCCCTGCTGGTAGATGTCATAAATACACCATTCTGTGTGCAAAAAAACATACTTCTCCACTGACGGCCATTCAAAAGTATAAAATTCGAAAGCAACGTTTAGTTGCCATGAACTAGCAGGATAGATTCTAATGGGAGCAGTGGTGGCTCAGCGGTTAAGGCTCTGGGTTACTGATCAGAAGGTTGGGGGTTCAAGCCCCTGCCAAGATGCCACTGTTGGGCCCTTGAGCAAGGCCCTTGACCCTATCTGCTCCAGGGGAACTGTATCATGGCTGATCCTGCACTCTGACCCCAGCTTAGCTGGGATATCTGAAAAAAAGAATTTCACTGTATATGTGCAAATGTATAATGTTATAAATTATAAAATTAATTAATGGAAAAACAAAATTCTCTACAGATTGCAATTCTGTTTGGTGCTGCCAGTAGCACAGAAGTTACACACTGTAACTTAAGGAGTTAAGCCATTAGCAACTTTAAATCTTTTCATCATGCATTTTAGTGGACTTTAAACTGACGAATCACGTACACTGAAGGGAATAACAATGTTGATCTTCTCGCCAACATTTTTCACATAGCGCTGCCTCAGGAAACGTGGCAGACGTATTTTGGGGCGATCTGTAAATGGAAAAACAATGGCAATTTTATAAAACTAAAAAATCAAGCATCACATTAGTCAAGCTTCCAATCAGTTGATGCGCAGCTGATTCATGACGTCCACCAATACAATTCAGACACATATTAGAATGGTTCTTTCATTCTCTCTATTGCATGGATGCATGGATGCATGGATGGCATTGATTCGCTGCTCTTCCTGCTCTGTCCATGCATGGCAACATGGATGGGCGGGGAGTTTGCCCAGAATAGAACCATACTGCCAACACCAACAGATTGCTTCAAATTATTTATACAGTAAGTCAGTAAAAGTTATGCATTTGATGGAAGTGATCCTGACTGAAAAAAACAACAACAACATACAATAATGTGGATGTATATAGTTTGAAAATGAAGTGTGCATTAAGATCGTATTCATTAAATCACTAGTAATTATTTTGTTTGTAAAGAGTAAAAAGTGAAAAT
Organism: Myxocyprinus asiaticus; assembly: GCF_019703515.2. Classification (NCBI taxonomy): domain Eukaryota; kingdom Metazoa; phylum Chordata; class Actinopteri; order Cypriniformes; family Catostomidae; genus Myxocyprinus; species Myxocyprinus asiaticus. The sequence continues at coordinate 4,039,671 of NC_059352.1, forward strand.
GTCCTTTTAATGTAGTCAGCTTGATTCAGTCATGTTCAATAAGTTTTGACTTTACAGTAAATTTAGATGTTGCCACATGAACACATTTTAGGTTACCTGGCAAAAGCATATAAATTCATGTATCAAGCAGTGTTTGAAAGTCAAAATTCACAATTACTGCAAATATTGCTAATAAGAACTAGCTTGCTAACTTAAATGCAACCCCAGCTTTCCATTTAAGATCAGCTGTGTGCAAGCTAACTGTAATTTCATCCTCAGCTACAGTGTTCACCCCCAGTTTTAACTTAGTGATGGTTAAAGAGTCTACTGCAAGCCTATACTATCAAAAGCTTCCACATTCACACAATCAGTAGAAGAGATGTAAACTTCACAGAAAAGTGGAGGCTAAAGCCATTTTGCCAGTGCCAGTGCATTGTTCTAATGATTAGATTAACATCACACTGGAGAGATTATATTATTTGACCTAGCATAAATGCTAATGGGGGCACTGTTGAACTCATCACAGCTTTAAATAGATCAGTCCCATTACACTCTTACCCCTTAAAACTCATGATGGAGAGCTTCAGTTACATTCAACAGTTAAGATTGCTGAAGTATGAATAATATGTGACGCTATGCCCTCTATCACAAAATAAGAAATCACATAGAATACATTATCAGCTTGCCAAAATATATTTGATACTTGTTGCAAATATTATTAAATTATTTTAATAAAATATACCATATAAATTAATCAAATTACTAATGTTTAATAAATATTTAAATACATGAATCATATTTATATTTTGTATTAATTATTATATATTAGCAATATTTAAAAATAAATATAATAATTAATTTAATACTTATATTTAATATTTTCGTTTGTAAAATATATTCATGGTCAAAAATATAACTCTTTAAAAACTTTAAATATATTATTTATTAATTTAATTATTTTTAATTTATTATTTTTAGTTTTTTATTATTTATTATTATTAACATATTTACTAATGTTTTTTTGTATATTGTAAAATGCTAAACATTTGTTTCTTGTCGTATAGATTTTTGTCATCTCCAAGATCTGATATTTTCAAGACAAGATCTCAGAAATGCAATTCAACATAAATTAAAACAAATTTCTAATGAACAACTGTCAATGCACCAAAAATTTTGATGATTGTTGTTGATGAGTCTACAAGTTGCATACATCAACAATGCATTGGAGAAAAATAGTGCACTGGTATCTGGAAAAATCTATAGCAGTCTTGAACCAATTCTGGAAAACCATTTGAAGCCTTTTAGAAGTGAATTACCCGACACTAACTCTTAAAACATACAGCATGCATCTAAATAAATAAATAGCATCTCTAGCGAGCTAAAAAGCCTTATGGGTAACCTTAGATGCCACTTGACTCCTCATGCAGTGTGAGAACACATGGGAATGTATCCCATCCTCCCACTCAAACCATTTGCACTTGTCGCCATCGCTCTTAAAGGAAGAAGTTTGACACTGGTCCAGACGGCGAGCTGTCAATGGCTTTGAAGCCATGCAAAACCCTCTCCACATAATCCTTGTTAATTGAAGGCACTTACCAACAATTTTCTACAGTTCTGCAACAGAGATTGTTCATATTGGAAAAGGCAATACATAACACATCAACATGCATTGGGCTACCAGCAAAGGCAATGCAGCAAGAAGACCAGACCTTCAATCAGAGTTCTGCCAAAATTCCCCCTCCCCCCTTTTGCGTAGATCGGATTCAAGTTACATTCCCATTCCACTTGACTTTCCATCCTATGTTTATGATTTCTTTCTTTAGACCTTGAGCACACTTGAAGAACGTATAGTAACTACAAGGATTCGCACATGAAAAGCATTTTACAAAATGCTCTGCCATAACGTGATCGCATGTAGTATACTGTTCAAACTTCTCTCTCTCAATGCTTATTTAACGACACAACTGTGCCGTACAAGTTGAATCTATGAGACGACAAAGGTTTTGTAGCAAAAAAGAAAATACAGAGCCAAATATTGGTGTTTACAATGGTTCTGACAGATGATACCGCTACACGATAACCCTACATTTTGGACTGAACACGGTATTTGTATCGTACAGTCTGACACCATTGCCTGATTTGTGCATGTCTGTAAGGCAATACCTCTATGAGCTTGAGCCTGTCAGGTAGATTTATTTTTTCACAACTGGCATGCACTCAGAACCAATTAGGGGGCCCTGTAGAACAGTATGAGAGGTGGGCTTGACGTGGTACCACATTCACCTCTCGAGATAGCTCTGAAGTCCAGGATACTTGAGTTGCAAGAGGAGGCCCCACAATCTTTGGAGCTGCTACATGTATGAAAAAGTTGGGTGACTGTACGTTGCAATTTTTACAGTAATCCATCTGTCTACGGAAAGCTATGTTTCAAACAGGGGACCTTGTCAGCTTGGCTCATGAATATAAATCATGTGACATGAAGTGACATAATATGAGGAAAGTCCCTTTAAGGCAAGACAGCCACTTGGCGGCCATCTTGGCAATGCCCCATGGCAACCAAATCTAACTAAACAATTGGCTTACAAGTAGCCTACAGCTCCTATCTATTTGGGCAAAGACAGATATCTCCAATAACATGCCAAATCAGCAATAAAATCGGATGATAAAAGGCATTATAAATTGTGCTTCTTAAGCTAAAACCTGTATTTGTCAGGCTCATCCAGCATGCACATTTTTGTAAAAAATAAAATAACGAGGCCTCTATCAAAAAGGCTTAAAGTTAAGACTTCCATTCCTACGTCCGCCATATTGAGCATTACGATTTCTCCCATTAATTTTTTATAAGTGGTATGTTTTCTACTCCTTATACTGTCTCTGGTCACATTCCCCCAGTAGTCTACCCTAATGAACTTAAAGGTAGACACTGGTTAATACAGTAGGTGCTAACCATTGTAGGATTACTGCTTACCACTTGAACATTGTAGACGCAACTATTTGGAAGAAGCTTGATGCTTGAAGTTTTCTTTGCACTACAGCCAAGCAAAATTAAACTCTTACAGCTGAATGATTATTTCTCAAAAAGTATGTGGGAGTTGGGGGGGTGAACTCAGAACACCCTCAGATATGTGTTTTTATGAGGCCAACTGTGGTTTTTGGGCAGTAGAATCTTAACTTACCCACAACCTCTCTGACCAGGACAGGGTCAGGCAGTGTGGCAGGAGGGCTGCGGCCGCCAGGGTTCATGGCCACCACCCTAATGTTCAGGCGGTCACCAGTGGTCTGGTTCTTAATGATGTAACGGCAGGAAATGGTGAGCTCCTCGTTAGCGGCTTTCCAGTCACCAGCTATGATGGGGAAAAACGAATGCCCACATTAGTGTGATGAAAGCAAAGGACATCTTGCAAACAAATGCTGCTGGAGCTTTTCTCAGAACTTACTTTGCTTTTTTCAGCCATTTTTGCTCAATGACTTTTAATAAACTGGTGTCTTGGTGATTTTAAGTGGATGTATCAAGTCAGTTCCACTTAAGTACACACAGGTGTCCTAGCAGAGTACCTTTAAAACCTTACAAACTTCTTTCGTTTTGCCAGGAAAGTGTACTTGTGCTAAAAGTAATCTAAAAGAAATGACACTTGGTTTGATATGTTGATATGTCAAGCAATGGCATTCAGACATTTTGTGTGACTTAAATGACCAAATACTGTATACTGAAATAAATAAATGTACTGTATATCAAAAAAAACTTTTAACTTCTGTGAGTGGATATGCCCCATTTTCATAATGCATTTAGACTTTTAATTGCTGTATCAGCAAGATAAACTGTACCAGATTTGACTATTGGGTCTACCACTGGCACGAACACTACAACCCTACTCTTACCAAGCAGATTTCTCCATGGCTCTTCTAGAAATGCCTCACTCCATATAGGGATACAACTTAGGTGGGGGTGTAAATATTGCCTATGACATGTTGGGGACAGGTGCAACTGATAGGTTTAACGGGCCAATAAAATGCTAATGAACATTTTACTGTGTTTAATTTAAGGTACAGTATTGTGTGGTGGTTTTTTAAGTGCTTGCCACCATTATCAAACAAAGAGGGCTTTCGATTTTAAGATTAATCCTGCTTGACGACTTTATTGCGGTGAAGAATATCTGACTTACTTCCTTCCTTGCAGATTTCCACAGTGTACCCATCCAGACCGGAATTTCCAATGGTGGCGGGTGGTCTCCATGCAATGGTGACTGAAGTATCGTTGACATCTTCAACACCAAGCTCCAATGGCTCGCTAGTGGGCTCTGGAGGAGAAACAGCCATTTAGTATTTCAAAGTATAATTTAGGCACTCCATCTAATGTTAAAGTGGTATAATCTATTGGTAAACTTGTGCTGCTCTGAGCGGAGCGGTTTGGATTCTTCTCAGAGGTTTACCTGCAGGTGGAGGTGGTGTAGGAGCTTTTATTTCCTCAGCAGGTGGAGCTTCAGCAGCAGCTGGTGTTAAATAGGCAGGTGTACATTAATAAAAGCAGCATACAATAGGAGCTTTAGGCATTAGTTTTGCTTATCTACATCTAATTATACTTGCATTATATTCAAATACTTTATTATGGAATAGCCATATATTTTGGTGTAATCCAAAAGATGAATTCTCAAAACATATGAACTCAAAGTGATTTCCAAATCAAGTAATGCTACAAAATTGGTGCACATTATATAAGATATTGCATAAATTCATTTTAAAGTCAACATGAAACCAAAGATGACCCAAAGATTACTTTCTTAATGCACATTTCTGGTCTTATTGTGCAAGATTCATCTGTGAATATTATTCCAACATCAAAAAATATCTTAAAACTTTGTAAAACTTGCTCCGCCTCTGAAAAGGCTTTCCTTTTTGGCTGATGCCACCAATACCTACCAATAAATTTCTAATGAATAAAACCACAAAAATTTTCTCTTTGAATATCATGTTTCACTCAGGAATATGTCGCACTATTACGGAAATAAAATATGTTATAAACGCTGTTTCGTGTTGACTTTAATGTCCCTTTCTCACTAATGTGCAGCAGCAGGCCTTTTGACAGCAAATGCAGCGTCAAATTAATTTACGGTAGCTGTTTACCATCCGCGGGGGCTTGTCCTTCAGCGGGTGCAGTGCCTTCCTCAGCAGGGGCGGCAGCGGCAGCTGATGTTAAATGTTAGAGCGTTACAAATAATATAAACATAGCCTAGATTCCAAAACTCTGAGCAAACTGCTCAAAATGCTGGAAAAGCGTTTGCTATTGTTTTCGTTAACTGTAGTGTGGGTTAAAGGAATAGTTCACCTATAAATGAAAATTCTTTCATGACTGACTCACCTTTAAGATTTCCCAGATGTTTATGTCTTTCCCTCTTTAGCAGAACTAAATTGAAGATTTTTATAAGCACATTTCAGCTCTGTATGTCCACACAATGCGAGTGAATGGGTGCCATCAGGCGACAGGCTATTTGATGGTCAAGAAGTCATATTTAGGCAGTATAAAAGTAAACCACACGACTCCAGTCAATCAATTAATGTCTTCTGAAGCAAATTGATAGGTTTGTGTAAAAATTATCCTTACCTTTGAACATCATACAGCCAGCAGCCTGATGGCACCCATTCACTTACATTGTATGGACATAAGAGCTGAAATATGCTTATAAAATCTTCATTTCGGTTCTGCTGAAGAAGGAAAAGTCATACACATCTGGGATGGCTTAAAGGTGAGTCAATCATGAGAGAATTTTCATTTTTGGGGGAACTATTCTTTTAATTAAACTAAGGCCACATCCACATTAATGCATTTTTGTTTGAAAAAGCATCAATTTTACTGCATCCACACTGAAACGGTGTTTTCCTCCACCGAAAACGGCAACTTTCGAAAACGCTCTACATTTGGAAAACAATGACATTATGGAACTGAAAATTGAGTTTTCAAACCTAAACAGATTAGTGTGGATGTGGCCTAAGCAATATAATGCTGCGTTCGAGTCATATTGGAATAACTGTAATTACGAGATGATAACACGGAAAGTCTACTCATTACATTACATTGTTTTTTAGAACATTCTGGAAACGTTAGTTTATGGTTATTAAAAATAAAACATAAAATATAACATTCCAGGAACATTAGGAATTGGTTCCCAAAAAGTACCAGATGGGAACCATATGCTAACATTAGGGGAATGTTCTGTGTTTGTTGCGAGCTGTTCACGTTATGGCAACGCTCATACGCTGAAACGGCATATCATTTTAGTTCTTTTACATATTGGAAATGCATAATTACAGTATTTTCAATATGTTGTGAATGCACCATAAGTAAAAAGGAGCAGAGAGAATTTGTAAAAAAATAAAATAAAGAAAAACTTCGTTTTGAGACTGTTATTACCATCATCGGGGGCTTCAGCAGCAGGCGTAGCATTGGCCACAGCAGCTCCTTAAGCAATTAGGGCAGCAGATAATTTTTCAATGTTATAAAGGTTAGAGGTCGGAATGTTAGAGGCTTGCTTTGCATGCACAGAATACAGTTAAAAGACAAAACAGTAAAGGCACAAGTAGTTATAGACCAAATATAGACCCAATTTTGGTGTGACCCATTAAGGTATCATGAATACTGTTAATGGATGTGTTTCAGATAATGTTACCTAGTTAAATAAATTTACCTCCATACAGGGAAAGACTGGGCAAATCTTTATTACTTTTGAATGCAGTGCTGTTAAATTGTGTTAAAGGTCTATGGGGCTGTAAATGGAGTGCTTAGGAAGCCACAAGCTCTAAATTCCTCTGGCTTATAAGGCCTCAGTGGATATGGCTGGTGTCAAATAATAATTGCACTGGCGGTGAAAAGCATTTGGATACTTTGCTTTTGTTAGAGAGTAAAATAAACAGATTATCGCATGAATGATCACAGGCATAGACTATAGTGAGAAATTGGGTTTATGAACAAAGCAGCAACTGAGCTTGTGTAAACACTCATTTTAAGAGCTCAGCAGGCACCTAAATATGCTAGAGTCCTTATAGAGCTGATAGTAGAATGTTACGACAGGGTTTTAAAGTAAAATATTAAAATAAAGATATTTTATATAAAGAATATCGTTTTTTTTTTTTTTAAATAACATTTTACAAGTATTTTAAATATAAAATAAAATGATGAAATAGCTGCTGTGAAGTTTTCCAGGAAAACAAATGCATGCTTAAAATAAAGTAAAAGTAGCAGAATAAGCATTGGGTAGGTCGGTGTGAACAGCTGCTATAATCAACATAGTTTTGAAGCGAGGAGAGGTGAACAGGTGTAAATACTCACTGGTGTTTTTTTAAACATCAGCTGTAGCCTTTAATCAAGAACCAAGCGTTCTTGGCTACAGCAGCAATGCGCATTGAGTTCTCAAGCATTAGAAGGTAATTGTTGCATGCATGCATCAATTAACTGTGTTAATAGTTTAGGTTTGTTTGTATTTATTATTGCAAGTAATAGATAAGAGTCTCATGAAGCCTGACAAAAAAAAAATGTCCGGATCATATTTCACTCCAAAATCAAAAAAAAAAAAAAAAAAGAAGAAATCATATTTATACCAAAAGGGGAGCAAATTCTAGGACCCTTTTTTCCCATTTAGAATTTTTTATTTTTTTTACCCCCTAATTCTTGTTACGTTAATGCAACAAAAATGTATTCTTGCTACTTGTAATGTGAAATATATATAATGTATATATAATTAAAATTTTAGTTACATCATGGTAATATTTGTTGCAGCCTACTGAATTTATGCTGATTTTAATAAAATAAAAAAACAATAACAAACAGGATGATTCTCTTTACATCCCAAATCAAAAGAAAGCCCAAATTAATTATAAAGAAAAGTAATAAATTATATTTTACATATATAAATTAAGCCCATTTTCCTCCAAGTTTTGCTGTAAGCAAATTTTGCATATAAGAGTTTAATTTATTCCAATTTTAATAAACAACCATTACTGTATTTATGTAAATATTTTTCTTTTCGTTTTCTTTTTGGTTGTGGGGTGAAATATAATTACCTGAATTTTCTCCGTAACATTTACCCATTAACAGTATCTATTTATAATTGCAGTTTGGAAATTTGATCGGTTTAAGAGTCATGGGTAAGTTTGGGGTTTGGATATCTCCATTACGCATGACACCGGACAGTACCTGCTGCAGGAGGTGCTGCCTCCTCCGCTGGTGGGGCTTCAGCTGGTGGGGCTTCAGCAGGAGGGGCTTCGCCCTCAGCAGGGGCAGCTTCAGCAGGGGCAGGCTCCGCTGGGGCAGCTTCAGCAGGAGCAGGCTCGACGGGTGCAACTTCGGCAGGGGCTGGCTCAGGTGCGGGCTCAGGTGCTGGTGCTGGTTCTTCCTTCTTGGCGGCCTTGGCCGACTTCTTTATCGGGGCTGGTTTGGCCGGCATGCTTGTCCGCTTCAGGGATCCCTCTGACCTAGCAAGTCCTTCGGCTCACACTGAAGATGGGTCATCCCAGATATATAGCCAGACATGTGGCACTGGTGAACTCCTCCCCTTGAGAGTTTCAAGTAACAAGTGAGGGAGCACAGAGAGCTCTCAGCATCATAGCCACTTCGGCTGTATATACAGTCACAGTGTCATTGCAGATAACATAAGCAAGATGTTAATTATGGTGGTGTTTGACAACCTATAACCCCAAACCAACCCACATCACAACCAAAAACATTCTGATGCTTTTTTGCTACTTTTAAAGCTATGTACACTCACTGAGCACTTTATCGGGAACACCTGTACACCTACTTACTTATGCGATTATCTAATCAGCCAATCGTGTGGCAGCAGTGCAATGCATAAAAACATGCAGATATGGGTCAGTTAATGTTCACATCTACCAACAGAATGGTGAAAAATGTGATCTCAGTGATTTCGACCGTGGCATGATTGTTGGTGCCAGATGATTGGTTTGAATATTTCTGTAACTGCTGATCTCCTGGGATTTTCATGCATAACAGTCTCTAGAATTTACTCAGAATGGTGCCAAAAACAAAAAAACATCCAGTGAGCGGCAGTTCTGTGGACGGAAATGCCTTGTTGATGACAGAGGTCAACGGAGAATGGCCAGACTGGTTCGAGCTGACAAAGTCTACAGTAACTCAGATAACCACTCTGTGCAATTGTGGTGAGCAGAATAGCATCTCAGAATACACAACACATCAAACCTTGAGGAAGATGGTCTACAACAGCAGAAGACCACGTCGGGCATTATATTAGGACCATAGTGTTCCTAGTAAAGTGCTCAGTAAGTGTATACATAATTACAACTTTTAAAGTTTAAGTAACAACAAAAGATAGTAAGTCGGACTGTGTATTTTCACTAAATAGGCGGTCCACATCACTCCGTAATTGTGGAGGTATCCATTGCAACAGTCGGCCGTTGGGATCAGTAAGCTTAACATTGGATGGTACATCTACAAAACAGTGTATACTGACAATATTTAGCACTAAAATGTATTGAAATGAGAATTATCTGTTTGTCTGTCTGTGTCTGTCCGTCCATCCATCCATCCATCTATCCTGCCTGGCCAAAAATAAAGTTGCATACTTAAATATTTCGTTGGACCGCCTTTAGATTTGATTATGATGTTCATTGTGGGATTGTTTCGACAATCTTATGCAACGTCACAACATTTATTTCCGTCCAGAGTTGCATACATTTTTGGCCGAGATCTCATATTGATGACGGGAGAGTCGAACCACTCTGTAAAGTCTTCTCCAGCACATCCCAAAGACTTTCAATGGGGTTAAGGTCAGGACTCTGTGGTGGCCAATTCATGTGTGAAAATGATTCCTCATGCTCCCTGAACCACTCTTTCACAATTTGAGCCCAATGAATCTTGGCATTGTAATACTGGAATATGCCCATGCCATCAGGGAAGAAAAACTCCATTGATGGGTTAACCTGGTCATTCAGTACATTCAAGTAGTCAGCTGACTTCATTTTATTGCCGCATAACGTTGCTGAGCCTAGACCTGACCAATTTAAGCAACTCCAGATAATAACACTGCCTCCAGAGGATTGTACAGTGGGCACTATGCATGACGGGGGCATCATGTGCTTCCCTTCTTACCCTGACATGCCCATTGCTTTGGAATAGGGTAAATCTGGACTCATCAGATCACATGGCCTTTTTCCATTGCGCCACAGTCCAATCTTTATGCTCCCTAGCAAACTGAAGTCGTTTTTTCCAATTAGCCTCACTAACAAGTGGCTTTCTTGTGGCCACACAGCTGTTTAGTCCCAATCCTGCAAGTTCTCGTCGCATTGTGTGTGTGGAAATGTTCTTACTTTCACTATTAAACATAGCCGTGAGTTCTACTGTCGATTTTTTACGATGTGACTTCAAGTGTTTTAGTGATCTCCGATCACGATCATTCAAGATATTGATATTAATCACTGCAGTAATGACCCAATCATAGGCTCTTAAGTATCTGCTTATTTAAATCCAAATGGCAACTTTATTTTTGGCCAGGCATCATATGTCTGTCTGTCTAAATAGAAAACACCACAGAGCTGTACATTAACTTGAGCATGAGGAATCACATCTTCAGGATAACATATGACACAAACGCATTTAACGAACTTTGTGGTTTTATTATGACAGATGGACAACGTCTTGGTGGTCATGTTATGAACATCAGAAGCACACCAGTCCTCATGTATAATGGGCATCCTCCTTTCTCTCATACAAACCACATTTCTTAATGACATTATTTTTCTTTAATGATTGTTGTTGCAAATGCAGGGCCACTCTATTTACAATGTATACATTTATAACGTTCTGTACAAAATGGAACTTAAGTTTTACAAATAATCATTTGGGGGGAAATTACAAACAAGAACGTAAAATCATTCCTTTTACAGTATATGACCCCAAATTAGACAGAACACATCCGTAATTCTGCTTCACACTAAGATGACGTGCGTTTACGACATTAAGAAACCCATTGCACAGTGTAACGTACATCATCTACCATCATATAACCTTTTATGGAGTAGTATTGGACTTCTGAATCAATATCAAGCATTGCATGAAGTGAAGGGACTATTCAGCAACTTCTCACCACTTTGTATTATCTTTTGTAACATTCTTCCATGGGTCCTCTGAGAATACTGAAATATTTTACATCAAAATCAATCCATCTGATGCGAAAGATCCAACACTGGTACCATCTACTGTATAGTAGGTTCATTCAAGAGCCGCAACAATGCTTTCGCATTGGCCCAAATTGACCCTAACCAAAGACATCACAATGGCATACAATCACCCTGTGACAGGGTTGAAAGTCTGTCGTTCTTCACTCAACATCCACAATGAATTATTGCAACAAGTGCTATAGTTCACATAAAAAAGGTGCCATGAAAAGATACACTTCATGGCCAAAAGTATGTAAACACGCAATGTTGGCCAAGTAATGTAGCTAAAGAATGTGAGATATAGCAGTAGATATAAATACATAAAGACATAAACAACAGACAGACCTTCAGAAAGCACTTCAATAAAACTAAAATCAATGTAAAAACACTCATAATCCAGTTTTTTTGCAATCACCATCCATATGCTGTCATTACAATTCCTAGATTGACAAAGCAAACAGTAAAAAGTTGCTGAATTGTCGCGTTAAATGAGACTTAGCACAACACAGCACAGCTATCACACGGTTACAGGCACAATAACCAGGAACATGATGCAGACAGTGTAAAATGGCTTTTGTTACACCAACATACCTCTTTAACATGTGATGTGAAATGGGAATAGCTATAATTGGGCAGAAGGAACTGCTAAATTATCTCTTCCCGTTTGCGGTAAACCAGAATGGGATAACACAATGAGATTCATTCCTTCTGATCTATTATCTGAATTCAAATTCAGTGGCACTTTACCAATAACATGCTGCAGTATTTTTACTGCAACACATTATTTTCTTAATCAGCATTGTTGTCTTGGTTTCCAGTAAAATTATCCATACATCTTTTAAACAAGAACAATTTTTGTTTTCTTGTTTTAAGCACAAATCTAACCCTATTTAGTGAGGTTTCAAGGTACAGTATATTCACTGAAAACAAGTCTTAACCCTCCTATTGTCTTAAGAAACTGCACCCTCTTTTTGTACTTTGGGTCATTTTTGACCCGTATTGTAAACCAAAATGCATAAATTCCCGATTAGTGTACAACGGCACTAAAGACCCCCTTTAACGAAAATAGTTTTATTGTGGTCCCAAAATGTATAATGTAGAACAGTATGGACTAAATTCCATATTCCAAATTCCAAAACAAAGTCCAAATTACCACAAACTATGCTGTATTTATAACGTACTCTTCATCTGTCCCGGGTCTAAAGTGACCCTAAGAAAATGGGAGGGTTACTATTGCATACAATTTTGTTTCTCGAATATATTACGTTTGTTTTAAGGATGTTTAGATTATTTTACTGGGAAAAAAAGATGCAAGTGGGCCAAATGCAGCGAAGATACTATTGTGGAGAATTGTTTTATTTTTTTATTTTTTGATGTGCATAAGTTACAAAAGCCATTGCCACACTGTCTTACCTCTGGAATGTAATCAAATATAAATCTCACATGTTTCGACTGGAAGCAGCAGTGCAAATGAAGAAGGCTAATAAAAAGTAATAATTGCCTTTTCTATCCGGCTAATAAACTCCACCAAACCATTTTTGGACTTTTTATTTTTTTGTGTCCATGAAGAGAAGGACCTATGAAAATCATATTTACATAGAAGAGTAATGATAATGTAGGATATATGATGAATAGAAAGGAATAATGGAATGAATTTGAGTTTATATTTTTTACTTTCACTCCAAAGTCCAGTTCTTACATGCATGCTTACATACGAGTAGTATGTTCAGGTACAAAGATGGGAAATTACTGGTTCACCACTGCTTTCTGCGAGTTCCTCTCTTCCCTTACTACACAAGATACCTGGTAAAACATTCGAAGGGAGTGGACATAATTTACGTACACTACATTATTTATGAGAAACGTTGCATTTTGATATATAACACTACTTTAGATAAAAGATTCAAATCTGTAGTGAATTTTCAGGTCTAAAAGATGATTTGAAACCTAAAACTACTACAAAAAAGGATCAAACAAATGAACTTAAATTGTCATTATTCTCACAAGCAAAGTCATTATCAGTTGGTTGTATCTAAAGATGCCCTTAAACACTCTGAAACTAAGACTATTGAATGTCGAGTAGCCATTATTTCTTTAGTGATATCCGATAGCACCAAATAATCAAAGTTAATCTTTATCCTCCAATTTGCAGCATCACATCCGAATGCACTTTTTTGGGGTACTCGTCTCTTGTACACTAAATAAAAGGCTGATAATTAGTAAAGCACTGAGTTTTTTTTTTTTTTTTTACATGCTATAGTTGCACCATTTGCTGCAAAGAGAGCAGTTAACTGAGAAAGTAGATGTATGGAGTGATAATTAAAGGGCCTGAGATAACCAAACCCCTGAGCTCAGTGTCAAAGCCAAGTAAAAGTTTACTACAGCAACATTACTGCGATACAAAGTGCACAAAAGTTTGAATGCTGCTGAACGCGTTCACAGCCAGTTGTGGTTGGGATCTGATATCTTAACAATGCGTTTCTACTCTGCCAGCCTTTAGCGGGAAAACATGTCTCAATTTATATAAGGGGTCTTTAACTACTATGTACTAACATATAAACACATACAATACAATGTACTTATTGTGTAACTACATGTTGTTCTGCAAAATTCTCACAAGATTCACATTTGCTGCTACTGAGTTTAGGTACGGGTAGGTTTAGGAGTAGGGTTAGGGGTAAGGTTAACTATGTAACTACAGATGTAATTAAATGCAGGTACTTTAAATGTAAGTATAATGCAACAACACATGTACATAATAAGTACATTGCATCAAATGCGTAAGTACATAGTAGTTAAAGACACCTAATATAAAGTGGGTCCGGAAAACGGCTTTTGATTCTGTGAACACTGTACCAAGGTTGTTCGCATTCAGAACTGACTTGAGAATGCCTTTTAAACAGGATGTAGAGTTGTAATTCGAGTTTGAATTCAATTACAATGAAAATGGGATGAAATTCAAAGGATTTCATATACTTGCTGTAAGTATAGTTTTTAATGATTTCATTATTCAGTATTAATTACTCATTAACATGTTATCATACACATATCATATGGGGTATTTCCAGAAACATTGGACAATATTAATAATCAAAAAAGTTTTGAAATGCTATCTACAGAAATTTGGTTAAATATATATATATATATATAATTATCCTATATCTAATAATTATCCATGGTGAAAAACACATAATTTCACCACTAATTATAGCTCAATATATTATAAAATCAACAGATTAAAATTTGTATGTCAATATTCCTTTTTATAAAGCTATCTGCAAACTATATGAAAACATTTTGTGGGGCAAAATGAATGGCAAAATGTAAACAAATTTTTGATGGCTGTGTTACATGTTTTTAACAGTATTGCACTTAGCTTATACTGTAGAAATATGTTTAATTAGTCAATAAAATAGATACAAATATTTCAAATAAATTATGTTATTTTTTCAAATTCCAATTCAACATCCTGTGGTCAATTCAATTCAAATTCACACTCATAAATTGAAAGGGAGCTAATTCTTATTTTCTAAATGTTGCTCAATCCTGCCCTCTACAGCAGGAAACATGATATTACACTTAAGTTGTAAGGCATTCACTGTGTTTGCAAGAGAAAGAAAAGGTTTAACAAAGTCTGCATAAGTGTTTCCAAATGTAAAACGTTAGATTATGGCATACGCTCTGGCCAGTCAATGGTGAAAGAAATTAAAGATCTAAAAAACTCAACTCGTTTACATAGCAGCAAAGACTTAAGTGGCCTGTATGGTGGTACATCGGTGAGGAGAAATATACAGGTGCATCTCAATAAATTAGAATGTCGTGGGAAAGTTCATTTATTTCAGTAATTCAACTCAAATTGTGAAACTCGTGTATTAAATAAATTCAATGCACACAGACTGAAGTAGTTTAAGTCTTTGGTTCTTTTAATTGTGATTATTTTGGCTCACATTTAACAAAAACCCACCAATTCACTATCTCAAAAAATTAGAATATGGTGACATGCCAATCAGCTAATCAACTCAAAACACCTGCAAAGGTTTCCTGAGCCTTCAAAATGGTCTCTCAGTTTGGTTCACTAGGCTACACAATCATGGGGAAGACTGCTGATCTGACAGTTGTCCAGAAGACAATCATTGACACCCTTCACAAGGAGGGTAAGCCACAAACATTCATTGCCAAAGAAGCTGGCTGTTCACAGAGTGCTGTATCCAAGAATGTTAACAGAAAGTTGAGTGGAAGGAAAAAGTGTGGAAGAAAAAGATGCACAACCAACCGAGAGAACCGCAGCCTTATGATTGTCAAGCAAAATCGATTCAAGAATTTGGGTGAACTTCACAAGGAATGGACTGAGGCTGGGGTCAAGGCATCATGAGCCACCACACACAGATGTGTCAAGGGATTTGGCTACAGTTGTCGTATTCCTATTGTTAAGCCACTCCTGAACCACAGACAACGTCAGAGGCGTCTTACCTGGGCTAAGGAGAAGAAGAACTGGACTGTTGCCCAGTGTTCCAAAGTCCTCTTCAGATGAGAGCAAGTTTTGTATTTCATTTGGAAACCAAGTTCCTAGAGTCTGGAGGAAGGATGGAGAAGCTCATAGCCCACGTTGCTTGAAGTCCAGTGTTAAGTTTCCACAGTCTGTGAGGATTTGGGGTGCAATGTCATCTGCTGGTGTTGGTCCATTGTGTTTTTTTGAAAAGCAAAGTCACTGCACCCGTTTACCAAGAAATTTTGGAGCACTTCATGCTTCCTTCTGCTGACCAGCTTTTTAAAGATGCTGATTTCATTTTCCAGCAGGATTTGGCACCTGCCCACACTGCCAAAAGCACAAAATTTGGTTAAATGACCATGGTGTTGGTGTGCTTGACTGGCCAGCAAACTCACCAGACCTGAACCCCATAGAGAATCTATGGGGTATTGTCAAGAGGAAAATGAGAAACAAGAGACCAAAAAATGCAGATGAGCTGAAGGCCACTGTCAAAGAAACCTGGGCTTCCATACCACCACAGCAGTACCAAAAATGATCACCTCCATGCCATGCCGAATTGAGGCAGTAATTAAAGCAAACTTTAGCAGTACATATACAGTAAATGAACATACTTTCCAGAAGGCCAACAATTCACTAAAAATGTTTTTTGTATTGGTCTTATGATTTATTCTAATTTTTTGAGATAGTGAATTGGTGGGTTTTTGTTAAATGTGAGCCAAAAATCATCACAATTAAAAGAACCAAAGACTTAAACTACTTCAGTCTGTGTGCACTGAATTTATTTAATACACGAGTTTCACAATTTGAGTTGAATTACTGAAATAAATTAACTTTTCCACGACATTCTAATTTATTGAGATGCACCTGTAGATTTTGACTGTTGTTCTTGACTTTTCCACTTTGAGATGAAGTTTGACGTGCACACTAGTAAGTTTAGCACCTGTTTCCTTGAGTTGTGTATATGGGCAGCAGTGGTGTTGACAGTAAGGGTTCCCGGAGAGATAATTACATACCTATTAGCGTCTGTAAACAGATATATGCAGATATAAGTGCTTTGAAATTATCATGATTAATCGTTCATATTTTTAAAACGTTTTGATTCATATGACACCCTTTATCATGTTTATTTGGACACTACCATGATAATACTATGGTATTACCATGCTATAGGAATATGGCAATTATATATCAAAGGACCATGGTATTAGCATCACTGAATCATGGTTCAGCCACAGTACTGTTGAGAGAGATTTGTTGCTGTGATTTATGTGGATGGATGATGTAATAAATAAATGGGTGAAGTGTACTAACAGCATTTATTGTAACAGTACAGTGTCATCTGCAGGTGTGGGGCATCTGATGGAGATTGGACCTCGGTGTGAGTGTCAGGAGAGATGATGGAGGAGGTCAGGTTCAGAGCGGAGGGAGTTTGAGGTCCGTCTCTTTCTCTGGTGACTCGATGTAATTGGCAGATTCTTGCAGTTTTAACAGCATAGCCATCTGGGAAAAGAGGAGAGATTAGAGGAACAAGAAAACAATGAGACATTTGTGAGTGCTGGTATAGAGAATGATACCATTTTCAACTATTAATTTTATTGAATTTTATCCACTATGGAAATACTCCTCGTATCACTCATAATTCATGGCCATTTATTTAGCAATTAGTATTGTAATAAGTGAGATAATGAGCAGCCAGGTGCTCATTTGTGCAAAATAAACACCAGCAGATCTCCAATGCAAACCAGAGGTGGAATTAAGCTGTTTCTGGAGACTCTGTGGTCTCTTTCTTCTCACTTCATAACATGATATCTACACAAATCAATATTTTGTGTCCATTTATTTTGGGTAATTTGGGATTATATTGGACACTTTGGATAAACGTGCATGCTAAATTAATGAATGTAAATGTATTTATTTATTTAGCAAGTAGTCTTGTAATAAGCAGAATAATGAGCAGCCAGGTGCTCATTTGTGCAAAATAAACACCAGCAGATCTCCAACGCAAACCAGAGGTGGAATTAAGTTGTTTCTGGAGACTCTGTGGTCTCTTTCTTCTCACTTAATAACATAATATCTGCGCAAATCAATATTTCATGTCCATTTATTTATTTCTTTGATAGGTAGCTGTGTAATAAGCAGGATAATGTGCAGTCAGCCGGTCATTATCGCAAAATAAACCCCTTTAGGGTACTGCAACACCACCCTGTCAGGGTTTGTTTTGCAATAACGACTAATATATAAAAAGTCCTAATATATAAACACACACACATAACAGCGTGTTTAGCATGCTACTGACCAGTGGATCTGTCTCAACAGAGCTGGGTGGAGTCTCTTTGTGCGGCCGATCTTCTCCGGGCTGACTGGGGCTGACGGGGTCTGTGCTGGGGGGAGGCAGGTGGCAGAGTTTGGCCTGGTCCTGTTGAGCGGAGGGCCATGGTAAAGACCCCCTCACCCACTCCACTGGATCCTCCCAAACTGACTTCTGCCCATGAACCTACAGTCATACACACAACAGCTTCAGAAACAATACAACTGATGCAAGGTTGGTTTAATCAAAGTTTAACTACCATGGGTCAATGAGAACGACTTTGACCCACCTTAATGCCATCTTTGGCTCCTTCCTGCAGGTATGGAATGATGGAGTGATTCCACAGATCAATGAACCATGTGCGGAATTCTTCTACTGTGACGGGACAGGACAGGAAGAAACAAGGGCCTACAGCAACACAGAATGGAGAAACGTGTCCATGAAATAATTAACTTTATTTTTAAATCAACATCAATAAATTAGGTAAAAATTTATATTAACATATAAAGGAAACTGCTCCATTAACTGTTATGTTCACCATTTTTGCCATAATATGACATTACAATATTGGTATAATACAAAAAAATCACGCGTTTAACAATTACCAATGAGAAAATCAGAGGTGCTGTGTTTTTCCAGGAAGGTGTGCAGGTGGTACCAGAGTCTGGGCACCCAGTCCAGCACCTGCAGCAGATCTTCATTGCGCACACTCCTGGGATCTTCTGCCTCCATGAGCTTTCTGTGCAAGTAACGCACCAGGAACCCGTTGGCTGGCTCCACGTTATTGGAGAACGTCACCATTCTTAATGGATTAAACAGATAAACCGAAACATAGACATAAGTCAAACAAAGCACATGCTACTACACACACACACACACACACACACACACAAACAGTAATGTACTTATACATAAGCAAGGTTGATAAATTCGACGATATTTGGCAATTTTAAGATTATCAGCATCAGTAGCTTGGCTGATTGACAGATGATTGACAGCCTATGTAAATGGATAATGCACTTTGAGCATTTAAATAAATACTGCACAAAATAAATGTTCCATTAGTTTCAGAAATTTTGTGTACATATAATTTGTTAACATTAAATTGTATAATACTGTATATGCAGTGTTGGGTAAGTTACCTAAAAACAGTAATCCACTACAAATTACAACCCCAATTACGAAAAAGTTGGGACAGTATGAAAAATGCTAATTAAAAAAAACGTTGATTTGTAAATAATATTCACCCTTTGCTAGATTGAAAGCACTACAACTACACTTTATATGATGTTTTACCTTGTGAATTTCATAGTTTTTTTTATGTACAGTAATTTCAAATCAGATGATTGCAACACGCTCCAAAAACGTTGGGACAGTCGAGTGTTTACCACTGTGAAACATCACCATTTCTTCTAATAACACTTATTAAGCATTTGTGCACTGAAGACACAAGTTTGTTAAGTTTACTAAAGTGAAATTTTCCACCATTCATCCATTATGTAGGTCTTCAGCTGCACATTTGTACGGGGTCTTCGTTGCCATCTAATGCGCTTAATAATACACCACACATTCTCAGTTGGAGATGGTCAGAACTGCAGGCAGGCCAGTCTAGCACCCGCACTCTCTGCTTACACAGCCATACACTTGTAATCCGAGCAGTATGTGGTTTGAAGTTCTCCTGCTGGAAAATGCAGGAACATCCCTGGAAATGATGGTGCTGGATGGCAATATATGTTGCTCCAAAATTTATACATATCTGTTTGCATTCATGGTGTTCTCACAAATGTGCGAGTTACCCATGCCATGGGCACTGACACACCCCTGGCCCATACAGAAACTGGCTTTTGGACCTGACGCTGATAACAGCTTGGATGGTCCTTTTCCTCTTTGGCCCGGAGAGACACGACGGCTGTACTTTTCAAACACTATTTGAAATGTGGATTCATCGGACCAAAAAACACGGTTCCACTGTTCTACTTTCCATCTCAGATGAGACCGAGACAAGAGAAGTCAGAAGCACTTCTGGACAGTGTTGATGTATGGCTTCTCCTTTGCATAGTAAAGTCTTAATTTGCATCTGTAGATGCAGCGGCGAGTGGTGTTGACTAACAAAGGTTTACTAAAGTAATCCCAATACCATGTTCATGATATCCATTACAGATGAATGATGTTTTTTAAGACAGTGATGTCTGAGGGATCAGAGATCATGTGCATTCAGAAGTGGTTTTCGTTTTGCCCTTTATGACCGAGATTTGACCAGATTCCTTGAATCTTTTAACTATATTGTGCACTGTAGAGGGTGAAATGCCCAAAATCCTTCCAATTTGTCTTTGGGGAACATTTTTCTCAAAGTGCTGAATTATTTGCTGAAGCATCTGTTGGCAAATTGACAAGTCTCGAATGATCCTTGCTCTTGAAGCACTAGGTTGTTTTTGGAGGCTCCCTATTTACTATGACAAGATTTCCTCACCTGTTTAACATTTCCTGTTTCACATCCTGTTTCCTGTTTTCCCATTTCCAAACACGGCCCATAACTCATGTTCGAAAAGAAATACTTCCTGAATACTGCGCAGTATACAATGTACAATGCATGCTATTTTAAAAAAGTTTTACGTAAAACAGTAGGCATTGTTCCATGATAAACATTTCAAACAGTAGTATGCTACACTGCTGTCACATGACCACATCACGTTGCATGTGAGCTGTCATCTTGGAAATAAAAAACTGTTAATTTGGTATAGAAATGTCTCTTGGCAGTCTGATGTACTGAGTCAAAAAGAGATGTTAAAAATCTCTGTAATAACATGCAGTTCATTCATCATTTCACAAACAAATTACAACAACCTTAGATAGTAATGTTAGTAATGTTTATGTTAGTACCCACCTGAAGCTGAGGTGTAGTCCATGGTTCGGGGTCATCTTCACTGGCTGATTGGTTGTCCCTATTATATATGGACTGAAAAGGGAGACAAAATAGCTCTTAAAACTATTAAAATAACCCAACCACTTGGAAACCTACTAGTCTTGCCAATATGGAGTGTATATACTGTAGAGTATGTACTCACCATTTATGATATTTACAGGTTAAAGCACCATTAACAAGTTCACTGATGGATGCCGCATCGTGCACATCATCCAGGATGACAACCAATGGGATTTCTGCTGTGTTGCTCTCTCGATCAATCTGATTGGCTAGATTGGATAGGTAGAGCTGCAAGTCCTATTGGGATAAAATGACAAAACCCAGTAAGATTGAATGATTAATTAAAATGGACCCCATGTCCGTGGTCTTATTGTGCACGATTCATCAGTGCAATTTATTATTTTACAATATACATACACATCACATTGACATCACATAGGTTGTATGGACTATTGAATAATGTAAAAAATTTGCTAAACATATATATTTTTTTACAATTGCCAAAAACAAACGAAGAAGAATGTGAAAGTGGAAGTGGAGATTTATAGTAAAAAAGGACTTAAATATTGATCTGTTTCTCACCCACACCTATTATATCAATTTAGAAGACATGTACTGTATTTAAACACTGGAGTGGTATGGATTACTTTTATGCTGCCTTTATGTGCTTTATTGAGCTTCAACGTTTTGGACCCTCTTGAATTGCAATGAATGGATCTACAGAGCTCCAGATATTCTTCAAAAAATCTTCATTTGTGTTTAGCAGAAGAAAGAAGAAAGAAAGTCATACACATCTGGGATGGCATGAGGGTGAGTAAATGATGAGAGAATTTTCATTTTTGTGTGAACTATCCCTTTAATGCCAGTGCGGACGTCTACTATTTATATTAAGATCACATACTGTAATAGATTTTAGTGTGACACTTTAATGATGTGTTTGGAAACAACAAAAAATGATTGCTAACAAGATGCCCATATCCAGTATCTCAAGGTCATTGCCTCTCTGTCTGATTTTCCCATTTTACCTTGCAGGACTGGCGGTGCATATTGAATGTGACGGCGATGGCGGGCGTGACCTCTCGAGCGCTGCGCTCCACCAGGTACTCTGCGAGCCGGTAGGTGAGGTAGGTCTTTCCTGTGCCGCTGGGACCCGATAGGATCAGCCGCCGGTGTTTGAGCAGCAGACTGATGTAATGCTGCATCATGGGTTTTGGTATCAGTGTCTCAAACACGAGAACATCTACACACTTCTCCTTCAGACCTGCAATTACAGGAGACAGTGTGTATGAAACTGAATGGCAATAGAGTGCAACAGTAAAAATTCCCTTCATTTTGTTTCTACAGGCGAATCTACGGAGCCCCTTAGGTGGGACTGGGCGGGAAACATTTTTCTGAAATGAAATTTCTTACCATGGTTACAGTAACCATATTTTAACCTTGATATTCATAGCAAAACCATAAGAATAATACTGGAGAATGAAGACAATGGTAATAAAAATCATGATTTTGTAGTTATTATGGTTTTACTACAATGACCATGGTATTTGAAGTAAAACCATATTAAACACAAGATTATTAAAACCAAGCCAAAAACAAAAAAAACATGGTTAGCCCACAGTCATGGTTACTACAATATTACTATAGTAAAACCTGGTTTCTGCCAGAAAACTATGGTTACTACAGCCTACAACAGGGGTATTCAATTAAAGTTCCAAGAGGTCCGGTCTCTCCATTTCCTTCCCAGCAAAGGTCCGGACAATAACTTACATGGTGTTCGTAGTTAGTATAGCTATGAAATGACATAAGGAATGGTAACTGTTTGAAATAGTAGGCCTAACTGTAAATGTCCAAGTTGGCAGTAATAGTACTTTGTAAAAGAAAAAACATCAAAGTCAAAACAGTCTCTTTAAAACTGGGCAAGGTTTAGCACATTGGGGCTCCAGAGACAAAGCCAAAGTAGTAGGGTTTGAGCAGGGGTGGATTTAGTGATTTGGGGGCCCTAGGCAAAGTACAGGCCCTCTTCAATGACACACATTTATGTCGATTTTCTCTTAAAGGTGTTGTAAGCTTTTTATTATTATTATTATTTTATGGAATGGTACGGAGAAAATATTACTACGTCCTGAAAGATATCACTGAAATACAATAAGTGTCCTGAGATACCTCATCGGTCTCTGTGACAGCACTAGACTGCAAACAAAAATGTGTCCCTGGTTGTGTCTTTCTCCCTGGTTGTGCTACATTTCTAAAAAGGAGCGAATAATAATGTCTGACAACACATTATACAAAAAACACAATCTGGCAGCTATGAACTACAATACTGTGCAAAAGTTTTAGGCACGTGTGAAAAATGTTGCATAGTGAGGATGTCTTCAAAAATAATGCCATAAACAGTTTTCATTTATCAATTAATGTCATACAAAGTCCAGTAAACATAAAAAAAGCTAAATCAATATTTGGTGTGGCCAACTTTGTCTTTAAAACAGCACCAGTTCTCCTAGATACACCTGGACACAGTTTTTCTTGGTTGTTGGCAGATGGGATGTTCCAAGCTTCTTGGAGAATTCGCCACAGTTCTTCTTTCTATTTCGGCTGTCTCAACTGCTTCTGTCTCTTTATGTAATCTCAGACTGACTCGATGTTCAGTGGGGGGCTTTGTGGGAGCCATGACATCTGTTGCAGGGCTCCCTGTTCTTCTATTCTAATCATTTCTATTTGCAAAAGTAATGTTTGGGAGTCTAACATTTATATTTCCTATTGACACACTAAAGCTGAAGATATAAATAACCATCTTAAGACAAATGCTTTTGTGAAACATCTTAAATGCCTAAAACTTTTGCACAGTACTGTACTTACTCTTTCTTAATGCACTTTTCCTCCATCAAATTGACCTTGAATTAACTATATTTTAGTATATAAGACTAAAAGTTGACTGCATGTTTCGAGAAGGCTTTGATCAACTTTTAAATTTGAAAACATAAAAACATTTTCTAGATTTACGCTGCAAAATAAGGCAAAAATTAGTCAACAGTCTGAAGTCCTGATTCTGCTGAATTTTTTTCTCTCCACAAATTCAATTCAAACTGAACTAGCAACAATGTAGCTTAGCTTGTAACTTGCAACAGAGTATACGGTGAAATCACATGAAACTGTCCGAGCGGTTTGGCTCACTTTCACCTGTTTATGAACTTGTGTAGACGCATAAAACCTTGGAATATTCCTTTACAGTCTGATCTGAGGGAGGAGGGGGTTGCTTGTATTGATGGTGAAAATAACAGTGATCTCAATCATATCGGTGTTGTAACAGTGATATTTAAAATTTCAGCACACATTATTTAGCATTAATGATAATAAAAAAGCATAGGGGCCCTTGGCTTCTGGGGGCCGTAGGAGGTTGCCTACCTTTGCCTAGTGCTAAATCCACCCCTGGTTTGGGGGATCTTCTACCAAAAGATTAAAATATTTCAATGAGTTCATCAATCGAGAGCACTTTGTTATAATATTAAAAGATAAAATCAACTGTTCATTTTGAAACTGAATGACAACAGTCCAGTGTTTGTGTTTTAATATTTTCAGATACTCAAGGGGAATAGGAGGCCTTGTGACTATTGAGGAAATATACTGTTTGGGGGTTCAGGGGTATCCCCTGAGAGTACATTTTGAAAATGTAAAAGTCTGAATGGACTATTTTGAAAATGAAAATCTACCAACAACAAACAATGTACAAACAAATAGTGAAGCTTAAAATACTGTTCGCTAAAGTTAACTAGGCCTATAAATGGTCAGACTATCAAATAATGGAAACGTTCTCATGAGAACTCCACTATACTACTAGTAAAATCACTTTTTTGGTTGTTTTTCCTTGACATTTATGCAAGAGATGATCTTTGATTAATTTTCACATAAATAAACTGTTTGTGAAAGGCTCAAAACATGCTGATTAATAAAGCTAATTTTAGACGAAAAAAAAAAAACGTTATAGTTCAAAGGCGCTCTGGAAGCACATTGTCCTGTTCACAAACCTGGCTTAGCTAAACGGTCAGATTCATTTCTGACACATGAAGTTGAATTCACTTCACTTCATTCTCGTTTTCTGCAGTGTGTTTTACAAAAGATGCCAGTATCCATCTATATTGCTGCTCACTGTATTTCTCTGCTATGGTCCACTGTCATTAAAATAAGCGGGTCTGCAACTCTGTGCGCAGAGCCAATGACCAACCCATCTGGCACCAACAATCATTCATGTGATTATCTAATCAGCCAATCGTGTGGCAGCAGTGCAGTGCATAAAATAATTCAGATATGGGTCAGGAGCTTCAGTTAATGTTCACATCAACCATCAGAATGGGGAAAAATGTGATCTCAGTGATTTGGACCGTAGCATGATTGTTGGTGCCAGATGGGCTGGTTTGAGTATTTCTGTAACTGCTGATCTCCTGGGATTTTCACGCACAAAAGTCTCTAAAATTTACTCCGAATGGTGCCAAAAACAAAACACATCCAGTGAGCGGCAGTTCTGTGGACGGAAATGTCTTGTTGATGAGAGAGGTCAACAGAGAATAGCCAGACTGGTTCGAACTGACAAAGTCTACGGTAACTCAGATAACCGCTCTGTACAATTGTCGTGAGAAGGATATAATCTCAGAATGCTATTCTGATATGAGGGTTGGCGCTGTTTTGACGGCATGAGGGGGACCTACACAATATTTGGCAGGTGGTTTCAATGTTGTGGCTGATCTGTGTATTACATTTTTTTTATTATTATTATTTTTCTTACTATGATGGACACAGACCAGATGCAGTTTAATGTTCAACCAAAAACCCAATGATAACCAAAAAAATTAAGGTTTGGTGCATAAGACAGGACTTTTAACTATAAACAAGCCTGAAACACACCAGGGACTCTATTTTAAATTAATGAAGATTTGGCTCCATTACAATGCTCAATAGTTAGATAGGCTATTTACCAAATTAAGGTTTTTATAGCCTAAATATTCACCAGAGGAGGTTTAATGAGGAATAAGGTTTATTATTATTCACAAGATATGACGTTGGAGACACAATATATGTGCTGACGTGGCATGTTTCTTTATAGTCGTATTTTTCTTTGCATGTCCTCGCTTCAAAATATGCATTGAAGTGAGGATAAAAACATGGAAAAATACTGTCAATGAGGAACATGGATAAATAAATAAAAAGTATCTAAATATTTGATTCTGACTGGTAGAGATAGACCGATATATCAGTTTTACCAATTAATCAGTGCAGATATTTGCTTTTTGGAACTATCGGTTATCGGTAAATATCTATGCTGATACTTGCCGATAATGATAGTTCTAAAAAGCAAATATCTGCACCAATTAATTGGTAAAACCGATATATCACTCTACTTTTACCAATCAGAATCAAATATTCCAGAAACTGTGTAATAAGTCAAGGGATTTCATTCTATTGTTACCCACCAACTTCACTGCACTGACCTTTCAGGGCCACACTGATACAGGGCGAGCCTTTCGTGTAAAGGCGTACCGGTAGGGTTTCGGGCGGCTGTGCACCCAAAACCCTCTTGAGATGACTCAGACTGTAGCTGTAGATGGAGTCCTGCGAGAGACCGAGACTGGAGCTTGGGTCCACCACTGTTAAATACTCCTTCAGGAACAGAGAATGAGAAGCGATGATCTTTTCACGCTCTGCAGGCGTTTTAATTTTGAAGATATGTCTAGACTTGTGAATGTTTTTGTTCCATAGAAGAAGTTTAGTTCACTCACTTTAAAAGCCCAGCTAACTGCAGAGTCGAGAGCAAACCAGTCCGTCCGTCCGCTGATTTTCACCGAGCCAATGAAAAACTCCTGCTGTTTTACCTCCTAAGATTGAGAATTTGGGTTAAAATGAGCAGATTATAAAGTTATGAATGCACTCGGACCACATGTAATTTGATAAATGTCAAATAAAGCAAAAAGCCACTCAGAACCATGATTTACAGTGATTTTACCAGTCTAAAACCTGTGGTAAACTGTGGTAAAATCACTGTAACACATGGCACCTCATGGCTTATTGCTTATATTTATAAAAAAGCAGAAACATCAATATGATATAGGAAACCACAGTTCTTAATTACATTTATAATTATTATTATTATTATCTAAATAAATTCTTAAAATTTTCCATCACATAATATAGATCGCTAGCCAAACTGTGAATTGTTTATGGGTGTCAAGAGACACTTTTATTTAAATTATTAAATAGATTATTAATTACATTAAATTGAATAAAATTACCAAAAATTCAATTATTAAATATATATATATTTTTTTATATTTACTTAATTGAAATTAATCTTGAATTCAATAACATGACTCATTTAATCAGTTTTTAGAGTCAGAAATATCCGTTTTATTATGTATAATATACTGTATTGGGTGCTAGATCATTAGTATGCAGCTGCTTGTAGGAAATACTCACATCTTGAAATATGTGCTGATTTGGCATGCGAACAACAACTCTGACAAGGCTTTCATCCTTTTGCAAAGTCGTGGTGGGGCTTTGAAAGACATCTGTGAGAAATATAATATAAAGAAAGGAAACGCAGAACTTAAAGAATGATAATTTATATTTTATCCAGTTAATAGAATATTTTAATCATGTGTGTTTTCATAAAAGGAGTACAAATGTTACCTGGGTAAGGCTCATTCTGACCCGCACCAAAGCTTTTGCTGAAAGACGACACTGATTGCCGTGGTGACGAGATGCCCGATGATCCGAGCCCAGATGACTGGGAGGTGGAGCTTGGCGGTCGGGAGGAGGGGCCACCAGTCTTCAGCTGGTCATTCTCCGCCTTCAGGTTTTCTACCGTAAGCTGTGAATTTAAATGGCAAAGCAGGAACTTGTAATTATCAGCCATAACTCATAGGGATAGTCCCCAAAAATGAAACTTCTGTCATCATTTATTCTCCCTCGTGTAGTTCCAAACCTGCATCTCATTTGCATATGTACATTTTCTAATTATTTTGAAACTGGCATTGTTTCTTGTGTGTCGTTACTGAACGCGTCAAGCTTAAATATGCAGAAGTGAGATTTCAGAGCTGTCGCGGAGGGGAATGTTCAGTACATAATGACTTAAATTCGGTCTGTTCCTCACACAAAGCTATCGTATGGCTTTAGAAGACAAAGAATATAGTGCACAAGTCATATGGACTACTTTTATACTTTAAAGGTGCTTTTTTGTCATTTATGAAGCTTGACAGCCACTGGTGACTGTATGCTTTCACTGGATAGAAAAGGGCAGTCTTAAAAAATTCCATAAAAGTATTTTTGGAACAACATTAATTACACAAAAACCTCTTCAAATCATGTTGGTCTTATGTGATTAAGTCATGTAAATGGTATCACACACCTGCATGTTGGTCATGGCCTCTTGCAGCTGCTCGAGCTGATGAGCGGAGCTCAGCGCCTCTAAACGAATATCCGTCAGTTTGCGTTCTTTCTCCCACAGTTCTGTGCGTAACTCGGACACCACCTTCTCATCTTGTTCTGTGCCCTCACATGACCTGACGTAAACAAAAGCAAACTATGAAGGGTCAAAATGCCTCTAACATTTCAATAGTTTTTAGCAGAGGTGGGAAAAAGTCATTGTTTTGCAAGTCACAAGGAAGTCTCAAGTCTTTGCATTTAAGTCCCAAGTCAAGACAGGCAAGTCCAAATCAAGTCTCTAGTCCTCAACTTTAAGCATCAAGTCTTAAACAAGTCATTAGTGTTCTTTGCCCAAATTAGTGTCCAAGTATTAATTACTATAATAATTACACCCTCCACAGCATCAGCACATTCTAGCACAATGTGTGGACTTTTCAGACCCCTTCCCCACTATAGGCAAAATTTCCTACTTAATGTTAAATGAACGATCTGGAACGATTTCAACGTTACACCATCTGACCAGCTTAAATATGGGACAAATTGTGTACCATATTTATTCAATATGGGATGCATCGTTTCATCTTTAAATACAGGATGATCAAGTATTTTACGGGACGGGTGGCAACCCTACCTTCGTTGGTCCACAGTGCATCTTTTAGCTGGTTTCAGCAACGAGGCATGCAAAATAATTCACGCCCAAACTGTAGTTGCAGTGCCGTCAAGTCATGCGACTCGAGTCCACAACCCTGGTTTTTAGTGTACAACAATGCACTTTTAAATCATTTGTCCTACCCAGATGTTGAGGTGGAGGCTGTTGCAGGGCCGTTTTCAACATCATGGTGGATTTTGGGCGACGAGGGCACCGAGGCGACTGGTGTAGCGATCTCCTCGATATCTGCATATGATGCTTTGGAACCCTTTTTACTGAAGGCCTTGTTGAAGGAGCTTCTTAACTGTATGTACAGAAAAGCAGAGAAATGACGGGTGTAAAGCATAAACTTTATCTTGTGGAAACCTATCTTTTTCTCTTTAAAAATTTGTATGGATTTGCAGAGTGTTAGTATAGAAGACCTGCATTCGTAATGACAACAAATAGCAACAAAATGCAAGATTATGACATTTTCGACAAAAAAACAAACAAACAAGTCAAGTGTTTGATATCATTGTAAAGAAAACTTTAAAACAAATTAATGACATAGATTATGATGCATTCTGAGACTCTCAGCCTAAAAAAAACTGCTTATTTTACATTATATATCTCTAAGGGTAAATAACATTTTGTTCCCAATCATGTCAACTGTATCTAAGAAAAAATAAGTGTTGATAAGACAAAGTAATCAAAAGTTACAGCACTACAAAAATAATTGATCACAGTGTCCAAAATGTCTCCATACAGCCTCTCCAAACAAATAAACATAATAATTGTAAATAAGAACTAATTACACATGGAAACACAACGATGACTAAAGGTTTGCATAGCATGGAGACATAATTTTAGTAATGAGATTTCACAGAATGAGTACCATTTGACTCGCTGAATCTGTGTCATTCATATGGCGCCATCTCCTGGTGGCCATATGTAACATTGTGCTTCGTGTGGATTATCTAATGATCTATGAATCCGATTACCTTGTGTGTGGGCTTGTTTGAAAGATAATCACCTCCTCTAACGGTATGTAATATTTTATGTTGTTTATTTTTCATGAAGTTCTATGCCAAAACGTGGCATATAAGCAACACCAACATAAATGTCAAAGACATATACTTGGCTATT
Source organism: Myxocyprinus asiaticus (assembly GCF_019703515.2). NCBI lineage: Eukaryota > Metazoa > Chordata > Actinopteri > Cypriniformes > Catostomidae > Myxocyprinus > Myxocyprinus asiaticus. The sequence continues at coordinate 4,069,738 of NC_059352.1, forward strand.
ACTCTCTATATTTTTGTCTGTGAGTAAAACAAATATGCTGGTTGTATTTACGCATTCTAAGCTTTCTAACAACATATGACACATGGCTATTTGATTAGTTTAATGTTTTTACTGATTACAATAATACGTACAGTGCAAAGTGCTTTTTTTTTATTATTATAAATTATCAAAACGGAACACTTCTGATTTGTCTGCAAATTTCAAAGCACTTGCTCAGTTTTGGTCATAATGCCTGCATGCATTGGAAAGTAGAGCTTCTAAGCTTTCAAACGACACCTATTTTGTGTTGGTCAAGACTGTAGTTATTAATAGTTTGACAGTTTTTTTTCTTGCGGGCCCGCCGGCGGAGCTTAATTGGTTAAAGAATGAAATTATGAAGAATAGTGCGCCAACAGAAACATTATGTGTTACATAATTTTTTTTTCCAGTCAATACGCCTTTAGGGTGAATCTCATCTGGGTCTGGGTCATATTTCCAAAATCACAAGAAATTAAAAATATCTTTTGCATATCATGACATAACATGCATCTCAGTACTTTAAACATCTTACTAAATTAAAATCAGTACAACAAAAACCAACATGATGCATACATACTTTTCAATTTATATCTTTAATCATGTTTCTTTCATATTACACTGATGTGAATTATTTGTTATTTATTTGTTTGTATTACATTTATAAGAATTTGAGTTTGATTGACTCAAAGAAAATGTACAGTATATATTTTAGCCGATTTTTATAATTTAGACATTTCAATATCATAACAAAATTCCATCAAAATTAATTGAAAATAAAAACTTAAGTTTTATTAATTTTTAAAAAACATTAAACAGTTCAATGCGTAAATCTTAAAAAAAAAAAAAATATATAAAATATTTTTCAGTGTTATAAAAATGTCACAATGCAAAATAATCTCAAGTGTCCTAAAATTGTTTTTTTTTTTTAAGGGGGGGGGACACGTCCTTCATGAGATTCATCCTTTAAAGTATTGTATTTTGGATTGTACGCTATTCTACCATTAATAAGCACAATAAAACTACAAGTTTAACATTAAATTCTACTGACAAAAAACTTTTGGTGAGACAACAAACTTATTGACATAGAGTCTGTTGAACAGCATGATATTGATGAAGATAACAATGTAGACTTTGTATACACAAAGTTTGAGATGGATGGGATGGGGGTGTGATGGCTAAATGACTCACCTCATACACCTGTAAAAGAGGAAACAGGAAAGCATGGGGAAAAGATCACAATCATATTTAATTGCAACGTTGGAACTGTCCATGACAATAGCAAACAATACCACACATCCAACTTAACAGGATCTTTGGTATCGCAATGTTATTCTTTGTCATAATCACACGTGTCTTAAGGACTGAGGATTTCATGCATTGTATTAGCATGTTAAACTATAACACGCTGTGTTTGGAACATGGGAGCTGGTTTATTGCTGGGGTCAACCGTGCAGATTAGCTTGGACCAGCTAAAGTCCCATATTTCCTTATCCTGTCAACTTCCTCACCCAGCTCTTCTTCTTCTTCTTCTTAGCATCTTGTTCCTTCAGACTGCCAGCACTCGAGTGACTGGTGATGCTGTTCAGACTGGAGATGCTCTCTGTTGAGTTCTGCCGGTCCATCTGCAGCTCTGAGGGGGAAAATGTGTCATAAAGAAGATGCTTTATAGTCATAGTGATTTACAGTACACTTATTACTAGAACAATTCTCCTTTTGTATGCATTTCCCACTTATTTATATAGTCATGCATCTCGATCTGTCTAATAGTTTCATAGTCAGATCCAAACCTTTGGGTGTGGTTTCAGGGTTATTGAGCGCCCCTTGAATGATGGCCTGTGCCTCTGTGTTCTTGGTCTTCAGGATGTCTATGGTTTCCCTCAGGTCCTGTAGCTCAGAATCCTAAAATCAGAAGATGACATTATGTACTGGTTTTACCAAGCAAATTCCTAAAGTGCCATCTTTCTGCAACACACTAAAGCAGAGACTGGGGCTAGTTGTCACACCTTTTACCCCAGCAAATATTTCTCGGAGAAGGTTTATTTTTGAAAGTCGATTTCTGCTGTCTTGATTACAAAAAGCATTTTCACCACACTTACCCAGGGAAAAAAAAAGATACAAATATATAGTGGGGCATGTTGTCACACTATAAGGGGTAATTTGTCACAATAAAGCTTGCCACTAAACCAGTGGCGCATGTTTCATGCGAACAGTGATGGGGGAACGTGTCCCCACCATTGCAATCATAAAATCTTCAACTCTCTTTAGACCTACATCTGCATTAAACAGCCGATTATTGGCTTTTCAGCACAATTTAAAAAGTAAAACAACTATGAAGCACCAAACGATTCATGAAACAAGAAGAGTGGAAAAGGTAACATACAAAAATATCAAAACATTATTTTGGCCACCAAATATTGATAAATTGTATAAATTTATGACATTAAAAACACGTGACAACCTGCCCCCGACCTGATATTTCTGAAAAATACCTTTGTCCTTAGAACACATTTAAACCTTTTTGTAAAGTCAGCCTTCATAACATAGTTGACTCTCGTCCTTATGTTCGCCAGAGTGGTCTGATCATGCTCGCTTAACAAAAATACAACAAAAGTATGATTATAGTGAAAATTTACATTGGATGGTAGAATTCACAAAATTATTCTAATTTAAGATGGTTTTGAATAACAGGTAGGCGTTTCAAACCAACATACAAAACATCTGCTAGAACCTTGTCGCCACTGAGCCCTAAAAAAAATCAGAGATTGAGAAAACTTAAAAAATGAAGGCAACAAGCTTAAGCTTCTTTTTGTGTGTGTGTGTGTGTGTGTGTGTGTGTGTATTTTTTGAGAAAAAGTTTTCTCAACTTAAGTTCAAATGAGATAAATTAAGTCCAACAAACTCAGAAGTTTTAAGTTTAGCTTGGCATAAATATAGTGTTTTTCCTGGTTCAGAAAATTGAGTGTTTGGAACAAGATATTCTTTGTTAAGCAGACTTAAAACTGAAAAAACTTGTTCCAAAGTGAACACTAATCACCCAACAAACAAAAACACAACTTCACTGAAAAAATAAATAAAATAATGTGTGGTGAAGTAAATATAGCAGAAAAGATTAAGTACTTTCTACATAGAATACGTGAGTTTCAGCATTAACTTAAAAATATTAAGTAAATTCTATATTCAAACATGTAAAATTAATAGACCTTTTTCACAGACTGTGATGACGCGTTTCCGCCTTATTTAGCAGCGTAAATCTAGCACATTTTTTATATGATCATTTTTTAAAATATTGAGTGTAAGTTTATAACATTATTCTTTGTGTTATATTACCCTGGAATTAGTTTTAAAAAACGAATTACTACAGCTGTGAGGGGGTTTCTATTACAGCTGCTGAGAGAGTGACAGTAAATTTGGCATCTTCTCCCATCTGACTGTCTTAATCCACCGCTCTCAATTTTTTTCCTCTTCTGGAAAGTCATTCAAATGAAATAGTGAAATTTTTCTTTTGCTCTTGGAGCAAATGGGTAAATGAAAATAATATTTGCTGTGATCTCCCATTCACTCCCATTCACCGCTGTCGAAGTTTACCCTGCAAACGTTTACTTCCGCGCTCCAAAACCCGTAGTGTGAAAAAGGTCTATACTCTGGCTTATAGGTAAATGTTATTTACGATTGTTTGATATTTTTTACAATGTGTCATCATGTTTTAATCCTAAAGTAAAAAATATCATCATATTTATTTGCTAATTTGAGTCAATTTCGCAGTTACATAAAATAAGTGCATTTTATTTAACATTTCGAAGCTAGTGTTCCCAGCATGCACTGGGCTTGAATAATTAATTAGCTTGGTTTCACTGTTAGCAAGTTTATTTACACTGCTTTTATTATTAATTTTGTTGTTATGTAGCTGTTTTATATTGTGTATTTCAGCACAGCTGGATGGCTGTATTGACCAATCGGCATCAAGGACTAGAAAAAACAAAAAGATAAATTTTCTAAAAGTATTTGACCTTTTAAAGACTTCTTTTTCAGGTCACTTATGCACTAAAGTGTCTTACACTAACCTTCTGCTCTGAGGTGGTTGAAAGACTTTGCAGTCGTGCAGTCATCAGCGCCAGACTCTGTTCAAACGCCGCAACCAGGTTCGCCTGCAGACAGGTGTGTGTTAGTGTGTGAAACACGCCACAGATCATTACTCATGACACAACAGAGACACACCACACACTCAGACGTGTGTGTATCCATCTGGACTGGGAAAGAGCGACAAGAAAGGACTGGAATCGAGCTGTGGAAATGGTTGAATGGAGGGAAGATGAAGAAGAGATGCTGAGCTGGACGCTGGACAGGACTAAAACGTGAGGTTGCCATGTAAAACACACACGCTACAGAAAGCATGTGTGTGTTTGAGAGAGAGAGAGAGAGAGAGAGAGAGAAATATGGAATTCACTTGATTAAAAATATACAATATCCGTCATGCTGTCTGGCTCTGATTCATGTAACACATGCTAGTGCATTACAAATCAAATTATATACAAAACAAAAACCTTTTCTTTTTTAAATCTCAATTTGTGCACATTTGTGAATGCATGACTGACTTTATAGGTGATTCAGGGTTCCCACAACTTTTGACCCAATACATTTTCTTCACCTTTTCATGAATTTCTGAGTCGGTCCTGATTACTGGATAGGGATTTTTATAAATACATTTATTTTGCACTCACAAAGAGCAATTTTTTAGAGATAAGCATAACTAGGAAGATCAAAGGTTTGGACACACTTGAATGAATTTGTTTCTCGTCTTAAAATCTTCAAAACCTTTTGATCTAAAAGTGCATTTCTAAATACTCAGCTTTAATTTTGTAGACAAATATAAGGGCGTTTCTTCAACTTCAGTCAGTTGTATGTCCCAGGGGTAGATTAACAGATTTAAACTTTTTCCTGTTTGTTTTAAATGAAGGTCATATTAAAACTTGCTTGGAAACTTTCAAATGCCTTTTATGTATTGATTTGTACTGTTTTAGTCTTGTCCCAGACTCAGACTTTCAATATTAAATTATGAAAACACATTATAAAACACACATTTTTACATGTTTAAAACTATAATCATCTAAACAAAGAGTCAAATAAACATAATTAGTTTCAATATTTATTGTGAGAATTTTTTTTTTAATTATTATTATTTTTTATTATAACTGTCCCACAGTTGTGGGGTCATTTCCACCGCACCAATTCGTCCCCCAACACATTGTTTTTTTTTTTTTCAAAAGTTAGTGTTCTTGTTAACCATGATAAAATATGAGGCAAGTGATGTTTGAAGAAAGCTAAGAAAAATCATCACTTGTGAGCAGAATATTTGTATTGGCAGTAATTTCCAATGAAGCCCAAATTTTTCTAAATTATGCAAAAAGTGTGAAAATATTATTTAATTATTTGTATTTAGGATACATACAATTTTCTATATGAAATTAGCCTTAGCAAGATAAAGAAGTCGAGCATTTTATTTGAAAAATGTTAAATCAGCGTATTTCCATCGGCGTCATTTCCACCACAGAATTCTATTAAACACAATACAGAATTTGAGATGTGCTGGAAATGACACTGTGGTGGGAATTTTCATGCCTTTCAGAAAATAAATATATAAACAAATCAACTGTGATGCATGTACATACACTGTTGGACATTGTTAGTAGACTATAATTTATTTATTTATTTATTTATTTATTTTAATGAGACTCCACAGTGCTATAAAAGTGCCCGAAATTGAAGAAAAATCCACACATTTTGCCTATTTATGGTATTTATGTTATTCTTTACTAAACGAAAACTTCAGCACATTTTTTAATAAATGAGTTGGAGTGGATAGTGAAGGAAAAGCAGTCAACAAGTGTCCAACATACATGGGAACTCCTTCAAAACTGTTTAAAAGCCATCTCAGTATGCACCTCATGAGTGTGCAGAGTTGGACTCAAGACAAGGTGTGGATACTCTGAAGAAGCTAAAATATACTATAGTTTTGATTTGTTTAACATTTTTGGTGACTACATAATTCCCATACTTCTATTTGTGTTATTTCATAGTTTCCATGACTTTACAATTATTCTAATATGTGTAATAATAATAATAATAATAATAGTAATAATGAATGAGTGGGTGTGTCCAAACGTTTGACTTTGGTAGTATATGTTCACTATAAAAACGTCCATAATGTTTCAATGGGAACCCTGGTGTTTGTTTTTGTTTATAACTCCTCATGAGCCCCCTTCACAGCACCCAGCATCAGCTGCACTGATCAACAACACTATGACATCATCAACACACGCCCAGATGAGAACGCAGACAAATGAGTTTCACTTGACATCATCAGTCAGCGCCAGACTAAGAATGGGGGGCCTGCAAAGGGGGACAGAGACATGCAACAGTGACGGGCGGGGCTGCGAGTGACAGTCCAACAAACCTGGCCTGTCTGCAACCGCCAGCAGCCCGCAGGACGCAGCCAGTCATCAGAGACCAGGAGAAGATGTCAGCCGAGAGAGAGGGACAGTGCTGTTAGGACTATAGGGCCATGATACTCATATACACACAAACAAACATCCATACAGTGGCCCCGGGAAGTATTGGGACACTTTAGCCACACCAAATGTCATTGCATTAGATAACAAAATGTCAAACCGAGTGGATTTATTTGAAAGAAAACGAGCACGCTTTTCAAGCAAAACATTTGTCAAAAACAAATTCGTTAATGATTAAATAACAGATACATTATTTAAAATTATGACATTTCCAAGTTATAATACAAGTTAAGCTTAATCAACAGCATTTGTGGCATAATGTTGATTTCCACAAAAAATGTACTTTCACTAGTCACTAGTTTATTTAAAAAAAGCAAAAATAAAAGACACAGTAATGCACTTACAATGGAAATGAATGGGGGCCAATCCGTATACGTTAAAATACTCACTATTGCAAAAGTATAGCCAAGACGCAAACAATATATGTGTTAACATGATTTTAGTGTGATAAACATCACTTACTAAGCTTATCAGTGTAAAGTTATATACAATATTCCAATGTTGTTATGATGATGTATCACACTAATATGTTAACATGCATAACGTTTACGTATTGTGGCTATAATGTTTATGGACTGGTCCCATTCACTTCCAATGTACACTTAACAAAAAAGGACTTTTGCAGCTTGTTTTCAGCAATTTACTTAATTAAAATGAACTAAAGCAACACAATTCTAGAACATTTTGTCGCAACTTGATTTCATTGTGTTCTATCCATTTGAATTTGTAAAATGGAAGTTTACTTAATCCATTTGAGTTGGGACTACATGAATACTTTTTGTTTTGTTAATGTAGCATTAATGAAACTTTAGGTGAAGGTTAAAATTAAATTGTATTTTATGTGTTTTTATGCAAGCTGAATATAAAGGGGGGATGCCTGTTAGTGTTTAATGTTTTGTTATGTGGAGTTTTAGAAGAGTTTCTGTTATGTTGGAGTTTTGTGGGTTACCATTATGGTGAAGAGTGAAGCTTGAGCTAACGATGAGGACAGGTGGATGTCGCACATGAAATTGATTGTAATTGTTGTGCTAACCACAGCATAGTTACTTAACTACACTCTGGAGTGCTTCCAACCAGCATGTATTTAGCATGCTAACACTCACTTTCGCTAGTTCATACATAAAGAAATAAAGGAGATTTATGTGAGTTACATTGACATGTCTGATTTTGTTGGGTTTACCCAATTCAGCTAGGTTCTTTCTACACAAAGTGTTTGATTGAGATTACATAGTAATTTTCAAGTAAAAAAAAACTTGTGGAACAACTGTCCATGACTGAAGCAAGTTCAGCCAAAGAGCTATTTTCTGAATGCTAAGTGCTTTACTTGCAGATGACACTTGCTTTAATATTTTGTTATCTGATGCAATGACATTCACACATTTTTTGAGTGTCAAAATAGTTTTTGTGCCCACTGTACACAGGAGGTCTGGGATCAGCATGCATCACAACTTAATAAATGCATGTCTGGAAAGATATAAACAACATTCTGCTGTATATGACCAAAGTGTGCGATTGTATCACTGAACCCCAAAATGTGTTGAAATAGCAGAACTGTGCAGGTTGAGCTGAATGCAGGGAGGGTTAGTGGGAAGTTGCAGTGAGATTTTTCACACCAGACACAGCGTAAACACTGGAAATACAGTGATTAAAATGATTAAAATGATATGGCAACAATTATTGACAATTTACTAAAACTAACTATTCTGGCTGAATGACTTTATCGTTTACGATTATTCAAAATTTAGAAAAGTGGCAGAATGCTGAAATGTTGTAATGCTGGTGAAGTTGTTGACAAGATAGTTTTCCAGATTCATCGATTCTGAGGCATTGGGAATCGATTCCAATCAGGGGTGTGACAATATCTTTTGTCATTCATACTATTAATCATAAATAGAGTGCTTCATATTGCACTGTTTATTGTAAGATTTCTCTTTGCCTCAAGTTTTTCTGGAATTGACTCTTGGAATTGATTCTGTTGATCCCAAAAACCTGGAATCGGAATCATTTTATAATGTGCATAATTAGATTACACTACTTTTTAATGGATTACATAATTACATACTTGATTACATTACCAGGATGGCAGAAAAAGCACCTATCATAGATTATGAACACACATTCTCATGAATAATTATGAGGAACAAATCGTAATTCTCTACATCCTATTGAGAGTCATTCTCTCATCAATGATTTCAAAGACGGATAATAAAAAAGCCAATCCCTATTCCTAATTTAATAAATAACAACAATTCCCTTAAACTTTAAAATACAAGCATGTTCTCATTGTATTCTATCTTGGGAAACAAAGTGTTATTTTTGTATGACCCTTTAAGCACCTTTATTGTAATACTTCAGAGCAACTGACAATTTCTGTTTGAAATTATGAACGTTTCTGTTTGATTTTATGTTTACTAATGTTTAATGAGTGTTAATTGATACTTCATACTTTTAAAGCTGCACTACGTAAACTTTGTGCTCTCTAGCGACATCTGAGGTTGAAACTTAAAATTGCAAGCAATTTGCGGAAGAACACTTTACGTGAGTCGTGTTTCGGCACTGCTCTTCTGGCGGATGAATCTCATGGTTTGAGCTTTGCTTGTGTGTGATCATGACTGGAGATATTCAGAGCCGGAGTCATAACACTATGTAACACAATTTTTGTTCCTGGGTAGTAAGTGTTATTTCCTAATTGCTTATGCCTCAAAAGTGTAGAAAATGGCTATTATTCCCCACAAACTTTGCTTTTGTGACCAGGACAGTGATATTTTGAAATGTACCTATTTCCAATGAGAAAACGTGTGAATTTGTGTCTTTTCATTCACATAAAGTCAGATAAAAACAACATATGAATCCAAAATCCTTCTTTATCTGTGGTCCGACGAAGACACCGGCTTTGACCTTTGCCTCAGACAGCTTAGGGAAGAAGTCTTGAAGGTACTTGAAGGCTGCCGACTCCTTATCTAGAGCTCTGACCAATGGATTCATAAGGCCCAATTTGATGTGCAGTGGTGGCATCAGCACCTTCCGGGGCTCCAAAAGTGGCTCCCACTTGACTTTGTTCCTCCCCACAGAGAACTTGGTCCGCTGTGGCCAGTCCTGCCTGTGGTAGTGCACCTTGGTGTCCCTGCTGTCCCAAAGGCAAAGATAGCAGGGAAACTTGGTAAAACCGCCTTGGAGACCCATCAGGAATGCCACCATTTTGAAGTCTCCTATGACCTCCCAGCCGTACTCATCATACTTCAAGGCGTCCAGCAAGGTCTTGACGCTGTTGTAATCCTCTTTGAGGTGCACCAAGTGAGCCAGGGGAAGAGACGGGTACTTGTTACCATTATGGACCAGCACGGCTTTGAATATTACTTTAGTATAAATACATGTTAATTTGGATTCATATGTTGTTTTCTTCTGACTTTATGTGAATGAAAAGACACAAATTCACACGTTTTCTCATTGGAAATAGGTACATTTCAAAATATCACTGTCCTGGTCACAAAAGCAAAGTTTGTGGGGAATAATAGCCATTTTCTATACTTCTGAGGCATAGTTATGATAGTCGTGATATGGCTGATACGAGTTCAATGGAAGACTTTATTATTGTCATATTATATTGTACAGCCTCAGTTGATAATGCAAGTGAACCATAATACTATAATAGTAAGCAATATCACAGTAACTTCACCTGACAACATACAGTAGATACATCACGATCGGTTAACACGAGTAATGTTTGATTTATACAAGCATGACAAGCAATATAAGCTTCAACAACCCAACCAGAAAACATATCCAAGCATTAAAGCAGGTAAACAACTTCGCCAGACGGATAACAGATAAACATCCATACAGATTGTTGCGATGCTGTCCTGAACTGTGTGAGTGTGACTGACCAAACTGTAGTTTCTTTCTTCTTTTTAACAGCAAACTAAAACACTGCATTACCGCCATCTACTGTTAACATGGGAACGAGACAGCCGTTCTAATTTCCTATGTTTATGGACATGCCGTAATAACGCAAGGAAATAGGCCATAAACCAGCGATTTCGCGCCAAATCCGACCCAACAGCTCAAAATACAAATAATTTTTACAGGCTTACCGTAGTGAATCGGGGTAAGGTAAGAACACTGTTTTGAACACTGATTGTTTATGTACTCAATCAATAATGGCAATTTGTTCATTTTTAACCAAAAATCTTACGTAGTGCAGCTTTAAGATGATCAAAATATGCAATGAGTAACACAAAAAATTCATCTGATTAGATTAGAAGACATGTAATAAATATAAATATGACATGTAATTTGTAATCAGTACCAAATTACATTTCAGAAGTAATCTACCCAGCACTTTTAATGTGTAATTCTCTGAATTATTTAATCACTACTATAAATCACAACAATAAATTACAAAAATTATAATGAAAAATGTTATTAAAAAAATGAAATCTCTAACAACACTTTTGAATTGGTGGACAAGGAATGGTTGTGTAAACAGTGGTGATGGTGGGTGTGTTTTTGCACGTACATTAGCTGAGATTTGTGTGGTCAGATTGGCCACTTTATCCCGAGAAGACTCGAGCTCGCGCCTCAATATCCGGATTTGCTAGGATGGAAAAAGAAACAACCATTAAAAATCCAAATACAACACTTTTATTTATTTATTTATTTATTTATTTATTTTAAACACAGGCATTTACGATAAAAAATAATAATTGTAAGCCTAAAATATTATTAAATCTAGAACGACAATTACTTTTTAATGACATCAAAATAGTGATTCAAGTTTAGCATGCATGATATCTTAGACAATGTATCTTCAAAACACTGGCTTTTATGGTCTATAAAAATCACTTAAAGCTTTAAATTTTCATCCTATCCCAGTTTAATGTGCAGAGACAAATATAAGTAAGCCATTCACAGGTTAATGTCAAATATTCTTGTCTAACAAGTGAGCTGAATGGCAGAAAAAAATATGAGCAATGCTCTGAGGAAAGTTGACAAAGAAATGTAAATAAAGACTTACCTCTCCATGCATTCTATCTTCAGTCTGAGAGATGGAGATAAAGGCAGAGAAAAGGTAAGCAAGGGCATGAAGTTCTCAATTGAGGTCAATAAAGAAAAAGAGGTCTGTGTTATGGAAGCTACAGGCTAGGGCTTTTGTTTAGAACATTTATGGGTGGTCTCACATTATATTGTGAAAGTTTCTACTTACTGAAGAATAGTTGGATGAAGCATTGGAGGCCAAAGACAGCATAGAACCATGAACTGAGAGAGCAAAATTATACAGAAAACATTTAGATGTAGATCGAATACAGATCTATGGATCAGTTCACTTTCAGCAACTGGCAGAATAAAAGTCAATGACACATCTTTTTTTAATATCTGAAACGTGTTTAATACAATTATTTAATAAGCTATAAAATGTTATTTTTCTTAATTTTTAAAGATGTATTACGAGTGCTGTCAGTCGATTAAAATTGCATAATTTTTGTAGTTAATCGCGATTAATCGCTGATTTTGAAAGTGCTGAAATTTGACACTATAAATACTTATTTTCTTATCAAAATGCATTTATTTCCATCTTAGGAAAGAAAACAAAACAATATGTAACAACATAATGCTTTGTCAACATTTTCCAAACAAAGCCTTACACAAGAAATGCACTAAAATAGCACCAATTCAAGTAACATTAAACATTTCCCAAAGTCTAAGTGGGAGTTTGAATAATTGAAAGAACTAGTCCCAATAGGTTGCATATTCATTGCAGTGGTCATTCAATCTCTTAAACTTTAATCCTCCACAATATTAATCTGCCGGCAGACTTTAAAATTCCGCTTTGTTACAGCAATCGTGAAGCTGCGTTCTTGATTCGCGTCCCAGTGTCAGTCTTTTAACTGAAAAGCACTTCTAGACAAAAACTTCTCTTTCTGCGTTTTGGTGATAGGTAAGTGTAACGGATTCACACGATGGGCAAGGAGGAGGCAGGAACCGGTTGAGCAGTCAATGTTAACTTTTAATAAACAAATGAATAAAACACAACATAAAACTGCTTTCAGCATAACACAAAACACACACACACACACACACACACACACACACACACCCACACAAGACTGCTATGCGCGTCTCTCTCTCTCCCTAAAACTGGAGTCCCCGTCTCCTCTTTATCCCTCTCCTGGCTGATTGGGCTGATTCAGCACCGGGTGTCCATTGTTACAGCCCGGCCATGCCCTTCACCTCAAGTACTCCCAATGCCCGATTCAGGCCGGGAAACCTCTGGCCTGACTTACACCCCCCCCCCCATTTCCCGGAGGGGAGGTGTTGCCCTTTCAGCCAGCCGGTCTTCCCCATCTGCTGGGAATCTGAGTAGGACGAGGGGAGGGAGAGGGAAAGAGCGAGTGGGAGAGACAGAGAGAGAGAGAGAGAGAGAAACTCCTCGGTCACCGAACACGCTGTCGACTGGTCCTCAGCAAGCTGTGCAGCGGTCCTCCACGACGATGGCCGATGGCACTGGACCTCGCTTCCTGGTGGACATTAGCGGGCTCCTCCGCCCTCTGGTGGCCAGCAGTGGCTCCTCCGCTTCCTGGCAGACGTCAGCGGCTCCTACGACTCTAGGCGGATGGCAGTGGGCTCCTCCGCCTTCTGCCAAACCGCTCCAGTACCACCGGACCACACCTCCTCGGCGTCGCGACCCTCCATCAGCGGCGAGGGCTCTCCGACAGCGCATCCCTCCTTCCTTCCCGGGTTTCGGCACCAATGTAATGGATTCACATGATGAGAAAGGAGGCGACGGGAACTGGCTGAGCATTCAACGTTAACTTTTAATAAACAAATGAACAAAACACAACATAAAACTGCTTTCCAGCATAACACAAAACACACACACACAAGACTGCTGCGTGCGTGCGTGCGTGCGTCTCTCTCTCCCTCGAACTGGCATCCCCGGCTCCTCTTTATCCCTCTCCCGGCTGATTGCCACGCCCTCCTCCTAGTCACATTAAAACTTGACTTGCTTCCCATCTGGGCTTGATTTGTACATCAAATATAGCTAAGCGCTCCTTTCTCCATCATTTTCAGGGAAGCGCTGTCAGAGATTCTTTTATTTACTGAGACAGCAACCTCCGGTGCTCTATCATAGGAGAGTATTACGACATTACTGGCCATAGGATGTCAATGGGACCACCACGTTATGCTATTTTATGCTAAGCTTGAAAGCTCATCTTGTTAGAAGGGCTCTGGCACTGTGGCGTGCAAAGGTTCCACCCTTCACACCAGTATTTATGCCGTACTAACGGTAAATGCGTTAATTGTGATTGAGAAAAATTAATGCATTAAATTTTAAAATGAATAGCATGTATTAATGCGTTAATTCTGATGGCTCTATTTATCACATTTGTTTTGCTATTTAGCATAATTGCCATTCATGCATATCAAATCATAATGATGAATTCTTCAGGTATGTTCTTCCCTACCATCTTCTCCAGGCTCACGGAAGGATCCGGAGCGCATCATGCTCTTTGGTCGATCGGCGAGAGACAGAGAACTGCCCAGAGGAGATGTGCCATACAGATCATAACCAATGTCATTAGCGGGGATGCTGTTGGAGCGAGTGATCTGGGAACCAGAGACTGAACTCGAGATTGGTGCCACTGTGGAGAGCATACAGTAGTTTGATCACTGAAGATAATGTGCTCTTGAATGAGTAACATGTGCAGCTTTAGCATTGTATTGTATTTTGTAATAAATTAATCTAGGCATAGACTGGTTATTTTGAAGAAGCTAAAATATAATACAGTTTTGAAATGTTTGATTCCCATACTTCTATCTGTGTTTCTCAATAGTTTTGATGACTTTACAATTATTGTAACATATTAATAAAGAATGGGTAGGAATGCCCAAACTTTTGACTGGTAGTGTATTTACTGTACCAAGCAATCCATTTAATAAATTGAATACAAGTAAATGGTAAAAGTTGATTACAAGGTACACATTTAAAATACTACTACTACTACTACTAATAATAATAATAATAATTAAAATAAAAAAATATATAAAATACATTAATAATAATAATAAATATTATTAGTATTTTTCACATATTATTATTATATAGTAATATAATATATATATATATATATATATATATATATATATATATATATATATATAGTAATTATTATTTTATTATTAGTAATTTTTTTTATTATTATTATTTTCATGAAAACTAACAATCTATTGAAAATAATGTATTACTTCTAAAATGTGCCTTTGAATTTTTTTTAAATGCAGTATGTAACTTGGTCAGTTAAAATCGTCTGTTTGCATATTGAATATATCAAGTGTTATTATGTACTGTATGTGGACTAATGTGGATGTTTTATAAAACAGGTAAACCCAAAGATTCATGAAACATAAAGTTCTATTATCTTTTGAATATTAAGAGTCCTATGAAAACATTCTGTAACCTTCAGAACTAAAAACTTACTCCCTTGCCAATAAAGACAATCTATTGAAACTAAGCTGCAAAAATGACAAAAAAAAAAAACATGAACGACCACACTTAAATAACGCATATTTGGTAAAAACTACATTATGGCTGTTCTCATGCAAAAAAAGAAATATAGAGATTAAAAACATTTATGACCCCTTTAACAAAGAGCATAAGATGAACACACTCACCCACATTAGTTGGCGGTGTTTTCCCAATGAAAGGCTGTATGACGTGTGTGGGTGAGGGCAGCTGGGGCGGACTCTCTGATTCTGTCATGGACGTGATCGTGTGGGAATGACGGCGCTCCCTCCCCTCTCCCTCTGACTGGCTGCTGCCATAGCGACTGAGGAAGCATAACATATGTTAGTATGATCTTAAACTGCATGACTGTACTAGTTAAGTTTAGATAAAATAAATGTACCTTAATCCTTTCTTGGGTAAGGTGTTCCTATCAGTTTGTAAACTGGGAGGGGTAAAGAGTAGCACACATAAATACCTCACCCCAAACTAACACGTTTGGCATTAAACACATCTCCATTCCAATATGTTTATTTTAATAATTAAATATAGTTCCATCTCAAACGCTGTGATGTGCTTGTGCCAGCAGAGGGCGTCGCTCTCACAGCGGAAGAGATGAACTAGTTTTATATTTTGTGGTGTTCAGTTAGAAAATTATAATTTTATAATTTATAAAATTATAATTTATTAAAAGTGAAATGCTGGTTTACTGACAGTATAGCTAGTAGACCAGTATAGTCACACTGTAGACCAGCAAAACTTAGCTGGTAAAGCTGGTACCAGCATAGTCTTTCTTGTAAAGCAGGTCAACTGTTGACCAAGGAAGTCTGGCTTTTTAATCTATTTAAAGGAATGGTTCGTTCACCCAAAATGAAACTCACCAAATTGACCGGTAGTGTGTGTGTATATACAGTATAAACAGTTGAAGTCAGAAGTTTACATACCTTAGCCAAATACATTTAAACTCGGTTTTTCAAAATTCCTGACATTTAATCATAGAAAACATTGCCTGTCTTAGGTCAGTTAGATCACTACTTTATTTTAAGAATGTGAAATGTCAGAATAATAGTAGAGAGAATTATTTATTCAGCTTTTATTTCTTTCATCACATTCAAAGTGGGTCAGAAGTTTACACACACTTTGTTAATATTTGGTAGCTTTGCCTTTAAATTGTTTAACTTGGGTCAGATATTTTGGGTAGCCTTCCCCAAGCTTCTCACAGTAAGTGGGGGTTGTCCCCTGTTCACTGTGTCAAGCGCTTTGAGTGTAGTATCAAAAAAGCGCTATATAAATGCAAAATTAATAATTAAAGTTGCTGGAATTTTGGCCCATTCCTCCAGACAGAACTGGTGTAACTGAGTCAGGTTTGTAGGCCTCCTTGATCGCACACACATTTTCAGTTCTGCCCACAAATTTTCTATCAGATTGAGGTCTTGACTTTGTAATGGACACTCCAATACCTTGACTTTGCTGTCCTTAAGGTGACTTTGTTGTCCTTAAGCCATTTTTCCACAACTTTGGAGGTATGCTTGGGGTCATTGTCCATTTGGAAGACCCATTTGCGACCGAGCTTTAACTTCATGGCTGATGTTTTGAGATGTTACTTCAATATATCCACATAATTTTCCTTCCTCATGATTCATCTATTTTGTGAAGTGCACCAGTCCCTCCTGCAGCAAAGCACCCTC
The DNA here is from genome assembly GCF_019703515.2 of Myxocyprinus asiaticus. NCBI lineage: Eukaryota > Metazoa > Chordata > Actinopteri > Cypriniformes > Catostomidae > Myxocyprinus > Myxocyprinus asiaticus. The sequence goes on from NC_059352.1 coordinate 4,086,510, forward strand.
ACAACATGATGCTGCCACCCCCATGCTTCACGGTTGGGATGGTGTTCTTCGGCTTGCAAGCCTCACCCTTTTTCCTCCAAACATAACGATGGTCATTATGGCCAAAAAGTGACATTTTTGTTTCATTAGACCAGAGGACATTTCTCCAAATCTTTGTCCCATGTGCACTTGCAAACAGTAGTCTGGCTTTTTTATGGCGGTTTTGGGGCAGTGGTTTCTTCCTTGCTGAGCAGCCTTTTAGGTTATTTTGATATAGGACTCGTTTTACTGTGGATATAGATACTTGTCTACCTTTTTCCTCCAGCATCTTTACAAGATCTTTGCTGTTGTTCTGGGATTGATTTACACTTTTTAAACCAAACTACGTTAATCTCTAGGAGACAGAATGCGTCTCCTTCCTGAGCGGTATGATGGCTGCGTGGTCCCATGGTGTTTATACTTGTGTACTATTATTTGTACAGATGAACATGGTACCTACAGGCGTTTGGAAATTGCTCCCAAGGATGAACCAGACTGATTTCTTTTGATTTTCACATGAGGTCAAGCTAAGAGGCACTGAGTTTGAAGGTAAGTCTTAAAATACTTCCACAGGTACACCTCCAATTCAGTACACCTCCTATCAGAAGCTAATTGCTAACTGTCTAAAGGCATGACATCATTTTATGGAATTTTACAAGCTGCTTAAAGGCACAGTTAACTTAGTGAATGTAAACTTCTGACCCACTGGGAATGTGATGAAAGAAATAAAAGATGAAATAAATCATTCTCTCTACTATTATTCTGACATTTCACATTCTTAAAATAAAGTTGTGATCCTAACTGACCTATGACAGGGAATGTTTTCTACAATGAAATGTCAGGAATTGTGAAAAACTGAGTTTAAATGTAACTGGCTACGGTGTATGTAAACTTCTGACTTCAACTAATTATATATATATATATATATATATATATATATATATATATATATATATATATATATATATATATATATATATATATATTTAAAGGAATAGTTGACCCCAAAATAAAAACTTTAAAATGTAAAATATATTCTATAAATAATTTATTTATAAATTGTATAATAATTATATATAAACAAGGCTGGAAATGGGGGGAAATGGGAGTCCATGGAGTGAATTTCGTGGGGGAACGGCGTTCCTGTTCAAACGGGCTACATATGTTAGGGCAATGAAGAGTATTTCTATCTTTTCTCGACTAAATAGCCTATGAAAGCTATGCGGGTTCTGCACATAAATGCGTGGTATCTTCTGCATCTGTGGTTGCGCAATGTTGACTACCGTGAGTGGCCAGAACAGATGCATGCAACAGATCGACAAATGCACACGGGAATCCACGGGCAACCGATCCACGCATGCTCAATTCACAAATCCACGCACCAGAAGAATAAACATATTTTCTTTGCTCACAATACCATCCAAAAGTACATAAGTCATGCAGTATGTGTAATTTAGTGCACAAATAAATGCTAAGCCGTTTGTATTGGTATTCTTCTTCGAGAAAGTATTTTCTGCAGTCTTGACATACACACACGTGCAATGCTATGGGCGTGGTTTATATTTATAATAAAATTCAATTTTTACCCATTATGGCAAAGCCATATTTTCAGCTATATAAGTGGTTGTGCTATTTAATGAAGTATGGAAATTGCAATATGGTGTCTTTTTCCAGCTGAGGTATTGACTTTTTTATAATTTACTTTACATTTGCAAGTCAAATTTCGGTTCTAAAAATAACCAAAAAGAAAAATATTTCTCTTCAAATTCATCATTCTATTGTTCTTTTGAGAGATGAAGGCTATTCCTTGTACTTCTATTCTAAAAGTATAAAAAAAATTGATCTAACCGGGACCATGAGAAGTGGACAACCCAGATGTACGACAACAAAAAGACAAGAACATCAGTGTCTTATTTGAGAAATAGACTCCTCACAGGTCCTAAACTAGCAGCTTTAATGAACAGTATATGCAGAACACATGGCTGCAAGTAGAGGATTCTTGGATGAACAGAAAGTTTGAAGAATACAGCATTTATTTTAAAAGAAATAGTCAATAGTAACATTCTAAATGCCTTTACTGTAATTTTTCAATTATTTTCAGTCAATTTAATGCATCCTCGGCAAACCCCACCCCCAACAACTAGAGTCCCCCAAGTGAATCTCGGCAATTTCCAGCACTGTATATATATATATATATATATATATATATATATATATATATATATATATATATATATATATATATGAAATGAAATATTTTAATTTAATTTATTCAATAATAATCTTTAATGTTCCCCTTTAGTAATTAAATCTCATTGGCTCTTCCGTATATTCAAACTTAACACGACACATTCTGTTATAAGACACGCAAGAACCAAACATTCTTCAAAACCTCTAAATCTTAGTTCTGTGGAAGAAAGAAAGTCATATAGGTTTTAAACGACATGAGAGTAAGTAAATGGATGACAACATTTTTCTTTATTTTTTTTTCTTTTGAACTATTTTCAAAATATTTCTTTAAGAAACCTGTGTGAACATCAGCAGGGTCAATTATTTAATTGATTTTTAAAATAAACAGTTTTAAATAAACAGGCTTAAACTCACCTGTCACTCAAGGTGATGGATGTCCTACTGCCCGCACCCCATGTCCCAGTACTCCTGGCCTCCTCTCGGTCTCCCAGGTCAGTTTTGGTGGGTACACTCATATGAAGCGGCAGCAACTCCATGCTGCGGTGCAGGCCGGTCATCTTTGGGTAGAGGATGGGAGAACTGCTCACAGACAGAGCCTGACCAGTGAAACAGCTCGGAGAGTCGATGTGAAGCACCGGCGCTGGGCTCGGGGTGAGTCGAGGGGGCACACGGGAGCCAGCCAGGTCCTGGAGTTTGGAGAAGGGAGGGATCTTGGGAGGAAGGTCTTGGATGGTGATACAAGAGTCCAGACTGTTGGAGTTTACCTTGTCTAGGTGAGCCAGGCTTGGAGGGTGGACTAGAGATTTACTACTGAGCAACCTGTTTAAAAGAGCAAAAATCATTCATTATAATATATATTTTCAAAATCGATAAATCCGAGGGTTGCCTGAATGACTAGTTGGTCTTAAAGCTGGTTTGTGTAATTTTTATGTGTATCACAGCTTAATATGCATGCCATTTGTAGGTTGGTTTCACCTAAAAGCATAAACTCTGTGACGCTATCAAAACATTCCTTTGTTTATTTAAGCTGCCCATTCAGTTTGACACAGCAACATTGGCTCAACCAATGGTGTGAGTTTAGGTGAGAGACTATCTGTTTGAACAACCAATGGAAGACAGGGGTAGTTTCCTGGAATCTGAGTCTTTTTTTTTAAAATACATAAATGATGATGAAAGCCAAAATATTAAGTTCATTGGATCAATATTTAGTGAGTAATCCATTATTTTATAGAGGGGGTAAAAATTACAAATTTTCACCTATGATTTTGGAGCAAAACTAGAGATTAAAAAAATAACCTTAGAAAAGTGTTGTGTCATTATTTTATTTTTACACAGAGATAAGTATATCTATTACTAAAATCAGTTGACTTCAGCACCTCTTGTTGCATTACATGCCAATAGTGTGAAGTCCATAATTTGGGAAAAGCACTTTTTCGTGTTGTTTTTCCATAGTTGGGGATATCTAAAAATGCTTCTATATTCTGGTTTTGAACAAACGTTCCTTTTTCTATCTTAATGTTAAGGCCTTATATGGTTAAAAAAATTTTTTTTTAAAAACGCGACATTTGTGACAAAAAAAAAAAAAAATCCAAAGATGTCCGTCTGAATGTATTGGGCTGTAGCAGCTGTGCTTTTAAGGGGATGAATTTGAAGACGCAAAATTTTCCGAGAGGTTTTACCGTGTCTAACAGCTAAATCACAGCATGCTGTCCAAGTGACCTATCCCTATCGTGATGTCATGCACTCAAAGACCTTCTGTAGTCAAGTTGCACTGCATGAAGCCAAGAGATTTCAGTGCAGCCAAGTTCTGAAGGATATAAATAAAGAGGACACTCTGCCAACTATAAAGTAAGCCTCAGAGGCTCTTGATGTTCCATTCAAGGAAGGGGTTTTAAATAATTGAGTAGGATAGCTTGAGTAATGTAAAACAACCGTGTAACCCGTGTAATATTTCCTGTAAAACAATTCTGCAAGTTTTGATATTACCAATGGTTCATTACTAATCATAATCACTATTACTATTGCCCACACTTAAGGTTAAGACTTGTATTTGAACAAACCCTTAACCCTTATTATTAACCTTTGAGGTGTAAAGGTGCTTCTAGCTACTGAATCTAGATTTTGTGCGTTGTTGTGGTCAAAAAAGTGTCATACTGCAATTCACATCACAAGTACATGTTGCATTCTCACTTTTGTCACAAGGGGCGCTAAAGCAGACACTAATGTGAACTGTCCGCTTCTACGGTGAGTTTTCTCTTTCAAGTCAACTACTGTCAAGGCGGAGCAAAAGTTTGAAGAGAAGTTAAAGTCAATACATTTATAGCAACTTACCTGAATAATATCACATCCAGTTTAATGGCACAGACTTTTGAAGGTAAATCTACCACCCTTTTGTTTGGTTTGTTACAGCCACAGTAACTCAAGAACGCATGTTAAGCATGTTTATAAGGGTTGTGTTGGCAATGTGTTGGCCAAGCACTTGTATTTGCGTACATGTATTTGCATAAAGTATGTTTCCGGCCTATCTCTTCCTACACAGTTTGTGATATGGACATACAATATGGATATCGATTTTTACCTGCCGCATGATAAAATAGGTGAAAAAAATATTGATAAAAAGGCTTCAATTGAAAGATGGACTCCAAGCCATATCTAGAAACCAGATTATTGTAGAGACTTGGAGGTGAAGTCTTTAGACTTGGACCAGTGAGTAACCACCTAGCACTCACACAGAACACCCTAGCAACTGCATAACAACACCCTGGTAACCAACTACAATACAACAGAAGGTAGACATTTTTGTTTTAATTAAACAAAATGTGTTTTTGCAGAGAGTCGTACCTCGGTGTGCAAGTCGGGGAGCTCAGTTCAGGATATTTGCTTGAGCTTGTCCTCCGCACTCGATGAATCTTCTCAACAGCTTCTCCACAGCTGCTGCCCTGATTCTCGCCCTTCAGACAGCTGATCTCAAAGTCGGCTTTGGCCTTCGCCCTCTCTTTCTCCTTCTCACGATCTGTTTGATTAACCGGTCCTATGTTGCATGGACGGCTGGGTGCCTTCAAACTGTTCCCTTCCTTACCTCTGGTGAGTATGGTGTTGGGCGAAGGTGATACAGGTTTAAGGGTGAGGAGACTGGAATCAATTGTTCCGCTAACAGGGCGAGATGAAGGTCGCCCAGTTAGGCTCATAGCGCTAGACTTGGCAGGTCGCGGAAGGCTGCGGTATTGTATGCTTCCGCGGGCATTGGCCGCAAGAAACCCTTGTTCCGAACCGCTGGCGTCAAAGCTGTTTTTACGGCTACCACCACCAGGAACAGGTTTGATCGGGATGGCCGAAGATTTTGGGGTTTTTCCCACAGTGGCTGAGCCGCTCGTGATAGTGGCACCCCCTGCTGTCAGTACAGTGGCGGTACCTGTGGTTGGTGATTTCTTGTAACCGAAGGAGGAGCCGGCGGAGGGTTTCACTAGACCTGAGGGGGGCTTACGGTGCTCTGCGTTGTCACGACCGGCGTCTGAGCGGGAACGCTGGAGACCTGTTGCCTTCACGGACATTTTTACCTTATCAACAGCCTTAGAATCTCCTTTAGTGGCTGTAAAGAGACGGAGATAACATACATCTTTAAAATCACATACAGGGGCCAAAGTATATTTCATTTTTTTGTGTGCCGGTATATCTCACCACCAGCACAGTGTCCATTGTCTATACCATGCACAGTACGCACGAGCCATACCGGCGTGTTTGGCCGACGATGCACAAAGAAGCGGGCTGTCCCGCACAGCCCGCTTCTTTGCGCATCGTCGGCCGAACACGTTGGTATGGCTTGCGGTCAGAATGAGTATCCGTGCGAGACGGCAGGTGGAAAAATGAAGTATACCCTAGCCTTAAGAATGTTTTCAGGTTTTTTATAGATTTATTTGGAACTAGTCCATCAATGAAATCAAAAATCTCTGTCAATCTACATCTGAAATGTTTAAAATGAAGTCAAGAATTTATATTGGGAATAAACCAAATCTATGTGAGAGTTAAAATCTAGATGTAAATGGGTCACATTTCACCTCAGAATAAAAATAAAATACAGGGCTCCAGACTAAAAAAATTACTATGGAGCCATTGTCTCCTAAACTGAAACATTTAGCAGTCAAATAGCTGCTTTTACTGTAGTTTCCAAACTACTCAATTTTTTTAAATTGCTCAATTTAGATGGTTGTTCAGAAGCAAAAAGAAAGTCGAAGAAAAGAAACACAGTTTATAATTGGCCAAAATAATGTGTTAATAAAGTTTATATAATGTATTAAAAATGTTCTTTTGTGCCTCACACTGAACTCACACTGTATGATTAGCAGAGAAAGTGATTCTGATTCAAACTGCTAACCAGCGGTCCTGAGTTCAAATCCGTTTCGTGGATATTTTCACCTGATTTATTAAAAAGACCCGGTTAAAAAGAATAACCCGGTTATTCACGAATTGGACATTATGGCTTGTGCTCTGTTTGTTGTTATAGGAAGTGAGTTCATCTCAACAGAAAGAGTAAAAAGCAGCGAAAGACACACTATTGCATGCTCTATAGATGAAATTCAATAACTTACGACATGATATCTGATGAAACATCATATGAACATATACAAAGTGTTCTCGACTGTCGCCAGTGGTGACTGGATTTTAAATTATTGGCGCAATGTTATTTTTTTTTTGTCACATTTGTGACCATTTTTAGTCGCAGTCTGGAGCCCCAAAATTAGGGTGGCCAGACGTCCTGTTTTTCCCGGGACAGCCCTGTATTTAAGCACTTTTTCTAGTGTCCTGACTTATTCTGAAAAAACAGTGTTTTGTCCCATATTTATGGGTGAATCATTTGGTATCATGGTACAGTATATATTAAAGTAACATGGCATTACCATCTGAAACCATCACTGTACCATGGTAACACCACAGTACTTAATCGTAAGGGCTCTTGTCTTACCACATAAACCTCATCATCAATAAACTTTTATCTCCTTTTAAAACACACAAAGTTGAGTCAGTGCAAATTATCAAAACCTTCATCACAGCAAGCTGTCAGGGTTCTGCTCTTAGTTTTGAGGTATTTCCCCTATGTATCAGAGCCCTGACATGTATGTGTTCTATGTCCATTTTATTTCTTGTTTCTGGGTTCAGCCACTTCGGTTGGTTTGATTTATTTTCTCGTGCTGTGTGAACGCACCTGGGTTGGTGTTTTCTCATTCCAGCCCGTCATTGTGTTGTCACCCTGGACTGTGTTTGTTTTTCCCCTTCAGGGCAGTATTTATTTTTGTTTTAATAAAAGCCCATATTGCTACTCTGCATTTGAGTCCTGCCACTTCCTCCACAAAACCTGACAGAACGAACTGGCCATTTTTGGATGGGCATCTTCCATTTTCCATCTCCCACCCCCTGGGAGTCCATTAGAGAGTGTTCAGCCCAGCTTGCCCGGCTTTGTCCCCTCCATCAGGGGTAGGCGGACGTGAGGGTTTTTGCCAGCGAGTTCCTCAGAACAGCAGGCGGGCTGAACTACAACAACGCTGCTCTCATGGACCTTTTTAACACCTGCCTTGAGAGTCCCCTGGGTGCTTGGGAGATGGGAAGTCTGGGGGTCTTGTCATTCGAGGGGTTTGTTAGTTACCTGTCCCATTGGGTTCATTGAGTCACACCCGATTACGGATAGCTCCAAGGAGCGACAGTTCCACTGTCTCACCCTCTGACGATGGGGTCCCCAGACCTCCGATGACTCCTAAGTGGAGGAGGAGAAGGAAGAAAGTCTCAGCTGCATCCTATCAGCCTGAGCACGCTGCTGACCGCCAGGAGGCGGAGAGGCTCACTGCTGAACGCCAGGAGGCAGATGGGCCTGCTGCTGACCACCAGGAGGTAGATGGGCCTGCTGCTGACCGCCAGGAGGCAGAGGGGCCCGCTGCTGACTACCAGGAGGCGGAGTAACCCCGCTGCCGACTGCCAGGAGGCGGTGGCCATTACTGCAGCAGTGCTTCTCACTGCCCGGAAGAGGAGGAGGGCCCCTACTCTTCAGTCGCTGCCAGTGCCCACAGCCACAGAGGTCGCTCTCTTGTCACTGCCAGTGCCTATGGCCAATGAGGCCATTTTCCTGTTGCCTCACCTCACTCCCATCCTGGAGCCACCTGTCCAGTTCCCCTGCATCTGTCGACGAGCCTGTTCAGTTCCCTGTGTCTGTCGACTAGTCAGTCCAGTTCCCTGAGCCTGTCCAGTTCCCTGAGTCTGTCGATAATTCTGTCCAGTTTCCCGTAGCTTTCGACGAGCATGTCCAGTCCCCAGTGCCCGCCACCACCTTGCCTGACCTCATCCCTGTCCTCAAGCCTCCTCCCAGGCTGCCGGACCCCACCCCCTTCCTGGAGCCTCCTCTCAGGCCACCTGACACCGCCCCCTACCTGGACCCTCCTCCCAGACCGCCAGACCTTGCCCCCTTTTTTAAGCTTCCTCTCAGGCCGCCGGACCCCGGACCCCACCCCCTTCCTGGACCCTCCTCTCAGGCCGCCTGACCCCGTCCCCTACCTTGAGCCACCTCCCAGGCGCCTGACCCCACCCCCTACCTGAAACCCCCTCCATCCCCCCAATGGTCTGTTCTGCCGGCTCCACACTGGTCTGTTCTGACGGCGCCACCCTGGACTTTTCTGTTTTAATAAAAGCCCATATCACTACTCTGTGTTTGAGTCCTGCCATTTGCTCCACAAAACCTGACACCAGACCTCCATTGTGGTCAGTCACATCATTTGAAAGGTGAGTAAAAAAAGCCTTGGGGGTATGACATCATCATTTGAAGTAACGGAGAGAACCCGATTGAAGCCATGATTAAGTTTCTGTGGCTAAATCTAATCTCCCAGAGCTAAATCTACAGTATCTGAGTCATGGTGTATGGAGACATAGGGCACACAAACATCTGTGTTTAATTAGAGCCCACTCCAAAATACAAACTCTATTCAAAACCTTGAGAACTTGAGAAACCTTGAGCACCTCATGAATATGCAACAGATTATTTTTACAGCAAAATGACTTGAATTTCAGGTTATTTCTCACCTACAATGATTGTATGCCTTCAAAAGACTTGGAATATGATGCAGGAGTCGCATGGATTACTTTTATGATTCTTTTGGGTCCTTTTCTGAGTCATTATCAACTGCCATTGTATTAAAAAGAAAGAAGGGGCTCTTCATTGAAACATCTTTTGTTTTCTGCATAAGAAAGTCATATGGGTTTGAGGGTGAGTAGATTATGACAGCATTTTTATCTTTGGGTGAATTATTAGATTAATTTAAAATGCTAATGAGGTTAATGAGGTTTGAAGGACTAAGTAAGAAATAAGAAATAAATATAAAAAAGCACTATGTACTAACATTAAAATACATACAATACAATGTATTTATTATGTAACAACATGTTCTTCTGCAAAATTCTCACAAGATTCACATTTGCCACTACTGAGGTTGAGATATGGGTAGGTTTAGGAGTAAGGTTAAGGGTTAGGGTCAGCGTTGGTGTAGGGTTAAGGCTAAGGTTAACAGTGTAACTACAGATGTAATTAAATGCAGGTACTTTAAATGTAAGAACAATGCAACAACACATATGTATATAATAAGCAAATTATAGCAGAAGCTTTAGTCATAGTAGTTAAAGACACATAATAAAGTACCAAAAGTATGATATTCATAAAAGTATGCAATTTTTACGCCACTAGAGTCACCAAAAATAACGATAATTTACAAACAGTTTTTCCAAAAACTTCCTTCGATCAATGACTAGAAAGGACTGAGCTGGCAATCTGTTAATCTTTTAAATACTTTGCAGTGTTTTCGTGCTTATTTCATGAGTATAATTTTACTTTAAAGTAGCTAAGCACAAACAACACCCCAATACAACAAAAGAACTGACACTATTCAGTGCTATCTCTTAGCTTTTTTATTCCTTAAATTGGTGATAATGTTTGTGTTGGTTTATTAATTAAGACCCAACACCACGTTAAATCCATTGCAGCACTTAAATGCACAAAGTGTGTTTGAAATACCATCCAGTACAATGGCTATTGGTTTTCTTGTAAGTACACTGGGTCCCTGACATTTAAATGTCATTCTTAACCATGGATCCAGCATATAAAGGTTACACTGCCTACAGGTAAACTGCATTAAGAAACTAGAAAGGCAAACCTAATGGCTTCACTTTCAAGACATCTGCTCAAAGACTTTTGTTAAAAACGACAGTAAAGAAAAGTTCAGTTAAAGGGTTAGTTCAGCCAAAAAAAATTATTCTGTCACCATTTATTCACCCTAATGTAATTCCAAACCCCTTTGATTTTTCTTCCATGTAACACTAAAGGACACATGTTGTATGTATAATTCTTATGATACTTTTATGTTGGTGTTTAGTCAGTTTAGAGTTTGGTAGCCCCTGGACGTAAACAATATGGCTTGGAACACACTTAGATGAGTAAATGATGACAGAATTTTCATTTTTAGGGGAATTATTCCTTTAAGTGAAGACTGTTTTGCTACTCTGTATTGTGGCTCTTCAAAAAGTTTCAAACTAACATGTCATCAGTTTGATATCTGATGAAGAGACACTCTGTATCACATCTGGTCTTCATTTATACGAGGTTACAGATGACAATAGTGGCAACGAAAACAATCGAAGAAGTCCAACTGATTCTTTTCCAACTCATGATACTGTACCATTCATTTCGAATCCCTTTGGAGTCAGAGTTGCATGCTGGATAACAAAATAAAGTTGCATGTTTGGAGAACAAAAGCTCTTTATTTTGTTATTTTGTTTCCCAGAAACGGGCCTTTTATGGTATTTATGTTTTGTATATATTCAATATCTGAAATCATAAGTATACGAGTTGTGGTGCTCACGTTGGAAACATAGGTTTGATTATGGCCAAGTTGTTTCCCAACCCCATTTCTCTACCCAAAAATGTATTGTCCCCTCTTTACTGTTAATGGAAACCAGTTGCAGGATGTAAGATATACACTTTCCTTTATGCATTCTATATTCATATAGATTTTAACCTAAAATGTTTAATGTCATTTAAAAAAAGTCAATGGAGATTTCCAATGTTTTGATATATACAGTGTGCAACAATATACATACCTGCTACTTTTAGCACACTTTGTGAAGTGTGTGTGATGGGTGAGGTGATGCCCACAGGTGGATTTCGGCTCTTCTTAAAGCTGCTGGGCTGTCCGAGACTCTGAGGTTTCTTCAGTTCACCTTTCCCCGTTTTCTCTGTCGTGGAACCATCCGGCGGCCGAGTTTTCCTCCATTTGCTGGAGGACTCTGCTTTCAGGCTGCCAGTGTCATAAACACCGTCAAACTTCTGTAAGGATTTTCTGTCCTCGCTGTACCACGCCAGTCCACTCTCCACCAGAGAACGCTTCTCTGCATCAGTTCGCAACTGGACAAACACACAAACACACACATACATAGATATGTCTCAAAAGAGTAGGAGAAATCATAATATAATATATATTATACTATCATTTCTACTATATTTTATGATAAATATCTTTATAAAATATATTAATGTATTTAAAAGTATAAAATCAATTATTGAATCTATTTTTATTTATATTATTTTATACTATATTTATATTTATTATACTGTATGTTGTACAGTAATATATTTGAAATGTATTTATATATAAAACCAACAGCATATTAGGCAGGTGGTCATAATTTTTTGGCTAATCAGCATATACACACACATATATATATATATATGTACTGGGTTGTAACATATGTATAATACATAATATATGTGTTATTTATTTGTATTATACCAAAGTACCACAGTATTACTTTCTGATTCCATTTATAAGGGTTGTAATGAATTAATATTACATTTTCCATTTGCATATCATTTTTGATCTGTGGCTAAATATACTGGACAATGGAAGCATGCAAAAAAAAAAAAAAATCATCCCAAAAACACTATATTGTCCCTTTTTATCACCATTTGAGAGTAAAGAACAGCTGAACAAATCTTCCAATATTCTCACAACCATGCTATGATAGCGCTGTGTTACCATAGCAACAGAAAGAGTCCATCAAATCATATTGTTTCCGTTTTTGTCCGTCTAATCTTGAAAATTGACACGTGCAGCTTTAATGACGAGTAAAACAAAGGAAGGATCTCATCAAGAGCTGATAGTAAGTGCTTCAAATGAGTAAATGACGTGCTCAATGGGATACAGCTGCTCTTAATTTATTCAAGAAAATGAAAGCCAGGATTTTGAACTGGTTAAAGTTAAGAATGAGCTCTCCTGGCTTGATTCTGTCTGCAGGGGGTGAATTTGATACATGTGTGCTATACTTTGGTTATGCTGCATTATTTGTAATCATTATTTGTGGTTTTGTTTGGGGAAGAGTGTGAATTATTATGTGAATTGAAGGCAGTTACTGATGTATCAGCAGATTACTAAATACAATAAACAACTATAAACACACATTCCCATATGGAAAAGGTACAGTATATTAAAACTGAACAAGGTTCTTATAGGTTCTCCTGAAATGTGCTAGAAATATATGTGGTGCTAAATTAACACACACTGGTGCATCCTCTTAAGTTTCTGACTTGTGTATGTTGGTCGCTACTATTCAAACAGTAATGTAGAATGAATGCGTATATGTTCCCTATAAGCTAAAGTTAAATAAAATGAAAACATAATTTCCGTTTACAGTACATTACATATATTTGACTTCAAATGCAATACACATGTTCATATTTATCTTAAACATGTGTCATAATGCTAAACGGGTCAATAAAAAAAAAAAAAGATTCTCTCTCTCTCTCTCTCTATATATATATGCTTACAGCTTTATTTGTGTATTCACAAATCTTACTCTGTGCATGCAAATCTTTTTGTCATTAAAATATCTTAATAAGCAACATATCCCCATCTCAAACGGCTCGCTGGCGTACAAACTACTCCATTAAATCTCTCTAAAAATGTATCCAGGATCAAGAACAGGATCAAACTGGTTTTAAATACTGACCAGTACCAGAACAGCTCTGGTCTTAGCTTCTTACCATAATGGAAGAGTTGCGTCGAGAGCCGATGGGTGTGGTGGGGAGAGAGTTCAGAGACGAGCTGGCGTTGAGTTCCTCTGAGCTCAGGTTATCAGAACCATCACTCAAACCACTGCTGATAGAGCTGCTCTCATCCCAACTGCACAGAGACAGAGAGAGAGAGAGTTAGAGGAAGAGCGATTAGAAGCAACAGAGAATCATTCGATCAAGCTGAAGACCTAGCACATACCACAGCCCATGAGATAACTCAAGGAAACATGTTATTGCTCAGAAGTTACTCTTTCAGAGCTCAAAAGACTTAATGGCATTGCGTGTCACTGAACTATCAACTTTATTTTAAATGTTTCTCTTAAAAATATGATTTATGGAAGTGAAGATATAAATTGCGTCACTATTACAATCACTAACGACCCTATACACTTTAGGTAAGCAAGAAATTAGAATTTTTTGTGTTTTTGCAATTTTGCCATATTTATGTTGGCTTGAGAAAGCCAACATACTGTTGTTTTACAAATTTGGTTTAGTTTTGCTTTCAAAATCCCTAAACCGAGACACTCACTCCTCCTACAGCTTTCAAGCTACAGTACATCCACCAAAATAGGCCTTTTTCACACTTCCGTGTTACTCGCTTCCGGGGGGTGGCCCTCGCGGGGTAAACTTACTTCCGGTATCAATAACGGCCACTGAAACGTGAGCAAGATCTGCTGAAATCAGAGTCTTCATACAAATCAAATAGCGTGTAAATGTTTGATCTGACTTTATGCTTTGCTGCCGACTCTACAGAGCTCTAATTAACATTCTGACAACTTTCAGGAAGACATAATGCGGCTGAATCCAGCATATTCCCTTTCGTGAGACAAGGGAGAAATGTATGTAGCTAATGTTCTTACTATGTCAATCAGCGCTGTAATATCCAATGTAGCGCTTACTCCACTTTGCACATGTTAATATTGTTATAATCAGTATAAAATGCATCGTTTATTGCTCAGTTCCTTATTGCTCTCTGCTGCTTTGTTACTGGGATGGTGGGGTTAATGTACATGAAAATAGGTAAATCAGTTTGACAGGATGACTTGGTTTCATTCATTTGATTATTTATACATTTATACTGCATTTAACATTTTTGGGAGTTTAATACGAGGTTCAATGTGACATTTTATTTGTATTTTTGCATCTGTGCTGGGAGTATATAAAGCTTTTTCAAATTAATTTCTCGTGATACGTTGAAGCGAGGATTCTCATTTATGCTAATGAAACGGGAGATGGTGAAGAAACCACACCAGCGCTGCATTTGAGCATATAAACTCCAAAGAGACTGCAGCCTGAGTAGCCGAATCAGTTGGGAAAGATGATAAAACATTTCTGTGTACATTATATTGTGACTCGTTGGAAAACAGACAATACAGAAGAGGTAAGATGCGTTATTCGAGGCAAATGTATACTAAAGTAATAGTAGCAAAGCCATAGCAGAAGTAGTTTCCAATTCATGTGAAAACTTCAGACTGTTCTGGAATAGTGTGCTATTGCTTTAATAATGGTTACTTTATGGTTTTCACACAGTGGATGGTTAAAAATTGGGAAACTCCCACAGACTTACATTGACGGAATATTCAAACAGGCCAACAGAATGCTCATTTATTAAAACTCCTACTGTCACAAAATTAAAATGTAAACAAACCCACAAAAGGCCTTTAATATGCTTTAAATCTCTCTCTCTCTCTCTCTCTCTCTCTCTCCATCTGACAATCTATGTAACGGACTGTCTGACTATCTAGCTGGCTGGCTGTTTGTCTTTCTGTAATGTCTGTATAACCATTAAACTTCAAACTTTTCAAACTAGCTCAAACTTTAAGACAAGTTTTTGTCAAGCCAACATCAAACTTTACCCATCTAGTTTTCTTTATTTCTTTAGGTTGAGAAAGACTAAGTGAGGTAGAGACATAACTCCAAAAACTGGATGAGGTACTGTAAAGGGGGTGACATGAGGACCCGGGTCACTAAAGACTCGAGGTATGCATTTAAAGGAACAGGTCACCCAAAAATAAAAATTCTCTCATGATTGACTCACCTTTAAGCCATCCCAGATGTTTATGTCTTTCCTTCTTCTGCAGAACCGAAGTGAAGATTTTTATAAGCACATTTCAGCTCTGTATGTCCATACAATGTGAGTGAATGGGTGCCATCAGGCTGCTGGCTGTTTGATGGTCCAAAAGTCATATTTAGGCAGCATAAAAGTAATCCACACGACTCCAGTCGATCAATAAATGTCTTCAGAAGAAAATCGATAGGTTTGTGTAAAAAATAAATCTATATTTAAAACTTTATTCGCTTTAAAAAAACGCTTCCTGCTAGCAGTCGACACATCACGAAGCTGTCACGTGACGTAAGCGCAATGGCGCGTTCACGCGAGTAGGAAGCGCACGCTTTGTTTACAACAGAAGAATGAACATCACGTGAGAGTTAATTAATTTCAAACAGCATCCCAGAGCTGGCCGGAAGTAACGATTTAAAGTTCAAATCGTTTTAAATATCTATTTGTTTCTTACACAAACCTATCGATTTGCTTCAGAAGACATTAATTGATCGACTGGACGTGTGGATTACTTTTATGCTGCCTAAAAACTGTAAAATAGCCAGCAGCCTGATGGCACCCATTCGCTTTCATTGTATGGACATACAGAACTGAAACGTGCTTATAAAAATCTTCATTTCAGTTCTGTTGAAGAAGGAAAGACATACACATCTGGGATGGGTTAAAGGTGAGTAAATCATGAGAGGGTGAACTAATCCTTTAAGGGTTAATAATGTTTTCTTTTTAAGCTTTTAAAGCAAAAGTCTCCATTTAATCCCCATTTAATCTCACCGCTGCCTAGGTGGAACAAATGAGGTATTAATGAGATCTCAATGGTGATTTTTCTCTCCTATGGGAAACTTTTCCACTCCATTACCTGACCCAGGAACAGATGTAATTGGACAGAAGACCACACAGGCTCACTAAACTTTGGCTATGGAGAAAAGGCTTCCATTTACTTCCCAGACAAAACACAGTAGGGGACATAGATGCAAAACAGAACAAGATGTAGTGATTGAAGTTGTAAGGATTGTTCTTAAGGTCACTGAGTTTGTAAATGGCAAAGCATACGTCTCCTAAATATCGATGAGCTGTTCTGGCAAACGCTATAGCTTGGGGTTCTAAAAGTGGGGAAGCCACACTAGGTTGGTAATGATTATTGTTAGTCTTGCATGACAAAAATGTAATTTGGTCTTGAGCATACTTAAAGTAAATGCTTCTAGCTACATAATTGGACATTAATGTACCAGTGCATTCTGAAAAATGTAAACATGTTAAGTTTCACAAAGAATGTTTTATCCTCTAGTTGACGAGTAAACCAATCTATGCAATGGTGTTTTAAATGTGCATGCACTCAGTATTATTTTCCTCATTTAAAAAGTCCTAAACACATTAATTGTAATTTTGCAATATATGTAGGATATCATGAGCACTCACATAAAAAGGATGTCTCCAGTCATATCAGTAACCTTATGAAAGCTGATTTATTCTACATGGAGAATAAAACATGTTAGAATCACATGACCAGCCAAATACTACTCGCTTAATCTTAGTAACCGTCCCGTTATTTGACACTTTCACTCACTGATTAAAGTAATCATGGCAGACTGTTAATACAAAATTTCTACAATGGCATCTGAAACCGAAAACTATTGATTTTAAATGATGCTGCATCCAAGCCGCTAGGTGTCAGTGTAAGTCCAAGATGACACAAAGACAAAAGATACTGAATGCACCTTTAAAGAACACAGAAACTCTTCTGAAAAACTTGCAATAAAACATCAATAACTTTATATTCTCCAAAGAACCCTGTAGCACATACTGTAAAATTGTTTTGCATTTTTTATGAAATAAAAAAAAAAAACTAAAAATGCTAGAGTAAAAATGTTTCAATTGGTTAACCTGAAGTTACTTTACCATGTACTATGAAAAACAATATTTTACAGTCAAATATTGTAAAAAATAAATAAATGTATTTAAAAAAAAAAAAAAAAAAGATTTCAACTCATCCCTCCCTCCTTTTCTTTAAAAAAAGTACAAATCTTTGTTCCAGGGAGGCACTTACAATGGAAGTGAATGGGGCCAGTCCGTAAACATTAAAATACTCACTTTTTTAAAAAGTATAGCCACAAGATGTAAACAATGTGAGTGAACATGACTGTAGTGTGATAAAATCACTTACTAACCTTTTATGTGTAAAGTTTTCAAATTTTACAACTTCACTGCCATGATGACGCCAAAACACTAAAAAACCCTAAAACAACCCAAAAACTTTACATCTTAAATAATACACAAGTTTTAACAGAAGAATTAATGTAAGTGCTTTTATAAAATTAAAAGCTTCACTTTTCTGCCTTTAAACCCTCTAAAAATTGGCCCCATTCACTTAAATTGTAAGTGCCTCACTGAAACCTAAATGTTTGTGTATTTATTTAACTTTTTAAGGAAAAGGAATGACGAGTCGAAATTCATTTTTGTGGTAATCAACATTATGCCACATACAGTATGCTGTAGACTGAGCTTAACATGTATTGAACCCTAAATATTACTTTAACTGCGAAAATTTAACAAAACAATACATGTACAATTACGGTAAATATTGTTGAAATTAAGGTGAAAATATTCAGAGGGTCTCCAGAAGTCCCTGTGTGACCCATCACATTTTATATTTATGTTTCTTCTTATATTTAATATCAGTTATGTACAGTTGAAGTCAGAAGTTTACTTACACCTTAGCCAAATATATTTCAACTCAGTTTTTCACAATTCCTGACATTTAATCTTTCTCACAATAAGTTGCTGGAATTTTGGCCCATTCCTCCAGACAGAACTCAAATCAATCACTTTTATTGTCACAAAACCATATACACAAGTGCAATAGTGTGTGAAATTCTTGGGTGCAGTTCCGAGCAACATAGCAGTCATGACAGTGATGAGACATATACCAGTTTACAATAAACATCAGATTTACACAACACAATTTAAAATCTAATATACATATAATTACACACAACACAATATACAAATAATAACATACAATGTACAGTATACAATACACACAATATAGAATACACATTATACAATAAAACAGTATAGTATATATAAAATGTACAGTAGGTTGTATTGTACTGTATTGACATTCAGGCTGTCGGTTGATAGTCAGTTGCCAGTGTGTTGTTAAGAGAATATAATTTATGACAGTCCAGTGTGAGATAATATGATTAATAAAGTGCAGTGTTGATGTATATTGATCGTGAGAGATCAAGAGTTCAAAAGTCTGATTGCTTGGGGGAAGAAGCTGTCATGGAGTCGGCTGGTGCGGGTCCTGATGCTGCGATGCCTGATGGTAGCAGTGAGAGCAGCCCATGGCTCGGGTGGCTGGAGTCTCAGATGATCCTCCGAGCTTTTTTCACACACCGCCTGGTATATATGTCCTGGAGGGAGGGAAGCTCACCTCCGATGATGTGTCTGGCAGTTCGCACCACCCTTTGCAGGGCTTTGGGGTTGTGGGCGGTGCTATTGCCATACCAGGCGGAGATGCAGCCAGTCAGGATGCTCTCTACAGTGCTGGTGTAGAACCGTGTGAGGATGTGGCGGTTCATTCCAAACTTCCTCAGCCGTCTCAGGAAGAAGAGGCACTGATGGTCCTTCTTCACAACGGCCTCAGTGTGGACAGACCATGCGAGTTCCTCAGTGATGTGGACACCGAGGAACTTGAAGCTGCTGACTCTCTCCACTGGTGCTCTATTGATGGTGATGGGGCTGTGTTCTCTTTCTCTTCTCCTGAAGTCCACCACAAGCTCCTTTGTCTTGCTGATGTTGAGGGAGAGGTTGTGCTCCTGACACCAGCATGTCAGAGTGTGCACCTCCTCTCCGTAGGCTGTTTCATCATTGTCAGTGATCAGACCTACCATCGTCATATTATCAGCAAACTTAATGATGGCATTGGAGCTATGTGTTGCCACACAGTCATGTGTGTACAGGGAATACAGGAGTGGGCTGAAAACACAGCCCTGTGGGGCTCCAGTGTTGAGGGTCAGTGATGAGGAGATGTTACTGCCCATTCTAACCACCTGGCGTCTGCTTGACAGGAAGTCCAGGATCCAGCTGCACAGCAAGTTTAAGCCCAGAGACCGGAGTTTCTCATCAAGCTTGGAGGGCACTATGGTGCTGAATGCTGACATGTAGTCTACAAACAGCATTCTCACATAAGTGTTCCTTTTTTCCAGGTGGGAGAGAGCAGTGTAGTGTAGTGTAGATGCAATGGCATCATCAGTGGAGCGGTTGTTGCGGTAAGCGAACTGCAATGGGTCCAGTGAGGGAGGCTGCACAGAGCAGATGTAATCTCCGATTAGTCTCTCAAAGCATTTCCTGATGATGGGGGTCAGAGCAACAGGACGCCAGTCATTTAAGCATGTGATTTCGGATTGCTTTGGTACAGGTACAATGGTGGATGTTTTGAAGCATGTGGGGACCACAGACAAGGAGAGGGAAAGGCTGAAAAAAATCTGTAAAAACACCAGCCAGTTGGTTCGCACACACTCTGATGACACGGCCCAGAATGCTGTCTGGACCCGTGGCTTTACGGATATTCACCCGTCGGAAGGATCGGGTTACATCCGCCACAGAGACGGAGAGTGAACTAACCTCTGTAGCTTCGGCCGCGAGAGCTCTCTCCGCGAGGGCGGTGTTATTTCCCTCGAAACGAGCATAAAAAGTATTTAGCTCATCTGGGAGAGAGGCAGCGGTTGTCACGGCGGAGTTTTTATTCCCTTTAAAGTCAGTGATGATATTAATTCCCTGCCACATGCTTCTAGAGTTGGTGGTGTTAAACTGTCCTTCAATCTTGTTCCTGTACTGGCGTTTTGCTGCTCTGATAGTTTTGCGGAGGGCATAACTGGCTTGTTTATGCTCCTCTGCGTTCCCGGAATTAAAAGCGGAGGTCCGCGCATCAAGTGCCACGCGAACATCGCTATTAATCCAAGGTTTCTAGTTGGGGTAGATCCGTATTGTTTTGGTCGGAACAACATCCTCTACGCACTTTCTGATGAAACATGTTACACTATCAGCGTAAAGCTCGATGTCGTCATCAGAGGCGGACCGGAACATCTCTCAGTCTGCGTGATCAAAACAGTCTTGTAGCGTAGAGTCTAATTGGTCCGACCAGCACTGGATCGTTCTGAGGGTGGGTGCTTCCTGTTTCAGTTTCTGCCTGTAAGCGGGCAGAAGCAGAATGGAAGAGTGGTCCGATTTGCCAAATGGTGGGCGGGGGAGGAATTTGTAGGCATCCCGGAAGGGAGAGTAGCAACGGTCCAAATCCCGGTCCCCTCGTGTGTTGAAACGGATATGTTGGTGGTATTTTGGTGCAATTTGAGATTGTTTTTGTTAAAGTCCCCGGTCACAATGAATGCGGCCTCAGGGTGTGCGGTATCCTGCTTGCTTATACTCCCATACAGTTCCTTGAGTGCCCGGTCTGTGTCGGCTTGTAGCAGGATGTACACAGCTGTGATAATGACCGCTGTGAATTCCCTCGGTAGCCAGAACAGTCGACACAGAAGCATGAGAAATTCCAGATCAGGAGAGCAGAAAGATTTGATAGAATGTACGTTCCTGTGATCACACCAGGATTTGTTGATCATAAAACATACACCACCACCTCTGCTTTTACCTGAGAGGTCTTTCGCTCTGTCCACTCGGTGCACGGAGAATCCCGCAGGTTCAATGGCTGAGTCTGGAATCTCCGCAGACATCCAAGTTTCTGTTAGGCAGATAATTCAGCAGTCCCTCATCTCTCGTTGGAAAGAGATCTGCGCTCTCAGCTTGCAGAGCTTGTTGTCCAGAGACTGGACATTTGCCAGTAGAATACTGGGTAGCAGGGGTTGATTTGCATGACGTCTTACTCTGATGAGAACGCCGGCTCTATTTCCCCCTTTTCCTTCTGCATTTCCGCGGCCAGGCTGCCCAGACAAAGGGCTCAGCTACCTTGTTTGTAAATATCGGGTCAGCAAGTAAAGTCCGGTTTACGGTGTGTAATAGCAGAACCAGTGTCCAAAAGTGTTTTTCTGTTGTAGACAATAAGGCAGACAACATCTGTCTGTAAACAATTGTTGGAAAAATTACTTGTGTCATGCACAAAGTAGAAGTCCTAAACAACTTTCCAAAACTATAGTTTGCTAATATTAAATCTGTGGAGTGGTTAAAAAATGAATTATAATGACTTCAACATAAGTGTATGTAAACTTCTGACTTCAACTGTACATTGGGGTGTTTTATGTTACATTTGATGTTGTTTAGTAAATGTTTATTAAATTATTTTATTGTCACATGTGTTACCCTAATGGTGTTTTGTGCCTGTGTACATATTTATTGGCCATTGCTCCCTGAAGGGCCACTCTTGATGAACCTTAAGTCAGTATGTGGCCTTTTGTTTCACCACCTGTGTTACTATGCTGGTTAACAGTACATTTAAAGTGTATACAAAAAATGGTACTTGATAAGGTTCTTTGCTGATCCTAAATTGCTTCTAAGAACCACTGAAGAACCTTAATTTCGTATGAATGTTAAAGACGAGTTGTGATCGCTGTCTCTTGCTCTCTCTTTCCCTATCTGCCATCATGTTGGTTCTAAATTAGTCTGTGGTTTTAGACACAGCAGAGTCTATGGAGATGGAAAAGAGAATAACTGGTGCCAAAGAATCGGAGGACAAAAATGGCTTGCTGATGTTCAGAAAAACAACTAAAGAAGCCAGCAATTTGTGCTAATTACATGTTGTGAGGGCGTGGAGGGGAGAGTATGGACTTGCCTACATGTCTCAAAGGTTGGAGACGATCTCTTAATGATTTTCTTTGCCACATCACTTTCTATTTACATCCACTGAAAATGTAATGGTGGTGCTTTGGAGCCAAACGTTGCCCAAAGTCTGTGTCAGCTAGTTTTGGGTTTTGTGTGGAGGGGATTTATGATTACTATAGTGAGATATTACATAAAAGGAAGACCAAAGAACAGATCTAAGACTGAATTTTTAGATTTTCTAAAGAAAATGTAAGTGGTGCTCAGCGTGATACTAGGGTGTTCTGGGTGGTTGCCATGGCATTGCTATGTGGTTGCTAAGGTCTTCTAGGTGGTTGCTAGGATGTCGTAAAGCTGTTTTAGATGGTTGCTTACTGGCCCAAGTCAAAAGAGCCCAACCCTCATGTTGGTCTCTAGATATGCCTCGGGTTGCCCTTTCATTGTAAATCCAAGTGATTATTTCACCTGTTTTATCGTCCACCAGACAAAAAAGTCCAATTGCTTAAACTGCAAAAAATTATTTCTTACTAAGTATTTTTGACTTGTTCTCCAGTAAAAATATCAAAACATTCTTAAAACAAGATACATTTACTTCAGAAGCAAAATGACAAAAGAAATTGTGTTGTTTGCAGAGAAATCTAACTAAATTTAATAACGTTTATGCTTATAATAAAAAAAATTATAATAATATTTGCCAATGGGGTAAGAAAAAAAAACATGATTCAAAGGGAAAACAAGTTTTTTTTTTCTTACCCCACTGGCAAATAGTTCTTTCTTGTTTTAAGCAAAAACCCCACCAAATTTGGTTAGATTTCTCTGATTACAAGCTTTAATATCTTACGCGATTCGCTTTTTTTTTAAAGTAATTTGAAGGATGTTTAGATACTTAAAGGGACTTATATATAAAAAATATATTTAATAAATAATTTTATTTAAAAATATAGAAGGCTCAATAAAAGTTCAGCTCAATCGACACCATTTGTGGCATAATGTTGATTACCACAAAAAAAAATTTTGACTCGTCTCTCCTCTGAGGTTAAAGTGAGGTACTTACAATAGAGGTAAATGGGGATGATTTTTTAGAGGGTTTAAAGGCAGAAATGCAAAACATAATTTTACAAAAGCACTTACAGTATATTAATTCTTCTGTTAAAACTTGGGTAGTATTTGAGCAGTAAAGTTTTTTAAAATTTCATTTTTAACCTGCGTGAAGTTGGCCCCCCACCCAACGCAAAACTTCGGCAAAATAGTCTCAATCGTTTGTGCTGGTTTGTGCTGTAAAAAATGTTTTTGTGCTGCTTCGGATTTTTAGATATTAAAATAATATTTATAGGTCATTCTGAGGTCACTCAGCCCCCCCACATGCTCCAAATTCACCCAAAATAAGCTCAATCGTTTGTTTGTGCTTCGTTTGTGCTGGTTTGTGCCGGTAAAAGTTTTGTTTGTGCTGCTTCACCCAAAATTAGACACTGAATTACAGGCGAATTATAAATGCTGATATTTATTGAATACAATACTGACAGAATAAAATAGATCACTTAATGGTCACAAAAATCAAATATAGGTTAGTAGCAGTCTCGGTCATTCGGATTACTATATATTAGGCTACGATATTATATATTTCTAAAATAGGTCTATCTTGTTTTGTGTGTAGTCAGTACGATTTATGAGCAGTGAGCATTTTATTTTGGGTTTGTCATTTCAATCTCTTACCAAAATGTTGGATGATGATGTTTTAATACAACAACAACTCCTTCTTATCAAAGTTTTTGTAGTCGCTATGGTGTTTATTAAAAACTTTATTGGTGTTCAGACAGCAGTAGCTCAGTATTCATCTGGTCTCTGTCGGACACTTTTTCTGTCACTCACTTTCACTCAGCTCTGGGCACGAGAACAAAAGCGCAAATCTCCTCAATGTGAACACACTTTTAGAGTCGAACTGCCGAAGACTTTCTGTCAAGACTAATCATCACATAATTTGTTCAATAAACAATTATCTTTACTTCATTCCCTGGTCTTTCCTGATTGAACTTTTGATTTATTTACATGGAGTATCATCTGCTACACTTCACTGCCATCACTAGGCGCAAGTGACACTTCTGTTCAAGATGCTCTTGTGCAAATTAGTGTAGAGTTAGTAGAGAAAAAGTCGATATAAATCAAACTACAAAAGTCGTTACTAAATCAAATTTCTGGCCAATGTAAGTACAATGTTTTAACACTGTCAGTTACAATATTATTTGTTAACTTCAAGAATAATGGCACAACATTCAAGAGAGCTAAGATTGTCAATGTTTATTGAACAGAAAACTCATGAGTAAACCCTAACGCAGTCCAGATGTTATGTCTATTTAATTTAACAAAAGTCTATAGAGCTTTGCAGTGATCTTGTTTTCTAGCTGCTTACTAAGCTCTGTCCAGATGCTCTGATTAGGAGTAGCTATGTTGCCATTTTGGACTATGGCCTCTTTAGATGAACACAGGACAGTGAAAATGGAATCTCTGTCGACTGCTGGTTTCTTGGGCATCTGGCATAAGCAAAACATAATTACCCACTTAAATAATCCTGACTCAAAAAATGTCATGTTCAGTATAAACTTATTTTGATGTATTACTGTATTGGTCCGAATATAAGGATAATATAATACAGTAATAATATATAAGGATAATATATCTTATATTAGGACCAATATGGTAATGTTGACCCCTAGATGCACAATGTATTCAAAAAACTAACATGGGTCACATGTGCAACTGTAATTAGCATATATTAGTATTAGTAACGATACAAGTGTTTCTGCAGTACCGGTAGTATCGAGCACCGACTCTATCCAGTACCAGCGTGCAATCTGACTGATATGACAGGCTTTAAAATGCTTACACTGAAATCAGGACTCGACATTAAGCATTGTCATGTGCTTGTCCTTCAGACAAGTAAACTGGTTATTCACTTATTCGAGTACAAAGTTACTTGTCCAGAGACAAAAACAAAAGAATGGATGTAAGAAAAAAAAAGAAAAGCCTCCATCATCTTCATTTACACCTAAGAACCATTAAGAACACAGTGCAGAAAGACGGTCATTACTCACCCTCAAACCTGTATGAATTTCTCTCTTCTAACACAAAATTAGATTTTTGGCAGAATCTTAGTCACAGTCACTATTCACTGTCACTACATCTTTTTTTCATTAAATAAGTGGATTGAGACTGAAAATAACATTCTCCCTAACATCTCCTTTTGAGTTCCACAGAAGATAGAAAGTCAGACGGGTTTGGAACAACATAAAGGCGAGTAATGGCGACAGAATTTTTGGTAACACTTTACAATAAGGTTCCATTCATTAACATTAGATAATGCATTAGCTATCATGAATTAACAATGAACAATATTTTACAGCATTTATCAATCTTAGTTAATGTTAGTTCCTTAAAAAAACATTTTAAGTTCATAGTGCATGAACTAATGTTAACATATACAACTTAAATTTATTTTAATGTATGAAAATGTATTAATAAACTGTATGATGGAATTAACATTAACCAAGATTAATACATTACATAAAAGTGGTGTTTATTGTTATTTCATGTTAACTGATGTAGTTAACTAATGTTAACAAATGGAACCTTTTTGTAAAGTGTTACCCAATTTTCATTTTTGTGTAAATCATCTCTTTGAGAGCACAAGTCAATTCTCACCAGTTGCATTAAAAATGGCTGTTTAATATTGACAAAATGCATTGAAAATATTAACAGATAAAATCCAGAGAACCTTGCTGCTAAATCAGTAATGTTGTATATTCAAAACAGATATGCATATTAAAGATATATATGTTTTCATTGTGTAATTTATTAATGTTATAGTGTTAATATTATTATAATGTATATTGTTATATACTGACTGATTCACATGGCAGAGAAAATACCTTGGATACAAACATTAGACGGAGCTCTAGAAAGATGAGAGATGTAACGGATGAATAAGTCTGTTTTAACCGTTTCTTTTCACTCTACAGATGGCATTATTACACAAAGCGTTTATGCAATTTCTGCCTTTCTTGCTGTTTTATGAGGGAGCGCCTTGATGTGACGAGACAAAATTAGATCTCTCCATCATTGCGCACTTGCGATAAAGACAGCTTTGTTGATTATAAACAGGAGCAAAAGTTTTATCACATCGCTCGCTTATAGAGACGTGGCACAACACCATTCACGTGTCCAATTAACAGGTTTATACCCGTTTATATATGTAAAATCTAAAGTTCAGTAAATATGCACTTCCCCACTGCTCGCACTCACAAGCTGCTGAACGCTGCACCACGGGTGAAGGCGAGAGGGAGAGAGGGCGACGCAACAGAGGGAATTCCCCACATTTTCAAAGTGAAACATGCGTAATGATTAAAATTGTGCTCAATCCCCGCAATCCCGTGCTATTGAGCTAAAATTAGTTATTGAGATTTTAATCAAGCTACTTGTCCGGTCGGGCAAGTAAAATTCTCTTTAACTTGCCCGTTCAAAATTTCCACTTGTCCCAGACAAGCGGACAAGCGTTAATGTTGAGCTCTGCTGAAATGGACAATTAATCAAATTAAAATCGTGACATGTCCTAGTGTGATTTATTAAACCGCTAAAGGCTGCAATCTTACTGTGGATAAGCTGCATACTTTCAATAAATCCGACCGCTCATACACTGGAAACTCCACAGACACTGAGAATCATTAATGTTGTATCAGATGACAGAGCAGAGCACTAATCTACTGTGAACCATGCAGCACATGTAAACTATATATTTATATATTTAAATCACAGCATTTGTGCTTCAATCTCAGCTCAGCTTTATTTATATCGCATTTAAAACAACAGAGTTGACCAAAGTGCTTCACAGTAATAAAATATAAAACATAACATTTAAAAATTACCACATACACAAACACAATCTAAAATACAAACACTTCAAAACTGTGTCCTACATTTCATTTGTCAGACTCAAAGTCCAGTGAAAAGAGATGAGATTTCAGAGGTGACTTAAAAGTCTTCAATGATCACACTGCGCCATGTCGCGAACTGTTTATACGGAAAAGTGAAGCATCCGGCAACACGGGTCATAATAAAAGCACGATTCAAAATAAAATCTAGATGGCTGAAATTGAATAAAAATATATTACAACTGTATAGTAAAATGTCATATTCACTGTAATAATATATAATAATAATTCATCAAAATTTCACAAGCAAGACAGCTGTTGAATAAAATTTTGCCAAAAAAATAAAAAATGCGATGACATTCTGAAAAGTTATATTTTCACTTGTTAAAAGTTTTAAGAATTTATTGCTTAGACACCATTTTGATGATGAAATTAAATGTAACTTTAATTATTAAACTATAATTATTAAAATAATTAGTAAATAATTAAAAATAACTAAACTGGTGTGTTCAATACCACATTAATCATATTAGCATATTTTTGCTGTGATACTGAAATTGGTATCGAGAACTGTGAAATTTCACTGGTATCGGTACCGACTACTGAAATTTTGGTACCATTACAACACTACTCAACACCATTTAAAAGCCAACGTGAAGGATGCACTCAATATTTAAGCCACAATTTATCCTTTGAGTATCGTTTGGCGATAATGGAATAGGTTGATATTAGCTACTTCAACTGAGAGTGAATAAACAGAGGCCAAAATAGTGAACTGTACAGCCTAAACTATGCCTATCTAATTTAAACTAGTGGAACAGACAAGTGCAAATGGGTTAACCTCAATCATACAGTCACAACTTGACAACTCAGAATAGAAAAAAGGCTGAGGGAAGTTTTGGTTCACCATATGGCAGGGTGGGATGGTGGTATGAGATACCAATAATAAAAGCTCTGTTTTGTTCACTCTCTTGGGTGACCCTCGCTGTCTCCGTGCTGGGCTGAGGGACTTACAACCACTATGGTCTCCAGAATGGACAGCAGTGTCATCAATCTGATTTAAGCAGTAAATCTGAGTAATTCAGAGTGATACTACAAACTTTTGACTTTTCAAATTTCTTGACCAAATTAATTAATTAAACTTTCTGTTGCTCTGAACTCACGCTTGTCAGTCGTCCATGATTTTACATCTGTAATCTTCCCCTTCCGTTAAAATTATGGATGATGATTATTTGTAGTGCAACCTCTAAAAGCATCTAAAAACCCCACGCTCATGCACGAAACCCTGTAAAAACATCAAGACAGGGCGAAACGTCTGTTTAGCGCAAGCTTGCATAGGAAAACAATTGAAAAACAGAGTGAAAAGACACAAAACGTGTTCGATTTAAACAGCCCCCAAGACAACTGACAACCTCACACGGGCCACTGAAAATTTCAAATGGGCCAGATTTGTCCCACGGGCCGCCAGTTGAATAGGCCTGCTTTAGGCTATACTAAACAGTGAGTATTGTTATGTTTTTGGACTAGCCCCATTCACTTCCACTGTTTTTAAAAAATAAAATGACGTGCCTTATTACATGTTTCGCTGCAGTTTCCCAGGGAAATGTCCAGCGGGGGGCGCCAAAAAAGAGTGAAATGGTGTCGTACTCATACAAGGCTTTAAGGTGAATATCAGATGGAGGTTTTAATGAGTAAAACGTACCTCCCTAACCTAATACTTTAACCTAAACCCAACCAATAGTGATTTAAAATCAACTGAGAGGTAAACAAAACAGACATCCTTGCCCTTAACCAATGCCTAAACCTAACCGATAGTATCCAAATACAAAATGTGAAATGAAAAGCACATATTCTGAAGCAAACACGTCATTTTGTGTTGCTTCTTAGACACTTTCGTCTCACATGTCAGCTTGCGTGCTTGGCTGGTCTCGATTTGCGTACTTCCCAGTCCAAAGTCCAACACTCTATCAGGTGAACTAATGCGCAAGCTAATCTCATTGGAATAAGTGTGTAAATGTAGGTGGGTCTGTAATACAAGCATTAAAATGTATCGTTTTTCAAATGATGCATTATAGTAAAAGTGTTTCGATATCAAAACATAGCAGTGTGTGAGTAATAGAGCGAAAAGTGTTGATAAAGTCATAATCAGTCGTTGTATTTGTGATTTGTGTGAAAGTGAATAAAATGCACAGTTGTTGTAGCGCCTCTAGTGTTCATTTCACTAGGAAACAGCGGCGAAACGGCATGTAATACTCTGTTTGCAAAAATGTAGTTATAGTAATGTTCCTTCTATGAGACTAGATTGAAAATTAGATACTTTAAAGTCTTTGATTGCTGAAGAGTAACCACAAAATTTAAGGAGCTTGAGCAAAATTAATGAGATGAACAACTCAAAGCTTTAAATAACTAGGTCTACTATGTCTTAACTAGTTTCGACAACATGGCTGTCTGCTGGTGCAGTGGGGCCAATATCTTTTAACGAGTCTTCTGGATCTGTGTGAAGAATGGTACAAGTATTCACTTCAATGGGTGGAGGCAAAAGAGGACAAAAAGACAAAGTTTAGTCAACCAACTGGCTAATACTTGAATGACGAAAAATGAAACGATTGCTTTTTCTGGCATTGTTTTGTGTCATTAAAAAATTAGAAATTACTTTGGGTGGGGATGTTTTGTTAGGCTTGAAATATTGAGCAATTATTTTCCCCGTTTTCCTCCCAATTTTGTTCCATATTAAAAGCATCTGGGGCTTTTGTGTCAACTCTCTACGTTATGTATTCACATGACTCTTTTTGAGTTACACCCATTTTAAAGGAGAAAAAAATGGTGACACAATACACGTGGGAAACAGATCACATGGAGCTGAAAAACATGTGTCCAGAGCTATTAACCAGGTGACAAAGTCAAGCAAGAATGGTGACACCATCAGTAAATGGGTTTGACTAATAAAATATCCTTCCGCTTCAAAAGAAGGAAAACCCTTTAAAAATCCTAATTAGCTGCTCCAGTTCCTCTATGACTCCACCTTTGACCCCTGTGAACTTGAACATGGACTTTGCAGGTATGTGTTGCAGTCTCTGGTTTGTTTCTAACTAATGAGATTCATCCTTTGTTCTTCTTTAAGGAGAACTTGAAAGAGTTGTTACACAACATCTGTGAGCACTGAGAAAGGAGTAGTTGAGTATTATATTGTTTCAACAAAGAAAGTACAAGCATTATAATTCTACATAAAGTGCGTTTAAAATTCTAGATAGCTTGACACATAAGGGTACGCAAATACTATTTGCAAGGATGTACAGTAAAGGAAAAACTCAAGTTTGCGGGAATTTTTTTTTTTTTTTTTTTACAATTAAATAAAAATAAAAAACAAATCGCTACAATATCACTTCTTTTTTTTTTTTCTTTTTTTTTAAAGTGAAATACCCCGTTATACCCAGCATCGAGTGCCTTATTGCTTTTATAAAAACTGTTGCAACCACATTATGATAAAAGACACCAATGTTTAAAAAATAATCACATTTATAAATGTTAAAAATCACAATAAACCATTCTTCCGCCGCGTAATATAGTTCACTAACCTGTACGCGGTTAGCTTGTGATTGCCAAGCATCTTGGCGCATTGATACAGAACTGACGCGCGATCGCAGGCGCGCGAAATCGGCAACTTTACATCGATTCAAATTTTTAAAACGAGCTGTTTTATAATAAGTAATATGACTGGTTAGATTTTCTTTTAAAATAGCGTTAAAAAAGTGACCAGTAGGCTATAAAGCGTTGTCAAATTATTTCTGTTATCAGCGCTAAAAAGCTTTACTCACTTTGTTAGGAACATCGTTCGGTTCAAACACGCAGCTGTCGTCAGAGGTCGAAATTTCCTCCGCGCGAATCGTTCACTCATCATGGCGGTGAGTCACGCGGAATCCCGCACAGTCATCCTGTCTTTGTTCACCCTTAATCCAACTCACATCCATTCAAACTTTCCGACTGAGGAGTTCCCCTTCTCCGGTGTGCACAGGCAACACCCCCGTGAAACACCCCCTCCTCCCTGGCAGCCGGTGATTGAATCCAGATGTTCAGCACCGGCCAACGTGTACAATTACAACCGCATTAGCGGACCTGAATGACTGCCACTGTTGCATGTTAAAAGCACATTAAAAAAAAACATATTTTAGTATACTGTATGGACAAATATATTTCAAACAAAAAAAATTGTTGTGTGGGGGTACCATGGTACAACTCAACACTGTATGATGCACCATGGTAGGTTTACTTCCAATATTACACTCCAAAATAGATAACAAAATAATACTCTAAAATACTTCAAAATGTATAATAGGCCTACTTCTAAATAATAAAAATAAAATATAATAAATGAAATAAAAAATAACAATAAATAATACTAAAAAAATATAAGAATCCAAAATAATGCAAAAAATAATCCTCCAAAATATAACTAATTAATTAATAAAAACATGGCATTACCATGGTACATGTCCAAAAACAATGGTACTTTTTTGCTGAATATATTTACATTTTATAAATTCAATTTAGTTAAAGATTACTGAATTTAATTTAATGGTAATTTGTTATGTAATTGAAATGAGTAAATCTGCGAATCAGGCTATATATATATATATATATATATATATATATATATATATATATATATATATATATATATATATATATATATATATATCCTTTTTATTTTTTTTGTATTTATTTATTTATGGTGTATAATGCATTAGTAAAAGTATTCTTAAAACATTTTAATGCTTATACAATGTCCTATGATACACTTGTAACCACACTTGCATAACTGGCTCATTCTATAACTGGGGCTACATTTCTTGTCAACAAAAAGTACAAAAACAAAGTGCTTTCTCAATAAAACAACCATTGGTTTAAGTTAATATATTCCTTCAATGTAACATATCTACTTGTTGCAAAGCTTAAGCATTAAACACCTTTTTGATTTTATAAGGGATGCTATGTTATGGACAAACTGCATGCTTTACAGACACTGATAAAATGCTGCACATATAATTAATTAAGGGTTCTTTTGTTTATTCTGCTATATGTGCAGTGATTCTTTTAAAATCATTTTCAGAATTATATTAATATATTTTGCAGATATTCATGTGATATTTTCAGCACAGTCACTAGTGACAGTAACCTTTTTTTTAAAATCATAAATCTGCCTTAAATATAATTTTGGTAGTTTTAAGAGATGTTATGTTATATACCTTTGAGGATGTAAAATATACCTCGAAGGATATCAGAAGCAGCATTCTTGTTATTTGAAATATAAAAAGATCAACTGTAACATAGTTGACAGTGAAAGTAACATAGCTGAAAAAGCAATATCCTGCTTTTTTTCACAGAATACAATGACACAATTTACATAAGTTCTCTGTTTTAACTTGCAAAGGTACAAGATCTAGTTAATTTTGTAAAATCAATGAAATGTCCCATAATCCCTAATCATCATGATTCACACACATGCACACACACACACACACATGCACGAGGGCACACACACCCTCAGTATCCTCTGACATATATAGGCTTAAATTATGACAAAATAACGGATCTATGGAAAATAATTCATTATCATCAGTGCACATCAGTGGACACAGTAGGGTTACGTCAACTATGTTACCCAAGAGTCGAACCTATATGAAAACATAGTTGACAAGTAAGATAGTCGACAATTCCCCCATTTTGACTCATAATTTCAATGGTAGGCCTTGCCTAGACAACCACATGTCATTTTCTTGATCAGGTAAACCTCAAATTTGAATATATATTTGAGTTAAAATCATAAAAATATTGCAAATCATAACAATGTACCCAACATAGTTGACGGTCAATATATATATATATATATATATATATATATATATATATATATATATATATATATATATATATATATATACTCCTTGACAATATGCTATTGTAGTTAAAATACTGAAACAAATGAAAGGACACTCGCCATTTTGTGTTCAAAATGTCCCGCACAGAGGAAAATGACATCACATGATACTGGTCACATGGTTTTGGGATGCACCATATTTTAGTTGCAGGGTTTGTTTAGTAACATAGTTGACAGAACTTTTGTGCGCATGAGTATAATAAAATATTTTCTTTATTAAAATGTCAAACTCAGTCTAAAAAATACTATTTTTCTGAAGTGTATAGAATTTAAAAATAAATAAAATATAATGTTGACTAAAGTTTTTTATTTCATTATTTTGAACTTAAGACCCACTCACTTCAAAAACGGACAATGCAAAAACTTCATGGCAATTTCAAGCAAGATGAAACATGGGGTGCACAAAATATTTGTAATATTATAACATGCTTTCCCTTACTGGATAAAATTGGATATTTCTGAAGAAAATGGTTAGAAAATATATAATTAACATCAATGGACATTAAATGCACCCTAAATTAGAATGAGCCAATATTGTATGTGTAATCATCATAATTATAACTGTGGCTACTTTATTTATGAAAAGATATAATGGATATAATTGTATTCTAAAGAACTATAACATAAAGTACCAAAAGCACATGGTGATACCATAGTATTCTTTGAAGTACCTTGGAGTACCATGTTAATACCATGGAATATGAAAATGGTGATCATGGAGTACCATGGTATTTATCAAAAAACCATGGTATTAATACTATGACACAATTAAAGTAACATGGTACCACCACAGTACTTTTTTGTAAGGGAAAAAATGCCTTTATAATTCATCACATATACACTCTTCATTAAAAGTTTTACTGAAGAGAGTTTTAAGATTTACAACACCGAACATCTAGTGAAATACAGTTAGAAGCAGCTGAAGACAGAAACAGAGAAACATCCCATGATAAATCTTTCTGATTGCTTTTCCACACCAGAATACTCACTACATATACAGTCCAATATGCAGAGGATCTCCACACATTTATCTCTGTTCACCTTTGATGTAGAGCGCTACTCCCTCATTCATGCCAGTGCACAGCAGGACAGGCTGGGAAAGACTCGATGAGCACCATATGACCAACAGAAGGCCAGTGAAAACTGTAAATCTATTAGCTGTGAGTAACTGTGTGAAGCAGAGCTTGAGTTTGACAGAATATATTTAACTGTCTGTTGCATTTCTTTCATGTAGTTCCATTGGTGCCGAACCATGTCTACATGTACGCGCACACACATACCACACACAAAGATATATTCATTAGTACCAAACACTGTGTGTGGTCTGCCCTGCTTTAGCCACAAGGTTATGTACGCAGACCATCTCTAAACACCATGATGGATAATCATAACATACAGCGCATATCCGCAAAGAGATGTGTGCATGTGTGCAAACGAAATAAATAATGGGTCTTTACTGCCCTAAGGGGGCCATCTATAAATGCATTTCAATATTTGATAAAACATTGGAAGAAGGGGACATTCACACAGAAGGTGTTCTTGCATCTGTAAACATGCACTAGACTTTTATTGTAAATTTAGAAAAAAATTTTGTGCAAACTTTACGGTGAATCAAGCTTTCTTACACACGGTTAGTGAATAAGACCCACCGAGCGCATTTACATGCTTGATCTTACACTGATTATGCATAATAAGCCATTGACGTGTGTGGTCATGTAAAGATCACAAATGGTTTAAGCAAAAAACAATTGGCACACGCTGATATTTTTCCAATAACTTCGATTTCACGTTGCATGTAAACATCTTTACCACTGTTCTTACTGGCTTATCCAAAGTGCGCAAGCATTGTGAGCATGCCTGTTTATGTTTTGTCACCAAAAGCTGAGAATAACCTGATGATTTCATCACAGTTTTCTTGCATTGTCAGATTTTTTCAAATAAGTAGATTTTTGGTAGTTATCTGCATATTGCTGTGCATGTAAACACACTCATTTATTAAGACACACAGCGTTTTAAAGCTGCACTATGTAACTTTGTGCTCTCTAGTGACATCTGTGGTTGAAACGTAAAATTGCAAGCAATTTGCAGAAGAACACTTTACGTGAGTCGTGTTTCGGCACTGCTCTTCTGGCAGATGAATCTCATGATTTGAGGTTACCTGGACATCGCCTGTGTGTGATCATGACTGGAAGATATTCCGAGCCGGAGTCATAATGTGCTGTTTCATGTTGATATAATTATGTTATACGATTAAACATTTAAAAATGATATATTACTTGCTTTGATGAAGATAAAGAACACTCTTATTTACGTATTTTGAATGAATGTACACTTTTCTGACACTACACTCAAAGTGCTTTTACACAGAGAACAGCGGACTCTCCTGAATCACCACCAGTTACAAGTATATTTTAATACGATTATTCAAGTGTTTTATTGACTATTAATGTTTGTATTGTATTATTAGCTTAAGAGGTGAAACTCGTGATACTGCTGATTCGAGTTCAGTTTAAGACGTTTATACATTATTAATCTTGTCAATGAAATCAATGATGAAAACGTTTGTTGATGAAAGGTTTTTGATTTCGTCAACGATAACGAAGATGAGACGAAAAAGGCGCATTGTGAAGATTATTAAATTATTTTGTTAAAGCATACTGTTGACGAAAAATATTTATACATTAGATTCATCAATATATCCACAACATTTATGGAACATTTTA
Organism: Myxocyprinus asiaticus; assembly: GCF_019703515.2. NCBI lineage: Eukaryota > Metazoa > Chordata > Actinopteri > Cypriniformes > Catostomidae > Myxocyprinus > Myxocyprinus asiaticus. The sequence continues at coordinate 4,122,223 of NC_059352.1, forward strand.
CATCTGCACAACAAAACGAATGAACATGTGAACTTGAATTAAATGGTGCACTAGTCAGAATAATCGTAATTTGATTTGCGTAACTTGCGTTGTGAATACACATTTTCCATAAGAAACATGCTACACACTATGTATCCTTTCGTGGAAAATTAATAAGTCTGTAAAGCATAAATATGGCATCATTTTTATATCACCAGAACTTGAATTTGAAAAAGCCTCCGAATTCATGATCTTGAAAAAGACTGGGTGTAATTTGATGTCATCAAAAATATTTGCTGTTAATTTTAAATATTTGAAAATATTTTGTGTGACTTCACCTAAAAAAAACAAAAAAACAATTCAGGTGGTGAAATTCAAGTTTTTATTTTTCAAGTGGTGGATTTCAGGTCGTGAAATTCAGGTCTCAATATGCAGGTGGCAAAATTCAAGGATGACATCCGGGAATGCAAGGAAGAGCAAACGAGTGTCAATGTAATCCATCTCTCTCTTGGACGATTGCAAAGTCATGGAAACAGCTCAAAGGTCATTTTAATTGAATTAATGAATATATACAGTATATTATACATATACAGCAGTAAATATATATAGCCTCAATTTTTAATAATGTGCAAAACATCTTTTCTTTGCTCCTTGGCAATTCACATTGAACGAATCTGCTGAAAAGGCAATTAAAGTTATTCACGTGCACGCATACATGCCCAGATAACACGATCCCCAGTTGATCCATAACACCGGCCAATCTCAGTAAACATCTCTCATTCACAAGTTTCAAATGTTTTTTGTGTTGTTTTGTGGTTTGATTAATTACATCACATCTGTATGAATGTAAGAGATGCTTTTAACTCATGAAGAACACACGAAAAGCGAAAGCAACCGAGGCAGTGTTTATGACTGTTTACACTTTAGTCTGGTGTTGTGGCCTGTGCTTCATAATCTTATGTGTTGTTTATTATATACATTCTATACATTAGTATATACACATAAAAAATATACTGTAAATTGACATTATAATGCTTTTATTATTATTATTATTATTATAATGTGTTACACTCATGACATACCATAGTCTGGGTGTTATGAACTTATATACATGAATGAACATATAAACATATATACTTTATTTGATGCACAATAAATATTATCAAACAGCCAAGACATGCAACACACTTACAAAATGGGTAAAGGCGGCTGTTGTTTCAGTCAGCCATAGGTCTGTATTATTTCACATATTTACTGTAACAACAAGAGGTAGCTATATACTCGATTCATATTACCTTGGATGTAATGATTAAACACATATAAATATATATATATATATATATATATATATATCTTTTTCTTTTTAGATTTATTATTTAATAATAAATCGACTAAATGAGTTAAAATGAGGTAGTTTGAGTATTCGTTTCCACTGGTAAATGTCTGTCATGTGTATTCTGTTGATTCATGTCTTTTATTTTGAAATGTTTAGTTCCTGTTTCCCTTGTCATGTGATTCCTGTTTTCCCTCCATGTTCATGTGTCATGTTTTCATTGGTTTATTGTTTAATTATCTTGTTATCAGTTCTGTTTGTTCATTGGTTTATGTTCCCCCATGTCCATGTATTTAAGCCTCATGTTTTCCATTATGTAGTGGTCAAGTATTGGATGTGAATGATGTTTTGTAGTCAAGTCATAGTCAAGTCATAGTCAAGTCATAGTCAAGTCATAGTCAAGTCATAGTCAAGTCATAGTCAAGTCATAGTCAAGTCATAGTCAAGTCATAGTCAAGTCAAGTTCATGTTTTTGTTAAATCACGTTTATAGTTAGGGTTTTGGATTCACTTTTGTAAATAAACTGCACTTGGGTTCTCATCTTCATCATCGCCTTCATCTTCATCATTGCCGCAGCCAACAACGTTACAATGTCCTTTGCCCATATGATATAGGTCCTTGATGAAACTTGCTGTTAGGTGAAGGATCCAATTTAATGATTAAGTTGATCTTTTCTTCAAAACACATTAATGAAACATTATAAGTATCCCTAAAATATACCTTTTTGTTTTTTCACAATATTGTTGTCACAGTTGTTTAAAATTCCTTTTGAGCTGTTTCCATTGCTTTGCGATTGTCCGAGAGAGAGATGGATTACATCGGCACTCGTTTGCTCTTCCTTGCATTCCCGGATGTCATCCTCGAATTTTGCCACCTGAATTTTTCAACCTGTATTCAACAACCTGGATATTGAGACCTGAATTTCACGACCTGAAATCCACCACCTGAATAATAAATACTTGAATTTCACAACCTAAATTTGTTTTAGGTGAAGTCACACAAAATATTTTGAAATATTTAAAATTAACAGCAAAAATGTTCGATAACATCAAATTACACCCAGTCTTTTTTCAAGATCCTGAATTCGGAGGCTTTTTCAAATTCAAGTTCTGGTGATATAAAAATGACGCCATACATGAAGAATTCAGAGTACAGCAGGCAAACTTCTAAAAATGAGCTAATTCTTCAGTCTATTCATTATTATTTCAGGAGCTCAGGTTTTTCACAACAAGGACAGTGTGTACATTTATACTGTATGTTTTTCTAATATTTGAATATTTGATTAAAGTTTGGTCCGTTACAGTCTGACACTTTTTTGTCCATTTTGCACATCATCATCGTCATCATCATGTAAAAGATATTATTTTCGTTGACTAAAATTGTATGTAATTTTTGTAAAACTGACTAAAATCAATGAATATAACATGACGAAATATTGACTTTATTTAAAGGACATTTTTGTCAAAAGTCTGAAACTTACTAAAACAAAAAACTGAAAATATGAACACGACAATTGATAAAGCAAGTGAAACTGTAGGCCTAATATCACTGTAAAATATAAACATAAAACGAGCAATAATGGGGATAAAATACACTTTATTAAACATGAAAATAATATGTACAAGAAGTCAATTTCAGAAGTCATACAGTAACCTCCCCTGACAACAGATCACGATCGGTAAACACACGAGTAATGTTCGATTCATAAAAGCATTACCCCTACCATACAACATACTGTATCCAATTCCAAGCATAATAGCAGGTAAACAACTTTGCCAAACGGATAACAGATAAACATCCATCCAGACTGCAGTGATACAGTCCCGAACTGTGTGAGTGTGACTGAACTGAACTGAACAGCCTCCTCAGCTGGAACATGTGACAGCCTGTACTTCTTTCCTGTGTTTACGGACATGACATCATGATGCAAAGAGGAACGAGATAAGCCAGCGATTTCACGCCAAATCCGACCCGACAGCTCAAAATACAAATTATTTGTATATTTCATCAAAGTGTTATTACTATCTCCACCTCCGAAATGTTGTTCATTTTCTGCTGACATCACCAAGTTCTCTTGTTTTTGAAGCCCCTCCCCTCCAAATGTGTTTCATATAAAACACATTTTCACTATCCAATCAATTCTCAACTGATAAAATGAAGCTCCGCCCTACATTTATTGTCATTGAAAATTCTGTTCCGCTCGGAAATATGTCATATTTCAGAATTAAAATGGGTTGAAAATGGCATTTCATGTTGACTTTAAGGTTCAATACAAATAATTTATGGAACAAAACCTCGCAAAAACTATATCTGTTGTTTTAAACTATGATAAACACATAAACATCTGCCGTCACCCTCCATAATGACATAATGTCAACTCAACCTGACCAAAGGCATCAAATAAATGCTGTTTACTTGCACACAATAACTGTTGATGTGATTCAGACCATTGCAGTGGGTGCATGCATAATTCACTTTAATACTCTTCTGTCATGAATACAGATCCATTTCTGCAACAATAGTTATGTGAATTCTTTGCGGAGGAATATTTCAGTCAAACCAGTATAATCACATGGTTTTTGATCCAACCCCCATCTAACCACTTTTGTACATACAAATGCATTGAGGGAAATGCGCTCACTAACTTTTGGAAAACAAAGTGCTTTAGAGAGCATTTTCCTCGACACAATTAATGATGGTGAGTTATGTTTGCAGAACTGAACACAAATTATCTGAATAACCACAGTGGTTTAACCCTGCTGAAACATTAATAAAAATGCACACACATTTTTCCATGCACACCCAGAGAAAAAAAAAAAATATTGCTCAGAGGTTGCTCTTTCAGAGCTCAGGAGACTTAAAGTGATGTGTGTTCACCCAAAAATGAAAATTATCTCATCATTTACTCACCCTCATGCCATCCCAACTGAATATGACTTTCTTTTTATCAGCAGAACACATTTGAAGGAAAACAGGAAAAATAACTTAGCTCAGAAGGTCCTTAAAATTGCAAGTGGATGGTGATCAGACCTTTGAAGCTCCAAAAAGAACAGACAGTCAGCATAAACGTCATCCATACGAATCCACTGGTTAAATTAATGTCTTCTAAAACAAAACGATTGCTTGACATGACCATGGCAACATTGTGGTCGAGGCTTTCTTTCATCAGAGGGAAAGCCACCCCAGCGGCTCCCTGCCTCGGTCCTTCTACCTACGGGTATGAGGCCGTGTTGGTTAGCACTGGGGCGATTTGGGACCCCAATGGGAGCCGCTCCGCCGGGTATTTTTTTACTTTTTTCTCTTGGATGAGACATCCAGGATCAGCTCAGAAACACACCATTGTGAGTAAACATACAAATACAAATACAGATCTAAACCAAAACCAATGGAGCTTCTGTACAGTGTTCCTCCTACTCAGTTGTAAACAGTGCCGCTCTTCCGGGTGTGTCGCACATGCATCTGTTCTTGCGTGAACGTTCCAATGCGATTACATCACTTGCGTGTACTGCTACTGACCGGAAGCGATGATTTATAGTTAAAAAGTACTTAAATATTGATGTTTTTTCACAGCAAAAGCGATCGTTTCGCTTTAGAAAACATTAATTTAACCAGTGGAGTCGTATGGATGACGTTTATGCTGACTGTCTGTTCTTTTTGGAGCTTCACAAATTTTCTTCAAATGTTTTCTGATGAAGAAAGAAAGAAAGAAAGTCATACACACCTATGATGGCATGAGGGTGAGTAAATGATGAGAGAATTTTCATTTTTAGGTGAACTATCACTTTAATGGAGTTCTTATTTACACTTTTATTTAAATTTCAACTTAATCACGAATGTTTCTCAAAGCTCCTATAGGAAAAATAAAAATAAAAACAAATGAGACAATAGTTGACCTAAAAGACCTTGTGTTTTTTAGATGTAAAAAGTATGATTTTACTGTATAATTAAAGGTAAAATTGTATATTATATTTAACAAGAGAATACATGTACTTTTTACGGTAAACTATTGTTAAAATGACTGTAAAAAAAAACAGTAATCGGGCATTCTATGTCCTACTAAGTCCATGTGTGACCCATCACATTTAATTATATTTTGTGGGAATAGTTATGTTTCTTCTCATTTTTAATATCAGTTATGTATATTAGGGTGTTCTGTAAAGCCTGAAATATGGTCACTGTATTTTTTACAATAGATTTCTGGCAACCACAGTTCCCTGTATTTTGCCGTAAATGCAACAGATTTTTATTTTTAATAAAATAAAATATAGAGCTATTAAATGAATGTGGAAGAATTTATCATATCGAAATTGCAATATTTGGTATCTTGTCTAATCTGAACACAGTTTGTGATATTGTTGAGAGCTCTTTTGAAACTCTAGAGGAGACCTATGTTAGATTATTGAGGTGTTTTTCTTATGAAAACAATCTGAGACATTAAGCAGAAGTCTCCATTTGCTCTCCAGTTAATCTTGAGTTTGAGATTTTTCATTTTATATTTAGATGATTTTTCTTTCACACATATTTGAAGAGCCTTTTTAACAGTTAAACATGGAGATATAGCACTTATTTACCCATTTACTAGTGTATCTAAAATGTTATATTAAAAAAGCCAAGCAAATTATGCCACAGAAGGATCCTAATAATAGAGATAACTCACTTACACCCACATTAAACACCCACAGCAGTGCAAATCTTCTGCAATGCCTCACCACTGGGTGTATCTAGTTATACACTTGCTTTCAGATTATTTCTGTGGTTTGCCTTGTTTTAGGGTCCTCTTTAAAAGAACCAAACTCAGACCCCTTTAAGTTGACCAAGAAGTGGACAGAGTGAAAAAGGACCCTGTTCTCTTTGCATTCACACTATTTGTGACCTTGAAAGTGGGCTCAGATCTCTTTTTGGTCCACTTTACTCATTACCGTGTCTCAGTCCATTTTGCCTTCACACTGTTGTTTTTGTGGAACCCAGGCCACTTTTTAAAAGACAAAACTGATGATAATTATTATTATTATTATGGCTGTATTAAATGTAAAAGTTCAATTATATTAACTTAAGAGATTATTAAACATGTTTAATACCCTTAAAATGAATAATTATCAATAGTGCAGGTGTCTTTGTTCAATAAAACATTTTATTGATCTTCTGCATTAAAAAAAATAACAAATAGCATTGTAAATATATAACATCTTGTTTTTTTATAAGAGGGAAAGCAGTGCATTAAACTGAATTCATTGTATTTTTATAATAATAATACTGTATTTAGAGGCAAAATTCAAGACATTAAATCATGGATTATGGTAGATTAGTCATATTGCCAACTAAAAATGCAACTGATCATTGGTTTATCTATTGACAGCCTCGGACAAAATCCATTCAATGAAAACAATAGTATATTAGTATATATAAGATATTAGTCTTCGCCATTCCACTGCAGACCGGTTAAACCCTCGAGTCTTCATTTGCACAGAACACTAAAGAAATATTTGTAAGTTTGTTTTGTGAGGAATTTAAATAGTTTTCATCATCAATTTACTGTCCATAGAAACAGAATAGACTTTATTCAGGCTAGCGCCATCTTTGATTTTTAATGGGAACAAAAAACGAGGCTGTGAGGAATAGACTATTCTCTTCAATGGCACAGACACAGAAAGGATTGACAGATTGATAGCTCTTTCTCGATTCTGTGGGTGGTGGTGCATGGCCGTTCTTAGTTGGTGGAGTGATTTGTCTGGTTAATTCTGATAAGGAACGAGACTGGCATAATAGTTATGCGGCCCGTGCGGTCGGTGTCCAACTTCTTAGAGGGACAAGTGGCGTTCAGCCACGCAAGATGGAGCAATAACAGGTCTGTGATGCCCTTAGATATCCGGGGCTGCACGCGCACCACATTGGGTGGATCAGCATGTGTCTACCCTGCACTGATAGGCGCGGGTATCCCGCTGAACCCCACTCATGTTAGGGACTGGGGATTGCAACTATTTCCCATCAACGAGGAATTCCCTGTAAGCACGGGTCATAAGCTCATGTTGATTAAGTCCCTGCCCTTTGTACACACCGCCCGTCGCTACTACCGATTGGATGGTTTAGTGAGGTCATCGGATCGGCCCCGCCAGGATTCCTCGCGGGCCTTGGCGGAGTGCAGAGAAGACAATCAAACTTGACTATCTAGAGGAAGTAAAAGTCATAACAAGGTTTCTGTAGGTGAACCTGCGGAAGGATCATTAACGAAGGCTCCGGTGGCGAGAGGCCCAGAGAGGCTGAAAAAAGACTGAGGCCGAGACAGGGGTGGTGGCGTCCCCCTGCCCGAGGCGAACTGTGGTTTGTCCTCTGTTAAGCGAGGTCACCCGTACCCTCGGCGCTCAGTGGCCAGCGTGGACGGGGAGCGACGCCGGTGCGACTATGGCCGCGCCGTGTCGTCTCCTCCGCGAAAGGGAAAACCAAGTGAGCCCGGAGCGCTTGGTGTTCACTATGCACGTTATTGGCGAACTGAACCGCAAACTTCAAGCGAACCATACTCAGACCACCTCCTGAGATGGTCTTGGTTCGGTTTGCTTTAAAGGGGTCTGAGATTGTTTAAATTGTTCACATATGGGCCAAAAATCCTGCAAACCACCCTCAGACCCCTGAAACGGTCCAAGTGTGAAAACACCCTTAAAGACATATTGAGGCACATGAACCACTGATGATATCATCATCTGACAAATGTTGCCTGGCCTTGAATCTTTCTCCAAATCACTCACATTATGGACATGAATGATACCTCAGATCTGCTTGATGAGGAGAGGTGTGCTATTACTTCTCTTAATGATCAGACTTGCTATTTCTGGTATGAAAAAAAATAGGATTAAATAGGCAAGAAACCCCCCCCCCAGATTTACAATAAAGCAGGGACCCGGCCATATCTAGAGACCCGAATATCCAACCTTTATTCATAGAATCATGTTACTATACCTACAAAAGATTTTGACATTGCTCGTTGTACGTATCGCAGCAGTATCCTGGTGGAATGAACACTAGATGCGCTACAATAACTTTTACACAAATCACGAGTAAAACAGCAGATTATCAGTTCATAAACACGCAGCGGCAAAGCTAGACCCTGGCTGATAGGGTTGAAGAGCCGGATCTTTTGTTAATAGCCCCGAATGTTTTTTGGAGATAAAAAAATAAGTAAGGCTTAATGTTCATTACATCAGTGTACAAAAGTAACAAGGCAGGCTGCAATTCTGGCTTCAAACGTAAATTAATTCACACTTTGACTTTTACCTGCTGTTCATGCTCAAGTTCGTGGAGTTACACTGCTGCATTTAAATAGCCTCTTTTGGGTGCCTTGATTTTTAAATGGTTTAAAATCAAATGACATTGAACTTGTCTAATTATTGTACTTAAGTCTGCACACCAGAGCAAAAGGAAAAAAAACACTGTCTTACCGTTTGTGGAGGCGGAGGCGTGGCCGAGCACCATGCTGTGGAGAGTGAAGCGGGGGAGATGAGTGGTGAATGATTTCCACCTATGCTTAACACCTGTCTTTTGTTTCAGTGAGGAGTGACAGGGGCTTTTAAGGAGAAGAGACAGCGGCAGTAGAGAGAGCCCAGCTGACAAGCTACGCATGTGTTGGCCACTGCCGTTATTATTATTTATATTAAAAACCTTGAGTTATTTGAGTGTGAGTTGTACCGTTGCACACTAAAGCGAATGTGTTTGTATTGAATAAAAGAGATTTTCTTGTGTTGGAATCGCCGTCTCCCGCTTCCTTATTGCCTGGAACTCAGGATCTTGCTACAATGGTGCCGAAATCCGGGATTCCTCGCCACTGGCTGACATTATCAAGACACTCGCTGGCATCCACCAGACACAACACCAGGCCCTCCTGGAGCTTCATACCGAACAGGAGCAATGGTTCGAGGCACTCGTGCGAGCCCAGGCAGAGGACCGGCGGGTGTTCCAGAGCTTGCTGCCACAGGAGGGTAATCCAGCAACAACACCTGCCACGAGACCACCACCTCAGATCACCCTGGCCAAGATGGGCCCCCAGGGTGACCCCAAGGTATTTGTGGAGTTGTTTGAGCGGGCCACTGCGGGGTCAGTCTGGCCCCAGACACAGTTGGCAGTCCATCTGCTGCCACTCTTGTCAGAGGAGGCCCAGCTTGCGGCCCAACATCTGTCTGTGGGTAACCTGCTGGAGTACCCGGACCTGAAGTGAGCCATTCTACAGTGGGTTGGTCAGAACCCAAGCCTTTTCTCTCTCTCTCTGTCTCTTCCCCTCCTCTACCTCATCCTGTCCTTGCTCCCTGGGGGGGGGGGGGTGTTCATTCCCCAAAACATGGAGGTGGACCAGGGGGGTTCCGGGCATTTCTACCACCCCCTCTGTGTCTGCTCCCCTTTCCCACCAGGTTGGAGAATCTGGGGCTGCATGTGCAGGGGGAAAGTCTGGGCCGGTGTGCAGGCGCTGCGGGGAGCTGGGCCACTTCCAGGATCAATGCCCGGTGAAGGAGGTGGGGATGTTGGTCCGGACTCCCGACGCATTATACCGCCCCCGACTGAGCAGGGACATACTGGATACCTGTGAATATTCAAGGGGGTACCTACCAGGTCTTGGTGGATTCGGTTGTAATCAGACCTCGATTCACCAATGCTTGGTTCAAGGTGAGGTTTTGGGTACAGCACGTAAGGTGAAGGTGAGGTGTGTGCATGGGGACATTCACGAATACCCATTCGTGCCCGTTTCTATTCAAATTCAGGGGCAAAAACATAGAATTGAGGCAGCTGTTAGTTCTCGTCTTACTCCTCTGCTGATTTTGTGTACGAATTGGCCAGCATTTCAATCATTATTGAGGGGAATATGTGGGGAGGGGTCCTACAATAAAGCGCAATGGGGTGTGGGGTGTGATTTGCTGGCTGGGGAGGTGGTGCCAGGGCCGTCTACATCAGTTTCACGTCGGGAAGACTCAGGGGAGGGGGAAGTCTCATCTTTCCCAGCCTTTAGTGACAAGTTGTAATTCTTGCTTTGATCCTCCGCAGTTTAAATTAAAACGCCCTTGATCCGTTTATTGTGCACCTGACGTTTACTCATATAAAGTTCTGAACCGGTGTCAGTGTCGCGCTTAATATAACTATTATTTGACAGGTAGGGTGGTCGTTTTGTAAGTCATGGAAGGAAGGATTATTCTTATTTTTATATTATAATATGGCCCGTGAACTAAGACCCGGATGACACTGAAGTCTAGCAACGTCCCTGTAAAAACATACTTTTCACTCCGTTCCTCACACAATGCTATCTTATGACATCTTAACACTTTTACTATAGTACATGACTTGTTTTCATTACAACGTTTGCATTACAAAACCAACTACATTTACAAGTAAGGCACGATTATGAAATTTTACTGACGATTAATTGTCAAACAACTAATTGCAAATTAGGGCTTTCTCGATTGTCATATAAATTGTCACATTTCTTAAGGTTCATGTGTGCTTCATACACCTCTAGAGGACATTTTTATATATTTAACTTCAAATATATAAATCAAATAATAATAAAATAGGAAAATATGATTTTATTTAAAGGCTAAAAAAACGTATGAATGATATGAACAATAATGTTTTACATATCAAATCATTTTTAAATACTTAAAATATGTCTCTCTTTTTAGTTAACTTTAATATTGGTCAATTTTACATTTGCATTGTTGTTTTTGGTATATATATATATATATATATATATATATATATATATATATATATATATATATATATATATATATAATATTTATATTATATAATATTATATTATATTTTGCAATAGTAAAATATTTCTGTCCTAATTTCTTCACTTTCATACCTTAATTTAATGCTTTTTGATTTAACCCAAGAGCCCTTATTTCTCATGAAGCAAAACCTTTGAGATTTCATCTCATAATATTAACACTCCACAGAAAGAAAGTGTGTCTCGTCCTCTGTGCCACTGCGTTAGCCATTACACGATCGTCTAAAGTGAAGCTGGAATGCTTTGCATTCATATTTGTTTGTTAATATTTTGCACTTGAGAAGCGCTTCACGTGCTCATCCGGACAGAAGCTGCTCTGGTTGACGTCCGCGATGCGGCTCAGTGACATTCAGAGTTCATGACACACAAACGCGTCGTTGATGCCATTTAAAATGTGATTGAAATTTGAAGTGCACAATAATCGTGGTTATCTTAATAACCATAACCACAGTTAGATCAAATAACCATGATTAGACGATTATTTAATAATCACGACAGGCCTATTTACAAGCTTGTTCGAGTGCGATCAAACTGTGTGGTAGCTCAACTGATAAAGCATTGCACTTGCAATGTAAAATACAGGGGCATGCGTCCTGAAGGGCTTGCGAGTCGACATGTGAGCCGATCGTGTCATAGAAGCACCACAAAATGATGCAACTGTGTTTTTCATCTCAAATTTGCTTTTTATGGCACTATTGGTTAGGTTAAGTTTATGGTTTAGGGTAGGAAGTTAGGTAGGTTTTGTTGATTTAAAACAGTTGATATTTAGCGCCACACAACAGACATTTCACTTACGAACTGCTGCGATGAGTGTAAGGGACTACATAATATAATTTTTACAAAAATGTTATGACAGTCCCATAATTTTTATGAGATCAGGCTATGAATATCATAGTGGGCTCTTTTGACTTTTGACTACCAACAGCACCTAACAACCGCATAGCAACACCCTGGTAAACACCCAAAACACTCTAGCATTGCGACAAGTAACACTCACATTTTCTTCAGAAAATGTAAGAATGTAGTTTGCAATGTGATTTCAAAACTTTATGAAACTCTGCAGGGAAAGAATCATGAAAAACAAACAATCCTGGAAGACATTATTTCTTATTACTAACATACAGAATCAGCAGTACACAGCCAATCATTAGCTCTCGTTCAAGCCCTGCATTGTAATCTGCAGCCATTTTCCATCTGCAGTGGCATTCAAGTCTCACACACACACACCCTAATATACTGACACACCATGTTTCGCTGGGTCACACAGAGTCAGGCTGATGGGGGTTGCTATGGCAACACATCCCAACCCATGCACAGCATGCTCACAGACATGTTGAAGCAGCATTCAAATAAAGAAAGAGAAAGGGAGAGAGAAAGAGGTGAAATTATGAGTGGAAACCACCAACACCACCTGAACTTACTGCAAAATCTCATTGGTCCTAAAAATAGGGTTTAAATATTACCCAGACGTGCTCCGGCTTTGTGAGATTCGTCCCTAAGCTGCCTGTACTAGCAATGTCATGCAAATGACTAATTGCGATAATAACAAAACACAGTACTACAAAACAAGACAGGCTAATCTCTTTTTAATATGCCAGTTCCTTTCAGGATGGGCCTGGATGGGACCTGCACAGTCACTATCCAATAATACTCTCAGGGAACCACAGCAATATACCATGAGCACATAGCAATGAAAGCTACAACATGCTAGCGTCAGGCTAGACAAAATCAATAACATTATTTGTCAGCTGTTGGACTTAGCTTCATGCCTTGTCAGAGTACTGAACCCAAACTGAGAGAAACACAAACATCAGAAGTATGCTCCAAAAACAGTAGCTAAAACGACTTTTGTAGAAGCTAAAATGCGGCTTTGGTAATATCTAGCTTCTTAGCTTAGTGCTGTTCTAAGTACCATGTAAAAACCATGTTGTATGAGTAATCCTTTATCACCATCGTCTATTAAATACCATGGAATTACTATCTGATACCATTACTTTATCATGGTACTGCCACAGTTCTTCTTTTCTAAGAGCTTCCATGCAGAGAGACAAAAAAAAGCCAAAGCTCAAGAACATGGAATCAATCGTGGGAGACTGAAGCATCTGGGAGCAAACCGTCACCTTTTCCCTCCTTTTTCCTCACCAGATAATCTCCATGGTTACCACACTGAGACACTGCCATGCACTATGGAAACTGTTACCTTTGATTACTAAAATAAAATGCAATGCTAATCTGACTGCTGACATCTTCAAAATGGTGAGCAATTGAAAGCATTAGCCCAGGTTGCTAGGCTAATGACATTGGATAAAGTTAGAAAATATGGGACACTGCATCTTACACACTAGAGAAAGCTCTGAGGGTGTGTCATTATTCTCACCGATTAAATTATCGCTGAAAGTGTTTGTTAGAGAATGTTCGTTTCTTCAACAATAATGAAGAGAAGACAAAAAATACACATCATCAAGATAAATTATTTTATTTAAAACATACTGTTGAAAAAAATATAATGAGAAAAAAATAACAGAGCACATGTACATCTTACACAGATTACGACATTGTGCAGATAACGTGAGGTCATATAAAAGCTTTAAACTGTTTTCTAGTGATAGAACAATATACTGAATTTTGAAATATAGCAAACCAAAATAATGTTTTTTTTTTTTGGTAGAAGCAAAATGTTATATTTAGAAATTTGAAAATTGTTTTCTGTCAATGTGATCATAAAAGACCGTCATCATTAATGACTGTCAAACATCAAAATCTCTCTGTCGCTTTGTTTCTACGCTATTTGCAGGGTTTCGAACAAGGTCAATAGCCGCGTTTCAACTATCGGGCCAAATGAGGGCATGCTAGTGCATGTCAGTGCCAGTTGCGTTCCCACTGTCTCTTCCGGGGCTTCATCGTGGGCTTGTGCATTGTGGGCACTCTGGGCTTTCTCAGGGCCAACGGCCAATGACCCAGCTTTACTCCCCATTGGCCCATCAATTACCCTTGTGCCAAACAAGGCCAACAGGGGAGTAAAGCTGGGTCAATGTCAAAGGTGGAATTTTGCCAAACTTGCCAGGTTATGTATCCAGTGCACAATGGTACAGGTTCAGGAAAAATGTAAAAATTGTGGGCACAGTACAAATCCGTTAAAACGCACAATGGACAAAGCGGTGCCCAAAGAAAGAACTTTCCATGGTTCGAGATCATGGATGGTGTGCTAGGACATTGTCCAGCTGTTAGTGGAGAGACCATTCGGGACACCATGGCAGTTACAGTCTGTGAGTTGTCAATGCTAACTTATCTTGCTAGCTAGCTAATGTTTACAAATGATATAAACTCGATATTCTAGATCAGTGGTTCCCAACCCTGTTCCTGGAGGCCCCTCAACACTGCACATTTTGTATATCTCCCTTTTCTGACACACCCAGCTCAGGTCTTGGAGTCTCCATTAACAAGCTGATGAGTTGAATCAGGTGTATTTGATTAGGGAGATATCCAAAATGTGTAAAGTTGGAGGGCCTCCAGGAACAGGGTTGAGAACCACTGTTCTAGATAACTAGATAATATGATACCTCAGCTTGAGTTTCCCTCTTGCTTGTGAAATAGGCAGGGTGAGTGACATTGGCACCAGGGCTGCGTGTTAAGGGTGGGTTTTAGGGCCATTCTGCGGGGCTATTAGCCTGATGGTGAGAACGCAGTTTGATTTTGATCTTGCGGCTCGAGGTCCGAGGCTATTGGCTCCGGCTGGCCAGTTGATAGCTTGGCTCGTACCAGCCCAATAGTGGAAAAGTGACTTTTGAAGTGCTTAAATTGAAACCGAATGATGCTTGTTTGAACTGCTGCCATTCCTAAAGAGACTGTAGCACTTTAGCGCTTGTTATCCAAAGGAATGTAAAATCAATGTACATTGTACACATTATTTAAAAAAGTCAGCTCATATCATCAATATATATGCAATTTCATTACATAATATTAATTGATAAAAAGTATAATTTTTACTTTATCAATAAGCAAAAAAAAAAAGCATATATATTTACAGTATATTTATACAGTATATTCCTAGCAAAAAATATGTCCCTGAGCTAGGCCATGTTCTTTTCAGTTCTATTGCTTGTCCTGCACCTGATCAGCCTGAATGTAGCCAACTATTTTTTTTTAAGGTTTCTTTGTTTGTGATCTGTTCTTACTGTATATAGAAAGTTATATGAGAAACTAATCATTTGAACTTTGAGTATTCATACTGTGGATAAGAGAACTTTATTCTAATGAGAAATCATAATTTGCATGAACACAGTTTTCTGTCATACTTTAGTAATATTGAACCGTGAACCCCATATCGAACATGGAACTGAATCGTGAGGTACCCCTATCATCCCACCCCTACTGTTTTCCTATATTGGGGTATGGTCATAAACGGTTTAAAAATTAAACCGATAGGCACATGTTGATTTTTGCTCATTACACTGATTTCATGTAAACGCTTTTAGCAACATTTTTACTGGCTTATCCAATCTATGCAAGTGTTGTGTGCATGTCTGTTTACGTTTTGACATTTTCTTGTTCTGTCTCACATTGGAGTGTCAGTATAGTCTGTGAGAATGAGGGCTGGGTTTGATCACCCCACCATCATGCGGCACTCTCTAAATCCCTCTGCATGAGCTTCCTAGATAATGCTCTATTCCCACCCAGGAGAACTGGCCTGGATTTCATCATCCGAAAATGTGTTTGGGTGTGTGTGACTGAGCCAAAAGCTTTGTGATAATTTAATTTTCTATGGGTCGATAAAAACGAGATAGCAACCAGGAAGCAAGACAACTCAGGGTGGTAAACAAGAGGCTATCATCATAAATGAGTCCGACAAGAAATGATGGGCGAGAATCTTGAATTAGACACCTGCTGTCGAACTCACTGCTGTTGTGTGCTTATAGAGGCCCAAGACAAACACAAGGTAACTTCTTTGGCATTTAAATTATGGTGACAAATACAGTAGGGCATCAGAGTTATCTGAATAATCTGAGACCTGGCAGATGGCTCGACCTTGCAAAAGGACACAAAATGTGACTAGGCGCATTGAAATGCATAAAGTTCGCCATAATTAACAGAAGAAAGTTTTCAGCAGTGGCAGCTTGTGCTTTTCAAAAGAGGGGAAGCACAGATGTTGGTTGTCAATGGCAAGTGTAGGCCTAATTTGATATTCTTTTTTTTTGTTGTTGGTGGTGGTGCAGCATTATGACTAAAACTTGGGCCCAGAAAAAGGACGTTTCTGGTTCAAGCACTGAAAGTAATGAGCCATGAGCTGTCACCACTGTGCCCTTGAGCAAGGCACTTCACTCAAAGTTATTTTAGAGCTATTGTCCCTGCTTTGGGTAAAAGCATCTGCTAAATGGCCACTTGCATACTCGCTATTATTTTTGTGTCTGCATGATTGCTTTTAAAAGTAGCCTAGCTACTATCTATCAGACTAGTACTACTAAACATAAACTAGCCATGATGAAAAGACAAACATAGCTAATCAGCAGCATACTGTAGGTTGTACTTTGGATACTTGTCACTAGCACTAGACTTCTTAACCAGCAAGACCATGGTTGACAGCTTCACCAGTTTAGCTGGTTAACAACATGTCTGTTTTGGTCCACCAGTTAGACCAGTACCAAACTATAACCAGAAGCAATGCACCAATGTGTCAGCCAATCTTCGGTATTGAGAGATAAATGCAATTATCTGCGTTATCGGACATTGGGCGATTGTTTAAAAAAAAACAGCCGATTATCATGGATGATTATTTCTTGTCAATCAAACGGTGGCAGAAAAACGGGTCAGGACAATAGAGCACAACAGTCTGGTTACTGAAATCATTTGTCTATAGATTTTTAACAATAACTTATAAACCTATAAAGACAGACCTACCACTCCGAGGTTGTTAATTGATAGTATATGCTTCTGTTGAAGCCATCAGGCCATGTCATTTCAATTTTATTTAAAAAGAAAAAAAAAAAAAATAGAGGAATTCCTGGTGAATAACTACACTACCCATGATCCTGAAGAGAAAATATCTACTAATCAGAGAAATGTGGCTAACAAAGTGCGCCAAAAGAGCTCTGCAGTGACCGCCCGCTTCCATGACGCAATGTGAATGATGCAAACGAGTCAGTCCCTTTTTACTTTCAAACCATTATATATTTACATATATCTGATTATTTTGCAAAAGAATTAAAATATAAAGTTTCTATACTTATAATCAACTATTTTAGATTAATAGTTTTATATTTGTCATTGCTTTTAATTCGATTATGTCATTCACAGTGGTTCAAAGGATTCATACTGTAGGTTCATTCCCTCATTGAAGATGTTAAGAACAGAGTCTTGTACCTTTGTTAGATGTTCAAATACTTTTTAGCTTCAAATCAAAGTTTATAATATTGTGATTCACTCTGGAGCTGGTTGGTTTGGTTCAAGGCTTAGAGCTCTTTTACGAAGGATTTTCAACCAACTCTAATGGGAAAATTCATATAGACTAAAGCCGAACGAACAGTGCAATAGCTGTGTGGTATTTTACACTTTTGTTTGCTGTACTATTTAGGTTAAATGCACCAATTGTAACAGATAATATGGATTTTTGTGGTACATAGCTAAACTATAACTATAAACTAACAATTGCTTTATTTTAAAATTACGTTTAAGGAAAGAAGACAAATATTTCATAGCTGTACCGTCACTAAGTAAAAATTATCCGCAGCAAAAACATAATACGTTACATACTCAGCACTAACTATGTGACTTTCACAAGTATTAAGTGTATAAAAGTGTAGACATCCTTTCTTATAATGTTAAGATGCTATTGATGGAATACACCAGCGTTTGCCTCTTTCTCAGGTTGCTGTGTATGCCAGAACCAGAGGGCATTCTTTCATCATTCACAGCATCTCTGCAGGCCTCTCTGGTAATGTGACTAATTAGCATGCCCTATCTTTAATGCACTGCTCACTGCAACCTTTTTAATCTAGTGTACTTACACTGCAGATTAATAGTCATACTGCGATTCCTTGTCCCCATTCTTGACATTATACCATTTTTTATTTTTCACATTAGACAAAGGGAATAGTAATGAGTAAGGAATAGTACACCCAAAAATGATAATTCTCTCATCATTTACTCACCCCTATGCCATTTCAAACTCGTATGACTTTCTTTCTTCTGTGGAACACAAACAAAGATATTTTCATAGATGTATAATGTGTTTATATTCATACAGTTCAAGTCCATGGGGTCCAAACCTTTGCGTGCACAAGTGTAATCGGGCTTATATTTTGGTCAGTTTCTCACCCAAAACCTATCATATATTTGAAGAAGACATAGATTAAACCACTCGAATCATATGGATTACCTTTATGCTGCATTTATGTTCTTTTCAGAGCTTGAAATTATTGAACCCCATGGACTTGCATTATATGGATATAAACACATCATATCTCCATCAAAAAAAATCTTCATTTGGGTTCCGCAGAAGAAAGAAAGTCATACGAGTTTGAGGTGGCATAAAGTGAGTAAATGATGAGAGTTTTATCATTTTTGGGTGAACTATTCTTTTGATGCAGGTTTTCTATAAAGTGTTCTAGTGCCCTGGTGAAAAAGATAACAACTTAAACCAGCCTAATATGAATTGCTGGTCTTTGCTGGTTTAAGATGTTCAAGCTGGTTTCCTATCCTGGCCAAACTTGTCTTTAGCTGATTTCCAAGCTGTCAAGTGCCTAAAACCCCTTCTAGAACCAGCAAACAGACCAGCCTGATGATGCTGGGAGACTAGACTAGCTAAGACTAGCAAACATCTTAGGATTGTTTAAGCAGTGTTTTGTGATCTTTTCTACAATACTGCATGATTGCATCCAGATTTGACTGGTCAACAAGTCTTTAACGAACAAACCACTGTTTGGGTTATCCAGACACTCACCCATTGGCCAAATTGTCGTCATCGTCGTCATCATTCAAACTCTTGCTTTGTAAATCAGAATCACTCAGGTATCCAGACTTGAGGTCGCTCTCACCAGCGTCCAGTCCTTCGATGAACTCGCTGCGTGATGTGTGGCTGAGCCGGCTAGAACAGCGAGCAGGCATTGTGTGAGAGGTGTACTGGGACGAGGACTTGGTGCCCACCAAATAGCTGTTGCCAGTAGAGGAAGGGGCATCGCCAGCTTGCAGGCGGGGACTGGCCTGCCCGTGCCTCCAGGAGAGCGGCGAGGAGCGGTTGGAGAGGCTGGAGACACTGCGAGCATTGGTTTCATCACTGTCGTAGCATACACTGCTGTCCAGACAGCTGTAGATAGAGAGAGAGAGAGAGAGAGAGAGGGTTACTGACACTTTCATGCAGACTTTTCATTGCTGGTTTATGGTGGTTAGTGCTGGTTTGGACTAGCATATCTATACATTTAAACACCAGCATCCAAAACACAACATCCCAGAGGAAAACTGTATTGCTCAGATGTGGCTCAGGAGACTTAACAGAGTTCTCCATTATGTTTGATTTAGTATGAACAATAAGTTTTGGCTCAGATATTTCTCCTAAAATGTCCTATTAGAAATAAACTAGACACAAATTAGACAATTGTTTTCATACATTAATGGCATAGCCCAGATTATTTGGTCTTGGAAGAATTTGATGAGTAATGTTTGAGTTCTTATGGAAGTATCTGACGTTTGATGTCTTGGAAAATCTGTGCACTGTTTGAGACTTTGTTGGGATCTCTTTTGTTACACTAGAGGAGAAATATGTGAGGCAATTATTAGCGTGTTTTTATCAGGTGAAAATGTCTAAGTTCACACTAATCCGTTCTCATTTTAAAACGCATTGATTCTGCAATGTTTATGCCTCTCATCCATACTGGAGACATTTGAAAATGCTTTCTACACACTGCAAAAAAAAAAAAAAAAAAAAAACTATTTGCCAATCATAAGGTATATAACAATTCTGATCCCAATTCCGATTCCTCTTAACACTTTTGATTCCGATATGGTTCCAATAACGATTCTTACTTCTCAGGAAGATTCGTAAATATTTTTATTACATGTACTGCCCTCAGTAGTCTCAGAGATCATTTCAGATTTCAACAGATCAGATGTAACAAATCAGAGTTAAATTTAATACAGTTCTTACAAAAGGCATGTTTACACATTTATGACTAATTGGAGCATAAATGCATTCCAGTAATTGGTTATTTTTAACTTTATTTTTTTAAAACATTGTGTTTAATCTAGGAATTCCTGGTGAATAACTGCACTACCCATGATCCTGAAGAGAAAAGATTCACTAAAGGTTACAAAATCGAAGAACGAACTGGTATGACATCATTTAGAACAAAATCCAAATTCGTTTTGGTGGTTTGTAACAGCTCGCCTGGACAACTTTTAAGAAAAATTCTTACCGGCTGCTAAACACCTTATTGCTGCCATTGGTCCATGTCATCGGTAGGTGTGACCTGAAGCTCCACCTCCTACTGTGTTTATGTTTCACAGTCAGTATTCAACATGAACACATCACCGTGCATGACCATGTTGTGCTATTTGTTTTTGTTTTGTTTAATTAGTCTACAAAAGGAATCAAATCTACTCAAATACTCTCAAGTGCCCATTCACTCATGTGCCATTTGCAGTGAAAGCCATTCACACATTTGCCCAAAGTAAGACATGCCGCTCTTATCACCATTCTTTTGTCTGTATTTTGCCCATTATCACTCTTTTATACACCCCTCTTTGCAGTAGTATCAGTGTCATCATAAATTACAATATCAGAGTGTAATTGGCACATTATATGGCTGCGTTTAGCATTTTAGCATATTAGCATCATGAATTCAGAGTGTAAACCAGTTAAAGTTAAACATTTTCTACTGCATATATATTACTTTAAATCATCATTGAGTGGTTAAAACAACGTTTTACTGACCTCATGTGAATTCTACTTATAGAATGAGGCATAAAGTCATTGATAACACATTTTAGAGTCCTCATATTTAAGTGTACTTCTAAACGCCTCCCACAGAGGTGTGACCGGTGTCTGAATGTTCGCAAGTAGTATACCGTTGCACAGCTGTTTAGAACTTCTTTTTACCCCTGAGCGAAGAACGAAGAAGAACTTTTGCAGAAGTATATTGGGGCCTTTATCAGAGAAATGCGCCGAAAAAAAGGATGGCAAAAAAGCTCTGCAGTGACCGCCTGCTTATACTGCAGGGTAGTAATATACAGCAGTTATATATTAAATACAAATTCTAAACCACAAAAGTGCGCTAACATTTCATTAATTCATTGTCTTTTATATAAAATATTTTTTTTTAATAAAACAAAACTAGGCCTATCTTTAACAATCTGAACAATCAGTCAGTAAAGGTACAGCCTGATTTAAGTGTCAGGAGACTTAAACATAACACAACAACAGTTCTTTGTTCATTTCAAGCTGGACAATGGAAGTCAGATTCACTAAAAAGAAACAGCTCATTATAGTAATTTGTTGGGGAATCGGACTACACTTAGTAGAGGTGCAGCACTGGCACTGATTAGCACTGCAGGAAACAATGTCCGAGAGTATTTTAGAACAGCGTTATGTCTGCATCTGTGGAAAAATGAACATTTGTGAATCTTTATTGGAACCGAAAGTGATGAAAATCATGTTTGTTGTTGTTTTTTTAGTGGACAGTGGGTTCCAAACCATACTGTCTAGGAGAAACACCTGAGATATTAATATTACTAATTTGTGATTTTTCTTTCCTAAGGGATATGATGGTGACTAAGCATGCTGGTGGTTTAAACAAGGATGCTGGACCTGATCAGGCCCTCAGGAACTCATACTAAAGAAGCATATGTTAGCCAATCCGCATATATGTTAGAACACTTCTGTTGAGGGTGGAGATTGCATAACCAGATGCACCGGCACAAATGAATAATGTAAGAGTTTCCTTCAGCATGTCAGCATAAGGCAGCTATTTTTACCCTTTTCTCTCAGGATCATTTATTAGATGCCTTCAGACCCCGAAACAACAGAAAATGTGCTTGTGGTTGTGAAACATGATCCAAAATATTTGTTCCGCATGCACCCGAGGCATAAAGTGTACACAAATACAGTGGCAGTGGGTTACTCGGTAAGTGTTATTCCGTTGCCAGAGGACAGTTTGGTGTTATTCTGGTGATACTAGGTCACTTGGTCAATTCCACTAGGGACCTTTGATATATTTAACTGTGAGTAGGTCATTTTCTCTGTTGTCAGTGGGTCATTTGGTTAGTCCTACAATTGTGTCAATTGGCAAATTGAACGTTTCACTATGCTAGTACAGTAGGTTATTTGGCTGATGTAGCTCTGTTGCAAGATTGTTCCCTTAGGAAAAATAAAAACAGACACAAATGAGTCAATTGTTAACTAAATATGTGAACTATAAATATTAATGTGGATAGAGTAGCTCAGATAATTTGGTCTTGGAACAATTTGATGAGAAATGTTTGAGTTCACATTGAGATCGCTGAGTTTTCATTGCAGATTGTGGTATCTTGGCGAATCTGTGCACGGTTTGAGACATTGTGAGATCTCTTCTGAAAGATTACTTGTGTCTTTTTCTCAGGAGAAACATTTGAGAAGCAAAAGTCTTGAGCAGAAGTTTCCATTTGCTCTCCACTTAATCTCACTGCTGTGTAGGAGAAGCAATTGAGATATTAAGATATTGAGAAATATTTTCTATGGGTTATTTGCATGTGTCTGTTATATGTAGCACAGATCAGAGGTTTTTTTCTATTTTTAGGTGAATAAATTTTCTGGACATGTGGTTTGTGCATGACTGTATCTGTCAAACAGCATTACTGGCACATTAGGCAGCTGACAATACTAGCAGAGGACCTTGTTTGAAAATAAAGAGCCGCATGGTAGTTACATGTCAGAATAAATGATTTATTTCACTCTGCTGTCACAGAAGAACTAAAAATAACACACATGTAGCCTTATTTCACTGCATTGAACCTTTCAACTGACATTGAAGCCACTCCCAAACCTCATGACCTGCTTTTCCATTCTCTCTCTTTCAGTGCCACATCACATCCTACTTAAAGCCAGAGCAAAGTTCTCAGTCTATATTGTGCAGTTTTTGTCATGACAATAATCAGACAAGGACTGTTAGGATAAAAGCAGACTAGATGTTAATGCTTGAGAGTTGTGGGTGGTTACTAGGCCATTGCTATGCAATTGTGAAGGTTTTAGCTCATTGTTAAGGGCCATTAAAACAAATGCATTTTTACGTCCTTCTGCGCTGTTTTTAATTGTTTTTCTATGTAAATATGCGCTAGATGGACATCTTTGACTGGTGTGGTGTCTCGTGCAAGACCACCTTATTTTTTTAGAAGACGCGTCAAGTTAAAAAAACTTTAACTTTTAAGAAACATGTCTCAAGACACGTTTGTTCTGTTCCATTTGTTGCATATAGCTTTTTTTTTTTTGTTTAGCGCAAGAACATGTTAGGTCTGAACAGCCCCTTTTGTGGTTGCTAATGGGTTTTGAGTGCTTTTAGGCCTAAACCCCAAGTCTGTTTATGCATGAATCTGCGCTGTTTAATCATTGTTTTATGTAAACATGCACTAGACAGACATCTTTGGCTGGTGTGCTGTCACACCCCAGACCGTGATGGCACACTATATTTAAACGATTAATGAAGTTAATCAAGTTAATGTACTTGAACTTTTAAAAAATACGCCTCGAGATACCTGCGTTCTGTTCCATTGTGTGTAGATTTTTTTTTCTCTGAAGAAATACGCTCGGTCTGAACAGCCCTTTATGTGGTTTCTGTGTAGGGTTGAGTGTTTTTAGAGCATTGTTGAGGACTTTAAACACATAACACGTTTTTGCATTCATCTACACTGTTTTTTAATTGTCTGTGTAAACATGTGCTAGACAGACATCTTTGACTGTTGTGCCATCTCGTACAAGATGATAAGGCACCTGTGTTCTGTTTCATTTGTTGTATTGCCTATAGCTTTTTTAGCGCAAGAACACGTTTGGTCTGAACAGCCCCTTATGTACAGTGTCATATGGATGTCATAACTGGTCGATCCTTCGTTGGCAGCAATTACCTCAACCAAGTGTTTCCGGTAGCTGCAGATTAGACCTGCACAATGTTCAGAAGGAATTTTTGACCATTCTTCCTTTCAGAACTGCTTCAGCTCAGCCATATTCTTAGGATGACTGGTGTGAATGGCTCTCTTTAGGTCATTCCACAGCATTTCTATTGGGTTAAGATCTGGGCTCTGACTGGGACACTCCAAAAGGTGGATTTCCTTTTTTTGAAGCCATTCTGTAGTGGATTTACTTCTATGTTTAGGGTCATTATCATGCTGCATCACCCAACTTCTACTGAGTTTCAGCTGGCGCACAGCAACCCTGACATTATCCTGAAGGAAATGTTGATAAAACTGGGAAATTCATTTTTTCCTTTTATAATGGCAAGCGGTCCAGGCCCCAAAGCAGCCCACCGTTGGGATGATGTTTTCATGTTGGTATGCGGTGCATTTTTTACGCCATACGTAGTGCTGCATGTTTTTTCCAAACAATTCAACCTTAGTTTCAGCAGTCCATAAAACATTTTGCCAGTAGTGTTGTGGAGTGTCAAGGTGGTCTGTGGCAAACTCAGGTGCAATGTTTTTGTTGGACACCTTTGTGGTGTCCTGCCATGGACACCATGCCTGTTTAATGTTTTCTATATAGTAGACTCCTGAACAGAGATGTTAACTAGTTCCAATGATTCCTTCAAGTCTTTAGCTGTCACTCTAGGGTTCTTTTTTTTACCTCACTGAGCATTCTACGGGGTACCCTTTGAGTCATCTTGGCTGGACGGCCACTTCTAGGGAGAGTATCCACAGTACTTAATCATCTCCATTTCTAGACAGTTTGTCTAACTGTAGACAGATGGATATCTAAGCTCTTCAAGATAACATTGTAATGCTTTCCAGCTTCATGAAAAGCAACAGTTCTTGATCATAGGTCTTCTAAGATCTCTTTTTTGAGAGGCATGGCATTAATTGGATGCCAGGTTTGCCAACTCCTGACTCTAATTAGCTTTTGTTGACGTCATTAGCCTAGGGGTTCATATACTTTTTCCAGCCTACACTGTGAATGTTTGAATGATGTATTAAATATGTACAAGAGCAATACAATCATTTGTGTTTTATAAGCTAAAACAGATTGTGTTTGTTCATTATTGAAACTTAGATAAAGTTCAAACCAGATTTTAAGACAAATTTATACATAAATGCAGGTAATTCCAAAGGGTTCACATACTTTTTCTTGCCACTGTAGTTGCTATGGGGTTTTGAGAGTTTTTAGTACATTGTTGAGTCTTAAACACCGAATACGTTTTTGAATTCATCTACACTGTTTTTTAATTGTCTATGTAAATATGCGCTAGTCCAGTGGTTCCCAACCCTGTTCCTGGAGGCCCCTCAACACTACACATTTTGGATATCTCCCTAATCAAACACACCTGATTCAACTCATCAGCTCGTTAGTGGAGACTCCAAAACCTGAAGTGGGTGTGTCAGATAAGGGAGATATACAAAATGGGCAGTGTTCGGGGGGCCACCAGGAACAGGGATGGAAACCACTGCACTAGACAAACATCCACACGGAACACCCTAGCAACCAAACAGCAATACTAAAAACAACTAGCAAAGCAATCATCTAGAACACGCGCAAGCACAACTCACACTTTGGAAGAATTTTTTTTCAGAAACTGTAATAATTTCGGACCCACTTTATATTCAAAGTTTTTAACTACTATGTACTTAAGTTTAATTTGATGCAATGTACATATTATTTACATATGTGTTGTTGCAATGTACTTACATTTAAAGTACATGCATTTAATTACATCGGTAATTACACTGATAACCTTACCCCTAACCCTAACCCCAAACCCTACTCCTAAACCTACCCGTACCTCAACCTCAGTAACAGCAAATGTGAATCTTTTGAGAATTTTGCAGAACAACATGTAGTTACACAATAAGTACATTGTATTGTATGTATTTTAATGTTTGTACATCGTTGTTAAAGACACCTATTATAAAATGGGACCATACTGTTATTTATTGTTGTGTACTGCAGTTTGGATATTCTTTGCAAAGTCAGAACAGGCTACCTTCTTAACCATTTATGTCAAGTGTTTAATAGTGTTTGTTTGGCTGCCAGGTGTTTGAATGACCGATGTGGCAAGTTCCCCAAAAAATGGGGGAGTGCCTGATTATTGAAGAAGTAATCCATTTTGTACTATTTAAAACTTTGTTTACAGTAATTCTCTTTGTGAAACAAATATGTGTAAAGATCTACATCAGTTTGTGCTTTGTCCCAGTTGTACAAATACAACTAATTGAAAAGCAACCATATGCATCAGAAAACACTCATATAATGAATTAGTTTGGCTCTTATTTTTAAAACCATAAACATATACAGTAGTGTAAGGTCCTAACTCACCTCTGGCTGAGCTGGGTTCCTCTCAGGCTGGACATGGTTTCCTCCAGATTCTGTCTGAGATCCAGAACATTTTGAACTGTACGTTTCCTCTGAGACTCTGGATCTGCAAAAAAAAAAAAAAACACAAAACACTCCTGTTACTTAAACGTACCATTGTAATACCTTTCAGAGCCAGTTAAATAATATGGTAAATTACTATGATCAGAGTACCATGGTATTACTATCTGACATCATCTGTACCACTGTAGCCTGCTGCCACAGTAATGCAAAACCACAGAGCACACTTTTGTTTTTTGTATTTCTTATATATGTGAATGTTAAGAATGTCATGACATGGCCATAACTTTAAAATCCATACAAAATCTGAATCTTACAGAGAAATACTGTAGGTTTCACTACCAAAAATTGTTAAAGCTGATGTGTTTACTTTTATCGATGTTAAAATACTTTCTTCTATGCCAGCTTAAATTAGACAATTATAATAAGTAAACCATTCGTGGACTGATTTCCCCAAAAAGCGTAAACACTGCGTCCCTATGGCTTTTTCGATGTTGCTCCGTTTGTGTGAGCGGCCCCTCCAGCTTGACACCGCAACATTGCCTCAACCAGTGATGTTAGTTTGGGACGAGACTATCTCTTAGTTCGACCAATGACAGGTGAAGGGTGTGTTCGGAATGCTGTTTGAAAGCAATGCTTATTTTTGCAATTCTGTTTGGTAACACACTTCAGCTTTAAGTTATTATGTTGAAGACCTGCTCAGAACTGGATGTGTTGTTATCAGCCTTACAGCTAGAGCCCTGATTAGTGAAATATATAGATCGAAATGCAACTGAATCCAAATCAACAGGCTCATTTACACTTTAATAACAAAACCTAAAGCAGGTGAACCAACTGAAGCAAATAGGAGGTTAAAATGTCTAGACTAAATCAATCACAGGGCTTCACTGAGAGCTAGCATTCTCTTTAACATGGACCTCAGAGACAGCATTAAATGAGCCAAATGCAAAATTTGGATTACCAGACCAACACAGCATTACATCACTACATCGCCTACATGAAGAAACTGAGGAGAACAAATGATAAAAGTCAAACTATCTCTTGATTGGCCCTGTCCATTAACTGACAGTCTGATGCATTGGCACACAGAAATGGCAAGCACTAATTAAAAACTGTCTGGCTTTACGCAACCTCCGAGCCAGTGAAAGAAATCAAACTTGCTTTTCCCGATCAAAATAAAGCACCCTAGGCGAAAGCAGCCTGCATTTCTACAACGCGCGGCATCGTTTTTAAATTATTCCGTTTAGGAATATAAATAAAAGAACATCACATCCAAATTACACCCACGATTACTTTTAACCAATTATCAATGCTCTTCAACTAGCTGATTTCTAGTTGGTCAAGAATTTCAGAGATGTGTACGAACTGGAGAAATATCACCAAAAACACTTTAGCAGAACAAAGAATTTCATTTCATCATAATAATAATAAATAAATAAATAAATAAATAAAAAGTCTGTTAGCCCGGGAAGTATAAATTAACCTTAGGAGCTCACAGGTTTTTTAATCAGTCTGCATAGAAACAAATGGGTCATTGACTATTGTACAAATTGTAAATCTGACTCAGGTATCTCATAATCCGGACTCAAACAGGAAGATTACAACTCTGACTCAACCGAGAGGTTGATGGCGTCCCATCCTGGATAAACTGGCTCAGACTAAAACCGAATTCCTGTACTATCTTTCCTGAACAACAATATACTCACTCTATGATCTAATATGATAATCTAGTATATCCTGCTCTTTGTGCTGTAGCAAAAACTCAGACAGGCTCCAGTTTTCTCTTTGCTTCCTTTATTAGTTCAAGGCCGGGAGGTCCCAACAGACAGCTGTGGGAGACTCAAATCATCAAAGTGTAACACAAGCTTTTATACGTTATTGCCAGATCACATCCCATTATACTGGTTTACTTCATTCTGACTGGTTTTTAAGCCTATTACTAGCAAAAAGGTTATTTTCAGAAACAGTCAACGTAAGGGGACATTTTCTGGTTAGTCATAAAGATTGAAATGTTAGTTTACAAAAACAACTACAAACTAGTCCTGGTCCTAATTCTTTAATTCACAGTTATACAGTATTTAATTTTCCAGACGTTATTACTTAATCACATTTGTTCTCATAAAAATTCCCTGCTCTTACATATTTAAAACATTTCCATCACATTGACAAATAGGTTTGTATGAGGAAATAAAAATAAGAAATCTTTTAATAATCTAGTTCAAAACACACTTTTTCAGTTTGTAGAAATATTTATACATTTTCTAAAAAAAATTAAAAAAAGAATTGATTTAAAAAATGTCATATTGTGTAACCATCAAGTAAAAGGTATTAAAACACTTTTTACACAAATTTTGTAAGTAATTTTGTTTTGTTCAAAAATATCATGATTTTTTTTTTTTGAGTCAAGTTGCTTTTTTTTTTTTTTCTAAACATCTGTCGCCACACATGACATTTATTTATTTATTTATTTTGTACTTTAAGCCCCAGAAAACATTTTAAAATGACTTTAACACTGGAATTGAAAACATGAACATGTGAATTGCTTTTTAAAATGTATTTCTGAATAAATGAATAGATACGGACAAAAAATAATAATAATAAAAAATAAAAAAAATTACTGTCACACCATTGACCCAAAGTTTTGTTTACAAGGTACTGGTTTAATAAAGTGAGCATTTTTGAGGATGAAATAATCACTGGATTACTCAACATTTGCCATACTAGAGACAACAACTCTTTTATTTATAATAATAATAATAATAATACATTTTATTTATAGGCGCCTTTCATGACACTCTAGGTCACCTTACAAACAGAACACAAAAAAGTAATCCTTGAAAGCATCAACAATAACAACATTAAGCAATCAATACTATGATATACAATAAAACATTGGAAGATACAAAGTATGAACTCAATGCATGCACAGTCATAAAAAAGCCTGTTTAAAAAGGTGAGTTTTAAGACAAGATTTAAAAGTTTGAAGACTTTCACTGTTACGAATGTCCAGAGGAAGGGAATTCCATAAGTGACAGTATAACTAAAGGCTCTAGACCCCATAGTGTTCAGATGAATACGTGGTATGACAAGAAGAGTTGATGAGGAAGATCTGAGGGTACGAGTAGGTGTATAGATATGAAAAAGATTGGTATGAAGGAGTAAGATTATTTAAGGCCTTGTATGTAAGAAGCAAGATTTTGAAATCAATTCGGTACTTAACCGGAAGTCAATGCAGATGTTGAAGAACAGGTGAAATGTGTTCAATAGAGGGGGTTCTAGAAATGATTTGTGTAGCTGAGTTCTGGACTAGCTGAAGTTTATGAAGAAGTTTGGAAGGAAGACCAGAGAGGAGAGCATTGCAGTAATCAATACGGGATGTAACCAGTGCATGAATGAGAATGGCAGTGCTCTTCAATGTGAGAGAGGGAAATGAAAGAATGCAGAGCGAGTTATATTATTAACATATTAATGTAGTAAATTGTTCAGAGTTTATTTTGAGGCACTTACAGTAATAGAACGTACTAAACGAGTTATCCAGAACTGTATACCTGTATTCCGTTATATCTGTTAATAATCAGCACTTATTAATTTTGGACAGGCAGAAATTCTGGTCACAAATTCTTTGCACATTTTCTGCTTTTTTCATTATTTTTTGCACAACCATTCAAACAGACTGTTGCACAATTATTAAAATTATTGTATTATCTCTATTATTGTGGTGTAATCTCTTTCAGATAAACTCGCACGTAAACAACACATAAAAACAAAACAAACTGTTGTTGGTCGCTTTACATGTCAGTCAGATGGTCTATTCCTGTTGGTGGATTTTGGCCAGAATAAGCTGCAGTGTAGACCAGACCTTTTGCATGGGCGGCAGTCAGCATGTCAACAGCATGGCCAATCAATCTCATGCTGCAGTTAGGCACGGCGCCTGCTCTGACGTTATTAATGACTGGACTGCTTTACAGACATAGAGAGAGAGAGCTTACCGGATGTTACATACTGTATCTCATGTCAATCAAGTCCATTCCCATGAGAAAATTAACACGTGTTCTAGCTAATAAAATCACTAGAGACTTGCATAGTGAAATTGGTAAATGAGGTGACAAGATGGCAGTATTTCACTTGCTTTTATTAAACAGCATGTTCCATGTGCCCATTATAAACAGACCAAGCTGTGACTTTTGATAACGGCATAAAGTAGGGTTGCCAACTGTCACGTATAAGGCGAAATGAAGATGAACGGGAAACTAGTGTGGCATATTTAAGTGCTGAAACACTCAAGGCATTGAAGCGGCAAAACATGTAAAGTGTCCAAACATAGTTTGTGCATGTTGTTTAGGATGTTGTGCATGTTTTGTGCGGGTTCATCTGAAACAAATTCAAAGATAAAATTCAGGAAACAAAGTGGAATTTATAGTTGGTAATTGCTTCTACAATATATAGTGGTTAACTTAGTTAACTTGCTACTACGTGCCTCTAACAAAACTCTAAAAACTCAACTTATTTCAAACTCAACACCCTCATTTCAATTTCATTACACTTAAGGTAAGTATTGACATAAAACTGAGGAAAAATTGAGCCAAATTCTACTGCAGTGCTATGCTCTGCGGTTGACTGCACGAGAGATTAAGTTTTAAAATGTGCTCTTTCTTCAATACACTTTCATCTGCGAGGACAGGCTGAACCGCAGCTTCCTCTGTAGGATATTTGGGTCACAAAGTGGGCAACTGCCTCAGATGCGAGCAAGGGTGCAATCTTTGATACCTGTATATACTGGTAAAGCCTGATTAATCTGTCAAAACTGGATGATTAAAAGAAGTGTTTTTTCCAAAGGTGTCAGTTCCGAAATCTACCAACAATAAATTTGTTGGCTGACAATAGCCTTGTCCAGGGGCTGGGAAAATAAATCGGCCCTGGATTTTACATAGAAACTGGCCCCCTATTTTTCTCCCCAATTTGGAATGCCCAATTCCCAATGTGCTCTAAATCCACGTGGTGGCGTAGTGACTTGTCTCAGTCTGGGTGGCAGAGGATGAATCTCAGTTGCCTCCGCATCTGAGACGTCAATCCGCACATCTTATCACGTGGCTTGTTGAGCGCGTTACCGTGGAGATGTAGCGCGTGTGGAGGCTTCACGCTATTCTCCGTGGCATCCACACACAACTCACCATGCGCCCCACTGAGAGCGAGAACTACACATTATAGCGACCACGAGGAGGTTACCCCATGTGACTCTACCTTCCCTAGCAACCGGGCCAATTTGGTTGCTTAGGAGACCTGGCTGGAGTCACTCAGCATGCCCTGGATTCGAACTCGCGACTCCAGGGGTGGTAGTCAGCGTCAATACTCGCTGAGCTACGCAGGCCCCCTGGCCCAAACATTTTTGAGCGGGGAGAGGGGTGGCTCTGTCCTTTTCTGCATATCACGGCGCCGTTTTGCGGCCCTCTTCAGCCTGTCGCGGCCTGTTCAGCCCCGTTTCACGGCCGGCCCGCTGGAAAAAGTCCCGGTTCTCCCTATGGCCAGTCCGCCCCTGGCCTTGTCAATAGATAACACACATTTAATGCATTTTTTTTTTTTTTATATTTGTTGGTGAAATCCAAGCAAAGGATGTGTAAATTAGGTGTTTATTTAATTTCAGCAATTTTGTGCATGTCTCATTTGCAATTATTAAAGTTTTTATCTTATTTATCTAACAAACAAGGCATTACGAAACTAAGGCCAAACTTTTCAGTTAAAGCTAAGAAGAATCTTGAATAACAAAATAAAATAAAATGAAATAAAACAACTTAATAGTAAAATAAAATAAAATAGTACACAAATGTACTTGTATTCTTACATTAATATAATAAAAACATTCAATAACTTACTAGTATTCTTTCTTACTAGTTTTTTGTTTTGTTTTTTTTACTTTGAGATTTATAACGATATATAAAAAGTAAAATTGAAAACAGGTTGATATATCAGGTCTTGATAAATGTAACTTTATGTACAAAGAACTTTGCTAGAATGATTACTCAGTTTACAATATTCATATTATCTTTATTCTCCATGCATGATAACCCGAAACAATATACTGTATGTTTGCAATCAATGCATCGTATTATATTTTTATCAGTATTATATTGGCTATAAGCCACCCTGCTCTCTAGATATTAGCACTGGCCATTGAAAAACCCCATATCTGTCAATCTCTAGTTCATATATGAATGTCAACATGATCACAGCAATCTCATGAATGTAGTGAATGGCTCCCTAATCTTCTGGCTGAATCTCTTATCTCCATAGTCACTTGCTTTTGCTTGCCATCCTGATACTTCCTCTCATTTTCAGTCTCATTTCCAGGATGCACAAAGACACCAAATGTAGCCTCAGCCCATTATACCCTTATGTTTTCAGATCACAACTCTTCCTCAATTCAATCTATTGTCACTCACAGATATTATAAGCCTGCGTTCCCCATAGATTTAGACCCTGGTCCAGCTGTACAGAACAATAGCAACTGTGAATGTACAGAGGAAACCAATGTTTCATTCCACACATGAGTCCTTATTCAGACTTGTGACCAAAAATAGTATGAAGTAATGCAGATGTAGTGCACCACATTCAATCCTACAGAATAGCTCATAGGAAGTCTATTATGCAGTGGTTTATTATGCAGAACACTTAAATGAGTAAAAACTCTGTGGGTGATCATAATTACAAGAAGAAGATACTTGGAGAATAAATGGAATACTCTAAGAGATCTTGTGATTAATGTTTCCCTGCATAAAAAAAGTTTCCTTGTAGCTCATTATATTCTACAGTAACATAATTTTTAGTCAAAATTTATGAGAACAAACGATGTGATTTGGTCACATTTTCCTATGGGATTATGTTGCATTTTGTATTTCAATAGTGTTTGGCTGACAAAGAGAAACTCACTGGAACCGATTCAAAATGATCCTAATGGGAATTCAGTGGGAATCCAATGAGGTCCCACTTAAACTAAAATTCTTGCAGGAAGTTTCGGTTCCTACTGCCTACTTTTTTGGATATCGTGTAATCTTTATCAGAAATTGTTTTACAGTGAAATGATGTATTTCTACAGGATAGGAAATTATAAGGATCTATAGAAAAAGATTTTAAAATTCCTTTTGATGTCCTACATAGGACTGTTTACAAATTACATTTCCAATAGTAATCCTCTACACATTACTTTTTTGACCAGGGTTATGGGGAGATGACCACTACATTTTTAACTCATTGAGTTAACCTACCATTGAATTATATTGTCTTAACCGCACTAACTTGCGCAATGCAAGTACGGTAGGTAGGAGGAAACATCTAAAATTGGATTCCAGGAAAACATTGCAAAAATCCAGGTCATGTAATTGGATATTTAAACAGTTGAAGTCTGTACACAATAAGAGGTCATCCATTTGAGAAATAATGCACAAATACAGGGCATGCAGTCTTTAGAGAATGGTAAAAAAAAAAAAAAAAACAGTAAGGGATAATTGTTTCAAATGCAATGGACATACTTTCTGATTATTGCAGTTAAGTTTGCCTCATGACTGCTTACAAACTATAACAAGCATTATTCCTCATAGAATATCATGCAATCTTTTTGGAGATAATCCAATAAGATAACAGCATGGTAATTTAAAGCAGCAATCCTTTAAAATGCACTGAGATGCCATCGTTGAATCTCTCTTCTCTATCCCTACAAATGGACCTCCAGTGTTGCAGTCGACCATGCCATTTTTGTTCATGTATTCAACAACATAATTAATCAGTGTCAATAAAGCAGCAGTCAAACGTGGCTAAAACAAACCACACTATGAGCACAAATCGAATTCACTATGTCCC
The DNA here is from genome assembly GCF_019703515.2 of Myxocyprinus asiaticus. Classification (NCBI taxonomy): domain Eukaryota; kingdom Metazoa; phylum Chordata; class Actinopteri; order Cypriniformes; family Catostomidae; genus Myxocyprinus; species Myxocyprinus asiaticus. The sequence goes on from NC_059352.1 coordinate 4,156,684, forward strand.
ATTTTTGTATTCCAGAATCTTTGGTCTCCTACTACCTGTTTCCGTAATAGCAGCCATTATCTAATTGAGAGTAGAGCTGCAACACCAGCTCAGACTACCAGCACACACACACACACATATGGGGAGACACACAACACCAGGCAGGCGTTGAAAAGCAGATCAGTGTGCCGAGCATCACCCCCAAGCACTTTGTCGTTCAGTCATCGAACGATATTGGATATGCGCCAAGGGAAATAATCTATGAATGCAATTTCTTCCCATGAGCAAGACAGAATGGATGCACAACGCACATGCTGCACAGAACAAAGCCCTGCATTGTCCAGCTGCATGAGACCACCTTTATAATAACAGTTTGATTCATTGCTTCAACAAGAACATGCATTGGAGAGCTGTCCAAGGGCAAACATGAATAAATACAGTGGCGTAGTCTCAGTTCACGCCAATCCACACCACAGTGCGCTTTCCCGTAAATGGGCATGAAAACTAGTCAGTAGGCTACAACTGTGACACATACAGTATCTAAGTGACAATTGCTGCTCTGCAAACAAACTAGGTTTGTCTGCATAAAAGCCTTGGTCACATTTACCTTTGCACGGATAAACACCACAGTCGAAGTTGGCATGGGTGGGATGTTAAGTGAGTGTAAAATCCGCAAAAACGACTTGTAAAGTGGCCTCTTTTTTATGCTTTGCTTTATATTCTGGCAGAGAGAAGTTAATAAGAAACTAACCGCTAAAATTAATTCCTCATCCACTGTGAATATTTACTGCCAAAACAAGCAACATCCTATTGGTTTCTAATGGCGTGGGAAAGTTATTCGCCACTGGACATCCATCAGGTGAAATTCCTGATCGTGTGGATTCCCACTGAGATGACTATTTCACCTGTGGAATTTCACCATGCAAAGGTAAATATGATAGAGGCATAAAGGGGCTTCCACATGACTGATATTGGGGAGTCAACGCACTGCTGAACACCAACATCAAGCGGCATTTTGACCTATAGATGAAACGCGTTTTAGAGAACGTCTTATTTTGATTTTAGCGCTTGCACCGCCAAAGTAATACATCATCTGAATTTTCAGGAAATCGTTTTGGATCAAAGATAAAAGTGTCTGAATTTTGATTGCTGCGTTACAACACTTGACAGAAGCGCAACGCTCCATTGGGGGCAACGCTTCACTCTGTATAGTTCAATGTATTCAGCAACGCTGATGCGAATTATGTGGATGCCCCTTAAGTTGCAGACTGTGCAAAGCAGCCTAATCTCATAATTTTTTATAAATTCATGTATCGCGTCAGTTCCGAGGTGAAATGTCCACTGTGTGGTGCTGATAGAGAGTTAAATGTTCTCACAAACAGAAGAGGCTTTTCAGGTTAAAAAAATCAGCTAAACATATCTCCCTATTCTAAACCTTATACCTAACCGATAGTGTCAGAAAAAGCTAATGTGACATGAAATACACAATTGTGTCATTTTGTGGTGCTTCTACAACACTTTCAGCTCACAGGGCGACTTGTGTGCTCTTCAGGACTCGTATCCCGGTCCTTTCCATCGCAAGTGCAATGCTCTATCATTTGAGCTACCACGCAATTTAACAGGCTTGTAAATGTAGTTGGTTATGTAATGCAGACTTTAAAATGTATTGCCTTACCAGTCATGCACTATATTAAAAGTTGTTTGATGTTATAAGATAGCATTGTGTGAGGAACTGGGCAAAATGTGTTTATAAACTGATAAACTGCCGATTTACTTGTGATTTGTGTGAAAGAGAATAAAGATCTCTGTTGTTGTAGTGCCTCTAGTGTTCATTTCACGACGAAACTGCCATGAAACATACAATGAGACACTTTTAGCAAAATGGTGTAGTAATGTGATTCTATGAGACCAGGCTGGTGCAAAGAGGCAAAGTAATACTCACCAAGTATTTGACTAAAGAGCAATTGCTCCAAGTCACCAAGTACAGTGACCACCAACTCTGGGTCCACTTTGAGGAAGGGTTTATCTCCACCTTCCTCACCTTGACCTTTGCCTTCAGGGTCCCCAGAACACCCGGCAGCTCCCTTCTTTGCACTCGCTTTGGCTTTGCTGGAAAGGATATCGTCGTCAGACTTGCAATCATCAGATGTCTTGCTAAGTGGTTTTACTTCCGCGTAAGGGCCCCGAGGGATCCGACTTTGGCCCTTGCCCAAGGCACCAGGTGCTGCCAACGGGGTGAACGACTTGGGTTTGCCCTGAAATAGGGAATGGTCCGATTTAGAGAGGTTGCGGGAGAGTTGGGTACTACCTGCCCCGCCTCCACCCGCTGGTTTGGGCTTGCCCATCTTAAGGTGGCCCGAGGCAGCCTTGCTCATATCATCGCACCATTTGGGCTCATAGAGTTGCATCTTCTTCTCTGCATCTGTCAGCACAGCCAAGTTGGTCAGGGATCTTTGCTTGCGGAGGTTGGATGGCACCGGGATGCGACCCTCTGTGCTGCCAACACGGTACACCTTTAACTCGCTCCTTGCCACACTCTGTGGCACACCAGACTTGCCTCTCTTGGCAGCCATGCCCACACCTTTGACTTCCTACAAGCTCAGACTTGATGTCCCCTGCTTCTCCCTGCCTTTTATTCAACCCCCAAGAGTCTTCCTTTATCGAAATGCATTTAGAGCCAGATAACAGAGGAGCAAGACCACGATTCTGCAGCTAATTCCAAAAATGCTAATTCCAAGTCCTTTCTTCCTTTCCTCCCTGAAGCTTCCTGTCAGGCTGCAGCAGCTGCCGCCCTGATTCTCCTTTTCTCTCTCCTCTTTTCTCTCACACACTCAGTTCTCTCCTCCTTTCACCAGACTGTCTTGCCACTGAGCCGTGCAGCAGCCGAATGACAGTGTTGAATGCAACAACGGTCCCTCCCCCCCTTCTCTCTCTCTCTCTCAGCTGCATTTTCCTGTGCATCTCTCGGCCCCAGCAGAATGTGTGAGATGTTAGGGGCAGATGACAAATTGTAAAGCCTGAATCTTAACTGAATCCAGTCAATCTTTTTTTAAATATTTTCACACGCCTTTTCTCCATCCCTATTGTTCAACCCCTCCCCCTTCCAATGTCCAGTCGATGTTGAATCCTCATTAAAATCACAGTTATGTATTCAATATCTGCCTTTAGGAGAAACACATTGCATATGCAAAGTAATCAAAGGGGACCATATACACACAAAAAAATAAAAAAATAATTAAACAAAATAAAGATCTATATAAACATCCTTTATAAATTAGATAAATATGATGTTTAGATTTATAAAAAATAATAATTCATATAATTCAACAAACTGCAAAATAAAACAAATAATAATAATAATAATAATAATAAATATAGTATATATAAATACATGTTTCCTGCACACAAAAAAAATTCTGCTTAAAAATAGGTTTTCCCTTGAAAGAACAAGCTGTGCATTTCAAACCAAATCTGGTCAAAATGCAAAATATAAAATGAAGTCATAAAAATCTATCCAGGTGTTTTCTATTAAAGCAACCTTATCTCATTTCATCAAAATACAGTTCATAAACGAATGTGTTGTTTTTAGACGATCCCTAGCATCACTGTTCATGATACTCCATATCTCTCTCTCTCTCTCTCTCTGGAGTACTCCGCAATGCTTCGCTGGAGAAGCTGTCACCATAGAAACGCTGTTACCTACATCACAACACACATTAAGATGGCTGTGTCTTGCCACACTGCAATGCACAAAGCACATTGATACCGTAAATAAGGTAAGGTATAAAACAACATAATACAAATTTAGTTTCTGTTTGCCTTTATGTGTTAACCCAGTCTTCTGTGGAACATAAAAGGAGATGTTAGGCAAAATGTTAGCCTCAATCACCATTCAGTTTCCAGTTGTCCATACAATGAATGTGTGCCTGACATCTCTGATTGAGTTCCACAGAAGAAAGAAAGTCATATGGTTTGGAACACCAAGAATGCAGTACAATGATAGATTTTTGGTTGAACTATTCCATTTGAATCACAGAAAGCAGCTTGATACAACTGACCAGTTTGGTACAATGACTTCATCAAAACCTCAGAGATGTCATGCAGGGGGTCCACAGACACACACTTGGCCAAACACATGCTGGTCCTGTGGGCATCTGGGGTCATTCTGATGCCAAACAAGTCATTTGGTGTTACTGAAGAAAAGAAAGAGGGTGTGAAGAATGAAGTCTTTTATTTTCATTCGCCACGTGTGGCGGCCCTTTTCATTAAATGAAGAACACACTTCCTGTGGACTGCACATTTTTCAGAAAAAAACTGAGAAGTAATTAATTGCAGATATGTTAAAGAAATGTGGGTCAACTGGACATTCGATATACAAACAGTCAAAGCATCGACAAAGAAACCCAGAGAAGAATTATATTGCTCAAAGGTTGCTCTTTCAGAGCTCAAAAGACTTAGTGGAGCTCTCAGTAATGTTACATTTAAATATCAACTTTGTCACAGATGTTTCTCCTAAAAGTCCTTAGGAGAAATAAATAGACACAAACTTTTGTCAATTGTTGACATACAGTAAGAGCTGTAGAATTAATGTAGACAGTCAAAAATTGACAAAAATTTTATTTCTTCTGAAACTCTAGAGAAGACACATGTGAGATTACTGGGCCCAAAGTCTCCTATGATCTCCTTTAAATCTCATTTCTCTAGTAGAAACAAATATTAAATATAAATATACACTCACCGGCCACTTTATAAGGTACACCTGTACATCTACTTATTCATGCAATTATCTAATCAGCCAATCATGTGGCAGAAGTTTAATGTATAAAATCATGCATATATGGGTCAGGATATTCAGTAATGTTCACATCACCAACAGAATGGGGAAAAATGTTGATCTTAGTGATTTTAAACCATGGCATGATTGTTGGTGCAAGATGGGCTGGTTTGAGTATTTCTGTAACTGCTGATCTCCTGGGATTTTCACACACAATAGTCTCTAGAATTTACTCAGAATGGTGCCAAAAACAAAAAACATCCACCGAGCGGCAATTCTGTGGGCAAAAACAGCTTGTTAATGACAGAGGTCAGAGGAGAATGGCCAGTCTGGTTCAAGCTGACAGGAAGGTGACAGTAACCCAAATAAACATGTGTTCTATGCAGAAAAGCATTTCTGATCACACAACACGTCGAACATTGAGGCGGATGGGCTACAGCAGCAGAAGACCCCTCTGGGTACCACTACTGTCAGCTTAGAAAAGGAAACTGAGGCTGCAGTGGGCACAGGCTCACCAAAACTGGACAGTAGACAATTGGAAAAACATCGCCTAGTCTGACAAATCTGGATTTCTGTTGAGGTACACAAATGGTAGGACCACTGCAGCCTCAGTTTTCTGTTCTTGGCTGACAGAAGTGGAACCCGACGTGTTCTTCTGCTGTTGTAGCTCATCCGCCTCAAGGTTCGACATGTTGTGCATTATGAGATACTATTCTGCTCAGTACAATTGTACAGAGTGGTTATCTGAGTTACAGAAGCATTTCTGTCAGCTCGATTCAGTCTGGCCATTCTCCGTTGACCTCTCTCATCAACAAAGTGTTTTCACCCACAGAACTGCCGCTCGCTGGATGTTTTCTGTTTTTCGCACCATTCTCTTTACATTCTAGAGACTGTTGTGTGTGAAAATCCCAGGAGATCAACAGTTACAGAAATACTCAAACCAATTGTCTGGCACCAACAATCATGCCACGGTCTGTATATCACTGAGATAAAATTTTTCCCCCATTCTGATGGTTGATGTGAACATTAACTGAAGCTCCTGACCCATATCTGAATGATTTTATACGTTACACTGCTGCCACATGATTGGCTGATTAGATAATCACATGAATAAGTAGATGTACAGGTGTTCTTAATAAAGTGGCCATTGAGTGTATAAATATATTAAAGAGATCTCATTTGTGATTTTCTTTATTCCCTATGGAAAAGAACACTAGCACAAACCACAGCTGTGATAGACTTCACCGTTTTTACTTTATAAAGTATGAAACGCAAATGCTAATATGACTACAACCCTCTCTCTAGAAGCCAAAGGTTTTCTAAACATCTGGAGCCCATTCTGTGGTTGGCCAGCAGTGCAGATGTTTGCAAACATGTGAACATCCCATGGGTTACTGGCATTTGTAGCCGGTCAGCTGCTGCCATTACACCATAGTGATAAATTACACACACTGGGAAAAACTGCAAAGAGATGTGCAATGTGCATGAAATCATGACTGAATGAGTGTTTGTGTGTGTATGCATATGGGTGTGCCTTTCTGTTTGTTTGCTTATTCAAGTGTTGTCATTCTTTTTTTAAAAGTACACCCCTCTGAAGAATTATTATGCGACACAGAGTATAAATCTTATGCTAAGAAGTCATAAAAGTATTTGTCACCATTGCACATATGTTGATTATTAGCACTGGAATCATGTGAACACATGAGAAATTGTTATTCTCTCACATCTGGAAATATAGGCCTATGTCATAAGACTAATTGAGAATTTGTTTCTTAGTTCTGGATAAATAATATATTGTATACATTAAACCACAGGAGGTTATTGGTTGTCTAAGCAAAAATTTGGGAGTGACAATGGCATTTACATGCCTAAATGAATTTATTAAAAGTGTGTTCCATTGCTTGGTCCGAATCAGAGTTTGATGCAAGTTTCAGTGTACACTTGTTCAAGAGGGTGTGCTATTACTTTTCCAAATGATCTGACTTAGGATTTTCACCTGGTGGGCAACAAAATGGGGGAAACAAACAAATAAAAGACACATAGATCTACATAAAAGGAGGGCCCCAAGCCATAACAAGAGACCAGAAAAGTGACTTGAGGGTGGACTTTAGGGCCAATAAGTAACCACCTACACTAACAACCAATCAGAACACCCTAGCAATCACCTTACAATCACTCAGAACACCCTAGCAATAACCGTTTTACCACTAAGAACACCCTAGCAACCACTAAGAACACCCTAGCAACCACTCAGAACATCCTAGCAATCACCAAGAACACCCTCACAAGAACTAAGGACACCTTAGCAAACACTTAGCAACTGCCTGAACACACTAGCAACCACTCAAAACACTCTAGCAACCACCTAATAAAAGCTAAGAACACCCTAGCAACCACATTCAGTAGTAACCACTCAGAATACCCTAGCAACCACCTAACAACCTCTCAGAACACCCTGGCAACCACTCAAAGCACCCTTGCAACCACCTAACACCTCTCAGAACACCATAGTAACCACTCAGAACATCCTTGTAAGCACTAAGAACACCCTCACAAGCACAAAGAACACATTAGCAAACACACAGTAACCACCTAAACACCCTAGCAACCACCAAATAAATTTTGGATTTAGACCAAATTTAGATATGACTCACTGCCACAAAAAAATTTTTTTTTGATACACAGTTGTCATAATAATTACTTCTACAGATTAAAACCTGTCCACTTGTTTTTAAGGCATGTAGCAAATTACATCTGTTCAGTTAATATCTGGTTTCTCTGCAAAAACAATCAAACACCATCATCACAGGACCCTGTCACAGTATTGAATACAGAGCCAAACTCAAAGAATTGGAGCACTGTTGAGTAGCATGTCTGGCCTACATTACCTGACAGTATGTAAGTGAAATATGAGGTTCATATCCTCTATAAAGCTGTGTAGTCTGCCAAAGTCCACCACGAGTATAAAAAAAGGTTTAGATGCAAATGCAATAAACCATACATCAGCTAGCCCACAACTCTCATCACACGGACTGCCAGTCATAATTTACAACGCCAGCATCTGTTTATGTTTTTGATATATCTAAATAATAGCATCTCTTACAAAAGTATTATGGTGGTATCATGGTGCAATGTTGGCATCTGATGGTAATACCATGGTAATTTGATATAAACTCAGCAAAAAAAGAAACGTCCCTTTTTCAGGACGCTGTATTTTAAAGATAATTTCGTAAATATCCAAATAACTTTACAGATCTTTATTGTAAAGGGTTTAAACAATGTTTTCCATGCTTGTTCAATGAACCATAAACAGTTAATGAACATGCACCTGTGGAACGGTCGTTCAGACACTAACAGCTTACAGACGGTAGGCAATTAAGCTCACAGTCATAAAAACTTAGGACACTAAAGAGACCTTTCTACTGACTCTGAAAAACACCAAAAGAAAGATGCCCAGTGTCCCTGCTTATCTGCATGAACGTGCTTTAGGCATGCTGCAGGGAGGCATGAGGACTGCAGATGTGGCCATGGCAATAAATTGCAATGTCCGTACTGTGAGACGCCTAAGACAGCGCAACAGAAAGACAGGAAGGACAGCTGATCATCCTCGCGGTGGCAGACCACATGTAACAACACCTGCACATGATCGGTACAACCGAATATCACACCTGCAGGACAGGTACAGGATGCCAACAACTGCCCGAGTTACACCAGGAATGCACAATCCCTCCATCAGTGCTCAGACTGTCCACAATAGGCTGAGAGAGGCTGGACTGAGGGCTTGTAGGCCTGTTGTAAATCAGGTCTTTACCAGACATCACCAGCAACAACGTCGCCTATGGGCACAAACCCACCTTTGCTGGACCAGACATGACTGGCAAAAAATGCTCTTCACTGATGAGTCATGGTTTTGTCTCACCAGGGGTGATGGTCAGACTCGTGTTTATTGTTGAAGGAATGAGCGTTACACCGAGGCCTGTACTCTGGAGTGGGATCGATTTGGAGGTGGAGGGTCCGTCATGGTCTGGGGCGGTGTGTCACAGCATCATTGGACTGAGCTTGTTGTCATTGCAGGCAATCTCAATGCTGTGCGTTACAGGGAAGACATCCTCCTCCCTCATGTGGTGCCCTTCCTGCAGGCTCATCCTGACATGACCCTCCAGCATGACAATGCCACCAGCCATACTGCTTGTTCTGTGCATGATTTCCTGCAAGACAGGAATGTCAGTGTTCTGCCATGGCCAGCGAAGAGCCCGGAGTGAGAGGACGTTTCTTTTTTTGCTGAGTTTACATGAACTACATGATACTTCAAAAAATACCATTGTAGTACCATGGTACAGTACATAACAAAAAAACATGGCATATACCATGTCCCAAAAAACATGGTATTTCCATGGTACCATGGTAGTATCATGGTACTTTTTTCTTGTGACTGAAATTAACATTTCAATAATGAAAGGACAAAATAACAGTTACAAAAGCATTTCATTCCATTTTAGCTTGTAAGTGCATGCCTATACTATACAAAAAAGCACAATAGTACTACAGTTGACGTGGAACTATGGTGATATCATGGTATTTTGGACATGGTAATACCATTGACTTCTTTGAAGCACATTGGAGTAAATACCATGGTATATGAATATAGCAATCATACAGTACATCAAAGTATTATGGTATTACCATCCGATATGGTCACTGTAGCATGGTACAGCCACAGAACTTTTAGTGGGGGTACATTAACTCTTTAAATACCTGAGGTAAAGTGTAATGCTAAAGAGTTACAGATTAGAACAATTGCATGGAACAACTTTCAAAATATAAATTGCTTGAAGCCCTAAACCTGCTTAGCTGACAAGCAAACTCACTGTGACGGCCATGGAAAACAAATCAGACTGCCTCTGGCCAACAACAGACCAGAGCAATTGCACATGGAGTAATTACAGCTAATTCAGCCTGGTGCATATTTTTCCACAATTTGGCTGTGACAATAACTTACTAAACAAACATAAGATTTCAGTCATGAACATCAGAGTGTTATAGCAGAAACTTACCAAGATCTTCACAGCAGACTTCCATAGAGTCTGAGGAACAGTCACTCACATCCTCAACAGAAGACTCATCTGCATCCTCTGGAACCTGCAACCTGAGGAGGAGAGGAAGAGTCCTCACAAGGTGATCAGGACTTTTTATTGCATGACAGTTCCCTATAAAAATAACATTGAGCTCAAGAGACTTCATGGAGTTCTCAGTTACTTTTCAGTTAACTATCAACTTTGTATCAGATAATCCTTCTAAAATTACTATAGAGGAGGAATAGAAATGGACAGCGAGTCAATTGTTGACATACAGTAAAAGTATAGAGCTATTTAATGGGTGTAGAGAGCACAGCTCAGATCATTTAGTCTCTGAGAATTTGATAAGAGATGTTTGAGTTCATATGTAGATCTCTGACTTTTGATTGCAGACTTTGGGATCTTGGCAAATCTGAGCACTGTTTGAGACATTGTTGAGATCTGAAACTTAAGAGGAGACAAGAAAGATTACTGGAGAAGAAACATCTGAGAAGCAGGAGACTTCAGCAAATGTTTTCGTTTGCTGTCCATTTATTCTCAATGCTATCTAAGTAACAAATTAATATGGTTGTAATTTTTCTTTCCAATAGAGTGCAACAGTGCTTGCCCACTTTTTCAGCCATCTTGGCTATGGAATTACTTTCCCCATGCTATTTTTTCCATAGGAATTTCATAAAGTACTTTATGAAAGAGTTCCAAACCATGAGCCAAAACAACCAGCTCAGAGGTGAATCATTACAAACATTGATTTGAAGCAAAATTAGTTTTTGAAAATCGGCACAAAAAGACAAAGGTACAAGACTGTGCACTTGAATGAACTACAATCCACTAAAGCATTGCAAATGGTGTAATCAAATTAAAAATGCTAAAAAATACTATGGAACAATAATTGGTGGAGCTTTTCTCTGTACTCATGGGTAGTGTAGTTCATCTTTAATTCTGCTATTAAACCCGATTTTTTAATAAATTAAGTTAAAATAACATGGACTAATGGCTTAAATAGAAGTCAATACCACCAATTAACAACTTCAGAGCTCACAGCAGGTCTGTCCTCAACGGTTCGCTTATGAAAAAACGAATGGGACTTTTAGTTACAGAACTCAACTGTTGCTCTTGATTGGCTAACACAAACTCATCCTTACCTGAATCTGAAAGGCGGTATGGCCGCCATGCGAGGAGACTCCCTGCCTGCAGGACGTGCTTTTGCAATGGTGACCTGGGATTTAGAAGCAATCATATTGACATCTCCTACTCCAAGGGACAACATTTTCATCTGCTGCCTTTGTAAGCGCTGTTGAATTCCAGTTGATGTTTCCCATATGACATTCCCATTGGTTAGCTTCCGATGGGCCTCCTTACCATGGTGTGCTTTAGACAATGTACCAGAAGACTCAACAACCCCATTGTCTAGATTCCTGAATTGATGATGCCCAGATTTCCAGTTCTTGTTGGAATGTCTATCCAGGTCTCTAGATTTATTTTGGGGCAATGAGCCCCTTCGTAGCTCCTGCATGTTTTCAAATGGGAGAACCTCTCTTTTGGGCACATGTCGGCTGCTATGGGCTGATCGGGGAGCAAAGGAAGCCCTGTTTAAGCCACTGGATGTCCATTGAGCTCTCTGTGAAGGCTGAATCCTCAACTCTGTCCCTTTAGGTAACTCATAAGAGACTGATTGAGAAAGTATGGTTGAAGTTGAGGAAGAGATCGAGGATGTTCGTCCACCCTGATGTATCTGGGCAGCTGGACCAAGTAAACTGCTGCTCAAGCACTTGGTGTCATGCTTGGAGAGGCTGGTCAGACTCCTTGGCAGAGGAATACTAGAGCTGCTTGAAGACATTGTCTTTATGTTCACTCCAGAACTCATGTTTGAAGAAGGTCACTAGATGAAGCCAGTGTGTGTAAGCTGTTTTACAGTCTTCTTATAAACCACAGGCTGTCACATTTAGCTGGCGCTCAACACTCCATCTAATTTAAAATGGCAATAAATATGGTCAAAATATGGCCTCTTTGTATTTATAATTTAAACATTGACTATTGCTTTGTTTGAAACTAAAACTTGGATAATTTGCATTGCCGATACTAATTAGGACTCTGACACACTACAGTACACTTGGCCAAATCTGCTGCCTCTCTCTGGAGGGGTATGATCAGAGGTCTGCTGACAGACTGGCACCACTTGGCACTCCCAGCAGGAAGTGCCCTATTTGTCTGCCATCTCTCAAGCTCATCCAGTGACTGGCACAAAACTGTCCCCCTTTAATAGGACCTCTATTGCGGGCAGCTGTAGAGTCACAGTGTTGTCCATCTCTGTTCATATTACGTCAGTACATTCAGCTTGTACTGAGAGTCAAATGACTATATAATAATCGATTATGGGCACATAAATCTACACCACTTCCTCTTTTAACCCTTGAGTATTCATGTGCCAAAAGCCTTCCAGGTCACAATCTCTGATTCCAGATCAGTAGAAAGCTTTATAAGGACTGATAAAAGAGAGATTAATAAAAAGACCCTCAGGGCTGTGGTGACCTGACAAAGATGTCATATTTCCTCAGAGTCCACCGTATCTACAGTGACAAATGTCTACATTTGGAATTATGACAAAGTCACCACACTGGCATACACAGGCAAGGGGCAACAATATAATGAAGGTAGATTTTTAACAAAAAAGATACTTTATCCATCCCTAATGAAAATTAACTGGTTTTACTCCAGTAAGCATATATAAACTATGGTATTTGTAGTAAAACCATAGTAACCACAAAAATTGTCATGGTTTTACTACAGTAACCATATTTTAACCATGATGTTCGTGGTAAACCCATAGTAATAATACAGAAAAATGCAAAACTATGGTAATAAAACTCACAATCATTCTGCCAAAAAACATGGTTATTTTTTAGTACAGTAACACTATGGTTAATTTGTGGTACATGTACCATGGTTTTTAAAACCATGGTGCTTACCACAAAAAATGGTTACATGGTTACTGCATGTTCACTGACCAAAACTTCGAATATTAAGCTAAAATATGGTTACTGTAGGATAACCATGGTTAAATTTATGTGTTTACAATTGTTTTACTACAAATACCATAGTTCAACTATGGTTACTGTGGTAAAACCATGTTCATTTTTGTAAGGAATGGATAAAGCTATTTTGAGGAAACTCAAATTAATTGGAAGGGAATGCAAAACTAGGTTGCACTTTATATTAGGTGTCTTTAACTACTATGTACTTAAGCATTTGATACAATGTACTTATGTAAATACTTGTTGTTGCATAGTATTAACATTTAAAGTACCTGGATTTAATTACATTTGTAGTTACACTGTTAACCTTATCTATATCCCTAAACCTAACCCTAACCCTTCCCCTAAAACCTAACTCTAACCCCAACCCTAACCCTAACCCTGCTCCTTAACCTACCTGTACCTCAACGTCAGCAGCAGCAAATGTAAATCTTGTGAGAATTCACAACATGTAGTTACACAATAAATACATTGTATTGTATGTATTTTAATGTTAGTACATAGTAGTTAAAGACACCTAATATAATGGGGGCCTGGGTAGCTCAGCAAGTATTGATGCTGACTACCACCCCTGGAGTCACGAGTTTGAATCTAGGGCATGCTGAGTAACTCCAGCCAGGTCTCCTAAGCAACCAATTTGGCCTGGTTGCTAGGGAGGGTAGAGTCACATGGGGTAACCTCCTCGTGGTCATGATTAGTGGTTCTCACTCTCAACGTGGCGCGTGGTAAGTTGTGCGTGGATCACGGAGAGTAGCTTGAGCCTCCACATGCTGTGAGTCTCCACGGTGTCATGCACAATGAGCCACGTGATAAGATGCGCGGATTGACTGTCTCAGAAGCGGAGGCAACTGAGACTTGTCCTCCGCCACCCAGACTGAGGTGAGTAACCGCACCACCACGAGGACCTAGTAAGCAGTGGGAATTGGGCATTCCAAATTGGGGAGAAAAGGGGATTAAAAAAAAAGACATCTAATATAAAGTGTGACCCAAAGCCATTTCAGAAAAAAATGCCCCTGTCCTCAATGGGGCTGCGTAGAAAAGCCATTAAGTAGCCTAAAATATATTTTAAATATAATAAAGAAGATGACCTTTTTAGTTTTACATAGTATTAAAAAGGTATTAAAAAGGTAATCAGTAGCTATGTTTCCATCCAAGGTGCGAATTTAATTTATGCAAAAAAAACATTATATTGAAAAAACAATGTGCAAATAAAGCAGCATTTCCATCCCATGTGTTTAAAAGAACAAAACTGTCACATGCAGAGAAATGTGTGAAATTTGCCACTGTGACTCATTTATTAATAAAATCCTTGCGGTTTAGAGCATGCATAGACAAAACACTGTAAAGAACTTTGTCTCATGTCTGGGAGAGAGTCACTTTATTAATGCGCATCTTGTTTTCTTAATAAAATCAATAGGAGTTTAATCTGTAAATGTGTTTCCATCACATGTGCATTTCTTCTAATCGAATAAAAAATGTATCCACCTCAAGCGAGCATATACGTTTTTATACACATTTTGGAGATTTTATTCGCATCTTGGTGTTTCCATCCTGCAGTTTTTATGCAATATCCCAAACTGTGCATAAAAATACGTGGATGGAAATCCAGCAGGTTCTCTTTGTGACAACAACCCCCACCCCATGTACAGTAACACATTTGTTTCTAGACAATTACGTTGGAAATGGTCAATAGCTTTTCAAAAGACTACCCTAAGAAATATTTCATTTATGCATTTGGCAGATGCTTTTATCCAAAGTGACTAACAGTGCACTTATTACAGGGAAAATCCCCCTGGAGCAACCTGGAGTTAAGTGCCTTGCTCAAGGACACAGTGGTGGGATTGAACCAACAACCTGCTGCTTACCAGTTCAGTGCTTTAGTCCACTACGCCACATATTAAATGGAGTAAAACCAAGCCCCAGTCAACATGATCACACAAGAACTCGACATATTTAGAGAAATCATACTTTCTGTAAGCAATTTCAGCTGTTTTGCTAACTTCCGCCATTTTGCTAACTTCAAACATATACACTCTGTCCAAAACCCAGCCCCTCAGAGATAACACAGGAATATTCCAGTTGGTGTTGCCAACTTTATTCAACACGAATATGGACACTTGAGCATTTTGAGAGCTTCAATACATGACATTCGATATGGGTTGCACTGGGTAATAAACCAATTTTCTTCACTTTATAAGCATATGATGCATGTAAGCATGGGGATAGAATACGCGGGGGATGCAGGGGATATGTCCCCCTCACTTTCAATAAAACCTTAGTTCGTCCCCCACACTTTTTCACAGGGCAAATGTGTTTACACTGTGTCTTTCATACAGCAAATGTATAAATGTATAAATGCAAAAGTTAAAATTCACTGGTCAATCATGTAATTAATTCAATAAATATGTAATCGACTGAGAGCCTTAAAAATATATCTTATATATTTATGTTTGTCTTGCGCTAATCGTTCTGTCCGCCTCACTTTTGAAATGATTGCTTCGCCACTACATGTAAGATGACAATAAAATGGTTAATAATGTAGGGATGACTTTTTCTTGGTCAAAATACGTCCTGCTGGTCATTCTGACCTGGTGCACTGAATGGTTTTTGCAATGGAGAACTGCCCTTAGAAAAGCATCTTCCGTTGATTTTCACCCATCAGAAAAATTATTCGATGTGTTAGTGAGTACACTACATTTTTAAAACATTTAGAGTCATATTTATTATGCGTATGTAATGAGGAATTGCTTAAATGTGTTTAAAATGCTTTAAATTTGCATAAAAGCAGCATTGTGTGCCAGTGGATTGGATACAGCTCACCTGTGCTGTGATGTCACACATGCAGTCACTATTGAGAATAATGCAATTGTCATTTTTGTTTTATTGATTGTTTTTTTTTATTATTATCCATTGTTTTGTTTTTTTTATCCCCTTTTCCCCCAATTTGGAATGCCCAATTCCCACTACTTAGTAGGTCCTTGTGGTGGCGTGGTTACTCACCGGGTGTCGGAGGACAAGTCTCAGTTACCTCAGCTTCTGAGACAGTCAGTCCATGCATCTTATCACGTGGCTCGTTGTGCATGACACCGCAGAGACTCCCAGCATGTGGAGGCTCATGCTACTCTCTGCAATCCATGCACAACTTACCACGTGCCCCATTGAGAGCGAGAACCATTAATTGGAGGTTACCCCATGTGACTCTACCCTCCCTAGCAACTGGGCCAATTTGGTTGCTTAGTAGACCTGGCTGGAGTCACTCAGCACACCCTGGATTCGAACTCATGACTCCAGGGGTGGTAGTCAGCGTCAATACTCGCTGAGCTACCCAGGCCCCTGCTTTGTATTATCCATTGTTAAACTATTCAGTATTTACTTAAGATTTATATTTCGTAAAAATGTACCTACAAGAAAATTTTATTAGATTGTGTAATTTAGCAGATGGTGTAAAGTCTATTACACTCATATTTAGTTTAATAATATAGTTTAACAGCATTGTTCATTGCTGCTTTTTAACATTTTTAAGATTCTGACATCCCAACATGATCACATGTGAAGTTGACATGTTGTTTCTGAGAGTTCCGAGAGTTATGCCGACTCACTGACAAGCGGAATCTCCTATCAGACATTTTTGCATCGGCTCCAACGTGTGGACCTTCCTCTGTGGCATGACCGGAAGCGTGTAGCGTCAGCAACGTGGGAGACCCGAGTTTGGAAACCTGCGTCAAAACAAGGAAGTAATCGCGTTCGCCTAATCAGTGACAAGTGTGATTCCGAGGTTGCATTTTTCATTCTAACATTTAATTTTTAGTCCATGGTTAGGTTTGGGGTTTGGGTTGGGAGGTTCAGTTTATAAAATATGCATTCCTCTTCACTGTATTACAGCTGAAAACAACTCGCTTCACAACTTGTTTTTTGGCGCCCCTCTGTTGATATTTCACCCGGAAAAACAGAGCTCACATTTGCCCATACGCCTAACAAACATACCACTTTGGCCAATGGGGGCAGTGTTGTGAATTTCAATATGCACAGACCGATTGTAGCTAAATAAAAGTCATCCAACTGCTTCTTGACTGTGAGATCAGACTGGACATCTACAAAATGTAGTCACTCATTTTCACTTCAAATATTTAAATAAATAAAGCCTTTGATTTATTTATGTCCATTTTCTCACAGTGTTGCCACCAAGTAAAATACCTAAAATTGTTATATACATTTTTTTTTCTCCGTTTGTTTTTGATTTTACTAATGAGATCCATTTTGTGAATTAATTAACAAAAGTGAATTATACATTTTTTAACAATAATTTAAAAATGCATGCAATAGAGTGTTCAATACATGACAGTAGCCGTTCTTCGTTTCGTTGCTACACTGTGGACATTTCACCCCGAAACTGAAGCTCAAATGTGCCCATACATTCAACAAAACCATTCCAGCTTCGGCTTCGAATTTAATAAGCACAGACTGATTTCATCTGAAGAAATTTTGGACCTGCTGTCACCAAATTCACAGTGAGAAATCCAACTTCATGAAAACAAACCAGTATAAAAGAATATTTATCATCCACTTAATAAAAGTACCAGAAAAGTCATTGATTAAAGCACATCACAATTACAGTAGCTCGTGGGTCCTGATAGTGACATCACTACACCAAAAAAAATCTGAAACAATACAAATTAACGCAAACCCACACAGGAGCCAAGAGCATCCGCGAGTAATCATGACACAGCAGTCTGGTGCACAGAGGATGTTGATTTGAGATACGTGGCCCAAAATAAACTGCTACTGAGCAGCTGCAGTTATTGTATTCTGTCTTATTTTAAAAAACACAGAAGAGAACATCTGTGATCTTTGGTACCAATGGTAATTCACTCAGCATAACATTCATAAAATCTACTGATAGCAATTTAAGTGATAAAGACTTGAAATCCATTAAATCTCACCTCAAATCAATGGTTATGTATCTTGTTGCAGAGTGCCGGTGAATTCCTCCAGCATCCCTGGCAATATCTTTGTACTCCACTCTCAGTGCTCTCCGTGATAACCTTTAATGCTGTCGGAAAGAATCTCAAGGGAAGGCAGAGACTAAAGACATCTGGACATACAGGACAGCCAGCGATGACACTTTACAAGTCAATGAGGAAGACAAACAGAAAACAGGAGGCACACTCGCTCTCCCTCCCCTTACCATTTCACCAAGAGACACTAACACTTTCCCATCAGAAACTCATTTGTGTATTTGTCATGACATCATGCCAAGAGCTGTCTCGTAAGTTCGTGCCCTCTCACAGTATGAATGCGTCTCTCAGCCTGGCCTTTTTCATAAGACAACCATCAACTTGCATTGGCATGACACGACCCACTCTCAGAGCAACAGCTAGACCCCTTTCTGTGCCACGGACTCACAAATAACCCAACAGCCCCTCTGGAAACAATAATAGCCACAGAGATTAATATAACACTATTAATGTTATTCTCATAAAAATGACAAAATTCTATTGTTATATGGTTCCTTGCATGTATCGCAGCAGTTCCGAGGTGAAATATCCACTGTGTGGTGCTAAAAGCAAGTTAAATGTTCTCCCAAACAGAGAGAACATAACACCTAAACCTAACACCTAAACCTAACCAATAGTATCATAAAAAGCAAATGTGAGATGAAAAACGCAATTGCTGAAGCAACCACATCATTTTGTGGTGCTTCTGACACTTTTGGCTCACATGTTGACTTGAGTGCTCTTCAGAACTCGTACCCCGGTTCTTTGTTTTGCAAGTGCAATGCTCTATCAGTCGAGCTACCGGGCAGTTTAATCACATTTGATCAAGCTTATAAATGTAGTTGGTAGTTGTCATGCACTATAGTATTTATCTTTGTGTGAAGAACAGGGCAAAAAGTAAGTGTTTATGAACTGATAATTTGCTGTTTTACTCTTGATTTGTGTGAAAGTATATAAAAGTAATTGTTGTTGTAACGCCTCTAGTGTTCATTTCATCAGTAAACTCCACAATATGTACAACGGGCCACGTAAAAATCTTTTTGCAAAATTGTAGGTATAGTAACATTATTCTGTGTGACCAGGTTGGGAAAACTAAATTTTTCCAAACTGACTAGTCAATGGGTTGTCTGAATGACTAGTTAACAAATCAGTCTTAAGTTTCAGGTTCACCTGACCCTGATAAATGCAGTTTTACACATAATAACCACCCACAACACACTTACATTGTGCCAACAGAATTCTGCAAAGCAAGCAACACTTTCACATCAGAAAATGTAAACAAAAACTAGTTTTTACTACAAAGGATCTGTCCTTATCAGTGTAGGAATGGTGTGGGGATATTGGATCTTAAAAAATTATATTCCTATTGCAGTTTCTGTCCTTATGTGGCTGGTCTCAGCTTTATATAACAGGCCTGGTTTTGTTTGTTAAATTTAGACCCAAGACCCAGATTCTATAATATATTTATTAATTTTTTTGTCACATCTACAGGACCGATTTGGTATGTCAGATTCAGGCTTGTCAGAGAGAAAGAGAAAGAGAGAGAGAGAGAGAGGTTGAGAGAAAGAGAGAGACTGAGAGAGGGAGAGAAAGAGAGAGAGAGAGAGAGAGAGAGAGAGAGAGAGGTTGAGAGAAAGAGAGAGAGCGACTGAGAGAGGGAGAGAAAGAGAAAGAGACTGAGAGAAAGAGAGAGAGAGAGAGAGAGAGAGAGACTGAGAGAGGGAGAGGTCAAGCCAGACAGAAGATGCTACAGATCAGATTTATCCAACAGCCTGCAGTGACACACAGTACAGAACAGAAAGACAAGGTAATGGAGAGAAACAGAGAGCTAGAGAAAGAAAGAGAGAGATCGCATTTTATTGCAATAATTTTGTTGTTTTATACTCATATTAAAAATAGTATCATAATTTTTTTTTAACATTACCAGCATCTTCTTTTTTTCTTTATTCTTTCTTTTCTTTTCTGTTTTTTAATACAATTTTTAAAATATATTATTTTAAATACTTTTTATTTATGTATTTTTGTTTTTTGATTATAAAAATGTTATAAAATTATTAGATTTATATTATTAAAAATATTTCTTTACTTTCTCTTCTGTCATTTTGTATTTTAGTTTTTATAAATATTGATACCTTTTTATATTATTTTGATATTATTGGATACTATTTCTTTATTTACTATTTTTCTTTTTATAGTAAAATACTATATTATTATTGTATTAACATCATAAAAAAATATTTAATTTTTTTCTTTCTTTTCTGTCACTGTTATTTTAAGTATTTAAAGTATTTTACTTAACTGTAATTAAGTATTTTTCAAGAAGTTTATTTAATTTTATTTTCATTGTTGGCACCTTATTTTGTATTTCTTTTTTACTGTCATTTTTTTATTTTCTTTTATTTGTTAAATTTTATTTATGAAAAATGTATGCTTTTTAATGTTTTTTTTATATCATTTGTAATACTTTTTATTTATGTATTTTTTATTATAAACATTTTATATAATTATAACATTAATATTATTAAAAAAAATTATGCCATTTTTTATTTTAGTTTTCATAAATATTTATGCTTTTTGTATTATTTTTAGATTACTTTGATACTATTTATTTACTTAGTGTTTTTATTGTACTTTATATATAATAAAATTCTATATTATTATTATATTAATATTATAAAAAATATTTTTTCTTTCTTTTCTGTCATCTCATTTTATTTTTAAGTATTTTTCAATAAGTATAATTAATTTTATTTACATTGCTGGCACCTTATTTATTATTTTATTTGTTCTGTTGTTTTTATTTATTTATTTATTTGATATCAGTGATGCTTTGGCAATATTACTTTCAACACAATTGTGCCAATAAAGTGCTTTGAAATTAAATTGAATACTAAGAGAGAGAGAGAGAGAGAGAGAGAGAGAGAGAGAGAGAGAGAGAGGTATAGTCACTACTTTCATACATGCAGGAGAGAAACCACATTTCTCTGACTTAAGAAGCATTCTGACATCAAAGCATCCTCTCTGATACATTTACACTTCAAACCTTGCTGAAATTCTAACCATTGAAATTTTACAGACCTCGAAGGGAAAACTGTTTTGCCCAGAGGTTGCATTTTCAAAAGTTCTTAGTCATATTTCATTTAAGTATCAACATTCCTCGGAGAAATAAAAACAGACACAGATAAGACAATGGAGAGAATGCTTAGATCTAACATGTCTTAAAGATCTCTCAATCTTTTCCACTCTAAACAATCTTTTTCCAGAGCCAGTCACTCTTAATCCGATTTTTTCCAGTCCTCACCCATATCTGTCTTACAACTAATACAATTTAAACACTGGATCCATTTTCCCACAGGAATTTGAATAGTCAATTCAGCTACATATTGTACCATCCACATACAGAAAAAGTACAGAATCAAAGGCACAGGACGCAATACAACTAGGCTGCTAGATTGCCTTATATTTCTGTGAGTATGACTTAATTTGACTTATAAACTACAGCATTTGTTTTTAACAGCTGTTTATAAAGATACAACTGCTTGATAAATTCACAGTTGTGAGATATGAACTCAGAAGTTCTTTTTATTCAGTGGCAGGATCCGGCTTTCAAAAATTCCAGACACCCTAAAACCCAGATCCAAACATTAGACCACTTAAGGCCTGGATCCAGACCAATACCTCATCCCAAGGCTCTGTCATCCAAGACAATACGTTTTGAGACCCAGATAAAGACATCAAGTAACAAGACTCAGACCGAGACAATGTTAATATGGTCTCAGAAGGTCTAAAGACCAAGAGCACAAGTTTAAGACTAGAGCAAGTTTAACACATTCCTAAAAAGAAGTTCTTATCATAAAGAATGGAAATAAGATAGGGACATCATATCTGAAATATGGTGTGCAGTGTACTAACAGCAGTGAAAAACTCATATTGATGTATCTCGCAAAGGCAACGTAGACTAGACTGGCAGGTATTAAAAGTGCAAAGCCGTGCTGGTAATCGTATAAATCTAGTGGATGTGGTGTTAGTTGTTGAGTCTGTGCGACATGTTCCTTTGGATCCAACTACAATTTGGCAGAACTGACCCATATTCCACAGACCCTGTTAGTCTGAGGGTGTTTTGTCACTGCCTTTCCTCTCAATGAGTCAACTGATAACTAAAGATGAGCTTTATGGATTTAAAAAGCAATACTCTTGAATGCCTACCCAACTGTAGCTTCGCCAGTTTCCCGAAGCCCACTATGCAGAAGTTTCAAACAGAATCGAAGTCTATTCCAGAGACTTTTTTGGCCTAATTTTACTAGATAAAATCAACAACATAGCAAAAAATTGTCACTTATGCTGTCCAGATGAATTTCCTTAGCTTAGCCAACATCGCTGTGAAATGTAGAATGTACAAGTGTTGTTTTTTCATTAATACACACAAGTCCCTAAGAGAAAGTAGAAAGCCAGGGGATATGTCATATGGTGTCATTCTTTCAGAGGAAATAATTTAGGTGTAACCCATGTGTTTATGTTTTTCTGTGTGTGTGTCATTGTAAATGTCTTACAAAAAGACCATTCTGGGCCTTATTATACTACATGCTAAAAGAATAATATGACCTTGTGAGAGATATTGTGATAAACTGTAAAAATCCATAAAAAATAAATAAATAAATAAGTCGGGGCCTGGGTAGCTCAGCGAGTATTGACGCTGACTACCACCCCTGGGGTCGCGAGTTCGAATCCAGGGTGTGCTGAGTGACTCCAGCCAGGTCTCCCAAGCAACCAAATGGGGCCCGGTTGCTAGGGAGGGTAGAGTCACATGGGGTAACCTCCTCGTGGTCGCAATTAGTGGTTCTCGCTCTCAATGGGGCATGTGGTAAGTTGTGCGTGGATCGTGGAGAGTAGCATGAACCTCCACATGGAGGGTCTCCATGGTGTTATGCACAATGAGCCACGTGATAAGATGCGCGGATTGGCGGTCTCAGAAATGGAGGCAACTGAGACTTGTCCTCCGCCGCCCGGATTGAGTGAGTAACCACGCCACCACGAGTGTGGGAACTGGGCATTCCAAATTGGGAGAAAAGGGGATAAAAGAAATCGCCAAAAGTGTCAGTAAAGAGCATGCTTGAGATCAAATATGAGACAAGTGATGTTTTAAAAATCAAGATAAATGTCACTTGTAAGCACAATATTTATATTGATGCGTCATTTCCAATCAAGCTTTAATTCTGCCAAATAATGCAAAAAGTGTAAAAAATATTATTTAATTGTGTGTATTTCGGATAAATAAAATGTAAGCTATTAAAATTAGCCTAAGCAAAAAAGAATCAGACATTTTATTTCAAAAACGTTAAAAATGTAATTTCCATCACTGTCATTTCCACCACAGAATTCTATTAAACACAATACAGGATTTGAGATGTGCTGGAAATGACACTGTGGCGGGAATTTTCATGACTGTCATAAAAAAATGACATAAATATCCTGTGATGCATGTACTGTTGGACATTGTTAGCAGACAAATTTAAAAACAGTTAAGATGCTACCTAAGAAGGTAACTGCCCATCTAGACAGTAGACAGCAAGTCAGCTCATTAGGTTTCAGTACAGTGACTAAATAACTACAGCTATATGATCTTTATGAACATGCCCTAAAGCTGTCAGTTCTTCTATTAGTGATATCACCATGACATTATCAGATCTGAGCACATTCACACGTGGTGATGTCATCTGAACACGAAGCCTGTGGTTTTTCAGACACCAATTATACTTTTTCAAATGTAAAGATTATAGGATTTTTGCATTAGGCAAATCCATCTGACAGTAAAATCTCCAAGTACAACCAGCCGCATTAGCGTTTTTAGTTTAATGCTTGTTAGCTTCCCTGGATTTAGCTTAGCATAGGAATCCCTGCATATTAGCTGTGCCTGGGAGAGCTACACTATTTAGCCTGAGAAGGAAGTCTTTGAACTCAACCGCACAAACAACTGTATATATGACAGCTGCATGAGAAGGGTCTTTCACAGTGCTTTCACAAAATAAGCATTGCTAACACTACGTCACTGCTAGCAACACAAATTAATCTTGTGGCTAATTTAGTTTCCGTTGAGGCATGGTAAACACAAACCATGCTAAACCACACAACCTAAATGCTTAACTACAACTTCAAAAGTCAGTGATCCCCTTGCTGAAATTTTTTTTTTTTTAAGTTTAAGATGGTCAAGCTGGTCTCAAAGCCTAGCTGAGCTGGTGTTTTTGTGGTTTAGTGTCTCGGCTGGCTTGACTCCCAGCCTGACCAGCTGAAAAGTGCTCAAAACCCATCTAAAACAAACCATTAACCAGTTTGGCTAGGCTGTGAAATCAGCTAACCATGCTAGTTTCAGCAGGGTTATATTTTCTGAATAACAAAAATATCCAGAAGCATCATAATAATAGCTGAGAAATGTGTAGGCTATCTGTAGCCAGAAATCAGTTTCTTACAGGATAAAACTAACCAGCACAAAGTGATCTATGAGATGATTGGTCAACATACAGTATTTTGTTGATACAGAAACAACGGTCCAATTAAACAATTGTCAATCCTAACTAGTGATGTATCCAATGTATCTGTTCGACCAATTAAACTGCCAGTATTTGGCCGATAACTGAGTATAACTGGCTAATTTACAGAACTGGTCATTCTGCTTAGTTTATGTATCAAAATGTACCAAAAGTAAATCATAAGATAATGTTTGACTTGGCTTGTACGAAAAAGTACAACTTTAAAACCAACCAGTCAACAAAGATAATTTCAAATCAATACAATGAAATTTTAGCTAGCCTCCTATCCAACACTTTATTTTAAGAAAAAAACTCGTAATAACATCGTTTGTCAGTTTGTTTACTTTTCTGCATGGGAGTAAAAGTTGTATGTTTTTGTATGAGCCAACTCATTCGATTTCTTGCACACATTACGACTCATCATGAGACTGGGTTCGTTAATAATGAAGAATGCTTTTACAGCATTTATTAATATTGGTTAATGTTCATTTTAACACATACTAATACATTTTTAACATTAAAAGTTGTATATGTTAACATTAGTTAATGCAATATTAACTAACATGAACAAACAATGATAAAATGTTTGTTTTTTTATAAACTAACATTAACCAAGATTAATTTACAATCATTAATAATGATTTACAGCGTTAATTAATCATTGTTCATTGTTAATTCATGATACCTAATGCATTTACTAGTGATAACAAATACAGCCTAATTGTAAAGTGTTCCCAAACAAACAAGCACAAACCTGATGGCAAACCCTTAAAACAATATGGCTTTTCAAACAGTAATGCATGTCAATCCAGAAAGCAGAATGCAATATACTCCATTCTGTGTTAACAAAACATCCAAAATCACTTGCAGAACATCTAACCAACTTACTCACTGTAGGAGGCAGATAATTCTGAATACAGATGACTCAGGAAAATCCAGGCTTACAGAAAGGATATCCATACAAGATGAAGCTAAAGTACCTGTAAGTGTCTGATCTTCATTAAGTATCATTGTTAGATTGTTCTTGCAACAATCCACTATAGTTTCCGACAAAGGTCCCCACTTCTTCTCCTTAGTCTGATTCAAAAAGAACTGTGCTCCCTTCTTATATTCAATATCTGTCCAATACATTCAATGCAGCCCACGTCTGAAATACATATATATTCTCTCAGCTAGCAAATGGACAAGCTGGCTTTGATCCAGGTTAGATGGATATTTTACCATATACCTACACTAAATGCCATTAGTAAAAGATCCTACCTGCCATGTCTAAAGCTCTTAGGCCATGAAGGTTCTATTGTAAATGGATATCAGTGAATATTTCAGATAAAATGTACAGATTGTTACTTTGAAATCTTACATTATCAGAAAGCTGAAGTCAACAAGCCACCATTCTAACCTGTTCAGTTTTAAAGTACATTGTACATTGTGTAACTGTCATGCAGACACTATGACTGGCTAAACTGCAAGTTGATCTATGACGATGAAGGTGGTGGTAGTGATGATAGTGGTGGCGATGATGGTGATGATGATTGTGGTGATGATGATGATGGTGATGGTGATGATGATAATTATGGTGATGTTGATGATGATGGTGATGATGATAATTATGGTGATGATGACGGTGATGGTGGTGAAGGTGATGATGATTGTGGTGGTGATGGTGGTGATGATAATGGTAATGATGATGGTGATGATGACAGTGATGATGGTGATGATGATTGTGGTGGTGATGTTGATGGTGATGTGATGATGGACATGGTGATGATAATGGTAATGATGATGGTGGTAATGGACATGTAATAATGATGGTGATGATGATTATGGTGATGGCGATTGGTGGTGGGGGTGATGATAGTGGCGATGATAATGATGATGGACATGGTAATGAGGATGTGCTGGTGAGGGTGATGATGGTGGTGATGACTGCAGTGGTGATGTTGATGATGGTGATGTGATGATGATGGACATGGTGAAGATAATTATGGTGATGAGGATGGTCATGGTGATGATGTTGGTGGTGATGATGGAGATGTGATGATGATGGACATGGTGGTGATGATGATGTTAATGAACATGTAATGAAAGGGATTTTGAAGAAGGTAATGATAAAGAAGGTGATTAGATATTGATAATGATGAAAATGAGAAAGATAATGTGATGGTGATGATAATGGTGATGATGATGATGGAGGAAATGATAATGATGATGAAGTTGATAATAAAGATGATGGTGGTGAGGATGTGATAAAGGTGATGACGAATGAGGTAATGAAGAAGAAGGTAATCAGGATAATGATGAAAAATAAGCAAAGATGATGTGAATAATGTGAGGATGGTGAAAATAATGATGGTGATGATGCTGATAAAGTGGTCTTTATGATGTGCTGTACATCCATCAGTGTGATATGGAAGAATATATTGAGGGTCAGTGTGAGACCTGTGCACTGGTGGTCGGTCTGCAGACAGACTCATGTTTAAGCCACATTAGATGCAGAGCTGCAGCTGCAGGCACTCATTTATCAGGCTTAACTGCACTGAATCCAATCTGACTGTGATGGAGTGATCCATCCAAAACACACACACACACACACACACACACACCATCACATCTCTGTTTCACATCATCCTGGGTAGTGGCCACATTTACTCGGTTAATGCGCTTTTCTCTGGCTATTCCGTTAAAACCAACATAGTAATTCTAGCAACTGTCTCCCACACAAAATTAATGGTGCCAAAGAAAACATTTCAATAATTTCAGGAGAAAACGAAGAATAAACAGAAAAGAAAAGTTATTAAGGCACAAATAGTCACAATAAACACATAGAGAAACTAGTGTATTAAACAAAAAAAGCAGACATATCATTGGACCAAAAATGACATCATGCTTTTCGATGTAAGGGCAAAAGTAAAATGTGATTTTACAGATTTTAGTCTATGCCATGAGTCAAGATCAAGTGAAATAGCAAGTGATTGCTATTGAATGTGAGATGGAGAGAAAGGGTGTGTCCTGCTGAAAAGACAGAGTAACAAGTGAATACAGAGGAGAGAGGGCCCTCTTCTGGTCATTATCTGAAACTGCACAAAGGTAGTGCAGAATAGCATACTCCCATACTACTCATTATTCAAAAGTTTGTATACTGTGAACAGGATGTACATTTCTGATTACATGCTACATTCACTAACAGGTGCAGTATAAAACAGATCTGCCTTCTAATTCAATGTGACAAATGATGAACATGGTTTATCACCTGCAGACTGCCAAAAAAAGTTTTTATATCTAAAATAAAAAAGCTAAATGAAACATGGCACATAAATAAGGTCATGTGATAGCAATGTGGCATATTGCTGTAACGCTAAAAACTGCATACTTTTTCATATAAAAAAAAATTAACAGGATCTTTTTTGCTGTAGTGCTCAGGGCAAACATACTTTGGTAAACATGATTGGCTATCATCTAAGTGGCCCCAACTGAAAATAAATAAATAAATAAATAAATAAACCTCTATAAAGGGATAGTTTTTCCAAAAATGCAGATTCTGTCATCATTTACCCAGCCTCAACACTCACAATCAATGGACTAATCGATATACAGATAATAATTTACTCACAGATGCTGCTAAATATGCTTTAACTGAGCCACTGGCAATATTATTCAGTTATAATCAAGAAATGAGCACAGAACTACAGCAGCTCTCTAATTCGTCACATAAACTTCACAGCACACAAGTCACCCTCTCTCTATGCCAGAACAGATGCTGAAATTTACATGAAAACCCTCCTGTCTTTGCCTCTAATGGTGGATTAATGCATTGGTCACACACAGGTTTAGAGGCCAGCCGTAACACATGTCCAGATAGTTTCTGTTTGTGTTGACAAAAGGGCTTTATAAAGACTCCATTATCTCTCTCTCTCTCTCTCTCTCTCTCTCTCTCTCTCTCTCTCTCTCTCTCTCTCTCTCACACACACACACACACACACACACACACACACACACACACACACACACACACACACACACACATACACACACACACACACACACACACACACACATACACACACAAACGCACACACATACACACACACACACACACACACACACACACACTATCTACCTCTCTGTCTGTCTGTCTTTTAGGAAACATACTTTGCGTTTTACATGAGATGCTACAACCATTTCAAATAGCCTTTACAAAAGTACTGTGGTGGTAGCATGGTACAATGATGATATCACATGTTAATTTCATGGCACTTTGTTATATACCATATGTGGTACCATTTCATTTCCACATTCATTTATCATGGTATTTAAATAGTACTCTAGGATACTTAAACCAGAACACCACAGTATTACCATAGTACAGGTCCAATAGACACTATAGTAATATGGTTCTTTTTGTTAGTAAATTCTTAATAGGCAGAGTCATTCGCACTAAATGTAAATAGTAACAAAATGCATCTTCTTTGTACTTAGAGCAAATAGTGTTAGATACTAGTTGCACCAGTTTTAAAATGGGGTTAGATTTCAGAACAGTTAGTTTTGGGTCACAATATGATAGACAACCAAGCAAACAAGCAAACAAGTGAGCAAATAAACAAACAAACAAGCCAGCGAGCAAGAAAACAAGCAAGCTAACTAACTAACTAACTGACCAACTAACTATGAACCAACTTTACTAACTTCCAATCTACATAACTGCCTACCTAACTACTAACTTACCTAACTAACTGCATACCTAACTAACTATAAACCTACCATCATTTGAACTGTTATTATGCACTGTCTAATGCCTTGTACTTAAACATTACTAGTTTATAGTTTTTAGAATTCAGAACAGTTAGCTTTGGGCCACAATAGGATAGACAAACAAACAAATGAGCAAACAAGTGAGCAAACAACCAAACAAGCAAGCTAACTAACTAACTAACTAACTAACTAACTAACTAACTAACTAACTAACTAACTAACTAACTAACTAACTAACTACCAATTTACTTAACTGCCTACCTAACTACCAACTTACTAAACTAACTACCTACTACTCAACTATCAACCTAGCTACTTACCTAACTAACTAACTACTTAACTGCCTACCTAACTACCAATGTACATAACTACATACCTTCCCAACTATCATCCTACCTGCTTACTTAACTACATATCTACATAACTAACTAACTAACTAACTACCTATTTACTTAACTGCCTACCTAACTACCAATTTACATAACTAACTACTTACTACCCAACTATCAGCGTAGCTACTTACCTACCTACCTACCTACACTAACTAACTAACTAACTAACTAACTAACTAACTAACAATTTACTTAACTGCCTACCTAACTACCAGCTTACAAAACTAACTACCTACTACTCAACTATCAACCTAGCTACTTACCTAACTAACTAACTACTTAACTGCCTACCTAACTACCAACGTACATAACTACCTACCTTCCCAACTATCATCCTACCTGCTTAACTAACTAACTAACTAACTATTTACTTAACTGTCTACCTAACTACCAACGTACATAACTAACTACCTACTACCCAACTATCAACATAGCTACTTACCTAACTAACTAACTAACTAACTAACTACTTATCTGCCTACCTAACTACCAGCTTACAAAACTAACTACCTACTACTCAACTATCAACCTAGCTACTTACCTAACTAACTAACTACTTAACTGCCTACCTAACTACCAACGTACATAACTATCATCCTACCTGCTTACTTAACTTCATAACTAACTAACTAACTAACTAACTACCTATTTACTTAACTGCCTACCTAACTAGCAATTTACATAACTAACTACTTACTACCCAACTATCAACGTAGCTACTTACCTAACTAACTAACTAACTAGGATGGAACTTGCAAGTGCCTTGGTGGAAGAGTGGGGTAACATCTCACAGCAAGAACTGGCAAATCTGGTGCAGTCCATGAGGAGAAGTTGCACTGCAGTACTTAATGCAGCTGGTGGCCACACCAGATACTGACTGTTACTTTTGATTTTTAACATTCTTATAACATTCAAAATTTCTCCTCGCATTCCACAGAAATAAATAAAGTCATATTGGTCTTTTACAACACAAGAGTGAGTAAATCATGACAGAATTTTTGTTTTTGGATGAACTATCCCTTTAAGACACATAGTTTCCCTTATGTATCAAAAAATATGTCACATCTCTCTCTCTCTCTCTCTCTCTCTCTCTCTCTCTGGTTCTGTTTTCCCTCCCATTGCTCATCTCTTTATCTGCCTCATTCTCTGTCTATCATCTGAACTCTTTGTGATCTTCTAGAGGACCACCATCACACACACTATCACTGCAGGTAAGAGTAAGATCTTTACATTTGTCTCCATTAAATGAAAATAAATCCGTCACACATGACAAGACAAGAACAAATTTCCTCACCCTTATGTCCAGGTTTGATATCAGACTCACAGTCTATAGGGTATATATTGTATGATGATTATTTGTAAAAGATTGTTACATAATAGAATGCTTTGGGAAATATTCAAAAAACTAACTGTGGATTTGTGCTACATTGTAACAACTTCTTTGCAGTATCAAATTTGTGAACTAATTTGTGTATAATTGTTATGTGTGTGTGCCAACACTATCAGGATGCCACTTGGAGGGGGAAACAAGTGTGGCTGCTGTCAGAAGACAGTGTATTTTGCAGAGGAAGTTCAGTGTGAGGGACAAAGCTTCCACAAATCCTGCTTTCTGTGCAGTGAGTAAACTCAGCTGATCGGACAGCTGCAGTAACACTTTTGTGTGTAACAGATGTTTTTCCCCTGTCTACAGTATCTATATCACAAAATAACGCTTTAAAGCTCAACCTATGACATTTATTAGAGACATAAATCACATCTATACCAGCTTTAACTGGATACCGATTGGGAGAAATCTGAGTACTGGAGTAAAGGATGTGCATTAAATGAGATTCTGTAGCATATGTGGAAATGGGTGGTGACGGCAAATTCTTTAGAGATTGTACAAATTATTCACTGAAAGTGTTAAATAGAGTGGAAAACTGATATTAAATAAAATTGTCAGCTGTCATCCTGTTTATCTTTTAAGTGAATGTACCGAAACACCAACACAGAGGAAAAATTGACTGCCAAAATGTTGCTCTTTAATATCTCAGGAGACCTAATGTTTCATTAAGCAACAACTTTGTCTCAGATGTTGCTCCTAAAATCTTTTGGAGACATAAATGAGTCAATAGTTGACTTACAGTAAGAGAATAAAGCTAGAAAAGGAATGTGGATGACATGAGATCATTTGGTCTTGGAAAAATATTTTTCTTCAGTTCAATCTGAGATCTCTGAATTTCGATTGCAGAATATTTAACTGCAAGTTTAATTATACACATACGCTAAAAATGTATGTGTTGGATTTACTTAAAATATACTATATATGTAGAATTCTTTAAGTAAATCCAACTTATGGTCATTTTATGTCAGCACAACTAGAAAGCCTTTGTTAGATATACACAAATGTATCAGTTCGTTCAGCTTTATTTACTTAAAAAGGTATGTCACACGAAAAAGATTTAACAGCTAAAAGCAAGTTGCTTCAAATTAACATTTAGATCATTGTTTCTACTTAATTTAATGGACTCTAAAGAAAATGATGACTGAGGTCAGTCTTTAAACTTGATTCCCCAAAGAAGTGCAGATAAAGCTGCACTGCAACAATGTATGTTCACATGCGCAGAAAAGTGACATGGATTGAACAGGATCCCGCTTTACCAAAGGGAAAACTAATCACCCTAACGGTGACTTTACAGAAAACAACCAATTACAATAAAACAACATTAATAATACTTAAGAGCTACAATCTCAAAATGAATTCTTAAATTGTCATTGAGCCTCTGAGCTAATGAGAATAGTCCTTTAGCTGGAAAGCTGGCATGAGTTTGGATACAAGACAGAAAGCCAAGCATTTAAATCTTCTCCGTTCTAACAAGCGTGGCCATGACCGAACATTACTCTCGGTTCATCTGCCTTACATGTCTGCACACTGTCTGTGTCTGACTGCAGTTCTGTAGTTTGTGTAGAAGATGACTCTTGCACATACATGTAAATTAATTGTGGACATCAATGACAGAAGTATTATGTCACTAAATTCCAGTAAAGAGTGGAGGGAGCGTTTATGTTTAGGTGTTTGTGTCAGATAAAAAGACAAAAAGGAGAAATCTCTGGAGTATTTCAATTGTTTCTCCTATACAGAAATGGGATGAAATGGAGAGCATTTTATACATTTGCTGAAGTCTCCAGTTTGTTTCTCAGATGTCTCAGCTTCAGATGAGATCTCAACTGTGTCTCAAACTGTGCTCAGAATTGCCAAGATATCAAAGTCTACCATTAAAGTCTGAGATTACAATATGATGTCAAACATTCAAATAAATTTTCTCAAGGAAAAATGATCTGAGCTATCAGAGATGCCACTTCTCCAACTTTAAAGCTCTATACTCTTTCTGTATGTCAACAATTGTCTCGTTTGTGTTTATTTTTATTCACATCCACACTAATCCATTTTCCTTTGAAAACTTTGTTTTTAGTTTCCTAACTTCATCAGAAAACATGGATGTACGATCTCCGTCGGACTGGGAGGGTCCTCAATTTCTTTTTCGCTGTAATTCTTTTTTTCAGCCCTGTGTTACATTTTAATGCTTAACTAAAATGAATGACACTTTTATCAGTGGAGTAGTTAGGCCTTTTTATGTATCCAAATATAAGGCTTAATAATTAGTCATAAATTCCAATCAAATTATTTTGTATTTATTTTTCCAAAATATACTAAAGATGAAAATATAAATGGTGGGATAGTATGCACTACAGGAAAATTATTAAATTCCGTATGCATCAAAGTTTCAGCCTGATACTAATGCACCTTTATACCCCTATTATTAATCTTAAAAAAACTCATTTCATTTGGGTGTGCAAGCTTTCATTTTGGATGGAATTTGCACATCTTGGAACCCCCTCTGCACAGGCCTGCCAAAATGACACTTCACTGAGAACTCTATTCATCTGCAACATTCCGCAACCCAATTTACTTCCATAAACTGATATATTTTCAAGTGCAACAGGATGTTCAAATGTAGGGCAGGACTATATCAGGAACTGATTGGATAATGAAAAATGAGTGTTATTCTTAATATATGTCTAAATGGAAAATCAATTTAGAGGCAAACATTTTTTATGTAGAATAACATGCATTAATCAGTCATGCATAATAAGACCAAAAATGTTCAGAAAGTAAATATGGTCAATTTTGATTTCAGATTGTAGTCTTTGGAGAAAAGAAAGAGCAGCCTATGAGCAATAAATAATTTGTACGCTCCAAAGTGCGACATTTCCAACAGTTATCTACAGAGCACATGGCCTAATGCTTAAATACAACTGTAGGTTGAACTGAACGCATGCATGTATCTTCTATATTAATTGCAGTGGTGTGCAAAAAGAACTTGGATAGTACAACTGTAGCTGTACACCAGGATGAGATCTACTGCAAGTCCTGCTATGGCAAGAAATATGGCCCAAAAGGGTATGGCTTTGGTGGAGGAGCAGGTACTCTGAGTATGGACACAGGCGAAGCTCTTGGAATCAATCCGGCTGGGTTAGTGGCTCATCCCTGTACCTTTTCAACTCAGTAACTCGGTAAAAATAATTTTAAAAAGTAGGTATTACTTAGGTATTATGATTATTTACACAAAGGCAAGAAAATGAATAGGATGGGAATAAAGAGCTAAAATTAGCCATTGTGAGTCAGTCAGGTTTAGAGTTATGGTGCCTTCACGTGCTATCGGAATTATTGTAAATACGAGTTCCCCACTCGGAAATTGCACATGAACGACCCCTCAAGTCGTAATTATGACTGGGAAACTCTGAGATAATTTTGATACCTGAGTTTCTGAGAAGGGAGGAGTCGTAAATTTTCAACATGGCGGAGGAGACTATGGTTTCTGTAGTGAATGACAGGTTTAATTCATTTTTATATATACAGCTAATTGTTAATGCTTGCCGTTTCGGTCATATTCATTTATGTATATCAGCAACCATTTGATGCGTGTTGTACATTTCACACCATGAAAATAGCTTATATTTGACCAAAGTAAAATGGGGGCCTGGGGTAGCTCAGCAAGCAAAGATGCTGACTACCACCCCTGGAATCGAGAGTTCGAATCCAGGGTGTGCTGAGTGACTCCAGCCAGGCTTCCAAAGCAACAAATTAGCCCGGTTGCTAGGGTGGGTAGAGTCACATGGGTTACCTTCCTCGTGGTCGCTATAAGGTGGTTCTCGGTCTCGGTGGGGCGCGTGGCAAGTTGTGTGTATATGCCGCTGTGAATAGGAGACTTACAACATATCTCTGCAGAACAAAAATGGGCTTTTCCCAGTCAGTGGGCATTTTCAAACCATTGAGATTCCCTACTTTCATTGGATAGTTTAGAAATGCCCATCCCCAGTCTGAAAACGGCCACAGATTTGAAAACACCCATTACTGTTCTACAGAGACCTATACTTGGTGAATAGGGTGAGCCTACACATGCGGTAGGTCTCCGCGGTAACATGCTCAGTAAGCCACGTGACAAGATGGCTAACTGTATCAGAAGTGGAGGCAACTGAGATTCGTCCTCCGCCACCCGGATCGAGGTGTCACTGCGCAACCATGAGGAATTAGAGCGCACTGGGAATTGGACATGCCAAATTGAGGAGAAAACGTGACGTACTCATACTAGTTTTGACTATATATATATATATATATATATATATATATATATATATATATATATATATTTATTGTTTTTTTGTCTAGAATCTTATCAAGAAGAATGGAATGTTTTAGAGTGAGACAAAATAATTAATGCTAATACTTACTGATGTTTCTGCTGTTGTTTTCCCTCCAAAATGATGTCACTTCCTGGAGGATGATGTCACTAAGGAACTGTCTTTTGCTAGTTAATTGCAAATTTGCAATGAACTCTCGATTTTTGTAAGGAAAAACAACCTTAAACTTTTGCACAGTGCTGTTTATGATGGGGGCATGAAAATGTACTGCATAGTAGGAATGAACCAAGTAGAATTTACTTTTATACACATAAATCATTGTGTTTTACCACTGTGTATCAAAGTAACCAATTTAACTTTTTCACACAGACAAACAGCCCATCGTCCAACCAATAACCCAAATGTGTCAAAATTCGCTCAGAAGCTTGGTGGGTCAGACGTGTGCCCTCGATGCAAAAATGCTGTGTATGCAGCAGAGAAGGTGGAAACGTGAGTCAGTTTTTCTCAACAAAACGCGTACACTGTGTTCCAATGTCAAGTCTAGATGTGTTTTTGTTCATGTTTTGTGTTCATGTCTTTTATTTTGAAAAGTGTTTCCATGTCATGTTATTTCCTGTTTCCATGCCATGTTTGTTCCTGTTTCCTTGGTCATGTGATTTCATGTTTCCCTCCATGTTCATGTGTCTTGTTTTCATTGGTTTATTGTCTTGTTACCTTGTTATCAGTTCTGTCTTGTCATTGGTTATCATTGCCATGTTTCTCCCTTGTCCATGTATTTAAGCCTCATGTTTACCATTGTCCATTGTCAGGTATTGTGAATGTAACTTTGTTGGATTGGTCATGTCATGTCATGTCATGTCATGTCATGTCATGTCATGTTTAGCCAAGTCAAGTTAAAGTTCATGTTTTTGTATTTTGTTCACGTTGGGAGTTATGGTTTTTGGATTTCACGATTGATAATAAACTGCACTTGGGTTCATCACACATCATCGTCTTCATCGTCTGCCTATCATTGCCAGCATCGTTACATCCAACCAGTGCTTATTGAAAGCAAAATGCTGTGTCAAACCAACAAAACCACAGCCAATCAGAATATATTTTATGTTTAATACTTTGTTCTTCGAATACTATTATAATTTTCAAAATCCACATTTGAGTGCAAAGGATTTATAGCTGTGGGCAAAAATATTGGCACCCTTGGTAATTATGGGAGGGATTTCATAATTAAATTAATATTTCTCCAAAACACGTTGGCCACAATTATTGGCACACCTAGAAATTCTTGTAAAAATATAATATATATAATAAATATAAAATATATATATGGGAATATACTTCATATATATATATTCCCATTCATATTTTACATTTTTTAGTGCACCTAGGTGACTAGAAACATATAAGAAAATAGCTAAAGCATTGAAAATACCCATTTCCACCATCAGGGCAATAATTAAGAAGTTCCAATCAACTGGAGATGTTAAGAATTGACCTGGAAGAGGACACGTGTCTATATTGTCTCCAAGCACGGTGAGGAGGATGGTTCGAGTGGCCAAAAATTCTCCAAGGATCACAGCTGGAGAATTGGGTCTTGGGGTCAGAAAGTCTCCAAAACTACAATCAGACGTCACCTGCACCACAACAATTTGTTTGGGAGGGTTTCAAGAAAAAAGCCTCTGCTCTCATCCAACAACAAACTTAAACATCTTCAGTTTGCCAGACACTACTGGAACTTCAAATGGGACCAGGTTCTATGGTCAGATAAAACAAAAATAGAGCTTTTTGACAGCAAACACCCAGAGATAGGTATGGCGCACACAGAGAGGGAGCCATATTGAAAAGTACCTCATGCCCATGGTTAAATATGCTGCTGGATCTTTAATGTTGTGGGGCTGTTTTTATGCGAAAGGTCCTGGATATCTTGTTCAGATACATGGCATCATGGACTCTATCAAATACCAACAGATTAAAAAAAATCAAAACCTTACTGCCTCAGCCAGAAAGCTTAAAATGGGCCCTGATAGGATCTTCCAGCAAGACAGTGATCCAAAGCACACATCATATTCAAAGCAAAAATGGTTCACTGACCACAAAATCAAGGTTCTGCCATGGCCATCCCAGTCCCCTGAACTGAACCCCATAGAAAACCTGTGGGGTGAACTGAAGAGGAGAGTCCACCATGTGGCCCTCTGAATTTGAAGGATCTGTAGAGATTCTGTATGGAGGAATGGTCTCAGATCCCTTGCCATGTGTTCTCCAACCTCATTATGCATTATAAGAGAAGACTCAGAGCTGTTATCTTGGCAAAGGGAGGTTGCACAAAGTATTGAATAAAAGGGTGCCATTAATTGTGCTACACATATATTTGGCAAAAATATTATTTTTTTGTTAAAACTTGTGTTGTGTTTGCAATTGTTTGAAATCCATTGGGGGTATATTTTTATGGATCTTAAGAATGAAAGATCAAATGGATAAGCAATAAAAACATATTTTTCACAGCCTTCTTTGCTCATATTTACCAAGGGTGCCAATATTTTTGGCCACAACTGTATGTAGGCTACTTTTAGTAGTTAGTATTGTTAGCCTCAAATCCAATCAAATCACTTTTATAGTCACACAACCATATACACAAGTGCAATAGTGGGTGAAATTCTTGGGTACAGTTCCGAGCAACATAGCAGTCATGACAGTGATGAGACATATACCAGTTTACAATAAACATCAGATTTACCAACACAATTTCAAATCTAATATACACATAATTACACACAACACAATATACAAATAATAACATACAATGTACAGTATACAATACACACAATATAGATACACATTATACAATAAAAAATAGTATATATAGTATATATAAAATATACAGTAGGTTGTATTGTACTGTATTGACATTCAGGCTGTCGGTTGATAGTCAGTTGCCAGTGTGTTGTTAAGAGAGAATATAATTTATGACAGTCCAGTGTGAGATAATATGATTAATAAAGTGCAGTGTTGATGTATATTGATCGTGAGAGATCAAGAGTTCAAAAGTCTGATTGCTTGGGGGAAGAAGCTGTCATGGAGTCGGCTGGTGCGGGTCCTGATGCTGCGATGCCTGATGGTAGCAGCGAGAGCAGCCCATAGCTCGGGTGGCTGGAGTCTCTGATGATCCTCCAAGCTTTTTTCACACACCGGCTGGTATATATGTCCTGGAGGGAGGGAAGCTCACCTCTGATGATGTGTCTGGCAGTTCGCACCACCCTTTGCAGGGCTTTGGGGTTGTGGGCGGTGCTATTGCCGTACCAGGCGGAGATGCAGCCAGTCAGGATGCTCTGTAGGACTGTGTGAGGATGTGGCGGTTCATTCCAAACTTCCTCAGCCATCTCAGGAAGAAGAGGCTCTGATGAGCCTTCTTCACAACGGCCTCAGTGTGGACAGACCATGTGAGTTCCTCAGTGATGTGGACACAGAGGAACTTGAAGCTGCTAACTCTCTCCACTGGTGCTCCATTGATGGTGATGGGACTATGTTCTCTGTCTTTTCTCCTGAAGTCCACCACAAACTCCTTTGTCTTGCTGACGTTGAGGGAGAGGTTGTGCTCCTGACACCAGCATGTCAGAGTGTGCACCTCCTCTCTGTAGGCTATTTCATCATTGTCAGTGATCAGACCTACCATCGTCATATCATCAGCAAACTTAATGATGGCATTGGAGCTATGTGTTGCCACACAGTCATGTGTGTACAGGGAATACAGGAGTGGGCTGAGAACACAGCCCTGTGGGGCTCCAGTGTAGAAGGTCAGTGATGAGAAGATGTTACTGCCCATTCTAACCACCTGGTGTCTGCTTGACAGGAAGTCCAGGATCCAGCTGCACAGCAAGCTGTTTAAGCCCAGAGCCTGGAGTTCCTCATCAAGCTTGGAGGGCACTATGGTGCTGAATGCTGAGATGTAGTCTACAAACAGCATTCTCACATAAGTGTTCCTTTTTTCCAGGTGGGAGAGAGCAGTATGTAGTGTAGATGCAATGGCATCATCAGTGGAGCGGTTGTTGCGGTAAGCAGACTGCAATGGGTCCAGTGAGGGAGGCAGCACAGAGCAGATGTAATCTCTGATTAATCTCTCAAAGCATTTGCTGATGATGGGGGTCAGAGCAACAGGACGCCAGTCATTTAAGCAAGTGATTTTGGATTGCTTTGGTACAGGCACAATGGTGGACGTTTTGAAGCATGTGGGGACCACAGACAAGGAGAGGGAAAGGTTGAAAATGTCCATAAAAACGCCAGCCAGTTGGTTCACGCACGCTCTGATGACGCGGCCCGGTATGCCGTCTGGACCCGCGGCTTTGCGGATATTCACCCGTCGGAAGGATCGTGTTACATCCGCTACAGAGACGGAGAGTGAACTAACCTCTGTAGCTTCGGCCACGAGAGCTCTTTCCGTGAGGGTGGTGTTATTTCCCTCGAAACGAGCATAAAAAGTATTTAGCTCATCCGGGAGAGAGGCAGCGGAGTTTTTATTCCCTTTAAAGTCCGTGATGATATTAATTCCCTGCCACATGCTTCTAGAGTTGGTGGTGTTAAACTGTCCTTCAATCTTGTTCCTGTACTGGCGTTTTGCTGCTCTGACAGTTTTGCGGAGGGCATAACTTGCGCATCAAGTGCCACGCGAAAATCGCTATTAATCCAATGTTTCTGGTTGGGGTAGATCCGTACTGTTTTGGTTGGAACAACATCCTCTACGCATTTTCTGATGAAACACGTTACGCTATCAGCGTAAAGCTCGATGTCGTCATCAGAGGTGGACCGGAACATCTCCCAGTCTGCGTGATCAAAACAGTCTTGTAGCATAGAGTCTGATTGGTCTGACCAGCACTGGATCATTCTGAGGGTGGGTGCTTCCTGTTTCAGTTTCTGCCTGTAAGCGGGCAGAAGCAGAACGGAAGAGTGGTCCAATTTGCCAAATGGTGGGCGGGGGAGGGATTTGTAGCCATCCCAGAAGGGAGAGTAGCAATGGTCCAAAACCCGGTCCCCTCATGTGTTGAAACTGATATGTTTGTGGTATTTTGGTGCGACTGATTTGAGATTGGCTTTGTTAAAGTCCCCGGTCACAATGAACGCGGCCTCAGGGTGTGCGGTTTCCTGCTTGCTTATACCCCCATACAGTTCCTTGAGTGCCCGGTCTGTGTCGGCTTGTGGCAGGATGTACATAGCAGTGATAATGACCAATCAATAAGGCAGACAACATCCAAGACAAAAAAAAAAAAAAGAATTGTAAACAAAACAAACAAAAAACTACAATGTTGTGTCGGAGGTCGCAACACAGCAGCCATACTCGGCACCATCTTGGCTGCAAAGATGCCTACCAAATGTAATTTTAAACAATATGTATAAAATCATGAGCACTCACATGAGATGAAGACTCACAGTTATATCTGTAGCCTTATAAAGCTGTTTTATTCTACATGGAGAGGGTCTGCACATGGGGGCTGCCATGTTAAGATCACATGACCAGCCGAATACTACTCACTTAATTTCAGGAACCGCCCTGTTATTGGACACTTTAATTAGATTAAATTAATCATGGCTGATGGTGAATAGTGAATTTCTACAATGCCATCGGTAACAAAAAATGATTGTATTATATTTTGTTTGAATGATGCTGCATCCAGGCCCCTAGGTGTCCAAGACGACATGCATAAAATATTACTGAGTGAACCTTTAAACAAAAACTAAATCAATATTTTATTTTATTACAGACCTCAAATAATGCAAAGAAAACAAGTTCATATTCATTTATAAACAACACAATACTAATGTTTTAACTTAGGAAGAGTTCAGAAATCAATATTTGGTGGAATAATTCTGATTTTCAATCACAGCTTTCATGCGTCTTGGCATGCTCTCTATCAGTCTTTCACATTGCTGTTGGGTGACATTATGCCACTCCTGGTGCAAAAATTCAAGCAGCTCGGCTTTGTTTGATGACTTGTGACCATCCATCTTCCTCTTGATCACATTCCAGAGGTTTTCAATGGGATTCAGGTCTGGAGATTGGGCTGGCCATGACAGGGTCTTGATCCGGTGGTCCTCAATCCACACCTTGATTGCCCTGATTGTGTGGCATGGAGCATTGTCCTGCTGGAAAAACCAATCCTTAGAGTTGGGGAACATTGTCAGAGCAGAAGGAAGCAAATTTTCTTCCAGGATAACCTTGTATGTGGCTTGATTCATGCGTCCTTCACAAAGACGAATCTGCCCGATTCCAGCCTTGCTGAAGCCCCCCTAGATCATCACCGATCCTCCACCAAATTTCACAGTGGGTGCGAGACACTGTGATTTATAGGCTTCTCCAGGTCTCCGTCTAACCATTAGACGACCAGGTAGAGGATTGGTGATATATATATATATATATATATATATATATATATATATATATATATATATATATATATATATATACAGGTGCATCTCAATAAATTAGAATGTCGTGGAAAAGTTCATTTATTTCAGTAATTCAACTCAAATTGTGAAACTCGTGTATTAAATAAATTCAATGCACACAGACTGAAGTAGTTTAAGTCTTTGGTTCTTTTAATTGTGATGATTTTGGCTCACATTTAACAAAAACCCACCAATTCACTATCTCAAAAAATTAGAATATGGTGACATGCCAATCAGCTAATCAACTCAAAACACCTGCAAAGGTTTCCTGAGCCTTCAAAATGGTCTCTCAGTTTGGTTCACTAGGCTACACAATCATGGGGAAGACTGCTGATCTGACAGTTGTCCAGAGAACAATCATTGACACCCTTCACAAGGAGGGTAAGCCACAAACATTCATTGCCAAAGAAGCTGGCTGTTCACAGAGTGCTGTATCCAAGCATGTTAACAGAAAGTTGAGTGGAAGGAAAAAGTGTGGAAGAAAAAGATGCACAACCAACCGAGAGAACCGCAGCCTTATGATTGTCAAGCAAAATCGATTCAAGAATTTGAGTGAACTTCACAAGGAATGGACTGAGGCTGGGGTCAAGGCATCAAGAGCCACCACACACAGACATGTCAAGGAATTTGGCTACAGTTGTCATATTCCTCTTGTTAAGCCACTCCTGAACCACAGACAATGTCAGAGGCGTCTTACCTGGGCTAAGGAGAAGAAGAACTGGACTGTTGCCCAGTGGTCCAAAGTCCTCTTTTCAGATGAGAGCAAGTTTTGTATTTCATTTGGAAACCAAGGTCCTAGAGTCTGGAGGAAAGGTGGAGAAGCTCATAGCCCAAGTTGCTTGAAGTCCAGTGTTAAGTTTCCACAGTCTGTGATGATTTGGGGTGCAATGTCATCTGCTGGTGTTGGTCCATTGTGTTTTTTGAAAAGCAAAGTCACTGCACCCGTTTACCAAGAAATTTTGGAGCACTTCATGCTTCCTTCTGCTGACCAGCTTTTTAAAGATGCTGATTTCATTTTCCAGCAGGATTTGGCACCTGCCCACACTGCCAAAAGCACCAAAAGTTGGTTAAATGACCATGGTGTTGGTGTGCTTGACTGGCCAGCAAACTCACCAGACCTGAACCCCATAGAGAATCTATGGGGTATTGTCAAGAGGAAAATGAGAAACAAGAGACCAAAAAATGCAGATGAGCTGAAGGCCACTGTCAAAGAAACCTGGGCTTCCATACCACCTCAGCAGTGCCCCAAACTGATCACCTCCATGCCACGCCGAATTGAGGCAGTAATTAAAGCAAAAGGAGCTCCTACCAAGTATTGAGTACATATACAGTAAATGAACATACTTTCCAGAAGGCCAACAATTCACTAAAAATGTTTTTTTTTTATTGGTCTTATGATGTATTCTAATTTTTTGAGATAGTGAATTGGTGGGTTTTTGTTAAATGTGAGCCAAAATCATCACAATTAAAAGAACCAAAGACTTAAACTATTTCAGTCTGTGTGCACTGAATTTATTTAATACACGAGTTTCACAATTTGAGTTGAATTACTGAAATAAATGAACTTTTCCACGACATTCTAATTTATTGAGATGCACCTGTATATACAGAGAGAGAGAGAGAGAGAGAGAGAGAGCATTACTTTTCCTGACCGATTTCCCCTCTTACACAGTTGTTAATGGTCTAATTGGTAATTGCAAGTTTCCAGCTAGTAAATACCGTTCAACTCACTCTTAAATTGGAAACTCTTAATTTTATATCTTCAATAAAGTCCTTGAAAATTAAAAATTGGTGCTAGAAAAAGCTCTGGAAAGTCCTGGATTTTCATTCAGTGATGCCTGTATGAACCCTGATAACTTCATGTTTTATCTATTGTTTTTATTTATCTATTGGGTGCTATGTGAAGAACTTTGGACCTAAAGGCTTTGGGTTTGGCCAGGGGGCTGGCGCTCTTGCCCACGCCCAATAGAATTACAGCTGACATTAGTGAACCAAGGAGGAAAACATGGCCATTCATCATCTATAAACATCACTTTCTCTGAGATAAATGGTGTACACACAAGTGCTTATATTATATTCATTTTGTGCTTAATATATTTTAAATGTGACTTCCAAGATAAATCTTAACATTGTCAGATGATATTTACACATAATAATAAAACTGGGATATGTTTCACTTAATTTGGCATTTATTGCTTTTTTTTTTTTTTTTTTTTTTACAATCAAAACATTGCTGTTTGTTTGAGCATCCAAACCAGCTTGACATAGCAACATTGGCTCAACCAATGGCGTGAGTTTGAGGCGGGACTATTTTATTCATTTAGTTTTTTTAAGAAATGGCAGACCAGGAAAGTGTTTGGGAAATCTAAAAATACTATCATTGGGCCTACAGTAGCATAAGCCTCCACATGCTGTGAGTCTCCGCGGTGTCATGCACAATGAGCCACGTGATAAGATGCACGGATTGATGGTCTCAGAAGTGGAGGCAACTGAGACTTGTCTTCCGCCACCCGGATTGAGGTGAGTAACCGCGCCACCATGAGGACCTACTAAGTAGTGGGAATTGGGCATTCCAAATTGGGAGAAAAGGGGATAAAAAAATAAATAAAATAGTGAAATGCTTACAACGGAAGTGAATGGGGTCAATTTTTGGAGGGTTTAAAGACAGAAATGTGAAGCTTATAATTTAATAAATCACATTAATTCTTCTGTTAAAACTTTAAATCACTGATTTTGTGGG
The DNA here is from genome assembly GCF_019703515.2 of Myxocyprinus asiaticus. Lineage (NCBI taxonomy): Eukaryota > Metazoa > Chordata > Actinopteri > Cypriniformes > Catostomidae > Myxocyprinus > Myxocyprinus asiaticus. Next base: position 4,201,057 of record NC_059352.1, read on the forward strand.
ATTACAGGGTGCACAGCGTTACAATGTGTTAAAATTAGATATAACTTTATAGAAAAGGTTAGTGATTTTATCACGCTAAAATCATGTTAACACGCATATTGTGGCTATACTTTTGAAAAAGTGAGTATTTTAACATTTGTGGATTGGCCCCATTGTAAGTGCCTCACTGTAACCCAGATTTTTGCATTTTTTAAAGAAAAGGAGGAGCAAGTCGACATTCATTTTGTTGTAATGAACATTAAGTCACCAATGCTGTAGATTGAGCTTGACTTGTGTTGAACCCAGAATATTCCTTCAAATCCATTGCACTGCATTGTGGGATACAATATCCAGCACAGTGTACTGTACATTCTGGCAAATACATGTTTGAGTATTTCATGCTATTCATAATCTGTGCACAGATGCTTTCACTTGAGGGCGCCACTTCATGTTCTTCAAGTGAGAACTCAATGTTCAATTGCTCAGATTTGATGAATTTAGTTTTCCATACTCATATAATATGACATAAAGAAACTACATTATACATATATACACTTGGTCAATACAATACAGTTTAAGTTTGTTTGGGGCAGAAATAAAAGCTCTTGCAATCTCCAAGCACAGTTACAATGGAGTCAGTAGTTTGGCCTCTGTTTTTACTAGTACTTAAGGGTTCATAAAAAGCAGGTAGATGTTTGTGTGTGTGTGGTGTGTGTGTGTGTGTGTGTGTGTGTGTGTGTGTGTGTGTGTGTGTGTGTGTGCAATTTCTGAGGATATATTGGGAAATTATACACATTTAAAATATATTTAGAAGCCATAAAAAAATTTTTTGCGACACCACTAATTTTCTTCTTTTCTTTACAGACAAATTTGCTGTCTGGAGGTTTGAATATTACAGAATAACAGAATAACTGTGAGATACTATAAAACTACAGCAACTGGGGCTAGTTGTCACATGTGGAAGTTGTCACAAGGGCTATAACTGAGGTTTTGAAGCAAAAGTCTAAATATAAAAATGCTTGTTTCTCTAGAAATAGTTTTGTGAATTGAAACCAAACTGTCTTTTTTGGTGAATTCTACTAACTAACTAAATATGCAATATCATATTTTTTGTAATGCCTGTTTGGTAAACAAGTGCACACAATAAAACCACACTGAGATACATTAAGACAAAGGTACAAAATATAATAAAGGTAGATTTTACTTGAAAACTTAAAGTTTTTCATTACAATCCAGTCCGGGCAAGTTGTCACTTGTGTTTTATATTTTTTAATTTATAAAAATTTATTATTTTACATTTCTGTTTACCAAAACAATTGTTTGATGTTTATGTATGCAGTGTTGGGTGTAATTAGTTACTGTAATATAATAGCTCTTTAGTCAAAAAAGTAGTGTAAACCATGTATAATACATTTAAAATATGAATTTATATTTTAATATGTATTTAATATGTAGGTCTGTTTGCATTTCTGTGAAAGCTCAAGGGTGTGCGACAATGAACAAGGATGAAATATAGACATTATTTTGAAGTATTTTGAACTCTCCTGTGAAAAGAGTTAGAAAGTAACTTAAAAGTAAAGAAATTAATGTGATTACTTTTTCAATTAAGTAATCAGTAAAGTCCTCTGATAACAATTTAGAGAAGAAATTAGTAAAGACTTTTTTGAGTGACTTACCCAGCACTTTTTGTGTGCTACCTTTTCCATTTTTGCTGTAAAATAAAGTGTTTTATTTCATAATTGTTTTAACATCTAAGTTCAAATACAGCATTCTATTCCTTTTAAACAGATGGCCTTTTTACTTATTTTACTTGGTATGTCATATAAAAATATGATATGACACTTCTAGAGGACTCTGTAGCTCGTAATATTGACGATTATGCAACGGGGGTACCGGGAACTCAGTTGGAGACACTACCAACATCTGCGTAGAATTGATGCTAGACACACAGACAGGCTAATAATGTTTTATAGCAGAAAACAATACCCAAATACTAAGGTTGTCAAGTTAATGCCTCGATTTTATCCAGTCTTTCAACTCTTGTCATGACAATGTAAAGCGAAAGAGACTGTTCATATGGAGCAAACTCCACCCATTGGATTAACATCAGTAACACATCACATAACACATCAAAAAATAGTGACAATTCCATATCTTAAACTTTAGACTTTAACTTTACAGCTCAAACTACACAAAACTTTGATCAGAAGAATTCATATACATTAAGTACTTTAACAAAATACAAACTGCACATTTCTGATTTTAAAACAAGGATTGGCGATACCACTTTTTTTTTCTTTTTTTTTTTTGCCATTTCTGTGGATATATTGGGTAATTCTACCAATTTAAAATGATATTTAAAAACCATCGCATGTTTTGCAAAACCACCTATTTTCTTTCTGATCCAATACCAAGTCCTATCAAGGTCAATATCACCGATATCAATACCGATACCTCTTTCAACCTCATGCGACCCTGCGGCCTCATGCGAGGACTCGCTATTTTGGATTCGCTATACACAACACATCATTTAAATTCATTTAAACCCATTGCATGCTGTTCAGGACACTCTAAGGAGTCATTTAATGGTTAAACGTCTGACGCACAGAGTCACGTGACCAAACACCATGGCGTCGATTTCCGTGAACTGCTTCTATGGGCGCAGCACCAACAAAAGTGCCTCTGGTAAGAAACCTCTTCAGATTTTTTCACTGAAACCTGTTTGGTTGTAAAGAGTAGCGTCTCTAGTTTTGTTTGATATGCCGCTTTAAATATTTCATTCATTTTTCACGATTTAGTGCGCTAAAATGATAAACATGAAGTACTCGGATGAGTGCTGTGGAGCAGTTCCAAAAACATGTTCGTTATTTTGAAATCTGTGGGTCATTTCCCTTCATTTTAATACAGATTTTGTCTCTGTACAATACGGTTCTATTCATTAACATTAGTAAATGCATTCCTATATATTTACTGTGCATTGTCACATTGAGAATAAATGTGAGACCAGTGCAGACAGACAGCACACTGGAGGTTAAGTCATTCACTAAATAGGGAGCATCCTATAGCGCTCTATGCAGTTAAGTGCATTCACTCCTAAAATCTGATCAAAAGTTCAGTTTCAGGCTGCAGATGATGTTTGGATCACTCAACATGTTTGACAGACATGTGACAATGATAATCAGTACATAGATTCAGAATTTATAATGTATCATTTTATTTTAACATGGTTGACAGTGATTGGATGATGCTGGACATTACTTTGAATCTGAATTATGAATTCATCTTTTTAGAAAATCCACTGTAATGTCTATAGCATCTCAAAAACATGAATAATCAACACTCCTGGATGCATAATAAACAATTTGATGAAAACAAATCAGACTTTCTGTAGCTTGGTATTTCTTAAAATTTTACAACTTAGTCCCACTGTCCACATACGAGGACATACATTTTAAGGAAAACTATTTGCTCAAATTAGGCTCTATTATTATTAAGTGCTACTAGTTACAAATCAAAAAAATGAAATGGAAAATGCACACAGCAGTCACGCAGGGGTCTCAAGCGGTGAAATTATTTGTGTGTGTGTGTGTGTGTGTGTGATTTCTAGGGATAAATTGGATTATTTTAGCCATTTAACATTATATTTAAAAATCATCAAATTTTTTGTGATCCCACTTTTTATTTTTCGATATCAAGTACTATTAAGGTCATTATCACAGATATCAATACCAATACTGATACCTCAATTAAATGTTTAATTTTATTATTTTATTTTTTTTATTTTTTTATTTTTTGTGACTTCTGAAGATGATTTGGGTTTTACAATACCACTTTTTTCTTTTTGACCCGACACCAAGTACTACATCAAGGCCAATATCATCAATATCAATACCAAAACCGATTCCTCTATTAAATGTATTTTCTGTTTGAAATTTCCAAGGATAAATTGGGTAATTTTAGCCATTTGACATAATATTTAAAAGCCATCCAAATTTTTGGAAGACCACTTGTTTTCTTTCCAATATCAAGTACTATTAAGGCCAATATCAACAATATCATTACCAATACCGATACCTTTATCATTTTTGTGTGTGTGTGTGTTTAATTTCTGTGGATATATTTGGTAATTTTACCACTTAACATTATATTTAAAAGTCATCAAATTTATTTGTGATCCCACTATTTTTTTTCGAACCGATATCAAGTACTATTAAGGTCAATATCACCGATATCAATACCGATACCGCTATTAAATTTATTTTTGTTTGCAATTTCTAAGGATGAATTGGGTTATTTTAGCCATTCAGCATTATATTTAAAAGCCATCCCATTTTTTGTAATCCTACTTTTTTTTTTCGATCTGATACCACTATTGAGGTCATTATCACCGATATCAATACCGATACCTCTATTAAATGTATTTTTGTTTGCAATTTCCGGGGATAAATTGGGTAATTTTTGCCATTTAACATTATATTTAAAAGTCATCAAATTTATTTGTGATCCCACTATTTTTTTCGAACCGATATCAAGTACTATTAAGGTCAATATCACCGATATCAATACCGATACCTCTATTAAATGTATTTTTGTTTGCAATTTCTAAGGATGAATTGGGCTATTTTAGCCATTCAGCATTATATTTAAAAGCCATCCCATTTTTTGTGATCCTACTTTTTTTTTTTCGATCTGATACCACTATTGAGGTCATTATCACCGATATCAATACCGATACCGATACCTCTATTAAATGTATTTTTGTTTGCAATTTCCGAGGATAAATTGGGTAATTTTACCACTTAACATTATATTTAAAAGTCATCAAATTTATTTGTGATCCCACTATTTTTTTTCGAACCGATATCAAGTACTATTAAGGTCAATATCACCGATATCAATACCGATACCTCTATTAAATGTATTTTTGTTTGCAATTTCTAAGGATGAATTGGGCTATTTTAGCCATTCAGCATTATATTTAAAAGCCATCCCATTTTTTGTGATCCTACTTTTTTTTTTTTTCGATCTGATACCACTATTGAGGTCATTATCACCGATATCAATACCGATACCGATACCTCTATTAAATGTATTTTTGTTTGCAATTTCCGAGGATAAACTGGGTAATTTTAGCCATTTAACATTATATTTAAAAGCCATACAATTTTTTGCAACACCACGTTTCCTTTTCAATCCGATACCAAGTATTATCAAGGCCAATATCGCTGGTATTATTATCAGTACAATAGATCTATTAAATTTGCGATTTCTGAGGATAAATTAGGTCATTTTTGCCATTAAACAGTATTTTTAAAAGCCATCATTTTTTTAATTATCATTCATCTTCTTTTGTTTATCATTTATTAACAACAATAGAACATTTTCAATCTTTTAACAGATTTGAATTTCAATAAATTTACAACAAATGCTGTGTTTGCTTGTGTTTATTAACATTTCTGTACAGTATAGGAAGAGTGTGCAGAGAAATAGATCCAATCATACGCAACTATTTGCTAATATAGTTTATTTTTTTCACTTTGAATCTTATGGAATTAAATAATTTTCATGATAGATACAAAATTAAATCACTAGTTTAATAAAAACCTTTAGTATCGATATTTTTATGTGAGTATTGATCCTATCAATACAACATCGGTATCGGAAGTATTGATCCTACAGGATCGATCCGCCCATCCCTATTTTAAACCCTCCAGAACGTCTTGCCCCATGACCTCCACTGTGAGTGAGTGCATTACTATAAACACAGTTTTTGCTTGTTTTTACAAACTGATGAGGGGTGAGCTGAAATTTTTTATCTACAATATGCTACAGAACCCGGAACATTCCTCTAACGCTGCAACTGGGATTAGCAAAACTTAAGCTCAGATAAAAGTACTGTTGTCCAATGATTGAATACGTGTTTTATCTCTTGATAACAAAATAGCTTTTAGTATCTCACAAACACTAGAGTGGCAGTATCAGCTGTCTAACTGTGCTATGTTTACTTAAGCAAATGTATGGGGAACATTACATTCCTGTCATTTTCTCAGAGATTGATGTTGTCTACAGTTAATATTTTAATCAGATGTAGGGCCAAGCACAGAGCATCATTTCCCAGTGAAAACATATAGCAAATTATTTATTTATTTATTTTGAGTAAGCAAATGTCTTAAAGGGCAAAAATTCCACCCTTAAATTTTGTCATTATTTACTCCCTTTTTTTCTTTTCCATACAATAAAAAGTGAATGGGGAATGGAGCTGTCGAGCTCAAAAATTGACAATTTTTTTTTTAGTAGCTCATATTACTCGTGCACTATATTCCAAGTCTTCTGAGGCCATACAATAGCTTTGTGTGAGGGACAGACAGCAAATTAAACTGTTGTTCACTGAGAAATCTCTTTAAGGTAATGCAAAACCTGATCTGAGATCAGAAATCTTGTTTTGAAAACAATTGTAAGTCTTATAAAGTGAAGTTTATCCCTTAATCACACTGATAAAACTTATAAAACTGACTTACTGAGATACAGTGTTCATCTTCTTTGCAACCCATGTCAACCTAGATTGAAACTGCTCAGAGATTTTTTCACAGCTTAAGAGACTTAATGTTCAGAAAAATAAAAACAAATTAAACAGTTGTTGTCATGAGAGTGTTGATTCAGATTTTTCTTACTGTAAACCACAAAAGTTCAATGAAAATTTCTGTTAATGAGAGTACTTTTTGGATTGCCTTTATAGAATTAAGCTAAATTAGGTTGTGAGACAGACGCAGAACATTGTGAAGAAACACCGCTGACTGATAAGCATTGCTTATGACCTGTCAACAACAGCCCGACACAAGTTCTGGATAAAAGCTTTGTGTGTTTATGCAGAGCTAATAATATCATCCACTTACAGGCTTGGGGTGAACAATAAGAGGTTGTCTCAAAAAATTGAGACTTTGTTCTAGAGCATAATTTTGAAGAACATTTTCTACATCAGAAGCACTGTAAGGTAAGTTCATTCCAGGTTTAATGCATGCTTCCATGTTAGTTAGAGAAACATGTTAGTTTGTGCCTGAATTATTACTTTAATACAAGTGTTTAAACACATATTCAGGATTAGAGAGGACCACAGGGATTTTGGAATAATCAACTACTGCAAAACCAATATTGGTCAACCACTAAATATATTGGGGTGGGGGGGTGTTCAATGTCTGTGGTGGTTACTATCCAGCTTTTATGTATTATATTAGATTATATTATATTATATTATAGTTGTATTTTATTTTACATTATTATTAATTATATTAATATTATTATTATTATTTATTTTAAAATTTCTTTCAATTTAAAATAAATTTATTTTTAATATTTTTTTAATTATTTTAATTACAGAGGACAACAGGTAATTTTGGAACTACTTTCTACTCTATTCTATTCTATTCTATTATTATTTGTAAATAATTTTATATTATTATTAATCATATTTATTATATTATTATTTATTTTAACATTTCTTTTAAATTTAAAATACATTTATTTTTAATACTTTTAACTATTGTAATGCAGTCACTTCCTTTGACTTGTAATTTCTTATTTGTGAAGCACTTTGAACTGCACTTGATGCATGAAAAATAAAATTATTATTATTAATGTTCTTATTATAATTGTTGTTGTAATAGTAATAATAAATATTATAACACCAAGGATGTAGACAAATATTCAACAATGGGTCAAATATTCAAAAATATAAATGTTTAAGAATTGGTCATTGGAAACCCCATATTGATTGATTAATAATGTATGTAATAATAAAAATGTAATAATTTAAGGATCCATTCAAAAACATAACGTAATGTTTAATAATTACCAATAATTTTATACATGTATTAATTATTTATTTATGCACATTTGTAATAAATTATTTAATAACCTACATTGATACTAATCTAAATATTTGTTTATTATTTTTATATATTTTTATATAACAACATAAATATATTTATTCAAAATCTTTCACTGTATCAAAGTGATTTAGATTTATTTCTTTACTGTATTCTTTTCAGAATCATTTACCAATGGCATGACAATGCTGAAATGTGTAAAACTTCAATATAAAATTAAATCACACTGATAAAACCAAAAGATAAAGTTAATATTTATAATGCAAATCACCTTTTGCAGTTGGCTCAATACATCTATTCTGTTCCAGATGTATGATGAAATGCTATTAAGTTTTATTGTGAAAATGTATCCAGTATGTTTGCTTTAGTATACAAGACTAGTTTAACATCAACAAGTGGAAACGTGCAGGGTAAAAGAAAAAACATTTATGGTACATTGCTTGTGGATATGGGCTGGAGAAAGCTGCGATTGTTATCTGTGTGGCATAGCTGTCATGCCAATATCACCAAGCCATGAGATGCATCTGCCAACACCTTTTTCCTAGGGGTCCACTTCAGCTCTGTGTGTGTGTGTGTGTGTGTGTTTAGCCATTGTCATGACTTTGAAGTGGCTAACAGATGTAGACCAGAGAGGCTCAGAGTCACATTAATTAGAGTAGTTTAATTCTGAAATGCAGCACATGAATGATTAACAAATGATATGGCTTATATTGGCGATCATTTTCAAATTAAATACTTTAGATTACTGTATTACTGTTAAAGTGAATAACAATTCTGTCATCATTTACTCACCCTTATCTGTTGTTCCAAACCTGTATGAGTTTCTTTCTTCCATAGAGCAAATTTGGAGATGTTTGGAAGAATTTTCTGACAGCCTTAGTCACCATTCATTTAATCTTTTCTTCCATACAATCACAATGAATAGTGACTGAGGCTTCTGCCAACATTCTGCCAAACACCTCTGATTTTGGAAGAAATTCCATGGAAGAAAGAAACTCATTCATGTTTGGAACAACAAATAATGGTGAGTAAATGATGACAGAATCTTAATTTTTAGGTGAACTACTCTTTTTACCTTGTAAATTATTGCTGTTTCATAAATTGCTTTTTGTTTCAAGATTGTTTTAATGCTTTAATTAAACTGAAAAGCCTGTAATAGTTCCCATTGGGACAACTTATGTAGTCAATAATACTCTATATATATTAAAAAAATCAGCTTGGGTGTTTCATCAACTTCGGGCGATTTCATGTCTCAGAGGTTGATTTTTATTAAACCTAACAAATGTAAACTACTTTCTTTGTTATATGAAGGTCACATTAAAACTGATTTAGAACCTTTCATGTGCAAACTTTACCGTTTTAGCTTTGTCCCAGACCCAGACTTTTAATATTTAACTATGAAAATCCATTTTCCTGACTTTCAGAAAGAAATGACAAAAATGACAAATCTCCTGTGATGCATGTACATGCACCATTGGACGTTATTAGTATGCAAAATTAAATAAACTAGTGAGAGTGTGAAAAATACTTCTTTGAGACTTTACTTTCTAGAAGTACACGGTGCTGAAAGTGCCCGAAATTGAAGAAACACCCGTTTACAGTATATACTGTTATAAATTCTATTATAGTCATTAGAGTAAAAAGTGTTACAACTAGCCCCGGTCTGCTCTATATAGAGACGTATTATGACACATGAACGCTGATCTGATTAAGATGTCTAAATTCTGGAAAAGCTGTCTGATACTTGAGACCCTTGAAGAGGCTCCCAATGGTCCTGCCCTTCAGAAACAAATGCCATTATTTTTATCTCCTAGGTTCAATCGCCATTGTAAAGATGCCTGAGTGAGTATATTGTCTCTGTTGTCTGTTCATCATTCTAGATGTCTTATGGCCCCCTTAACATATGTTCTCTATTCTTAGAATTGCCGGCTGTGTGGTCATTACCCAAGGCCTGAATAATAATGAAAGTTAATTAGGAGTGTGTGAATATACAGTGGGGTCCTAAAGCCAGAGATCGCAATGAAAACCTGAGATTTTTATGATTAAAACCTAGAAATACACAAAAGTTTTAGGATTTTGAAAATGTAAAACAAATAAATGTAAGATTATGCAGTATTTCTAGGTCACTTTATAAATGTAAGCAAATTTGTAACATTGATCATGTGAAATTTTCGACAGACGGTCACCTTGTTGCCAGCTCAAGTGCATGCTGTCATTAAAGAAAAAAGTTGACATGCAGTATTTTCACTAGTAGTCAAACACTTTGGATCCCGAGGCATGCTCTTTTTCTAATAAAAGCTTTGTTCTAGCTAATAAATAAGAATTAAAATATCTTCTGATCTAATAATGTTCTTTGATTCTTTTGCAGGCAAGAGGTAAGAGTAAATAAGGCCATCTTTGCATACACCATTTTGATTACAGAATTCCTATATGCCATTTGACGAGTTTTCGAGATTCTAAACTACTATAACAATAAATGGAAACACTTTACAATAAGGTTCCATTTGTGAACACACTGGGTATCATGAACAGTTAACAATGTATTGTTTACAGCATTTTTGTTAATGTTAGTTAATAAAAATAAAAAAATTTCATTGTTAGTTCGTGTAGTTCATAGTGCATTAACTAATGTTAACATATACAACTTTTTATTTTAAAATGTATTAGTACAGTGGCAAGAAAATGTATGTGAACCCTTTGTAATTACCTGCATTTATGCACTTTACATGGCGTAAAAACGGGCACCACATACCAACATGAAAACATCATCCCAACGGTGAAGTCAGTGGAGGGAGCATCATGATTTGGAGCTGCTTTGCTGCTTTGGGGTCTGGACCGCTTGCCATCATCGAGGGATAAATAAATTCCCAAGTTTATCAAGATTTCCTACAGGATAATGTCAGGGTGGCTGTGCATCAGCTGAAGCTCAGAAGAAGCTGGGTGATCACAAGATATGACCTTTTTTACACAAGACATCCTAAGAATATGAGCTGAGCTGAGCTGAAGCAGTTCTGTAAGGAAGAAGGATCCAAAATTCCTTCTGAATGTTATGCAGGTCTAATCCTGCAGGAAATGCTTGGTTGAGGTTATTGCTGCCAAAAGAGGACTGACTAGTTATTAAATCCAAGGGATGTGTTCAATAAAGACATGAAAGATTATAATTGTTTGTGTGTTTTTGGCTTAAGCACATTGTGTTTGTCTATACTTGTGACATTGATGAAGACGAGATCACATTTTATGACCAATTAATGCAGAAAACCAGCTATTTCCAAAGGGTTCACATACTTTTTCTTGCCCCCGAATATGTTGAAATTAACATTAACTAAGATTAATAAATGCTGCAATGTCTTTCTGAATTGAAGATAATTGTGCAGAGATGCTGTGATTAATATTTGCAATCTATAATTAATACTTATTTCAAATTTGGCAGAAAAAGTCCAAGATCTCTGCATCCCGGAAGCTGATGCTAAAGGTACTGTTGAAATATCATTTCCTAAAAGAAATAGCAGGCAGCGAATTATGCAAATAGTTATTCCGCAAATAAATTCAAGAAAGAAGAGCTACCGCAATTCAGCATGCAAATGTTACAATAACAACATTGCTGTTACTTTCTGAATGGCGAACATTCTAACAATGTATGTCATAGGGAGACTTTCGAACTTTAATATTGAACAAAGACTAGAGTCAAGAATAGTCAGCACAACTAAGATTGAAACTGTCTACAAAACAAAGTTTGGATTCATTAAATTGTGGTGAAGAAGAATAAGAACAGAATGCTACCTTGCATGTACATTTTTATAATTTTTTGCAGTAGTTGAACATCTAGAGTGGTTACACAAATTGTATTTTCAACAGTATATCACATACTATTTATTGAGACAAATTCAGTTCCATATAGCATATTACATTGTTTAAAGTAACATGTTTTACACTGAAAAGAATGTTTATGTGTGTTTTGCAGAGTCTTATGGTAGCTAAAGCAAAGGACGAGTTAGAGCATGAACTGGCAAATAAAGAGGCAGAGAAGGACAGATATCTGGCTGATAAATCTCCACCATTACAGACCAGTGGAATGTCTTTCGCTGAGCTTCAAGTACAACCATGAACACACACAATTCACAGAACATTGTATCTTTTTCTACTGACACTTATATAAATAAATAAATAACATGGAAGTAAAATGGTACTGCCATACAAACATACTGTACAATGGAAAAGCGTTACACCATGTTTTTGGACACTTCCATGTTGGTAATACTATGGTATTTTGCAAAGTACCTTACAGTACCATGGTGTATAAATATATGAATCAAACAGTACCATGGTCAATAAGAAAATACTATTGCATTACCATTTGATTCCATCGCTGAACCACAGCACTACCAGAGTACATTTTTTGTAATTGGACAGCAACAGCAACAAACAAATGCAGTGTTATCAGGTCTGTAAATGCTTTATTTTTTCTCTCTATCAGGAACTGTGTCAAGAACTTCACACTAAAATTGACGTTGTGGACGAGGAGCGCTACAACACTGAAGCAAAAGTGCTACTCAACACAAGAGAAGTAAAAACACAGTTTACCTCTTCAGCTAATTCAACAATGGTGTATGTTTCTGGGAAAATCAAAAGCCATGTTTAACCACTCACTGTAAACACATCTACAGAGGTAACCAGACACGACTTATTTCCAAGATCCAAGCATCAAGTAATTCGTCCATTTACAATGCAATCGAAAGTCCTGCACGACGTGACAAAATCCCGCCAATCAGCGGTCGGATTTACAAAGCATTTTGTTCTTATTTTCTTACTTAAGAAACTATTAAATATCTATATAATGCAAGAATATTTTATATTCCCAAAAAGGAGAATGTTTTTTTTTCTTAAACCATCAACGTTTATAGTTTGATACGTTCTTACAAATTTCTTATAATAGAAGTAGAAATACAAATCAGAAATAGAATGCAAGCAAATGGCAAAATATGCAGATCTCACTGTGAATTCGGTGACAGTAGGTCAAAAGTTCTTCAGCTGAAATCGGTCTGTGCATAAAGAAATTAGAATCACTGTCCCCAGTGGCTGAAGCTGGAAGTGTAGTTGAACATATGGGCACATGTCAGCTCCAGTTTATGGGTGAAATGTCCACAGAGTGGTGCCAAAAGCGTGTTGTATTTTTAGTTGTAAATGATCAAATATAGTCAACAGGAATGCATATTTTATTAACCATACACTCTAGCCCAAACCCCAGTCTTAAACCTAACTGTCAGTGTAGTAAAAATGTCATTTTAGAGTGAAAGTGCAACCTCCGAATTGCGTTAACCATTGTTTATGTGAATGCGATTACTTCCTTGGTCCCATTGGAAAAGGTAAATGCATATGAACTGATGCAAAAATGTTTAATGGGAGATGGCATTTGTTAGTAACTTGGCAGAATGCTGTGGATTTCAGGGTACCAACATGTCAATATCCCTTGTGATTATGCTGGCTTGTCGCATTCGAAGAAGGTTAGGATCAAATCCAGACATTAGATGTACCAAACACAGTTTTTACATTATGATGTCAAACATAGTTAGAACACGTTTAAATGTATTGCACACCAATTCAAAGTTACAATTTAAAGTGAGTTTATTCTGTTTTACAGTTTAAAGTGTATTCCATTATAATGCCAAGATGTTTGGAGTATTAATCGTGTTAGAATGCTATAGGGAATTCGCAAGAATGTTTGTGTCATGGTCCTGTCACTCTGTCAGTCTGGGTTTTTGTCTGACAGGACTGTGGCATCATCGTCCTATGTCTGTCTTGTGTTTCGTTGTCTGTCTTTGTGTGAGCACACGGTTTCGGTTGTATTCCCTGCCTTGCGCTCTTCAGTCTGTCTTGTTTCATGTCTGTAGTATGGTGTCTGGGTCTTGACTTCCTGTCTGGTTCGGTTTCGGTCTGTGTCGGGACACTAATTCTCCATGTTCTATCTGTAATTGACGTGGGTGCATCGCGCTTATGTCATCTTGGTGGCATGTACTCATGTCAATAGTTTATGTCTGTCCCTCACGAACACGGGTGCGCCTTGCATTGCGCTCGCATTGCGCTGCAAGCCCGGGTCGCAAGCTGTCTTCACGTTGTGCTGAGGTTCGGTCACTTTGGTCTGAGGTTTCAGGTTTGTGTGTGGCCGAACTCTCGCACAGGTGTCCTGTCTTGCTTTTGTTGCCTGTTGCGTGCATCGCGTGGCGTTTGCCTCGCGATGTACTAGTGTTGGGTTCGAGTCACCTTAGTCAAGTCTGAGTCAAGTCCGAGTCTTTAAACAGTCGAGTCCGAGTTGAGTCCGTGTCCAAAAGGGGCAGAGTCCATAACAGGCTGAGTCCGAGTCAAGTCCGAATAAATCTATTCATGAATCTGAACCGTAACTCAACATCAATATTTCAGCTTATTTTAAACTTCACAACCTTAACCCATAAGGGGTAGCTTATGTTCATTGTTTTTCCCCCTTGTGGGAGTTTATGTTTGGTTTTTGTGTTAAATAAATTCATTTATTTTACTCAGTGTTTGGGTCCTGAGCCTCTCTGTTATCTCTGCAAAATCGTGACAATTTTTGTTAATTCAAGCTGTACTGAGTAACCAGGAACTACACCCTTGCTAATGATGAAACTTGTAAACATACCTGTTTGCAGATCAAGGATTTGAACATTAAAGTTCTGGATCTGAGGGGCAAATTTAAGCGGCCCACTCTGAGAAGAGTGAGAGTCTCAGCTGACGCCATCCTGTGCTCTTTATTGGGCTCCAAACACAAGGTTTCCATGGACATGAGAGCCAACCTAAAGTCTGTGAAGAAGGAGGACACAGAGAAGGTGAGCTGGGAATCATGTTCAGAAATTAAATTAATAACAAAATTGATCATAAAAATCTGGATATATATATATATATATATATATATATATACAGTTGTGCTCAAAAGTCTGCATAACCTTAGTTCTTAATACTGTGTATTGCCCCCTTTAGCATCAATAACAGCGTGCAGTCTTTTGTAATAGTTGTCTATGAGGCACCAAATTGTTGCAGGTGGTATAGCTGCCCATTCGTCTTGGCAAAATGCCTCCAGGTCATGCAAAGTCTTTGGTCGTCTTGCATGAACCGCACGTTTGAGATCTCCCCGGAGTGGCTCGATGATATTAAGGTCAGGAGACTGTGATGGCCACTCCAGAACCTTCACCTTTTTCCTGCTGTAACCACTGGAGGGTCAACTTGGCCTTGTGCTTAGGGTCATTGTCATGCTAGAAAGTCCAAGAGCGTCCCATGTATTTTCTGATAAAATGCTGCATTCATCTTGCCATCAATTTTCACAAGATTCCCCATGCCTTTAGAGCTCACACCCCCCAAAACATCAGTGAGCCACCACCATTCTTCAGAGTGGGGATGGTATTCTTTTCACTATAGGCCTTGTTGACCCCTCTCAAAACGTAGCACTTATGGTTGTGACCATAAAGCTCTATTTTGGCCTCATCACTCCAAATTACAGTGTGCCAGAAGCTGTGAGGCATGTCAAGGTGTTGTCGGGCATATTGTAACTGGGCTTTTTTGTGGCACTGGCGCAGTAAAGGCTTCTTTCTGGCAACTCGACCATGCAGCTCATTTTTGTTCAAGTATCATCGTATTGTGCTCCTTGAAACAACCACACTGTCTTTTTCCAGAGCAGCCTGTAATTCTCCTGAGGTTACCTGTGGGTTTTTCTTTGTATCCCGAACAATTCTTCTGGCAGTTGTGGCTGAAATCTTTCTTGGTCTACCTGACCAAGTATCAAGGCTTGGTATCAAGAGATCCCTGAATTTTCCACTTCTTAATAAGTGATTGAACAGTACTGACTGGCATTTTCAAGGCTTTGGATATCTTTTTATATCCTTTTCCATCTCTATAAAGTTCCATTACCTTGTTACGCAGGTCTTTTGACAGTTCTTTTCTGCTCCCCATGGCTCAGTATCTAGCCTGCTCAGTGCATCCACATGAGAGCTAACAAACTCATTGACTATTTATACACAGACACTAATTGCAATTTAAAAAGCCACAGATGTGGGAAATTAACCTTTAATTGCCATTTAAACCTGTGTGTGTCACCTTGTGTGTCTGTAACAAGGCCAAACATTCAAGGGTATGTAAACTTTTGATCAGGGCCATTTGGGTGATTTCTGTTATCATTATGATTTAAAAAGGAGCCAAATAACTATGTGATAATAAATGGCTTCATATGATCACTATCCTTAAATAAAAGACAGTTTTTTTGCATGATCAGTTATATTTTCAAAATCAATGCCAAAATTTCACAATTTCTGCCAGGGTATGCAAACTTTTGAGCACAACTGTATGTATATATACAGGTGCATCTCAATAAATTAGAATGTCGTGGAAAAGTTCATTTATTTCAGTAATTCAACTCAAATTGTGAAACTCGTGTATTAAATAAATTCAATGCACACAGACTGAAGTAGTTTAAGTCTTTGGTTCTTTTAATTGTGATGATTTTGGCTCACATTTAACAAAAACCCACCAATTCACTATCTCAAAAAATTAGAATATGGTGACATGCCAATCAGCTAATCAACTCAAAACACCTGCAAAGGTTTCCTGAGCCTTCAAAATGGTCTCTCAGTTTGGTTCACTAGGCTACACAATCATGGGGAAGACTGCTGATCTGACAGTTGTCCAGAAGACAATCATTGACACCCTTCACAAGGAGGGTAAGCCACAAACATTCATTGCCAAAGAAGCTGGCTGTTCACAGAGTGCTGTATCCAAGCATGTTAACAGAAAGTTGAGTGGAAGGAAAAAGTGTGGAAGAAAAAGATGCACAA
This sequence comes from Myxocyprinus asiaticus, assembly GCF_019703515.2. Classification (NCBI taxonomy): domain Eukaryota; kingdom Metazoa; phylum Chordata; class Actinopteri; order Cypriniformes; family Catostomidae; genus Myxocyprinus; species Myxocyprinus asiaticus. The sequence continues at coordinate 4,217,750 of NC_059352.1, forward strand.
CCAACCGAGAGAACCGCAGCCTTATGAGGATTGTCAAGCAAAATCGATTCAAGAATTTGGGTGAACTTCACAAGGAATGGACTGAGGCTGGGGTCAAGGCATCAAGAGCCACCACACATAGACGTGTCAAGGAATTTGGCTACAGTTGTCGTATTCCTCTTGTTAAGCCACTCCTGAACCACAGACAACGTCAGAGGCGTCTTACCTGGGCTAAGGAGAAGAACTGGACTGTTGCCCAGTAGTCCAAAGTCCTCTTTTCAGATGAGAGCAAGTTTTGTATTTCATTTGGAAACCAAGGTCCTAGAGTCTGGAGGAAGGGTGGAGAAGCTCATAGCCCAAGTTGCTTGAAGTCCAGTGTTAAGTTTCCACAGTCTGTGATGATTTGGGGTGCAATATCATCTGCTGGTGTTGGTCCATTGTGGTTTTTGAAAACCAAAGTCACTGCACCCGTTTACCAAGACATTTTGGAGCACTTCATGCTTCCTTCTGCTGACCAGCTTTTTAAAGATGCTGATTTCATTTTCCAGCAGGATTTGGCACCTGCCCACACTGCCAAAAGCACCAAAAGTTGGTTAAATGACCATGGTGTTGGTGTGCTTGACTGGCCAGCAAACTCACCAGACCTGAACCCCATAGAGAATCTATGGGGTATTGTCAAGAGGAAAATGAGAAACAAGAGACCAAAAAATGCAGATGAGCTGAAGGCCACTGTCAAAGAAACCTGGGCTTTCATACCACCTCAGCAGTGCCACAAACTGATCACCTCCATGCCACGCCAAATTGAGGCAGTAATTAAAGCAAAAGGAGCCCCTACCAAGTATTGAGTACATATACAGTAAATGAACATACTTTCCAGAAGGCCAACAATTCACTAAAAATGTTTTTTTTATTGGTCTTATGATGTATTCTAATTTTTTGAGATAGTGAATTGGTGGGTTTTTGTTAAATGTGAGCCAAAATCATCACAATTAAAAGAACCAAAGACTTGAACTACTTCAGTCTGTGTGCATTGAATTTATTTAATACACGAGTTTCACAATTTGAGTTGAATTACTGAAATAAATGAACTTTTCCACTACATTCTAATTTATTGAGATGCACCTGTATATATATTGGGGTATGCAGCAAAACCATTATCTGTATTTGTATCTTTATCTGTTCATATGACAAAATTATCTGTATCTGTCTCTGTATTCGGATAGAACCGGGTGTGGGCGGGGCTTAACCCAAAAGTGTGTCAAACTAAATGAAATGCCCATTTCTAAATGTTACACTTACATTTATAGTTTCTATTAATAAAATATGCCTTTTCATAATAATAGCCTAATAATAATAATAACAACAATAATAATAACAATAATTATTATTATTATTATTATTATTATACAACTATTATTTAAAAATATATAATTGTATTCTTTTTTTCCTTACCAGATGAAGCTGAATTTGTAGGCTATGGAATATTTTGTGGTTTCTCCTGGTATTTCAGATATTAAAATCTGCATGAAACAGAATTTTCATTTGTCTGTGCATGTATAACAACATTCTTCCGGAGACAGGAGGTGTCAAGCAAAATGTGAAATGTCAAGCACACATTTTGCAGTGAATAATAAATACAAATTCAAACATTAAAAGAAATTAAAATAAAATCAATATAGCCTACAAACAGGTGAAATTCCGTAATTCTATCAGGAATTTTTATGATAATTCACCATTATTTAGTTAAATAATAATAATAATAATAATAATAATAATACATTGCACCTTACCAGAGGTAGCACTGTTTAAAGTAGAAGAAAAAATAGATGGAGCGTGTTTCAGTTTCTTCGATTTACATAAGGAGGAATATTCCTAATAGATGAACACTCTATGGAACATTTAAACCTTTATGGAGCATTTTAACTTTTTTCAGAATAAAGTCTTAACCAGATAATTTCCTTAATCGCTGATGTGAATATAAATGTGGAATTTAACATCACGCTCTGGTTAAATACATGGGAATCATATGTGAATTGTGTGATACATTAACATCAAGAAGTGGAAAATGTATATGATGTTGCATCTTTGTTAATGTTACACTTGACAAGCTCCAGACACGCACAATTAACAGAGACCGCAAACGGAGTAAAGACTCCGATCCCATCCAATCTGAAATCACAATGTGTGCATTTTCATTCATAAGGTTTAGAAATATTGGTTGCACAGTTTCATAAATTATTTGTAATTTTGTATATGTTTATTTAAAATGTCGCTTTGTCCTTGTGCCTCTTGGATAATCAGTCATACAAATATTTTTTACATTATTCGAATGAATCCTTTATTCATTTTTAAGTCATTATACGTGCCTTTCTGAATAAGGTATTTGACTGCAGGCACATCCCTAATATATATATATATATATATATATACATATATATATATGCTATTTACAGTAGGTACTCAACCAGAATGGGCTGTATGTAAGAGCAGTTAAAATGAATGCGTTTATGCATGCCATTCATTTAAAATGCTAGACGTGTTAATTTTTTCTTAAATGCGATTAACACATTTACTAATTTGACATTAGATCCTGACATTTTATTCAGCTCTGTGTGAGTTCTAAACAATGGTTGGAACCTTTGTGATTTGCGACCACAATCAAACACACAGCAATTTTGTATCATTGATCAAGTGATGGGGAAAGGACCGCTTAACACTTAACACTTAACACAAACTAAGACTGGACTTGTGACAGAAATCAACTACTTTGCGTGCCTCTGTAAGGTGCAATTTCATTAACACAAAATCACAACAAGTCTTAACTATCACCAAACCGCCAATTCGGATAAAGTATCATAACGAGGGCAGTGCCAGCACTAAAAGCAGAATAAGACATCTGTAGTGCTTTTCATGTGGAGTGGTGCTTGACAAATGCAGTGAATTCAGATAAAAAATTTTTTTTAAAAAAACACAATTTGGTCCTGGAGGCCGGTAAATGAGAATATACCCCAAAGATTTTTCAGTTCCAAACCTTAACAACAGTGCCTCAAATGAAAAAAAATCTCTAATAAATTCCTGATGACACTTAAGATGGCTCTTTAAAACAACAGCTAGTCCACCTCCACGGCCAGTAGTCCTAGGTGAACTAAAATATTTACAGTCCGCTGGGCATAGTTCTATCAGTGCTGAATGATCTTCACTTTTCAACCAAGTCTCAGTCATTAATAAAATATCCAGACCATAAGATATCAAAAAATCCTTGAGTATGTAAGTCATGTTGGGTTTTGGAACGAGAACAAGGAAGCGTATTATAGGTTAATGAAATACATCAGTCATTTGTATTTGCATAAATAAATATGTAAAGAGTAACAAAATTTGAGTTTATCATTACTCAGACCATCTTCCGTCTTTACTGTGAGTCATTGCTGTGTTAAATATGTGTTTGTGTCTCTATACAGGAAAAGACAGCAGAGGTCAGCGACTGGAGGAAAAATGTGGAGGCCATGTCTGGAATGGAGGGGAGAAAGAAAATGTTTGATGCAGCACAATAATGAGTGAGAGCAACAAAAAATCTGCAAACATGCAAGTCAACATGAAATCAAAATTGACCTTATTTTCCTAATACATGTTCCTGGTTTTATTGTGCACAATTTATTATGATTTACATAAGAACAAAATATGTCAATCTTAACCACTTAAACTCTATTAAAGCACACACATTGACGTTGAACGTCTTTTTAAAGACACGTCTTTATAAAGATGCCTTTCCGTCTTTGTGTGATTCCTGGATGCGGTTGCTATCTCTCTGCTTCCAACGGCCACAGGCGCTGCCTCACGTGTCTGGGCAGCGATCACACTGAGGCAGCGTTCGTGGATGGTTCATGTTCTCATTGCGAGAATATGACCATGGCAACATTGTGGTCGCGGCTTTCCTTCCGGGGGAAGCCACTCTGACCCCCGCGCAGTGCTTTTTACCTCTGGGTACGAGGCTGGCCCGGCTGGTGCTGGAGGTGATTTGGGGGCTCCTAGGGCACCTTTTTCTGCCCAAAACCGACCTCCCAGCACGTCTGCTCTCACTACCCTCGATATACGGAGGTCCCTCAGGTGGATAAGGCAGTTGCGATGCACCTGTGACCGCAAAGCGCAGCCACCTGGCAGGATCGCCCAGCATTCCCTTCCAAGGCCTGTAGGACGATGTTGTCTCTGATGGTCAAAGCCTACAGCGCTGCTGGTCAGGCTGCCTCTGCCCTGAATGCCATGGCCCTCCTGCAAGTACACCAGGCCAAGGCACTAAAGGAACTGCACGTGGGTAGTCCTGATCCCAATGTGATGCAGGAGCTGAGCTCGGTGACCGACCTCGCCCTCCAGGCGATGAAGGTCACGTGCGCGAGCACTCGGGCAGGCGATGTCCACCCTCGTGGTCCAGGAACGCCACCTTTTCAATGCTTGTTTAATGAACCATAAACAATTAATTAACATGCACCTGTGGAATGGTCATTAAGACACTAACAGCTTACAGATCTTAGGCAATTAAGGTCACAGTTATAAAAACTTAGGACACTAAAGAGACCTTTCTACTGACTCTGAAAAACACCAAAAGAAAGATGGACTGCAGATGTGGCCTGGGCAATGAATTGCAATGTCCGTAATGTGAGATGCATAAGACAGCGCTACAGGGAGACAGGAAGGACAGCTGATCGTCCTTGCAGTGGCAGACCACGTGTAACAACACCTGCACGGGATCGGTACATCCAAATATCACACCTGCGGGACAGGTACAGGATGGCAACAACAACTGCCTGAGTTACACCAGGAATGCACAGTCCATCCATCAGTTGTCAGACTGTCCGCAATAGGCTGAGAGAGGCTGGATTGAGGGCTTGTAGGCCTGTTGTAAGGCAGGTCCTTATCAGACATCACCAGCAACAACGTTGCCTATGGGCACATACCCACCTTCTCTGGACCAGACATGACTGGCAAAAAGTGCTCTTCACTGATGAGTCGCAGTTTTGTCTCACCAGGGATGATGGTCGGACTCGCGTTTATCATCAAAGGAATGAGCGTTACACCGAGGCCTGTACTCTGGAGCAGGATCGATTTGGAGGTGGAGGGTCCATCATGGTCTGGGGCGGTGTGTCACAGCATCATCGGACTGAGCTTGTTGTCATTGCAGGCAATCTCAGTGCTATGCGTTACAAGGAAGACATCCTCCTCCCTCATGTGGTACCCTTCCTGCAGGCTCATCCTGACATGACCCTCCAGCATGACAATGCCACCAGCCATACTGCTCGTTCTGCCATGGCCAGCGAAGAGCCCGGATCTCAATCCCATTGAGCACGTCTGGGACCTGTTGGATTGGACGGTGAGGGCTAGAGCCATTCCCCCCAGAAATGTCCGGGAACTTGCAAGTGCCTTGGTGGAAGAGTAGGGTAACATCTCACAGCAAGAACTGGCAAATCTGGTGCAGTCCATGAGGAGAAGATGCTCTGCAGTCCTTAATGCAGCTGGTGGCCACACCAGATACTGACTGTTACTTTTGATTTTGACACCCGCCCCCCCGTTCAGGGACACATTATTCCATTTCTGTTAGTCACATGTCTGTGAAACTTGTTCAGTCTTAGTTATTGAATCTTTTTATGTTCATACAAATATTTACACATGTTAAGTTTGCTGAAAATAAAAGCAGTTGAAAGTGAGAGGATGTTTCTTTTTTGCTGAGCATTTCTGTTTTTTTGTTTTTTACAGGAATTCAGGATGGGCGTTCAGAGGAGGTGATAATGCTGGCAAAATAAAATATACAACATTTTGTTAATATGCTTAAAAACTTCCAAGCCTCATAAAAACAATAAAAGAATGCAATAAAATACAATAAAACTAAAGTTATTAAGTAACTAGTCCATTTGTTCAGTAAATCTCTACAAACCAAGCCTTGTTAAGGTGGCAATGTGAAAAGTCTCATCAAACTTGTCCTGTTAATAAAATTTGTAATCTGCAAAGAGCCACGATTTTATTTCTCATTCTAGATTTCTCATTTGAATATGAAACATATGAATGTTGGTTTTTTTGTACAATGAATAATTCAAAAGCACAATGATAAAATAAACAGGAAATGTAACCCCTTTCAGACATTTTAATTTTGGATTTATCCTATAAAGTAATTTATTATGACTGATAAAGCAAGCACAGAAAAAGGTAAATGTAAAATAACACATTTTACATTTGAGAATGTATTTTATCCCAGATGTCTGCATACACTATACAGTTCTTAGTCTGCAAATGTGAAAACAAACTGAGCAAAACTGCAAGTTCCTTACCAGCTGCTAGAGGGCAGTGTTAATCAACCAGAGCTGCAAATATATTTTTATTTCTGTTTATACTTTTAAATAAATACATACAATTATCATTATCATTATCATTAGTAGTACTAGTAGCCTATTTGAAGTATTTATTTTTGTATGATGGAAATCATATATATGAAACTACATCTCTTATTACTCTTTAAAATTAAGTCTCCAATTACAAACACAAATGGTGTAAATCATTTTCTTAAACAGTATTTTTATCTTGTTTTTCAGTATATATATATATATATATATATAAACATCCTTAAAAATAGATTCAATAAATAAATAAATTCAGTGAGTTTCAAGACAAAACTTTTTACCAGTGGCCAATGGGGTGAGAAAAATAAACCTAATTCAAGATATATTCTCTGAAAACATATTTTCATTTAACTGCATCTGGTTTTAAAGATGTTTACATACTTTTACTGAAAAAAAGACAAAAATGCTGATTATGAAAATGATAATTTGCAGAATACAGCCTAAAATGCCATTTTAGAATCTTTTAAAATTCCATAAAGAACTTTGCATTCTCTATTTTTTTTTTTTTTTTTATCATTTATTTTTTTAGAAAAACCATTAGTGTACTGGTGCTTTAAAGAACCCAGAAATTCTTATCTGAAGAACCTATAATGTCATATCAAAAATGTTTTAATCATCATAGTCCCCTTTACACTGAAAAATGGTTCTTGATAAGAGGTTTGTGCCGCAAAGAACCAAGAATCTCTTTATTCTAAGAGTGTATTAAAAAAGAGTGTCATTCTTCATATTTGAATTATAATGGATTGGAAAAGTGCATGAAAAGCAAGGCCAACGTTATTCATCACAACAAGTCTGAACGCACAACCAGCAGGTAAACTAGAAGCCAAACTAAAGCTAAGTTTAAAACTAAGTTACCAAAGCCAAACACACTTCACAGATGTCCAATATACTTTTATTATTAAAATATGCATAAACTAAAGGCAGTCCAAATACTACAATGATGTATAAATGCTTCAAAATGTACATTTTATATATATATATATATATATATATATATATATATATATATATATATATATATATATATATATATATATATATATATATACATTACAGTAATGAGTATTAAAGGGGGAAATGCATTTAATTGTCAAGCCATTATTGTCACAATGCAAATAATCTTTGTGGTCCTAAAAATAAGCTTCATTTTATGGTCACATTATATGACTTACCTCAAAGGTATTAAAATGATTCATATTTTATCCCAGTATTGACTGAAACCCAGTCAAGGGTTAAACTACTCTGCTCCTTGAACATTTTAGGATTAAATGTGTGAATAGCATTTCCATCACTGTGAAGTTCTACATATGAGTTTGAACAAGTCTTAACATTAATCTTTTTTTTATCCTCTTATTTTGATTTAAGAGCAGATCATTTACAGAGCCTTTCTGCTCCAGTTAACATGTGAGGGCATATAGTCTCTACATTAGTGTAAGATTACACTAACAGTGATTTTTTAAAGTTTGGAATTATATCATTTTTATTTTGTATACACTCAAAAATATTTTGTTCGGCCGATCGCGTCCGGGATAAGAGCAGCACAAGCATAGGTGGACACGTGCAGTGGGGTTGCTAATGGGGTGAAAGGTGGCAACGATTCTAGGGGCCCACAGGTCCAAGGAGGCCAACATCAAATTTTAAACTGTATTTTTTAATATGAAAGGGGCCTCTACCAATATACAGTTAGGGGGCCCAGAATTCATTGCTATGGCCCTGGACACATGCATGCCTCTGTGTTTGACAGACGCGGTGCATCTCTGAAGGGTGACGGGCAACAAGCTCTAATAATCGCGTATCCAGACCAGAGGAAAGGTATCCTTACTGTTGCAGTGTATGGTGCAAAACAGATTTTCTAACTGTATTTGTCTCTTTAAATATGCAACAGAATTCGTTGATAAAGAACATGACTTTAAAATATTGTAAAAAACGAACTTGCTTTATGATGTTTATTTGAATATCTATTATGTTCTTTACTGTCAGTTGTTGATAAAAAAAAATACAATAAAAAAAAGATGCATTAATATCAATCAAATATAGCGCAGAACCGGCAAAGAAACAGTGCAGCCAGGGGCGTAGATTCCGGGCAGGATGGGGGGAGTGTAAGGGGGTTTAGAGGAAAGGAGGAGGCGAGAACCGGCTTGACAACTTAAATAATAATTTATTAACCAAAAACACACAACTAAAAACACACAACTAAAAAACACAGCACAGCTGTCTGTAATTCTCTCTCTCTCGAACTGTCGTCCCCGGCCGCCTTTATCCCTCGCGCGCCCCATCAGGCTGATTGGGGACCGGGTGTGTCTCATTCCAGCCCGGCCCCGCCCTCCTCGGCTCTACAGGGAGGTAAATCCAAATTAGTCCCAAGCCCACCTACAATATTACAGATTATTCTTTGACTTAAGTTACATAAATGCTACTCAAGAAAATAATAATAATAATAATAATAACACTGTGTAACAAATTTTTTTTGTTGTTGTTGTTGTTCCTGGGTAGTAAGTGTTATTTCCTAACTGCTTATGCCTCAAAAGTATAAAAAATGGCTATTATTCCCCACAAACTTTGCTTTTGTGACCAGGACAGTGATATTTTGAAATGTACCTATTTCCAATGAGAAAATGTGCGAATTTGTGTCTTTTCGTTCTAAAATCAGAAAAAAACAACATATGAATCCAAGTTAACATATATTTATACTAAAGTAATATTCAAAGCCGTGCTGGTCCATAATGGTAACAAGTACCCGTCTCTTCCCCTGGCTCACTCGGTGCACCTCAAAGAGGATTACAACAGCGTCAAGACCTTGCTGGATGCCTTGAAGTATGATGAGTACAGCTGGGAGGTCATAGGAGACTTCGAAATGGTGGCATTCCTGATGGGTCTCCAAGGCGGTTTTACCAAGTTTCCCTGCTATCTTTGCCTTTGGGACAGCAGGGACACCAAGGCGCACTACCACAGGCAGGACTGGCCACAGCGGACCAAGTTCTCTGTGGGGAGGAACAACGTCAAGTGGGAGCCACTGGTGGACCCCCGGAAGGTGCTGATGCCACCACTGCACATCAAATTGGGCCATATGAATCAATTGGTCAGAGCTCTAGATAAGCAGTCGGCAGCCTTCAAGTACCTTCAAGACTTCTTCCCCAAGCTGTCTGAGGCAAAGGTCAAAGCCGGTGTCTTCATCAGACCACAGATAAAGAAGGATTTTGGATTCATATGTTGTTTTTTTCTGACTTTATGTGAATGAAAAGACACAGATTCACCCGTTTTCTCATTGGAAATAGGTACATTTCAAAATATCACTGTCCTGGTTACAAAAGCAAAGTTTGTGGGGAATAATAGCCATTTTCTACACTTTTGAGGCATAAGCAATTAGAAATAACACTTACTACCCAGGAACAAAAATTGTGTTACATAGTGTAATAATAATAATGCTTCTCTTAAAGTCACCAGAGTTTAATGCTTCGGTGTTGTTTTTGTCAAAAATAAATAAATGTAAAAAAAAAAAAATTAAATCTACAATAATGGTACACTTAAAATATGTTTTTAAATATAACAGAATAACAAAGAATAAAAAATGACATTTGCATGCAGTCTGTCACCTTTTTAAACTGTACGGAGTTTGCAGGTTTGGAGGTATCCTGATAATCATATCCTATAATATACAGTTTAGTTTTCTATTTAATTATTAATAACAATATAACAAATATAATAAACGTTCAGTATTTTATAGAGTAGCCTACTTCTATATTAGACTGAAGTTTTTTGCAAATAAATAAAAAGTTAAAATGTTACCAGAATGCTCTGGCTTTATACAGCTGTTTTATACAGGACTCAACAGCTACTTGGGCTGTCCTACAACACTAATAAAAGATTTGGCGAGGTGATAAACAGCCCAGATTCCCCAGCAGTGAGTGAAGACAGCAAGACACATTAATTCCTCTCTGAATGAAGGTGTGGAGACTCATCGTGTTAAGCTTTCTCATCTCCGGGGGTTAACATCCAGTGAACTCTGCAAAGAAAAACAGAGGAAATGAGCAGCAGGTCAAATTAAAGTGGCTTTCTGGGCATTTGGAAAAAGTCTAAACATTTGCAAACCTTGCCTAGACAGTATTTAGGTCAAATGTGTTTGCAACTGAATAGAAGCTGCTGTCTCAACTTTGTGTGGCCTATGTTTTGTTGGACATATTAGCATGGCGATAGCTGTTTATCAGGACATTGTGCCATAGTAAAGGTATGTTGTTTTTGAATATGGTATCATAGTAATAAAATGGTCTGCACTTATATAGCGCTTTTTTAACCTTAGCAGTTTTCAAAGCGCTATACAGTGACTCATTCACCCATTCACACACACACACTCACACCAATGACAGCAGAGATGCCATGCAAGGTGCTAGCCTGCCATTGGGAGCAACTTGGGGTTTAGTGTCTTGCCCAAGAACACTTTGTCATGTGGAGTCATGTGGGCCAGGAATCAAACCACCAACGCTGCAATTAGTGGCCAAACTGCTCTACCACCTGAGCCATAGCCACCCCAATGTGTAATATTATGTTGTTGTTTTTTTAATGGTACCATGGTAGGCCTACAGTAATACCATGTATTTTTGGAAGCAGTACCACAGTACAGTGATGGTATCAAATGGTAACACGAAGCGATATGATAGGTGTGGGTGAGCAACAGATCAATATTTGTCCTTTTTTACTATAAATTCTATCTCTGCCCAGAAGGGCCCGATATGCACAAAGAATGCGAATCGTCAAAAACAAAAGAAGAAGAATGTGAAAGGTAAAGTGGAGATTTATAAAAAATAAGACTTAAATACTGATCTGTTTCTCACCCACACTTATCATATCACTTTTGAAGATATAGATTAAACCACTGGAGTCGTATGGATTACTTTTATGCTGCCTTTATGTGCTTTCTGGACCTTCAAAGTTCTGGCCACCATTCAGTTGCATTGAATGGAACTACAGAGCTGAGATATTCTTCTTAAAATCTTAGTTTGTGTTCAGGAGAAGAAACGAAGTCATACACATCTGGGATGGCATGAGGGTGAGTAAAAATGAGAGAATTTTCATATTTGATCATAGTAAATCACTTCCTTTCAGAAGCTACATAACACAACATTTACTCTAATTTACACAAATCATCCTGTTCAAAAGTTTGCACCCCCTTGGTTCTTCTTGTGTTGCCTTCTTGAGCATCAATGAAAGTTTGCACCTTTTGTAATAGTTGTGTATGAGTCCCTCAATTGTCCCAAGCGAGAAAGCAAGTCACCGTTTGCCGATATTCAGTTCATTATGTGATGAGCTGTCTTCTCACATAAGCAGTTTATTTAGCGAACTGAATCATCTCCTCAATTGACATCCATTTAAAAATAACAGCCACTTTTTTTGCTAACCGGCTCCTCCTGGGGGAGGGAATCTGACTGATGCTATGTTAATACCATGTTTAGTAGACACTAACATGATGGAAATACCATGATAGTACCGTCTGTTACCTTCGCTGTACCATGGAACCACTACAATACTTTTCATTTACAAATAGGCAACCAAACCACCTACTGTGGTCTATATACATTTGTAAGTTTATGTTTTATTTTTAATAAAAACCTCTGTGAGACCTATCACTGCAAAACTGCCAAAGTTAGCTTATGATTACACAGTTGGGCAGTTGGATAGGGATCTATTAATAGATAACCACAGAAAATGAATGTCCTCTATTGTTCTTCTTTTGTGTGTATGTATATACTGTATGTTAAGTGTTGGATATGTATGTATTAAGGCATGTGTGGTCAGCCCACCTCTATGAGAACAGAACTTTACATATTTAGTCATGTGATCATAGTGCAATTTATATTTGATTGGGGTTTGGCTTAGGGGCACACAGCCGTTGGTAACAAACGCTTGAGTGTACCTCAACCTGACTTCCCTAAAGACAGGTAAGATGAACACAAGGGCTGTATCTCAGTAAGTCCAAATTCATGTTTTCTCTAGCAGTGGTTTTGTATGTTGGTTCCAAACACCTACCTGAAGTTTTAAATGACTGTTTATGTGAAAAAAAGCTTACAACAGGATGTTTAATGACAGGTTCCATTATGACAACTTATCCCATATGTATAAAATATATTTATACATAGCGACTATTGATGTGTTTGATGAACTGTATCTTTTTTTCTTTTTTCTTTTCCTTGGCAGAAACTGTAGAAATGTTAAATTGCATCTGGTATTCAACAATAAACTTACCCTGATAAATATTTTTTCCCGGAGTAAAAAGTGTGATACATGCCAAGGACTCCCTGAAATGTATATGTATTGAATATATTTTTACTTTGTTTATTTGTCAGACTATTTTGATTTCTGTAAAACTGTAAAATTCTGATCTTTTCATGTAACAGGTCTTCTAAACATGTCAGAGAAAGAGGAAGTTGAATATGAGTAAGTGTCTGTGATTATAGTGTGCCATTAAAGAGGATTTTGATCTCTCATAAAAACATGAGATTCTAAGTGTAGAAACAAGATCAATCACTCCCATTATTTTTTTTTATAGCTGTTGCAAAAGTTATTTGCTCCCATCAATAAAATGTAAACTCTTTGATGTTTTTTTTTTTTTTTGTTTTTTTTAGGGAGCAGGAAGGTAAGTTTTTATCTGTTTCCCTGAGTTCACCTTGTTAAACAGACAAATAATAATTATGCTTTAACTTTACACATGAAAACATCAAACATTATTTAAACCAAATACTCCTAAACAAGATTTTAGGTTTAAAACAGTACAAATATATAAGCGAAAGTGTATTTTTATATGCTATAACTGGTCACCATTTATTTTTAAACCATTGTAGTCTCCTTTTTATTTTCAGTACTTCATTGTAAATGCTCCTACAGTGTGAAAAGGGAATAAGAGTACAAATATTCATTTTTATCTCTCAATTATAATAAGGTTTTAACCCTTTAAGCTCTGAAGGTGTTTTTAAAGATTTTCTGTTTCAGTGGCATACCCAAAATTAAAGGCTTATAACTCGAAAAATCACTCAAAATTGAGCCAAAAATTTTCTTATTTTTTTTTTTTTTACATAATATATCTCTAGGTGTAAATAAGGTGGCTCCAAAAAGAGAAAAATGTTGTGTTGATACGACAAAGCAATCAAAAATGAATTTCATTCTGTGCCATTTGAGTCATCATTGAGTCTGTGTCATTTACTTGGCGCCATCACCTGGTGGCAATATGTAACACTGTGCTTCGTGTGGATTATCTAATGATCTATGCATCTGATTAGCTTGTGTGGGCTCGTTTTAAAGATAATCTCCTCCTCTAAAAAATGGTATGTGATATTGTATGTTCCGTTTATTTATTGTGATGTTATAAGCAAAAACATGGCATATAAGCAATACTAAAATAAATGTCAAAGACATATAGTTAGCGATTACTTGCTATAATTTTGTCTGTGAGTAAAACAAATAGCCTGGTTGTATTCTACTCTTTGAGAGCTTTCCAACAACATATGACACATGGCTATTCGATCAGTCTGATGTTTTTACTGATTGCAATAATATGTACAGTGCAAATTTTTTCATAAATTATCAAAATGGAACATTTCTGATTTGTCTGCAGATTTCAAAGCACTTGTTCAGTTTTGATCATAATACCTGCATGCATTGGAAAGTAGAGCTTCTAAGCTTTCAAACGACACCTATTTTGTGTTGGTCAAGACTGCAGTTGTTAATATTTTGACTATTTGTTTTTTCTCGCGTGCCTGCAGGTGCTTAAAGGGATAAACAGAATACATACTGTAATAATCATATTTCCTGGAATCCTGGAAAATTATGTTCATGGCTATAAACTTAATTTGCACTTTTGTGGGACAAATCACGTTTAGGTAATTAATGAGTTATTAAATGTAAATTATCCTTGCGTGACAAACAGTTTAAATAAAGGAGGATCAAAAAATACCATTTACATTCTTCTGATTATTCATACTGACTAAAAGTGATTAAAAAGAGTGCATAGAATTTATGCTCATAATAACGAAAAATGTTTTTTATGCCATCTAGTGTCTACGATTCATCTATATGATTCTATGATTTTTTGATTACCAAAAAACATAATTTTGACTCGCCCCTTGTTTATTAAAAAAGGTGGTTACAGTGAGGCACTTAAAATGGAAGTGAATGGAGCCAATAAATGTTACAATACACAAAAGTATTTAAAAGTATAGCTGTAGGATGTAAGCATTATATATGTTAAGATTATTTCAGTGAGATAAAATCATTTACTAACCTTTCCCGTGTAAAGTTATATTTAATACTGGGATTACATGGTTGTATATTGGATATAACTTTACACAGAAGAAGTTGGTAAGCGATTTTATCTCACTAAACTCATGTCAGCATGTATATTGTTTACATCTTGTGGCTATACTTTTAAAACGGTGTGTATTTTAATGTCTATTTACCGGCCCCATTCACTTCCATTAAAGTGTCCCACAATGTTTGCTTGTTTTTAAATAAAGGGAGTGACGAGTCAAAATGATTACTATGCCACAAATGCTGTCAAATGACCTTAACTTGTATGGAACCCAGAACATTCCTTTAATCCACGATGGAGTAACTGTAGTGAAAAAATTCCAGTTGGTTGTGAACATGCAGTGAATTAGAGAAGAGAGTTAATGTGTTGTATACACTGTTGAGAGGCACTGTTGTTTGCAGTACAATGACACTCTATCTCTATCCCTATTTTGGCCAGCCTAAATGAGAATCAGGTTTCCACCCTGTAGAAGATCCAGTTTTGTGCATTAGCTCTTGGGCTTTTACCCTGAAAAAATGTTACCTTATTGACCAGGGGTGGAGAGAGTACTGAAATACATGGAATCCAAAAGTCTAAAACTACGTTGAAAATCTGGATTTCTTTTTTCCTTTTTAACCTGGAAATAAACAGAAAGCAAATTAAGTTCAATGAAGACGAAGTATTTAAGATACTCTTTTGTACAGACGTTTTCAGTCAAAATGCTGAAAATATTATTTGTTTGGAAACATTTTGTATTACATTATAAAAAGAAAGATGCAAAGTGGTCTCAGACTCAGGATGCCTTTAACAAAGCGATGTATTTTGAGCACAAACTGTTCATCTTTAGCCCACTAAGACATGCATAACCAAACAAGGGTTATTCAGGGAGACAAATGTAGCTGTTTAGTTTGTTTATGTTGCACATATTTGTATGTGCCTTAATGTCCCAACCTGCTCTCTGTTCATTAGAAAATATCAGAAAAAGAGGAATTAGGGTGTGTGTGGCTATATTATGTTCTTTTGGCAAGAGAAGCTGATGTTTTATTAAAGTACCTGGAAAAGGGTGTGTTTATGTATTGCTGGATTAGTAGAAAGGTGAAGTATCAGGACCAGCAGTTTTCCAAAACGACATTATGTAATGCAACTTCATCCACAAGTGTAATCATCGATTGTGCCAATGTGAACTGGGCATGATTTCTTTACGCTGCCATGCAAGTGGTCATATACAGTTGGCCGAAAAAGTATCTGGACACTTAAGCCAAACTAATAAATGTATAAAAGTCATTGCATTAAATTACAGAATCTTAAACCAAGTGGTGTTTTTTGGAAAGACAGATAGCACAAGCACACATTGTACACAAAAAAGCTGGTTTGGTTTTTAAATGTTAATGGGCTTTGTGGTGGAAGTGTGTGTGCATTTAAGATGCATACATTGCTTAGTTGCGGGCCACATGCATGATTATTTTCTCACCGTGCTTTCTGCATCTGCTTTGCCCAGAGGAAGTTTTAGAGGAGGAGGATGAAGGTAGTCCTGCTTTTGCTAATGCTATATTGCTAATGCCACACCTAATGAAACATTAGATTTCCCTGTACTGGACCAAACTTTGGGTCAATCTCACGAAACCTGTCAAGGTCATATTTCACCCTAAAATCATAAGGAAAATCAAATTAGAAATAATATTTGCATAAAGAAAATGAAGCCTATTTTTAGGACCACTGTGGCATAAGCACATTTCCCCCCTAATTCTCATTACTGAATTGGAAATATATCTAATTCTCATTATTGTAACGTGAAAAAATAGGCTAATGATATAATATTGATATTGAAAGAATTTTTTTAGGGCTGCAAATCAATTAAAAATGTTAATTGAATTAATTACATGGTGTGCCGATTAATTAATCGAATTAATTGCTATTAATCACATATATAAATATTTGCTGATTGGATTTGCGCCCCTTCAAGCTGTGTTTTGAATGCAAGAACGCATTCTCGTGTTGTGTTGTCTGCTGAAGTCAGTTTGGTTTGTTTTCTGTATAAGCTGCGCATTGCCTATACAGCTGAAGTTTCTCTTACTGCCCCCTGAAGAAAATAGGTGGTATTTTAAGCTTAAATTGCTCAGGAATATTCCTTATTATGGTTTGGGGACATGATTAATTGAGTAGCTTTTTTTAACGCATTCTTTTTTATATGATTAATTGCACTGAATTAACACGATAAATAGACAGCCCTAGTATTTACTGTATATATCATGATAGTACTTGTTATACTGCCTTTAATTTATACAGATTTTAATGAAAAACAAACAAATAAGAAAACGATTTTGTACAGACAGGATGATTTTAATTATTGTATTACAGCTTTTGAGATGAGAATGTAATTAAATCGTTAGAGACAATAATGAGAATTACAAAGAAACTTTAAAGTAAAACTTAAGAATTAAGGTGGAAAATTGGCTTAATTTTCATGAAAATAATGTCATCATGCAAAAAATCTGGTCCAAAAAATAGGCTTCATTTTCTTCATGGAAAATACAATTTCTTATGTTTGTTTTTTCGTTCTTTTTTATTTTGGGGTGAAATACCTGACTTATTTTTGCGATATTCGCCATGCTTCCAAAACCTTGTACATGCTTTTACAAAATGCATAATGCATGTTAATATAAATAAAAGTGAAATATATGCAATTATTATTATAATTATTCATAACTACCTAAGAACTTAATGACAATAATAATTACGTATAACTGAGAAATGAAAGTAACACAGATAATGTGTAATGATGCAAAAGAAACTAATTTGAATCCCATATGAGATCTACAAATGTATCCTTTACAATAAACAACACACAGTAATTACACTTAATCATTTGTACACAGAACATTTTTAACTGAGAAAAATATCAACAATCCATCATCTTTAAGTAGTTTTGATATTTAAGCACTTTAGTAAAATACTTTTTTAACTTGGAATACTTTAAATACAAAGATGACTGACCGGATTTACTAGAAAAAGATACAGTCATTTGCACAAAACTGCTTTTTGCTAAGATTCTTGGTTCTGATTAGAGATGTTCCTTTAGGGGTCTTGTTGTAACACTTTGGGCTTTTGGACAAGTGCTGTGTATTTCCATGTGTCAGCACTGCTGTCACAGTTGACATGGCTGCTTTCTTATTTAGATGCTGTCGAGGAGCCCGGGGAGGAAGGTAAACCTGTAATTTATTAGACTCTATAAAAACAGGTTTTATCTTAGAAACTGTCCTCTGATGACCTATTTGACTGACTTCATCAGCATTACTTATTTGGTAGTATGTAATTTTAAATATTGTGCTTTTTTAATTTGGGTTGTTTTTTTGTTTTTTTGTCCAAACCCTTTTCCTTCTCAATGCCTGAATGGTGCAGAAGAAGCAAAACCAAAGCCAAAGTGAGTGCAATTTTGACCATTAAAAAGCCATATGTACCCAAATATAAAAACATTTGCATGACAAAAAATGTTTTTTGTTTTTTGTTGTTGTTGTTGTTGTTGTTGATGATGATGATGATTATAAGACCTTTCGTGCAAGCTTTGGTGCCTCCCAAAATTCCTGATGGAGAGAAAGTTGATTTTGATGTGAGTACACATCTATTTTATTTTAAATATTTTATTTAATGTTATTTCATATTTCACTTTATTTTATTTTTTATTTTAAATGTATTATTTTATGTTGGGTTTATTATTTTATTTCAGATTTTCTATTTTAATTTAATTAAATTGTATAATTTTTTATTTTATTTACTGTTTTATTTTATTTCAAATTTTACCTTACTTTCTATTTTATTTTACTATTTTATGTAAGATTTCTTTTATTTCGGATTTTCTATTTTAAAAATAAATGTTATTTTATTTTATTTTATTTTAATGTATTTTTTTTTTTTTTAGTTGTATGTACTTCCTAAATTATTTACATGGTATTGTTATTGTATTTGCACTACTGCTATTTTACTTCGCACTATTTACCTTGTCTGTAACTAGACTGCAAAAGCTTTCGCAATACAAACACTGTATATGTTACCTGTCATGGCTGTAAATCACACTGAACTGAAAACTAAACAATGTTATATGACCTCAACTTAGAGGCTCTTGTAGCACTACAGTGCCATAAAACATGTGCTGTGAATAGGTTTTACTATACATTACTACTTTTACATAATGACTTTTACATTAAAACTGTATCCTCAGGATATTCATCGCAAACGTATGGAAAAGGACCTGACGGAGCTGCAGACGCTCATTGAAGCACACTTCGAGAACAGAAAGAAAGAAGAAGAAGAACTAATCAGCCTCACCCAACGAATTGTAAGACTTTTTTTTTTATCTCGTAAAACATTACTACATAATTGCATCAAATGATTTTCATATATATATATATATATATATTACAGAAAAATGTGTTTCATTCTCTACCATTGTACCTGGTTTATGGGTTAAGATAAGTCCAGTCAACATATTTTCGAAATGTAAATGTTGTATTTTGGATGATGGTGTGTTGGCATCCCCAACAGAATTCTTAACAAGCTCTACAAGCAAGACATAACTGGTCATCAGCTTCATCAGAATTAATCAACATAAACCAGCGTGGAACTTTTTGCGAGCCAATGCTGATCTTTCCAAAACATTGTGGCTAGTTTATGGGTTAAGATAAGACTAGCGAACATTTCTGTCGAAATAAACCATTTCATCAGTGTTCAATATTGTCAACTGGAATGAGTTTACTTGTCTTGGGGTTCTTTTTTCATATCAGGAGAACCGCAGGGCAGAACGAGCCGAGCAGCAGAGGATTCGCACTGAGCGAGACAAAGAACGTCAAAACAAACTAGCAGTAAGTTCCTTCAAGAACATTGAGCAGTAGCTCTAGAAAGTAGTGGAATGCTTCCTATTTTCTCATAATATATTTGTTTCTTTCCAGGAAGAAAAGGCACGAAAAGAGGAAGAGGAGGCAAAGAGGAAGGCTGATGATGATGCGAAGAAGAAAAAAGTTCTTGCTAGCTTTCAGTATATGGGATATATGCAGAGGGTAATGACCAGGAGCTGCTCAAAGGTCAAAAGTCATGCTGCATAGCTGCCACGAATGCTTACTCTCTGTTTTGTGATTGACAGACAGACAAAAGGGGTGGGCCAAAGAAGCAAACAGAGAGAGAGAAGAAAAGAGCGATTCTTAGCGAACGCCGTAAGGAGCTAAACATTGTAAACCTCAGTGAGGACAAGCTCAGGTAACAAAGATATCAAAACACAACTTCACTGCAATGTGACATACCTCTGCCAAAGTGATATTTACGGCTTTAAAGTAGCTTTAACATGTACAGAAACATGAAGCTATAGGCTGTTGGCACACATTCATGGACTGGTTAATCATGTTTCACATACGTGGTTTCATGCAGAGAGGCCGCAAACGAACTCTGGAAGTGGATCCGGCAACTAGAAGCAGAGAAATTCGAACTGCAATACAAATATGCATGCCAGAAATATGAGGTAAGGTTTCGTTCACACATTGTACTGGCCTAAATTGAAAAAATAAATAAATAGTATCATCAGTACAGGATGTGACAGCAGAAAGTCGTAATGTTAAAAGAGGTCTTTAAATGCAGTCATGTTTATTGACATGTCATACAATTATCAGTTATGGATACATGCAGTCACACCCATGCTAGATCTCAACTTGTGATCTCGTCATTGGGCCATTTCCCAGAAATGGAATTTGACTCACAACAGAAGGAAGAAAGGTGTTCGACAATGAATCATCAATGAATCATAATTGTGATTTTTCTCTCACACAGATTACTGTACTTAGAAATCGAGTCACTGATCACCAAAAGACGTGAGTAACTTGTGGTGCTGATCTATCAATCCAGATCTAAGGCTTGGTTAAATGCCATATTTCAATTTTCTGCTCTCGTTTTGTTTATTAAATGACCTATAAAAGGAATAGGTCACCCAAAAATTAAATTTTCATTATTTACTCACCCCCAAATCATTTCAAATCTGTATTCTATTATCTTCTCTGTGCAAAACAAAACAAGAAATCTTTGAAGAATCACAGCTCTTGCCACATCCACACTAATTCATTTTTTGGTTGAAAATGCATTGATTTTGTTTCGTTTACACCTCTCATCCACACTGAAACAGCGTTTTCCTCCCCCAAAAACAGAGACTTTCGAAAATACTCACTGGCGTTAGAAAAAAGATAAAGTAATATGGTTTAGTGTGGACATGGCTTTAAATTCGGTTACATTTTCAAATAAAGACTCTTCAGGAATTTTGGTCTGTTCCACCACAAAGCTTATGTATGGCTTGGCTTCAGAAGACATAAAAAGTCATATGGACTACTTTAACAGATTTAAATAGTGTAAATTCATAATTAGGTCAATAGAAGTCAATAATCAGTGATGCTTGCTTTATTATTATTGCGCTGACCTTCGTTTAGGGACTTTCCAAAATCCCTAAACCAATTCATCTTCTTCCATTAAAACTGTGGCACGTAGCTTGTGTCGCATTTGTCGCACATTCTAGATGAGGTGTGCTTTGAATTTTATAAGCTATTGAACGTACGATGTTCGCCCAGCGGGCGAAAATACAGGTGAAAAAAACCATTAGTTCCGGAACAGAAAATCATGGAGACATAGGGGTGGCCTCTTTTCACTTTGGGTGTTCCAAGGTTCTTGTTACTGTATCACTCACATTTGCTTCAGAAAATGATCCTATCTTGTTTATTTTATGATTCATGCTCGAGAGTAAATCAAGTGTGCAATTACGAAGAATGCGGAATTAGATTAACATAAAAAATAATTTTACATTTGGGCCACATTCACCGATAGTAGCCAAAGCTATGCAACCCCTACAGGTGTAAAATATCCAATTTCAAGCAACCCGTGAACATTTCACAATCTATCATGCTGCCTTCACCAGAGATACAAATAGTGATGAGCGGTAGCCCTAAAATAACATACTTGATCTCACTGGCTTCAAATAGAGACAGGTCAGATGTGTAATAAAGACCCAGCTAAGACGTGTAATGCTGCTAGGCTAATCTAGCACAGCATCATATTTCCAAAACTTTCTTTGTAGAGTAACAGTTGGTGCTTTGTTGTGGCAAGGCCTTTGACTGGGCCCCCTGGGATCGAGTACGTACGTACCTAAAGCTACATCTGAAGGAAATACACAACCACCAAGCTGCGTGTTGCCCCTGCTGAAAAAAAGCATAAACCTGTCTAAGGTTGTATGCTGGTCTCTCAGCCAGACCAAGCTGGTTAGACTGGTCTGTTTTGATGGCTTTAACAGGTTTTGGGAGATCAGCTAGACCAGCTGAACACCAATGTCCAAAAACATGGCATAAGCATGGATTTTCCATGAGATATTTTTATGGTACCATATACTTTTTTGTAATGGACAACAGCATGTGTGGACAGCTGCAAAACAGCCTTGTGTACTTTAATACACTACGCTCACTATAAATTAACAAACAACAAACGTGCTATTTCAAATAGTTCACGTCTAAATCAGCAGTCTATTCCATCGCTCAGTGGACTTCCACTAGTAAAATCCACTTGTAAAACCCCATGCACCTGTGTGCTGGATACAGTGTTAGGGAAACTAATTTAAAAGTGTTTGTTTGCTACTTTGAAACTACAAGCTATTTATCAGTTAGATATTTTAGTAGTTAGCTATTTCGAAAAGATAGAATGCTAGAAAGCTAGCTATTTATCAGGTAGATATTTTAATAAAATAGTTAACTAGAAAGTTATCTATTTATCACTTAGCTACTTTAGTAGTTAGCAAGTTATTAAGATAGAAACATAGAACGATAGCTATTTATCAGTTAGCTATTTTAATCAGCTAGAGATTTAGAAAGCTAGCTATTTATCAGTTAGCTATTTTGAAAAGATAGAAAGCTAGCTATTTATTAGGTAGCTATTTTAATAAAATAGTTAACTAGAAAGCTCTCTATTTAGCAGTTAGCTATTTTAGTAGTTAGCTATTTTAATGAGATAGAAACATAGAACAATAGCTATTTATCAGGTAGCTATTTTAGTAGTTAACTATTTTGATAAGTTAAACTAGAAAGCTGGCTATTTATCAGTTAGCTATTTTAATCTGCTAGAGATCTAGAAAGCTAGCTATTTAGCAGTTAGCTATTTTAATAAGATAGAAAGCTAGCTATTTAGCAGTTAGCTATTTTAGTAGTTTGCTATTTTGATAAGATAAACTAGACAGCTAGGTATATATCAGTTAGCTATTTTAATATTATAGAAAACTAGAAAGCTAGCTCTTTATCAGTTGCTATTTTAATATGACAGAAAACTAGAAAGCTAGCTATTTATCAATTAGCTATTTTGAAAAGCTAGAAAGCTAGAAAGCTAGCTATTTATCAGGTAGCTATTTTAATCTGCTAGAGATCTAGAAAGCTAGCTATTTAGCAGTTAGCTATTTTAATAAGATAGAAAGCTAGCTATTTAGCAGTTAGCTATTTTAGTAGTTAGCTATTTTGATAAGATAAACTAGAAAGCTAGGTATCAGTTTGCTATTTTAATATGATAGAAAACTAGAAAGCTAGCCATTCATCAGTTAGCTATTTTAGTAGATATTTTAATAAGATACAAAACTAGAAAGCTAGCTATTTTATCAGTTTTCTATTTTAATAATATAGGAAACTAGAAAGCTAGCTATTTTAGTAGTTAGCTATTTTAGTATATATTTTAATAAGATAGAAAACTAGAACGCTGGCTTTATCAGTTAGCTATTTCAGTAGTTAGCTATTTTGATAAGATAATCTATAAAGCTAGCTATTTACCAGTTAGCTATTTTAACCAGCTAGAGAACTAGAAAGCTAGCTATTTCAGTAGTTAGCTATTTTGATAAGATAATCTATAAAGCTAGCTATTTACCAGTTAGCTATTTTAACCAGCTAGAGAACTAGAAAGCTAGCTATTTATCAGTTAGCTATTTTGATAGGATAATCTAGAAAGCTAGCTATTTATCAGTTAGCTATTTTAATCAGTTAAAGAACTAGAAAGCTAGCTATTTACCAGTTAGCTATTTTAATCAGCTAGAGAACTAGAAAGCTAGCTATTTATCAGTTAGCTATTTTAGTAGCTATTTTAATAAGATAGAAAACTATAAAGCTAGCTGTTTAGAAGTTATCCATTGTATTAATTAGCTATTTTAATAAGCTAGAAAACACCATATAACTTAAACCATTTGCTGGAAAAAGTAGCCCGTTAAATGCCACTATTTTGAAAACAGCTGAGCTACTGTTAAAGTACTTATACATAGAGTTAAGTTAGTAGCTATAGTAACTAGTTACTCCAACACAATTATGACACAATTAGGATTATGACATGTTTCAAGCTGAAAACTTGACTCCTCCCTGACTCATGCCAAATCTGTCTTGAATTGCACAGTTGTTTTGAGTAATCTGACTAGTGCTTAATAACATTAGCTAAGCTATAATGCCATTGTGATGTTTAATCAGGTTTGGCACAAGAGTGGGCACAAATACAAAGTGTATGACAAAGAACCTTTGTTTATCTTGTTCTAGCTATGCTTGCCTTTTCAGGAGCACACATTATGAGACAAGAGATTTCTTGCAGTTTATCTAAGCCTTTCGTTCAAGGAAACACACTGAAAAGTTCTCTAAAGAGCAATCAAAGGTTTAAGTGTCTAAAATGTCAGAGGACTTAATGGCTCAGTTACTGTCTGACTGGCACAAAGAAGGGCATTCTGGGAGTGGCATGAGAATGGAGACAGACAGCTGTTAAAGGGTTCGAGAGGAAGGTCATTTCACAGTGGTGTTTAGTGGGTCAGACTGACCAGGGGCTTCTGGGAGATCACGCTGAAAGCACCCAAAGAATGTAGAGGGGTTTTGGAGGGCAGAGGGTGGAATGATGACAGATTTTTCTAGTATGACCCAGCTACTGCCTAAAGATACAGATGACAGATGTGGACAAATCCACCTGTTACAAAGCAGGGTTAATCTGTTGCGGATAAAATAAGAAACAAGGATTTTGTTAGCACCTAGTGTATTGGTTATATCATCCTACTCTCTTAAAAATAAGGATGCAGTGAGAAACTAAAGGTTGAGTTTTGTGAACATAGTCTCGTGAAATCTTAAGATGTTGTACGATTTGGCTCTTACGATAAGATACGACTCAAAATCAATCCAATACAGGCATCAAATTTTAGCTTGCCTGCTATCCAACACTTTATTTTAAGAAAGGAAAAATGTGAACAAATTTGGTTACTCATTCCATATTTACTTATGCAATACACATGAATGATGTACATGTCAGTAACCTGTCACTTGCTTCTGTGGTCTCATTCCAAATCCTGATGTTTTCTTTTTTCCGTGGTACACAAAAGTTATTTTCTAATTAAATCATTGTAAGGTTTATGGTTTGAATACGGGGTTACACTTTATGGTTAGGTTTAGGGTTAAAACTTCATAATTGTTTATTTTTGTCAGGTTAGGCTTAGGTTAAAAAGTCAGGTTAGCGTTAGGCCAGCTAGTTCATTTTTGATTGCTTGGTGCCATCGGAGAACCTCTTTAAGTTCCACAAATAACTTTTTATTCTTTAGTTCTTTAGAACAGTGGTCCTTAACCACCAAAAATGGGCTTCAGGTCTGTTCTGACTGGTTTGAGGATAGTAGGGAAAAAACTATGCTAGATGCAAATACCAAATCCAAATAAACATAACTGTGCACGTAGAATAACATAATAAATAGGATTGTCAACATTTAAATGGGAGGAGAAAACACTTTCCATTTGTTATTGACGTCAAAGGCTGTGCATCCAATCACACTCTACAGTACTTTGGCACAAATACATCAGTCAGTTGGTAGAAGCTAGCAAAATTAGATAGATGCCAACACTGACAGATTGCATGACATACACTTATCCTCAAAAACCTAAACAAAAAAATGCATGGTAAAAGAAAGTACACCCAGAATGTGCTTTAAAGAAGAAACCAATTAGCTGTATTGAAGCACCTGAAATGGAACATCAAAAAACATATTTCTCAAAACTCCTATATAGCCAAAAAGGTGCTTGGTAAGAAGAGGTTTTCTTGGCTAAAGTAATGCAAAAAAATAAATAATACATAGAAGAACCTTTATTTTTTAAGAGTATATCACCAAAATATTGGCATATGACCAAGAACATTATGTTCTGATACTTAAGGTCTAATTTTGAGTATTCACATTTTATACTGCACGGTTCATACTCATTATATTTACTGATGTAAATATATTTATAAATAAAACATTTGTAATAAATGGTTTTTATTTTAGTACCAAAGGCTCTAGGACTAAGAGGGGCCTGAGAAAATAGAGCATCTCCAGGAAGATGATGACAACAAGAACAACAACCTCCACCCTTATTAAGAACAAATGAAAATGTAGATGCATGTATTTTTTTAATATTTGCAATAAAAATGAATGAATTAGAAACAGAATTTCTGTTTTAAAAAGCCGTGAAGTTGAGCTTAAGTAAATACAGTGCTGGTAAATGACAGCAGATTGGTAACAACTCCTTATCTACAGCATGGTATTTGTCTAGTTAATATGTATAAATATAGTTATATTACATTTTTTTTTTTTTTTTTATCTTAAGTGCTACAAAGAATTAAAACAAAATCCAGAATCATAGAATTTGTCCATTTAATTCATAATTTGAAGACATTTTGCTAATGCTACTGAAGATTAATGACGATTTTTTAATGTAATTTCTATGCATGCTGTTAAATGCAAAGTACCATAATGTGTACACATATCATATATTTAATAGCCTATATTGTTTGTTTTCAACATTGAATTACTTACACATAATGACAATTAATCATAATACATAATGTGAAATCAAAGAAATTACACTGAATTTAAAATGAAGCTAAAGACTACTGACTTCTGCTGTTAAAACTTTATTGAAACTTTATTATGAGCTAAAACATGACAAACTGATCCACACCCTTATATTGTTTTAAGCACATGAGTAAAAATGAGTCAGCAAACTTTTTAATCACTCCTTAGTGATATATATACTGTATACCCTTGAACTTAAAATATCTTTTCAAAATCATCTGCAGTTTAGAACAGTTTGTTAAGAGTTACAAAGAGTGGGGTATAAAAAATTGCTTTACTGAATGAAAATACTATGGTCTTGAGAAATAGAAATAAAGATATTTTTAAATGCATTTTATTGTGTATTGTTTCTTAAAAAAAGTGCCCACTGCCCCAAAAGAAATAAACATTTGTAAGTCTTACCATTATTCTGAAATACTTCACTGCAATTAAAATGTAATAGATTTAGAATGCAATATGTTTGAGTAGTTTTTTCCCCCTCTGGTATTAGCAACTTTCACTCAACAACCTGAAGTGATTTGAAAGCTGCCGACGTTATGTCATTCACAAAAGACTTCTTATTCAGCCCTTTCTGTAAGATAAACACACAAACCATATTATTATAATTAGTACATTTTAAGGTCTCAGTTACACCTGACTGTTTAAGCTTATACTGTCATCACTTACAAAAAAAGTACCATAGTATCAATATTCTGTTGTTTATTTATTGCTAGAAAATACAAATCCAGACAAATCAGCCTTTTAGACTGTATTTAGAAAAACTTCATATAAACTTCATATAAAATAACTGTGAAATAAAACACCTCCTGAAGTTGACTATCAACATTTTGTTACATTGAAAAATTATTTCATTTTTTAAATAGCTTCAGGCCCTATTTTGTACCTTATATCCACTGAAAGTGCCAAGTAGCGTTAAATATAATTAACACTAATGTTTACCTATATATGTTTAAATGCATATACTAGCTTAACAGCTTGCAATGCATTATCTCATTATGCCTCATTATGTTTCATTTTACTGAAACCGGTAAGGTTTGATACTTATACTGTTCACACGGGTCATCTGGACACACACACACACACACACACACACACACACACACAGACAGATTCACACACATTCCATACACAAAGACAACACCCTTATCTCCCTGCCTTTCTCCGCTGCGACTGCAGAAATGGCGCGGTGAGGTGTGGTTGGTTTTCAACTGTAAGCATTCTCACCACACCCAACCTCTAACACACACACACACACACACACACACACACACACACACACACACACACACAGACAAAACTCCATCACAACCAGCCACCGGTATGTGTTAAGACGACCTATGTTTACATGACTTCACAGACATACATAGCCTGTATAGAATGTAACAGCTGTTTTGGAAGGAAAACTCTATTTCTTATTGAACAGCTCCCAAATTAAAGGTTCAAATAAAGGCTTTTACAGCCTAAAGCCATTGGAAAAGCTTTTACAGAAACCAATATGCTAATCAATAAGCCAAAAATTGTTCTTTATAAAAAGATCTTTGAAGTGCTTCAAAGAACTATTGAAAAAAATTATTTATTTATTAACTTTTTTCAGCAAAACTTTACAATAAGGTTGTATTAGTTAACTACATCAATTAACGTAAACTAACAATGAATAATACTTTAACTGGACTTATTAATCTTGGACAATGGTATAAAAATTACTAAAATTACTTAACACTTATTAATCTTGATTAAAGTTAATTTCTATATACTAATACATTTTTTACATTAAAAGTTGTATATATTACATTAGTTACTGCATAATTAACTAAAATATTTACAAATGACTACTTTTAAAAAATGACTAAACTTAAGACTTTCACAGCAGTTATTTATCTTAGTTCATGTTAATTTGTACTTATACTAATACATTTTTACATTAAAAGGTAACACTTTACAATACCATTCGTTAACATTAGTTAATGAACTAAGTATAATAAACTAACAATGAACAATCTAACAGTCTTATTAATCTAAGTTACTGTTCGTTTCTACATATACTAATACGTTTTTAACATTCAAAATTGTATACATTAAAATAAGATCATGCATAATGAACTAACAATGAACAACAGTACATTTAGAATTATACCACAGGTTTGTTGAATGCTTGATTCTGATTGGTTGACAGATTCTAAGTTGTGCAATTATTTTTCAGTAAACGCACAGCTATGAAGTAGTTCCAGGTTTTGACCGCACAACAGTTCCATATCACTTTGGTAAATTTTTTCAGTCATTTCATAGAGCCGTACAGACAACCACAGCAAAATAATCATACAAAACAAAGACAGTGGCCACTCCATTCTGCGTCATGGCTGCACTACCACTTCGGGGTGTGCATTATTTTTCAATAATTCAACGGTCCGTCGTCAATTATTACATCAATTATTACATTTTTCTCCCCTTTTCTCCCCAATTTGGAATGCCCAGTGCGCTCTAAGTCCTCATGGTGGTGTAGTGACTCACCTCAGTCCGGGTGGCGGAGGACAAATCTCAGTTGCCTCCGCGTCTGAGACCGTCAATCCAAACATCTTATCACGTGGCTTGTTGAGCGTGTTACCACAGAGACGTCATGCGTGTGGAGGCCCACGCTATTCTCCGCGGCATCCACGCACAACTCACCACGCACCCCACCGAGAGCGAGAACCACATTATAGCGACCACGAGGAGGTTACCCCGTGTGACTCTACCCTCCCTAGCAACCGGGCCAATTTGGTTTCTTAAGAGACCTGGCTGGAGTCACACAGCACGCCCTGGATTCAAACTAGCGACTCCAGGGGTGGTAGTCAGCGTCAATACTCGCTGAGATACCCAGGCCCCCACACGTATTAATCTTGATTAAAGTTAATTTCTATATATTCAAAAAATTACATTAAAGGTAATATATTACATTAGTTAATGCATAAAGAACTCAAATTAACGATGAACAATTGAATATTTAGAAATGGCTACTTTTAAAGAATTTATAACCATAGTTAATGTTAATTTCTACATATACTAATACATTTTTAACATTACAACTTGTGCACATTGACAATAGTTAATGTACAATGAACTAAAATGAACTAAATGAACAATAGCATATTTAGAAATGACTACTTTTAGAAATAGTAAAAAGAAATAATACATTTTCAGCAATTACTAATCTTGGTCAATGTTAATTTCTTCATATACAAATACATTTTTAACATTTTAAGTAGTACACATTAACATTTGTTCATGCATAATGAACTAACATGAGCTAACAATGAATAATAGCATATTTAGAAAATAACAAGATGAATCAATACTGCAAACAATATTGTACATTGTTAGTTCATGATTCCTAATGCATTAACTAATGTCAACGAATAGAACCTTGTTGTAAAGTGTTACAGAGTTTTCTTTATTTACATTAAAATTTTGTATTAATTAAATTAAGTATTGTGTAATATATACACATATATTTATGATCGTAATATTACCTTTTTAAGATAACTCTGAATGTTCTTTTCCGACCACAGATTGTGAAGGAGAACTCCGGCGGCAGTGCTGGCCTTTGGCAGGCTCCTAATGCATTACAATAAATAACAAACATTTGTTACTGAAAAAAAAATATTTTACATAGTATAATATTATCCATTATTTATGTACATAATATTTCCTACTGTATATGTAATGTTTTATATTTAAAGTAGCTCATATGACACTTATCTTTTATTAAACTTTTGCTTATTAACAGAAATAAACACAAATTGTCATTAAGACTCACTGATTGAGACTCATGTCGTTGAGTGAGTTGATCAAGCTGTTGTTTAGAAAAGTCTTGCCCATCTCAGGATCGCTCTTCAGCAGGGCATGTGTGCTGTGAATTGCGGTTGCGATGGTGCCATCGTATTCGGGCGAGGAATCGCCCTTTGTGAGCCCTGAGTTCAGGAAGCCGACCAGCTGCGGTAAAGTCTGACGGGCTTTATGACAAAACAAAAAAGTTCATCAGAACAATCCCAGGACTAGACACTTCACAAAACATCTAGTTTGATTATTAACAAATACACAAACATCATTAATATATGTATATATACTGTCAAAATGTGAGAAGGTCATATTCTTGTCAAAACACAATCCAAACACAACTACATAACTTTATTAAAAAAATATTATGCCAAATATATTAACCACAATGATCAAAAGAATCTAGAGCAATATCACTAGATTACACAATACGTAATTTAATTGAGCAAATCTCAACACATCAATCACACTTAGAGACAAAAACAAATGCCGTATTACAAGTTCAAATGTACAAACAATGAAAATTCAGTCATCATTTTCCGTAAATGCATTTTCGGGTGAACTATTCCTGTGTCCAAATACTGTACATGCTGTACTGTACAAATAACTAACAAAACATACAGTACCACCTCACAGACCTACAACCATGAAGTAACATCTTAAGCAACAATAGCACAATTTATTGGAATGATGATGGATGAAATCATACCCATGTTTTTATTTGTACGTGCAGATCTGGACAGGTTCCCGAGCAGAGCGATTGCGCTTTTCTGTAGAGTGGGATTGGATGACTGCAGCAATGGACTGATGTACTTCAGACCGTTCAGCTTCTGTACAATTGTATGACTCAGAACATTTGATACCTAAAAAAGGATACAAAACACAACCATTTTTTCATGACAAACGTGATTTTATAATGCTTTAAAATATCGAAATAAAAATATACCATATAGATGTACTATTTATATATATATATATATATATATACACACACACACAAAGGTATATACACACAGTATATATATATAATATATTAAATATTAAATATAAACATGTAATATTATTTAATATAATATTCAATATTTAAAAAGGTACTGTATATTTTTTCACATAAGGGCTAAATCTATTTTAAGCATAATTATCTAATTCTTGTATAATTATTATGCATTACATTTTTATGACTTCATATTCATTGAGGTGATTAAAAATATACACTTTCCCTTTTACACACACACACTACCGGTCAAACGTTTTGAAACACTTGACTGAAATGTTTCTCATGATCGTAAAAATCTTTTGATCTGAAGGCGTATGCTTAAATGTTTGAAATTAGTTTTGTAGACAAAAATATAATTGTGCCACCATATTAATTTATTTCATTATAAAACTCAACATGTTATAAAAAAAAAAAAAAACGTTTTTGAAATTGATGACTTGGACCAAATAATAAAGAAAAGCAGCCAATAAGTGCCCAACATAGATGGGAACTCCTTCAATACTGTTTAAAAATCATCCCAGGGTGATACCTCAAGAAGTTGGTTGAGAAAATGTCAAGAGTACATGTCTGCACATTCTAGGCAAAGTGTGACCACTTTGAAGATGCTCAAATATAACACAGTTCTGATTTATTTTGGAATTTTAGTCGCAACTTAATTCCATTTAATTCCATTCAAAACATAGTTCCATTTATGATATTCCATAGTTTTGATGACTTTATTATTATTCTAAAATGTGAAAAAAAAAAAAAAAAAAAATTATAATAAAGAATGAGTAAGTGTTTCAAAACTTTTGACCAATAGTGTACGTATATAAATTTGAACTTAAAATCTTGATGTTGAAGAACAGTTAATGGTCACGTTATTGCATACTACCTACAAGTATTAAACATAGTATTCAGCCACCACACTAAATCCAGCCCATTAACTAGTGCATGCTAAAAACCAGTGGAGGTTTTGTTGTCTTACTATGCCATCACTGGCTGTGAGGTTCTGCAGCGCTCCACAGCTGGCCTCAAGCGTGGCGTCTCTCTCACCAGAGCTCAACAGATTCAGGTACATCTGCAGAGCTTTAGAATGGAAGAGCCAGCCAGCACCTTTAGGGTTATTCTCCTCTATCACGGGATAATCAAAACCACTCTGTAAAACATACACAAACATAACACACCCATGAATGACAACACTTACTAAAACATACAAAAAATTTGCATGAATTTGGTACTGAAGTAATACCATGTTATTGGACATGTACGATGGTAATACCATGTTTTTTGGACATGCATGACAATAATACTGTCTTTTGGACATGTACGATGATAATGGCATGTTTTTAGGACATACATACATGACAATAATAAAGTTTTTTTTTAAATGTGCGATGATAATACCACATTTTTTGGACATGCATGACAATAATACCATGTTTTTTTGGACATGCATGACAATAATACCACGTTTTTTTGGACATGCATGACAATAATACCACGTTTTTTTGGACATGCATGACAATAATACCACGTTTTTTTGGACATGCATGACACTAATACCATGTTTTTTTGGACATGCATGACAATAATACCATGTTTTTTTGGACATGCATGACACTAATACCATGTTTTTTGGACATGCATGACAATAATACCATGTTTTTTTGGACATGCATGACAATAATACCATGTTTTTTTGGACATGCATGATAATAATACCATGTTTTTTTGGACATGCATGATAATAATACCATGTTTTTTTACATGTATAATTGAAATGGCATGTTTTTTGTACATGTATGATGGAAATGCCATGTTTTTTAGACATGCATGACAATAATACCATGTTTTTTTACATGTGTGATAGAAACACCGTGTTTTTTGGACATGCATGATGATAATACCATGTTTTTGTTTTTTTTTTACATGTTTCTATGGTAATATCATGTTTGTTTAACATTTACAATTATAATATCGTGTTTTTTTTTTACATGTATGGCAATAATTCCATGGTTTTGGACATGTACGACGGTAATACCATTTTTTTTCTGCCATATATGATGATAATATGTTTTTTTGGACATGTACGACAGTAATGTCATGATTCTGGACATGCATGACAATAATATTATGCTTTTTGGACATGTACCATGGTAATACCGTGTTTTGTGGACATGATGTGGTTTTTTTTCACGTTTCTATGGTAATATTATGTTTTTGGACATTTACAATGAAAATACCATATTTTGTAGACATATATGACAATAATATCATGCTTTTTGGACATGCATGATGGAAATACCGTTCTTTTTGGACATGTACGATGGAAATACCATGCTTTTCGGAAATGTACGATGGAAATACCGTTCTTTTTGGAAATGTACGATGGAAATACCATGCTTTTTGGACATGTACGATGGAAATACCATGCTTTTTGGAAATGTACGATGGAAATACCATGCTTTTTGGACATGTACGATGGAAATATTGTTCTTTTTGGACATGCACGATGGAAATACCATTCTTTTTGGACATGTACGTGGAAATATCATTCTTTTTGGACATGTACGATGGAAATACCGTTCTTTTTGGACATGTACGATGGAAATACCATGCTTTTTGGACAAGTACGATGGAAATATCGTTCTTTTTGGACATGCACGATGGAAATACCGTTCTTTTTGGACATGTACGATGGAAATACCATGCTTTTTGGACAAGTACGATGGAAATATCGTTCTTTTTGGACATGCACGATGGAAATACTATGCTTTTTGGACATGCACGATGGAAATACCATGCTTTTTGGACATGTACGATGGAAATACCGTTCTTTTTGGACATGTACGATGGAAATACCGTTCTTTTTGGACATGTACGATGGAAATACCATGCTTTTTGGACATGTACGATGGAAATATCGTTCTTTTTGGACAAGTACGATGGAAATACCGTTCTTTTTGGACAAGTACGATGGAAATACCGTTCTTTTTGGACATGTACAATGGAAATACCGTTCTTTTTGGACATGTACAATGGAAATACCATGCTTTTTGGACAAGTACGATGGAAATATCGTTCTTTTTGGACATGCACGATGGAAATACCGTTCTTTTTGGACATGTACGATGGAAATACCATGCTTTTTGAACATGCACGATGGAAATACCGTTCTTTTTGGACATGTACGATGGAAATACCGTGCTTTTTGGACATGTACGATGGAAATATTGTTCTTTTTGGACAAGTACGATGGAAATACCGTTCTTTTTGGACAAGTACGATGGAAATACCGTTCTTTTTGGACATGTACGATGGAAATACCGTGCTTTTTGGACATGTACGATGGAAATACTGTTCTTTTTGGACATGTACGATGGAAATACCGTGCTTTTTGGACATGTACGATGTTAATGTCAATTATGCTTTTTGGTGTTCTCACTCAAAAAAAATTTTTAAAAACCTTTTAGCTTATTTTTATATACGATTTTCACATTTCAATTTCAGGACAAATTTCCATAAAATTGAATTAGGTAATCTTTATCAAATTTAAATTAATAAAACGTGAATAAATGTAAGTTACATTTAATACATTTAAGTGTTCAAATAAAGTCCAAGACAAGTATCAGCCAGTGAACCTTTAACAACAAATTACTGAGTACACCTTTAAGAATTCAACCTGCATCAGTTACAACAGACAGTAACATGATTCCAGCACACGTCACAGTCAGTGTGTGTGTGTGTTTGTTGCCATCACACTAGCTTGAAAATCTAAAAGTTCCCCATGGTCTCACTGTTCAAAAAAAACAGGGAGTGTTCGCCTGGAGTCTCATTTCAACTGTTCTTCTCTCAGCTCATCTTCATGTTCTTTCTTCCTCCAGAGAAAACTAATGGCTACAGTCATTATCAGTGGGGTTTTCCTAAGTCTAGCATGACTATTACTATTACTTGTAGTTATGGTAAGTGGTTTGAACCCTTAAACCGAGTATTAAAGGTTCAGTGTGCAAGTCGTCCTGCACCGTTTGTGCTACAGACATGACTGATACCTTAAATCATGTGGCTTGTTGAGGAGAGGTGTGCTGTTTTTAACCAATCAGACGGTTTTTTTTCCAGACGATAAAATGGGTGGAAAAACACCCACAGACTTACCAGAAACCAGAATATCAGTGACTTGAGGACACTTTACCATGGTATTCTTCAAAGTACCTGGTACATGTAAATCATACAGTACAATAATAATAATATATATATATATATATATATATATATATATATATATATATATATATATAGTGGCTTAGTGGCATAAGCTTAATGATAGTAAAATAGTTTGAGAATAGTAAAAGTAAGCATTATAATGCAGGTGCAGTGCAGCTGTTGGCAAACCTCCTGTTGAATCTTTTGGCTCTGAGAGCTGAAGCAGCCGATCGGTCCAGCGTCTGACGGAGTGGAACGTTTGCGGGCGTAACTGCTGAGGGCATTGATTTTAGTGAAGAGAGTGGGCATCTCTGACTCCAGCTGGTAGGTGAGGTTGTGAAGAATGCACACACAGTTCTCCAAAGACTGAGAACCAAAAAAGCAGAATAATTTAGAAATGTAATCATTAAAAACAGATTCATGTTTTGTTGACATGAGTCTGCAGTATCACAAGTTTTACGGCATCTAGAACTACTTTAAACAACATTTTTCTAATTACTGTTTAATTATTAGGCACAATGTTTTTATAACCTCATCATAATTAAAAGACAAAATGGAATAATTAAGCAAACTATTGTTCAATACAAGTTAAGCTCAATCCACAGCATTTGTAACATAATGTTGATTACCATAAAAATTCATTCCGATTTTCTTTAAAAAAAAGCAAAAATCTGGGTTCCATTGAGGCACTTACAATGGAAGTGAATGGGGGTCAATTCGTAAACATTAAAATACTCACAGTTTCAAAAGTATAACCACAAGACATAAACAATACAAGTGTTAACAGGATTTTAGTGTGATAAAATCACTTACTAACCTATTCTGTGTAAAGTTATAGCCAATTTTACACACCACAGACACTAAAACAACAGTAAAGAACTATGCTTTAAACAACATTACCGCTCAAATATCACATGAGTTTTAAAAGAAGAATTAATGTAAATACTTTTATAAAATTCTAAGCTTCACATTTCTGTTTAAACCCTCCAAAAATTGGCCCCATTCACTTCAACTGTAAGTGCCTCACTGTAACCTCCATTTTTACTTTGTTTTTAAGAAAAGGAGGGAAAAGTCGAAATTAATTTTGTGGTAATCAACATTATGCCACAAATGCTGTCGACTGAGCATAACTTGTATTGAACCCAGAATATGCCCTTAAAAAGCTAAAAAAATAAAAAATAAAAAAATAAAAAGGTGAAAAAATGGTTAACAACTTCAAAGAAATGCTGAACAGTAATAGCATATAACAAAACAAAACAACAACAAAAAAAACTTTCATTTACAGATATACGCATAGGGTCCAAAATGTCTGAGACCACATGGAAAAACTGGCATTCAAACATCTAAATTAAACTTGGAAATAAATAGACAGTTTTAGGATTTTGGAAAAACTAATAATAGTAATAATAATAATAATAATAAAGCAAAGAAACATTATGAAGAAAAAATTGTTTTACTAGTGGTCTCAGACTGTTAAACCCCAAAGTGTGCATATATATATATATATATTAACCTAAAGTCATTATATCAAACAAAACAAGTTCATTGATGTTATTTGTGAACTAACCAAATATCCAAGTTATATCTGCAGCCGGATTTAGCCAAAAGTATGTGCAATTTTGTCTGGCTTGAAAGTTATGCCAAGTGACAATCACAATTTTTAAAGAAATTAAGAGGCTCTAGTTATTGCTAAATCCACTTAAACAGACAGTTCTGTAAATGTTTAAACATGCTCGATAAAATCTGGTCGTTAACTGAGAATGAGTAATGCATTTTTTATTAATTTTTTTGCCACATCAATAGAGCTTTTTCGGATGGAAACGCCTAGTGCTCATACTTTCCTTGAGGGAGTTTCAACATTTGAGCATCACTAAATAATAACATGAAAAAGACAACATTAAATCATAAATGCCATGCCAACATTCTTCACCCAAACTTAAATGAACAGAAAACATTTTGTTAGGATTTGAAGAATGGCTTCACATTTAGTCTGAACTTACTGTACATCACGCAACGTTTGAATCATTATTACGGTGTTGGATGTAAACACCAAGTATACCTGGTTATATGGAGCCCCTGCATCAACACAGTTGTTCATGTAACCCATGAGTGAGTCGATAAGACCTTTACAGTTGCGCATGGCTTGCCGGTTCGCAAGTTTGGATGAGCTCAGGTTTCTGTCGTCAAGCAAGAGAAAACAACAGACAGACGATCAAATCATATCAGTTTTTGGCTTTGACTTTATCTCAGAATTCATCAAAGCCTGACAAACAAACACTGACTGAGATTAAAGGCGCTGCAAGTGATTTTTTTCAGGGAAAAGACGCAAAAACATTCCCACTCCCTTAAAGATATTAATGAAATAAGTGTCGTGAGATATCTCACTGGTCACTGTGACAGCTCTAGACTCTGTAAATGTATGTGTCCACGTGCCGCGGTCTCTGACGCTTTCGACCTGTCAATCATTTTGCACGTTCTCATAGTGTTGTAGTTTCAGCAAATTATTGAGGCTTACTGCCATTTTTATTCCATGTTGTTCATAACAGTTGTCAGTTGAGGGCGCTATTTTGCTGTTGTTGTTTTTAACAACCGTTTCTGCACGATGTCAGTCTCAATAAAGCTCATTAGGAGGGGGCCTAGGTAGCTCAGCAAGTAAAAACACTGACTACCACACCTGGAGTCGCAAGTTCGAATCCAGGGCGTGCTGAGTGACTCAAGTCAGGCTTCCTGAGAAACCAATTGGCCCAGTTGCTAGGGTGGGTAGAGTCACGTTGGGTTAACCTCCTCGTGGTCGCCATAATGTGGTTCGCTCTCGGTGGGGCGCGTGGTGAGTTGTGCGTGGATGCCACGGAGAATAGCGTGAAGCCTCCAGACACGCTAGGTCTCCGCGGTAATGCGCTCAACAAGCCACATGATAAGATGTGTGGGTTGACGGTCTCAGACACAGAGACAACTGAGATTCATCCTCCACCACCCTGAGGCGAGTCACTACACCACCATGAGGACTTAGAGCACATTGGGATTTGGGCTTTCCAAAATGGGGAGAAAATCCAAAAAATAAAAACAATTAAAAAAAATAAAGCTCATTTGGTATATTCAGGGTTTTGGAAAGAGGGGGCGTGGCTAATTCAACAGCTCAGTCTCATGGAAGTAGAATGGCTTAACATTCTGTCTAACATCTCCTTTTGTGTTCCACGGAAGGAAGAAAGTCATATGAGTTTGGAACAACATGAGGGTGAGTAAATGACAGAATTTTCCTTTTTGGGTGAACTATCCCTTTAATGGCACATTTCCAGAGTCTGCTCTGCCCAACTTATGGTCCTATGATGCAATATAAATAAACACTAGGTGAGTCAATATATTCCTAGCTAAAATATTTGAACAGCTTTCATTTCCTGATTATGAGATAAGTAAAATAGGCCTCTCTGGGTCCAGCAATAACATTACTGTAATTATTGGAGCAAGTACTGACTTTTGCATAATTATGTATCACGTTTTCATTCACATACAGTTCCTGTCAAAGGTCTGCACACACCTACTAATTCTTTGTTATTATTATTATATTCACATTTTAAGCTTTTTAAACAGTTCTAAAGGAGTTCCAATGTATACAGTGTTTATGTACTGTAAAATCTGTACATAAAAGTCATTTTAAAAGTACCAAAAATAAATGATGAAGGCCTGGTAAAAAGCTTCCAATTCAGTTTAATATGACCTTCATATATCAAAAAGAATTTTAGAATTAACCCCTGCGACATGAAATTGTGTGGTGTTGAAGAAACACCAATATGTCACTCAGAATCATATTCACTTATAATAATGTAACCATTCCTTACTGTAGGCATGCCGTGGCATTGTAGAAGACCTCTGGTGCCAGGCTTGTATTGGCATTGTTGTCTGTACTGGTTGAAAAAGGCTCTATAACCTTATTGGTGAGCGCTGGCAGAGCCGTGCGGAGCAGATCAGGTTTAAGACTGTCTGCGGATGACAGATTCCACAGGAAACCTGGCAATGAACAAAACCACAGAAGAATCAATATAGTTCAGTTTAATAAAAGTGCTTTCATGCCCTTGGAATGTTACAAAGCACCTGTGATGACATTTTAGATTTCATCTGTCTGATTAGGAAGACTAACACAAAATAAATAATAAATTCCTGCGGTTAGTTTCTTTTAAAGGTTTAGACTTTATATATACAGGTGCATCTCAATAAATTAGAATGTCATGGAAAAGTTCATTTATTTCAGTAATTCAACTCAAATTGTGAAACTTGTGTATTAAATAAATTCAATGCACACAGACTGAAGATTTTAAGTCTTTGATTCTTTTAATTGTGACGATTTTGGCTCACATTTAACAAAAACCCACCAATTCACTATCTCAAAAAATTAGAATACATCATAAGACCAATAAAAAAAAAACATTTTTAGTGAATTGTTGGCCTTCTGGAAAGTATGTTCATTTACTGTATATGTACTCAATACTTGGTAGGGGCTCCTTTTGCTTTAATTACTGCCTCAATTCGGCGTGGCATGGAGGTGATCAGTTTGTGGCACTGCTGAGGTGGTATGGAAGCCCAGGTTTCTTTGACAGTGGCCTTCAGCTCATCTGCATTTTTTGGTCTCTTGTTTCTCATTTTCCTCTTGACAATACCCCATAGATTCTCTATGAGGTTCAGGTCTGGTGAGTTTGCTGGCCAGTCAAGCACACCAACACCATGGTCATTTAACCAACTTTTGGTGCTTTTGGCAGTGTGGGCAGGTGCCAAATCCTGCTGGAAAATGAAATCAGCATCTTTAAAAAGCTGGTCAGCAGAAGGAAGCATGAAGTGCTCCAAATTTTCTTGGTAAATGGGTGCAGTGACTTTGGTTTTCAAAAAACACAATGGACCAACACCAGCAGATGACATTGCACCCCAAATCATCACAGACTGTGGAAACTTAACACTGGACTTCAAGCAACTTGGGCTATGAGCTTCTCCACCCTTCCTCCAGACTCTAGGACCTTGGTTTCCAAATGAAATACAAAACTTGCTCTCATCTGAAGAGGACTTTGGAACACTGGGCAACAGTCCAGTTTTTCTTCTCCTTAACCCAGGTAAGACGCCTCTGACATTGTCTGTGGTTCAGGAGTGGCTTAACAAGAGGAATACGACAACTGTAGCCAAATTCCTTGACACATCTGTGTGTGGTGGCTCATGATGCCTTGACCCCAGCCTCAGTCCATTTCTTGTGAAGTTCCTTGAATCGATTTTGCTTGACAATCCTCATAAGGCTGCGGTTCTCTCGGTTGGTTGTGTATCTTTTTCTTCAACACTTTTTCCTTCCACTCAACTTTCTGTTAACATGCTTGGATACAGCACTCTGTGAACAGCCAGCTTCTTTGGCAATGAATGTTTGTGGCTTACCCTCCTTGTGAAGGGTGTCAATGATTGTCTTCTGGACAACTGTCAGATCAGCAGTCTTCCCCATGATTGTGTAGCCTAGTGAACCAAACTGAGAGACCATTTTGAAGGCTCAGGAAACCTTTGCAGGTGTTTTGAGTTGATTAGCTGATTGGCATGTCACCATATTCTAATTTTTTAAGATAGTGAATTGGTGGGTTTTTGTTAAATGTGAGCCAAAATCATCACAATTAAAAGAACCAAAGACTTAAACTACTTCAGTCTGTGTGCATTGAATTTATTTAATA
The DNA here is from genome assembly GCF_019703515.2 of Myxocyprinus asiaticus. Lineage (NCBI taxonomy): Eukaryota > Metazoa > Chordata > Actinopteri > Cypriniformes > Catostomidae > Myxocyprinus > Myxocyprinus asiaticus. The sequence goes on from NC_059352.1 coordinate 4,258,956, forward strand.
CACAAATTTCACAATTTGAGTTGAATTACTGAAATAAATGAACTTTTCCACGACATTCTAATTTATTGAGATGCACCTGTATATATAAACAAAGATCAACACTTTGGCATGAAAGTGTTGGCACTGCAAAAAATAATACTCTTAAATTAGAATGTTTGTGTTGTTTTCCAGTAAAAATATCTAAACATCCATAAAACACGATACATTTACTTGAGAATCAGAACTGCTTAAGATATTAAGACTTGCTTTCAAAGAATATTTACCATTTATTTTTCTTACCCCATTGGCAAAGTGTTTTATTTAGTGAGTTTTATGTGTAAAACAATTAAAAAAAAAAAAAAAAACAATTTACCAGTAGGGTAAGAAAAATAAATGTAATGCATATTCTTTTAAAACAAGTCTAATGATATTACCCAGTATCGCTTCTGAAGTATATTTGTTTAAAAGATGTTTAGATATTTTTACTAGAAAACAAGATGTGCCAAAAAACTCAAACCATGGAGCAGACACATCACTACATGGGCTCAAACTGCCGTTGACATACTCAGTGCATGTGAGTGAGATGTATATGATGCAAACTGGGATGTAAGGTCACCTGTCAAGTGTTTCTGCATCTCAGAATTGGTGTATCCGAGCAGCTGCACAGCCTGTGTGATTCCTCTGCAGCGCTGAACTTCCTCTTTATTAGGTTGGTTTTTGAACACCACGTTACGCAGGGCAGCAGCCACTGCCTCCTGGATCTGAGGACTGGGGCTGTTCAACAGGTTAACCAGCTGAGGAATGCCCTTCAGGGTCAGCACCTGTGGCACCAGACAGAGATAACATGCTATTATGTGGACATGTGCTATGGTGGTACGATGGCATTGTATAAAGTACCTTGGAGTACCAGGTAAATATCATGGTACATGAATTTTAGAACCATGGTATAGATTACCATCACCTACTTTGATAGTTCTCATTGATTACCATTCAAATTTCACAGTATTTTCATGGCATTCCAAAGAATACCATGGTATTACCATGGTGCATATTTAAAAAAACTAAACGTAGTCACACCATAGAACTTTATAGTACTTTGTAACTGACAGTTCAGGCTTAGTTCCGAATCCACACCTCTTGCTTGGCCTTGTCATCTGCAAAGGTGGTGTGCTGGATGTAGGCAGAGCCACACAGCTGATACTTTTCATCAGAACTGAACAGATACTCCACTGCCTCCTTCATCGTCAAATTAGCCATCAGCTTCTCTTTGTTCATCCTGAGGACAAATGAGAGAGAGAGTGATACCAGTTAATGCAACAAGTTGTACTAACAACTGATCTTTACAGTACAAACAAATACTAATACTAACAATTAAAACTAATATTAAGAGTAAAGAAATAATTCTGCTTCTAACACCAACTTTAATACTAAAGCAAAACTAACACTTACATTAAAAAATAACACCAACAGTAATACTAACAATAGTACTAATACCAACTCTAATACTAACTTACTAACTAAATAACTAAATAGCTAAATAAATAAATGACTTACTAACTTACTAACCAACTTACTAACTAATTTTCTAACTAACTTACTAACTAACTAACACTAATAGAATGACAAACAGTATAAAAATACTAACACTAACAAGCAAACTATTACTAACAGTAAAAAAACTCTAGTACTAACACTAGTACAAACACCAATTGTAATACTAACTAACTATCTAACTAACTAATAGGCTTACAGCCAGTATAAATTATACTAACACAAACACTAATACTAACAACCAAAACAAATACTAACTTTAAAAAATAAGATTAACTCTAGTACTAACTCTAGCACTAACTCTAGTACTAACTAACTAACTAACTGGCCTACAACCAGTATAATTAATACTAACACAAACCATAATACTACTAAAACAAATACTAACAGTAAAAAATAAGATTAACTCTAGTACTAACTAACTAACTAACTTACTAACTAACACTAATTGAATGACAACCAGTATAAAAATACTAACACTAACAAGCAAAACTATAACTAACAGTAAAAAAAATAAAAAAAAATAAAAACTCTAGTACTAACACTAGTACAAACACCAATTTTAATACTAACTAACTAACTAACTAAATAACTAACTGGCCTACAACCGGTATAAATAATACTAACACAAACCGTAATACTACTAAAACAAATACTACCAGTAAAAAAATAACACTAACACTAGTACTAACACCATCTGTACTACTAACTAACTAACTGACTGACTGACTGACTGACTAACTTTAATAGGCCTACAAACAGCATAAATAATACAAACACCAACTGTAATACTAATACTCACAACCTAAACTAATAACAGAAAAAAATACGAACACCAATTCTAATACTAATAATAGTAATAACTACTAACTAACTAATTAACTGACAGTAAAAATAATACTAACACCAACTCTATTTCTAACAACTAAAACTTATACAAACAGTAAAAAGTAGTAATATAACACCAACTCTAATACTAATACTAACAAACAAAACAAATATTAACAACAACTTTAATATGAATACTAGTACTAACTAACTAACTAACTCCATAACTAACTAACTAACAACTAACTAACAAGCCCACTTAAAATCAAGAAATAATACTGTGGAAGGGCGGAGGGCGGGGCCGGGTCGTGATTCTGCACACCTGGCCCCTAATCAGGCTGATCAAGCCCGAGAGGAATAAAGGCGACCGGAGATGGCAGTGCGAAAAATACTAAAACGAACACCATCTCTAATACTAACAGTAAATAAAGTATTAATATTAACACAAACAGTAATACTAACAGTAAAAGTAAAAAATACAATTCAAATACAACCACTTCAACAAAAATATTTAATCACTGACACTAGTATTAAAAAATATTACTTTTACTACTATTAATAATAATAAATAAACAATAGAGCACCTGAACTTCATTTAGCAATAAAGGGAATGTGTAAGTTGGTTCTACTCACTCAGACACATTGGCTTGCCCAGTCTTGCCCAGTCTTGGCATCTTGGAGTCTCCATTAGACTGGATGGAAGATGGTTGTCTGTTGATGGTTGGAACATTGTTCACCTGACTACTGTTAGCAATCCTCACACTAGTGCCATAACCAAAAGGTTGATTAGTGCCATTCAGTGCAGGCTGAATGAAGATCTTCTCTGTCCTGTGAAAGGTCTGTCTGTTGGATTGGCCTTGTTGATGGGTGGTGCTGCCATTTGTTATGGGTTGGAAGCCAAGGTCTGGAGCACTGCAGTAGGCTTTGGTGCCGTACAGTTGACTGTTGGGTCTGGGCTGGGTGGCGGGGGTGTTTGTAGGAGCGTAGTACGACTGATCTTTCCTGCTGCCGGTGCTTGTTGTCCTATGAATGCTGCCATGTCGAGAGTTCATGTACTTGCGAACAAAGCTCTGCCGCTGCTTAGCCTGGACATAGAAACAGTGATGGACTTAGATTTGAAGTAGTTCAGTCCCTCCTTACTGTATACTAAATGGCCCTTATTTTCAAAATTAAGAATCTCTGTATGAACAATTGACTAATAATAACCATGTTGATACAAAAACGCAGCATAATGCAGCATCATTTTTGGTCACTACATAATATCCATACTTTCATTTGGGCTTTTACATAGTTTTGATGACTTTACTATTATTTTAAAATGTGGAAAATAGTAACAATAAAGAATAAGTAGATGCGTCCAAACTTTTGTCCCGTCCATAATGTTAAAAGAGGGTTTTAAGCGCTAAGACAACATGACGTAAAACGTCTTCTGACACAATGCATGCAGCATTATACGCTCCACTGAAACCAAGCCACTTAACAGCACAGATGTCATTAGATACACCCTAACGTGAAGAAGTGCTGGCAAAAAAACAGAGTCAGGCAAGTTTGGAAATAAAATAATAGGGTGAGTCATAAAAAGTGCAGGTGAGGAGCGGTTTGGTTTCATCAAGGTTAAACAAAAAAGTGAACAAGCTTAGTGTCAGTGCTAAAGCATAATACTGTAGTGTTCGGTGAATTTATGAACATGCTGTGAATACTGTAGATTATTAGTACATTATGGCCTTCCCTTTTCTTCCATCGACCAGAGAGCTTACGTAGATGAATTGCGTCATTTATTCTATGGTCCTGTTGTTTTTATGTTAAAAAAGCATTTCAACTTGAGAAAAATTTACTTTCACAGTGGTTATTTATTGCAAGCTAAAACCCATTTGACACTTCACACCATTTCGATTGTTATCTGAACAGAAGACTCAAAGTGTTAAACCAACTGAAAAAAGAAAAATATGCTTTACCTACCCAACTGTGAGAAACATCACTTGAAATGCTTTAAACTGCTTAGTTCTGCATTAATAAATTACAAAGGGATGCGTGATAAACTGTTAAAATAAAAGCATAATATATACTGGAGCAAATACATGATTGATGAAGAAACATTTGATGATGTTTACCCCATTTGTCATGGTTCCTCCTCTGTCTCTTCTTTTGAATGAAGGTCCACTGAGAGCCGCAGTAGGAGAGAGCTTGTAGTCAAAAAACACAGTGTCACTTTCTGGGCCTGCAGTTAAAGAAAAGAACATATTTTCGGCGCGTTTTTACATTTACAAGGTACAGTAGCACCATAATGCTCATGAAGAGTATGCACTCAAAACAACAGCTCTTTGGCTAGACTTGATTCAGTCGTGAAAAGTGATTCCATGTGTTTGAGTTTTCTTCACTTAAAATTACTATGTAATCTCAACACAAAAACTTTGAGTAAAAAGAACTTAGTTGATTTAGGTAAACCCAACAAAATCAGACGTGTCAGTGATACTCAAATACATTGTTTTTATTTCTTCATGTACTAACTAGTAAAAGTGAATGTTAGCATGCTAAATACATGCTGGTTGGAAGCACTACAGAGTGTAGTTAAGTAACTATGCTATGGTTAGCGCAACAATTGCAATCAATTACATGTGTGACATCTACCCGTCCTCATCGTTAGCTCAAGCTTCACTCTTCACCATAATAGTAACCCCCAAAACTCCAACATAACAGAAAGTCTTCTAAATCTCAACATGACAAAAAAACACTAACATTAAACACTAACAAGCATCCCCCCTTTATATTCAGCTTGCATAAAACATAAACTAACACAATTTTAACATTTACTCTGCCTATCGAGTCCCATACAACGCATGATGGGAAATGGAAATCCCCTGCCTGGTTTCATCAATGCTACAGTAACACAACAAAAAGTATTTATGTAGTCCCAACTCAAATGGATTAAGTAAACTTCCATTTTAAAACTTTAAATGGATAGAAATCAAGTTATGACAAAATGTTCTAGAATTGTGCTGCTTTAGTTTATTTTAATTAAGTAAATTGAACAAGCAGCAAAAATCCTTTTCTTTAAATGTGTAGTGTATTCTAATTCCTAATGAATCCCTATAAATGCTATACGTAAATTATAGTAAGGTGTGGAAAGGTTTTACAAAGTTTCTTATTTACATCATATGTAGCATACTAACTGATTTAAGTCAAAAATAGTGACTGAATAACCTGACAGCATCAGGTCAAACCAACTAAAGTCATTTTTAACAATAGCATATGTTAATTTATTTACAGTGTTGTATTGTCTATAGACAATTTATAGATAATAGATGTACAGTATATAGATCTCATTAATATCTAGATATATTTGTACATATAAATCATTTATTTTTTTAGTTAAGCTAAATTGAGCAGTTTTACCATTAATAATACACTTTATATTAATAGTTGATTTGAATTATTTGGTGTTTTAATGGTTAAAAGTTTTAATATTTTCGGTTTCCGTTTCTGATCTCCGGGGACAACATCAAGAGACATGATCTGAAACTCTTGTACACAAATGTAGAACCAGTAAGCAAATTCTGAGGCATTGTTTACCTAGAGGCAATGCAGAGTGAGTGACCATCAAGTACAACAGCACCCAGACAAGGCACATTTAAGAAAAATGGCTATAATAAACAGATACGACTTTCACTGGCTTGAAAATCATCCTAAAACTTTTGATGCAAATCTTATTAATTTTTCAAAATGGCCAGAAATATAATATCATCATGGTACATGTACAAATATATAAATAAATAAATAAAAATAAAATATAAAACCACAGTACGTAAACAAAAACATAGTACGTTTTACATGATATTATCATGTAAAATGGCCAAAAAAAAAAAAAAAAAAAAAAAAAACATGATATTATTACAGAAAAAATAAAACAAGATATTACCACTGTACATGTTCAAAAAAAGGAAAACTTGGTATTACCATTGGTACTTGACTAAAGAAAGAAAAATATTTAATGCAAATCTTTTTAATTTCCCCAAATGGCCAGAAATATAATATTATCATGGCACATGTGAAAAAATAAAAATAAAAAAACATAGTACACAAACAAAACCATGATATTATCATGTTAAATGGCCAAAATAAAAAATAAAAAAACACATGATATTACCATGGTACATGTCCAAAACCGTGATTTTACCATGTGCAAAAAAAAAAAAAAAAAAAAAAAAAAAACTTTTTTTTTTTTTGTAAGTGACATTTTTAGAAAGTACCACGATTTTACCATTAAATATATAGCCTACCATCGAACAATATGCCGAGTAAAATACCTCTGTTTCCAAATATAACTGTTAAATTAACTCACTGTTAGGTAAAGCCAATCCAGACACACTTTTGCTTCTGTATTTGGATTTGCTTCTCTTGATGGTGTAAACCTGCTCCAGAACTCTCTGTTGCGCAGATCTGAGCTCGCGATCCGACGGCAGCGCGAGCGACGTGTCCTCCGCGTCATCTAACGACAGCGCCGATTTGAAAGGTTCGGGCTTCATTCTGCTGGACAAAAGGGCTTTCGTCTCCGTTCCAGAGACAGGCGAGGTCCAATTCGTAAAGTTCCAACTATCAGCTCCGTCAAGCTGGTGTGTGTTTAATGAAGGGTTTGACTCACAAGTAGATCCACATGAACCCGCCCTGATTCACGCCCATCAGGTAAAATCATCACCTGAGCCAAGTTCTTCTGCTCTCAGAAAGAGACAAAACATAATAACACTAGATAAAGTCTCTTTATCATAAAAGTGTCATCGCTTTTAATAAGGGTAGCAGACATGTTTAATAAGTGTCTGGATTTTAAAAGAATACATAACTATATTTATTTATCACACATTATATGTTTGCACATATACAGTGAAATTCTTTCTTTCTTTTTTTTTTTTATTTTTTTTTTTTTACCCCCCACATATCCCAGCTAAGCTGGGGTCAGACCTGATATGGCACCCCTGGAGCACATAGGGTCAAGGGCCTTGCTCATGGGCCCAACAATGACATCTTGGCAGTGCTGGGGTTTGAACCCCTAACCTTCTGATCAGTAACCCAGAGCCTTAACTGCTGAGCCACCACAGCCCCTCATATGAAATATTAACAGGGGCGGCTTGAGGCCCCAAGCATCCGACCAAGATGGGGCCCCATTTAGAAAATGCTTGCTTAAATGATTTATTGTTGTCCAGTTTGTCATTATAATATGATACAGTATTTTTATTTCTTTGAGGATTTGTTGTATACAATAGTAATATATTCCTGTCTTATTTACTTTACTTTCACCTGGAGTTTATATTCTGATGTTGAGGCTGTATTTTATGTACGCATCGTTGGCAACATTCGTATTGTAACAATAAACATACAAGGCACGGCAGCCCCTCGGCACATTAGAGCAGAAGGGAAAAAACCATTGCTGTTTATCAAGCACTGAATCTTTGTTTGTTGCAGAACAATCTGGAATAATGTTAAACAATGTAACCAGTAGCGGTTCTAGCTTGTATGGCGCCCTGGGCGAAACCCACTTCAACACACCCCCAAAGTGTGTTGGATTTAGGCATGGGCGACATGGGCAGTTGCCCAGCCCTGGGCAACTGCCCATGTCGCCCATGCCTAAATCCACCACTGATTGTAACAGTTCCCTCTTTGCAACCTGAACTTGTTCAGAATGTTAAATCTTTGTGACACCTGCGCTACACGTCTAGACGCAGTGCAACGACTGAAACAGACCGCAGGTGTCTCGGCATACATTTTTGAAACCTGAAGCTCTTATTAACTTGACACAGTGTCTAAAAATGTGCCAGTCCTCCGTGAGACACTGAAGAAACAGGGAGATGCGGTGCAGCATGTATGGACGTTCATCCAGCGCGTTTACGCAGGAAAACAATGGAAAAACAGAGCAGACGCAGGCAAAAACACGTTCGATGTGAACAGCCCTTAACTCATCCGTTCATGCGTATCTGTGAGTGAGAGCGCGTGCGCGAAACAAGTTCGGATGGCCTATATATATATATTGTTTTTCATAAATTACAAACCCGAACCCTTCTTAAAAAACTCACCTGTCCTGACCCCGGCGGCTTCTAACGTGAACCGCTCTAAGAGCGCCGACAACAGCGTATTTGCGCATGTACCCAGAACATCATGTCACCCCTCAAGCATTTTTGTGTGGCGCTTTCCTACCGGGATTGGGCCCCCCCGACGTCCGGAGCCCCACGCAATTGTGTGGTTTGCATGGTGGTTAAAACCGCTGCTGAAAACAAATACTTTTTTTTTTTTTTTTTAATAATGTAGTCTATAGATCTTTATGCAGAACGCGTTCTTCCACTAAAAATAAATAAATAAATAAAATAGATTTTGTGAAGTAAATATAGCATAAAATATGAAGCACTTTTACACTGAAAATATTAAGTAAATTCTACATTCAGACATGTAAAAATGAATGGTATAGCTTATAAATAAATGTTATTTGTGATTGTTTATCTTTACCATGCGTCATCAAATAAGTGGAAAACCTTGTCATATTTATTTGCTCATTTGAGTAAATTTCACTGGTAAATAAAATAAGTAAATTTTACTTAAGTATTCCAAGCAGGTGTTCCCAGGCTTGAGTAATTAATGAGCTTGCACGGTTTCACTGTTTGCAAGTTTATCTACACATTTTTATTGTTAATTTTGTTGATACATTTGTTTTGTGCAGTCCGAAGGTCATTTATACTCAAAATTGCCTGTATATCAAAAACTTCAGTTTAGTTAAATTTTACTTAGTTTATTTAAGTACCATGCAGGGCTGTATGGGGTCCAGGGGGGCCCACAACAAATTTTAAACTGTATATATTCATATGAAAGGGGCCCAGAGCAATATACAGTCAGGTGTCCCAGAATTCCTTGCTACGGCCCTGGTACCATGTATATCATATTGGTAAGTAAAAGTTACTTTATTTACTATAATGTATAATTAAGTTTACTCACTCACTTTAATCAATATTAATCGTTGTTAATTCGATTTAACTTAACTTTATACCATTAAGATTTACTTAGAAAAACTGTGTGCAAAAACTTGCTAAATAAAAATGAAGTGAACCTGACTAGTAAATTTACTAGGGTGATGTCAACTTTTAAAAACATGTCTTGAGTCCAGGGTGTTTTGATCTTCAGGGTGAGCAAGTGGTTGTCTGTTCATCGGATAGGGAGCGGGGTGTCAGATGTTTCTTGCTGGGGGGGGGGGCGCAATGCCCCTCTGTGAATATAGTCGCGACTAAGGTTGTTGTTGGGCATGATGCACAGGGTGTCTTTATTCACAATATAAAACGTTTACTACATTATAAAATATTATGTACAACATTTTTCATTAAAATGTTATTTCAGAAAGCAAATTCAATAAGTGCCATCCTTCCACTATAAGATATAGTCCCAGACACGTAAGGCCTATGGGTGTTTTGCGCAGTGATATAGCCTACATGGTACAGGTGAACAGGTGAACAGGTGTTTATTTACCAATCATCATCCAGGATCAGAACCTCATCCTTTTATAAAAGCAATTTCATGAGTTAAATGAGATATAAATAAATGTATTACCTTGATTTAAATGACTATAGAAAGCATGTGTCAACAACCACTAGTACGACAACTATTATTGCAGTAAATTAACAAATAATAAATGAACTAAACTGACAAAATGTGAGTAATGATTGCTCGCACGTAACTTGCAAGTGGTTGTGAGGGGGGTTGCTAAAGTGTTGAGTTGTTTGAAGTGCAGTTGCTAGAATGTTCTGATGAGGAATGAGATATGCATCCAAGTTTAATAAAAGTGAAGACTCATCTAACTTTCAGATGTCAGTCCTGCAGACTCTATTAGTAACAGCAGAACATTTGTAGACATTACAGGTTCAACCACACCCATGACAGGACTGTGCTGCACTCATCTGTACGGGAAGGTCTCGCTCGAGCATGTCAGAGTGCAGCGTTAGCAGATGACTGTCTGTATTTTGAGTCATTGAAGGGGCAAGTCAGCTGGTTTGTCCTATTCTTAACTGAGAAGAAAAGATGAGGAGGGGAGGTTACTTTTTCTTGTTTTACCTAAAGGAATAGTTCACCCAAAAATGAATATTGACTATTTATAGTTCTTTTCTTTTCGAAATTAATTTATTTCCATCTTAGGAAATAAAACAAAACAATATCTAGCAATATAATGCTTTATTAACATTTTCCAGACAAAACCTTCCACAATATAAAGATAGAAATGCACTAAAATAGCACCAATTCAAGTAACATTAAACGTTTCCCAAAGTCTAAGTGGGAGTTTGACTAATTGAAAGAACTAGTCCCCACATAGGTTGCATATTCATTGCAATGGGCATTAAATCCCTTAAACTCTCATCCTCCACAATATTAATCTACCAGTAGACTGTGGCTATCAGCTTTCCTACAGCAATCGTGAAGCTGCGTTCATGATTCGTGTCAGAGCATCACCTACAAAAAAATAAAATTTGGTGATAGTTAAGATTTGGTGTGCTTCTGTGGTAATTAAAATATGCCTTACATAAGCTGAAAAATACTAGATTTCTATCACAAGTCCTGTCTGGGCTTGTTTTGTACATCAAATAGCGTTAAGAGCTCCTTTCTCCATCAGTATACTGTATGTCCGGAGACAGTAACAGTCTCCGGAGAAACCATGATTGTTTTTTTAACCTCTGAATGTGAGTGAAAAGTGTATCCTTACTTAAAATAAGCAGCACTGCACCCTTGTGGCATGTAGACATTTACGTAAGAAATTTGGTAGATGCTTTTATCAGTATACATACTCCCTGGGAATTGAACCCATGACCTTGCCATTGCAAGCACCATGCTCTACTAGTTGAGCTACAGTGACAAAAAGAACACGTTTGTGTATTGTTTATTTCTTTTATAAAAGATACAGTTATGTAAAGTGGTAAATCAGAGATAAATATGGTTGTTGACAGGTTAGACGAAAAAGACATTACCTTTATATAGTTATGGAGTGCTTTGACAAAGTAACTATTGACAGCACCACCTACAGTTACACAGTCCTCTGCTTCATTATCCAAGACATAAACTGTAAAATATCTGAAGACATGAGGTTGTTTTTAATATCAGTTCCCAAAATGGATATCTAATTTCAATGTAAGTACATAAACTCTGAAAGCTGAGGACTGGAAACATTTAACATAAAAAGAACGGAGACACCTGTCCAGCAGGTCTCGGTTTACAAAAGTTGATGTGACAATACAGAGTTAACAAAAGAATAGAATCAGACAGCCTCAGTGACAAGCAATAATGAGCTGTTACATGTGTGATTAATAGTGGTCCATTCTTCTACAGTTAAGTGGATCTGTCTTGGAAGTATTTTGACTGGTTTTCTTTGAAATTACACAACCGTTTGGAATCATGGAGACAAAAAAAACAAAAAAAAACAATGCTTCTGATCACTAATGTAGGATTTAATCGATCAAAAATACAATTAGAACCTGTGATGTTGTAAATGACTATTATGGTTTGAAATAACAGTTTTCAATTTATCTATATTGCCTTTCAAATTTTACCAAATGTTTTTTTACACGTCCCGGCAAAGCCCAATCTTTAGAAGCCATTTCTTCAGTCTACTATTAAAACATTGTTACATTATCGTTAAGAAATATTTCGAGTGTGCCTTAGTTAAAATTGGTTGCGGTGCTTAAAGGAATATTCATTCAAGGTAAATAATATATGCGTACCTTTACTGTGTAATGTTAAATCCAACTTTACAACTTCGTTGCCATGACGGCGTAACGCTATAAAGTATAAACACTTAAACGACCATAAAAATTATGATTTAAACAACTTCACAGCTCAGATAATACACAAGAAGTAATGCAAGTGCTTTTATAAATTTTTAAGCTTCAAATCTCTGCCTTTAAAAAAAATTTTGAATTCTGAATTTTTTATTTTATTTTATTTTTTTTATTGTTATATTGAATATTGATTTTTGCTTTTTTTAAAGAAAAGGAGGGACATGTTGAAATTATTTTTATGTGGTAATCAACATTCTGCAACAAACGCTGTCGACTGCGCTTAACTTGTACTAAACCAGTAATATACACTGAAGTGTGCAAATCGCAATACAGGAAGCTACTGCTGTAATAAACAGTTTTCTAGAATACAGTGTTTGTTTTATATATAAATAGTCATTTATCAAATATCTTTACTGTATTTATTTATTTATTTTTTTTATCAATTTAATGCATCCTTGGTGAATACAAATATAAATTTCTTTCAAATACATGAATAATTCATAGCGATTCCAAACTTTTGAACAGTAGAATAGTTTTTCTCCATTTATGTTGAGGGTTTTTTGGGGGGAAAAAACAATGTCTGGTCAAACCAAAAGCCCTCAAAAAGGACGTGAAAGTTGCAAAGGTAATAAAACTAAAACCCAGACTCTTCTTATAATTTCCTCTAACAAACACAACATTGTGTTCAGTTATCTGGCTCCAAAGATGCGGGATCCTGATCGTCTGGTGGATTTTGAAAAAGGTCAGACGACAGAACCTTGGGGGACACCTTAAGACTTTCCTGAAGGCTACCCAATGACAATCTCATCTGGTCCTCAGCTCCTTGCAGTGCCTTCACCTCCATGCTGTAGAAGATGTACAGCAGCAATGTGGAGAGTAGGATGGCAAAGCACAGCGCCCCCAACAGGTAAAAGGAGGCTTTAGGGAATGGCTGTTCAGCTCCCAGAGCAAATATGGGCACAGCAGCGATGGCAAGCTCAAGTAGTAACAAAACAAGACCCATGATGCCTGTACGAGACGTGGTGCGACGCATGCGCTCAGCACAGTGTAGACCCACCTTCACTTCAGTACGAGCTTCGTTTACCGTATTTACCAGCTCGGGAAGCTTATCTGAGAGAAAGAAAATGCATAATGAAACATAAATAAAACATAAAGAATTTTTGACCCCATTGTCATGCCATTGTTATGTTGTTTTCATTTTTGAGTGAACTATTTTTTTTAGAGTGTTTTGCATACCCAAAAACATTTATGTAAATTTAAGCAGTCATTATTTTTGGGCACCAATTTGCAGAGTATTAGTTTATCGGTGAGACGCTTTCCCAGACACTGTTCAAGAAAAACAACAAATCATTTATTTGTAATTAATATTTGAAAACCTCAAAACTAAAGCACATATACCTGCAACACAGCCAAATTCTCTCTCTGAACATCCATAGACCTTTTTAGTGGGAGTAAGCAGAAATTCGGCAGTAAGAGCCTCATGGTCAGAGTAAGGGAAGGGTTGCCCAGGAACAGGACCCTTGGTAGTGGACAAAGACTCACAACTCACATCTACTTGACCAGATCCCTGCCAACAAACAGAATTTAGTATTCAGAATGGAAATAAGTCAAGAAAGTAGACTGTAGTCTCTTAATTTAGAAAATGTTAGTCTAACATTTTCAATAAATGTTATTTTAACGTTAATTAAATTATGTATATTAATTATTTCTATTATATATAAATTAACATTTATTTTAATTAATATTAAATGATTCATGAATTCAATTGGTTATTATTATATTATATTCATTAGATATACAGTACTGTGCAAAAGTTTTAGGCAGTTGTGAAAAATGTTGCATAGTGAGGATGTCTTCAAAAATAATGACATAATTAGTTTTCATTTTTTAATTAACATCATCCAAAGTCTAGTAAATATAAAAAAAGCTAAATCCATATTTGCTGTGGCCAACTTTGTCTTCAAAACAGCACCAATTCTCCTAGATACACCTGGACACAGTTTTTCTTGGTTGTTGGCTGATAGGATGTTCCAAGCTTCTTGGAGAATTCGCCACAGTTCTTCTTTCTATTTCGTCTGTCTCAATTGCTTCTGTCTCTTTATGTAATCTCAGACTGACACGATGTTCAGTGGGGGGCTCTGTGGGGGCCATGACATCTGTTGCAGGGCTCCCTATTCTTCTATTCTAATCTTTTCTATTTGCAAAATAATGTTTGTGAGTCTAACATTTATATTTCCTATTGACACACTAAAGCTGAAGATATAAATAACCATCTTAAGACAAATGCTTTTGTGAAACATCTTATGTGCCTAAAACTTTTGCACAGTACTGTATTATAAAATGTTAAATACAAATAAGATTAATGTTTGTTTTAATTCATTTTAAATAACATTTATTTAAAATAAAATTAATTAAATTCAAAAATTAATTAAAATGATTTAAAATAAAATTTAACATTTTTTTTTTTAATTATAAGTTACAATTATAAATACAGTAGTATTAATAAAAACACAGCAGAAATGTCCAGGTCATATTTCACACCAAAAATTAAAGATATTAAAAGATATTATATTTTGAAAAAATAATATTTTATTCCTATTTTTTCTTCCACTAAGAGATTTGCATTGTGAAATTATTTTAATGACAATTTTTAAAATGCGAAGAAATCTTGTCATCATTATTGTAATACAGTAATGAAAATAATTCTGTCCAAACACAATGATTTTTCGATAAATTAAATCAGACAAAAAAATAAAAAAACAGACACTACCATGACATACTTTATACTTGCCATTGTACTTTACAAATGTTCTTTAAAATGTAAATAAAAGGCTTTATCATTTTTGCTCATTACAGTAGGCTACTGAAAACTGGGTTATGGTCTTTATGGTCCAAAAAACGTTATGGTCTTTATGGCTTCATTTTCTTTATGCAAAATATAATTAGTTTTTGGGTTCAAACAGTTCGACCGCTTTCATGAGATTCACCCATAAATCAAAATTGTTGCTATAAATGTATTAAACTACAATATTTACCTTGAAAAGGATGTAGTCTATCCGAATTCCTCCTCCATATGTAATGAGCTCATCCGTGTTTGTGAAAGGATTCTCAGTTATGTGTGTGTTTCCCCCCTCGCATCCCTGGTATTAATGACGGGCACAATCACAACTTTAGATCGCACATTGTTATTTCAAGATTTCAGGAAATATCAAGCTGCAATACAAACATCAAAGCTGGCGGCCTCAGTGAAACAATCTAGTAGTCCAGTGCAGTTACACAACAGTCTGGTACCGAGATCGTCCGGATGCATGTTTAAATCTCCGCCCAGGATCACCACATCCGCTCCAGCACTAGTATGCCTTCAAAGAAGACTCTTTTAGTAGTGAGCAAAGTAAATAGAAATCTGAACATTTCAGTAGATACCCAAGGCCACGATCATATAATTTAGAAGAAAGTTTAGGTTTATATAAGAATGTTTGAGACTCAGTTAAGTTTGGGATGAACTATTCCTTTAAGTACTGTTTTAATTCACTAATTTTCAAAGGACCAAATAAAGAGTGTTTTAGTACCTTATGAACTGTTGTAGCTCCCATGTCTGCACCACTCTGTGCGGTAGATACGAGTCTCTCTCCCTGCAGTACTCTGCATGCAACTGCGGGAAAAACAAACAGCTTGCAACTCCGGAACACGAACAAAAGCATGTGGATACACATATTTTGGATGAACTTACATGAGTGACGAAGACATGAACTGTCAGCCCACTGATGTTGAGCAAGACCTTGCCGACAGCCTTGCCACCGAACCAGTCTCCATGTTGGGCCTGATGTAAGAAGGATAGAATAGAGGTGCTTTTTAAAACATTGCTCTGTTTGTTTGAGCAACCTAAAAAGCCTGACACAGCAACACTGACTCAATCAATGGGGTGAGGTTGGGGCGGGACCTTCCGTTTGAAAACAGTCATTATGTTGGCTTGACAAAGCCAACATACCGTTATTCTATAGACATTAGTATACCTAGACCTACACCAAGACCAAAATTTCAGACTGTAACTCTTCCTAGAGCTGTCAAGCTACATCCACCAAACTTGGCACAGACCTTCAGACTGTTCTGACTCGGGTTGCTTTGACTTGTCGAACTGTTCAGAATTACGGTTTTCGCACAGCAGGTGATCAAAAATCCTTAAAATCCCATAGACTTACATTAACGGAATGTTCAAACAGGTCAAGACTATTCAAACTTCATAAAAGTCGTCAAATTCAAAGATTCAAATGTAAACAAAATCTCTCTCTCTCTCTCTCTCTCTCCTTCTTGCCCTGTTTTCTTTCTTTCTTTCTTTCTCTCTCTACAAACTTTTTTTTGTTTGTTTTTTTGTCAAGCCAACATCAATGTTTACCTATCTAGTTATTTTTGCAATTTAGTTTGGTGACCCAGAACATCACAAAATACTTTTTTATCTTCATTTACAAAAGTATATCTAAATATGTTTTATCATTCATTTCGAACATATTTAACTTCTTTTTGTGAAATATTTAAGTGCGTTAATACTTGAGTGTGACTTAAGTGTCCAAATACTTGCCACTGCAGTCTACAAGAAAGAAAACGACTTTTTTTATGTCAAGTAGAACATCAGCCTAGTTTAGGATGTTTGGGCTTGAACGGCGCATACCTACCATGTAAGGATAGCCATTTAATGAGTATCTGTACAGGAAAGCATCATGGATTCTGTGTTTGGAGAATACGGCCAGACCACTTCCTATAAAACCACTAAGGAAGAAATTGTTGAGTAGAAAAGACTTGGCTAACCCCTCTTTAGGGACAAAAAAATGCCTACAATATGTTGTCACATGGCATTTCTATACATTGAAAACTCAATACTTACCTTTTAAAGTAATGTGAATATGGATAAACACTGCCAAGCTTCTTCTTTAGAAAGAGAAAGTCTTTTTCACACCACACCTATAAAACATCATGAATTTTAGATTGACGTAAGCTTACATCAAAACACAAAACAAATAATAAGGTTTCTGACAATTAAAAAGCACTTGTGGAGGTTTTAATAAATGGACCCTTTTCACAGAAATTCTGTCTTAATTTATCAGGGTAAATCTAGTAAACTTTAAAAAAAATATATTTTCAATTAAGTTATTTAATTAATATTTATATTACTACAGACGTGTAGTAATAGTGTTACTACACGTTAACAATAGTGTTATATTATCCTGGCATTAAAAAAATAAAAAAATAAAAAACTTACAGGACCACTGCTGCGATGGTGTTTCTAAGACATTTTTATCCTCTTTTTAACCCTTTAAGCTCTGAAGGTGTTTTCAAAGATTTCCTGTTTCAGTGGTATACCCAAAATTAAAGACTTATAACTCGACAAAAAACAAACAAACCAAACAAAAAACAAGGAGGGTCAAGTGTTTGGTATCACTGTAAAGAAAACTTTAAAAAAATAATAATTATTATTATATAGATCATGATACATTCTGAGACTCTCAGCATAAGAAATGTGAAAAATCACAAAAAAACCTGAGCCAAAAGTGTAATTTTTTTCTTATTTTCTGATTTGACATTATGTATATCTGGGTGTAAATAAGATGGCTCCGAAAAACTGCTTTTGTTTCGTTCTAAATCATGTCAACTGTATCTGATAAAACTTTTGTGTTGACACGACAAAGCAATCAAAAGTTACAGCATTAAAAATAATAATTATCATAGTGTCCAAAAGCCTCTCCAAACAAATAAAACATAATAATTGAACATAAGAACTAATTACACATGCAAACACAACAATGACTAGAGGTTTGCATAGCATGCAGACATGATTTTAGTAATGAGATTTCACAGGTTGAGTTTCATTCTGTGGCATTTGAGTCATCATTGAGTCTGTGTCATGTACTTGGCGCCATCTCCTGGTGGTCATATGTAACATTGTGCTTCATGTGGATTATCTAATGATCTATGAATCCGATTACCTTGTGTGTGGGCTCGTTTTAAAGATAATCACCTAATGGTATGTGAAATTTTATGTTCTGTTTATTTTTCATCAAGTTTTAAGCAAAAACATGGCATATAAGCAACACCTGTTCACATGAAACATAAATGTCAAAGACATATACTTAGCTATTACTTGCTATATTTTTTTCTGTGAGTAAAACAAATTGGCTGGTTGTATTCTACTCTTTGACAGCTTCTCAACAACATATGACACATGGCTATTTGATGAGTCTGATGTTTTTTTCTGATTGCAATAGCATGCACAATGCAATTTTTTGTTCTTCTAAATTATCAAGACCGAACACTTCTGATTTGTCTGCAAATTTCAAAGCACTTGTTCAGTTTTGGTCATAATGCCTGCATGCATTGGAAAGTAGAGCTTCTAAGCTTTCAAACAATACTTATTTTGTGTTGGTCAAGACTGGAGTTATTAACATCCAAGCTTAAAGGGTTAAAAAAGTTGTGAAAAGTAATAGTGGATTTTTTATTTTGTTGTATATATATATATATATATATATATATATATATATATGTATAAAGCCAAATTTCGTAAATCTGGAATGGGCACTTTTAGAAAACTTTTGACTCTGTTATTGCTCAATATTGTTCATGCATCCATGTTTGTAAACATCTGTTTGTGTGCTTGTTTGACCTCTTGCAGTAATGTGATATCAAGCTCCTCTTTATTCAGCAGGTCTCCGATCAAAACAAAGCGCTCTATGCAGTGCTTACTGAGGTACCTGATCCCCCTAAAACAATCACAACAAACACAATTAGGCCATATTGGTTATACAGGAAATACACTATTAGCTAACATTCATGAATAATTCTTAATAATTTATTATTCAACATTTCAGTGCAAATACAGGAGTTGTTGGCTCTTTTAATAGCAATTGATAATTTAGCTGTGGTTTTTAAAGAGATCTATCAAATAAGAGATCTGTTAAATATCTATTAAATAAAATACATTTGGATAAACTTAGATTTATTGTTTTATTGAAGGTCTGTTTATCCAATAGGATCTTATTTGATTATTAAAGGGTGTTCATACGACCAGTTATTTGCAAAGCAACTAAAGTTACATTTTCAATTTTCAATTCTTCTTTATTGTTTTGGGAATCATAATAGTCCTATCAGGAACTATGTGAATCCTGTAAAACATTTTTTACCTTACAATCTTTTAGTAATGATTCTAAATTATGATATAAATGTGATATATTTCTTATTTGGTAAGAAAAAGAAAAATAATAATCCTCCGATTTTTTCCTTCTTAGGACGTGTGTACAATGTGAAGTGTGAACTCACCAGCAGTTGAGAGAGAAGACACGTAATCTGATTGGTGCAGCTGTTGGCATGGCGATGAGTGTGGGGTCTTTTGGGATGGGTATGAGCCAGTCTGTTGTGACAGGTGAAAGAATTCAGATTGTTAGTGAAACCTATTCAGCTCAAACTAGTGCCAAAACAATACCGAGAACTGATATGATTCAGATATGCATTTTCTCAAAATAATCAGGGCTTAAAATTTTTTACGTTTACACAAAATAATGCACAGAAAACCTTTTGACCAGATAACCTTTGTAAAGCTGCTTGGAACAATATGCATTGTAAAAGAACTATTCAAATAAATAGAGACAAATAAAATAAAATAAAAAATAAAAAAACAGATTGCAACTGCCACCTCATTATCACACAAAGCAAATAACCCAAAGACACGTTACCAATGTAAAACATAATTTACATTACATTTACCTTGCTTGGCTAGGACATTTATCTCCACTAAACCATGACCTGCAGAACTGTTGTACGTTAGTCCTTATTTTGCCTACAGAATACTGCCTACAAGCAACTTAAGAGAGTGTACGAGTAATTTAAATACCTCGGAACGAGAGTAAATCCACAAAGAGAAGTCGCTGATACAGTGGACAGCTTTGAAACGCTTGTCTGACAAACAGATGCTCATAAATCATAAAGCCTGGCGCCTAACAATGCTGCTGGATATGTTAATGGCTCCACCTCTATCCCAAGGGGTCAAAGGTCCCTTTACAGAACTTGCTGTGTCAACACTGTACACAATAAACCTGACAGACTGCAACAGGAACTGAACAGCAACTTTTAAATAATTCGATTGAAAGAAGAAAAGATTAGTTTTATTTCTCATTTTTCTTTAGAATAGTTTATTTTATTTGTATTATTTTTTTATTTATTTTGATTGTATTTTATTGTCTAGTCTTTTGAGTTTTTAAATATTTTTAAGATGTAAAATGTTAATTTTTTCATGTATATTTAAGCCCATATATTTATTATTTTATATTTCTTTACCATTTTGTATTATTGTATGTATTTTAAATTTTTTTTTTAAATGTTAATATTTTATTGTATTTGAATGAATATTTAAGCCAATATAATTATTTTATAATGTTTTTAATATTCTGTACTATTGTATATACAATATTTGTTATTGTATTTTATTGTTTTAAAATATTTTAAAATGTTAATGTTCATTATGTATTTTTAAATAATATATTTTTATTATTTTATTGTATATATTTTTATTGTTTTGTATTTTTAATATACATTTAAGCCTACATATTTATTATTTTATATATATTTTTTTATCATTTTATTGTATTATATGTATTTGTATTGTATTTTATTGTTTTGTATTATTAATTTTACAATACTTTTAAAAGTTAATGTTAATATTGTATTATATTTTTATAAATATATTTAAGCCTATAGATTTATTAATTTATATCTTTGTATTATTTTATTGTATTACTGTATTTTATTTTATATTAATTTAAAAATATTTTTAACTGTTGATATTATATAGTATTTGTAATTATATTTTAGCCTATGTATTGTTTTATTTATTTTGTATTATTTCTATTGTAGGTTTAACTTTAAAATATAATAAAAACTTAAAATATTTTATTGTATTATACAATATATTTTATTATAATTTATCCTATATATTTATTATTTTTATTATATATGATTTTTATTATATATGATTATATAATATTATTTTCCTTCTGTTGTGCATATTCTCAAGTCATGTTTTATATCAGTTTATCAAAACACCCATGATAATGTTTTTGGTCAGGTAGAGGTGTTGAAAGCAAAGACACTTAAAAAGACATCCAGACATACTGTGAAAATGCCAGTCATGATGGAGCAATACCAGACAACATACAGCTTATTAACATGATTTATTACAATGTTTTCCTTTCCAAAGTATTTCAAAGGCCATTTCATATAAACAAACCTTTTATTTGAATTTATTTTGCAAACCGCAAAGTGCCATCTAGCTTGTATGTAACATTCCAGCAATTTATACATACAGATATTTCAGAAACTGAATCTCAGTGGACACAATAAAGTCAACATATGCTTGTGATGACAGTGAATATGAGCCTGTATTCATTTTCAAACAGGACAAATCAACATTGCTCGTACGTTCTGATCATCCAGGAACTGTAAACACAGACACAGCAGCTGCACTCAAGCACTATTGAGGCGCCAGGAGTGATCCACTCTTACTGCTTAATGTAAAGATATTACACAAGTGACTAGGACTGTGCCAAGTATAATGTATAAAGTATCATGGTACTACCATGGTTTCTTGGTATCAATGCTGTACTGTAATAGTACTGTACATGAAAATGGCCATAATGCAGAATGGTATTACCATCTGATACAATCAATTTCCCATGGTACTGCTTTTTTAGTACTTTTTGGAAGTGTTAGTGCAAACATTTTGCATTTAATTAAAGTGTTCTGCTTTAAGAAGAAGTTAAGCTCAATCGAAAGTATTTGTAGCATAATGTTGATTACCACAGAAAATCATTTTGTGCAAAAATTGCGGTTACAGTAAGGCACTTACAATGGAAGTGAATGGGGCCAGTCCATCAACATTAAATACACTGATTTAAAAGTATAGCCATAAGACATAAACATTATGCATGCAAACATAATCAAATATCTGTTTGGTTGATTTTACTGTGATAAAAATTCTTACAGGATTTACTGGCGTTACATCGCCATTACAACAAAGTTGTAATATTGGATAGAACTTTGCACATATCAGGTCAGTAAGCCATTTTATCACACTAAAATCATGCTAACATGTATAATGTTTACATCTTAATGCTAAAATTTTTGAAAGAATGCGTATTGTAACGTTTATGGACTGGCCCGATTTATTTCCATTGTAATTGCCGCAACGTAACTGCGATTTTTTGCAGTTTATTTTTTTATAAATTAGTTGAAATATTTTTTTTTTCTGTGATAATCTATATATATCCTACAAATGCTGTCGACTGAACTTAACTTATATACTCAACTTGGAACATTACAACTGACAATAACACTTAATACACAATAATATCAACATATGGCATTATGAGTGGCATTTATTATAAAGAAAGAAAGCACGGGGGGGCCTGGGTAGCTCAGCGAGTATTGATGCTGACTACCACCCCTGGAGTCGTGAGTTCGAATCCAGGGTGTGCTGAGTGACTCCAGCCAGGTCTCCTAAGCAACCAAATTGGCCCGGTTGCTAGGGAGGGTAGAGTCACATGGGGTAACCTCCTTGTGGTCGCGATTAAGGATTCTCGCTCTCAATGGATTCTCGCTCTCAAATATATATATATATTTTTTTCTCCCAATTTGGAATGCCCAATTCCCAATGTGCTTTTAAGTCTTCGTGGTCGCTCGCCTCAATCTGGGTGGTGGAGGACGAATCTCAGTTTCCTCCGCGTCTGAGACCGTCAACCGATGCATCATATCACGTGGCTTGTTGAGTGCATTGCCACAGAGACATAGCACGTGTGGAGACTTCACGCCACCCACCGCGGCAACCACGCTCAACTCACCACGCGCCCCACCGAGAACGAACCACATTACAGCGACCACGTGGAGTTTACCCCACGTGACTTTACCCTCACTAGCAACCGGGCCAATTTGGTTGCTTAGGAGACCTGGCTGGAGTCACTCAGCACGCCCTGGGATTTGAACTAGCGAGTTAGCGAACTCCAGGGGTGGTAGCCAGCGTATTTTACCACTGAGCTAACAAGGCCCCCTGCAAGATAATATTTTGGGCACACAAAAATTCTGCACTCGCAAGATGATATTTTGAGCGCACAAAAAGTTATTTTGCATGCGCTTGAACTCAGTTTTGTAAGGCAATGTATCTTCTTGCAAAGATAAATTCATTTTGAGCAAACGAAAATTAATTTTGCACTTGTGAATGTGAATTTGCTCAGAATTCTTACATTTTGCTTTCTCCTCCTATCCATTCTGTGTGCAAAATATCTTTTTGCATGCCCAAAATATCATCTTGCGCACAAAATATAATTTTGTGTGCGCAGAATTGTGGCTCAAGTATAACTCCATATTCTGCTCGCCGACATATATGCGTGTTGAGTCGCACGCTCTGGTTATCCTGTGTCTGGGTCACGCTGTGTTGCGGTGGTAAATTTGCTCCGGCGGCTCGAAAAGTCTTGTGCTGATGGAAAAATCCAAATTGAAATTGATTGTTATTTGGCGTGAGGTTTACTTGGGTAGAAAGAGAGTGTGAGACAGAGCCTGAAAGCGTGTCTCACGCCAAATGCGTGAGATTTGGCAACCCTGATTTGGAAACTTTATGTTGATCAAACGCAGTGTTGGGTAAGTTACTTTAAAAAAAGTAATTAATTACTAACTACTAATTACACCTTCTAGAGTGTAATTAGATTACTGTACTAATTACTCTGTCTGAAAAGTAATCGCATTACTTATTACTAATTACTAATTACGTTCTAAAACCATGATCAACCTCGACCAGATGAAAAATACAAGGATAGATATGAAACTGTTCTTTTAATTCTTTCAAATAAATCACATAAAGTCAAATAAATTATTCATGGACTGGGCAAAGAATTTAAAGGGGCAGCGTTAAATTAGAAAACATACATTTTAACATTAGACGTTAAATTTCGATTTTAAATTCACTATTGTTTTATATAGAATTGTTCTAGAAGTCTATACAGTATTTTACGCAATTACATCAGAAGTAACTGTAATTAAATTACTGAAAAATTAAGAGTAATCCCTTACTTTTATGAAAAAGTAATTACAGTAATTAATTACTTAGTAATGCATTACACCCAACACTGATCAAACGTTAGTGAAACGTCCATATTTAATGTGCTGAACTTCACCTTTGGACACCTGTGTGAACTTGAGCAGAACTGACATCATACATCCACTAAAAATCAACTTGACACCAGTTGATTAAAAAGTCATTGAGCAAAAATGACCCAGAAAAGTAAAGTTAGTTCTGAGAAAAGCCCCAGCAGCATTTTAGTGCAGATGACACTTGCTTTCATATTTTATTATCTAATGCAATAGCTTTTTTAGGTGTGACTTAAGTGTTCAAATACTTCTTAGGGCCACTGTAAAAAAGCATGGGCCCAAGTCAAGGCTAGAAAAGAAGTAAAACGACTTGCTCGATGTAAATAATGTGTACATATATCCGATGTCGTACAGTTGATCTTACCTTGCATTGGTATTTGAAATAATGTTGCTTACAAAACCATCCAAATCAATTTCACTCCGCGTGAAAACTGCGTTAGAAACGGTGTAATAAACCAACATTGAAGAACACACTGAGAGTTATTTCGTGTCCATTGGTTAGAAGAGTCTGCTACTTCCTCATCTGCCAGTGACCTGGATGTCGTTCAATACAAACGTGTTAATGCACAGAGCTTTATGCATTTATTTTTCTTTGTTAACTTTAAACCTTTAAAGATTGCTAAATGAGCAAACATGTTCATCTAAAAGCTGACGACACTAATGTGAAAAATAAAACTTGATCAATACACTGAAATTGGCGTGCATGTTTTTCTATCATTTATACGTAATGCATCGAAACAGCATCTCTTCGCAACAAATATTAATCAAGTTTTGCTTTTATTAAAAAGTGCAACCTTGCAACACTTCGCTGAAAGGCTGCAGCATGTAAGTTGTATCTCTTACGTAACGGCAACGTCATTAACAATGCTGCTGTGGAATGTTGGGAAATGGAGTTTTCTCTTGCCACGGGACAGTGGGCGGGTTTGATTGGGGGTGTTGCGCTTAGCGGTATTTAGGGGCACAGTCGGAGTTCAGGTTAATACAACTGGTAATGTATCACAACAGAGCATGCATGCATTAAAAACTTACTACAGAATTAATTAACTAGAGATTATTTATACATGACAAAGACCTCTTCTCTGATAAACCTTTTTCAAATGATTATTTCTTAATAATTATAGGCAGCACCAAACTACATCAGTCCTGATGGATCTCCTTAACCTTTGTGCTACCTTCGGGACATTTTAGTCTTTTCGATCATTTTGTCTGTGTTAATGCCAACGGCATACATTTTGCCTAAGGTGTGTATTTTTAGGGGAATTTTGATATTTCAACCTCAGTTCCTATAATACATCTATAATACACTGTGTACACAAAATAGTTACAATCAGGACCTTCAGGTCAAAAATGTCCCCACTGAAACCCATTAAACCTGCAATATTTGATCCCAGTGCCATTAAAGCATAAAATCATGAATTCTATGATATTATGCTTTCATTACCGAGCCCTGGCTTCAAAATTAAATCAATTTCCACCAGATGGCGCCATTTTTCTCATGTTTAGCCTATGGAGCAAATACATGCTTTTTTCCTATTTTCTGTTTGCTGTATTATAGAGCACTGCAGGCCAACTGAATAAATGATGCAGCTAAAATTGTGTGGGTGTGTTTTGTATGTGTGTATTGAGAAATGTGTGTGTGTCTGTAAAAAACAACTGTGGCATTATCTAAACAAACTGGCATTTAAAGGGTTAAAATCCTGAAAATGAATGAATATTTGGTAGTTATGATCAGGACTGATGTTGGTTAAAAAATTAACTAATTGAAAGTGAAAATAATATTAATATGTCATATTATTATGACAGTTTTTTGATGCAGACATTTTTGTCCTCTAAGAACCTCTGAGTAACTTTTTATAAATTGACGCAGAAGGGTTAAGCCACTAATAAACTAATAATATATTGATAACACTTTATACTTCCATTTGCCATTAACAAACATATACTGTAGGTGACTAATTATTAACAGATTAGTAGCTAGTTCATCAACAATTAAATCTTTAAAATCAAACGTTCATGATATTCAAATCAAATCAAATCACTTTTATTGTCACACAACCATATACACACGTGCAACAGTGGGTGAAATTCTTGGGTGCAGTTCAGATCAACATAGCAGTCGTGACAGTGATGAGACATATACCAATCTACTATAAACATCAGATATACAACACAATTTACATATCTGATATACACATAATTACACACAACACAATATACAAATAATAACATACAATGTACAGTATACAATACACACAATATAGAATACACATTATACAATAAAAAATAGTATATATAGTATATATAAAATATACAGTAGGTTGTATTGTACTGTATTGACATTCAGGCTGTTGGTTGATAGTCAGTTGCCAGTGTGTTGTTAAGAGAGAATATAATTTATGACAGTCCAGTGTGAGATAATATGATTAATAAAGTGCAGTGCTGATGCTTGGGGGAAGAAGCTGTCATGGAGTCGGCTGGTGCGGGTCCTGATGCTGTGATACCGCCTGCCCGATGGTAGCAGTGAGAGCAGCCCATGGCTCGGGTGGCTGGAGTCTCTGATGATCCTCCGAGCTTTTTTCACACACCGCCTGGTATATATGTCCTGGAGGGAGGGAAGCTCACCTCCGATGAAGTGTCTGGCAGTTCGCCCCACCCTTTGCAGGGCTTTGCGGTTGTGGGTGGTGCTATTGCCGTACCAGGCGGAGATGCAGCCAGTCAGGATGCTCTCTACAGTGCTGGTGTAGAACCGTGTGAGGATGTGGCAGTTCATTCCAAACTTCCTCAGCCATCTCAGGAAGAAGAGGCGCTGATGAGCCTTCTTCACAACGGCTTCAGTGTGGATGGACCATGTGAGTTCCTCAGTGATGTGGACACCGAGGAACTTGAAGCTGCTGACTCTCTCCACTGGTGCTCCATTGATGGTGATGAGGCTGTGTTCTCTCTGTTTTCTCCTGAAGTCCACCACAAGCTCCTTTGTCTTGCTGATGTTGAGGGAGAGGTTGTGCTCCTGACACCAGCGTGTCAGTGTGTGCATCTCCTCTCTGTAGGCTGTTTCATCTTTGTCAGTGATCAGACCTACCACTGTCGTATTATCAGCAAACTTAATGATGGCATTGGAGCTATATGTTGCCACACAGTCATGTGTGTACAGAGATTACAGGAGTTGGCTGTGTTCTCAATTCAAGTGTTGATATTAAGCATTGTATAATGCAATAATGCTTAATGGGTTATTCATGAAAGTTATACAGTGTTAATATATTTTATATGACATCAACTACCAGAAAGAAGCAATTCTACATCTGTATATGTTGTTTTTTATTTTATTTTATTGTTTTTCTATGAAAATATGAGCCAGATCAGTGGTTCCCAACCATTTTACCTTGAAGCTCCCTCTACTTATAAGTCTACACATACAGCATATGCAAAGGTTATGCAATGCACATTTCCAAAAATCATTGTATTATAATCATAATTTTGCATTTCTCATGCCATGGATGCATGCTCTCTCTCCTCATGCTCTATGTGTTTGCTTGTTTGTGCACGAGAGAGCACTATCATTGATGGCCGTGAGAAATGCAAAATTATGATTACAATACAATGATTTTTGGGAATGTGCTTTGCAATGGATTTTGCATACATGCAATAGACATGATACTTGATACATTTCTAGCGGTTGACATTTCTACTGGTCTATTACACATTGATGCAGAGCCATGCAGCTGCTTGATGGTCTCGTTATAAAGCATCAACAAGGTATGCCCTTTTGAGAGTTTTTTTTTACAGTTTTGCAGTGCGTTGTTATGATGTTATACAATTTTCATAACAATTGAAGATCCAAGAAAAACAAACCCACAAGCACTCGTCCACGCGACAGCCAGCGCACCTGCGTTAAAGCAGAATGCTGTAAATTTGGTGCGCGTCATCCTCACGCAGTTGTGAAAAGAGGCTGTTATTGGTAGATTTTGCTTTTCACTTTGAGTTAGACGAGGACGCTGACATGCTGTTTACTGTTATCGTGCATATTATGGATTTGCACATTTGAATTTGACTCGCTATTTTTTTCAGAATCTTGCGTGAGCGCTAGATTAATCCGTCATTATTTAAAACACTATCTGTAATTTTGACAAATAAAAAACAAGCAAGAAACTCTGCTTAAACCATCTTCACTTGGTATATCTCTCCTTCGGTCTCTGTGTGCGCGTGAAAAAAGAGAGACAGGGAAAAGACAGCGCACGCAGCCATGTGACATTGAAAAAAGGTGCTTTTAATGCAAAAATAACTAATGCGCCTTTTTTAAAAGTATTTGGTATATGAGGGAAGATACATTAGAGAGTTTTAATTCTGATGGTAGGCTGCAATAATAAGTTTTCACTCGCAAATGCGCAGTAGCGGTTCTAGGTTGTATGGCGCCCTGGGCGAAACCCGCTTCAACACGCCCCCAAAGTTGTTGACGGGGGGTGGGGGGTGTCTGTGTGGGTGCCTCGTGCCGCCCCCCCACAAGATGCCACCCTGGGCAACTGCCCATGTCGCCCATGCCTAAATCTGCCACTGCAAATGCGAGTAAAACGCTGGCAATGTAGAGTCCTGATTATTGTAAAAAGTTCACGAAATTTACAGTATCCTAACTCTGTGAATTAAATAGCATTTTTAATTATTATCTTTAATAAAATACAAATATTTGGGGACCCCCCCAAAATCTATTTTTGACCCCCCTCCCCAATTCGAGCACTGCCTCAGACAAATGGACCCTTTTCACATGTCCGCGAGTCGCGAAGTGGAAGTCGTCATAGTTGGCTAAACTTGTGAATGGGGGGACCACAGCAAATTTCCCGTTTGCTCCAAAAACAAAATAAAAAAATCAACGATTATGCTTTCACAGCTTTGCAAAAGAAGATAAAAATATACAGCGCTGGATAACAGCAGTAAGAAGAGAGAAACAGGCCACTCCCTCAGCAGCTGTGTTAGAAGCCTCATCACATCTGATTTATTTAAAACGTACTCCAGGTTAATATAATACATAGTACAATGTGTGACGAGGAGGAGGGCGGGGCCGGGCCACAAAGACACACGGCCGACCCTGAATCAGACTAATCATCCGGGAGGGGGATAAAGACGAGCCGGAGGCGCCAGTTCGAGAGAGAGAGAGACGCACGTGGCCGCGCTTCATGTTTGTTTTATGTTGAGTTTTGTCGTTAAACCTTACGTTGACTGTTCAGCCGGTTCCCGCCTCCTCCTTGCCCATACTTATATTGTTGCACAATGTTATAAATTTACCCTAAATATTTTTAAAATTGGATATATAAAAAAGTTTCCTACATTTACATTGTTAAAAAAGGCGGAAACGCATCATAACAGGTCTTTGAAAAGGGTCCATAGAGCTGTTCAGCCGTGACATTAATTTGTAGACAAACCTGGAATAGGGATTTTAGAATTATGAGTATAATAAGATCTGTGATGAAAATTAGTTATACCACAGTCATACCTCAGTAGTGGATTTTGAAGCTGTTGTATGTTTTAAAAATGCATGTTGCTGTTGTTAAACAAGGACTACAATAATTGTCCATTTTAAAAAGCATGTATCTCACATGCTGATGGTAGTTGTAGTCCTTAAATAGCATTATGACTGCAACATGCATTTTTAAAAATACAGTAGCTTCAAAATTAACGTTTTGAGGTATGACTGTGTAATTTATGTTCTGAAACAAAATGACAAAGTTTCTTCAAGTAACTACATTCTAAAAACCCATTGGAAATTCCAGAGGGAAACTATGGCTCAAAAAAAGTGTGACCATGGCAACATTTTTGCAAAACAAAATTCCGTGCATTATTACACGTTTGGCTGAAGTTCCCAGTGAAATGTCCAGTGGGGGGCACCAAAAGTGAGTGAAATGGTGTCATAATCAGACAAGGTTTTTTAGGTGAATGTTAGATGAATGGTTTAATGAGTAAAACGTACCTCCCTTACCTAAAACTTTAACCTAAACCTAACCAATAGTGATCTAAAATCAAATGGGATGTAAACAAAACAGACATCCTACTGTGGAAGTTAATCCGATTAGAATAAGTGTGTAAATACAGGTGAGTCTCTAATGCAAGCATTAAAATATACCTGTTTTTTTTAAATGATGCATTATAAACTCAGCAAAAAAAAAGAAACGTCCTCTCACTTTCAACTGCTTTTATTTTCAGCAAACTTAACATGTGTAAATATTTGTATGAACATAAAAAGATTCAACAACTAAGACTGAACAAGTTTCACAGACATGTGACTAACAGAAATGGAATAATGTGTCCCTGAACAAGGGGGGGGGTGGGGTCAAAATCAAAAGTAACAGTCAGTATCTGGTGTGGCCACCAGCTGCATTAAGTACTGCAGTGCATCTCCTCCTCATGGACTGCAGCAGATTTGCCAGTTCTTGCTGTGAGATGTTACCCTACTCTTCCACCAAGGCACTTGCAAGTTCCCGGACATTTCTGGGGGGAATGGCTCTAGCCCTCACCGTCCAATCCAACAGGTCCCAGACGTGCTCAATGGGATTGGGATCCGGGCTCTTCGCTGGCCATGGCAGAACGAGCAGTATGGCTGGTGGCATTGTCATGCTGGAGGGTCATGTCAGGATGAGCCTGCAGGAAGGGTACCACATGAGGGAGGAGGATGTCTTCCCTGTAACGCACAGCGTTGAGATTGCCTGCAATGACAACAAGCTCAGTCTGATGATGCTGTGACACGCCGCCCCAGACCATGATGGACCCTCCACCTCCAAAATCGATCCCACTCCAGAGTACAGGCCTCGGTGTAATGCTCATTCCTTTGACAATAAACACGAGTCCGACCATCATCCCTGGTGAGACAAAACCGCGACTCGTCAGTGAAGAGCACTTTTTACCAGTCCTGTCTTGTCCAGCAAAGGTGGGTTTGTGCCCATAGGCGACGTTGTTGCCGGTGATGTCTGGTAAGGACCTGCCTTACAACAGACCTACAAGCCCTCAGTCCAGCCTCTCTCAGCCTATTGCAGACAGTCTGAGCACTGATGGAGGGATTGTGCATTCCTGGTGTAACTTGGGAAGTTGTTGTTGCCATCCTGTACCTGTCCCGCAGGTGTGATATTCGGATGTACCGATCCTGTGCAGGTGTTGTTACACGTGGTCTGCCACTGCGAGGATGATCAGCTGTCCTTCCTGTCTCCCTGTTGCGCTGTCCTAGGCGTCTCACAGTACGGACATTGCAATTCATTGCCCAGGCCACATCTGCAGTCCTCATGCCTCCATGCAGCATACGTACACGCAGATGAGCAGGGACCCTGGGCATCTTTCTTTTGGTGTTTTTCAGAGTCAGTAGAAAGGTCTCTTTAGTGTCCTAAGTTTTTATAACTGTGAGCTTAATTGCCTACCGTCTGTAAGCTGTTAGTGTCTGAACGACCGTTCCACAGGTGCATGTTCATTAATTGTTTATGGTTCATTGAACAAGCATGGAAAACATTGTTTAAACCCTTTACAATAAAGATCTGTAAAGTTATTTGGATTTTTACAAAATTATCTGTCCAAATATACACTGCGTCCACAATTATTAGGCAAATTGTATTCCTCAGGATTCAATTTTATTGTTGAACAAACACAATGCTCTCAGTCAATCCAAAATGTTATTGAACCTCAAACCTGAATGTGTAACAAAGAAAAAGTGAGTTTTATCTTTCTCAGGGGAATATGTAAGTGCACAATTATTAGGCAACTAAATAAAAAGAATTTCTCCCAACTCAATTATTTATTCTCAATTTTTTGAGTAAGTGCAACAAATAAGTAACACAAAATGATAATTGTAAAAAGGGATAATTTTCTATCCGTTCCGGAGTGGAACTTCAATAAATTGCCCTTGAACGTCTCTGCGTTGTTCTGTCTTTTCTGAGCGCTGAAGTAAAGCAATTATTGTTAATTCACGCTTTTGATTCCGTTATTCATTTTATCTGACTCCAATTTTATATTAATCTGACTCCAATTTAAGTTGACCTCTAATTTAGATTACAGCCCTATTTGACTTCTGATCATTCTTTTAATTTGATCTTTTTAAGTTATTGATTACTCTGAATCATCTTAATTTTCATTATCCTTTCATTCGGGTCCCGATTTTCGCTTAGAGTCATATGCCGGCCGATTAATTGCATAGATCTCACGGACACAAAATCGCCAGTCCGTTCATAGTCAGCGGTTGCAGGGTTTACTAATATCATCTGATTCGGCCGCCTACTGCTTGCTCATAACCAGATGATAGTTTTATTTAGTCACGTTTCATACAACTTGCTAAGACGGTGCTAAGCAGTGACTGGTAGTCTTATGTGGTTTTCTCCTATTCACAAGCTCCAGTAATGATCATTATCCTGGTTATAAGTTTGCAGTAACAAAAGGCGTCCCTCGAATCTACCGGTGATAAATGATTTCGGAGGAATACAGAATAAATCAAAAAGTAACAATTTATTTGCCAGGTAGGATTTAAATCGTAAGTTACAAAATCAATCAAAGCCAATTTCACACATGATCAGAATAAATAAACATTTCTAAAAATAAAAGACAAGTCAAAGAAACATACCTGACAAAACTACATGCAGCGGTACAGCATGGGAGATCTGCTTACAGATTCCCCGAGCTTCCTGCCAACTTTCCTTAAATATCTAGACAGAATAAACATTGTGTACCAAATGGTATTATCCTTTGAACAATGAGAATTTGGGGGTGAATGGGTTCTTGACTTCCTGGGGTTTAACCTTGTTAACATATAGGAGATCATTTCAATTGTAGGTCAAGGAGGGGGATAGACCTCCAGAATTATGCAGTATTTGGCAAAGACCTTATAACTTTATTACCATTAGTTTTATCAACATGGGAAAGAGACCATTATACCAGTCGCACAGAGACCTCATAAATGATATCAAACACATACAGTTGCATTCTTTGTTTTCATGGTATTTGTTATATTTTTACATATAAATCTTGTGTCTTTGTGTTGGTCCAGAGCTGTTGAAGGGGAGAAGGGGGAGAGAGAAGTGGGGGCAGTAAGGTGATTTGCAATTTATCACACTGTGGTGATATTCAGGTGAAGATTTCAGCTTTTGTGAGAGAGTTCTATGACGTTGATTCTCGCAGAGTTCTTTGACTTTTACCGGAAATGGCGCCTTTTGGTTGTAGACATCCTGGTGCCAGCCTTACAAAATGAAATAACATTTTTGGCCTTTCAAAAATATTCAGTGACCAATATAGCCACCCTTCTTTTCAATAACTGCCATGAGCCTTCCATCCATGGAGTCTGTCAGTTTCTTGATCTGTTCACGATTAACTTTCGCTGAAGCAGTAACCACAGTCTCTCAAATGCTGTTCAAAGAGGTGTATTGTCTTCCCTCACTGTAAATCTCACGTTTGAGAAGGGCCCACAAGTTCTTAGTAGGATTTAAGTCAGGTGAGGAAGGGGGCCAAGTCATTATTTGGGCATCTTTGAGGCCCTTGCTGGCTAGCCAAGCAGTGGAGTACTTGGATGCATGTGATGGAGCATTGTCCTGCATAAAGATCATGGCCTTCTTGAATGCTGAGGACTCCTTCCTGTGCCACTGCTTGAAGAAGTACTTTCCAGAAACTGGCAGTAGGTTTGAGAGTTGAGTTTCAGTCCATCTTCAACTAGAAAAGGTCCAACTATCTCATCCTTAATGATAGCACCCATACCAGTACCCCTCCTCCATCTAGCTGGCACCTGACTCGAAGTGGTGCCCTGTGTCCATGAGTCTCTCATTTCTTCTGTCCATAAAACCTTTGAAAAATCTGTCTTCAGGTATTTCTTTGCCCAATCTTGATGCTTCAGCTTGTGAATATATTCAGTGGTGGTCATGTTTCAGCCTTCTTGACCATGGCCATGTCCCTGAGCACTTGACACCTTGTACTTCTGGACACTCCAGATAGGTTGCAGTTCTGGAATATGGTAGCACTGGAGGATAATGGGTTCCTGGTAGCTTAATTCTTCTCAAGTCTTTTGCAGTTAATTTGTGCCTTTTCTTCTCCATGCGTTTTTTGCGCCCCAGTTGACTATTCGCAACAAAACGTTTGATTGTCCGGTGGTCATGCCTTAATAGTTTAGCTATTTCAAGAGTGTTGCATCCGTCTGAAAGGCATTTTACAATATTTGACTTTTCAGTGTCAGTTAAATCTCTTTTTTGGCCAATTTTACCTTTGGTAATAAAGCTGCCTAATAATTGTGCACACCTTGATATAAGGTGTTAGTCACTTTCGCCACACCCTCCCTCATTACACAAATACATACCACCTGAAAATGATTGAATCCAATAAGCATTCATGTTTATATGGTTTGGAGTTGGAAAATATGCATGGAAATAATGATACGATCAGAATACTCACTTGCCTAATAATTGTGCACGCAGTGTATGAACACATTTTTATTTAGATTTCCTGAAGACACCCCAAACATGCACACTTTATAAAATAAAAATTAAAAAAAAAAAAAAGAAAAAAAAAGACACTTTTACAAAGTTGTAAATGTGTTTTAAGAAATATGGTCCAAGGAGACCCATGTCATTTTATTGGTATTGCTATACATTGTTTTGATTATATTGTACAAACCCCTAACATCGAAGATATTCAATACATAACTGCAATGCACAATCGGTATCCAAGGCCACAATGAACTGTTAAAAAACGGGGGAAAGCTTTTGCCAACACCACATAGATTATGGCATAAAATAACAAAAGTAACACGCAATTTTCAATGTATGCATACATCATCAATTGAAAGTCAAAGAGCAAACATAAAATTAGTAATTATAATAATAATTATAAAAAGTAAAAACAAGAGCCTGTAAGAAAAACTACAATTGAGGAAACTGTCGTCATTGAAGTTAAAACAAAATTGTAGGTTAAGGCTGTACCAATATACATAACATTTCTGCTTTTAATGTGTACTCAAGATTTAGCAGTACCTTCAGAACTTTAACTAAACTATAAACTGATGTTTGGACTTTAAAACTGTATCAGCGAGCACCATCTCATGTCTAGTGAACCATCTCATAAACAATTCACACAAACAGTGCTGCCTTTAGTACATCTTAGGGGACTGTGGAATAAAAAACACTGCATGGCTTCTTTAGAGATAGGCGTTGCAAACATTGAATTTGATCAGAATATTTACTAAATTCAAGTTTTTAATTACCTTTTTAGTAGTATCAAAGGATATCAATGATCTAATAAAAAAATAAATTAAAAAAAAACTCTCTAAGGTGTTTAAATGGCATTTGATGTTAATGCAAAATGCATACATAACCACACCGAACATGTGGTGCATGAAGTCTGAATTTTGACCAAAGTATATCCAAAGAGAGAAAAAAAAATAACCAAACCATACGAACAATAACAAACGCCTTAAATTATTGACGTTCCCTTTTAGACTTTAACATCAGGAACATTAAAAATAATTGTTGGTTTGGCACAAAACTAAAGGTTGCAACAAGTACATTTATGAGAAATTAACTTGTTGAATAGGAAAGGATGATGCACAATGCAGGGAAGTCATGAAAGTGACGGGGAAAATCGGTAAAATGCAAACATTCCAAGGCAAAACTCTGTCAAGGAATTGTTTCATTTATTAAACTTCTAAAATCTTGTATCGATGGGCAGCAACTGTGAAACTCTATTCTTTGTATTAGACTGACAACAAGTTTGACCTTTTTTTAGTTAATGCATCTTGAGAAAGCTTCGATGAACAGCTGAGTTAAATACTTTGTCATGTTGTTGTTTCAGGAATTGATTGTGTTACCTAGCCTTACCGTTTTAAGTCAAGAGGTAGTCAAAAGGCACTTCAGAGTATCAATCAACTTAATGTTCTTTGAGAGAGGAAAAAAGGCACTCGCATTTGGGTCAACTTATCAAAATCTTTTCGTATCTACAAAACGGTTTCTGACTCCTCTTTTGTTGTTCAAAGGACAGGAAAGGTTGTTTTATTTCTAAACTAAGAATTTAACTGCAGTGTGTTTTCAGTGGATCGGTCCTTTATAACAGTTGACATAAATCTTCCATTAGGAGATCTTGACATGAAGTATGACCTGGACATTTCTTAATGAGATTCACCCTTGTACATCACTGTAAGATTCTGTATGTACTGCTCTGGTTATAGACAGCACACGTCGTCTTCCACGATTCAAAGACATTCATTTCCATCAACACATTCACATTCCCTCAATGGAGACTAAACAGTTTAAAAGGCATTATTACAATTTGTATACGCAACAAAACCAACGTGACCCATTTTGTATTTAAGGCAATTAAAAACAAATACAAAAAAATCGTTTTTTAACAGAGTAAAACAATATATTTTTTACGTCCTCAAAGACTCTCCGCACCAGGATCAGAACAGAAGCGAAACATTTGGTTGTTCGTAACATTTTGGCGTATTCCTCCAATGTTTGGACAATTTGGCATCTTCCTCCATATGTTTGTCGGAGGGACTGTGCAAAGCAACGGAAGTCTGTTGACAGAACTGCTTGTAGAGTCGCTAGTCCTTAATGAGCCTATAGACGTGGTATTGTGCCCCGTGTTCGCTTGTCGACACTTCAAATACAAACGCTATACACAGTAGAGTCTCCTGGGTTTCCCTGTTGGTCACCACCTGTAGTGTGTTACACAGAAAAAAAAAAAAAAGACAAAAATATGTAATTAGGTGTGCACCGATCGATCGGCCACCGATCGAAATCGGCCGATATTCATCTTAAATCTGTGATCGGCGATTGTGCCTAGAATCAGGGCCAGAATCACACATGCACACTGCTCCTCTAATGAATGAGCACTTTCTCAGCCCTTGAAGCATGACAGAGTGGCCTCTGGAAGGTGAGTTGTTCGCAATTCTAAGCATTCACGAATTTAAACTTTCAGACATGATGTAATTCACATGAATATGCCGTTTTGTTTTTAAAAATGTGTAAGAATTACATGTGTATGAATATTAAGTTCATTATGGTAGTTATTCTGACTTGTAGCACAGTGAGCAGGAAGAGGATAAAGAGGCTGCTAACGGGTATAAAAACAAATTAAACAACAAATAAACATGCAAATAAAAATCTAAGCACACATGATGTAATGTGAGTCGTCACAATCAGACGCTGTGTGGAGCGATAGACTGTTTGAGCCATCATGAGCACTTTTAGCTTTACTCTCTTTAACATGAGCGCTCCTGGTGTCAACCAAACAAGCGCTCTCAATATCTCATCATCAGTCACTCATCTCAGCACTATTCTGTGAGGATCCCAATTTAAATCAGATTAATGTTGGTCACAATACCACTAATAACAGATGTAATGCTTTAACCTTCAATAACGGCACCGCTTCATGCATTTGCTTAATAATTAGTGATTTGTGCTACAACAAGACACCAAAGACAGTAAACAAATCATACATATTAATAATTTCTCACTGGAGCAGTTTTAGAGCTTGTAATGGATATATTTTTCTTATTTCTGAATGTATCTCTGCTGTGTGTGATGCTCTCATGGTTTTAGGTTGCCAGTATGTCACAATGACCTTTTGATATTGGCAACAGAACTATTAATAACTGTTTTCAATACAAATAAATGCTAGCAATTCACAATGAATGTAATTTTAATGTAATTTTGGTAACAATAAAAAGGTTTCATTTCTTTAACATTAGTTAATGCATTAGTTATCATGAACAAACAATGAACAATATATTTTTACAGCATTAATTAATCATAATGTTAGTTAACAAAAATACAATTGTTCATTGTTAGTTCATAGTGTATTAATGTTAACTAATACAACTTTTGCTTTTAAAAAATGTAATCGTGTATGTTGTAAATGACATTAAGTTAATTAGTTCATGTTAACTACAGTAATGTTGTTAAATAATGTTAACAAATGGAACCCTTTGGTAAAGTGTTCCTGTAATTTTACTGTGTGGGGCATAAACATAAAACTGCAGCATATAACTTGCAAAAGTGTGGCAAATGGCACTTTAAGAAAAATCGGTATCAGCCCATATTAGTATTAAAACAAAATTGGAGATCAGTATCGGCCTCAAATTTCCTGATCGGTGCACCACTATATGTAGTGTCTACTGCATACTCTTAAAAATATTATACATGCTTTTTTATTTTCACATCCTCACATTTATTTTGGTTTCCCTTGCAATAGATTTATACATCCATTATGAAAACTGTCCATGTTTTTACTACAGTAATTATAGCTGAAATATGATATTCACATAGAGTAAAACCATAGTAATCACAAAATTTTACCATGGTTTTACTATAGTGAACATATTTTAACCACGATAATCCTGGTAAAACCATAGTAATATTACAGGAAAATCAAACTCATGGTAATAAAAAAATAATCATTATACCAAAAAATCATGGTATGTTTATAGTAACACTATGGTTAATTTGTGGTACATGTACCATGGTTTTTAAAACCATGGTTCTTACCGCAAAAATGTTTACTACAGTCATGGTAAGTGCAGTTTTGCTATAGTAAAACCATGGTTAATTTTCTTAAGTGCATTATTATTATTATTTTTGTTGTTGTTGTGGAAACATGACAGAAACATGGTACTTGTACCACAAATTAATCATGGTGTTACTATAGTAAAAATGTAGTTATTATTATTATTATTATTTTTTTTTGCAAAATTATTTTGATTTTATTACCACAGTTTTGGTTTTCCTGTATTATTAATATGTTTTTACTACAAATACCATGGTTAAAATGTGGTTACTGTAATAAAACCATGGTAAATTTTGTGGTTACAATTAGGACTGCAACTAACGATTATTTTGATAATCGATTAATCGTCGATTATATCGACGATTAATCAGATAAAAATTACTTTAAATTATACTTTATTAAAATGATAAAGGGCGTAAGGATTTGGTTTGATTTACATTACTGAATTAACGATTCTTCGCTCTCACAAAACACTGAACAAAGCCTGAATCATAAAAAGTTACATTTAAATGTATTATTATTATTCTTTCAGGACTTATGCAAAACAGTTGCTTAACTTGTAAAACTTAACAAAAAATGCTCATCATTAAAGAGTAAAATGATCCATAGGGCACGGAGTGGGACAAAAGATCAGCCCAGCAGAGGGCAATAGTGACACGAGAACAGAAATGTTAATAATTCTGCCCAACTGAAAAATACATAATTATGTTATATACGTATGCTTGTACACCGTCACTGATTATATACATTACATTTTTTATATTATAGTTTTTAAAATAGTATTTTCACTGATTACATGTTTCTAAACTATTCTTTTCAAAAATTTTGTATGTTTATCCAGTAAAATAATGTTTACCATTGTATAAATTTACTAGTGAAATCAGACATTACATTATCAGGAGGACTATCAAATATTAGGACCCTTAGCATTATTATACATTATATTCAGCATTTCATACAGTTTAATATAGTGCAATCATCTGTAAACACTCTGCAAATTCACTCTCACGCTGAAAAGACTCATCACGGTGCTCACTGTAATACATGTGCTTACATGAGCAGGAGAAAACACTTTGAAAACCGGCACACCTTGACTGCTGAGACTTCAGTCTGATATCCATGAAAGCTGCACATTTGATTACATTGAAACTGAAATCGTGGTATGATGTTGAACAGTTTAATCAAAATGACTGCGCTCCCTTTCTCCATTGCGATCGGTTTGATTGGCGTGGATGCACGTGCTCGTTCAAGTTTAACAGAGACTCGCTTGTAGTAAGAACAAAGGACAGGAAAAGTTTTGCGAAATACGCGGCTGATTTTGAATTCATAACATGTTTACATTATAAAACAGAGATAATAGCAGTAAAATGTAAGTGATGCGCTTGAGAGAAACAACTCTTCAGTGCATCAAACAGCACAATCACTCTGTCAGCGCACCTGACGCAGCAACCACTACACATTAAACTGTATGCTTATTATGATCTTCTTTGAAGTGTTTAGAAACGGGGTTCTCCGTGCTTACTGCAAATATCCAACTAATCGATAATGAAATTCGTTGTCGATGATTTCCATTATCGATTTTATCGATTAGTTGTTGCAGCCCTAGTTACAATGTTTTTACTACACGTACCATTGTTGATGGTTTTACTGCAAATACCATGGTTCAACTATAATAACTGTA
The DNA here is from genome assembly GCF_019703515.2 of Myxocyprinus asiaticus. Taxonomy (NCBI): domain Eukaryota; kingdom Metazoa; phylum Chordata; class Actinopteri; order Cypriniformes; family Catostomidae; genus Myxocyprinus; species Myxocyprinus asiaticus. The sequence goes on from NC_059352.1 coordinate 4,299,465, forward strand.
TTAAAATCATGGTAAATGTTGTGGTTACTATGGCTTTACGACAAATACCACAGTTGATGGTTTTACTACAAATACCGTAGTTGAACTATGATTACTGTAGTAAAACCATGGTAATTTTTGTGGTTACAATGGTTTTAATACACATACCATAGTGCAGCTATAATAACTGTAGAAAAACCATGTTAAATTGAGTGGTTACTATGGTTTTACTACAACTACCGTGGTTCAGCATAACTTTTCATAAGGCATGGATAAAGCTACTGCAAGGAAACCCAAAATAATGGCAAGGAAACGCAAAAAATTACCCTCCCTGTCCTCTATGGGGCTCCGTACTTTTACATACTTTTTTCAACCCGTTACCAAAATTTGGGACATGAATATGGTTTAAAACCCTTATTTGTGTGATTGTTATATTTCAAGCAAGAACATCGTCTACAGAACATTTTACCTGTAAGATGGTGAAGTTTTCTAATACACTGTTCATCATGTACTTCTCAGGCAGGTGCTTGAGTTTGTGGATGAAGTTGATCATATATTCACACATAGGAGAACGATGGATGCGATACAAACACTTCCCGCCCTCCACACGAGCGTACTCGGTCTGTAAATCGTAAAAACATGGGCAGATAGTGTTTTGAAACCACTTAAGCCACTCAAACGTGAGCAGAATTTCTGCACTGAAGCTTCACACTCATTTGAAATGTTGAAGTTGGTATAAAGACGAATCGTGTTGGAGAAAACACTCACCTCCACTTTCTCGACCACCTGCTTGCCAAAGGAGCAGACTTTGGTTGAGACTGTGATGGTCATGTTCTCTGAGCTGCTATATTGGCTGCTGACTCCGTAGAAAGAGCCCGGTCCATCCTGAAAGCCGCCATTATTAAGATCAGCCTGAGACAGAGAAATAATCTCAGTTCTGCTGCTTTGAGACACTACAACAACTTAAAGAGATTGTTGTTGGCTGGATGGTTATGGATAATACCAAACCATAACATAAGACTGCACAGTGTGCTTAAAAATGAGTTGCGTTTAAAAAGTGCGAAAAGCCAGGCCATAATACAAATTCAACCAAAACTTATAAGGGAGGCAAGTAAGGCAGGAACTTTCCTTTGTGGAATTGGTTTACATGTTTGGTCGTCAGTGTTCTTGAGAGTTATTATTCATCAATAAATACACATTAACTTTCATTAAATTACTGCTCTTACTGCTTTTTTTCCCCCAAAAGAAGTACCATAGTACAACCACACATTGGTGCCATGGCAAAAACATAGGGCTGGGTATGGATACAGATTTCCCGATTTGATTCGCAAGCTCTTGATTTGATACGATTGATTCAGTTGAGTATATTTCAGTTTTAATGTCTATTCTGCTTACATATGAAAGAAATTCTCTCTCAGCAAATACTGGGAACCTTCTAGGGCCATGTCCACACTACTATGTTTTCATTTGAAAACAGAATGATTTTGCTACACTTAAAACCCTAATAAGTTGACTTTACTCATTTGATTGAGTTAAACTCTTTCCCTCAACTGAATTGAGTAATGGCATTTCCCAAACGTGCGTAATAAAGTTCACTCAAAGGATTAGTTCACCCAAAAATGAAAATTCAGTCATTGTTTACTCACCCCTGTGTTGTTATAACCCTATGTTACTTTCTTTCTTTTTCTTAACACAAAAGGAAAAATAGTGAAAAAAATGTTGTGCTCGGTGATCTCATACTATGGCAGTTTATGGTGACCACCTCTTCAAGCTTTATAAGAACACAAAAGTATAATTCAGAAATCTAATAAATAATTCCATGAGACTCATGATTGTTATAAAAGCATATGATAAGGTTTGGTGAGAAACAAACCAAAATCTAATGTATTATTAAGTGAAAACGTTCACTGACCGTTGATCTCCTGTGCGCGTTCATGATAGGGCAGGAGATCAACAGTTCACGCAGCCCCCTCGTGACACTGGGGTGTTCAAGTTTTGTTTATCTAAAAACAGATCCTCAACAGCGATAGTGGCAACAGAACACAACACAGCTGCACACAAAACAGAGAACAGAACTTACTAAACATGTCTGAAGAGTTTGTAGTCGAAGAACTGATGCATTTCTATGCCCAGCCTTATTTTTTTTTTATCGGAGTACTCGGAAATCAAACAGAAACATAGAGGAGGCTACAGGCAGCCACAGTCACACCGTGTCCTAACCCGACGGCAAACGACACGCAATAAAAGGTATATTTACTATGGTAGTCAGAGTTTTTGTCCAGCAGTGACGACCGACAGTACATGCTATCGATCGCTTGTTTTCTATTTTCAGCATCGCGCGGGTAACTGTGAACTGGCACCAGTCCAAAAACTTAAATAAATAATAACAAAAGTTTTTGTGCTTAGAGACTCCAGTCAGGCTTCCTAAGCAAGCAATTGGCCCGGTTGCTAGGGTGGGTAGAGTCACTTTGGGTAAACCACCTCGTGGTCGCAATGTGGCTCTCGCTCTCGGTGGGGCGCATGGTGAGTTGTGCGTGGATGCCGCAGAGAATAGCGTGAAGCCTCCACACACGCTTCGTCTCAGCAGTAACTCGCTCAACAAGCCACGTGATAAGATGCACGGATTGACGGTCTCAGACGCGGAGGCAACTGAGATTCGTCTACACCACCACGAGGACTTAGAGTGCATTGGGAATTGGGCATTCCAAATTGGGGAGAATTTTTTTTTAATAATTTTCTCACCAAACCTTAACGTATGCTTTCATAACAATCATGAGTCTCATGGAATAATTTATTAGACTTCTGAATTATACTTTTGCGTTCTTTTGAAGCTTGAAGAGGTGGTCACCATAAACTGCCATTGTATGACATCACTGAGCACAACATTTTTTCACAATTTCTTCCTTTGTGTTAAGAAAAAGAAAGGCAGTCATATAGGGTTATAACAATACAGGGCTGAGTAAACAATGACTGAATTTTCATTTTTGGGTGAACTAATCCTTTAACTTGGTGATCATATAGAATTAACTTTACTGAAAGTTAAGGTAACTAGATGCAATTCCCTTAACTTAGATCTGCTATTTAAAAGGTTGTTGTTTCTACATTATAATTTTAATTGAGTGGACTCATATTTAGGTCATACAACAACAGAGCTTAATTAAAGATTATTATAACTGATTCTAGGTCAATCATAAAATAAATGTATTTCTCCACAGAAATGCATAAACACCTGTACTACTGAGAAACAGGATCCAACTTGACCAAAGGGTACACAGATCACCCGAATGGTGACAAATATTTGCAACAAAACAATATAAATAATACTACAAAAGAGCTAAAACCTCTATGAATTCTAAAAAACAACTATTTAAATGCCCTATATGTTCCCTTCGACCAAGGAAACAATGAAATAATTCAAGGTAATTGTACAAGGCATTATGGATATTCCTCATAGCTTCAATTTTGTACTCAATAGTTTGAGTTATTAACACTTAACATCTTAAATCTATGGATTTTTAAGAAAAATAAGTTCAAGGAACATAGATATTTAAGTTAAGAGCCCAAAACTAGACATTTCAAGTAATGTTTAAATAAGACAACTTGATTTTTCTAGTAATGACAACATTAAGGTTTACAGCAGGGACTAAAAAAGGTTCAAGGAACGGAAACCGAAAATGAACGAAATGTTCAGAAGAATGTAACCGAAAACTGGAACAAAGTCATTTTCAATTGTTCCGGAGTGATAACTTTATTTTTAAATGCTGGTAACCGGTTAATTTTGTTTCCGATTATTTTTCATGAAACCAAAGGTCAAAGGGTTTATAACAGTACATTTTTATTTACAAATTAAACATGTGATTTGATCCTGAAGGAAACTGCTGCATCACACATTTCTTTGTCTAACTACCCGTTGTGATGTCACATTCTCTGAATGAAGACCTTTTGAACAACTATATATAAATACTACATGAAGTATGCATGCACGGCTAATCCAGATACAAGGAAAACATTATTAGAGGTAAAAGTGCATTTCTCAGTTGTTTCCAAGTCTTCACTGAATTATTGTTAGATATGATGCATTAATACAGATTTGATGTGTCTGGTTTTGACTGAGAAGCAGATCTGTAAATAAAATGTATTTTGTTTTTATAACAAACAAATTTATTGCTTATTTTCAATTATTTTGGTGAGGCATGTGGCTCATTTTGGGCTTGTTTTTCCAGACAGGTGTCTTGTTTCTTTTGAGAGATCTGGCAACCCTACATTTGGTATTTCACGCACCTATTAGCGCAGAGTACTGTCATTTTAAAAAGAACGTTACTAACAATTCTTTTTTTTTTTCTTTTTTTTTTTTTCTCCTTTTTCACCCAATTTGGAATGTCCAATTCCCAGTGCGCTTTTTAAGTCCTTGTGGTCGCCCCAATCCGGGTGGCGGAGGTTGAATTCCAGCTGCCTCCGCATCTGACACCATCAACCTGCGCATCTTACCACGTGGCTTGTTGAGCGCGTTGCCACGGAGACATAGCACGTGTGGAGGCTTCACGCCATCCACTGTGGCATCCACGCTCAACTCACCATGCGCCCCACTGAGACGAACCACATTATAGCGACCACGAGGAGGTTACCCCATGTGACTCTACCCTCCCTAGCAACCGGGCCAATTTGGTTGCTTAGGAGACCTGGCTGGAGTCACTCAGCATCTAACCATTCTTTTATTTTGTTCTAACCGGTTACCATTTGGAAAAGAGGCTGCAGAACTTCAGAACCGGAATGAAAAAATACAGTTTTTGTTCAGAACGAACCGAAATGAAAAACATTTAGTTTTTAGTCCCTGGTTTACAGTGTACGTTTACACCTCTAATCCATACTGGAACAGCGTTTTTCTCCACCGAATACAGAGACTTTCGAAAACACTCTCCATAACTATATTTTAGAAAACAAGGATATAAGAAAACTGAAAGAGGTTTTAATCTTAAACTGATGAGTGTAGATGTGGCCTAACTTAAAAATAAACATTTTTTAAATTAACAACAGGGCCCAAACTATACAGTTCAATCGCTATTTATTTAACAATAATGAACAAAACCAAAACTAAAGTAAACTTTAAAGTAAAAGATCGATCTTGGGATTTTGAGATTATCGGGAACGTTCAAATGAGAATCGTGATTAATTGAAACATCCATATCTATACACAGCCCTAAAGAAACATGTTTTTGGACACTACCTTGCTGGTAATACTATGGCTTTCTTTGAAATACCTTACAGTACTTATAATACCAATGGTACAGTATATGAATATGCTAATCAGCCAGTACTATGTTATAAATCAAAGCACTATGGTATTACCATCACTGGACCATGGTCCCACTACAGTAGGATTGGTGCAGATTCAGATAAACGATGTATAGCTAGAGTACACGCACCCAGAATTTGACCAGGAAGAAAGCATTTTGAGGGCCTTTCTCATACAGATCCTTGAGTCCTCCCTTCTTCTCAGGAAACTTGTCGTAAATCTGTCTGATGTCCACGGCCTCCAGGAGAGGATCGCTATAGGATGGGTTCGTCTGGCCAATGTGAACAAACAGATGCTTGCTGTACTGCAAAAAAAAAGAAGTTAAATATAGTGCTATTAATGTTTGTTTAAATTAAGAGCAGTTTTTACATTCGTGAACAAATTTAGGGGTCACTACTGGTGGTAGATAAAAAGAGCTACTACATTGCCTAGGTAGTCAGTCTAGCTATGTCTGTCCCTTAAAAAAAATTAAGAATTTAAAATAGGTCAATAAATAAATAAATGAATATATTAGTGGACTGCAATAATCTGTCAGTCCACTTCTAATATGTAACATCCCTCATGTCATCTCCCCTGATTTTAAATATTTTTAAGTGAATGTTGAGCAGCTATTGTGTTAATATAAATGTTCACATTTAATTTTAGCATATGTAAGAAATGCGTATGTTTCATTTGCTGGTCTGCATTTTATCAGCCAGCTGGGCTGCACAATTATGACAAAAAATTATAAGAGCGCACAACAGTGCTCGCCCACTTTTTTAGTCACCATGGTTTCGAAAGTGTTTTTCCCCATTCATTTTTTTTCATAGGGATTTTATAAAATCCTACATAAAGAGTTCTAAGCCATGAACCCAACCAACCAGCTCTTGAGGTGAATCACAACATTACAAACTTTGCTTAGAAGTATTTGAAAATCAAACAAAAAGACAAACGTACAAGACTGTGTACTTAACGTCTTTAATGAAGAAATTAACTACAATCCCATAAAGCATTGCGAATGACAATCAAATTAAAATAGTTGGAAATATATAAAACTATTGGTTTAGTTGTTGATTTTAAATACAGAATCAATATTTTTAAAGTATATAGCAAAATATTGAGATATATACAAATATATAAGTAGTTTGGGAGTGTAGATAGAGCAACGTGGCGGTCACTGCAGAGCTCTTTTGATGCGATTTGTTGGCCGCGATTCTCTGATTGGTGGGTTTTCCCCCTCAGGATCATGGGTAGTGTAGTTCTTCACCAGAAATTAGCAGTTCTTCACCGTTATTAAACACAGTTTAAAAAAATATGAAGTTGATATAACACAGACTGATGGCTTCAACAGAAGCACATACCATCGATTAACAACTCTTGAACTCACGGTAGGTCTGTCTTTAAAGGTTTGTAAGTTAGCATTAATAATCCATTCCCCTATGGAGAGAATATATGAGATTTTTACTTCCGGAATCAGACTGTTGCACTCTGCTGGTAATTATTAATTTCCTTGTCTATGCTGTTTCAAAGTGTTTCCAAATTGTTGCTTTATTGCATAGTAGTCAATCTACAATGAATCAAATAGGACCGTTCTAGTTCTTTTAAGCAAGGTTGCTTGATTGCCGTGTAGACTGGATGTTACAACATCTACAGTGTGGTGTCAGCAACGTGACATTGACTGAATTCAAAATAATTCCAAATTACTGTCAATGCTTTTCGCTTCGTACTAAAGCTTCTGTTTGAGTTACAGGTAACGCTTATCCAGTACTCATTTCAATTGGCCATTAAAAACAAAACAAATCAGTCGGTCTCTAGTCTGTACTCACAGATTCCTGATCCTGTGGGACCTCCATGAAGGCAGAGTACTCCAGCAAACGCAGTTTGGAAGAGGCAATGGTGCGATCCTGCCACACGGGCACTGCGGTGGCAGCCGGGGGGAGAGGAGGCGCCAGAGGCTCATATGCTGGATGAGGACGAACACAAGGGGGCGCTAGTGAGACACAGCCAAAGAAGTAGAAGGGGAAAAAAAAGAAAGTGGAGATTGCAGGGGTTTTTTTAACGCCATGCAAGCTTTTATGGTTATTTTCATGATGAAATATGGTTAAAATATAATAATTAGTAAAAACAACTAAAAACCCATATATAATGTTTAGTATAATTAGAAGGGAAAAAAAAAAAACCCTCCAAAACTTCAACCTTTGAATCTGTTTTTCTTTTTAAAAAATGAGCACTATGCATAAACAGCAACATCTAGAGTAAAAAATGACAGACATACACACTCACATATAGAAACATACATTCCAAGTGTTCTGAAGTGTTACAACCCTTTAAATAATGACATTTCTTTTTTTTGGGGGGGGGGGTGAACTATTCCTTAAACAACATCATGCATCTTGAGCACCAACCAATGCATTGAGCTGTAAGAGCAAGATTTAGGTGATAAAAGCGGTAGGGCTGCGACCATCACCGTGACAACCGCCCCACCGCGGCGGTAGATTGTCACCGGCGGTTATGCACGTGACATAAACATATCAACTTACACATACCACAACTAGGTGTAACAACTACACGTCCATTCGTCCCCAACTTAAGTTACAATCTTAAAATGCCTTCACAAACTCACTCACAGGAGAGTTTATTCATGTCAACAAACAACATGAAAATAAATATATATATATATATATATATATATATATATATATATATATATATATATATATATATATATATATATATATATCACACACACACAGTTGAAGTCAGAAGTTTACATACCTTGGCCAAATACATTTAAACTCAGTTTTTCAAAATTCCTGACATTTAATCGTATATAACATTCCCTGTCTTAGGTCAGTTAGATCACTACTTTATTTTAAGAATGTGAAATATCAGAATAATAGTAGAGAGAATGATTTATTTCAGCTTTTATTTCTTTCATCACATTCCCAGTGGGTCAGAAGTTAACATACACTTTGTTAGTATTTGGTAGCATTGCCTTTAAATTGTTTAACTTGGGTCAAACCTTTTGGGTAACCTTCCACAAGCTTCTCACAATAAGTTGCTGGAATTTTGGCCCATTCCTCCAGACAGGACTGGTGTAACTGAGTCAGGTTTGTAGGCATCCTTGCTCACACACACTTTTTCAGTTCTGCCCATACATTTTCTATCGGATTGAGGTCAGGGCTTTGTGATAGCCACTCCAATACCTTGACTTTGCTGTCCTTAAGCCATTTTGCCACAGCTTTGGAGGTATGCTTGGGGTCATTGTCCATTTGGAAGACCTATTTGCGACTGAGCTTTAACTTCCTGGCTGATGTCTTGAGATGTTGCTTCAATATATCCACATAATTTTCCTTCCTCATGATTCATCTATTTTGTGAAGTGCACCAGTCCCTCCTGCAGCAAAGCAGCCCCACAGCATGATGCAGCCACCCCCATGCTTCACGGTTGGGATGGTGTTCTTCGGCTTGCAAGCCTCACCCTTTTTTCTCCAAACATTACAATGGTCATTATGGCCAAACAGTTCGATTTTTGTTTCATTAGACCAGAGGACATTTCTCCAAAAAGTAAAGATCTTTGTCCCCATGTGCACTTGCAAACTGTAGTCTGGCTTTTTTATGGCGGTTTTGGAGCAGTGGCTTCATCCTTGCTGAGCAGCCTTTTAGGTTATGTCGATATAGGACATGCTTTACTGTGGATATAGATACTTGTCTACCTTTTTCCTCCAGCATCTTCACAATGTCCTTTGCTGTTGTTCTGGGATTGATTTGCATTTTTCACACCAAACTACATTCATCTCTAGGAGACAGAATGCGTCTCCTTCCTGAGCGGTATGATGGCTGCGTGGTCCCATGGTGTTTATACTTGCGTACTATTGTTTGTACAGATGAACGTGGTACCTTCAGGTGTTTGGAAATTGCTCCCAAGGATGAACCGGACTTGTGGAGGTCCACAATTTTTTTTTCTGAGGTCTAGGCTGATTTCTTTTGATTTTCCCATCATGTCAAGCAAAGAGGCACCGAGTTTGAAGGTAGGCCTTAAAATACATCCACAAGTACACCTCCTATCAGAAGCTAATTGGCTAATTGTCTAAAGGTTTAACATCATTTTCTGGAATTTTCCAAGCAGCTTAAAGGCACAGTTAACTTATGGCACTTTTCCACTGCACGTTACGGTTCGACTCAACTCTGCTTGCTTTTCTGTGATTGCTTTTCCACTGCGGTTTAGTGCAGCCTCAACATGGGTGGGATTATAGGCTGATCGTCATAGTTGCGCTGCCTCTACTGCCGTGACATCATCTTAAACGCGACACAAAACAAACTAGCAACAACAACTCAAGAACATTAATGACCATAAACAATAGCACGACCGCTAGTTGTTAGCTACTAGCTCATTGTGCTGCATAAAGCAGTTGTTGCATGGTGATTTTACACAAGTGTAACAGTTAAATTGGCCTGGTTGTTTTAGAAGCAAGCTTTCCGAGAGACAGCAGGCTCAAATCGCAGCAGTGGCATCTAGCAGCAGCACTTCCGGTGTCAAGCTCAGATGCCGCTGACTTTACGGCATGTGCCGCTTGTTTGTGGCTGGTGCCACTAAATTTAAACGGCATATGCCGCTGTATATGAATGATGCCAGTGAATTTACGAGGCAGATGCCGCTATTGAGTAACAAAATGTAGCTAAACAAACATCCTTTCCGTGTTACCACCTGCTCATAGAAATGCCATAGAAATTTACTGGCATCATTCATAAACAGCGGCATATGCCGTGTAAACTCAGTGGCACCAGCCACAAAAAAGCGGCACATGCCGTAAAGTCAGCGGCATCTGAGCATGACACCGGAAGTGCCGCTGCCACGATTTGAGCCTGCCCTTACTGAGCTTTCCAGTAGCTGGTCAACTAAATAAAGTGAAGCTTTCAAGCAGAATACAGAGTTAACATAACAAAAGTACCATCCTCCATCGTGGACTCCAACAACACCGTGGCCAAGTCCAGGGCACTCTCCCTCCCATTGCTCGGTCTATTGCCACAGATAGCGTCCATTTGGTCTAACCACTTTCACTTTCTTCTGTTTGAACCACTCTGGCTGTTGTGGTCCTTGATGGTCCTGTAGTCACTTTTAAGTTTTTTTTAACTTTTCCCTACACTGTTGGTAGGTCTGGTGGTAGCCATGTGCGGCCAACAGCCGAGACATTTCCTGAAAGACTTTTTCGTTTTGCGTCGCCCCATCCAGCTCTCGTTGGATCCTCTCCTAGGCTACTAAAGAGATGAACGTCTGCACCTCGTTTATTGACCACGGCGTAGTTTTGCGCAAAGCCATTTCTTTTTACAATTCGGAAGTCGCGTGAACAAATGAGGCCTTGTCAACACTAGGGGCCGTTTACACGACAACGTTTTCAACTAAAAACGGAAAACTCTTTATGCGTTTTGGCTGTTTGTTTACACGACAATGGCGTTTTGGGGCCTGAAAACGCAAACTTTTGAAAACGGGTTTCAAAGTGCACGTTTTTGAAAACGATGCCGTTATCCTCTCCGTGTAAACATACAAACACGATGACGTCATGCACACACGTATTACTTGTTATATAAAGAATGATGGATTGATAGGCATCAATTTGAGAAGTATAATTATCAATATGAATACTGGTGTCTGTGCAAATAACAATAATCAACTATTTATTCATCTGGAGTGTTTTGTATGGAATGTGAACATTGTACAGTAGGCAGAACCTGCAATTTGAAAATCTTGAAATTAATGTATGGATTCAGATGGGAAAAATGTATTTGTATTTTCAATGTTATTTATTTATTTACTTCATTTTATTTGATGTACCTTTACCCTGCAATTCATTCACCCACCGCTTATGTATATAGCCTATACAAAGAGATGTGATGCCATGTACAGTATTCAATGATATGCTTAGAATATGAAAACATGAGGCAGTGAAAATGCATGTTAGATCCAGTGTACACAAGACCTCTCTCTCCGTCAGAAGATATCTATATATCAGAGTTCTGTCTGATATACAAAACCAGTCAACACCAACAGCTTGTTATGTTAACTCACTCTCCTAACATCCCAAGAGTTAGTAGGGGGAATACAGGAGAAGGCAGGAGACGAAGTGATGGTAAAAATGAGCAGTTTATTGAATAATCTTGAGAGTTCAGTCTATAGGTATGCGCGCGAGTACTTCAAAACAACGCGCGAGTCATTCAAAACTACAATGGCGGACTACAGGACTGTGTTTGTGCTACTCAAGGTTTTGAGTTTATTGATGCTTCTCCAGCAAAGTAACTGTAGTAATAAAGCAACCTCATTGTCCGTCCAGACAAAACTGCTCGATGCTTTCGCCATCTTCATTGTTTGTATTCACCACTCTGTGGAAGAATGCTTATGTGTGCAGGCGCGTAGTGTTTCTTTACAAAGTGACATCGCCAACTACTGGTCTGGCATGCATAATGCAGCATTTTTAGTCGTTTTCATGGATCTGTGTGTACGGGGATTGTTTTGACAACGTTGTTGTCTGTATGCGAAACTTTTCAAAAACGCAAAAGGAAAAACTTTTCAGTTTTTAGTACATCGTTGTCGTGTAAACGTACCCTAATACGTTTTTGTTTGAAAACGCATCTTTTTCTCTCCGTTTTGGCCTTCCGTCCATACTGAGACGCCGTTTTTGTCCGCGAAAACTGAGCTTTTTGAAAACGAACTCCAAAGTGGATACATTTGAAAACGCTGTTTACGCGTTGTAGTGTAGACTGTGAAAACGGATGCTTTTAAAAACGATGACGCATTTTAGTCATGTGACGCAGTCATGTGACCCATTCAGTCCAAAACAAGGTGGTGGATGACATTGTATCGCAGTTGTTTTGGCTACTCTCCAATTTGATTGCGTTGTTAAAGATTAATGTTAGTTTGTACATACTTCAGCTTACATTTCTTCAAAGGAGACAGGATGTTTACTTGCAGCTGTTGTTCAGCGGTGGAACGCAAGGACAGTTTCGTTTCAGACCGTACACTGCCGCGACGTTTCAAAAAGGCGGAAAGTAAATAAATGCCTGACGGAAATGACGCATGTCGAAGTGTCTTACGTTTTACTCATGCGCAGTACAGGAAAGTAAGCATTTTCAGACATTTCAGTGAGGATGAGCAGCTTTTGGAAAACGCTTGAAAACGCTAGTGTGGACGGAGAGCATTTTGAAACAAAAACGCAGTTTTCAAATGTATCCGGATTAATGTAGACGTAGCCTGATACTGCTTCTTCTTCTTCTTTGTCTTGTTAATGGCCGCTCACTCCTTAGGAGTATTACCGCCACCTACTGTATAGCTTACATGGGTGATGCATCTGTATTTTTTATTTTTTTATATATGAGGATGTAATGCCCCACCCACCCCAGAGGATCAGAGCCCACGCTTCAGCTGGCGCTGCGTGTTCAGCTCCTCCAGCTTCCACACTGGGCTCCTCAACCTCCAGGATGGGCAGAAGCACCACGATCCTCATACATTATATCCTATGCTCTAGTAGGCCTGTATTCTTTAAAAAGGTTAAAACAGCCCTATATGTCTGAAAATCTCTCAAACCCTTTCCCAAGAGGTCCGTGACATTTACTGGTCTATCCTTTATATTATTAAAAAGACTACTACGTTAAATGATACTGCTATCGCTGTTGCTAACTTTAAAACTAGCGGTTTGATGTCCCGTGTAGCAAATCCAGTGACACTGGTAGTGACTATTCTCTCTGACTAATCAGTGATCTGCAGGGTTTTGATGTCACATTTAGTATCGGCTCGGCTGTCTGTAAACAAATGTTGGAAAAATTATTCATGCCATGCACAAAGTAGATAACAACTTGCCAAAACTATAGTTTGCTAATATTAAATCTGTGGAGTGGTTAAAAAATGAGTTTTAATGACTTCAACCTAAGTGTATGTAAACTTCTGACTTCAACTTTATGTATATATATATATATATATATATATATATATATACACACACACGATGCATTTGAAAATAGGCGATTAAAAAGTGCCAAAGTTTACCTTGGGATCGAAAAAATCCTTACAATACTATGTGGATCACATGAATAAACAAGGTTTTATTCAACAAGGGGTTTCTTCTTCTAAAACATTGTCAGTGCATTTGTAATATCTTGCTGTGTTTTTTATTTCTCGTGATATTTTCATCAACAATGTTTGAATGTTTAATTTTGTTGACGAGATTAACACTGCATTCTGGATGTGTATTCAGTGCAGCTGGAAATATCATAACTCACAAAACAATCATGCATCTGACAATTGAAAGGCTTCCAGCAAAGGTAGGACTGAACTATTTAATTATTGTTTAATTATAGCTGTTTAATGATATTTAGTCATGTTGAATATTGTAGTTTAGCAATATTAACAGAATCTGACAATCTGGAATATTTTTAGCCATTGATGTGTGACATATTACTGATGTATAGGAGTATGGTGGGTGCAATAACAGACAGAAATGGTAAACCTAAAAGTTTTGTATTTTGGGTATTTTGTGATATTTTATAAAAGGTTAAATTTTTATGTTGTGTTCAATTATGCACTTTTAAAAATTTGATGCACAATAAATACGTAATTTCACTCCCTTCCCCTACAACGCTTAAGTCACTTCATAAAAAAAATCGACAGTAGAACTCACGGCTATGTTTAATAGTGAAAGTAAGAGCGTTTCCACACGCACAATGCGACGAGAACTTACAGGATTGGGACTAAACAGCTGTGTGGCCACAAGAAAGCCACTTGTTAGTGAGGCTAATCGAAAAAAAATTACTTCAATTTGCTAGGGAGCATAAAGATTGGACTGTGGAGCAATGGTAAAAGATCATGTGATCTGATGAGTCCAGATTTACCCTATTCCAAAGCGTTGGGCGCGTCAGGGTAAGAAGGGAAGCACATGAAGTGATGCACCCGTCATGCATAGTGCCCAATGTACAAGCCTCTGGAGGCAGTGTTATGATCTGAGGTTGCTTAAATTGGTCAGGTCTAGGCTCAGCAATGTTATACGGCAATAAAATGAAGTCAGCTGACTATCTGAATGTACTGAATGACCAGGTTATCCCATCAATGGATCTTTTCTTCCCTGACGGCATGGGCATATTCCAGGACGACAATGCCAAGATTCATCGGGCTCAAATTGTGAAAGAGTGGTTCAGGGAGCATGAGGAATCATTTTCACACATGAATTGGCCACCACAGAGTCCTGACCTTAACCCCATTGAAAGTCTTCGGGATGTATTGTAGAAGACTGGTTCGACTGGGGGGTTATTTTGCATGTTTAATCATTTTTTTTTATTTAAATGTCTCAAAGGCAAAGGCACATACAAAAATCAAATTACAATATTCGAAGTGTTTGAACTAGTCAAATACTTAAAGCTGAACGAGTACTCGATTAATCGATTACTTCAGTCATCACACTGACAATAGAAGGTCAAGTTGAGGAAAAACCTGCATACAAGTAGTATGGTAGTATGCAATTTCGAACTGATGGTCAGTATAGGATACTTACATGGTAAAGGGGGCTGAACAGGTCCAGACAGGTTTGGGTAAGGGGCTTGTGCAAATGGCTTGATGCTGTAAAAGTGTTCAGGATTTGTTAGAATCGAGTGTAAGCCTGTCACAAATAGACTTAAATAGACCGACTCTGCTTATTTACTTTGTCAGATGTTCTCTTATGCACTTGTGCCACCTTTCAATCAAAAAAGAAAAATGAGAGGTGTATTATTTCACACATGAACACCACTTATCACACAACCGTTCTTGTTAGCTGTATTAGCTCAGCACAAGTTCACCTACTTCAGAATCGGAGTGTAATATGACAGAAGTCATGTGCGTTGGCTTATGTCTAATAACAGACAATCAAGTGAGGATTTAAAAAAAAAGGAGATCTGAGCAGAGGGTGAGGAGGAATGTTGTTGACAGGAATTAGCGGGTTGCCAATAAGTAGGGCTGAGAATTGAGAAATGATTCTTAGTCAAATACAGAAACTAAATGATAGGGCTGCCCCCGACCAAAGATTTTCCTAGTCGACTAGTAGTCGTTAGTTTAAGCCATTAGTTGACTAGTTGTCGCACGTTTATGATATTAATTTAATTACTTAAATATTTTTTGAGTGGCATCAGAAAATGGTTTGAGTTCCAGGGCTGAGAAAGAAAATTATAAGTAACACTGCTAACACTGTTCTACAATACAGAGAAATACTAAACCATAAAAATGAGCCTTTAAAATATAAATTTTTACAAGCGCACGCACGAAGCGAGCCGCAGCGACACCGGCAAAAGTGGTAATGATTCTGAATGTTTTGGAAAAACCAGCAAGGAGACTGTCTGAACATTTTGTTCATTTATAGAGAGAAATGCACATTAGGGTTGTGTCGACAGACGATGATCTCAGGACAGATGGTCAGAGTGATCGCCAATAGCTGATGCCTTTGACCATGTCAAGACGATATTTGGCTCGTTTTCCCATTAATGTATTACATTATTATTATTATTATTAGGCTATTATTATTATCAAATTAATATCACAAATAATTTGCCCGCAGACACACAGACACACGCTTGAAGAAACACACGTTGTTATATTATTAAGAACAGATGACAGAAAAGCCGTCTATGCGCATGTATGTCATGCTGTTTGTTCGGAGGCCTGCAGTCTCGTGGAACGCGCGCATGTAAAAAGGTTCTCACTTTTTCTTTGTTTCTGTCTTCTGAATTTTTATTCTATCTCAGCTCAGGAGGTGCTTTGAGTTCAGTTCACTTTACTGTATTTCCACAGAACAGTTCATTGTGACCACAACTCAGCAGCCTCATCTGTGATTAAACATAAAATAATACAAAAACACGTTCACCTCGAACCATGATTTATATTTCAGTGATTATCATTATAATGATAATTTTTACATTTATAATTGTTTTTATGTCTTCGTTCGACTAAGTAATTTTCCACCTGCATGTTTAGACGGATACTTGCCTAACGGTAAATGGAAAGGAGGTTACTTTTATATATATATATATATATATATATATATATATATACATACATACATACATACATACATACATACATCAGTTAGTTCCGGTCCTCGAATCTGATTGGACGAGAGACGTTCCATGAGTACTGATGGTCTCACACCATCATCACTCAGACGCTTCACTGTGTGTATCACTCCACTTGTTTTCATGCCGTTCTAAACTAAAGTGTAAGAGCAGTGCAGAAGTGTTAAGAGCTACTGTATGTGTGTCTCTTTACATGTATTTTTTTGACATTACATATTGTAGCCAGCAGGTGGTGACAAAAAATCATTTTTGTGTGTAATATGAGCCAGTTAGGTGATGTGAAGTGAATCCGCGTCAGCCACTCTTTACATACAACAGCATTCCGTGATCGCTTGTATTACTACTACACTACTAAAGCTAGGAAATAGCTTTAAACGGCTTTAAACGAACAACTTCAGCATTACGGCTCATCACAGCTGAGAGACACAGCAGACTGATTAATTACACAACTCAAGGCGCTTACCTCTTACCGGACTTTCTACATTGGAGAGGACATGCTGTTTAAAATGGTGGAGAAGATTGCGGTTTCTATAGTGAATGACTCTTGCGCACTGGCTACCGCGAAATAGGGAGAAATACTCCCGCTTGGACAGCTATTTTTCCACTGAGAAAGCTGATCTTCAGAAAGCTGACAGCATCTCTGCTTAGGAGTGGCAACAGGTGATCGCACACGCTCCATCTCTCTCTCTCTCACATACACACACACACACATATCCATCCTTGTTTCTCCAATAACTTGTTTGAAACCATGATACTATTTCTGAAGTGGCATTTTTGAATTTCTAACGAAGGCTTGGCTGTATCATTTGGTTTGAACCAGCAACGGCAGATTCTCATCCATTGCATAAGAAAGTAGTTCCATGCACAAATGAGTTTTTGTGACCGTACTCAGTTTTTCCTAATTTTTTTAAATGTACTTGTTCATTGAACTGTTGTATATAAGCAATATCACACAAGCAAGAGTGCAATATGGCCCTAAATCAGCACTGCTGTGATTACCTATGGCACTCGGCCGCATGTGGCCAAATCACAGCAGTGCTGATCACTTTGTTATTTTAATTGCTTTTTTGTTTCATTTGGAGTGCAATTTGAATTTAGAAATATATTTGATTTAAGTTTTTAGTTTTTTAAATAAATAAATAAAATTTTCAATGCAAAATCACTAAAGCAAGAATATTCACCGATCCCTCAGCCGGGGGTTGCCGATGTAATTGGATATTGCGATATATGTGTATATATATATATATATATATATATATATATATATATATATATATATATATATATATATATATATATACACACACACACACACACACACACACACACACACACACGCACACACGCACACAAATATACACACTGGCGGCCAAAAGTTTGGAATAATATACAGATTTTGCTCTTATGGAAAGAAATTGTTACTTTAATTCACCAAAGTGGCATTCAACTGATCACAAAGTATAGTCAGGACATTACTGATGTAAAAAACAGCACCATCACTATTTGAAAAAAGTCATTTTTGATCAAATCTAGACAGCAGCCATCACTCCAACACCTTATCCTTGAGTAATAATGCTAAATTGCTAATTTGGTACAAGACAATCACTTGCCATTATATCAAACACAGTTGAAAGCTATTTGGTTCATTAAATGAAGCTTAACATTGTCTTTGTGTTTGTTTTGAGCTGCCACAGTATGCAATAGACTGGCATATCTTAAGGTCAATATTAGGCCAAAAATGGCAAAAAAGAAACAGCTTTCTCTAGAAACTCGTCAGTCATGTACAACAGTAAAGAGAAGACTCAGGGGTGCAGGCCTTATGGGAAGAATTGCAAAGAAAAAGCCACTTTTGAAACAGAAAATCAAAAAGAAAAGGTTAGAGTGGGCAAAGAAACACAGACATTGGACAACAGATAATTGGAAAAGAGTGTTATGGATCTTAACCCCATTGAGCTTTTGTGAGATCAGCTAGACTGTATTGTGCGTGAGAAGTGCCCGACAAGACAGCCACATCTATGGCAAGTGCTACAGGAAGTGTGGGGTGAAATGTCACCTGAGTATCTGGACAAACTGACAGCTAGAATGCCATGGATCTGCAAAGCTGCACATGGAGGATTTTTTGATGAGAGCTCTTTGAAGTAGTTTAAAAAGTCCTGAACATTTTTTTTTGTAATAGTAATTTTTCATGTTATTAATGACCTGACTATATATTGTGATCAGCTGAATGCCACTTTGGTGAATAAAAGTACCAATTTCTTTCCATAAGAGCAAAATCTGTACATTATTCCAAACTTTTGGCCGCCTGTGTGTGTGTGTGTGTGTGTGTGTGTGTGTGTGTGTATATATATGTACGTGATTTTTTTCCGTTTTTTAGATTTCAAACAAACTTCTTTCACGTTGTCATTATGGGGTATTGTTTGTAGAATTTTGAGGAAAATAATGAATTTAATCCATTTTGGAATAAGGCTGTAACATAACAAAATGTGGAAAAAGTGAAGCGCTGTGAATACTTTCCGGATGCACTGTATCGTGAAGGGAACAAAACGAATGTATTCACACACATGATGTATTTTCCTGGACAACAAAATACCCGACGGGTAGAGAATGCACAGATGAAGTAGGGAGCCATAGAAATGTTGCCCTTCGCAACTGCTGTAAAGCCATTTTTCAAAAAGTTGAACAACACACATCTTAATTGCACTTAATGTTCAAAAATTTCATTTGAATTTTTAGTTAAAATAAATCAAAATAAAAGTTCAAAGTTTGAAATCAAGGTGTCTTGCTTTATTGTGTAGGCTTAACCCTAACCCTGCTTAACGTAAATTACCCCATAGTACCACCTAGCGTCCAACCAGCGGTAATACCGGTGTTCTTCGGTTTGAACATGACCAACCGACCAATCAAAACTTGGTCGACCAATACTCTTCTCATCGACTAACGTTTGGTCGGCTATTAGGGGGCAGCCCTACTAAATGATTTCCATGGGTTCGGTTCCGCTAACAGTTCTTAAACATCTACATTTTTTTTTGTAATTATTCAGATACAGATATTCAAAGATATTCAGAATATGAGTTTTGTTGTAATAAATATACTTAAGTACACTAAATGTTACTCACTCCTGAGAGGGTCCAGGTTGACCTAGGATGGGGGTCGGCCAGAACTGCAAAACAGAGGAGTGAATGAAACAATTAAATGACATCACTGAGTAATTGGTTCATTACTCAAATTAAATACAACTTAATCTCTATAAACAGTATCTATAGCCCGATGTTGATTGCAGGGATATGCAAAACTAATTATTTTGAACAACTAGTCCATCTCAGTTAAGCTGTATAATTAGGCAGGTTTAGGGTCATATCTACGTAATCAGAGCGGATGCATTTTTTGGACAATATATGGATGACAAGCACAGCCGTTCAATTGAATAACTGGCAATTAAATCAACAAAATAAATAGGCTAAATAACTATAACATGTTATTGCACAAAACTATCATAGTCCTCACAAAACAACAGAGATCTACAGTTATACAAAAACAGGAACCTTTCTCATAGCAGACGTTTTGAAGTCTTACAGTAAATGTCTTAATAGTAATGAAAAATAATTCAGTTTCATGTTTACTAATGTTGAATGAAAGAAGTGAACACTTGTACTTAATTCTATTAAAACTACTAATCCAAAAGTAATCAGATCAGATTACATTACCGATTACAATTTCAATTGTGTAATTTTAATCAGTACCAGATTACATTTCAGAAGTAATCCCACAAACACTGTATTTTTTTTTTTTGTTTATTTTTACTGACAGACAAATACTAATTATTTTCTATTGTAATTGACAGCATGTTGGCTACGGAATACTTCTTTAATTGGGATCTGGCTGTGTCTAAATCTCACCCGTGCAGTAGGGGGGTAAGGGGACTGCGGCAGAGGTGGAAGAGGCGGGGTCTTCATGAGACGCGGAGACACGATCTGAGCCGAGGAGAGCGCCGCCATGTTCTGGAGAGCCTTGTCTTTGGACGCTTGATCCTGAGCAGATGACGGAGACAGGTGAGAAAAATGTTCCAGATCCACGTACACAGACAAAGCAAAGCAACAAATAGTGTTAATGACAGAGAACAGATTGCTCTAATTAATGCAAAGCAGCCTGCTGGTTCATTATAAGGCAAAAGATACAAGCAGGGGGTGTGAAAATGCTTTTAAAAAAAGAAATCAGAGAGCATCCAATGGATCACAGAAAATGATGTAATTATTCTGATAAGCAGTAATTATGTAATTGGATGTTGAACATGTGAAGTTTGTCTTATTTATAAAATAATAATAATAATAATAATAATAATAAAAAAAAACGATTTGCATTATCACTCAAACATGTTCACGGGGGTCGCCGCATTGGTATTGGTATTGTTGTTTATTACTATGTTTTGTTATGTCAGTGCGTATAATTCAGAATGATTAAAGATCACAGTGAAAAACATGCCTTAGATTGTTTTTAACATTATTATTTTTATGAGTGACTCTAGCCAGGTCTCCTAAGCAACCAAATTGGCCCGGTTGCTAGGGAGGGTAGAGTCACATGGGTTAACCTCCACGTGGTCGCTATAATGTGTAGTTCTTGCTCTCAGTGGGGTGCGTGGTGAGTTGTGCGTGGATGCCGCATAGAATAGCGTGAAGCCTCCACATGCACTACGTCTCCGCGGTAACGCGCTCAACAAGCCACGTGATAAGATGCGCGGATTGACGTCTCAGACGTGGAGGCAACTGATATTCGTCCTCCGCCACCCGGATTGAGGCGAGTCACTACGAGGCCTACCACGAGGACTTAGAGCGCATTGGGAATTGGGCATTCCAAATTGGGGAGAAAAAAATTAAATAAATAAAAATACATTTATTATTTTTATATTTTACTTCTTGCATTAAACATTTGGAATCTACTTGGCTACAATGGCTGTTCGGTTGAATTTATGGTTTCTCTGATTGAAAAAAAAAAACTAACAAACTCTGGACCCACTTTATCTTAGGTGTCTTTTAACTATGTACTTAAGCATTTGCACAGATGTACTTATTATGTACATGTGTTGTTGCATTGTACTTACATTTAAAGTATCTGCATTTAATTACATCTGTTGTAACACTGACCCTACCCTTAAACCTACCTCAACTTCAGTAGCAGCAAATGTGAATCTAGTGAGAATTTTGCAGAACAACATATAGTTACACAATAAGTACATTGTACTGTAAGTGTTCTAATGTTAGTACATAGTAGTTAAAGACAGCTAATATAAAGCAGGACCAAAACTCTTGATAATTCAGAGCAAATATATATATATATAATATTGTATATGTAAGCATATATTTTATAATTAGGGCTGTCTATAAATTTACATTTTTAATCAGAGTAATTACATGATATGCCGATTTATTAATCCAATTAATCACATATATAAAAATTTGCAGAGAAAGGCCTTTAAATAAAAATAATTCAATATATAATGATTACATTATTATAAATAGTTATATTTAAATATACATTTAAATAATTATAAAAATAATATACATCATAAATAAATAATCATAATTAAAATGCACTACATTATTGTGGCAGACAGGTAAAGCAATGATAAGACAATTTTAAAAGTGGCTTTATAAACATTTTTATTTATTTATTTTGAATTATGCAATGTTTAACTAAATTTAATAAAACTTAAAATATTTAGGTTTTTATTTTTACTTTAATTTGTTAAATATTCAATTCAATTTGATGGAATATTGTTATGAAACTGAAATGCGTAAATCTTAAAATAATTATTTTGAGGGTAGACAGCAATATACTGTTTATTTCTTTATTGTTGAACATAAGCCTATCAATGGCCTGCAGTCCACAGCAATCCGTTTTGCAACTGAATTTGTCAAATTCAACAATCTGTCCAAAATAGTTTTATTATAAGGTGTATTTCAAGGATGCGTTAATGTACACATTCACAACTCATGAAATCAACAACACTAGTTATAATCTTATCATTAGTATCGGTTTATATAATTATAAACCTATAATCAGCAAGCCCAAATACTGGACAGACATTCTTCTAACAAAAACCTTTTACCTTCATCCACAAGTACACTAGCCAACCAGGCCGATAAATCAATGAAAACATGGCCAAGTTCCTTCTTAAAGGATATGGATGCCCCGTGAAAAACACCCCAGAAACGAAAGCTGAATTTAACCAAATTTTGAATGACGTTCCAGTTTTCCAGAGGCTGAGCATGTAACATATAGTTGACCTCCACATACATTATAAAACTAAATGAGGGACAACATGGAAACTTCAGAGACCAAAATGCCCATTATTAGCATAAGAACTATGAGCAATTTATGCACACTGCAGGTCAAGAAAAAGAGGGATTTATAATGGCAGTCCTGGATATAAAGCTGGACCTGTGCGGGACAGCCAAGCAAAGCGAAGCGAAAATAAATATTTGCACAATTCAAATCCACACTTACCAAGTTCATAGCCTGAATCAAAAGAAAGACAGACCATTAGTGCAATATTTTGATCAGAATTATTAAACCTATCTTCTAAATGACATTACATTTTTCGGACGCATGTAAAACATATGAACTAGTCACAGTCAAAAACGTTTTAAAAAGTAGCCTTTTTTGTCTTTTAACAGTCTATTGGGCAAAAATCGCAATAGTTAGACATATATGCAAGAACTATGCAGTGTATAATCATGTACCTAACCCAAAATAGACTTATAGGCTAATAAGCTTATGAAAATCATGTGAACTTTCTACAGTGCATTTTCTGCAGTATACACAGGCAAGGGGCGCCATACATATGGAGTTATACTTGTGCCACAATTCTGCATGCACAAAAAATGTTCTGCGTGCGCAAGATGATATTTTGAGCATGCAAAAAGCTATTTTGCATGCAGAGTGGGTAGGAGGAGATTTCACATTCAAATTCACATTCAAATAAACTTTACCAAGTGCAAAATTGATTTTTGTTTGCTCAAAATGAATTTATCTTTGTAAGAACAAAACTGAGTTCAAGCGCGTGCAAAATAACTTTTTGTGTACTCAAAATATCATCTTGCGCATGGAGAAAATTGTGGCACATAAAAAACTCCATACATACACTACCATTTAAAATGCAACAGGGTTAAACATCGCCTGGCTGTGGATTTCCAAAACATACGATGGCACAGGAAGACATTTATATTTACGGGGAAAGCTCTACCTGGTTGGTTAGGGTTAAGGATTGGTTATTGTTTCTTAGACCAAACAGGTAGCACTTATTTTTCTTTCAATCAGGTATGGCTTTCTTCATGAATATAAATGACTCTTTCTCTAGCATCCTATGTTTCTAAAATTTGCTGGTCGGCCATAAATAAAAATGCTAAATATTATGTCCAGAATTTGTTTGATTAAAATAGTCCAATATTTTTCCCAAATTTGCACAAGACTTATATAAAATCACTTTATACACAATTTAAAAAATGTTAAAGTACGGTGAAGTCAGAAAAACAACGATTCTCAGAAGTGATGGACTGATATGTCAGCCAGGCCTTTCAATGGGCTTATATTTGGCCGTTTTAAAATTAGAAGTGTTTTCAATCACCCACACCAATTAAGCGAAGTGCAATCTCTACTTTGTATCAGTTCCAAAATGTATGCACAGACGTGTCAATGAATAAAGTTACATTTCAATTTACAAGCTGTCAAAATATTTTTTAGTGAAATTTGACTAAATATCCTTAAAAAGTAGATTTCAACAATTTTGAGTATCTCTTTCTTGGCATCATTAAACTGTAGTATGTATAAGAGTGTTTCAACAACTTCAAGCACTTTCATTTTGCAGGGGTTGATTTGAATTAAAATGAACAGATCTCAATTTTTTTCTTTTTGTTAAATGGTCACATCCAAAATGACTTGGAAACCCTTTACCAGGCCTTCATTTCTTTTTAATACTTTTCAAATGGATTTTATGTCAAATGTTTTACTGTTTTAGACTGTCCCAGACATAGGCTTTAAACACTGAACTATGAAAATACATTTTTACAATTGTTTACAACATGTTTAAAACTACTATAATCTAAGCAAGAGTGAAATACACATTAACCATTTTAATACTTATTGTGTGAAAATTATTTCGATCAATTTCTTTATGACTGTCCTACAGTTGTGGCGTCATTTCCACCACACCAATACATTTCCCCCAGAATAAAATTAACAAATGTTAGTGTACTTGTTAAACAAGTCAACAAAAGTGTCAGTGAAGGGCATGCTTGAGATGAAATATGAGAAGTAATGTTTGAAGAAACAATGAAAATTCAAGGTAAATATCACTTCCGGTGGATTTTTGAGGGGGCCTGGGTAGCTCAGTGGTAAAATACGGCTACCACCCCTGGAGTTTGCTAGCTCGCTAGTTCGAATCCCAGGGCGTGCTGAGTGACTCCAGCCAGGTCTCCTAAGCAACCAAATTGGCCCGGTTGCTAGGGAGGGTAGAGTCACATGGGGTAACCTCCTCGTGGTCACTATAATGTGGTTCTTTCTCGGTGGGGCGCGTGGTGAGTTTAGCGTGGTTGCCGCGGTGGATGGCGTGAAGCTGAATGCTCAACAAGCCACGTGATTAGATGCGCGGGTTGGTGGTCTCAGACGTGGAGGAAACTGGGATTCGTCCTCCGCCACCCGGACTGAGGCGAATCACTACGCGACCACGAGGACTTAGAGTGCATTGGGAATTGGGCATTCCAAATAAAAAAAAAAAAGAAATATGATTTTTGAATCTAGAATCATCAGTGTTGGTCAATAATCTTTTTAAAATGCTAAATATCGAATGAATCACGATTTGATAAATCAGTGTACAATATTTTAAAAAATATAAATATTTAATTAGTTACATCTGGATTTAATGGAGACATGTGCGGGTCATTCTCTAGCGCACCTCGGAGCGTGCACCCACATAGCTCTCCCCTCGCAGCCGCGCGCTGCACTCTTTTGTTGCCCTACACAGGATCGCCCGCTTTCAGTTCTGTCCGTAACTCTCATTGAAAATGTTTCTAAACAGACCATCTCTCCTCGGGATGGCCATTGACTTTCACATGAGCAATTGACAGCTAGCGCTCCTGTCTCGAGTGAAACGCGTTCAAAGCACTGTACAGCTACCCACTCATTGGCTGCGTCCGAAAACTGGAAAACTGGTGCCTTCAGTGGTTGTATACAGAGATAGGATGAAAATAAGGTGCTTTTCAAACTGCTCTGAGACCATTTTCTTTAAAAGTTCATTCAAAAATGCTGTCGGTTAAGCCGTTAACTGATTAGGCAGCAAGTCAGCTGCCTACATTTTCAGATGCAGCCTTTGTGTGGCCACTACTGAAATAAAATATTGTCATTGTGGTGAAACTTAGCTGTTATTTCCTATAAGATAAATAGTGCCATTTATTATTTGTATATGAGGCCTTGAGGGAACTGAATGTAGTCATATGATGTTACTTTAATACTGTAATATTTGGATAGTTTTACTGATTCAGGGTTGCCATGATCATGGAAAACCTGGAAATATAACGGTGTTTTCCAGGCCTGGAAAAGTCATGCAAATTAATAAAATCGTTAAAAAAAATACAAATTGTTATATCTATTTTTGTAGTTAAGCTTGGCTCTAAAATATTTGATCGGCACAAAGCATTCTGTTGTATTCCAAGAAGCCTGTATGTACAATTTAATGTGTTTTCTTTCAAGCTGCTTTTGGTGCAATAAACTACATTAAGAATTTTGCCTTTCTTTTTCTTGCCTAAAGGCCCGGGATTACTTCATTTTTCCGCGTTCCAGATCGGACACAGCCAACCACGTTCCCTTTCTGAGTATACTTTAATGACCGCGAACGAACAGGAACGTGTTCGACGCATGCACAGACGATGCGCACAGACGAGGATCACGTGCGCGAGTCAAGAAAATCTAGGTGGTGCGCGGACAACCTGTGCGGCTGTGCAGCTGTGCTGATGACGCAGTTTGCGTTACACGTATTGTGTGTGGAGGGATTCACAACGCGGACACCCGAAGTATACTTTGGCCTTAAGACACATAAGGGGTAGTATTTAAAGAATCCTATAAATGCATTTAAAAAATGCTGAATCGAATCGTTAATCGAACTGAATTTCATTGTGAATCAAATCGTTCTAAATTTGCACAAAAATACAAAAAACAAAAAAAAAAAAAACGCTTTGAAATGAACACCTATGAATCGTGAATCGAATCGATTCACAAACCTAGCAAAAAAGTGTGAAATTATTATATAATCATGTGTATTTAGGATACAAAAAATGTTAGGTATGAAATTAGCCTTAGCAACACAAAGTAGTCCGACATTCTTTTTTTCTAAAAATGTTAAAAATGTCATTTCCATTACAAAAAAATATTTTGTGCCTAATATTCTTTTTTTTTTCAAAAGTTAGTGTACTTGTTAACCAGTTAACAAAAGTGTCAGTGAAGAGCATGCTGGAGATTAAATATGAGACAAGTGATGTTTAAGAAAACAATGAAAATTCGAAGTTAATATCACTTGTGAGCAGAATAATTTTAGTGGGCATCATTTCCAATCAAGCTGTAATTTTGACAAATTACACAAAAAGTATAAAAATATCATTTAATTGTATTTCGGATACATCAAATGTTAGCTATGAAATTAGCCTTAGCAAGTCAAAGGAGTCGTCTATTTTATTTCAAAAATGCCATTTCCATCAACGTCATTTCCACCACAGAATTCTATTAAACACAATACAGAATTTGAGATGTGCTGGAAATGTGACAAAGTGGTGAGGGGGCCTGGGTAGCTTAGCGAGTATTGACACTGACTACCACCCCTGGAGTCACGAGTTCGAATCCAGGGTGTGCTGAGTGACTCCAGACAGGTCTCCTAAGCAAACAAATTGGCCCGGTTGCTAGGGAGGGTAGAGTCACATGGGGTAACCTCCTCGTGGTCGCGATTAGGGGTTCTCGCTCTCAATGGGGCGCATGATAAATTGTGCGTGGACTGCGGAAAGTAGCATGAACCTCCACATGCTGTGAGTCTCCGCGGTGTCATGCACAACGAGCCACGTGATAAGACGCGCGGATTGACTGTCTCAGAAGCGGAGGCAACTGAGACTTGTCCTCCGCCACCCGGATTGAAGTGAGTAACCGCGCCACCACGTGGACCTACTAAGTAGTGGGAATTGGGCATTCCAAATTGATATAAATAAATAAATAAAAAAGTGTGGTGGGAATTTTCATGACTTTCAGAACATAACAAAACAAAAATCTCCTGTGATGCATGTACATACACTGTTGGACATTGCTAGTAGACAAATAATAAAAAAAAAATTAAAAAGAATATTTGAAAAATGTTTTAACGTGCCTTTACTTTCTAGAAGTCCATAGTGCTAAAAGTGCCTGGTCGATCACAAATTTTTAGTATTGTATTACCCAGCAGTTCTTCAGGCAGATTTCATAGAAGAGAACTGAACAGTGGTGACAAACACATGAAGTCTGGTTGTAAGAAAAGAAGACTGAAGAAATAGTGAGCATCAGGAAAGCCAAAAGACAAAGAGCTCAGCGCTACAGCACGGCCAATCGTGCACCTATAGCCTTTATAACAAACACTAGCGCAAAAAGCCAAGCACTGCACTACAAAAAACAAGTTTGGATATCCTTAGCACTTCAAACTTAGACCGTTTCAAGATTTATTTCAGCCACTGGAACTTTTCATGATCTCTCATTGGTTTGTGCATAGGCAAATGCCGTTAAGCCCCACCCCACCCGCAGAAAAGCGCATACCTTCAGCTTTGACTGTATGTCGCGAGATTTTCTCCGGGCAAGAACCTGCAAATGGCTAGAAACCTGCAGAACAGAAAAGCGAAAGAGGAGGGACAGAAAAAGAGGAGGAAGAGAGAAGAGAGAGAAGCTGTAACCAAAGAGAATGAGCCCTGTTGTGTTTTCAACCTACCTTTATACCTGCTTGATACTCTCGAACTTTCTTCCGTGCTAACACCTGTATGTGACTAGATACCTGAAGAATTTCAAGACAGTTTAACAAAAACACATATACACAACACACACTATTTGCTTAGTTCAAACACAACACAATTACGATGGAAGAGATGTTCTGGTAATGAAATTACAAAATAAAGTGATTCAAAGTAAACTGAACCCTTTACGAGTAAGTTCATCCAAATGAGAAAATTCTGATCGACTAAAAAGCTAAATTTCTATTCAAATCTCATTAGCTCATTGTGGTAAGCTATGGAGTGGCAACTCATTGCTCCTTTTCTTTATAAAAAAATAAATAAAAATAAAATAGCAGCAGCAGGGGGCCTGGGTAATTCAGCGAGTATTGACGCTGACTACCACCCCTGGAGTCAAATCCAGGGCATACTGAGTGACTCCAGCCAGGTCTCCTAAGCAACCAAATTGGCCCAGTCGCTTGGGAGGGTAGAGTCGCATAAGGTAACCTCCACGTGGTCACGATTATGTGGCTCTCGCTCTCAATGGGGCACGTGGTAAGTTGTGCGTGGATCGCGGAGAGTAGCATGAGCCTCCCACATGCTGCGAGTCTCCGTGGTGTCGTGCACAACGAGCCACGTGATAAAATGCACGGACTGATGGTCCTCCACCACCCGGATTGAGGGGAGTAACCGTGCCACCACAAGGATCTGGTAAGTAGTGGGAATTGGGCATTCCAAATTGGGAGAAAAGGGGATAAAAAAAAAAAAGAAGCAAAAATCGATGTTACAGTGAGGCACTTACAATGTAAGTGAATGGGAGCCAATTTTTGGAGGGTTTAAAGGCCGAAATTTTAAACTTATATTTTTATAAAAGCACTTGCATACATTTCTCTCTTAAAACTGGTGTATTATATGAGCTGTAAAGTTGTTTAAATCATAATTTTTATGGTAGTGTTGGAGTTGTAGGGTTTATGGCGTTACGTCATCATGGTAACGAAGTTGTAAAATTGGATATAACTGTACACAGAGAAGGTTAGTAAGTAATTTTATCACACAAAAATCATGTCAACACTAGGGCAGGGCGATAAAACGATCTTGATATTTATCGCGATAAAAAAATCCACGATATCAATGATAAGCTTTTGAGTAATTTTCGATTTTTAGCCTGTGTACTACATCTAGACAATCAGGTGCATGCCGCTAAAATGCAAGCAGTTCGGCTTTTTCAAACAGTATGAAGTTGCTAGCATTAGCTGCCTTGCTATCGATTAGGCAACGCCAGTTACTGTGATCCGGGTCCGGACCCCGGACTGATTCCATCCGGACAGCAAGACATCATAACGACGGTTGCACCGTCTCATCGCCTCTTGTGAGCAGCGCGGCGAAACAACAGTGCTGTGTACACCAGATCTGATCTTTCTGCGCTCTATTCTTAAATACTTTTCTCTAGAACCGAACACGCTCCATTTACGCCCTGTCCCGCTCTGCACACGTTGCCTCTTTTCCCCGCATGCTAGTATACATGAGGCGTCACATAAGTTAACGTGGTTTCAGAGCGCCTTTAGACCATAACGTTTTTTCCTTCTAAATTTAGCTTTATTAATCAGCATGTTACGAGCCTTTAATAATAAACAAACAGATTTCTTATCTAATTTTGTGAAATTAATCAGATGTCATCATCTCTGGCATGGATGACAAGACAATAAAATTACTAGTTTGTAGCCTACTGTAGTCTCTCTCATTTTAATGAAAATATAAAAATTGTCCATTCAGACTTTTACATTTTCTACATTTTCTCTCAGGGGATGTTCCTGAACCCCCATACAGCATCATCCCTTCTATGCCCCCGTACTTGGGTATCTGAATGTAACAAAATATTAAAATAATTTGAATGTAAACATTTTATGTTATTATGCTTCAAAACGAAAAGATGATCTTTTAACATTCATATCCAGCTGCACTCAATTGATAAACTCTATAAAATATTTTACTATTTTGGTAGAAGATCCCTCAGACCCCACTGCTTTGGCTGTCTCTGGGCCCCAATGCAGTTTTGTAGAGACTATTTTGACTGTTTAGGATTTCTGCCAACTTGGAAATTCTAAAAAAATGTGCAATGTGCAAATGTGAATGTATATCGTGATAAATATCATATCGAATGTTATAAAAAAAATACTGTGATAATATTTTTGGCCATATTGCCCAGCCCTAGTTAACACACATACTGTTTACGTCTTCTGGCTATACTTTTTAAACAGTGATTATTTTAACGTTTAAGATTTGGCCCCATTCACTTCCATTGTAAGTGCCTCACTGTAAACCAGATTTTTTCTTTTTTTTTTTTGTGTGT
Source organism: Myxocyprinus asiaticus (assembly GCF_019703515.2). Lineage (NCBI taxonomy): Eukaryota > Metazoa > Chordata > Actinopteri > Cypriniformes > Catostomidae > Myxocyprinus > Myxocyprinus asiaticus. The sequence continues at coordinate 4,330,131 of NC_059352.1, forward strand.
GTGTGTGTGGTAATCAACATTATGCCACAAATGCTGTCAATTGAGCTTTATTTACAATGCAATTTTCCCAGATAGTGGCACTTGGCACACCTCCAAAATTCGAATGCAGTTTTAACATTCAAATGTGCATTTTAATCTTAAATTCGACAAATATTCAAATTTTTATTTGACAGCCTTAGTGGCCCGAGTCTTATGGGTTTGGAATGAAATGAGGGTGAGTAAATGATGACAGAATTTTAATTTTTAGGTGAATTATTCCTCATTTACCAAACCCCCTAAATATTGTATGCAAACAAACATTGTGCAATCAATAGATATGAAATAAATTGTAAGTTACATAGATACTAAATACCTGTTTTCTTGTGCGGGTTTTGCCTGTCCTCAACTTGATGTATCTGGCAATAAGCTCATTGCGACCTGAGAAGGAAATAGAGAGGAAGTGTTTTAGACAGTTTCAGTAGTAAACAGATGTGACCAAAAGGTGGCATCAAATGAGAGCAATAAAACAACTCTAAACAACACATACAGACCTGAGGAGATGAGTTACCACAAATAGAAACAAAGTAGCCCACAAACAGCCATGCACATTTGTGTGTTCATTGAACTGTTCAGTTCTCTTTGACATTTAAGCAACTGAAACTCCCTTTTGGTGCCTTATGTCTGTTATTTTTCAGTTTCCGGTGATTTATTGCACATTGACTGGATTCTGGAAGCTCCTGTGGTCAAGATATGAGTCTGTAACCCCACATCAGTGATTGAAGAACACTATTCTGTTGTACCATCAGGTGGCAGTAGATGGGATGTGTCACATGAGCAAACTTTCACCAATGACAAAGAGCAAGACTGCTTCTCTTGCTCTCTTCTGAAGGTTATACTAGCAGATCAGTCTCTGATCAGTCTTTATTCAACAATAAAAACAGATTTAAACAAACACACCACACAAAGGCTGCTCCACAAAAAAATAAAATAAATAATAATAATAATTATTATTATTATATACACACACACACATATATATATATATATATATATATTTACAGTACACTGTTCAGCCACAACATTAAAACCACCTGCCTAATATTGTGTAGGTCCCCCTTGTGCCGCCAAAACAGCGCCAACCCGCATCTTGGCCTTGTTACAGACACACAAGGTGACACACACAGGTTTAAATGGCAATTAAAGGTTAATTTCCCACACCTGTGGCTTTTTAAATTGCAATTAGTGTCTGTGTATAAATAGTCAATGAGTTTGTTAGCTCTCACGTGGATGCACTGAGCAGGCTAGATACTGAGCCATGGGGAACAGAAAAGAACTGTCAAATGACCTGCGTAACAAGGAAATGGAACTTTATAAAGATGGAAAAGGATATAAAAAGATATCCAAAGCCTTGAAAATGCCAGTCAGTACTGTTCAATCACTTATTAAGAAGTGGAAAATTCAGGGATCTCTTGATACCAAGCCAAGGTCAGGTAGACCAAGAAAGATTTCAGCCACAACTGTCAGAAGAATTGTTCAGGATACAAAGAAAAACCCACAGGTAACCTCAGGAGAAATACAGGCTGCTCTGGAAAAAGACGATGTGGTTGTTTCAAGGAGCACAATATGACGATACTTGAACAAAAATGAGCTGCATGGTCGAGTTGCCAGAAAGAAGGCTTTACTGCGCCAATGCCACAAAAAAGCCCGGTTACAATATGCCCGACAACACCTTGACACGCCTCACAGCTTCTGGCACACTGTAATTTGGAGTGACGAGACCAAAATAGAGCTTTACATTCACAACCATAAGCGTTATGTTTGGAGAGGGGTCAACAAGGTCTATAGTGAAAAGAATACCATCCCCACTGTGAAGCATGGTGGTGGCTCACTGATGTTTTGGGGGTGTGTGAGCTCTTAAGGCACGGGGAATCTTGTGAAAATTGATGGCAAGATGAATGCAGCATGTTATCAGAAAATAATGGCAGACAATTTGCATTCTTCTGCACGAAAGCTGCGCATGGGACACTCTTGGACTTTCCAGCACGACAATGACCCTAAGCACAAGGCCAAGTTGACCCTCCAGTGGTTACAGCAGAAAAAGGTGAAGGTTCTGGGGTGGCCATCACAGTCTCCTGACCTTAATATCATTGAGCCACTCTGGGGAGATCTCAAACGTGCAGTTCATGCAAGACGACCAAAGACTTTGCATGACCTGGAGGCATTTTGCCAAGACGAATGGGCAGCTATACCACCTGCAAGAATTTGGGGCCTCATAGACAACTATTACAAAAGACTGCACGCTGTCATTGATGCTAAAGGGGGCAATACACAGTATTAAGAACTAAGGGTATGCAGACTTTTGAACAGGGGTCATTTCATTTTTTTCTTTGTTGCCATGTTTTGTTTTATGATTGTGCCATTCTGTTATAACCTACAGTTGAATATGAATCCCATAAGAAATAAAAGAAATGTGTTTTGCCTGCTCACTCATGTTTTCTTTTAAAATGGTACATATATTACCAATTCTCCAAGGGTATGCAAACTTTTGAGCACAACTGTATATATATGTACTTCTGTTTGCTTTATAGTAATTAAAAGAAGTTGACGTCAATTGCTAGCAGAGCTTCCCTGAAACCTTAACTTTAATTTTTCCTTGTAGGTTAAGACGAAAAATCTTTTATTTTAATATTCTGGATATTGCAATCTCATTTACAGTTTCTTAAAGTTATTCTGTTGATTTAAGCGTAGTTCACATATTGACAATGATGCAAAACAAACCATTCACACGGACTAATAACAACAAACACATACAGTATATACAGTGTCAGCAACCCTAAAATCTGCCTGTCTGATGCATCACCATAGAAACAGAGTAAATGGATAGATTTATAAATTGCTTGAAACATGGAATCATGAAAGCTGATGAGAAATGTCTTATTTCAGCCTACATTTTAAGGTGAAAAAAATAAATAAATAAAATTATTGTTTTGATCACAGAATGATTACAGTTATAATAATTAGAGGTAGACCGATATATTGGTTTTACCAATTAATCTGTGCCAATCTATGCATATAGTTTTTTTTATTCCTCCATGTTCCTCTGTGGCCTTTGCTATTTTGATTAGCTTATCAAGTAATCTAAAGTTAAGTGAGGGCATGCAAAATAAAACGAGAGTACTTCATATCTTGTCAATAAGAACAAAGTCTTTCTAGCAAGTCAGTCCACAGTTGGTCATCTTTGGAATGCTCTCGGGAGGCTATTTTCAGTCATGCCATTGCAGCTCCTATCTACTTGAATGGAGAAAGACCAAGATCTCAAAAACAGTTGGTCAAGATTACGATCAAAGAACATATTTCAAATTAGCAATAAAATCTGACAGTACTGGTATCATAAATTGTGTTTCTTTATCTCATATTACATTAAAAAACGCAATTTTCCCCGCTTGCACGTTCTAGAGTTGATTGACAGGTGATGTCTGGATCTAAAAGGTGATTGGCTCTTTTAACAAAAGACGGGACTTCCTTTCTACATCCGTAGACCCCTTAGAGCTGTTTGGTTGAGCGTTCCAATTTCTCCCATTCATTTAAATACAAGTGGCCCATCTCTGCTAAATAATCTCTGATAATAAAAAACCTTTTTGCTAATCAAATTAAATCTGGTGAAATATATATACAAAACTCTTCATTTGGTGATAAATATATAGGCTATAAAAATCTTAATTTGGTAAATACTTAAATATAGATCACTGTAACGAAGCCAAGTCTCCATTATTTCAAAATGAGAGCCTCTTGTGCGTTTCGGGCTTGTTTAGTTAAAAGCTCCACATTATGCAAAAAAAAATCGTATTTTTTTCTTCTTCTGGTTATTATTGTGAATTTGGTTGAATACTTATGGACTCTTTTAGCCTCAATGTCTGTGCCCATCATAGTCAGGAAAGACATTCTTTTTACATTTTTTAAATCGAATTTAAAAACTATCGGTCGCTTGATCGGTCATCAGACGTTTCCACCACCCTTAGTTATATCGGTATCGGCAAAATCCACTATCGGTTGACCTCTAATAATATTATTTGTTTTGCATTCTAGCAATGAGAATTTGAAAAAAAAAAAAAAAAACATTTGAGAATGTAAAGCATTTTAATGGTCCCTAAATTAGGATTCATATTCCTTCTGCAATTACACCCCACCCCCCCACCCCCACTGTATCTGGGGGTTATTACTAGGGTATAATCAATCTAATTAATAATGGAGATTACAATTACAGCTGCCACAATTAACTAATCGGGATAAGTTACAGCATTTCATTTAGCTCTACTCCCATTGCGTCAAAATGTTCTATTTACAGCACGCTTTTTTGCAGTGCTTGAGCATGACATTCATGTCCGTTGATCACTTTCTCTGTGTAATTTATTCAGTTTTGGAATAAGTTTGTTTTACATGCTGCTAAGAGGGTCAATTAAGTTTGCAGTTTAAGCAGCAGTTAGTGGGGTGCCTAAGGAATATGACATGCATATGTCCCCAACATAAAATAAATAAATAAATAAATCGCAAATAAAAGATTAAGGAAAATAACTGACTTTATTTTTACCATTTTGGTTGCAGTCGTAATTATTACCCAGACATTTCTTCATGAATTTCACCTGCCTTAAGATCAGCACCCTTACAAACATGTTTGCAGTTTTGAGTGAGAGACCACTGAACAGAGTTGAGTTTTGTTTCTGCACACCCTTCCCCAGTCACACCCTCTCTCTTTCTGCCTCCGCATTCCTCACATTCCACTCCGCCTGTGACATCTGCACCACACAACTTGATTTGATGAGGGCAACAGCCTGGAGCTCACATTGAGAGAGAGGGGGAGAGAATGACAAAAAATAGAGAGAGACAGAAACACAAAGGGCTTTGCTGTTTCTGCCAACAATTGGCAGCTGAAGCTCACCCTGTCCTCCCCAACGGACACCCACACCTGCCACGGACAGTCCTGCAAGTGGCAAAGAATAACACGGACCCCTTTGTGCCCAATATTGTGACCCTCCATCTCTTCATCCCTCTAGAAATTTCTTCTCAATGTTTGCTCTCAGACCATGTCCGCAAGTGGGAGACATGTGCACTCACTGTGTATGAATATCCATGGTTCTCCAGTTCAGGAGTACGTGTCTACTCAGGTCAACCTCAAGGGCTGATGTGGTGTAGTGGTTAAAGCTAGGGAGTGGTAACCGGAAGGGTTCTGGCGCAGCAGTCTGGTTCTGTTAGTAATTGATTTTTAAAGATAATTTATAATCCTTTGAAGACAGACCTACCGAGTGCTCTGAGCTTGTTAAGCAATGTTACCTGTTGAAGCCATTGGTCTGTGTGATTTTAACTTCATTTTTAAAAGCAGAGTTCCTGGTGAACTACACTACCCATGGTTCTGGAGAGAAAGATCCATCAATCCGAGAGTCACGGCAAACAAGCTTCACGGCGACCGGCCACTTCCATGACACATTGTTGATGACGCTATCGAGAAGGTTTTCCTACACTCTCCAACTATTTGTATATATATCTGAATATTTTGCAACAAAATTAAAATATATTGCTTCCATATTTATAACAACTTCAATCAATAGTTTTATATTTTTCCATCGTTTTTAATTCGATTACATCATTCGCAATGCTTCAAAACGTTAAGTACACAGTCTTGTACCTTCGGCTCTTTGTCCGATTTCTAAATACGTTTTTGCTTCAATTCAAAAAGTTTGTAATATTGTGATTCACATCAAAGATGGTTGGTTGGGTTCATGGCTTTGAATGCTTTTATGAAGGGTTTTTTGAAATCCCTATGGACAAAATGAATGGGGAAAACACTTCCGGAAGCAAGACGAACGGAAAAAGGGTCTCGTATTTAGATGAGCCATTTATTAACTGAACTATACGAAACAAAAAAACGAGGCTGTGAGGGATACAAATACAGTCGGTTAAATATGCTGTACCGTTCAGCCAACAATACATGGAAAATGTTCCATTTTTGCCAACTTGAATTTTTTGGAAAGATGTATTTACAAAATATGGCCAGTGTAATTACTGACGACATGACTTTGAATATACTCAATATCCATCCCTCGCAGCCTCATTTTTATTTGTTCATTTAAATATGACTACTTTGATTAAGGTCTATAGCTCTTAAACTCTTTTTCCTTTTCCCCACTGAATCCTCGTTAAAGCTTATATTTCCTTTAGAACAAAGACTTGAACGTTAATTCCTGTGGTTCCTCTTCCTCTGCTTTTGATTCATTTTAAGTGCTTAATGGGTAACGAATCAAACATCTATAAAATAGACAACATGGCAAAGCTTGGCAAGCCCTTTCCTTGTGGCCACATCAGAGTTACCTTATCTGACAAACCTGCATGCCCTTCAAATGCCTTTCATACTCTATTGAAACTATTATCCTTGATAAACATGTTGCTGAGCAAAATGGACACCTAAGGAGGGTTAGCCCACACCAACTCTTCTCAGGGTTTTCAGAGTTACTCCATCCTGAAGCCAAGGGCACATTGCAAGCTTCTCCTCCAAAGTTGAAACAGTTGAAACACAGGTGGAATAATCTCTCACAGGTGGAAAATATCTTGACACTTTAATAGCAATGAAACCAGACAGACGGCATTTCTGTCATTCAACTGGGTTGTGAATCACTGGGCAAAGCCAAGACGCTGAGAAGGGGAGATTAAGGAAGGCCGTTTTGGCTCAGTCGGTCCACATCATAAGTTGTATAAAATCTCATAAGCTGGCTTGTCATTTTGTGTATGACACGCACCGGTGTCGGTAAAGAGTGCAGGTTACACCAGTGGCCAAGGAGTCCAGAAAACGAAAGTTCACCTTGACTCCAATAAACAACAAAAACAAAAGAATGCTTAAGGCTAGAGTATACTTTGCCGTCCCATCTCATGCACAATCAAGTGCTCAGCCTATCAAAGTACACTTTTTGACTGTGAGCCCATTAGGGCTGTGTATTGATACAGATTTCCCTATTCACAAGCTCTCGATTCAGTTTGATTTGCGATTCGATATCAATTCATATGGGTGTATTTCAGTTATGTCCCTTTTGCTTAAATTTTCAAAAAAGAAATTCTCTCCCAGCTAATGCTGTTTATTATACAGGAAACCTTCTATCTAGGTACTTTACAATAATACTACTTTTACAAATTATATTTGATTAGTTTTTCATCATTTTTGGACAAATTGTAGCTTTTTAAAAATGAACAAATCCATGTATTCAATTGATAATTATGACATTATATTGCATATTTTATTTTTTGTGACATTGTTTAATTGCAAAATTTGTTCTATTTACAGGTAATTACATTGATTTGTTGAACACTTGCACTGATGCCAAAGTATACTACCCAAGACACAAGCTTCATAATAACAGCGAAATACCACTTTGTTTTTTGTTTATTACTGTTCTATGTAGGGTAGCAATATTCCCAGATAGCAGTGGTATTCGGCTGAACTCTGTGGTGAAGCGGCTCAGACTATGAGCCCAGGCCAGGGGCTGTTCAAACAGACAGAACACAACCGAACGTGAGGATCTCGAGAAACACATTTCCAAGTTGAACATCTTTCCTGACAAAGTGTTTAAAAAACTCATTGCTTAATCACAGAATGCTTATAAGAGTGCAAGACACAACAGTAAGGGGCTGTTCACACCGAACGCTTTTGCAACCATCCATTTGTTTTTCTTTGTAAATACGTGCTAGTGCTAGACGAACGTCTTTGTTTCGCTTTGTTTTTGTTTATTCAGTGTCTCGTGCAGGAGCGCTGTTTTTAGATACTGTGTCTAATTAAATATAACTTTTAAAAGTATCTTGAGACATCTGCTTTCTGTTAAACTGTATTTGTTGCGCAATTTCTAGCCTTTTTTAGCGCAAGAATGCGATCGATCTGAAGCAATCATCAGTGCTGGGCACACATCCAAAATTAAAATGCGCAGTTTTAGCATTCGAATGTGCATTTTTTTATTTATTTTTTTTCAATTCAAGGAATATTCAAATTTCTAATTTTAATTTGACAACCCTATAGATACGCCCTTTGAGGCAAATCAGTTTTGTACACTGACAAAATGAAACTGAATTAAAATCCAGCCCCAATAAAAATGGCACAAAGCTGTGTCGGTGCAACACTTATTTCCAATGTTAGTAATATTAAAAAAGTGTTGGATCTGCACTTCACATTACAGTGCGGCCTTTTCAGGCCTCCTTCAGGCGTGTTAACAGGGCCATAGCAGCTGCCGTTCCTCACGTAAATGATGGTATTATGAACGCTGACGTCATCCTCCTCGTGCGTGGGCTTTGAGCTCAGGCCCTGCCAATTAATCCTCAGATGACTACATGTAAATGGAGAAGGTGTTTACAGTTGCAGGAAAGAGCAGGTACTCCATGAGGCCAACATGCACTTTCCTAACAGCTCACCGGTCAGCTGTGAGAGCAAAAGTGTCAACGACATGCTAGTGAAGCTGGTTGTGTTGCAAAAATCTCAAAACTTTCCCACAAATCTGCATTAAATGATACATTAAACATAATGTGAAGGAAATAAAAAAATTTAATCAAGAACATCATATGGCCCTGACATTTCAAAATTTGGTCAAGGGAATCCCTCAACAGTACAACATACCTTAGATATTAATACCAGACACTCACAGGCATAAACTTGTAGAAAATGCCAACAATGCCCTATCAACAATGTCATTATTCCAGTATTTTCTAATCAGCCAGTCCCAAAGTCTGTAATACAGAGCAGTGGAGTGTCCTTCCGACTAAACAGTGAGTCAGTAAATATGTTTATTTTTAACAGCGAAGGGGAGGATAAAGCCTGGATGATGTAACCTCAGACTAAGCTGAAGACTCAGATTCTGTTCCAAAATCTAGAGAGCTGCCTTGATTTTTACATAGGCAGCTACCTTCTAAGGCAGCACCCTAAACGAAATAAGTGCCTGAATGAATTTGTCACTCACACAAGGCACACCAACAGCAATCCTCATGGGACAGTTGGATAGATATTGAGGTTTAGCATTGTATTCTGTATGGGGAAGGTTTCCACTTTTCCTCACCGACACTGGGTTCTGGTCGCTTCCTGTCAGTGTGCCGCGCATTCTCCAAGTCTGGTTTACATCTCTAGGCTGGGCTGGCTAATTGAAACCAGCACTTGGTTTTGTCTTGTCTGTTTCTCTCAGGAGAGATAGGGAGAACAGACAGAGGAGGAGGAAACCAGTGCCAAACACCTGGGCCCTCCCAATTCAGCCAAACTAGACCATCCATCTGCCATTACCAAAACACATCTGAACAAAAGACATGGTATTGCCTTAGCCATACATTTTCTAAAAACTGAATAAATTCATCATCTTAGAAGTGTTTGGGGAAAAAAACAAACAAACATACTCTGCAATAGTACACAAACATAAATGTTTGACCAATGCATTGCAAAAGCATAATCTATTCTTGAGGTAATATGGTGGTAACAACCTCAGTGCTAAAGGGGGCAATAGAGTTAACTTCAATCATCTGTGCCAATAAACTGGACATGTTATCATTCCGGTAGCTAGCTGTACTTTAACCTTAACTGACACTATTCTCTTTGAACTGCTGCTCCGCAACAATAGTAGTTAACCTGAAAGAGAAAATTGACCATAGAAGACATTTACGCATACAAGAAGTTAACGCTAATGCCCACTGACCAAGTAGATTCATTCGGGTTTTTTTTTTTGTGTTTTTTTTGTTTTTATTAAAAAACAATAATTATAAACGCACAGTCACATTTACCTTTGCACTGCAAAATTCTGTGGGCAAAATACAGTCAACTAAAAAAAGAATCCGTGTGATCGGGAATTTCTCTTGATGGAACTTCCGGTGGCAAAAAATTTCCCTACACAATCTTCTAGTGGGGTTCATGTTTGGTGAACTTTGAGACTCGAATCTGCATCGCTGACCAATAGGAATTTGCTTGGTCTGGCAGTGACCTCTGTGTGCTTCATACATAGCTATGCTAAATATTCACAATGGATGAAGAAATAATTTTAGCGGTGAGTTTTTAAAACTTCAATATCCCAGAGTAAAAAGTGCAGCATAAAAAGAGAGAAATTGAGCTGATTTCAAAATGATTATATATATATATATATATATATATATATATATAATTAATAAATAGATTCTGTAAATACATTTTTTTAAAGGAGTCAACCATATAAGAGGTAACCATACTATAAAAGCATACTGTAAATTTCAGAACTCAAAACTTTCTCCCCAGTCTAAAAAGAGCATTTATAGTTGCCACCCTGCTGAAACATCTCATGTTGAAATCTGCCTGTTTGTGACGTCACGACACATTGCTCATTTGTATTTACACATCCTACAACATGTGTCATCACACCCTTGGCCCTACCTACTGGCGCGCAGTTCAAGTCAAGAGAGCAGGCCTTCGGTGGCTTACTATTCCTAACTGTAAGGGGGTTCAGTGGAAAGGAGGAGGCGAGAACCGGCTTGACAACTTAAATAATAATTTAATAAACAATTTAAACAAAACACACAACCAAAAACATACAGTACAGCTGCCTGCAATTCTCTCTCTCTCTCGAACTGTCGTCCCCAGCCGCCTTTATCCCTCGCGCGCCCCATCAGGCTGATTGGGGACCGGGTGTGTCTCATTCCAGCCCGGCCCCGCCCTTCTCGGCTCTACACTCCTCCCGGCGTTGCCTCAGGCCGGGGAGCCCCCGGCATGACGTACATCCCCCCCACCCTTCCTCTCCGGGGGGGGAGGGGGCATGCCTTACGCCCCGACTGCCGGCGGGTCATCCCTGCCTTCCTCGACCTGGGAGAAGACAGGAGGGGAAAAACAACAAAACAAAATGGCGAGGGAAAGGCCAACATGGAGCGACAGAGAAAGAGAGAGAGAGAGGAGAGAGAGAGAAAAAGAAACTCAAAGGTTCTCTGATGCGCCGTCGCGTGATCCTCGATCACTACTCCACCCTCTCAGGCGGACTGCAGCCGCTCCTCCCCGGGCGGACCGGAGTCAGACCTCCGACCCCCAGCGGACAGAACGCCCCTCCGCGTTCCCGGCGTCCTGTGGGGACACTCCTCCGCCACTGGCAGCAGCCCTACCACTCCAGGCGGTCGGGGAGTCGCTTCCCTCCTCCCCCCCGCGGATGGCGGTCTTCTCTCGACCCCTCCGCGTTCCCGGGGGACGGCAGGGCACTTCTCCGCCCCCGGCAGTGGCTCCCTCGCTCCAGGCGGTCGGGGAGTCCCGTCCCAACTCGCCTCGCGGACGGCGGCCGTTCCCCGCGTCCGGGTGGTCGGGCTACTCCGTCCCACGTCGGACGGCAGCGGCGCTCCCCTGGGTGGACGGCAGTGACGAGGACTCTGCGACGGGAATCCCTCCTCCTTCCTGGGTTTCGGCACCAGTGTAAGGGGGTTCAGTGGAAAGGAGGCGGCGAGAACCAGCTTGACAACTTAAATAATAATTTAATGAACAATTTAAACAAAACACACAACCAAAAACACACAGTACAGCTGCCTGCAATTCTCTCTCTCTCTCTCGAACTGTCATCCCCGGCCGCCTTTATCCCTCACACGCCCCATCAGGCTGATTGGGGACCGGGTGTGTCTCATTCCAGCCCGGCCCCGCCCTCCTCGGCTCTACACTATCATAACACCAAAGGGGACCCATCTGGACTATTTTTAATTATTTTGTATATGAGCATGAACTACACAGAGTCTTTGACCACTGCCATGTATCTCGCTGCTTTTAAAAGACGCAGTATCAAGTTACAACAGGGTGAAGCAATTCTCTCATTCAGCTGCTGCCACAGCTTCCTGTCAGCAATTCTCTTCCAATTTAGTTTGCTGAATTTGAGGGGCTGCATGATAACATCATAACTAGGGATGGGCACGAGTACTTGAGTACTTGGGTACTCAGACATGGCAGCAATGATCGATCATGATGTGACTTTTCACTTAATTCCAAATCCAGTGACAATTACCTGACAACTAAATACAAACGTGTCAAAGAGGAAGCTTATTTTTAATTTTGAGATTGATTACATTGTGATTTTGAGGGGTACATTGATTATCAGAGACGTCTCATAGCAACCAAATTGATTTACGACGCTGCAATGCTATCGTTACGATAATCAAAAGAGAGTGTAATTACGTGTTTTGAACACCTGTCTCTGCAAAACGTTTGCTAAACACGTTTTATCATCGTAAGAACTTTGACTTGTTAATGGACATTAATAAAAATTTAATAAATACATTTAATAAAAGCGAACGTTTGTCACTGACTGTAAACCTCCCTGCCCTGGGTGGTGTCATGTTTGCGTGATGTAACACACACCTGTTGAATGAAGATTTCCACATGAGTTTCTAAGTTAGATGTCCGATATAAAGTGTCATTCAATTGCGCTTTCCCCAGTTGAAAGGTGGAAATTCGGACTCTCCGAGTTGAATGGAATGCTTCATGAATCACAGCAAACACAATACGGAGCAACGAGGCTTTCCCCTCAAGAGTGAACACTTGGACACACGAAAACAAACACATACACCAGGCAGTATGGCAGCGGACTCAACGCGCTGAAACAACGCATATACAGCAGGCGAGTGTTTCAAACACTTTGACAGAGCGCAGCTAAATGGAACAGAATGCAGCGTCTTCAAAACTGAACTTCAACTTAACAACGCAATGGTTATGGCGTCTCCTGATAAGCCAAATGCGGTTCAGACAGTCACTAAAAAAACTGGTGCGCACTTACAAAGATTACTACGGTAACCTGAAGAAAGAACATACAGATGTGCATTGTGCACATTATTTCCAAAAAAAAAGTGAACTCAACGTACACGGACCATCCACTATAGTGGCCAAAGCGGCAACACTAAGAGCGCAAAAAGCTTGTGTAGCTTGAACATTTGCTTTTAACAACAAAGCTGTATATTAATTTTATACCCATTCGCAAAATCACGAGAGATTGAGCCGATTGCTCATTTTTCCGTTTCTTAAACAATTCTGTTTAGAATTTAGTTTTCATACTCTTTTTTCACGCATGGGCAAACACACAAGAAATTGATCTTATTTTTCATAGTTCTGTTTTTGAACAAAAAAAATAAATAAAAAATCATTGTCTCGTTTTTGCCTATTCTTTTTAAAATGAACAAACAAACGAACAAACAAAAAATGAATGCACCTGGAGTTATTAAAGTGCTCTGCCTCGAGGCAGACTTACGTCATTTAGAAGGAAGAACTAGAAAGTTAAAAAAGTAAACGGAGGAGGAAGGGTGAGAGTGTGATATTGTGGGGGAACAAACCTTGATTGAGCAAGACAAACAGAGCTGGTTTTGCCACTTTTTTAACTGGGTGAGAGGGAGGGAAAAAGGAAAATAAACAGCAATCTTCGCACAACTGGAAACGAGTTGCTAATGATCGGAGATGATAAATAAAACCAGTTTGAGGCTTAGGGCAAACTGAGGAGTAAAAAAGACAAAGAGGAGGGGGCAACAAGCAGGGGCAGAGCGCGAAACACAATAAGAGAGATGTGTTCTTGAGAAAACTGTCGGCTGCTTGGCTCATAGTCCCCCACCCTGCTCTATGACAAGTTCAGGCCTGTTTTATATGCTGTTCTGAGTTCTGAAACCTCAACTGCTGGCTAAGCCGTTTGTGTGTATGTGCGTGTGTGAAGATGGATGCGTGGGAGTTTGAGTGAGCACGTTTAAGTACATGGTAAAGATCCTTTTCAATTTCATTTTCGAACGAGAAGCTTCTTTCATCAAATAAAATTGGACACCTACACCATAAGAAGCCACTGATGACTGCTACTGAACCGATTCTAGACCTTTAGCTTTACCGAATATGAGATTACACAAGAGCAGGTGGCACATGAGAGAGAGAGAGAGAGAGAGAGAAGGAGAGACATTTCATGAAGGTTTATGAATGAGCAAATGGCACGTGTGCATGGATTCAGCTACTGGTATGCAAGATATCATGTGCTAACTGACAATTCTCAGCGGATACTTGAGTGGATCACAATCCCTCTCCATCGGTCCATTATCTCCCTCTCTCTTATCTTTTCTCTAGTTTCCATCCCTGCTTGTCCTTGCCCCTCCCATTACCCATTCTATCCAGAAACACTTGTCTTGCAACCAGCAAAGACACAAAGCCCTCTCTATCACAAAACCAGCAGTGCAGAGATGTAATCAAAAAGACATGGCAGCTAATCACTATCTCCTTGATCAAAGTGAAAACTGTGAAGGTTTTTTTCTTAAATTGAAAAATGGGTGTTTCTTCAACCTCACTGTGGACTTCTAGAAAGTTAAGTCTCATTAAAACATTGTTCTCACCATTTGTCTATAAACAATGTCCAGTGGTGTATGTACATGCATCACAGGAGACTTATGTAATTTTCTGAAAGTCATGAAAACTCTCACCACAGTATCATTTCCAGCACACCTCAAATTCTTTATTGTGTTTAATAGAATTCTGTAGTGGAAATGACGGTGCTGGAAATAAATTATGTTTTTGAAATGGTTTATTTCAAAGTTTTTGGTTTTTTTGGGATTACCACAGTTTTAAACATAATAATTAGCATTTTTATTAAGGATGCAGCAATATATTATCTGCCAATATTTATTGGCCACTTATTGGTCAAATTAAAACCATCAGTATATCGATTATAAGCATGAAAATGCCAATATGAAAAACCGATGGTTGATTTATAATTAATAACAGACTTTGTAAAAACTCTGAATTCAAACGCACAATCCAGAAATAATAATAGCCACAAGATGTAGAAGCGTTGGCATTCCTAAGAACATGTTATATTTAATTATTCTTCTCTCATTCTTATGTTAATGCAGAAAAACTGCCATAAATGGATGAGACACTTGTGAAAGTGGCACTTACCTATAGGCTACATGATAAGGGAAATAATCCAAAATGCTTTAAAACCAGCAGACTTTGACTTCTGGATATCTGTACGGTATCCATTAATGCTGCATGATTGATTGAATTATGACTGAAATCACAATGTGGCCTTGCACGATTACTAAACCTTGAAAGGCTGCATTTCTGCATTCAGCGCTGTGTAAGAAAGCGGCACCCTCTAGCGGTCTGGATGGAAAGATCAATTATCCATTATACCACTACAATACAGTTCCCACAAAAAGCGGGTATTGCTTCTTTGGTTTACACGTTTTATTTTTTCATGACATATGAATAGTATGAATTTGTAATGTTCTATCATATACAGTACATACAAGTGAAATGTATGTGAAATGAGTTCTTTTTGTTTTGAACTGCAAAAACAGAAGTGCATAAATGTTTTAGAAGTACGAAATTACTTTTTTTTTATATCAATCATCATGTTATTATATTTAGTTAAGTTTTCTTTTCATCTTTTTATCTTCTGTTTATCTTTTATTGTGGCTCTCTTAAAATTTTTGACCTGTCATGTGTTTAACAGATCCAATCCAATTCAATAGATCTAAATCTAACCCTAGCCTAACTATAACCGCATCCCTAATTTTTATGATGGACTTTCATAGTTTAGAAGTCTGGATCTGGGACAATGCTAAAGCAGTAAAATCTATGCATAAAAGTAATTTGAAAATTCCCAAATATAAATTATGGGTGTGAAGCGATGCTTAAATCCTAAAGTTATCTTCACAGAGTGCGTTTTTTCTCCCTTTTTGAGCGGCTGAAGGAAGTCGGGCGCCGGCTCCTGGGTCCTAGTTCCTACCATATACAACAGAGATGCAACTTATACATGTTTTTTTTTTTCTCTCAACAAGGCGATTTTGACCAGGTGCAACTTATATTCAGATGCGACTATATATTCCGGAAAATACGGTAAATGTGACCACGCCTTTACATTAACTTAAAATCATCGGATCATTTTATGCTTTTGACATCATAACGTAAACAGGCACTCTCACAACACTTGCGTACATTGGATAAGCTGGTAAGATCGCTGGTAAATGTGTTTACATGCAATGCGAAATTAGGGTAATGGTCCAAAATCTATGTGTCTCAAATGTTTTTTTCTTAAACCTTTTATAAGGAAAACCTTTTAAGGCTCACATGACCACACACGCTGTCAGCTTATTATTAAGCATAATGTGATGTGCAATGTGAACGCACCTTAACGTGGAAGAGATTTATCTTCCATCACATCTTATTAGGTCATAACATAATGTATGTTTCAAACTTTTTAACAGCAAGCAGTCCTGTACACCCAAGCTCACTTACCATACATCTTTCCCTCGTCCGAGAGGATGATTTTGCGCCGACCGCAGGGCGGGTAGATTGCCAGCGCCTCCTGAAAGCTCTGTTCGATGTCTGGGCTCCATACGCCCTCGGCGTCTCCGTCCATTGCCTTGTCCAGCTCATCACTCCCATCCTCCAGCCCCTGCTCCGGGCTGCCGTTTGCACTCCACTTGTTGGACGCAATGGTGTCGGCTCCTACCGGGCCCTGCCACGAGCCCCCACACTATGCAATTAATGAAAAAAAGAGAAAGAGAGGCCGAGAGAAAGAGATTACCTATCATCATCATTATACTGTGGTCATAGAGATCAAGCAAATTATTCTGAGAAAATCCTCTCATCTCCTTTAATAGAAACAATCCACCCCATTCACATCGACATCACTCACTTCATTCAGAACTGCTCACCCAAAAATTTGAGTACCTTTAAAGCTTACACTTAATTCCCTCCACAACTAATGAAGACAACAGCAATTGTAACTCTTATTATGGTTTCCTTTCCTCTAACATTTGCAAAATGACAAATGAATTTTTGACATTATAAAAAATCCCATTTGAAAGGATTAGATAATTAGGACTGGCCTACAAAAATGCCTGTGGTTAGGAACGAGCAGCCCAATGTGGCCGTCTTAAGCGTCTGAAAATGGTTAAGAGATCTTAAGCGTTTTTCAGGCTGACTCTTTGTCGTATGGTATTGTTCATGAGGATTGGGTCCCGGGAGTCACTAGTATGCCAACATATTTCATTCTTTTATTTCATTTTCTGCTGATGTTGACAAAAAAACGCAGCTTGGGTAAATATGGCTGACTCCGATTGCGACCTTCCTTTGGGGATATTCAAACGCTCTGGTTACACACACGCTGAAAGAATAAGCTTGACATGGCAGCCTGGAGACACAGAATGAGTAAAACAATGGCATGGAAACTATTGGAATATGTGAGCAGTCTAATTAATTTTCGACATTGCGGACCCAGGCCTCTATCCAAAGCCAGAGAGTGAATAATTAGCGATGCATTTGCTTCTCAAGGGACGACAAACAATGTTTAGTCAGATTAGGATGGTTGCAGTCACTGCATGTTCAACATAAGTATTACAGAACCTCAGAATGTTTTGAGAATAAATGTCAAACAGAAGTGAAGGAGATGACTTTCTCTGATAGAAGAACCAATATTACATGCCATGGGCTTATCTCAAATGGAGAACGCCAGTCCTGTCCAGGGGCTCAAGGTTTAAAGTAGAAACACAAACTCATTCACACTCACTAGTCCTTATGGACTTGACTGCACAGAGGTCAAAAAACCGTAAACTCTTTACATCTAAGGAACTTGAGAACCATTTAACAAGGGCATAAAATAGTAAAAAGAGCCCACCTTATGATATTCTGTGTAGGATTTACCTTTATTGATCCAATAAGCAGCACTTCATTTTTGTATTTTATTATTTTGTCTCACGTAACTGTCAGCGGTAATACATTAATTTCCACTGAAATATATTCCGTAAAAAAAAAAAAAAAAAAACGTATATTTAAATATGTAAATAACATTCAGGAACTGTACCCTATGGGCAATTCCAGCGTTATGGATGTGACATATGCAGTGAAAATGTAGCTTCATATATAAAGTACTCACAACAAGTATATCAAACAATTTTTATGTATAATCATAGACCCCTGCAAAAAGTGTCCAGACATCAGAAAAGTTTCAGTCTGGACAAGTTTTTTTTTTTCCAGTTTAGATCAGGAAATGAGCTTGCGTTACGGATGTGACAAAAATGTACACCCAAGTTTTTGGGAGACCACACACTTTGTAAAAATTCTTTGAATTGAAATGCACATTATTATAATAGCCACAGAATGTAGAAGGTTTGGCACTCCTAATTTTTTTTATTTATTTATTGTCTTTTTCACGTAAATGGGGAAAAACAGGCATTACGGATGTGACATTTCTTTGTTACGTTACAGTTGTGAAAGCAGCACTTACATCATAAGAGGAAACCATCCAAAATGCTTTGAAATCTGCAGACTTCAACCTCTGAGATATATTTTATTACGTTATACTACCCATCAAGGCTGCATGATGAATTTAAATAAGATTGAAATCATCATTTTACCATGGTAGGGTTGACATTTTTGTGGAATTGCCCCTATATAAAATTAATGAGGCAATAAATAAATGCCAATACAAAAGACTGGTAATTTTTTCATGGCAGTATCAAAATTTGTTGAAACTTGGCATGTCAGTGACACCGGACGACATGCGAGTTTAGGTTGGTTTCATTTATATATATAAGGACAGAAGTCTGTCACGCAAAACATGAGATATTGCTGTTATTTCCCCAACTTTTACTCCTGGTCGGTGGCTTCCGTAAATATTTAGTTTATATGTAGGGTTATGTTTAACCAAAGTTTAATGGTGCAATGCTCAAATATTTAGTAGACTAGTTATAAAATAAATGGGCACTAAGTTGTAACTTGTGTAAGCGGGTGCATCCAGTTTCAGGTCTTTAGATACCACTCAGGTCCCTTCTTTATCATCCACTAGATAAAAATCAAATAAGATCAAATGCTTCGAAAAATAATAGCACTAGAGATGGACAGATGTGTCGGCCAAACATCGGTATCGGCTGATAAAAGCAATTTAGCACTATCAGATCTACAATAGCCACTTTTCCACTATCGGGCCAGTGCGAGCCAGGGCTATCAACTGGCCAGCCATGGCCAATAGCCTCGGACCTCTAGCAGCGAGACCAAAATCGATCTGCATTCCCATCATCAGGTCAATAGCCCCGCAGCGTTGCCCTAAAACCCACCCACAGAAATAGAGTAAGTGTGCGTCTCCTCTTTGTCACTGCATGTCATTAACACTGCGTGTATGAACCAGGAACATTTGCCATTACACGATCATTTAAAGTGAAACTGGAACACTTTGCGTTCACTATCAAAGTTTATACTTGTTTGTTTATATTTTCACAGGAGTTTTGCATGAGCCTCTGCTAACAGTGTGCGCATCAGAGCGCTTTATGCGCTCTTCAGGTCAGGAGCTGGTTGACCTCCGCGGTGCGGCTCAGTGATGCTCAGACTTGGAGTTCAACTGAATGACACACAAACATGTGCATGGCATTCATACAGTATATTCGATTAAAATTCCCTTATATGGGCATTAAAATGTGATTGGAATTTGAATGCCCAATAATCGCGGTTGTCTCAAATAACTGCGGTTAGATCAAATAACCGTGATCAGACGGTTATTTAATAATCGTGACAGGCCTACTAGCTAGCAAGATAAGTTAGCGTTGACAACTCACCGACTGTAACTGCCATGGTGTCCCGAGTGGTCTATCCACTGACAGAGGGACGATGTCCCAGCACACCATCCATGATCTCGAACCATGATCTTTGGGCACCGCTTTGTCCATTGTGTGTTTAACGGATTTGTACTGTACCTGCAATTGTTTTCATTTTTCCCGAACCTGTACCGTTGTGTGCTGGATTCACAACCTGCAAGTTCGGTGATCTTGGCGATGAAACCTCTGACCTGACTCAGCGAAACTCCGCCTTTGACATTGACCCCGCCTCAATCCCAAGTTGGCTTTCTTTGGCCCAAGGGTAATTTGCGGGCCAAAGGCCATTGGCCCCGAGGAGGCACGCTGAAGCCCCAGAAGCTTTACAATCAGCCCATGCTGTGTAAATATGCACATTATTAGAGATACAAGTGTTGAACTGAGTTTGGCTAACATGCTGAAGCTAGCAGCAACGCATCACGTGCGTTTGAAACGTCACTTCCGTCAGCTCAAAAACAGTGAATGCTTTGTGTACGAAAAAAACCTTTCCATTCATGGCTGAATGCATAGTGCATATTACAAGTGCACAGTGCATCTTCTAAAACAATATGCACGATTTGGGTATCATGCATGTCTGTTGCACAAATGATGTGGGTCAAGATACACACTGGGGGGGTTTGCCTTTTTCAACCACCACTAATTATATAGCACACCCTTCACGTTTTTAGAATAAACTAATGTGGAATGTATTCTGCAATGTTACCACATAAAATCACCTTATGACATTGCGCAAGTTAACAAACAGTATATGATTTGCTTACTCTATGAACAAGACATGGCTGTATGTTCAAATAAAAAAATCTATGCATTTTGTGCGTACATGTACTGGAGTAGAGGGTGAAAGACAGGCGTGTGTACAGGGAGTGCAGAGAAGCCGCTCTATTGGAGAGTTGGGCTTAAATTCCAGACATGTCCTTATTAAGGAAGTGCGGCGTGAGTTCTCTCTCTCTCTCGCTTATGTCAACCAAGCCCCCTCTCGCTCTACCCTCTTCCCCAACCTGCACTCCCAAACACTCTGCCCAAATAAGGAGAGGAGAGCAAAGGATGAGGGGAGGGGAGGCAGAGGGAGGCGTGCTGTAGTCAAGGGGTAGGGGGGTGGGGGGTTGAGACAAAGCTGTAGGGACGGGAGGGGAGGACTGACCAATTTAGACATCCACTTCGGAGTCTGAAAAACAGTGGGATTGTTTTGGACAAAATGCAACATCAGCACGCCCAGGGACCTGAACATTCTCGGTGCTCCAAATAAAGCAAGAGCTAGTAGTGCTGCTAACTGCAGGCCAACTCTGCCTGGACATGGCTTGTTCTTACACAAATTAGGCCTTGTACCAAGAAGAACCATGATTTTTGGACATGTACCATTGTAGTACCATGGTATTCTTGGAATGACTTTGGAATGCCATGTAAATACCATGGTACATGAATTCCAGTACCATGGTACACAGTGTTATTATCGTTAACTAAAACATTTTCGTAAACTAAAATAAAAACTGACATGCTTGGAAAGAATTACAACTAAAATACTTTTTCATAACTCTAAAACTGACTAAATGAAATAAAAATGTGATAAAAATGCTGAAAAGCAAATGATAAAATATATATTTTTAAAATTCATACATTTCATATCGTACCTAGTTAGAAGGTCCCCTGCAATTAATTCAAAGCATTAGCTGGGGGAGAAAATAACATTAAAACTTAAATCAGAATCAAATCGAATCAAAATCGGAAGCTTGAGAATTGGAATCAAATCAAGAAATCTGTATCAATACCCAGCCCTAGCCATCATGGTAGTGTCCACAAATCATGGTATTACCATACATTTATGTAAAATGGCACTTTAACATAATGGTACGGTTTGATTAACATGGCATGCTTTACATTTTTGTAAGGTTTATAGCAAATAGTGAGATTTAAAGTTGAAATTACCAAGACAGTGTCCTGGAAGAACAACAGCTGCGCAAAATACATTGATCCAATGCCAAAAAAAAAAAAAGTAGATTTCTGATGCTAAGTGCAACTCACATCTGGCAGTGCGTTCTTTTGATCTTACCCTTTGATCTTGAAGCAGATTTCAGAAAAATCAACTTCATTCAAAAAGAGACATGGCAAATGAGAACAAGTTTCTGCAACTTTGAAGTCTATTGAGCTCTACGTGATGCAGCAAGCTGCCAATTGTCAGGAAAGATTGTTCAAAAACAGGCACAAATGCCTAAATTTCCCATCAGGCAGCTGGGACTTCACGACTCATGATTGAATGACATGGCACGCACAGATTTCGCTGAAGTCCGGTGCTGACGCATTACCTCCTCGTTCCCAATGTCTTTCGAGAACCGAACAGAGCTCTTAGTCAGTATATAATGCTGAAGAAATTTCCATGTGGTGCAGGAATGTAAATAATGCAATGAAATCCACACAGCTCACACATTCATTGAGACGCCCATTGAATGAACACACCCGTCCCTGCCCACTATCTCAGAGTTCCAACACAGTACGTATTGTTGTCAATTGCAGCATTGAGTTGCTGACAGTACTGCTTCTCTGAGTTACCAGATTCCTCAACAGTCAGTACATTTACATGCACAGTTATTATCGAGCTACAGTGGGTTTTTGCATAGTCACTCTACAAGTATAAATTTGTCAGATTAATCGCAATCTTCATTTGAACGATCCGGATATCAATTCTTAAAATCCCAAGATTGATCTTTTACATTTGCTTTAAAATTTACTGATAATTATATATTTGTTAAATAAACAGCACTTGAACTGCATATTTTGGGCTCTGTTGTTAATTTATTTTAATTTATATTTTAGTAATGTACCAAGTTAGTAGCTTACCTATAATTTACAGCATTAGCTGAGAGGGCATTTCTTTCATATGTAAGCAAATTGGACATTTGAACTGAAATATACTCAAATTAATTAGAATCAAATTTTATGCTTAATACAAGAGAAAACCATTTGCTAACTGGGTAAGAAAAATAACTTAGTTTTCTCTTTAAATCAAGTTTTTTTCTTGCCCCATTGCCATTTTTTTTTTCTTTTCTTACACCCATAAGCGTTACTAAACTGTTAGATTTCTCTAAAAACAAGACAAAATATCTTGTCATTTGGCTTAGGTAAATTTGTCCATTTTTATATATATATATATATATATATATATATTTTTTTTTTTTTTTTACTAAAACTAGACAAAACATACTCAGTAAGAAAATGAGCTTTTGCAGTAAAATCCATATTGATGCCCATCCTTACAACTGAAATCATCATTTTAAAGTGCATGTCAACTTACTGAATTACTTTGTGTTATGGTACTAGCTCAGAATTTATATCTGTACCATAAAGTCCAGAGAAACTTAAAAAAGTATGATCAATTACAGAGCATCGATTTAAAACTAGTGGACTCTGAGACAATTCCTAACAAATGGGGTACAGCATGGAATACTGGATGTGTTCGCGGGACTGAAGTTGCCAGAATGCTCTTACCAAAATCACAAAGGCTTAGTCACAGGGCCATTCCAGGAACGGGGCAATGACTGAGGCTTACTTTGTTGACTCTTTGGATTTTCCTCTTAGAGAGGCTGTTTATGACTCAAAAGTCAGACACTGTGGTCATGCACAAGAGGTATTGCATATGCAAAGACATAAAGCAAAAGAAGGCCAAACTAGAACTGTATTGAGCCTTCATAACACATCAATAATACAGCTAATATAGATGTCTTCATAGTAATTATGGTTGACTAAGGTCTAAAAGTATAAATAAATATTTTTCAGACACATTTTACAGAAAGAAGAGTCACTGTTGCACCTTTGAGTACAGCGCTGAAGACAAAGTTGTTTCAAAGACACCTCACCGATACTTTTAGCAGATGCTTTTATCCAAAGCGACTTGCAGAACGCTTACCACTAATAACTTGGGGTTAAAGGAATATTCCAGATTCAATAGAAGTTAAGCTCAATCGACAGCACTTGTGGCATAATGTTAAAATAATTTTGGCTTGTCCCTCCTTTTATTTAAAAAAAACAAAACAAAATCAAGGTTGCAGTGAGATGCCAATTTTGGTTGCAGTGAATGGGGCCAATTTTTGGAAGGTTTAAAGGCAGAAATGTGAAGCTTATAAAAACACATTAATTTTTCTGTTAAAAAAAGTGTGTATTATTTGAGATATAAAGTTGTTTCAAATGTCATTTTAGGGTTTAAGGGTTTACGGCATTACATCATGGCAATGAAGTTGTAAAATTGGAGTAAACTTTACACAAAAAAGGTTAGCAAGCGATTTCATCACACTAAAATCCTGTTAACATGCATATTGCTTTCGTCCACTGGCTATACTTTTGAAACAGTGTGTATTTTAACGTTTTAGGATTGGCCACATTCACTTCCATTGTAAGTGCCTTACTGTAACCTTGATTTTGCTTCTTTTTTTTTTTTAAGAAATGGAGGGACGAGTCAAAATAATTTGTGGTATTCAAACATTATGCCACAAATGCCGTCGATTGAGCTTAACTTGTATTGAACCCGGAACATTTCTTTAAGTGTCTCTACTAAAGAGGAAAAAAGGTGATCAATCGCCCCAAGCGTGATTCAAACAAACAATCCAATTACCAATTACTTGGTGCCACACCAACAGCTGTGTACCGAATGACACCTTCATATGAAAATCTGTGGGAGTGGTGGTGGCGTAGTGGGCTAAAGCACATAACTGGTAATCCGAAGGTTGCTGGTTCAATCCCCACAGCCACCACCATTGGGTCCTTGAGTAAGGCACTTAACTCCAGGTTGCTCCAGGGGGATTGTCCCTGTAATAAGTGCACTGTAAGTCGCTTTGAATAAAAGCGTCCGCCAAATGCATAAATGTAAAAAATTTAAATGTAAAATCTGAATTTCAACAGAACCAAGACAGCTGAAAAAGTGGGCGGACACCGTTTTGCTCTATTGTGGTCTGATTAACATGTATCCATTCTGGATGAAACTGAGCTACAAATGCATTATCTAGGTCTGATAATGCAACTTTGCCAAAATCTGACTGATAAAATGTCAAAAAGACAAATTTTTGTTTTAGTCCAACCGAAATCAAGCTTTTAAAGTGCATGTAAACATACTGACTGTCGCAGAAGAATGTTTGCTGTTTCATAAGGAAGCATCTTGCATATTCCAAGTCTTGCTTTTAGTAAAGTCTCTTCTAGTCTCAATAAGTCATCTTACTAGATTTCAGGGACTCCACGAACTGTCAAAGGAGCGGAGGGACTTTCCAGCGCAAACACACAAATACAGCCTCTCAGAGCAAACGCTGGAATCCATCTGCGAGTTAGTCATCCCAGGCGGACATTTTTGGCGGGAAAGAACCAAGTGGAGGATCCTGTCCAGGAGGGAGGTCTTCACGCCATCCAGCCAGTAAAAGAAGAGATGTGGGGGTGGAACCGAGGGAGGTAATGGTAGCTTGGCAGGGTGCCAAACCTGCAAGCTATAGAGTCTAGCCAAAACTGGGACCTAGGATTGAAGCAACCACACTATGACAAGTCGCAGCTAGAATTCCCTTTTTTAATATTGGAACTAATGCATGGATCTCTCTCTACAGTCGTCCTCCCAACTTTTTTCCTGTCAAACGCTGCTCAGAATGTGAGATTTGTTAGGACACTGTTGCAGCTAGAACACTTGTTGGCAATAGTACCCCCAGGGAGTATATCCCTCTGGGCAGCTTCGACAGCACACCCGCCCTTCACTCAAGCAAGAAAGTATTCTTCAGTATATTTTGCTCTCTCTCAAACACACACACACACACAGAGACACACAAAACAGTCAGCAGAGAGAAACAACAGGGCTGGACAAGTGTAGCAGCAGCTGCTGGTTGGGTTCAGATTACAGATAAAGACGTATAGAGTCTGAAGGCAAAGTCTCTCCTCTCTTTTCCTCATTGTCCAGCACAGATTTCCAACTACGGCTAAAACCGCATCAAGACTCTTCGGCCCCCTGGTCATGGCAAAAACAAAATGGCATGTGCTTTCTACTGGTTGTTATCTTCCAAAGAGGAAACAGACTCCCTAATGGGTATTTCATATAGACCATCCCTTACGTTGTTTAGGAGGCTATTTTTCGTTATAAGATAAAGGCCAAATTATACTTCGCTTTTCCAAATGCCGCTAGTGTGCATGATGCAAATTTCGTCATCAGCACAGTATATGCGTGCAAGTTTTTCAATACTAGTGTACAGTCTGCACATGCGACAGGCATTGATTGTACTAACAAACATGCAGTGAACGCATCCGTATGGGCTCACTGTCAAAAGTATACTTTAAAAGGCAAGAACATTTGACCATGCACGAGGCATCATGACGAAGTATACCCTAGCTTTAATGAATCATCCTATGTCAGAAATTAACTTTTACTTTAAGGGTCAATATTTGCCCCCTGGATTTGATTTTAAGGGGAATTCTTTACCTGTAAGAAGGTATATTATTTTCTGTTTCAATGTTCTCATTGCGTCTCGTTGTTGTAGTGTCTCGCATATTCGATATTATAGGCTGTTATAACGTAATCTTTTACAAAAAATACATAAATCACAATGTAATGCATAATAATTTGTCATTACGTGAAGACTCGCTGGCCAATTCAATGAAAGAATGCTCAGAAAGCGCATCTCTTTGCTCTTCCTTCAGGATACTGTAATTATCTAAATAAATCCGCAACACTGTTTTCGTCGTGGCTGGCTGAACGGTGTATTTTCAAACCATGGTTTGCTTGACCGGAGAGGCCATAACCATCACTTTTTTTAATATGCTGTGTTGAGTTGAAAATAGTTTTGAAGATCCGGTGTTCTGCTCAATTCAGCTGTGCTCCATCTGGCAGTTTGAAAGGAAGAGTTCGCCTGGTGTGTGCGTGCTGTCTCTGACCCGGACAGGAAGTCATGGTGTGCTGTGTTGGAGACTGTTGCCGTGATCAGACCAAAAGGTCCCGTGAAAATCATGACATAATCAATCTTAAAATTCAAAATAAGACCCCTCTTTGACACGTTTGTGAGTATAGTCGTCACTGAATTTCGAATTTAGTGAAAAGTCATGTCACGCATGATCATTATCGATCAACGTTTTCATAATCGATCATTGCGGTCAATTCCGATGTACTTAAATACTCGTGCCCGTCTCTAGTGTATTCAAGTAAATGCTTTGTGCTTATGCTTTGAATTGCATTTTTTTTTTAATGTATTTTTCAATAACTTAATCATTCACCTACTCACACAGGGCTCGACATTAAGCATTGTCATGTGCTTGTCCTTCGGATCATTCACTTGTCTGAGTAAAAAAAAAGTTACTTGTCCGGAGACAAAAACAAAAGAAATGACGTAAGAAAGAAAAAAAAGAAAAGCCTCCATCTTCATCATTTACACCTAAGAACCATTAAGAACACAGTGCAGAAAGACATTACTCACCCTCAAACCTGTATGAATTTCTCTCTTCTGAGGAACACAAAATTAGATCTGCATCTCTGAAAAATTAGATCTGCAATTCACTGCATCTTTTTTTTTTTCATTAAATAAGTGGATTGAGACTGAAAATAACATTCTCCCTAACATCTCCTTTTGAGTTCCACAGAAGATAGAAAGTCAGACGGGTTTGGAACAACATAAAGGCGAGTAATGGTGACAGAATTTTTGGTAACACTTTACAATAAGGTTCCATTCATTAACATTAGATAATGCATTAGCTATCATGAATTAACAATGAACAATATTTTACAGCATTTATCAATCTTAGTTAATGTTAGTTCCTAAAGGGGCCTGGGTAGCTCGCCGAGTATTGACGCTGACTACCACCCCTGGAGTCACGAGTTCGAATCCAGGGTGTGCTGAGTGGTCAGCCAGGTCTACTAAGCAACCAAATTGGCCCGGTTGCTAGGGAGGGTAGAGTCACATGGGGTAACCTCCTCGTGGTAGCGATTAGTGGTTCTCGCTCTCAATGGGGCGTGTGGTAAATTGTGCGTGGACTGCGGAGAATACCATGAGCCTCCACATGCTGTGAGTCTCCGCGGTGTCATGCATAGAGAGCCACGTGATAAGATTGAGGTGAGTAACCGCGCCACCACGAGGACCTACTAAGTAGTGGGAATTGGGCATTCCAAATTGGGAGAAAAGGGGATAAAAAATAAATAAATAAAATAAAGTTCCTAAAAAATATATAATTGTTCATTTTAAGTTCATAGTGCATGAACTAATGTTAACATATACAACTTTTTATTTTAATGTATGAAAATGTATTAATAAACTGTATGATGGAATTAACATTAACCAAGATTAATACATTACATAAAAGTGGTGTTTATTGTTTTTTCATGTTAACTTGTAGTTAACTAATGTTAACAAATGGAACCTTTTTGTAAAGTGTTACCCAATTTTAATTTTTGTGTAAATCATCTCTTTGAGAGTACAAGTCAATTCTCACCAGCTGCATTAAAAACGGCTGTTTAATATTGACAAAATGCATTGAAAATATTAACAGATAAAATCCAGAGAACCTTGCTGCTAAATCAGTAATGTTGTATATTCAAAACAGATATGCATATTAAAGATAGATATGTTTCATTGTGTAATTTATTAATGTTATAGTGTTAATATTATTATAATGTATATTGTTATATACATATTAAAACTGACTGATTCACATGGCAGAGAAAATACCTTGGATACAAACATTAGACGGAGCTCTAGAAAGCTGAGAGATGTAACGGGTGCATAAGTCTGTTTTAACCGTTTCTTTTCACTCTACAGATGGCATTATTACACAAAGCGTTTATGCAATTTCTGCCTTTCTTGCTGTTTTATGAGGGAGCGCCTTGATGTGACGAGACAAAATTAGATCTCTCCAACGTTACGCGCTTGCTATAAAGACAGCTTTGTTGATTATAAACAGGAGCAAAAGTTTTATCGCGTCGCTCGCTTATAGAGACGTGGCACAACACCATTCACGTGTCCAATTAACAGGTTTATACCCGTTTATATATGTAAAATCTAAAGTTCAGTAAATATGCACTTCCCCACTGCTCGCACTCACAAGCTGCTGAACGCTGCACCACGGGTGAAGGTGAGAGGGAGAGAGGGCGACGCAACAGAGGGAATTCCCCACATTTTCAAAGTGAAACATGCGTAATGATTAAAATAGTGCTCAATCCCCGCAATCCCACGCTATTGAGCTAACATTAGTTATTGAGATTTTAATCAAGCTACTTGTCCGGTCGGGCAAGTACAATTCTCTTTAACTTGACCTTTAAAATTTCCACTTGTCTCGGACAAGCGGACAAGCATTAATGAGGAGCCCTGTCACATCTCTGACCAACGAACTGATATATATGAACTCAAAGAGTGATAAACATCGGTAAACCTGCCATTCACTTGCGTGTTTTTTTTTGTTTGCTCATTGGCTTTGATGGTCTGCCTTTTAAAACCACACAGTGTTTATGGTCTTTCGACCCAAGGCCACACACCAGGAACTGGCCACCATAAAACCACTGGGTGGCCAACTGGAAGAACAAACCTCTTCGTAACAGCTCATATCAATCTAGTTTGACCAACACAGAGAACTGTTCTGGCACCACATGCATTTCATCACATTCATAATATGTAGCAAGTCAACAGATTTTTAAAACACGCTACATACGGTCAGTGCTAAGTGAATTTCCCCTTTGTTTTACTAAAAAAGCCAGGAAAAATAATTATGCAATAAACATCAGCATACGGCTAATGTACAATGATATATTAAGGTCCAAAAATGTGACTGTGAGCTCTGAGCTGCATGATCTCATAAGCTCCATATAGCATCTGTTGGAACACAAATAAAGAAATGGATTTAGGCCAGAAACATACTCTAAACATACTCTGCAAATTCTTCGCCAATGCACTGCAAGAATGCAGTCCCGTTGTGCACACTTAAAATGCGTTCTTGCATTTAAGTTGGAGTAACAAACCTCAGTACTCAAGGGGGTGGTGGATATATTATTATTCAGGCAGCTAGCTGTAAACATGTGGTTGACAGTAAGTAACTTTAAATTGCTCAGCAAGATTCTCTTCCAACTGTTGCTCTGCCACGACTGTAGTTGATCTGAAAGAGAAAACTGACTTTACAAGAAGACAGTTAACATGCTGTAGCTCCCCTACTGTGAGAATGCAAAACATTTGGAGCGCTGCTTTATGAATTGTGCTCCAACGCATTTTGGAACGCAATGTATGATTTGATCTGGCATTAGGGCTGCACAATTAATCAAATAAACAATCGGGATTACAATTACGGCAAATAGGCTAACTATTCGTGATTCTATTTAGGTTCTGTTGCGCGTTCTACTTACGACTTTACACCAATCAGAGACATATCTGTTGTGCACATGAATCCAGTGGCAAATCAGAAGCTTTTCAATTAGTCTATAGGCCTATCGGTAACTAGCACTGATTCTTATGAACAAGTTTGAACAAGTCTAAGACACAGATATGTATTTTAGTTTCACTTCTGTTAGTCGTGGCACACAAAAATGAGTGCTGAAGAAACGTCACATGACACTCAAAAATAAGCTTAACAACCAAAATGAAACACATTGTCAATACTTAAAATCATTTGGGATTCTCTTGATATTGTGCTGTAGGGCTAGGTAAAAATATATTTTTTTCCGATTAATCGCAATCGTCATTTGAACAGATCCAGATTTCGATTCCTAAAATCCCAAGATCGATCATTTAGCCAACTCTATGCACAAAGCTTTACAATGGGAGTAAATCACTCACATATATGCAATTTCATGCTATGTGACAAAAAATGTCTGTGATTTGCCACTGGCTGGTACATTTTCAGATTTCACTCGCCAGCGATTGAGCAGTATAGTGGCGGAGAAGTTAAGCACCGAGATCCTTTCACTGACCATGTTTACATGCACTTAAGAAAGCAGTTTATTCCAGGGTTTTTGCAGAAAGCATCATTCTGAAACATCATGTAAACGAGAACGCGGATTTCCTTATGTCGCTTAATGGATTAAGAGAAAGCAATATATCACATCCAGGTTTCTCCTCAAGAACGCAGCTTAATATGGTCATGTATATGCATAAGCGGTGTTCTGATGGGTGTCTAAAGAGTCCGCATGTGCTTCAACAGACCGAATAACAAACGTCATAGGATGCAGCCCAACAACAAGTCAACACAGCGGAAAGAATTCAACATTTCTCGGAGTACAGTGGGAAAAGCACATACACTATAAACTATAACCATTTATACATGTCAAAAATATCGACTGTCCCTCAAGTTTGCATATATGTGCTCGTACATTGGGGGAATCCCGGAGTTTTATATAAGAGGGAAACCCCACTATTGCAGCGCAACTCTGCTGCAGGTCGCAATGAAAAGTTAAGGAAACGAAAATAGCAACAACTCTGGAATATCTGGAAATAAAACGAAGCAACGGAAAAGTGACGTCTTCCATGGATATCTTTGTTCGTTATTTACAGAAGCATTGTGGGGAAATTACGTTGCTGTGGAGAAAGCTGCTTTCTCGCAATAAGCCACTTTCTGGTGTCCATGTTAACGCAGTCACTGATTATGAGAATTTCTTTTATATGCAGGCAAAAATTTACATTTTAACTGAAATATACCCAAATGAATCAGAATCGAAAGCTTCTGAAATGGAATCGAATCAGGGGATCTGTGTCAGTTACCAGCCCTGTTCTATTAATCAAAATGAATAATCAAGATCAAGTGAAATAATTGACAATTATTATTTCTGTCAGAATTGTGCTGCCCTAACTTGCGTAGCTAGAAGCATTTGTGCTCACTTGCAAAGACTATATTTCTGGCCTCACATGTGATGTTAATCGAGTTTGATGGGTTTTAATCAAGAAGCTCCAGAGTAATGCAGGTTAAGCTGAGCTCTGCCTTCAAGCAAACGTTGTCAGCAGCTTAAGATTCAAGTACTCCAAAGAGTTTTGTTTAAAAGCAATCTTCTTGGTTAGAGGCATCTCCTCTCCTAGGACTATTAACTTGTCTGAGAGGAGAAACACTTCTCGTTCTCACGTTCCACATACCTTGCATTTTGCCTCTCTCTCTATCACTCCACCTCCTTTATTGTGCTCATTTAGTCTCTCGCTTTTCTTCCAGTCTCTCTGTTTAGCTCTAATAAATTCTACCCTACTTCTCCAATAACTTCCTCTAACTTCCTCTCTGGCTCGGCACTCAGGAAACAATCAGAGCAGTTGAAGAGACTGAAAGAGAGAGAGCGAGCTCCTGAACTGTTAGACAGACAAGAAAGGGTCAAAATGACATAGAAAGACAATGATTTGAGGGCTAAAACATTCTTACGCAACAAAGAATACTAAACATTTGAACATTGACGTTTGATCAATAACACTCCCCTACATGAATCTCAGGGATATTAACAGCTTATGATTTCTGGGTTTTCACATTATCTGTTGAGGTGACTTTCCAGGACGCCAACTGCTTTCAGATGACCATATGGTTAACTCGAGTTCTGATTCAGTCGGCAGAGGAAAGACTGACACAAAGCGTGGCGTGTGTGCCAGAGGACTCACTCTCTAATGTCTGATTCAGCACTTTCCTCGGAAAATCTTCAGGCAAATTTGTCAAGTACTGCTCATGCCTGACTTGGTCATTTAGTGGCTAAGGCAGGGGCTGGTGCCAAACCCCATGAAAACCGAAAAGACATGCATAGAGAAACAAATGCTCACAGGACTCTCGGGATGGCAATAAGAATGAGGCCCCATGTACTGAACTCTGGAAGTCACACTTCTACAGCAGAAAGACAGACAAAGAGTGAAACACAGATACAAACCAATTCCATATAAATCGTATTTGCAAATTGACTTCTTGAGTATTAAGATGACCCACTAAAGGTTAGATTAAAGATTTCCAGAACAAATATGGTATGTTTAAGCAGATAAACGACCTGTAAAGCAACATTCATTAGTAAGATTTAAATTCTAAAGATGTCGGTCAGCAAATCTCCTAAAAAAGGGAAATTGCTTTTCATATCAAAACTAAACTCGCTTTTTACGTTCTCTAAAAAATGGGAGTAGTTCTTGTGTAGGGTATTGTGGATGGTCATCAAGGCTTTGCTATACGATTTCTTAAGGCCAAAATTGACTTCGGTTTTGCTGCGTGCCGGTGCATCTCCCGCATAGAGTGCAAAACGTAAATTTCGTCATCAGCACAGCACGTGCAGACTGTCCGCATGCAGCCTGGTTTTTCTAGACAAGCGGACAGACTTCATCTTTGCACATCGCCGGCAGATGCGCCCAGCATCAACTGTCACCAATGATACAATGTCATTGATTCAACATGTAAGCATCGATTTATATATTTTTTAAGATGCACTTTTATTTTGAAATTCTCGCCAGCCACGTCTGTACGCATTTCCGTCAGGCTATGCAGCAACCTTATGATATTCATCTTGCTTTATAAGCGCTAAATATGCTTCTCATGTGGCCACACGGATGTGCACAGTGTGATTGAAGCCTCAAGTTGCGCTCTGCTCTGTCGGTGCTCGCTCGTCAACAGGGCTGCGAACTCCGGTTACAGGACAGCGCCGGATGGCTCACTACGCGATTAAATCGGGCATCCCTCAAAATTTTGGCGCATAAAACACATTTGAATTCTACATGAGAATTTTCTTTTTTAAAGCGCTATGGAGCAATTCAAATGGCTAAACAGCTGCGATATTCTGAACAGTGCTAAAAAGGCAAAGGGAAAACACCTGCCCTGCCCCAACATCAATTACAAATGTGGAAGTTGATATCACATACTCTCCTGTCGGAAAAAGTTGATGGGTATGCAAGTATTTTGGATTGAAATACTTGCTTGACTGTTGTAGAGCTGACAAATTGTCATTGTAGTGTTTACCTCATTCCACAAGGCAATGGGCCATCATCAAACGATTTATGATCACATGTATGTGTCTTTATTTTTTTCAGAGAGCTCAATAAAACATTAAAGTTACATATTGGTTGCATTTTTGTGATAATAAATGTAATTGATTCGGTAAAATATAGCACATAATATCGATCGCAGGGCCCTGAATCGAATTGTGGCAGTCTTTGAGGCATCGGCAAACATCGGATTGCTGGCTAAGAGAATCGATATAATAGCATATCGTGATGAAACTTGCAATTTACACCCCTAACAGTATACCCGAGCCATTAGTTGTTCTGGATGATTGCTAGGAAGTTGTGGGTGGTTTCTATGGCATTGCTAGGGTTTTCTGGGTGCTTGCCACACTGAGTCCCTAAAAATAGTTTGTTTCCTCTTTCAAAGCAAGTCTTTGGGTTTTGTTTGTCCGTTTTATCATCTGACTAAATAAAAATACCAACAGGTCCTGGTACTATTTTATTCCAAAATCAAAATAAACAATTAATAAATTACATTTTGCATGTAGAAAATTAAGCCTATTTTTAGGGTCATTAAGATTGTTTTTTTTTTTCATTGCACCAATATTTTTATTACAGTTACGCACATTTTCCCCGTAGGTCATTATGATATTCTCATTACTGCAATAAGGGATATATTATTTCAAATGTTAAATATTTAAATGGCTGTTACGGTAATGAGAATCATCATTGAAAACCACGGGAATAGTAAAAGTAAAATGTCCAGACGCGTTTTGGTAATGAGAATTGGGGGGTAAATGTGCTTAAGTATCCTGAAAATAATGTCACAATGCAAAAAATCTTAATGGTCCTACAACAGGCTTCGTTTTCTTCATGCAAAATAGCATTTCATATATATTTTTTGTATTGATTTACGGTTAAATATGACAAGGAGATTTTCTTGACTGGTTTCGTGAGAATCACCCAACACTATTCACCGTAACAATTTGTTGACTCCAATAACAATCACGCCAAGGATCTTCTAATCTAGGGGAACAATAACAAATAAACAGCATGAAAAATTAGAAGAACGAATACAACCCACCACAAAACAAGACTAAAAATAATCTAGGCCTACTTGTTTTCCCAAATCGGGATATTAGATTAGACCTCAGGTGCATGAGTGTATGGAGCGTTGCTGACTGCTCTGTGAACTGGCTGCCACAAACAGTTGGTTTCAAGAACAACTGGAAAGTTTAGCAACTTCAGACAGACAGAAACAAAGGCGATACTGTTCTAGCCCATAGCTCGCCCCTCCCACGAGTCGAAAGGCCACAGAGAAGCCAAAAATCTTATCTGCCAATGCCTCACACAGGAAATGTATGTAAACAAGTGTCTCGAAAGCAGGCATTAATTTTCAGCGCAATGTAAACACAGTTTCATAGGCAGCCTCTACATCATAATTAATAAAGCATAGCGACACATTGTGTGTGTTTTGGCTTACGTCTCTCCACAGGCTCCTTCAACCGTGACGTAAGAAAAAAAGTATTTAATTTAAAAGGGAAAAATTAAATTTGGGGAACTGAAGACCACATAAAATGTTTCCTTTTACAAATACAGGGCGGTAAAGAGGCAAAATAGCAGCGCATCATACGGGATGTGAAATTCACATTCTAAAAGAGTAAAATGCTCTCGTTTCCCTCAAATGCTCAAACACACAGAGCAAGATATTTGTTCAGAGCTCTGTTGACAGACAGGTAAGTGGTCACCATTTGGAGAGCCACTTCTTCGGCGGGTGCTAAAAGGGCGCTTCAGTCTGCACAAATGGAAAGAGGCTCATTACTCTCTCAGCTGGGCCCTTAACACAAACCAGCTAAAGGAACTGTCAACTGGCCAGCAACATAAACACACATGGCACAAACAATCCGCTCCAATCACACACGCTTGCTCTTTAAAAGAGGATATGCCTGCGACCTGGGGTGAAAAAATAAAAAATAGTTTCATTATTTCTTCATCTAGAATAATGCGTGTATGCGTAATTTTCTATGTTAAATAAGTGGAGAGGTTGATTGCAAACTTCAGGCCTGGTTTGGGTGCTGGGAGTGAAATCTCAGCACAAGAACAAACAAATCATTAAAACACGGGAGCACGGGAGAGCAAAAGCAGACGTTGAAATGGCGTATACCCATTTGACAAAGCCTGAAAAACGGATGGTGGTTGTGGTTGGTTGTGATGTCTGAAAATGAGAACAGCAAATTTGCAGCTGAACAACAAACGCAGTCCATTGCAGAAACCATAAAAGGCAATATGTGGCATCTGTTCAAAATCACAAACAACTGTAAGTTTACAGACATTACAACAGCACTGCAATGCACAGATGTGTTGCACTCAAATCAATCTCAATATGAGGGATTTTCAGACAACAATGCGAAATTAATTTTCTGGCTGAATTATTGCAGAAAAATCACACTAAACAAAAAAATCTTCAATAAAAGAACAATAGCGACTATTTACTTGAATGAACCATTCATCTCGGCCACATCCGCACCAACCCGTTTTTTTTTTTTGCCAAACTATGCAATAATGAGAACATTTTGGAAGCACTCAGTTTTCGGTAGAGGAAAACGTCAATCTAGTGTGGATGATAGGCGTAAACGTAGCAAAATCACTGGGCTTCATTCACGAAGAGAATTTTTGTGTAAAACGTTCAAAAAGCAGTTGACACAAATTCTCGGATTCACGAAAGCTTTCGTATGTTCAAAACGTTAGTTGGTACGAACAAATTTGACACCTGCTCCCGACCACATGTAAACTGTGTGTAAACCATTCGAATGTTTTGTGTTCTTTTAGACAAACTTAGTTTTTACTTATTAAATAAGTAATGAAAAAAATAACTAAAAATTAAATTAGTGAAATTAACCTTAAAAAATAACAAATTAGGAGGAAAAAACTTTTTAAACCATATACTTAAGAGTTTCTTTGGTGCTTGCATTTATTTCTTCAAAGTAAAGTTTATTCCCAACTCTGCTTCATACGTTTTATATCGTTTTTCCAGCAGAATTGCTTGGCATAGGCGAAAAGTTTTAGGAAAGACTAAAATAAAAAATAAAAAAATAAAAATAATAATTAACGCTTGAAAAGTTTCTTCATTTTATATGAACTCTATCATTTAGGTTTCAGTACTTTTGTACAGGCATCGATATATATTGCGTTCCGTTGATAACGTGTGGTCAATGTTAATGCTGTTAAAGCTATAAAAAAACAGGTGCGTCCACAATACAACAGAAAAAATGCCCGCACTGTCGTAGCTTACAGTATTTCGGTCAAAGACCTTCTACAGGCATTCTAACAATTTCACTGAAGACTGTACCAGTTGCAAGTATATTACTGTTACAGTCTTGATTTACCCGAGAAGTTTCTCCAATGATTCTGCCAATATGCTGAATTGAACCAGAGAAAGTTAACGTTGGTGGACATCCTCCTGTATGCATTTTCTTACACTTAAGCTTCATGTCAAACCATTTTTATTGACCTCTTTGACCATTTAAATTCACAAAATAAATTCTGATTACATCAAAAGCATGTGATGACTGTAAGTTCCTCACTTTATATATATATATATATATATATATATATATATATATATTTTTTTTTTATGTGAATGCACTCTATTCTCATCTACTAGCGAGTCAGAAGCCTTCCTTATTTGGCGTTTTCATGGGCATGGATTATGATAATTGTGAATGAACGTGCTCGCACACCCTATTTATGAATGTTTGGAATTTACTAACACAAGTTTTCCCAAGAAATTTGAGGTGTACGCAGCATTAGTGAATCCAGAGGAAAGTTTTCATGAAGCTCCATTTTACGGGTAAATTACTCCCAATTTACTCACATATTTACGAAAATTTCATGAATGAGGCCCAATGCGTTTTGAAACGAAAACGTATTAGTGTGGCCATGGCCTTAGATTTGCTCTATGACACCAATTTTAGGGAGCTAACCTTGCCTGTCCAAATGAGTGTCTCCTAAGGCTAAACGAATGGTGAAACTTCTATTTACATATAAGTTTCAACAGAGGCTTTCTTCTTATTATTATTAGAACTTTATTAATCCCCGCAGCGCAATTAATGTAGGGCTACAGCAGTGCTTCACACAACAACACAATAACTAAACAAGAATACAGCATACCAGATCACACACTGAGAATAAATATTAAAGATAAATAAATACAATAATAATAAGAAACTTTGATATCACCCATTACATAGTCGAATAGCCACGGCACAAAGGTAAATTTATATCGATTTGTAAGGCACATTACACCACGTAGACCCCTCCCAAGGGGCAAAAGCTTGAACT
This sequence comes from Myxocyprinus asiaticus, assembly GCF_019703515.2. NCBI lineage: Eukaryota > Metazoa > Chordata > Actinopteri > Cypriniformes > Catostomidae > Myxocyprinus > Myxocyprinus asiaticus. The sequence continues at coordinate 4,367,918 of NC_059352.1, forward strand.
GAGAGTGCAAGGGATGTGTTTCATCTCCCATGATGCTATAAGCCCTTCTTATCACCTGTTGCTCATAAAATACAGTTAAACTACGTTAAGGTACACCAGCAATTTTTGAGCACAGTTTAACAATGGCTTGAAGGCGGTTTCTGTTTTTGATAGACAGTGAGGAAAACCAACATATGAAAGAGAAACACAAAATACTCTCAATAAAGGAACTATAAAAAGTTATAAGAATAGACCTTTGAACACTGAAGGAGTTCAATTTCCTCAGCACATGTAGTCTTTGCTGTAACGTTTTAATAATGGCCTCAGTGTTCCGTTCGAACTGTAATGTTTTATCAAAAATTTTCCCCAAGTGCTTGTATTCTTGCAGTAGTGACTTACATAAGTGCACATATCATGTAAGTGGCAAATACCAGGACAGGTAGCTCAGAACTCACATCACAAGCTACGCTATACACTTCCCATACCAGACAAAGTTAAGACATTTTCAGTATCTCTCTATTCTAGTGTTAGTTACTTGGGAAAACATGACCATTGAATATTCGAAATAAAATACAGCAATAAAATACTGCAATAAAAGCACATGCTAAACCGAAAGCTAAAACAAGGTGTTTGAGTGTGTCTGTGGCAAAAATAAGTATGTGAGCTTCCAATATATGAGGTCTTCGTGTCCAAAATAGTTCATTTCAACTTTAATAAGCCAAACGCATTGGGTGAACTTAGGGTGATCTGAGACATTGGGTAATGTGGGTGTGTGGGACAACTCATTTCTGGTGCTCCATTACAAACAAGTCTTCGCTAATATGACCATATTGTAACTGGTTTGTCATGTGACTGACAAGGTTCCCACACCTTTCAACCAATGAATTTACATAGCGTTTCCATTACTTTTCCAGTCATTAGTGATTACTGGATTGCACACACAAATTGCAACTACTTTCTTAAACAGTTTAGAACCAAGCATATATACATATATATATATATATACACTATAAAAATTCCATGACTTTTCCAGGCGTAGAAATCACAATGACATATTCCTTGATATTTCCAAGTTTTCCATGAATGTTCCTTAGATTGAGGTCTCACTTGTTGGTGATCAAGTGTTGGTGTAAATTACAGACCTCAATAGTAAAAAATACATTAAAAAAAACTCACACTAATTCACATGCATGGCATCTGTTTTTGGAACTGGAACTTCCAGTTCCAGAGTAAAAAAAAATAAAAAAATTTATGATTTTGCTCTAACTTAACCAATTATGGCCAAGTCATGTAAAACAACAGACAATTAAAAAAAGCACAAAACGCATTCATTATTACAAAAAAAAAAAAACACCTAATGGATTGTCTCACCAACGCCCTGCAAAATGTTCTCAATCAATGAGTTTGAGAACATGCACTTTAAAAGTTAAGATTTCAGTTGGATTAAAGCAATAATTTTTTTTTTTTTTTTTAAAGTCATGTAAACGGGTTAGTCCGACTTAAATCATACCAGTCCAGTTTTTGTGAAATCAAACTAACATACCTAGATAATGCGAATGTAGATTGGTTCTGTCTAGCATTTTTACGTCAATCTGTGATCAATTCTTTTGAAGTTTGATACATAGGCCGTTCCTGTACACTACAGTCTCTATAACTCAAAGAGATTCAACATAAATTTCCAACAGTCATTTTATCCAAAAATAAAGTCTTCTAAACAAATTGGACAAATTGGAACACTATTTAACCTGGAAACCACTTGACCTACATCTAGCTGGATTTTGACCTTTTTTGTGTGGCTTTTAGAGCTAAGAACCGAAGGCCCAACCTTTCTTAAAGGAGGTAGATTATAAGACAACCCAAACCAGGGAGCAGAACTTGAAGAGGCAGTTTGTACTGAACTGTCGAGATCGAACCTGAAGTACAGCATTTCTTTTCAACGAAACCTGCCCACTAATAGTAAGTCTGGTGAACAATGACAATTTGGATACCATATTGAAACACACTTGCATATTTGTGGGGCAAGCTAAAACAGCATTTACATATTTTTGGGAACAAACATCTATAAATAGTTAGGTCTTACTCACCCGGAAAAAATACCTGTAAAATATAAATTAACACACTAAATATAGGGTAATGTTAGCTTTATCAAGGTGAGAATTTGTTAATATTCAAATACTAAATCTGAGGGAATATCGCTGTATGGTGGGAAGATCACTCTATGTCATGATGGTTTAACTGATGAAACTTTAGTTTTTAATGGCAAATATTTAAATATATCTATATTAGAATTATTTTGATGTTGTTTTTAAGTATAACCAGCAGTTTACAGACAAAAACACACAGAACGAAAATCACGTATATAAAAAATGCAATTTTTTTTAATATGGTTTTGACAAACCAGTCTGAATAACAGGATTAATATGAGATGCCTGAAGCTAACATGACCGTTTTCAAAGCAGTCACAGTTCATAGGCATAGTATGCTTTTATATCATAGTAAATTATGCTTTTAATCTGACTAGCCTATATAGGTTACTGAGTCAACTTCATAGGCTTCTTTTTATGGAGGTATACTTGTGCCACAATTCTGCACGCACAAGATGATATTTTGAGCACACAAAAAAATGTCTGCATGCGCAAGATGATATTTTGAGCATACAAAAGGTATTTTGCACGTAGAGTGGGTAGGAGAAAGCAAAATTTAAGAATTCTGAGCAAATTCACATTCAAAGAAACTTTATGCAAGCGCAAAATTGTTTGAAATTTGCTCAAAATGAATTTATCTTTGCACGAAGATACACTGCTTTACAAAACTGAGTTCAAGTGCGTGCAAAATAACTTTGTGCACTCAAAATATCATCTTGTGCGTGCAGAAAATGTTTTGTGCGCTTAAAATATCATCTTGTGCGTGCAGAAAATGTTTTGTGCGCTCAAAATATCATCTTGTGCGTGCAGAAAATGTTTTGTGCACTCAAAATATCATCTTGTGCGTGCAGAAAATGTTTTGTGCGCTCAAAATATCATCTTGTGCGTGCAGCACATTTTTTGTGCGCTCAAAATATCATCTTGTGCCTGCAGAAAATGTTTTGTGCGCTCAAAATATCATCTTGTGCGTGCAGCACATTTTTTGTGCGCTCAAAATATCATCTTGTGCCTGCAGAAAATGTTTTGTGCGCTCAAAATATCATCTTGTGCGTGCAGCACATTTTTTGTGCGCTCAAAATATCATCTTGTGCGTGAAGAAAATTTTTTGTGCGCTCAAAATATCATCTTGTGCCTGCAGAAAATGTTTTGTGCGCTCAAAATATCATCTTGTGCATGAAGAAAAATTTTTGTGCGCTCAAAATATCATCTTGTGCACGAAGAAAAATTGTGCGCTCAAAATATCATCCTGTGTGTGCAGAAAAATTTTTGTGCGCTCAAAATATCATCTTGTGCGTGCAGAAAATGTTTTGTGCGATCAAAATATCATCTTGTGCATGAAGAAAATTTTTTGTGCGCTTAAAATATCATCTTGTGCGTGCAGAAAATGTTTTGTGCGCTTAAAATAATATCTTGTACGTGCAGAAAAGTTTTTGTGCGCTTAAAATAATATCTTGTACGTGCAGAAAAGTTTTTGTGCGCTTAAAATATCATCTTGTACGTGCAGAAAATTTTTTGTGTGCTCAAAATATCATCTTGTGCATGCAGAAAATCTTTTGCACTCAAAAAATCATCTTGCGCATGTAAAATAACTTTTTGTGCGCTCAATTTCATCTTGTATGTGCATTACATTTTTTTTTTTTTGCACTCAAAATATCATCTTGCACATGCAAAATAACTCTTTGTGCTCTTAATTTCATCTTGTGCATGCAGAATTTTTTTTGTGCTCAATATCATCTTGTGAGTGCAGAAATTTTATTTTAATTTTTTTTTTGCACTCAAATTTTCATCTTGCACGCGCAGAACATTTTTGGGCGCTCAAAATATAATTTTGCCCGTGCAGAATTGTGGCACACATATAACTCCATAATTTGAGTGTCATTAATTTTCGCTTCACATGTACACCTCACATTTGTAAATTAAATAAGCAAATGTTGCATCTTTTATTTAAATCTATTTCTCTATTTTATGTCAACATCAATGTGATAGGAATCATTAAAACATTAAATGAGCCTGTTACGTTTGGTCCACGAGACTTACCTTTTAACGTATAAAGCAGTGATCGATCTCTCCAAACACGATTCTCGCTTCTTTCTCTTCCACCCCGTCAATTCTCTGGAAAAATAAAATCTCTTACTTTCAAACTCAAGTGTTTGTAAAATCCTGTTATCAAAGTCAAAAGGAGCTTGTTGTGCTGGAAAGCATGACATTTTCAACGCAACTTCAACGTGCATCAATGGCAATGATAGATGAAATAATGTTTTAAACTTAAAAGTCTAATTCAATGTTTAGGAGAAAAGTTCGAGGCTATCAACTTAAAGTAGCCTTCTTTACTTCCACACATGCACAATTACAGCATATCCACGCGGAATTGTGTCCCTCATCCCACCCAACGCAGGGAGTTCCGAGGAAAAATGTGAAATATGACAAAGATCCGAAAACTTCGCTTGAGCGGCATGAAATCCGCGACAAAAACGCGATCAGACAAAGGGAACGAGTGAATCTAGGAAAACTCACCTTTATTGGGAAACACCTCTACCGATAGGAAAAGACGATGTTTATTTCTATAAAGTTATATTTATCTTGGTGCTATTGTTTTCAGTCATATATTTCTCCGGGTTTGACAGTAAAGGTGGAATGCGAAGTATGGGTTTGGTATGAAATTCACGCACTTCAGTGGAAAACGAAGGAGGGAAAAAAAGTTTAGGGAGGGGCCATTGTGGAACGTCAATCAACAGGGCTGGGGGCGGAGACTTCTCCAAACGCCCCGCCCCTTTAAGCTGCAATGAAGAAAAGAAGCTGCACTTGGGCTACATTGAAAAGTTACAGATGCATAACCACTGTTAGTTAGGTTTATGTGATTATTATTTGGCAATGAAAGGTCTATGTTATGATAAAGTAGAGAACCACACAAACCAGTTTAAAAGTGGGTCAATATTGTTATACTCAACTAAAAAGATACAAATAATAATTTATGAAAGTTTCATAATAGTGTCCCTATCACTGTTTCACTGGTCACTGCTTTTTAGTCTACCAATTAAACATGTGTTTCTATAATATAATAAAAAGTGTATATACTAATATACTCATATATAAAACACTAATACTAAAGCCTAAAAGGCAAACAATATATATATATATACTATATATACTATAACATACTATAATATACTAATATACTCATATATACTGAAAAAGATTATATACTATTAGAAAATGTTGGGCAAACAAGATAAAAAAAATTCGGAATAGTTAATAAACATTTCCTTTATGTAACTTGTAGTGTTTATAGTCAGTTTAGTTTTAATAAACTATTATTTTGATTCATTGTTTTTCAATAGCAATTTATAACTTCTTTATAATTCAGTAAAAATGTAAATAGTTTATTATTATATTAAAAACATTTGTAACAATAAGTGAATTTCATTCTACTACTATACAGTGTGTTTATATAATATACTAATATACTCTTATATACCAAAACAGTACTAATAATAGAGACGTTTGGGCCAACAAAATTTCTGAATAATTCATAAAACTATCATTTATGTATGTAACTTGTAGTGTTTTTAATCAGTTTAGTTTTAGTCAACTATTATTATCTTTTATTCTTGTTTATTTTTTTTTCCAAAGCATTTTAAAAATTATTTATAATAAGATATAATAAGATTTAAATAGTTTATAACTACATTTAAAACTATTTGAAACCATAAGTGAATTTTCGTTCTATTGCTTATAATAAACTATGTGGTTCTGAGACCCTTAGAAGGCCATCACCATCTTCATCATCATCCTCATCGTCCAGGAATTCTAATAGAATCCATTCAACATTCCAGAGCGATGAGTGTGAACTGCGAAACCTCTTCACCACCACTCGTCTCAGGAGAGCAAAACAGTCAAAGTGAGTGATGTAATACTCTGGAAGCAAGCCTAAGATTATAATGCTCATTCTGTGAACTTCTTTTTCATGTACTGCTTTAACATACAAATTTACAGGCACAGAGCTCCGTCTGTATAGGTCAAACAGGAAACATGTGATTACATTGTAGAGTAAAATCAACTAAGCCAAGTTAAAATATTACAAAAAAGCTATGGGGACAAATCAGAGAAGCAATTGAAACTAAAACATCAATCACAGCAACTCTACGTGGTAAACTTTCTAAGATCTACATGTTTGGACAACCAACCGAACAGGCTAAGACAGATCAGATTGATGGTCTGTCCTGGGGCTGCTGGTTCAAAGAACAATCTCCAGTGTAATATCACAGCTAAAGCTGACTTTAAGGCGATAATGGTTCCAGAGAGACTTTAATTCTGTTGCACTATCCATTCATTCATTTGACCCCTTGCAATGGGGTTTATTTTTACCTTGCAAGATTTAGAGTGGTTTAAATTTAACATGAATTGGCATTTGCAACCCATCCTACTTCTGTAACGTAATGCATTTCCTAGTAAAACGTCAGGCTAGATTTGATTTAAATAGAAAACCCTTTTGTTTGGCAGTCCCTTGTAAAAGAATTTCCTGAACGAAGCACATTTTTACAAACACTTTTATTTCATTTCAAATTATTGCATTTTTCTACATTTACATTCAAATAGATGAAAATGGAGGGAAATATGCCTATACTGGATTTATGTTTCCATGCCATAAGACAATTATGGGTTTACATCAAATACATTTTATTGTATGTTATACAAGTAATCTGTGTTACATGAAAACTACAATGACATATAAAAGGACAAACAAAACAATTATACACCAAATGCTTGATAAAAAAAAATAAATGCATTCACTTTGTCATCAGTGTTGTCAAGAAAATGTCCTGGTCCTATTTTAATCCAAATTTAAAATAAACAAATAATAAATTATATTTTGTAAATAGAAAATAAAGCATAGTTTTAGGGCCATACAGTTTTTTTTTTTACATTGTTGCATTATTTTTGTGACAGTTACGGCAGATTTTACCTCCCAATTCTCACCGCAGTGCCAGCGAGAAAATAATATTGATCAAAATATCAATAACTAGAGTCTTAACCAACACAAAATCCATTTAAAAGCTTAGAAGCTCTACTTTACAATGCATGTAGGCATTATGAACAAAATGGAACAAGTGCTTTGAAATTTGCAGACAAATCAGAGGTGTTCCGTTTTGATAATTTATTAATAATTTTGCACTGTACATATTGTTGTAATCACTGAATGTTGTTGGAAAGCTCTCAAAGAGTAGAATACAACCGGACTATTTGTTTTACTCAAAGACAAAAATGTAACAAGTAATAGCTAAGTATATGTCTTTGACATACATGTTACAAGTAAACGTGTTGCTTATAAGCCATGTTTTTGCAACTTCAAGAATAATAAACATAATGTACAATATCACATACCATTACTTAGAGGAGGGGATTCCCGTTAAAACGAGCCCACACAGGACGTAATTGGATGCAGAGATTATTAGATAATACACAATGTGCACACAGCACATAATGTGCTATCTGGCTAAAAACATGTTAGCTTTCCTTGATCAGGTAACTTCATCGGAAATGATGTAGTACGTTGTCCAGCATCATGGAATGCTAAACCAATCATATTAGGATTCAGATTGCTGCAACCAGAGATGGAAGTCATCCAAATATGGGCAGAGAGGATTTTTCACTCTAATTACATATAGCCACATATAGCCTACATATAGTACATGACACAGACTCGATGATGGCTCATATGACACAGAATGGAACTGAATGAGATCTCGTTACTCATGCCTGCATTCTTTGGAGAGAGAGCAGACCTTTAGTCATTGTTGTATTTGCATGTGTAATTCGTTCTTATGTACAATTATTATGTTTTATTTATTTGGAGAGGCTTTTGGGCACTTGGAGTCGTGTTTGGACACTAGGATAAATTATTTTGTAATGCTATACATTTTAATTACTTTGTTGTATCAACACAAAATTTTACAGAGTTATGGGTGGCATCATTGGTAACAAAACAACAGCAGTTTTTCGATACTACTTTATTTACACCCTGAGATATATAATGTCAAATCATAAAAATAATAAGAAAAAAAGTGTCTTTTTGGCTCAAATATTTTTGTTTTTTTCAGCAGGCTGAGAGACTTATAATTTAGAAGCCTTTAGTTTTGGGCATGCTACTGAAACAGGAAATCTTTAAAAACACCTTCAGAGCTTAAAGGGTTAATATGCTATTCTCCTTACCGCAACGTAAAAAAATAAACTGTATGGTATTTAAATTGTATTGCATTTAAACATTATAGTTCAGTAGTCCTCCCTTGGCACTGCCTTTCATATTTGCAGATTTTAATAAAAGATAATCGTGCAAAAGTATGCTTTTTACTCTAAAACAATAATAAATGATGGAGTTATGGTAATGAGAATCATCATTGAAAACAATAGGAAAACTTAAAACGTTCGGACACATTACATTAATGAGAATTCGGCAGTAAAATCTGCTTAAGAAAGTAGGCTTCATTTTCTTTATGCAAAATATAATTTCATATTTTTTTGTGTTGAACTGGGGTTAAATATGGCCAGGACATTTTCTTGACAGGCTTCGTAAGAATCACCCATATACATCTTGATGTGGAAATTTTTTGTAATGACACTTATTATGCATCTGTAAAAGAGATTTACAAGTCATTTTTGCTTGAGTAAGCAAGAAACGGCATGAGTGGTTGAGATGTTTGACATACTCCATGCAAGTGATACTGCATGCACAAAAATCTGAATTTTACTATCTGCTTTGATAAATCTAGACCTTGCTGTAATCTGAAGCTTTGAGAACACAACACACAATCTGTTTCTCTCTCACTCGCTCTCTTACAAGCATTCTTCCACAAATTATTAACACTTGAGGGGCCGTATGAAACTATCTTGCAACCCCTGTGCTATGGTAATAACGCTGATTTCTGGTTTGAAACATAAAGCAGACCATACTAAAATACATTACGTTTCATTACACTGTATAGATCATCTAAACATAAAATTACACAATTTCTGGTGACAACATTCAACCATAAACTTTTCTCTGGCTTGAGCTCTTACTGAAGTCCCGATCAAGCACATACCGAGTGTAATGTGACCTCCTCTCCACCAGGGGTCATTGTCATCTTTCACACTCTCAAATCAAACAACAACACACATTATCCTTCCTCCACCCATTATTTGATTTTAGCACATTTTACACAATTTTTGAGAGAACAGAACCACTCAGGACGGTCTAGAACCTCAGCAGGTCTCTGTACGGCATGTAAAATCATGTAACCCCAGAGGCTATAATATCATTTTCAGGTTCATGAGTTTTGGTCGTTTTGTAGTGTATTACATGGAGCTGATGCTGAGTGACAATGTTTCCCATTTGTTGCATGTGACAAAATCACAAAAAGATATCAGGTCAAAAAGAAAGTCTTGGTTCTTTTACTCGCAGGCGATTTTGCCGTCAAAGCTGGAAAGCGCGATGGCAAACGCCTGTACGGCACACAGAGGATAATTATAATCCAGAGTAAAGGCGTCATCGGCAATTCTCCCAAACTGCATCACAATGTAGTCCTCTGAAATATAAAACAAAGTGATTTAATAATCATTGATAATTTGATTATTCATTGCTAATATATTGATCACTTTCATTTCATTAGCTAAACTGAACAATAGTTTACCGCTTACTACACCGTATATACTGTATACTGCTTACTACGTAAAAAAAAAAATAGTATGTGAAACAGAACAATTTGCAACAATAAACATTTGAATTTAAAGTATGCTACATTATGGTTAAATGACCTCATTATATTGCATGTTTAACGCCAAATGTAGTACTGGTAGGTCATCTGTGTATTTTATGTATTCAGAAAATGTGCATACTTTGCACACTATTCATAATCATGCTATTCCGTATGCTATTCTGAACATAGCTATATGTTGAGAGACAGCGTGAGTTGCTTACGGTCTTTGTTATGGACAATCTGGAAGTTTTTGATGGAGGCCTGTGTCACTCTGCCGTTGAAGTTTAACACGTGTGACGCCGTCTCTTCGTTCCACACTGGCGTCTTATTGCGCAGCTCTATCAAGTTCTCCATATTTCTGTTTTGATGTCTCATGAGGAGACCATCATTGTCCTGTAGGAAATGAGTACATTCAGTCTGCATTTATAATAATAAGACATAATATTTTGCAGAAAAAGAGGCCTTTTTAGGCCTTTTTTTAGTATTAATTTATTTATTTGAATCGCAAATTATGCATAAATATTTATTATACTTTCTTTTTCTTTTTTTTTCTTTTTTTTGCATTACATTAGTAGTGCTTGGAGGAGTGCTTATGACAGTAATGTCATAATGCGAATCATCTAAATGGTCCCAAAATATTTAATTATTTTAATTTTAGGACATGTTGTAAAGGCTACATGAGATTAAGCCCAGTAAGCGTATGAGTTTACAAAGCCAAATAATACATTAAATAGTAAACACTTTACATCACTGTGCATTTCAGGTTATTCTGTGAGCTGTACAACCATCAATATCTATTGAATATTTCTGTTTCTTTGCTTTACATACACTACGTGGCCGTATGGGCACTCGTTCACCGTCTTTGTTCATGCCGGGGATAACTATAATCATTCTTCTCGGTCCTTTCATGCCCAAAACATTGGTTTCCTAGAATCAGAAAACAATGTAAAGCTAATAAATGAAATGTCACATGTAACATGAATGATACTGATTAGTGCTTCTCAACCAGAACTACATCGGTTAGTGGATTTTGCCTTACATAAATAATGGCCGCTAATTCCTGTCGTGCGTTGGACATGTCAGGGAGTGCTCTGTCCGGATGTAGTGCATTATCAAACACTGTGAATTTAGTTCCCATCAGATTGGACCTTAAAACATAAATGCAAACAATAATGCTGTGTGGTGTGTGTGTGAGACTGTAGACTTACAAAAGTGTTGAAAATGTTGTGCAGCCACAATAGTGGCGTGTAGAATCTTTATATTCATACAAAATCATGACTGATTTTTAAAAAATGTATTTCAAAAATAGAATAAGCTAATGAAAGAGCCAATCCCAGCAGTATAAAGTCCTCTTACCTCAACTTCCCGATAAAGTTTTCTCCTCCTCTCGAGAGGTCAGTTGGGTCGATGGAGATCAGGTAGTTTGAGGTTGTGCTTTTCTTCCTCTTCCTCCCCGCTAACAAAAACACCTGGATGTAAAATATAAAAAATGCATTTCAATTAAGAGGTTGACCGATAATGGATTTTGCCGATACCGATATCTAACGTGGTGGAAAAGGCAGACAGCCGATTAATCAGTCGATAGTTTTTAAAATCAATTTATAAAATAAAATAAAAAATCTTAGTGTTTTGTTACTGTGACAGGCACATACATAGAGGATACAAGAGTCCAAAATGAATAAAATCCAAGATGCAGTTTATTGTTCAACCAAAGTCCCCCCCAAAATCCTGGCCAAATTCCCCCCATTGGCCCTTCTCAATCATGGCCTTTTAATAATCCCCTTTCATGAATTGGCTCTATAACTCTACTCTCTCCTCTCCACCAATAGCTGGTGTGTGGTGAGCATACAGGTGCACTATGGCTGCCGTTGCATCATCCATGTGGATGCTGCACACTGGTGGTGGTTGAGGAGAGTCCCCTGTTCACTGTGTAAAGTGCTTTGAGTGTAGTGTCAGAAAAGCGCTATATAAATGTAACGTTCATTCATTCAAAACTAACAACAACAAATTAAGATATGGTTTATAATGTGGGACTTTTAACCATAAACAAGCCCAAAACACACAAGGAACTCTTATTATATAGCATATATATTCACCAGATGAGTTTAAATGAGGAAAAAGGGTAATTATTATTAACCAGATTTGAACTTGGAGACATGATGTATGTGCTGATGGGGCACATTTTCAGATACACATTTCTTTACATGCTCTCGCTTTAATTTAGAACACTTGATTACCTAATCAAAATAACAAAATATGCACTGAAGTGAGGATAAAAATATGGATGAACATTGTCAATAATGAACGATTTAGATACAGCAAATTCCCATGTGATTTAGTTTTTATTTCACCTCTAGAGGTCGCTGTTATTCTGTAGATTAAAGTCATTCTAAATGTAAAATCGTCCAACGCCAGCCACAGTGAAACATGACGGGATATAAAACAAAACTATCGGCAACTATCGGCATAGATTTTTGCAGATAACCTATAGTTCCAAAAAGCAACTATCGGCAGCGATTAATCAGTAAAACCGATATATCGGACCGATATATATGTCTCACCTTGTTTCTTTGCATGCCCTCGCTTCAATTTAGAACACTTGATTATCTAATCAAATTAACAAAATATGCATTGAAGTGAGAACAAAAATATGGTTGAATATTGTCAATAATGAAAGAATCAGATATAGCAAATTCCCACGTGATTGATTTATTTCACCTCTAGACGCCACCGTTAAACTGTATAACAAAGTCGTTCTAACTGTAGAGTCCTCCAGTGCCGGCCAAAGAGGAACATGAAAGAATAATAAAAAAAAAACTATTGGCAACTATCGGCATACATTTTTGCGATAACCGATAGTTCCAAAAAGCAACAATCTGCACTGATTGATCGGTAAAACCGATATATCGGTCTACTTCTAATTTCAATTTGTGTAACTAAAAATTTGTGATGGGACAACATATTGGCAAGACTATTTTGTCTGCCGATATTTTACCATTTTTCCGATGCTCATTTTCTAAATAGCAATCTCAGCATTGGTATGCTAAAAGAAGCTAAAACTTTAAAGAATTAAAATAGAATAAATTAATATAATTATAAAATTAAATAATTAAAGAAATCAAAAGCTACAGTGGCTCCAAAAAACATTAAGTCAAACTTAAAAATGAATAAATGTCATTGCTTTACAAACTATTAAACCATGTGTCATTTATTTTATAGATACTATATAGCACAATCATTTCATCAAAAATATGTTTGATAGGTTTAAAATGATAAAACACATTTTTGATAGGGACTTAAGTATCCAAATACTTAATGGGGCCACTATGTCTAATTTTACCAGTTTACCATTTTTAACTTACCCTAAAAATACAAGTTTTCCACGCCACGAGGAACTCAATGGACAAATACAAACAATCACAGTAGATGACTTACTTTTTTCTCATTGTCCAGGTGCAGGTAGTATGTTGGATAAAGGCCTTTGTCCATTCCTCTCTTGTCACGGGTCACTTTACACTTTACAGTGACACCTTGTTGAGCAGGTTGAAGTACAAACTCCTCCAGATTGTCAAACTCGATGATGGGAGAAGGTGCCCTTTCCTCCTTTACAGGAATAACAGAGGTTAAATGATTAGAAGAAACATTTACCATGGTTACCATACAGTTACTACAGTATTTTACAGTAACTGCACTGCCAATGCCACTAAGTAGCCAAAAGATTCTGTGGTGAATAATACCGCGTTTCACAGTTTTTTGTAGTAACAATAATTATAGTAATTATGGTATTTTGGTGGACTGTGTTTACCATGTTACAGTACATATTTGTTGGTGAACACAGCTTTTGTCATTGGATTTAACATACAGTATATTATAAAATTTCAGCAGGTGTGTTTTCAAATGTATTACTCAGAAGGGATGTCTAGACATTTAGACCTGTTTAAATTTTTAAATACTTTTAAAACAGTCATGGATACATTATAATGATATTTATGATATGTATAGATTAACAATCATAATGCTAAGCTAATGTCAACAAATTATTTTGATATATACACTCTTAAAAATTATTTCATTTAATTTCATAACAAAATTCCATCAAATTAATTGAGTAATCTTTATTAAAATAAAAACTAAATATTTTTTTAAATATGTATTTTATATTTTATTATTTAAGTTTTATTAATTTCATTTTGTCACACATTATACAGTTCAATTTCATGGAATTTTGTAATGAAATTCAAATGCGTACATTTTAAAAACAGGCTAATATATATATATATATATATATATATATATATATATATATATATATATATATATTATTTTTTTTTGAGTGATATTTTATTTTGTTTATTTTGTTAATGTTAATACTTTTTATATATTTAATAATTTCTAGAGGCATATAATTCTGCATAATGCTACCAAATAAACCAGAGTGTTCCAAACATATTTTTGTATTTCTGTAGTTTTAAAATACATAATTCTTTAAAGTGAAATGAACACACCTTCTTGCCTTTTTTCCCTTTTCCCTTTTTCTTCTTCTGTGTCACTTCTGAATCTGATTCTTCACTCTCTTCTGTTTTAGCAGGACCTGAGAAGAAGCAACATTCAATTAGACATTGAAACAAACACGTGCTGCCAGTGCATTTCATAACAATCAGTTAAAATAGACACAGATATAAGAAAATCACAGATAACAATAGCCAATTAAATATTCAAGTACCCATTTAAAAAGATTTAGCTCTTGAATATTTTAGTTTCTCAGCTGTAAAAGATTTACAACAGGACTTACTTTTGGACTTTTTGGTCTTTTTGTCCTTGTCCTTGTCTTTGTCTCCTCCGGTCTGGAACATGGACGCTGGGTTTGAGCTGCTTTTCTTCTTTGTCTTGCTGCTTTTGGTTTCTGGTTCGCTCTCGTCTTCACTCTTTGATTTGGCAGCTGTGTCAAACAACAATAATATGTATAGTTAATGCAGAAGTTAAACATTGGTAGTGACATTTTCAGCAGTGTCTTGCAATGTGACAAGCTGTAATTAAATACAATAAACTTTTTTTTCCAATTCTTCTATAATTATTATTGGCTAAATGTAGTTTTAGGACCTCATATTAATTGAGAGACATATATATATATATATATATATATATATATATATATATATATATATATATATATATATATATATATAACACACACACACACACACACACACACAGTATATATGTTAAAAAAGTCTTTGTCTCACCGTAGGGCAATTTAAAATGAAGTAGTGGAGACAAAAAATTGATTAAAATGGTATATTATCAATACACTTATATATCATATATATATATATATATATATAGTACTGTGCAAATATTTTAGGCACTTGTGAAAAATGTTGCATAGTGAGGATGTCTTCAAAAATAAATAGTTTTCATTTATCACTTAATGTCATACAAAGTCCAGTAAACAGAAAAAAAGCTAAATCAATATTTGGTGTGGCCAACTTTGTCTTTAAAACAGCACCAATTCTCCTAGATACACCTGGACACAGTTTCTCTTGGTTGTTGGCAGATGGGATGTTCCAAGCTTCTTGGAGAATTCACCACAGTTCTTCTTTCTATTTCGGCTGTCTCAATTGCTTCTGTCTCTTTATGTACTCTCAGACAGACACGATGTTCAGTGGGGGGCTCTGTGGGGGCCATGACATCTGTTGCAGGGCTCCCTGTTCTTCTATTCTAATCTTTTCTATTTGCAAAAGTAATGTTTGGGAGTCTAACATTTATATTTCCTATTGACACACTAAAGCTGAAGATATAAATAACCATCTTAAGACAAATGTTTTTGTGAAACATCTTAAGTGCCTAAAACCTTTGCACAGTACTGTATATATATATATATATATACTGTATTTATTTTTTATATAAAATCTTAAATGTATAGAAACAATTTATAGAAAAGCTGTCTTAAACCATCACATTTCATCCCTTACATGGCTTGAATTTAGCAGAGACCAGGCAATAAATTCTCAGATATGAATTAAATAATAACAATATGTATGATGGCACTTTTCTTAACCTACCTTTCTTTTTACTTTTGGTTTCAGGCTTGTCTCCATTTATCTGAAACATAGAGGCTGGTTCCTTCTTCTTGCCTTTGGATTTTAATTTACTGTCTGTGTCCTCTTTAACATCTTCATGTTCACATTAAAGAAGCAAAACCGTAAACAAATCAATAAATAGAAAAATAGAGAGCAGTTACAGTATTGAGACTGGCAGCAGCTCCTTTAATAAACACGATTAAAGACCCCATGAAATATCTGTATGAGTGCAGTTTTATTTCCTGTGTTGATAGATTTCCAAGTTTGGGCAGGGCATATTGAAGGGTTAATCCCTTTATTTTTAAATAGCCTTGCCTGTAAGAAAGAGTGTACATTTTAGATGTGAATATCTGCTAAAGTCTTTGTCAACTTTTAGGAGCACACTTGCATATTGATTAGCCCGTAAGTTAACAGACTAACAGCCACAAAACTCCAGTTTTTATTTCATGGGGTCTTTAGGAACTTTTAATAAATGAATCTGAATGGAGAGTTATTACAGCTGTGAAGGGTCAAGCTTACCTTTAGATTTGGACTTTTTGTCTTTGTCCTTTTCTTTATCTCTTTCTTTTTCTTTTCCATCAGAAGTTTCCTTTGAAGTCTTTTTTTTCGTCTTCTTCTGAGGCGTGCTTTCCCCATCATCCTCTTCATCATCATCATCTTCTGTAGAGCCTGTTTTATAACAAACACATTTTAGTGTTCAGATACAGTAATCAATCAGTATCAAACCTAGCGCAATTGGCTTGTTGCATTATTAAAAACCACAAATGAGATTTCTCAGTATCGTAATGGTTTATCCTAAAGACAGGAATGATATCAAATATTAGAGCAAATGCAGACTTTAGGGGTCTTTTTCTCAACAATGTCTCAAAATGTGCTCAGATTTGCCAGGACACTAAAGTCTAAATAGTTGTTGAGGAGATTTGCTTTTTCATTGTAATGAACTATGAAAATTAGGGCTATAATAGAATATTAAGAACTATATCAGATGTAACAAATAATTAAAGGTGCATTCAGTAAGTTTGGGTTCATTTAAAAGGTTTTACACATTAACGAATGAATTGTGTTTTTGTGAAGAGTGATCTGAATGGTGTACACTCACATGAGATGAAGACTGTACTCATAATAGTTTTCTATAAAAAGTGTTTTTATTATACATGGTGCAGATCACCCCCTTCAATGTGTTTCGACATGTTGAAATCACATGACCCGCCATGTTTCACAAAACGTCGAAGAAGAAAATTCTCACGCTCATCGGCTGTCGCCTATGTAGATACTCTTGGCTATGCTTAGCGCAGTGTTGTTTGGTGATGCAAAGAGCGAAAAGAATAATGGAACATACTTATTTATCCTGCTTTAGCAGCGGAGACAACAGGAGATTCAGTAGCTGTACTGCCAAAGAAGCGGAAAAGGTCCGAAGCAAGAAGACAGAGAGACCAGCAAGGGCAAAAACTATAGTAAACATCGGTACGGTATGCACAATGTGGAAAAATGACGGAGAAAAACCTGAGTAGTGATGCCGATATTGCTTCCTTTTTGTTGGACAGGTAAGGAATTATGAATTGTTTGGACCACTCTCTAAAACAGTATCAGTGAAATTTACAGAAAACCCAAATCTCCCCAGATTGGAATGCCCAATTCCCAGTGCACTCTAAGTCCTCGTGGTGGCATAGTGACTCAATCCGGGTGGCGGAGGACGAATCTCAGTTGCCTCCGCGTCTGAGACCGTCAATCCGCGCATCTTATCACGTGGCTTGTTGAGCGCATTACCACAGAGACATAGAGCGTGTGGAGACTTCACGCTATTCTCCGCGGCATCCACGCACAACTCACCACGCGCCCCACCGAGAGCGAACCACATTATAGTGACCATGAGGAGGTTAACCCAATGTGACTCTACCCACTCTAGCAACCGGGCCAATTGGTTGCTTAGGAAGCCTGACTGGAGTCACTCAGCACGCCCTGGATTCGAACTTGCGACTCCAGGTGTGGTAGTCAGCATCTTTACTTGCTGAGCTACCCAGGCCTCACTGAAGGTTAGTATATTAAGTTTGTATCATTGAATAATATAAACAGTAGTGAACCATAAAATATACAGGCATCAAAATTACATAAAGCCTGATAAAATTTCTGCTATTTTACTGTAAATTTAATGGAATTTATTTTTACACTAAGACTAAATGATTGTGCTTTGCTATTCACATAAATTGAATAGCTCTATACTCTTACTGAATGTCAACTATTGTCTCAACTGCCTTTTTATTTCCTTTTATACTTGTCAGTTATGTGAAGTAATAACTGACAACTCTGAGATCACTATACAGGATTTAAATTGTGCCACTAGGTGTGAAATGAAAAAAGTCCACTTACTCTTCTTTTTCTTTGGAGCGCTTTTAGCTTTCTTTTTGGGTTCTTTCTCCTTCTCTGGTGATTCCTTCTCTTTCTCTACTTTCTTCTTCTTCACTTTCTCTCCATCTGTGAGGAAGTTTTGTAAATAACTTTTTGTGAGAGCTGTGTAAATACGTCTGTGAAAATACACCGACAGAACTCAGTGATGTAAAACACAGTCCTGTATGAACTCTGTGGCATACTTTGAATGGCTGGGCTGCTCTCGGCCAATAACTCTCCATTCTTCTTACACTTTGTCTTTTTAGGTTTGGCTTCGGTTCCATTGGTCTCTGCTGTAGAAGACTCTGGCTTCTTCTTTTTGGGCTTCTAAAATAATCTGATGTGCACATTCATAAAATTACATTATTTTAATAATCTGAATGGCTGAACAGACGTTTAAAATGGATTAAATGAAGACATGAAGGAGAGTAGCTATGAAAAATGTCAGGAAACTAACACTGAAACTGATTGAATTTTACATTGAAATGGAAAAATAAAAGTTAGATAACTCACCAGTAGGTATGCAAGCCAAAGGAACAAAGAATAAAGAACAACACATTTGAATATATGTTTTAACCTTTTAACAATCTGCTTCATTTTCATATAAATTCATGTAAGTGAAATGCTGCTTATGTGCTGTATTGTCATATTTCTTTGTGCTTGCAAACAAAATTGGATACAGCTTGATATGTTGCTCAAAACAACACACAACACAACTAAAAACATATGCTATTTTCATTCAGTTTCTTCATAATAAACCATAAAATATATGGGAGTGAAATCTAAAACACAAAACTAACACATTTTTAGAGTTTTCAGGTGCAATTTCATCCAAAACACAAATTGGGCAATGCTTTCCATGAAACCTGTATATAGTGCCTCAGCGGCGGATATAGGCATGGGTGACATGGGCAGTTGCCAAGGGCGACACGAGGGGGCGGCCCCCCCACCCCCGGGCGTGTTGAAGCGGGTTTTGCCCAGGGCGCCATACAAGCTAGAACCGCTACTGTAGTGCCTTATTCATTCTAATAAAGTATTCATAATGCCTCATAATACACATAGTCATCAGAATTGTAACCAGAGTTATAATTCATTATACTGATTACACGTTGGATAGCACATGATGTAACACATGAAACTGGGTGCTGATCAGCTGTTTAATGCATTACACACTTTAAAGTGTTACAAATTGATTGTAAGCTGTAATAATAAGCATTATAGATGCACTATAATAAAGAATACCTTTGTAATGCATTGTATATAAAGAATTCATAGAAAGTGTTACTACAAATGGAAAGGTTAGTCTGTTGGCTAAAGTAGCAGTTTACAAGATGCATAAACTACATTATGCAACTTGCCCTGGTTCTGACTGAAGTGATTAGGTGAAGAATTCAGTTCTGAAAACACATTGCGTCACCAAACAAAATGCATAAACACACGTAGCCCACATTTAGGCATCTATCCATCCATCCATCCATTTTTTTTCTTTGTGCACAGTATTTCATAAATATGGAAGTGTGGGTCTAAGTTGGAATTTTAGAAAAGTTTCTTTTTACACTTTCCGAAATACACAGACAAAATGGAAAAGCAGCTCTATTGAAAATCCTAAACCAGTACACTTGAAACCAACTTAATAAATGTATGTTTGAGAACAGAATTATGTCATCAAAAAGTGATATGATCACATTGCTATGAAATGTTCAAGTGGATTCAGACTCCTAACGGATGGTGTTCACTCAATGCGATTTCTACTGCTTGCTCAATTAACTTATATAAAATGAGCTAATGTAACACAATTCTTAAGCATATGGCCTCAACTTTATTTCATTTGAACAAATCAAATTTAAAATAGGTTAACTCAATTCATTTAGGCTTTCATTACTTAAAGTACTTGAGTAGAGCCTACATTTTAATTTCATATCAAAGGAACTCATTTTCAGTGTGTGGAACCAAAGTCAAAGTCAAAGTCACAATTAAATTAAGTTAAACCTATTTTTTTTCCCCAGTGTACCCAGTCTTTATACAGGCTTAAAAGTATCCACCTGCCTTTTCACCCTCTTGTCTTTGAAAAGCGAGGCACTGTGTCGGCTATCTAAGAGTCTCTGTCTGTGTGTGTGCATGCGTGATCTAATTAGTATTAGACTGCGTCTTAATTAGGTTATTTATACCATCACCTCAGACAATCCCTATCAACAGGTGTGCTGAAAAACACAGACACTTATTTAACCATGCTTCCATGAAATAAAAAAAGAGATAAACATTTACAAAATACATATTTCCAGCCACAGATAATCTATTAAATAATAAAAAATAAAAAAAAATTTGCACTGTAAAAATTAACTTGTTACATTGTGCATTTATAAAATATTTTTAGTGCTCTCAAAAAGACTGTTTTGAAGAATATAAACATATATATATATATATATATATATATATATATATATATATATATATATATATATATATATATATATATATATATATATATATATACACACTACCGGTCAAAACTTTTGAAACACTTGACTGAAATGTTTCTCATGATCTTAAAAATCTTTTGATCTGAAGGCATATGCTTAAATGTTTGAAATTAGTTTTGTAGACAAAAATATTATTGTGCCACCATATTAATTTATTTCATTATAAAACTCAAATTTAAGAATAAAAAAACAATTTTTTTTTTAAATGGCTGACTTGGACCAAATAATAAAGAAAAGCAGCCAATAAGTGCCTAGTATTGATGGGAACTCCTTCAATACTGTTTAAAAATCATCCCAGGGTGATACCTCAAGAAGTTGGTTGAGAAAATGTCAAGAGTACATGTCTGCAAATTCTAGGCAAAGGGTGACTACTTTGAAGATGCTAAAATATAACACAGTTTTGATTTATTTTGGAATTTGTTTAGTCACAACATAATTCTCATGGTTCCATTTATGATATTCCATAGTTTTGATGACTTTACTATTATTCTAAAATGTGAAATATATATATATGTATATACTAAAGAAAGAGTAAGTGTATTCTAAAATGTAAAAAAAGTTATAAAAGAATGAGTAAGTGTTTCAAAACTTTTGACTGCTAGTGTACATACACATAGATCATCCACATCTTTAAAACCACCTGCCTAATATTGTGTAGGTCCCCCTCGTGCTGGCAAAACAGCGCCAATCTGCATCTCAGAATAGCATTCTGAGATTATATTCTTCTCACCACAATTGTACAGAGTGGTTATCTGAGTTACAGTAGACTTTATCAGTTCAAGCCAGTCTGGCCATTCTCTGTTGACCTCTCTCATCAACAAGACATTTCCATCCACAGAACTGCCGCTCACTGGATGTTTTTTGTTTTTGGCACCATTCTGAGTAAATTCTAGAGACTGTTGTGTGTGAAAATCCCAGGAGATCAGCAGTTACAGAAATACTCAAACCAGCCCATCTGGCACCAACAATCGTGCCACGGTCCAAATCACTGAGATCACATTTTTCCCCATTCTGATGGTTGATGTGAATATTAACTGAAGCTCCTGACCCGTATCTGCTGATTTTATGCACTGCACTGTCACGATAGGCTGATTAGATAATCGCATGGATGATTGTTGGTGCCAGACGGGCTGGTTTCAGTATTTCTGTAACTGCTGATCTCCTGGGATTTTCACACACAACAGTCTCTAGAATTTACTCCGAATGGTGCCAAAAACAAAAAACATCCAATGTGCGGCAGTTCTGTGGATAGAAATGCTTTGTTGATGAGAGAGATCAACAGAGAATGGCCAGACTGGTTAGAACTGACAAAGTCTACGGTAACTCAGATAACCACTCTGTACAATTGTGGTGAGAAGAATATAATCTCAGAATGCTATTCTGAGATGCGGGTTTGCGCTGTTTTTGCGGCACAAGGGGGACCTACACAATATTAGGCAGGTGGTTTTAATGTTGTGGCTGATCGGTGTATATATATATATATATATATATATTTCCATACAGCATTTTCAGTGACAAAAATTCTAACAAGGGACAAGTAAAGTCTTGTTTTGGTTCTATATTTTTTGCATTATAGTTCTAAATAATATTCTATAATCAATAATACAATAAAACAAATGTACAGCAACATTTAAACATCTCATTGGTATTTTGCATTTTAATCACATGCAATCAAACAAATTGATAAACCAGTGATTGAAATTCAGGACTCAAAAGCCTTTTTTTTTTTTTTTTTTTTTTTACAATAATGTGCATGTGTGTGTGTAACATGATTTGCAAACATTCATCAATGAACTTTCTTGTACAACTGGAACTGACCTGACCATACCTCACAAATCTAGACAACATGTGACATGAATTAACAATGTGCTTACAGACCGTTTGTATGTTTTTAAGCTATTAATTCTAAATATATATCTATTCTGATAACATAGCCTTTCTAATATAAATAAAAAGGTCAAATGAAACTTCAAACTAAATTAAACTAATGATGAATTTGACTAATTTAGAAGAGAATGATTCAAAGGGAAAAAAATAACAAAATGATCCTGCAACAGTAGCACAAGTATTCACATCAACAAAACTATCTGTCAGCTTTATATAGGTAACAGGTAAACAAACTCACCTTTTCAGAAGACATGTCTTATTTTTAAACTGTAGCTTCAACTAAATGATGTATGAGCTGCTATGCTAAGATATACAAAGCCACAGAGGCCTGACACTGAAGGTGCTGCAGTTGTAATGAGAAAGTGTGCAGCTTTACTCAATGAATCGCAATCAGCAGAAAGTTGCTAAGAGGATTTTCCCACTGACCCATCTGTCACAGGAGGAACAAGTCAACCGGAAGTGACAGGGCATGAGTGATGAGGGGGAAGAGTGTGGAGATCTATGGGATTGGAATGGGGATTATCTCAGTGCTCTGTGGTCAGGTGGAGTGATTGTCTTTTATGTAGATTAATCAGAGGATTTTTTGATCAGTTAGTTCAAGCAAGGATAGATCAAAGTATATTCGTGAGATGCTGAGCTACACCTCAATAAACAATGTCAAATTAATTATGAAGTCTAAATGATGCGAATACTGGGATTTCTTATAATTAGAACTGATTGGTGTCACTGATGATTGTATGACTCACTTGGTGCTGTTTTGCTGAGAGAGTCAGCTAAATTGAGCAATTTAGTTCAACGAGTCATTGTAAAATGTGTGGTGTTGACACTCACCCTACTGACACATTTCAGAAACATTTGCATTCTACAGTTATGCTGCTTTACTAATGTAGATATATTTATGAGAAAAAATATATACGATACCATGGCGTTCTTCACAGTACTTTGGATTACCAATGTAAATACCATGGTGCATAAATATGGTAATCAGGAAATGTTTTCATTTTTAATTAAACCTAACAGATTTAAACATTTTTCTTTTTGTCACATTAAAACTAACTTAGAAACCTGGCACTTTTTGGTACTTTTCAAATGCCTTTTATGTATAAATGTCATTGTTTTAGCCTTGTCCTAGACACAGACTTTAAATATTAAACTATGATAATCTTATCAATGAGTGAAATAAACATAAACCATTTAAATGTTTATTGTGTAAAAATTATTTCTATAAAAACATTTTTTAAATTACGACTGTCCCATACAGTTTTGCCCCCAAATAAAGTTTTCCAAAAAGTTAGTGTACTTGTTTATCAAGTGGACAAAATGTCAGTGAAGAGCATCCTTGAGATGAAATATGAGACAAGTGATATTTGAAGAAACAATCGAATGATGCGAAAAGTGTAAAAATATGATTTATTTTTGTGTATTTAGGATACATAAAATGTTTGCAATTAAATGAGCCTTAGCAAGACAAAGGAGTGCTCATTTTATTTCAAAAACTTTAAAAATGTCATTTCCAGGGGGCCTGGGTTGCTCAGCAAGTAAAGATGCTGACTACCACACATGGAGTCACGAGTTTGAATCCAGAGTGTGCTGAGTGACTCCAGTCAGGCTTCCTAAGCAACCAACTGGCCCAGTTGCTAGGGAGGGTAGAGTCACATGGTGTAACCTCCTCGTGGTCGCTATAATGTGGTTCTCGCTCTCAGTGGGGCATGTGGTGAGTTGTGCGTGGATGCTGCGGAGAGTAGCGCCTCCACACGCGCTAGGTCTCCACGGTAACGTACTCAAAAAGCCACGTGATAAGATGTGCGGGTTGACGGCCTCAGACTCGGAGGCAACCCAGATTGAGGGGAGTCACTATGCCACCACGAGGACTTAGAGCGCATTGGGAATTGGGCGTGCCAAATTGGGGAGAAAGGGGGAAAAATATATATATCTATATTTTTTTTTTTAATTTTCCATTAGCATAATTTCCACCACAGTATTCCATTAAACACAATGGGAATTTTCATGATATTCAGTCAAAAAATGACAAAAATGATGCATGTACATACAATGCTGGACCGTGTTAGTAGACAAAATTAAATAAACTAGTAAGAGTGTGAACATTTTTTATAATGGGACTTTACCTTATAGAAGTTCACAGGGCTGAAAGTTACCCAAATACGTCTATGGAATTTTTCTTCCCATTTTATCATCACTTAAAAAAGTAATTCACACCTCTTCTCAACATGCTGCGCAATTTGAGGTTTCCTTCATGTCTGTAGCACAAATGGTGCAGGACGAGTTACTCATCAAACTATTTTACTTCAGGTTAGAGGTTTGCTCAAATCCCTAACACTAAGTACCCTAAGAGCAATAACAATAGTAACGCTTGATAGGTGGCCAAATATGATGCCAGCTACTGTTGTGCTACAGTATGTTGTAAAGTCACCACTGACTTTTCCTGGAGCATTGAAGCAGATTTAGGCCACAATTTCTGTCAGTCACGAGGCTTTTAACAGCCTGATCTCACATAAAAATCGGCAAGTGTGTGCCGATATTTCTTTAGCCGAATTCGGTATACGTTGACCGAATTTGAAAACACTGCCTCCAGAGGCTAAAGTGGTAAGTGTTTCAAAGCATATAAACAAGTGTGACATCCAGTTATATCCAGGAGAGTTCACCAGAAGCCAGTTATAAAAAGAATAGTTTTCAGCTGAACAGGGTGTTAAATAGTGAAGAGAAGTGCTTATTTTATTTAATCTACCCCCCAACCAAAACCCAAATCTAACCCTAACAATAAGTAGAGAAAAAATGCAATGTTAGGGATAAAAAATGCAACCTCCTTATCATGCTCGTGATTGCTTATACAAATGTGATTACTTCCTTGTTTGATTGGAGATTGAACTGTGGTCTCCCATGCAACTGACGCAACGCACTACCAGTCAAGCCACGACGGAAAGTAATTGTTGTTGAGCCGTCCCAAATATGTCCGATGGGAGATAGGGCATGTCAGTGAGTCAACAGACTGTTGCCGATCCTAAGGTAATGGAAAATTTGGAAACATCATGCCGACTTCCCGTGTGATCATGTTGGCTTTTAAAGCTGACTGGAACAGGCCCAACCTTCAGTGAGGCTAATTCCTTAAGGTTCCATTCATTAGCATTGGTTTATGCATTAGGGATCATGAACTAACAATGAACAATATATTTTGTACAGCGTTTATTAATCTTTGTTAATGGAAGTAAATAGATAGTTCATTGTAAGTACATGGTAGTTCATAGTGCATTAACTAATGTTATTACACGGCAGCCTGGAATACTCGATTCTGATTGGTCAATGGTGCCATCTAGTGGTCTGTTATTACTCTGTAACCACCGCAGCTCAACGTATCAGACCGCTCATCCGTCTCTCTGCTTCTTTGATCAATGTGCGATCTCTTGAAGTAAGGTAATCAAATATTTTCAACTCAAATGTTTCATGTCCATTTATTTGTTTATTTGGCAAATAGTCTTGTAATAGCCTGGATAATGAGGAGGCAGACGGCCATTTTTGCAAATAAACATCAACAGCAAACTCTGATGCAAGGTTGATTTCAGCTGTTCAGCGATTTATTTCTTCTTAAATTACATAATTTCAACGCAAATCAATATTTTATGTCCATGTTAGTAGCCGTGTAATAAGCGGGATAATGTACAGTCAGCCGGTTGTTATTGCACAATAAACCCTGACAGGGTGATCAGGACCCCGACGCGAAGCAGCATTATCCCTTGCTTAACATATACAACTTATTTAAAAAAATGTATTACTGTATGTTGAAATTAACATTAACCAAGATTAATAAATGCTGTAAAAGCATTGCTCATTGTTAGTTCATGTTAACAAATTTTAACAAATGGAACCTTATTGTAAAATGTTGTATTTTTGTAAAGTGTCAAATATTTTGTCTCATATTATTCCCTTCCTTTGCACTAAGTGGGAATACAGTTATGCAAAGTCCACACTGAAACTGGCCCAGAACATATTCGGTGATCAAATGAAGCCATTTGGACTACAATGCTTTATGCAAAAGCAAGATGGTGCTGTTCTCTCTTCACAGATTGTTCTCTTGACTACAGGCCCTGTGTACAGATCATGAGCTCTAACTAGGGTAGTGCAGTGTTTGGCTGAGGGCCTGAAGGGGCCAGTGAACTCAAGGAAGTTAAGAGGCGGGACTCAAACTCTTAAAGAGACAGTGTAGTAACATTAAAACACAAAGAAAACATCGCTTTTACTCGAGAACTGGTGCTCAGTGACTTGGAACGTATACTCTATTCTCCAGAATTATTTTTTATTTATTTATTTGTTTGGAAATGTTTTATAATTACTTGTGCATGTAACATATTGTGTATGCATCATAAACAATTATTCATAAATATTAATAGACAGAAAGATAGAGAATTGAATCTATCTATCTCTGTCTATCAAACTATCTATCTATCTATCTGTCTAACTAATCTTCACAGTGTCTTTCTCGGATAATAAAAAAATTAAACACTAATCCATATTTCATGTAGTGCACAAAGTAGTGCACAGTGGAAAGCTGAAGTAACAAGTCTTTAAAGTAGACCATATATAAATATAGTATAGTATAGTATAGTATAGTATAGTTTTGTGCAGTATAGTATGGTATAGTATTGTGTAGTATAGTATAGCTATACTATATTATATCATATATTTTATACCATACTACACTGTACTATACCATACTATATTGCACTATACTATATTATACTATATCATACTATAATATATCATAATATATTACGCAATACAATAGAATACTATACTATACCATATTTATATATGGTCTACTTTAAATTATAGTATAGACTAGTATAGTATGATATATTATAATATAGTATAAATAGTATAGAAAAGGGAAGTATAGTGTAGTTTGATAAAGTAGAGCATAATATAGTATTGCGTAGTACAGTATACCATACTATACTACGCCATACTATCCTATATTGAAAATACTTTACCATATTCATATAATTGGTCTTCTATTTTAGTATAATTATAATATAATATAGTATAGTGTAGTATGGTACAGCTATACAATGCTATATCATATTGTTCTACACTATACTGTAGTATATCATACTATACTATCCTATACCATACTACACTATACTAGACTATACGATATTTAAAAATGGTCTACTTTATAGTATGGACTAGTATGGTATTATATATTATAGTATAGTATGTATACTATAGTATGGTATTGTATAGTATAGGGAGGGTTGGGGAGTAATGGAATACATGTAACGGGATTACGTATTTAAAATACAAAATATTAGTAACTGTATTCCACTACAGTTACAATTTAAATCATTGGTAATCAGAATACAGTTACATTCAAAAAGTATTTTGATTATTGAAGAAATTACTTT
This sequence comes from Myxocyprinus asiaticus, assembly GCF_019703515.2. NCBI lineage: Eukaryota > Metazoa > Chordata > Actinopteri > Cypriniformes > Catostomidae > Myxocyprinus > Myxocyprinus asiaticus. The sequence goes on from NC_059352.1 coordinate 4,396,023, forward strand.
GCATTTTATTGTCATTTGTTTCATTTAATATTTAGTCCTTTCAGATGGAAAACATTTATACATATAAATGATGTGATCCAAAGTGCATTTGAACAGCGGTGAAACACTTTCTTATGATGTGTTACATTCATACGAGCAGACAGAGAAGTAAGTTTGAAGTAAGTTTGGAGCAGAAGAAATAGAAATAAACCTTGTGTAAATTGTCAGCTTTACGCTAAGCTAAAATGCTATTTCTAGCCATTTTACATGCACATGTTATCAGGCACGATCATATTTTTTATCAAGAAAATTCACGTTAGATCATAATTTCTTATTTTATAGTAAGATCTTTAATATTAGGGCAAACATTTTATTCTTGATAATAATTTTTGTATTGTTTTCCTGTAAAAATATCTAAAAATCCTTAAAACAAGATCAATTTGATTTCTCTTGTTTTAGAAACAACACTGCATAAGATATTTATGTTTTTCAGAGAATGTATTTTTAACATGTGTATTTTGTCTTACTGTACTGGCAGAGTTTTTATAGTCAAAACAAGTGAAAAAATCTACCAGTGCTGAAGAAGTAATCCAAAGTATTTAGATTACGTTACTGACCTTGAGTAATCTAACGGAATACGTTACAAATTACATTTTACAGCATGTATTCTGTAATCTGTAGTGGAATACATTTCAAAAGTAACCTTCCCAACCCTGAGTATAGGATAGGATAGTGTTGTATAGTATGATATAGAATACTAGAGTATGGTATAGTATAGTGTTGTACAGTATGGTACAGCTAAACTATACTATACAATACTATCCAAAACTATACCATACTACACTGTCCTATACCATACTATACTAAAAATACTAGAAATGGTCAACTTTTAATTATAGTATAGACTAGTATGTTATGATATACTGTATAGTATGGTATAGTATAGTGTAGTATAGTATGATATGGTATAGTTACTGAAACTGGTAAGAATAAATTGTGCAAAGTTATAGTAAAAGTACAGAGAGAGTATGGACACACACAAACACACACACACACAGAGAGAGAGAGAGAGAGAGAGAGAGAGAGAAAGTAAGAAAGAAAATGGGATCAGTATCAGGGAGAGAGCAACTGATGTTTGACTGCGCAATGAATGCTCAAACTGCATGACCTCACTCCAATGAGTTTATCACTCACACACTCACAGTTCTATCTTAAGAATCACAAACAATGAGGACAACCATGAAGATGTGGGTCAAAGGATTGCACATGCTCCTGAGGGACCTGTGTGTGTGTGAATCAAACAAAACAGACAAAGGTAGCAGGATACTGTAAAATAGATACAGTAAGTCAGGGATACATTAGTAGGTGAACAAAAATAGTATGACCATGTCCCCCTGACCTGCTTTCAGAGTGTTTGAGTGATCCCATGATGTTACATGCCATTGTCAGAACTCTGGATGATAACATAGTAAGGTTTAAAGACCATTTTAAACTGAAATATGACCAGCATAAATAGGTAAGAGTTCAATATGTCCTGACCAAAACTCTGGTTTAATTGAGAAATATATCAACACACAGGACAAAAAAACTGTGTTAGTCAACTGCACATGTCTTAGCAAACATTACTAATATCTACAGTCTGCTGCAGTATGGTTTACTTGCAGGTTTCACCACTGTGCTTGTCAGTATGTGTGTGTGTGCATGTGTGTGTGTGTGTGTGTTTGTGTGTGTATATGCATACTTAACTATAGTTTGGGGACAGATTTGTCCCAAGAAGTAAACTAAATCTGACAAACCCTTCCACTGAGGACATTTTGCAACTTCCTCATTTGGAAAACAATCCATCCATAAATTAATAATAATAATAATACAAAAATGTCTTTGAGGGTTAGGGTGTGGGTTAAGGTTAGTCTATTGTAAATAAAATAGCTTTCTATTAAAACAATATGGGCTAGGTTTAAAGTCTATCCCTGGTAAGTTCCCATTTAGATAGCTAAGTAAGTGTGTGTGCGTGCATATGGCACAGTCTGGGCAACACATGCCACCCGTGCGAGTGGTGAGGTCATTATGTCTTAGACAGCTGAGCATCTGGTAAGAGCCATTTGAATGCAGTAAGAGTGTCATGGTGATGCAGTTTACTGATACACTAATGTGCCAATTGACTCAAAATTTCCCTGATGCTCAGATGTGCCACACTAAAAATCCACCAAAAAAAAATAGCATCATAGCACTGATCTGGGATCAGATTTCTCCATCAATATATTGACCTTGGCTACAATATGCTAATAGACAAAACGGATCCAATGTCTTGGTGGAAAAGCTTAAGGAAATGAAAAAAGAGGCTGTTCTGGTTGGTTATATGATTTGGTAGTTGCTTAAAAGTCTTTCTCGATAGAATCGATAGAATGCTAGAATGATAGAAAGGTAGATAGAACGATAGAACGATAGATAGATAGATAGTGTGTACCATCAATGAAAGATAGAACTATAGAAAGATATATAGTGAAAAGCTTCTTTATAAGAAGAGGGCTTTGCTAAACCCAAGTGCTGTTGAAGAACCGTCATTTTAAGAGTGTCCTGGAGTTCACAGTGTTCCTCTTTCTACTCTGATTCATGCACCCTGTGTGAACTCCCAGAGCAGCTGCCGTTGGCACATTTGCCACCACCGCCAACCCCCATCTTACCCTGACCTACTGTCCGCACCTCCACCCCCTCATGGGTACCAGCCCGACCCCTTTCTATGCAAGCCTATCTCCCTTCGAGACAGTCACTGGGTACTTTAGAAGCAGCAAGCTCTCTTCTTGAACCGCTGCCAATAGATGCTGGCCCTAAACGCCCCAGCTGAAAGTTTTACTGCCGTTCTAGTTTGGAGGGCAGGAAGATATAGTGAGATATAGTGATATAGTACCCTTTATTTATATCTTTGCCTTGTCCCTCTCTATATACATTTTCCAAACTGCCACTGCCTCTCTTGGAGAAACAGTTAAAAATACTTTATATTTGGCAGGTTATTTCTTGGACAAACATGGGTAGATTTAGAAAAAACGGTTCTTTTTATTTGCTGCATTGTTTCTAGGACAAACATGGTTACATATAAAAATAAACTGGTTCTGTGTATGTGCTGGGTTGTTTGTCGGACAAACGTGATGAGAAATTAAAAAAGCGTTTGTTTATTTTGCGGGTTGTTTCTTGGACCAACGTGGTGAGATATTGAAAAAACGTTTCTTTTTTATTTGCCGGGTTATCACTTGGACAAACATGGGTAGATATTGAAGAAACTGTTATTTCATTTGGCGGGATGTTTTTTGGACAAACGTGGCAAGATATCGAAAAAACTGTTCTATTTATTTGGCGGGTTGTTTCTTGGACAAACGCGGTGATATATCGAAGAAGAAAAATTCTTTTTATTTGGCAAATTGCTTTTTCAGACAGGCGTCAGGATAAATGTCTAAAAAAGTTTCTTTTTATTTGGTGGGATATTTCTCAGGCCAACATAGTGAGATATTGAAAAAAAAAATGTTTTTTTGTTTCTATTTGGCATGTTGTTTCTCGGACAAATATGAGGAGATATCGGAAAAAAAGTTTCTTTTTTTTGGTGGGTTGTTCCTTGGACAAACATGGGGAGATATAAAAAAAAAAAAACCTGCTCTTTTTACTTAATGGGATGTTTTTCGGACAAACGTGGCAAGATATCAAAAAAAAAAAAACCAGTTCTGTTTATTTAGCGGGTCCTTTCTCGGACAAGCTTGGTGAGATCGAAAAAAACGTTTCTTTTTATTTGCCGGGATATTTCTCGGACCAACATGGTGAGAAATCTAAAAAAAACGGTTCTTGTTATTTGGCGGGTTGTTTCTCAGACAAGTTTGGGAAGACACTGAAAAAATGGTTCTGTTTATTTGGCAGGTTGTTTCTCAGACCAACATGGCTAAATATCGAAAAAAAAAAAAAAAAAAAAACGGTTCTTTCTTTTTATTTGGCAGGTTGTTTCTTGACAAACATGGTTCGATTCCAAAAACGCTTCTTTCTTTTTTATTAGGAAAGAGTATGCATGTTTGTCGGTGAGAAAAGATTATAAAGACAGTACAGTGGGAAGTAAGAAATACATTAACAAACAACAAAAGGAAGAAAGAGGGGGTGCTGACGTCATGCACTGTGCTGCCCTGGACAATGCCTGAAAGGAAGAATAGAACGTTTGCACTTGTCTGGATATCTCTCTCTCTTTCTTTCCTTCTCTATTACTCCCTGTCGCCATTTCTACTCTGTCAAGAAGGGGCGGCACACTTTTGGCAGGGTTACACTGGATTATTTCTGTCGCTTTATTCTCTCGAGGTCTGGCAGGGACCCGTTTTCTCTACAGCTGAGCAAGATATAGTACAGCGTGACCACAAACTTTTTGCCACAAGTACTGTCACAACCCTTCTCTCGATGTCTGAACTTTGTAGCTCTGCATGTTGCTTCCTTCAACGAAGAGAGGCGAGAACACTCCAAATGGGATTTGAGCTCTTCAAAACAAGCGTGAATTGGTTCTATTCACCTGCAGGGTTGCATAGCAAAAGTGACTTTCCTTCAGGTTTCCTTTAAGTGTTTCTGTTTGAAAATACATATTGCAGTAAGACGACCAAAATGGTAGATTGTGCACTTTTGTCAAAAAAGGCTAAATATGGAATAGATATCAAAACGGAAAAGCAGGCAAAACCACGACAGCTAAAGATGCTGCTATGACTTTTGTCAAAAGAGGACTTGAGGGGCATGTACTACCAGGGACAGACGCCAAATACTGACAAAGACTTCACTATGTTTTCTTTCAGGAGGCTAACGCTTGATTTCAGGATGTGTCTCAAATCTTCAACGTTATCCTGGAAATCTAGCGTGGCTGATTGAGGTGATCACTCTTAAACACAGTAAGTACATGCATCTGATATTCTGTTCCAAAACCTAGTGAGCTGCCTACATAGGCAGCATTTTAAGGCATTATAGGCTCCCGACGTAAAGTCTGTTCCAAAAGATACCCTCTTTTGGCCAAATTCTATGCAGTATCACATTTGTCTTTCGTGGATAATGCATTATCCTTCCTATAATGTGTAGCAATGAGAAAATTTAATCAAAATAGCTCAATCTATTTATACATTTACTGTTTTCCTCGATATTTGTTTGTGCATCGGATCATTATGAGGAGCACTATTTTGTAGTTCATGTCTATGTCATAGATTTTTCCAAACTGGTCACTTATGAAGTTCAATTTGAGTTAGGATGTTAGCTTAGAAGGTAGCTGCCTTTGTAGTCAGTAGATAGTAAGGTAGCTCACTAGGTTTTGCAACAGATCTATTTTTCCTCAAGATTTACAGGCCTGTATTTTTGTCCCCTCCTTTTTCCTTTGGTTGTTGAGTAACAAGACGCTCATGAGGGATAGAATGTGATTTGCTTATTTCGCTAGTTTTGGACAAGTTCCATTCTCCACCTTCAGGCCTGAGCCAGGTGACGGTATTTTGTATTTTGTGCCAACTCCCGGAGAGGTAGCCTATTAAACATGGAGGACTACTAAACCAACAACAACAAACTAACCCAACTTGAGACACTTGGGCTTGGGCGAGTGAGCTGAAAGGTGGCCCGAAAAGTCAGCGCCTTGTTTTTGTTTCCTTTCTCATGCTGTTGTGACCTCATGCTCTCTCTTTCTCTTTCTCGGTCTGTCTCTCTTGGCAACAGTGCTGAAGTGGGCAGGCAAATAGGAGGGCATAGCCGAATCTGCTCAGTGTTGGCAGGGGCCCTTGTGCAAGAAGGGTTTGCACACCTCTCTCTCTGCCTTTCCCTTGTCTTGTGAGAGACTGAGACGTGGAAATGGTCTCGTCTCTCTTCCTCCCCTCCGTTTTTTATCTCGTTGTTACAGTACTTCCCCTTCAAGCTTCGTCTGGAGTCTCCTGCAGTGTCCGAAAAAGCTCTCGCTCAGGTATTTCCAACCTTTCATTCCGCTCAAACTTTAATTTTTGGCTAGCACTTGACTTTCATGTTTTGGAATGATGTAGTTTTCTTCCTTTTCCCAGACTTTAGCTGCTCCTCATCGTCATCTTCCTCATGCACGTGCCGTTTGTCTTTCGCCGCCATGCTTAAGTGTTTGCCATTACTGTCCGATGAGACATAAAACAATCTTAAAAAAAAATAAAAACAGATATTAGATGTCTAAATGTGTTTGAGCAAAAGTGATGAGGCAGTAGTGATTTTGCCTGGTTTTGTTTATCTTGTTTGTTCTGTGCCCCGTGCGTGGCCACCATTTCAGTTTATATACAACTTGTTTGCACAATATCGTTAAACAAATCACACATCATTGGCTAAATAAACATGCGACTTACCGATATAGTAACATAGTATTGTTATTAAGAGCGTTTATAGGATAAAATACGCTGCTTTAAACAAAATTCGATGTCTTAGGCCTTCAACAAACCGTTGCGCTCAACCTGCCAAATACACTGTGAGAAAAAAATTAACATTAAAAATCTCAGTGCAGTTGGTGCAAAAATGTCACAATCATTTTTTGTTTGGTCAGGGTTGAATGTTAAGTGGTGTACCACATACAGTTCTATTCTTCCTCTGGCATGTTTGGAGGAACTGAACCTTAGACACAACTGAGGTTAAGACCACAGAGAAGGATATACTGTACAACATGTGTGTTGAGTGTTTAAAATTTAAAAACATCAAGAATACAGTGTAACTATAAAAGGCTTCTATGTAGTATAATAAATATGTAGTATAAGTAGTACACTAAATGAAGAATATATTAATGCATATATATATATATATATATATATATATATATATATATATATATATATATATATATATATATATATTCGGGCTAGGTATTGATACAGATTTACTGATTCAATTTGATTCCGATTCACAAGCTCTCGATTATATTTTATTCTGATTTAGATTCAATTCGATATCGATTCATTTGGGTATTTTTCAATTATAATATCCATTTGCTAACATATTAAATAAATTCTCTCCCAGCTAATGCTGCTAATTATACAGGGGGACCTTCTAACTAGGTAAATAATGAAAATATTAACTTTCGTTCTCAACGTTTTTTTTTTTTTGTGTTTTTTTTTTTTTGCATTATATTTTTTGCATTGTCCAAATGCTTGTCTGTTGCCACAATATATATGTATATATACGTGATGTAATGTACTTGCATTATAATATGCATTAAATTAATATATTTATAATTATTTTAATTATTATTTACTAAATTATCTTTATTTGGTGTATATATATATATAGTGTATATACAGACTATATGTAGTGTAAAATGTTTATATGTATACTATATGTTCACTATATATTTTGATCATCATAGACAAAACATAATACAAAGAAATGTACAACACATACTTTGCTCCATCTATTTGTTTCATCCATTAATGAACTAATAATATACAGCAGATTATATATTCCATTTCCATATCAAACCACCTCATGTTTAATTATCCAAACCACTTTTATTTCATTATCATTTGTCATCAAATAATCTTATTTCTTTTTTAGAAGAATAAACTAAATGAAAGCTTCCTTTAAAGCTATTAAAAAAAATGGAGGGAGGGAGGGAGGGAGAAAAAGCAATAGGACGGTGGGTGGGGTAATAGATAAAAAAAGGAAAACACTTCCTTCACCCCTCCCTCTCTATCCTCAGATGAACTTACTTGATGATTTTTATTTTTTTTTTCTGGCTTGCCCTCTCTACTTCCTGCTATTTTGTGCTCTCTCTCTCTCTCTCTCTCTCTCTCTCTCTCTCTCTCTCTTTGTGTCGGCGTGGTAACCAGGAACAAAGTCACAGGGCCTTTATCAGGAAATGTATTTCAGATATCACCTCCACTTGCGAGGCAGTAACAACATAAACAACGTCGCATTATGAAGAAAAGGACAGTGTGGATAGCAACCTAACCCTCGGATGTTCAGCTGTTGTATGACTGTAATTTCAGCTGCCTGACACTAACCAGAACAGGTATTTGGGTGTTTTTTCAACTACTTGAATGGCACTTTCAATGGCACAAAATCAACAGTGTTGATTTTTAGTCAAACTAACAGATTTCCATTTTTTTCTTTTGCTGTATGAAGTCACAGTAGAAGTGTCTTGGAAACTTTCCTTCATCTTTTAATTTTGCTAATATGCAAATGTATTGTACGTACAGATTTTTTTATTTTACCCTTGCTCCAGACCCATATTTATAATCTTAAAATATGAAAATCCATCATAAATCTATTAATTTCATCTTTAAAACTATGTTAATGTAAACATAGAGTGAAACAAGCATAAACCTTTTTTATATTCTATGAAAATTATTTATATATATGTTTACACAAATGATGACTGACCCTCAGTTGTGAGGTCATTTCTACCACGACCAACAAATTTTGGTCATTTTTATTGTGCTTCGTTTCTAATTGATGCACAATTGTCAAATCTGCAGAAGTGCAAAAATGGTCAAATTATGCAAAAAGTGTGAAAATATTATTGAATTATAATTCAAATATGTGTGTCGGATACATAAAATGCTATCTTTGTAATTAGCAAGACAGATTTGGAGTCGTCTATCAAACAAAATACATATTTTGAGGTGGTGGAAGGGACACTTGTTGGTTCAAGGAATATGAGATGCATGTATATTCACTGTTGGACATTATTGGTTAATTTTAATAAACTAGTAAGCGTGAAAAGTGAATTCTGAGTGAGTTAATTTGCCAAAAAAGTCCCCATAGTTAAAGAAACCCCTGTTATTTGCTAATGTGATTCAAGGTTTAATTGTGTACCGGTCCAGATCACATGCACCAGATATCTAAAAGTCAATAGAGATCAAGTTCTGTGCTATTTAATATTTTATTCCAAAAGTGCACGACTTTTCTCTTGATTCAGTATTCTTTCAAACTACAAGGCCTTAATAACTACTTAATAACAAAGTTTTCACTTTCACCTTTCGTTTGCACCAGGTTTGTTGCAGCGTTCTATTTATGTAACCACAGGAGTGAAAGTTGCAAGTTATGTCTGTTTGCAATACAGCTACGGCATTAATAGCTGTTGAACTTCGTGAGACCTCGTACACAAACGGGGTCATCAGGCAGCAGGCACTTCCTGTTTAGAATTGCTATTTTTGCATCCCGGGCGTAGCGCTCTAGTTCTGCAGACTGTCAAGGGTCATTGCAAATGAGAAGTTTGGTGAAAGGCCTCTGGATTTATGCGCTGTGGAATTAAAGCGCAATATGTGGGTTTCAACACACTGTATGAATGGATGTGCAAATGAGAATTTAGTATGAAACAGAGAGTGAAGCAAGCAGGCATACTAGAACTTGTTGGTGTTATTACACTTTTAATGTGCAGGTAGGATTATATTTACTTATCTTTCAGGAGATGTAAGACAGTGTCAATATGTTGTCAGAATCACATTTACTTTGAATTGACAGTCAAAGTGCAGGTCACTAAACTGCATAGCTTATTGTTTTACTTTTATATTTGGGTAGACAAATGCTGCACAGAAAGTTCCAAATGTATCATATTATTGGATCATTGGACTATTTGGATCACCATACATTGCAGTTAATACAATAAAATGTCTTTTTATATAAACTGATGGAAAGATAAATAAGTATCAACACTGATCTTTGGGACAAAATATGTCCACAATCATTGTTATTTCTGAAAATTGTGTTTGTTGATGCTAGTGGCACAGATATTACACACTTCAGCTATAATTAACGAAAATGTTAGATTTCTAAATATTTAAAATATGCATACATTGACAGAAGTAAATAATTCCTTGCTACTTCGCATTCTACTATTGCAGTCATGTTGACTGTTTGGTCCAAGTAAGAATCAGTGTTAAAGGAATATTCCGGGTTCATTACAAGTTAAGCTCAATCGACAGCATTTGTGGCATAATTTTGTTTACCTTAAAAATTATTTTCGACTTGTTCCTCTTTATCTTTTGAAAAAAAAGGAAAAATCTTAGTTACAGTGAGACAGTTACAATGGAAGTGAATGGGGCCAATCCATAAAAGTATAGCCACAAGATGTAAACAATCTGTGTGTTAATATGATTTTAGTGTGATAAAATCGCTTACTGTGTAAAGTCATATCCAATGTTATAACTTCTTTGCTATTACAACGTGCTGCCGTAGACTCTAAAACCCAAAACGACCGTAAAAATTACAATTTAAACAAATTCTCAAATAAATCAAAAGTTTTAACAGAAGTATCAATGTAAGTGCTTTTATAAAATTATAAGCTTCACATTTCTGCATTTAAACCCTCAAAAAATTGGCCCCATTCACTTCCATTGTAAATGCCTCACTGTAACCTCCATTTCTGCTTTTTTATTTAAAGAAAAAGAGGGACGAGTCTAAAATATTTTTTTCTGGTAATCAACATTATGCCACAAATGCTGTCGACTGAGCTAAATTTGTATTGAACCCGGAATATTCCTTTAAGAAAATATAAAATATATTATATTATCTATTAATATATATATATATATATATATATATATATATGATCACAATAATTTTATAAATAAATATATATATATATATATATATATATATATATATATGTGTGTGTGTGTGTGTGTATATATATATATATATATATATATATATATATATATATATATATATATATATATATATATAAAATCACAATAATATATTTATATATTAAATATAAATATATATTAAAAATTAAATATGTTAAATATTTTAAAATATTGAGGCATGTTGTGCCATTAAAATCTGTTCTGTTATCTTCATAAATGTCACAGTATTTTTAGTACATGAAGGTGAAATAAACTGCTTTGGAATAAGTTCAGGAAGTGCAGAATACACATGCGGAAACTGAGTACAGAGATAATTTTTTTTTAAAACAAACATCTCTGTGTTTTACCTCGAGATCGAGGTTAAAGAAAAACTGAACCGCTTCCGCAAGGAGGAGCGTCGCTCGGAACTAATTTTCTAGAGATCAGCATGATATTATCACAAACATGCACCTGCAATATCTCATATTCTATTAACAAATATATCACACTGCTCTTTCAGTTCACAGAAATGAAATGGTTCTGTTGACAGTATATAGGTGAAATTGCTCTGTGGTAAAGCAGAGAGTTCAAATTTCCTATACTGCCTGTTGCTTTGCTTTTGCTCTCACAAGACATGAAGATTTAGGCTCATGTTGACACAGCCATTACTTTATTTAATGGATCATGATCTTCAGTGAGATGTGGACCATGTACTATGAAGGAATAACAAGTAGCGCTTTTGAGATCCAAGAAAAATGTCAAACGGGGCCATAGTCCCAGATAGAAACAGTTCCAGAGAGCATAGGTCAAACAAATTTGACTACTTGGGCTCCATTACAAACCCTAGTGAGCTACCTACCTAGTCAGCATTTTTAGTCATCATAGGTGCGCTCACGACATGAAGTCTGTTCCAAACGGTACAAAATCCACTGGTATTAAAACTGACATTGCAAGGTTGTTTTAGAATAGCGAAATAGTTTTACACATAATGTTAGTATTGCTACAACTGTACATAAGCACATATTGTACATATTTTTAGAAACAAAATATTATTTAAATTAGGCCAGAGTCTAGAAACATCATGAGCGGACTTTGATGTAAAGGTCAGGTTATTTAAAAACATAATTAAAAAAATGTATAACCAAAAAAACATATATGATACATAGAATATTTGTAGATAAAATGGTTTTTATTTCAGAAATTATATTATATTATTATATATATGCTCCTCTGCCTCGGCCAACTGCCACACCGAAACATTTCAATCACTGGCGCTGTTAATTAAACCAAAGAGGAATTCAGAATGTTAATGTGCTGTGCCAGTGTCTTTCAGTTCCTCTGGTTCACATGCTAATTTATGCAAAGAGACAGTGCCGGCCCTCCGCCCCTTGCAATGCCAGCCCATTCTTTTGGCTGCCCTGGTGACCCAGTTTGCCAAAAATCTACCACGCCATCCTGCTAGGGCGTGGCATCGTTTGTGTAGCTTAACTGCCGTTGCAACCATATTTAAAATATTAATTTATGAAAAAATATTAATGATATTAACAATGACTGTATTTATTTTAAATAAATTCATGTAATATTAAGAAAATGGGTCATTGACACATAAAGTTGTCCAAGGGAATAAAAATTAGAAATATTTTAAATCTCTAGTTTAAAACCTGTAGCAAATTTGCAGAAATGTAATCTTTGTGTCCAAGTTTAGCATATTCTATAAAAAAAAACGTATTTAACCCTTTCGCGAGAAAAAAAATCCTAATCAAAATATTAATAACTACAGTCTTGACCAACACAAAATAAGTATCGTTTGAAAGTTTAGAAGCTCTACTTTCCAATGCATGCAGGCATTATGACCAAAACTGAAAAAAAGTGCTTCGAAATTTGCAGACAAATCAGAAGTGTTCCGTTTTGATAATTACGAATTTTGCACCGTACATATTATTGTAATCGGTAAAAACATCTAACTCATCAAATAGCCATGTGTCATATGTTGTTGGAAAGCTCTCAAAGAGTAGAATACAACCAGCCTATTTGTTTTAATCACTGACCAAAATATAGCGAGTAAAAGCTAAGTATATGTCTTTGACATACATGTTACATGTGAACAGGTGTTGCTCAGATGCTCATTGGTGTTTTCGCTTTTAACTTCACGAAAAATAAACAGAACATAAAATATCACATACCATTACTTAGAGGAGGCGATTTAAAATGAGACCACACATAAAGTAATCAGATGCATAATGTGCTATCTGGCTACAAACACGTTAGCTTTCCTGGATCAGATGACGTCATCAGAAATGCTGTAGCATCATGGAACACTAAAACAATCGGATTGGGTTCAGACTGCTCCAACCAGTGATGATAGTCCTCCATATTTGGGCAGAGAGCCATATGATCAATCACTCTAATTACATATGTGGCGCCAAGTAAACACTTGACTGAAATGTTTCTCATGATCTTAAAAATCTTTTGATCTGAAGGCGTATGCTTAAATGTTTGAAACTAGTTTTGTAGACAAAAATATAATTGTGCCACCATATTAATTTATTTCATTATAAAACTAACATTTTATAAAAAAAAAAAACGTTTTTGAAATGGCTGACTTGGACCAAATAATAAAGAAAAGCAGCCAATAAGTGCCCAGCATAGATGGGAACTCCTTCAATACTGTTTAAAAAGCATCCCAGGGTGATACCTCAAGAAGTCGGTTGAGAAAATGTCAAGAGGACATGTCTGCAAATTCTAGGCAAAGGGTGACTACTTTGAAGATGCTAAAATATAACACATTATGTTTAGTCACAACATAATTCCCATAGTTCCATTTATGTTATTCCATAGTTTTAATGACTTTACTATTATACTAAAATGTGAAGAAAAAAAATTATAATAAAGAATAAGTAAGTGTTTCACAACTTTTGACCGGTGGTGTATATGACACAGACTCAGTGATGACTCAAATGACAGAAATCTCATTACTAAAATCATGTATGCAATTTATGCATGCTGTGCAAACCTTTATTCATTGTTGTGTTTGCATGAGTAATTAGTTCTTATGTACAATTATTATGTTTTATTTGTTTGATGTTCTTGTGCAGACTTGGAGTAACAACATGTGCGTTGCTGTCCCTAAAGCTGAGGTAGTAGATTGAATAGTTGTGGAGTATAAATCCTCCCTTTGAAATAACTATACAATCTACTGTCTTGCTTACGGAGATGGGCTAACCAGCTGTCAACAACAGTGCTGACCGACAGGACTTTAAATAATGTTTCAAGTTAATTAATTAGAACTCAGTCTGTGGAGAGGATTAAATAACATGGGTGATCTCTATAGAATGACGTGCACATCGAGATAATGAGTTGTTTGTGTTCCTGTGAAAACAAATCAAAAGATCTGAGTGTATCCACAAGGTGAGGTAGTAGGTTGTATAGTTTGTGGGAAGGATCGAATCCTATTCAGGTGATAACTATACAGTCTATTGCCTTCCCTGAGAGATATAATGAGCAAGGGTGAAGAGTAAGAGTTTTCAAAATTGGTCATTAAAATGTATATATTGTATTAAAATGATGTAAAAATGACATGAAATGTTTTCGTGATGCTTTCTGCATTGGCCTATTCAAATAAAAATGTGTCTGTTTAATACTCTGTTAATGGTTGACTTTCTCATGCTAAAAATGTGGTAGCTAAAAAATGTACATGCTTATGTTATTATTTGTTGCTCATAGCATACTATTTATAGCCCTTCCTCATTTATGTCCTTTAAAATGAAGCTTTCTGGAATTTTACAATTGATACAGATTTCAGCAATAGTCAGTGGAACAAAAAGGCAAAAGAAAAAAAGAAATTGCCTCATGCATAGCAGAAAAGATTAAGTACTTTCTACACTGAATAAGTAAGTTTAAACATAAACCTGAAAATATTAAGTAAATTGTGCATTTGTAGTCAAACAAGTAGAGATTAATGCTCTATAATATTATTAATGATTTTTTATATTTACAATGCATCCTCAAGTATCAATCCTAAAGAATCATGATCAAAAAAATTATCAATTGATTGTTACTGTTATCTTGTTTTGTGCACCAAGTGTTGAGTGTGTGGCTCCATTTTTCCTCACACCAATAATGCAAGGTGATGTTGATTCACAGACCAGCATGCATTAAGCCTTCCACATGAACTAAATGTGTTTTAAACTTAAGGTTTGTATGTAATGTTTATTTGAATGTTACAAAGTTATTTTAAGCAACATCACATTAGAGGTAAAAGGTAAACTTACTGTATTAATTGAAATGTTTAAAGGAATATTCCAGGTTCAATACAAGTTGAGCTCAATCGACAGCATTTGTGGCATAATGTTGATTAGCGCCAAAAACTATTTTGACTCGTCCCTCCTTTTCATAAAAAAAAAAAAAAAAAACAAAAAGCAAAAATCGAGGTTACAGTGAGGCACTTATAATGGAAGTGAATGGGGATCATTTTTGGAGGGTTTAAGGCAGAAATGTGAAGCTAATAATTTTATAAAAGCACTTACATCAATTCCTCTGTTAAAACTCATGTATTATTTGAGCTGTAAAGTTGTTTAAATTGTCGTTTTGATGGCCGTTTTAAGATTTACATTGGTGGCCAAAAGTTTGGAATAATGTACAGATTTTGATGTTTCGGAAGGAAATTGGTACTTTAATTCACCAAAGTGGCATTCAGCTGATCACAAAGTATAGTCAGGACATTACTGATGTAAAAAACAGCACCATCACTATTTGAAAAAAGTCATTTTTGATCAAATCTAGACAGCAGCCATCACTCCAACACCTTATCCTTGAGTAATCATGCTAAATTGCTCATTTGGTACAAGACAATCACTTGCCATTATATCAAACACAGCTGAAAGCTATTTGGTTCATTAAATGAAGCTTAACATTGTCTTTATGTTTGTTTTTGAGCTGTCACAGTATGCAATATACTGGCATGTCTTAAGGTCAATATTAGGTCAAAAATGGCAAAAAAGAAACAGCTTTCTCTAGAAACTCATCAGTCAATCATTGTTTTGAGGAATGAAGGCTATACAATGCTTGAAATTGCCCAAAAACTGAAGATTTCATACAAAGGTGTACACTACAGTCTTCAAAGACAAAGGACAACTGGCTCTAACAAGGACAGAAAGAGATGTGGAAGACCAGATGTACAACTAAACAAGAGGATAAGTACATCAGAGTCTCTAGTTTGAGAAATAGACGCCTCACATGTCCTCAGCTGACAGCTTCATTGAATTCTACCCGTTCAACACCAGTTTCACGTACAACAGTAAAGAGAAGACTCAGGGGTGCAGGACTTATGGGAAGAATTGCAAAGAAAAGCCACTTTTGAAACAGAAAATCAAAAAGAAAAGGTTAGAGTGGGCAAAGAAACACAGACATTGGACAACAGATAACTGGAAAAGAGTGTTATGGATCTTAACCCCATTGAGCTTTTGTGGGATCAGCTAGACTGTAAGGTGTGTGAGAAGTGCCCGACAAGACAGCCACATCTATGGCAAGTGCTACAGGAAGTGTGGGGTGAAATGTCACCTGAGTATCTGGACAAACTGACAGCTAGAATGTCAAGGATCTGCAAAGCTGTCATTGCTGCACGTGGAGGATTTTTAAAGGAGTTTAAGAAGTTCTGAAATTTTTTCTCAAATTGTAATGGTAATTTTTCACGTTATTAATGTCCTGACTATATATTGTGATTAGTTGAATGCCATTTTGATGAATAAAAGTACAAATTTCTTTCTATAAGAGCAAAATCTGTACACTATTCCAAACTTTTGGCCACCAGTGTACGTCATAATGTTGGATATGACTTAGTTAGTAAGTGATTTTATCACACTAAAATCATATTAGCACATATTGTTGATGTCTTGTGTCTATACTTTTGAAACAGTATTTTAACGTTTACGGATTGGCATCATTCACTTCCATTGTAAGTGTCTCAATGTAACCCAGACAAATCTCAAAATCGGTAATTTACATTATGCTACAAATGCTGTTGATTGATCTTAACTTGTTCTGAACCCGGAATATTCCTTTAAGTAGATTTTTCCTTTATCATTAAAAAATTTACTTAGGAAAACTCTGTGCTAAAACTTGCTAAATACATTTTTAGTAAATCTTACTAGTCATTCTTTTCAGTGAATTGGGGTTAGGTTAGAAAATTACAATAACTGACATGTTTACAAACTTTATTACTGTACAGAAGCCAGCAACAGAAGAACAATGAGAGGTTTTATTTGAAATAACATTTAAAAGACTGCTTGCGTGCAAAATATATAATATAATTTGTCCTCAAGCCAACTCAATGTATAATGTACTTTATGAATCTAACTGACATTGTGTACCTAATGATATACTAGCCTACTAGCCACTAGCCTACCATCACTACAATTGCTCAATTAAATAATTGAATTAAAGGAATGTAAACACTGAAACAATTTTACATACTTTACCCCTAGGCTGCCTCCTAATTTTGAAAAAGATATAGCAGTATAAAGTGATCATGACTGCCAGTGGACGAAGAAAGCACCCCCAAAATATGAAGTGGGAATGACAGCTATGGATTCACAGTCTATGGAGGTGGAGTTGTAATGTTTCAGAGTGTTATGGCTGTACCATCCAAACACTGATAAGAAGCCCAGTATGGCTGCCATTATCTAGAATCCAAGAGCGCTTTTTGGTGACTGTAGACTTACACCTGCCATAAAAAGTAAATAATAACAATAATAATAATTTGAATGCAACATTTTTTATAATAAAAAGCTGCTAGAGTCTGTATGCAATCAAAATGGACCATTTTAATGTCCAATTTTTTCACAATCCAATCAATTTCTGAAGCATAAAATCAAGTCCCTGCATTTTTTCTCTGTAATATACTGTTTTGCCCTCCAGAGTTTCCTGGTTCACTCGTAAATATGCCAGATCACGGAAGTAAAATGGGTTGCGAACAGCATTTCACGTTGACCTTAAGGTTAATTGGATGGTGAATGCTGAAACTATGTCATTATGTTTGTGGTGTGCAAACTCTGCAAACACATAAGGGTGTATTTCATGTACCATGGGCTGATTTTTAGTAAAACAAACAGTAATTTTACTTTTTGTTATTTGAAGTTCTCATTAAAACTGAATTGGAAACTTGTTACCAGACCTTCATCATTTCATTTTGGTACTTTTCAAATGCCTTTTATGTATAGATTTGACTGTTTTAGCCTCGTCCCGCAGACCCAGACTTTCTATATTAAACTATGAAAATCCATTATAAAATACACATTTTTACATCTATAAAACTATAAAAATCTAAACAAAGAGTGAAATAAACATAAACCATTTGAAGATTTTTTGTGTGATAATTATTTCTATTTCTATTCTGTCCCATTTTTAAAAAATTACAACTGTTCCACATTTGTGGCGTCATTTCCACCACACCACTTAATTTTGCACCTAATAATTTTTCCCCCTCAAAAGTTAGTGTGCTTTTTAACTGTTGACAAAAGTGTCAGTGAAGAGCATGCTTGAGATGAAATATGAGACCAGAAGAAAACAAAGAAAAATCAAGGTAAATATCACTTGTGACTAGAATATTTTTTATTGCGCGTCATTTAAAACCAAGCTGTAATTTGGCCAAATTATGCAAAAAGTGTGAAAATATTATTAAATTGTGTGTATTTAGGATACATTAAATGTTAGCTATGAAATTAGCCTTAGTAAGACAAATAAAACAGTAGGTAATTTTATTAAAAAATGGTCAAATGTAATTTCCATCAGCGTCATTACCACCACAGAATTCTATCAAACACAATATTTGAGATGTGCAGGAAATGACACTGTGGTGGGAATTTTCATGACCTTAAAAAACAAAAATAATAATAAATAAATTAACAAAAAGGACATAAATCTTGTGTGGTGCATGTACATACTATGTTGGACATTATTAGTAGATGCATAAAAAAAATTGTGGGGGTGTGAAAACATTTTTATTGAGATTTTTTTGTTACTGGAAGTCCACAGTGCTAAAAGTGCCTGAAGTTAAAGAAACCCCCATACAAATGATTAAATTACAATACACCAATTTATAGATTAAACCACAATCTGTTTGTGCTTTTTAACACATCTGACAGATGTTAAAACTTATTGTGCATGTGGTCCATGTCACTTCAAAACTATCTGGAGAACATGGTCTCAAAATCCCACTCACCTAAAGGGGCACAAACACGCAGACATCGGTCTACTGCAATAGCCAGGAGGGTGAGCACAGATGCTTGCAATGGTACTATAAGGACACAACTTATGAAGAGGCATGCATGGAAAGGCATTGAAAAACGGATGTCCACAACAACAGCAAGTGGAATGGTCAAAACTCCAACAAGGAATGGCCAGCGACACAAACAAGCAGAACGCTGGTTGATTTAAGGCCCTACTTTTCCAAACTACCCTTAGTCTTATGGATTACTTTTATGCTGCCTTTATGTGCTTTTTAAAGCTTCAAAGTTCTGGCCACCATTCACTTGCATTGTATGAACCTACAGAGCTGAGATATTGAAAGAGTTCTGTGAATTTTGAGAGTGTTCTAGTTTTGTTTTGTTGCATGTTTGCGGTTTATTTAGTGCTGGGTATTGATACAGATTTCCTGATTTGATTCTGATGCACAACTATCAGTTCGATTACATTCTGATTCAATTTGACTGTAATTCATTTAGGTTTATTTTGGAAAGAATGTCCATTTCGCTTACATATGAATGCAATTCTCTCTCAGCTTATGCTGTTTTATTTTAGTATAATTGTATTTTTTTTAATCATTTTGGACAAATGTTACAATTTCAAAATTGTACAAACTCATGCATTTCATTAATGAATATGTCTTGAAATTGCATGTATTGCATGTTTATCGTTTACATGCATAATTTGTACTATTTACAGTATTAACGTCAATATGCAGAACAACTGAATTGACAGTGATGGGCAAGCAAATCATAAAATGTAGCTCACTAAATTACCAACTACTCTACTAAAAAAAAAAAAAAAGCAAAACTGTACACTACCCTTACAGAAAATAGCTAGTTACACATCTACACTCTAAAAAATAACTTACTACATTTAAGATGTCTTTATATATATA
Organism: Myxocyprinus asiaticus; assembly: GCF_019703515.2. Lineage (NCBI taxonomy): Eukaryota > Metazoa > Chordata > Actinopteri > Cypriniformes > Catostomidae > Myxocyprinus > Myxocyprinus asiaticus. The sequence continues at coordinate 4,415,697 of NC_059352.1, forward strand.
TGAAATGTTAGAAATTGTCAGATGTAACTTGATGCAAGGTGCATATTGTCAAAGACAAAGCAGGCACATTTCAGAAGCTAACATGACACAGTTAGGTTTTCAAAAATGTGGCGGTATCATGATACACAGATAATACTTTACCATGGCAGGGGCGCCGTAATGTGGGGAAAGATTAGGATGATTCTAAGGGCCTTGGACAGACAAAGGGCCCAACAGGACCCCCAAGACTTTTTCTGTGTGATTTTGTTATGTATAGCCACTTAATAATAAAAGACAATCTAGTGTGTGGGATGACTGGGATCCCTCTTAAAATGTTCAGTGATTTATCCCAAAAGCGCTTTTTATGTGCTAGATGCACTTCCCATCTATACAGCGCGCGGCACCATTCACGTGCATCCTCGCATAAAACAGGCTTGACTGGATCGTGCGGAGCACTAAACAGCGTAGCGTAGACACCAAAACCTGAATAAAATGGATAACTTTCTACTTTGAAGCACTATGAAGAATGTTAAACATCTTATAAGGCCAGACAGACCCGACATTATAAACAGCGCTGACGAGGAAAAGACGAGAAAATGTAATGTGTGCCATTAATGTAGCAACACCAACTGTACAAACAGGTATGATTTCACAGAATTTTTTTAATCTTTCAAAAATGTCTACTTAGTTTTATAACAAAGGTAATACTAATAATGATTTTAAATATTTAGGCTACTGTTTTTTACCTATTCAATATGATGAGCCATCCATGGTCAAAACTGTGGTGATTCTTACAAATAAAAAAAGTAAAATCAAGTGCTTTAAAGCCTGGAACTTTTTGAAATATGAGCCAAGCTATCTGTTGTTTTTTTGTTTTATTTTACCTGTATAAAATCTGTTCTATTCAGATTAGAAATGACTTAACCCTAGAATGCATAAATACACATGTACAGAGATGAAATCTAGAGGCTTATTCTTTATAAAAACTACTTTTGTATGAGAGTGTAATATGAAATATGGGCAATTTCCATGTTTGGTGGTAAAATGTTAAATGTCTCAACAACTCTACCCACACAAGTACAATAGACTAGGATAAAATGTTTTTATTTATTTATTTATTTTTACAAAAAGAATTGTTATAAACATGTAAAATTACAACCTTATGTAGTCTATCTATATTGCAGTATGGTGCTATATTTCTAAATTACTCTAAAATCAATCAATATATTGCAAAAATAATACCAGAGTTAAATGCATTGAATACCAGGAAATACAGCGTACATTTTTTTCCCACCCGTATTCCGGCAACTCCCACTATTGATATAATTAGTAGTGGTCGACCGATATATCGGCGTGGCCGATAAATCGTCTGATATTCTGACTTTTTTCATTATCTGCATCGGCTGATAAATGTTCCCGTTTGGCCGATTTTTTTCTTGAGGGTGCTGAGAATCGCCTGCCTGCATGTGAAGCGACTGAGACATGTAAACGGCCAGTCACGGTTTGTTTTGTTGTCACGTGCCAACGTGTTACTAAAATAATAGACCGGTGTGCAACACAGTGTCATTTAAACGGTCCGCATATCAGAGCCGCAGCAGTTTGAGCTCATAACAATAAAGTGCTCGCCTGTTTCATTCTCCCTTTCTCTTCTCAACAGTTCCCTGTAACTTTTAACTGTCTTGTCTAATGATAAAAAGGCAAATATCTATAAAACTAATATCATATTCCATCAACAAATATGCACATATCTCGTTTAAACATATGTAATAAACCAACCTCACACAACTTCAGCAGATCCAGTATCCTGAGGAGCGCTCATAAATCTTCCTCTGAAGCACGTATTCTATCAGCCTCTCCTCAAGAGTTCCCTGTCACCTTTAACTTTATTTTCTAATGATAAAGGCAAACATCAATAAAACTTGTACTATATACCATTTGCAAATATGCAGATATCTCGTTTTAACAGATATAATTCACGAACGTCATGAAAATCCAGTGTTTTCTTCCCGTCGAGCACTCATCTAATATCTTCCTCTGAAGCGCGTATTCTATCATCCAGAATAAAAACTTCAGGATCAGGATAAAATTTTTCTCTGATTCACAAATCATGACGGTCTGTCCATGACAATCCAAGCAGGCGATCCAGGCCGTTTAAACAGTCAGGTGATTGTTGTTCGAGCTGGATCCGCACGAACACGTGAGTGCAAGTTCAAAATAAATGCACTTCTCGTGTGCTATGAGTAAATGTCTCATTCACTATGCACTGTATGTACACTTGGTTTGATTCAGTATTTTTTGAGTAAATGTGATCGCTATCGTGGACATGCCATCCATGGTTGCTGGACTACTGTGTGTACTGTTATTTCCTTCTTCCTAATATATTAACAATTTCTTCATGTGCAAATAAATTACTAAAATTTGATGACTAAACAGAAATCAGAAGAAACTATCTACCATTTAAAATACAATATAATTTTTTTAGCTTTGTGTGAAATTGAGTAAATATAGTGCTAAGTAAGAGTTTGTTTATTTAGCAATTTTATGTTTGTTATTCACTATATTAAATTGTGTGATATATCGGTATTGTATCGGCCTATCGGCCATCCTGCTCTCTGGATATCGGCATCGGCCATTAAAAAAACCCATCAACATCACTTTGTCCTGAACAATAATGAATGATATGAATTAAAAACATTTTTATGACAAACTGATTTTGACTGGCTCCCACATCTATGGTTTCACTGTATGTCAAATATAAGAATATAAAATATCAAGGTAAATATCACTTCCCATGAGAGAATATGTATTTTATGTAATTAACTATTTCAGACTTTTCTGAGAATGCTGTGGAAAAGAAATACATTATTACGTAGAAATGGAATGTGAAGAAATTCAGTTTTAGATAGAAAGAGTACAAGAAGACTACATGCATGGAAATTTGTATTTAAATTTTTTTACTGAAAAAAAAAATGAATGTCTTTGTAAATCAAATCAAATCAAATCATCATTGTATGGACCTGCAGAGCTGAAATATTTTTCTAAAAATCTTAATTTGTGTTCTGCTGAAGAAAGAAAGTCATACACATCTGGGATGGAATGAGGGTGAGTAAATGATGAGAGAATTTTTATTTATGGGTGAACTATTCCTTTGTTCTAATTGTTATAAATAATAATAATATTATTTTTAATAATAAAAAGAAAACTAATTGCAGAATTAATTAATGATAATAACTTATAGAAAAGAAGTGACAAATGATGTTGCATATCATAGCCTATATTGAGCTGTATGGAATATACTGTAACACACACACACTTTCATACACTATTACATCATCCCCATTATAATATTAATCGACAAAGCAGTAACAGGGGCGGAGCCAGGAATTTTTCACAGGGGTGGCCGGGCAGGGGCCAGCGATCAGTCTGTGGTGGCACAGAAATTTTCGGGCAGTACATGTTAAGTCTTGTGCCCAAAAATGGCAATTGCGAGTGGGGTGGCCAATGGGGTGGCCAGTCTTCCATGGTGGCCACGGCCACCCCTGGCCACCCCCTAGCTCCGCCACTGAGCAGTAAACAGCTGATTTAAATGCATGTGTTAGTTTTGTCTTGTCTAATGTTAACCATTTAAAATTTGCGCTGAACTTCGAAATTATTGGCTGTTTGTTTTTCTGCAACTTATACGTTATAAGGCTATATGAACAACCTTTATCACACTCCAGTAAAGTTTGCAGGGTAAACTTCGACAGCGGTGAATGGGAGTGAATGGGAGATCACAGCAAATATTATTTTCATTTACCCATTTGCTCCAAGAGCAAAAGAAAAAGTTCACTATTTCATTTGAATGACTTTCCAGAAGAGGAAAAAAATTGAGAGCGGTGGATTAAGACAGTCAGATGGGAGAAGATGCCAAATTTACTGTCACTCTCTCAGCAGCTGTAATAGAAACCCCCTCACAGCTGTAGTAATTCGTTTTTTAAAACTAATTCCAGGGTAATATAACACAAAGAATAATGTTATAAACTTACACTCAATATTTTAAAAAATGATCATATATAAAAGTTTGCTAGGTTTACGCTGCTAAATAAGGCGGAAATGCGTCATCACAGTCCGCTTCTTCTTCTTCTTCTTCTTCTTGTTAATGGCCGTTCATTACCGCCACCTACCGTATTTTATAATCCTACATCCTTTTGCCTTAAAAACATGATGCTCTGCCAAGATCATCGAGCTATGTTGTGCATCCGGCATCAGATGGCGCTGCGTGTTCAGCTCCTCCATCCTTTACCAAATCCCCACACAGTCCCAATCCAAGCATTGCACCATATTATATTCTTCTATATTCTCCGAAATACATGGACCGACATATACATTCTAGTGGTTGTCATGGAAATTCTCTTATTAAAAAAAAAATATATATATATAATATATTATATATAATATAAATATATATATAATAATCTATATATATATAGATAGTTCACATGATAGAAGACACCTTAATTGAGGAATACCTATTTGCAGATCAAAAGACCATTTCATGTAAAAAATTATGTCTTAAAAACCAGATGCTGAATTTTTGACCCACATGAGCATTCTAGGTTTAAAACAATATTTAAAACATAAAAAAAAAAAAAAAAAAACAACAAAAATAAAAAATCTATCTTTCCATTAGAAACACAGTCCCAACTCACAAAAATGACATTTAGATATTATATATATATATATATATGTATACATTTAACTAACAGTTGGTGGTCCTATAGGGTTACATTCTGCGTGTTGGAACTGGATTTAATATGCAAAGTTCAAGTCACTGTCTTTTAGACAAGTATACTGTAATTAACACTAATGTCAACCTTTGCTTAGCCATTCGGCCATTATTATATTATTATTATTATTATATATGCATGTTTGAGTCAGTGACTTCCTTCTGAAGACAGCTTCCTATCTAAACCACCAATGCCACCACTAATTTCCTCTTATGTTCCTCTGCTTCTTTAACTTGTCATGGCTGGTGTTGCGAAGGTGATCTATACTTTCTTGGAGGTCTCCATCGCTGTAGGATGTTGTTTGGGCAACCTGCTGGTCTTCTGGGCAGTCTGGTCCAGCCGAGCTCTCCGTCAGACCACATTTTGTTTTGTTGTGTCGCTAGCAGAGGCAGATTTTTTGGTGGGGGCTGTGGCTGTGCCCTTGCCTTGGTAGTTGATGTAGGTGTGGAGACTGGTTTCCACAGCTGCCTCTTCATCAGCTGCGTGGTCATCGTGTTGACCCAGGCATCTGTACACTCCATTTCCACCTCACAAAACCATTTCGCCCCTAATAAAGTTTTTTTTTTATTATTTTTTTTTAAAGTCAGTGTACTTGTTAATCAAGTGGACAAAAGCATCAGTTAAGATCATGCTTGAGATAAAACATAAGACAATTAATGTGTAAAGAAAACAAAGAAAATTATAACTAAAATAACTTATAACTAATAACTTGAGCAGAATATTTTTATTGGGCGTCATTTCCAATCAAGCTGAAATTTTGTATCTATATATATATACATTGTATATAAAAAACACAAACTGGCTACTATGAGCTACAATACTGTATATACCAATACCTTTTTTCTTAATGCACTTTTCCTCCATCAATTTGACCTTGAATTAACTATATCCAAATTATTAGACTAAAAGTTGACTGCATGTTTCCAGAAGGCTTTGATCAACTTTTAAATTTGAAAGCATAAAAAAGTTAGCTAGATTTATGCTGCCAAATAAGCCAAAAACGAGTCAACAGTCTGAGAAAAAGGTTTTCTTATTTATGAGTGTCAATGCCCAGATAATAATCATCATCAACACTGTGTATTGGTGACTATAGTGAGTGCTGTGCTCGTGGAAGCAGTGGCAGGTGGCAGTGCAGTCTGTGCAGAAATGTGCAGAAAAGACAGTGTTACCTTAGGAAGTCTTGATTCTGTTAATGTTTTTCTCTCCACAAATTCAATCCAAACTGAACTAGCAACAATGTAGCTTAGCTTGTAACTTGCAACAGAGTATACGGTGAAATCACATGAAACTATCTGAGCGGTTTGGCTCACTTTCACCTGTTTATGAACTTGTGTAGACGCATAAAACCTTGGAATATTCCATTACAGTCTGATCTGAGGGAGGAGGGGGTTGCTTGCATTGATGGTGAAAATAACAGTGATATCATACATCTCAGCACTGTAAGAGTGATATTTAAAATTTCAGCACACATTATTTAGCATTAATGATAATAAAAAAGCATATTATTTGTATTTTTAGGGGGCCCTTGGATTCTGGGGGCTCTAGGCAGTCGCCTACCTTTGTCTAGTGCTAAGTCCACCCCTGCTTAGAACCCACAAGTCAATGGAAACAATTATGTCACAGTGGCAAACTTCATGACCAAATTGTTTTAAATTCAGAACAGTAATACTGCTCATTTCACACAAATGAAAGATTGTCATATACTGAGCCGAGCATGTTTATGTCCATTAAATCAGACAATGAACCATAGTGCCAGAAAAGCTTGTTTTGACATAAAACAAAAAGAAAAAGAACAGATTGCCAGTTACTAGTTTCATCACAGGCCTCACACTTCACTCTTCCCACAGTTCAGAAACACCGGAATGGACAGCTGCAATGAACTAATATGACCACCAAAGACAACGATCTTAACCTGAATGCACAAGGTAAATGTAACGTAGACATGGCAGTCTACATTCCTTAATATTACAACATAAACATTATATTATAATATAAACAGACACTGCGCCCTAACGTAAGAACTATAAAACAGACATAACACAAGAAGGACATGACTGCCAGATCACCACTTCATAGCCTCAGACTAACCAGAAACAATGGCCTAGTGTCTAAGGGATGGTACTAGGTATTCACCACCAGCAGATTTGACTGAGGGAATGGTAGAAAAAGACTCTCTCTGTTTTATATATCTAGCCAGAGGTTTTCCTGCTTTGTCCCCCGACTCAAAGCATGACTGTCTTGCCCTGAATAGCCAAAACTCCACCTTCCATGACAATATAGTACTATATCTGTATTTCAGTTGGGTCAATTCTCTGAGGCCATTAGACGACATTCGGCGCTTCAGCTCTGCCTCTGCACTTTTAATATTCCCTTCCAATTTCATGAGTTCTTGTGCTTTGGAATTTTTGGTGAATGAGGCATACTTTATGATCCGGCCCCTAAGAACCGCCTTAAGTGCCTCCCAAGCCACGCCCACAGAGGATACTGAGGGCCAGTTGGTCTCCATATAAACACTGATTTTAGTCTTTAGCAGTTGTTGGAATTCAGTTTTGCAAAAGGAATACATTAAAGTGCCAACTATATGATTTCTTTTTCTCCGTATATGGCAACATCTCTAAACACACCAGGGCATGATCTGAGACTAAGATGTTTCCAATTAAGCAATCAACAACAGATAAAATGACGGACTTATATACACTATATTGCCAAAAGTATTCGCTCACCCATCCAAATAATTGAATTCAGGTGTTCCAATCACTTTCATGGCCACAGGTGTATAAAATGAAGCACCTAGGCATGCAGACTGCTTCTACAAACATTTGTGAAAGAATGGGCCGCTCTCAGGAGCTCAGTGAATTCCAGCGTGGTACTGTGATAGGATGCCACCTGTGCAACAAGTCCAGTCGTGAAATTTCCTCGCTACTAAATATTCCACAGTCAACTGTCAGTGGTATTATAACAAAGTGGAAGCGATTGGGAATGACAGCAACTCAGCCACGAAGTGGTAGGCCACGTAAAATGACAGAGCGGGGTCAGCGGATGCTGAGGCGCATAGTGCGCAGAGGTCACCAACTTTCTGCAGAGTCAATCGCTACAGACCTCCAAAGTTCATGTGGCCAAGAACAGTGCATAGAGAGCTTCATGGAATGGGTTTCCATGGCCGAGCAGCTGCATCCAAGCCATACATCACCAAGCAAAGCGTCGGATGCAGTGGTGTAAAGCACGCCACCACTGGACTCTAGAGCAGTGGAGACACATTCTCTGGAGTGACGAATCACGCTTCACCATCTGGCAATCTGATGGACGAGTCTGGGTTTGGGGTTGCCAGGAGAACGGTACTTGTCTGACTGCATTGTGCCAACTGTGAAGTTTGGTGGAGGGGGGATTATGGTGTGGGGTTGTTTTTCAGGAGCTGGGCTTGGCCTCTTAGTTCCAGTGAAAGGAACTCTGAATGCTTCAGCATACCAAGAGATTTTGGACAATTCCATGCTCCCAACTTCGTGGGAACAGTTTGGGAATGGCCCCTTCCTGTTCCAACATGACTGCGCACCAGTGCACAAAGCAAGGTCCATAAAGACATGGATGAGCAAGTTTGGTGTGGAAGAACTTGACTGGCCTGCACAGAGTCCTGACCTCAACCCGATAGAGCACCTTTGGGATGAATTAGAGTGAAGACTGCGAGCCAGGCCTTCTCGTCCAACATCAGTGTCTGACCTCACAAATGCGCTTCTGGAAGAATGGTCAAAAAGTCCCATAAACACACTCCTAAACCTTGTGGAAAGCCTTCCCAGAAGAGTTGAAGCTGTTATAGCTGCAAAGGGTGGGCCGACGTCATATTAAACCCTATGGATTAAGAATGGGATGTCACTTAAATTCATATGCGTCTAAAGGCAGATGAGCGAATACTTTTGGCAATATAGTGTATATATATATATAAAATCTATTCTAGAGTAAATCTTATGGACTGATGAAAAAAATGTATAGTCCCTACCAGATGGGTTTAAAAGTCTCCAAATATCTGTAAGACCAAGATTTTTACACATCCTGTGAAGCATCAGTGTTGCTCTAGGGGGCTTACACACTTTTGCTTCACTATGATCAAGGACAGAGTCCATCAATAGATTAAAGTCTCCTCCCAATATTATATCATGAGGGATGCCAGCAGCTTGCAACATCCCTTCAAGATCTATAAAAAAGCTCTGATCATCCACGTTAGTTGCATAAATATTAGCCAAAATAAGACTCTGCCCCTGAATTTCAGCTAAAACTATAATGACTCTTCATAATTTATCTATAATCTGTTTGAGACATTTGAATTGTAGATGTTAACTTATAAACATCTGTGTGGAGTGTAATGACTCCCCTGCTCTTACTCGAGCCAGCACTATAAAAAAAAATGCCCACCCCATATCTTTCCAAATGTTTCCGCTTCCTGCAGAGAAAGGTGCATTTCTTGAAGAAACACTAAATCATATTTCTTACACTTAAGAAGAGAAATAAACTTCTTTCTTTTTATGGGGTGCCCCAACCCATTCACATTCCACATGGAGAGAGACAATCCACTCATATTAACATCTGACATTTTGACATATAAGAAAAAATAGATCATTGTCAAAAACAAGATTATAAAGACCACATTCCAACATTGGTGTAACCATTAAAACCCGAACATCCCCCGGAACAAAACAAACAGAAAAAAGAAAAAAATTTGCATTAACCCCACGCATGACAGCGCCAACTGGCGTCCATCCCTCCAAACTCAAACAGTCATGAAAGCCTACGAGGACCCCCACGACAACTTTGCCGTTTGATTGCTCAAGTCCAGTGTTTCTATAAAAATTTTGTGAGACAGAATTACACAGCAAAAGATAATCTATAAAACAAACTCCAGCCAATAGGCAGAACAAACTCAAAGAGCATGTAGATTCATCCACAAAACTGTTCCAAAGGTGTGCCATTCTGCAAAATAAACTCCAGCCGCTAGGCAGAACCAGCACCAAAAAAATGCTCAGCTTCCTCAAACAGTCAAGTGAATGACAAGTGAGCCGGTCCACTCGGCTGCAATGTGAGTATCACAAAATGACTTACTCACTCCATTGACTTTATGAAAGACATCGCTTGCTGTGGGCATGTGAATGTTTTACAGCCCTTCTCAGCATCTATTCCCAATTTGGCCGGGAATATCAGTGCAAAAGCGACCTTTCGTTGATGTAAAAGTTTCTTCAATCCTTGAATCGATCACGTTTCTCTCTTGTCGAATTCACAAAGCCTGGGAACAAGAAAATGGTGTGGTTTTTCCAAGAAAGCCTTCCTTTACTCCTCGCCTTGCCTAACACAAGATCTTTATCGGATGATCTCAGAAATTTGGCCAGAATTGATTGGAGCCTGTCTCTCTCCATGCCGGAATCCTGTGAGCTAGCTCGATTTCCAGCTTATGGCCTGTTATGTCGAGCAGATTCGGAAGGAGCCCATCCAGGAATTTCACCATATCCCGACCCTCTTCGGCCTCAGGAATTCCGACAATATGGATGCTATTCTGCCGGCTATGGTTTTTCATGTCCTCCAACTTCTCCCAGACACGCTCCAAATCCACCTTGGTTGCTAGCGGATAAGCAGATAATTCCCTCTCTGATGACTCCAGATAATTTATCTGTTTCTAGACATCCCCCTCTCTTGTAACCATCCCAGAGAACTTCGTCTCCATGGCAATGATCGATCGACGTATCACAGCAAGAGCCTCCAAGTCAGCAACGACCTTTCATCAGCATTGCTGACATGCCCAGCAAATCTCGCCTCATTTCCTGCACCTCTCCAACCAAATCGACTCCCTGGCTCGCGGCCCTCTCAGGGGTATCAGCTTGAGCATGTAAGTGTCTTTTAATATCTCCAGAGCCAGAGGATTTTGAATTCTTTGACAAATTGTCCTCTTAGAACAGTTATGAAACAGAGTGTATCAAATATCACTGGTTTATTTCATTAAAAGTGTTCAAACTAGCAAAGTGCGCAGAGCTCGCTGTTCACACGTCCGATCCTCGCATGGCATCACGTGACCCAATAACACAGATTTTTAATAAATATATTAACTTTCCTTTACTTGAACACAAAATCCATGCACCTCTCCTTGCGAATGAACATCTCCGTCACTTTGTTGTAAGAGCCACTCGCTTGTTGACATTTTGATAGCCTCTATTTCTCAATTTTTAATTGAAATTAAAGCTACACTATGTAAATTTGTGCTCTCAAGCGACATCTATGGTTGAAACGTAAAATTGCAAGCAATTTGCGGAAGAACACTTTACGTCAGTCGTGTTCTGGCACTGCTCTTCTGGCTGATGAATCTCCCAATTTGAGCTTAACTGGACAACGCCTGTGTGTGATTAAGACTGGAGCCGGAGGGGAGTGTATATACAGTATGTTCCCAGGGTCCTAAGTTCCCCAGTTCAATATTCTTTTAACACACATTAACCCTCCTATTGTGTTCGGGTCAAATTTAACATACACACAAACATAGGACCGTTTGTCATGTGTTCATTATGTGCCATTTAAATCTGGGGAATATAGGACCCTAGGAACATATGAATGACCCTGAGCCGGAGTCATAACGTGCTATTTTCATGTTGATAATATGTTATACCTTTAAACATTTGAAACAGAAATATTACTTGCTTTGATGAAGATAAACAACATTCTTATTTACATATTGAATGAATTTTACACTTAAATCGCTTTTCTGACACTACACTCAAAGCACTTTTAAATGGAGAACAGGGAATGTTCATACAAGCATGACAAGCAATATAAGCTTCAATAACCCTACCAGAAAACATATCCACGCATTAAAGCAGGTAAACAACTTCGCCAAACGGATAATAGATAAAAATCCATCTAGACTGCAATGATGCTGTCCTGAACTGTGCAAGTGTGACTGAGCTGAGTTGAACAGCATAGTCAGTTTCTCCAGCTGGAACATGAGACAGCCGGTACTTCTTTCCTGTATTTACAGACATGACGTAATGACGAAAAGATGAAAGTTATAAGCCAGTGATTTCGCACCAAATCAAACCTGACAGCTCAAAATACAAATCATTTTTATAGACTTACCGTTGTGAATCGGGGTATGGTAAGAACATTGTTTTGAACATTGATTGTATATATACTCAATCAAGTAATGGCAATTTTTTCATATTTAACCAAAAAAATCTTACATAGTGCAGCTTTAACTTTGCCAAATCTGCGTAGGTAACTGCAAATATCCATTTTAGTGCTTAATAATGCATTAGTTACGTGAACTTGAATGTGTTGACAGAAACCTAAAATCAGATAGCGTGACTTAATCGTTTTGGTAAGCATGCTTACCTTTGCCATTTGTAGCAGGCATGACTCAATTTGAATGAACGTACTGTACAGTGTTGAATGAAAGGCCAGTAAACAATGCTTGTAGAAAGCATTCCTTGTAGCGGAGGGTGGCACCAAAGCGAGTAAATAAATAACTGTCTGTGCTGCACAGCTGAGATGAAAGCAGTAGTTTATATAACAATTATATTTAAATATTTCATAGTGTCATTTTTCTTTTCACCCTTCTGTTAGGTAAGCACTGCTTAACGTGCTTATATGGACGGCACGCCCCTGGTGTACACATACGTATTATACATGCTATTTGTTACTCAAGTTGGCGCTGTTGTTTCAGTGATTGACTTGATTGACTTGATTTACATTTGACAATGCTATGTGATGAAGAAGCAATGTGGTAATATAGCAAGTGTAACACTTGGACAGTATTGGCTATTGTCATTTGGGTGTACTACTCAAATTATGTAAATTGTGCATCTATTTAGACTCAAAAAGACTGAAAAAAATACATATGTGTAGCTCAATATGTGTTTGATAGCCAGTTGCAGCTCATGAAATTTCAGCATGGAAGTAATGAATCTTGTTCTATATTTGTTGCGTCATCTCTTCGAAATATTTCAGAATATAGTCTATTCTATTTTTTTTTTTAATTGTCTTGAAAATGTTTTGAACATTTTACACTATCTGGGCATTTTGTAGATCCATTTGTGATAGATATACGTGCCGGGTCAATAAAGACCCGAGTATGTATTAATCTTTGGTGAAACACCCATGCATTTCAGGGTTAACCTGAAAATCAGCATATAATCAGTGAAAACAGAAACAATGTATTTCCTGTGTGTTGAACTGCAGAACAATTACACACTGTGACAAATGAGAAGAAATTAGAAAAATATGACATTTGGTCCAAAAGTATTACATTTTGCCACTTTAATGACTGATAGAATGTACAGTTGCTATTCTTCTTCTGCATGAAATAAAAGGAGAATGTCTGAGACTAGAAATGAACGACTAGAAGACAAAAAAATTGTGATTTATTCCAAGTAACATCAAATACAAATAAATTAGACTTTAAAATGGGTTATATTGCCAATTTTTAATCATTATTTTATTTTATTACCTTATAATGTTAATGCTATAATGTTTAAAAAAAAAAAAAAAAACTTGTCATTTTGTTTTGTATAACTATTTTCACCTTCTCTCTGACCCTTAGACATAAACAGACTGTTTTTGCTTTGTTGAAGACTTTTATATAAAAAATTACTTCTGTTATGACCTCTTTGCATATTAAAGCCAACATTAAAAAACATTTTTACTTATCAAAATGGAGCCAGGTGAGGAGGGATTGAAGAATAAGAGGAATGGGTGATGCCAGCTAAATAGGAAAGTATTCTCAGTGGTGGAACAAATTATTACATTTTGATGAGAGATTTGACCAAGACAAAAGAGAATAACATGAATAGTGTGCTTTGTTTTGTTTTTTTTAAGTAACGTGCACACATGATTTTTACACAATAAGACTAGGAATGTGTAGTAAAAAAATTAATTGTCAATTTTGATTCATGTTGAACTTAAACAAATGCAATTCAGAGCACAGCAAAACAATGTGTGAAAATGGTTGTATTCATTATCCAATCAGAAAAACAAAATTTTTCAAACAAAAACATCCATGCTCCATTCTAGGAACATTTGTGGTTATATATATATATATATAAAAAATAAAAATAAAAACGTTAGCAATTGGTTCTCCAATGTTAAGGAAAGGTTCTGTGTTTGCTGGAATACACCTTTTTCCTCTACCTGGAAATGAGTTGTCCTATCACCTATCTGGTCAGGTACACAATCCACCTCTAGATATACAAAAGATTTAGCCTAATACATTTTAACACAACAATGAATTTTGGCTTCAATATATATTAAGCTGGATGTTTGCCTCGGCCAACCACTTCCTCAAATTGATTTACTGGCAACGGGCCGTGTGGAAGTGAGCAATGCTAATTAAGTTTTGAAGGGAATGTTCAGAGAGTACCTCAGGGAGGAGAACGGACTGAATGCGCTGTATTTCTGGAAGAGACTGTAAATCTACACAGACCATTGTGTTCTCCGTAATCTCTGTACACCATAAAATCTGCCTCAGTCCACAGTGTAAAATCTAATAGTATTCCTTACTTAAAAATATTAGTATATTTACTTGAATTTAACCAAAACGTTGAGTTTACTAGAAATGTTTAATTGTTGCTGACATTTTCGAACATATAGCTCCCATAACTAACGTAACTTAAGTAAAATTACTCAAAATGTTCAAGATGTGCTGTTAGGCATGCACTGGATGGCAATTTCCCCTCCACCACACAACGCAGAAGCATATGGATTGAGGATTCGACCTTCTTCTTCGGTAAATGCAAGGTAATATTTTTTAACATTTTCAGCTTTATTTTGTTTGATACACTTAATAATTGTTTTCATGCTGTTTTGTGTAACGTATTAGCTCATGTTAAGAACTTACACAAACACGTTATTCACTGCACATTATTTGAAGGCATTTCTGTTAAAACTAGTCTTTGCTCGCGTCATATTTGTAAAATTAGCTGCCTGGTTGCATATTAAATCATTTAGATATGTATATTTCATGATGACCACGAGTATGGGAATACTGGAGTAGTTTGAACTGATGACTGGTCATGATTACCAGACTTTGCCCAAGCTGCAGCAGCTTTAATCAAAGCACATCCCTGTTTGACTGAACAGGGCTCCCCAACAGGCTCAGCTGGCTGGAAAAACAGCCTGAAATTTAAAATAGCCAACTATAGAACAAAACTGCGTAAATGTGGCTGTAGTGATGTTGCTGTTGAGGGAAAGAGAGGTGCAACGATGGCAGTGAAGTCCAGCATTAAAAAACCCAGGCGATTTGAATTAAATTTCTTGCCAAACTTTCCTAATGGGGAAGATGAAGAAAGTCAAGAATGCACAAGAATACAACTTGTCGAAGAAATGAAAAAGAGGCCCCCAAACATGAGCCTGATTGGCCAGAAGATGGACAGAACTTTTGCCTTGAGAAGGAAGGAAATCATCCACTCTGAACCTCTTTTCCTCTTCTTCAAAACTCAGAGTTACTTTTTTCTTCTTCTATGAATTGTGTATTTGAATGTTAATAACCACTCCATATTTCTGCTTAGGTCTTTGCAGAATTCAATCGTATATCTGGGAAAAATCTGAGATCTGAGTTCTACGCAGCGTTGGACACGCACTCTGCACGTTTGATTGAAATTTTTCTCAAAAAAGGAGGAAATCAGGGAAGAACACTTGACTCAAAGGTATTCCTTTGTGATTATTGTCATCTTTAAATCATGATTTGGCTATGATCGTTACCCTCAAGTCTACCTGTCTCTACCTTTTTCATAGTCATCTGATGTAAAATATGTTCACACCGCAGTACTTCAGGGTCTTCCAGTCCTCCTGGGGGATGACCAAGAGGAATTTTTCAGGATGAGCTTCGTAAGTATTTTTATCGCTGTTTATGCTTTCTTAAATTGTCAATTTGCTTTATTCCATGATATTATAGATCAGGTTATGAAAAAGTTTTGGGTGTACTTGTAATAGTTGTTTATTACACAAATAAACAGTTTTTCAAGAATTTCAAACTTGTTAAGTGTGTTCCATAATATTTGAACTAGTAAAATTATGTTCAGTTTACTTAAAGAGAATGTGGAAACCGATTGCACATAGTATTTTAAGTGTCCATAACTTAAAGTGATACAGTAAACTCATGTTGAGATTAGTGCTATTTCAGATGTAAAGTGAACGAATTGTAGTAATGTTAATTTATTTGACTTAATTGAGTAATCTTACTAATAAATAATTAGTAAGTTACTAATTAATTTAAAGTAAATTAACAAAAATTTAAATTATGTTAACTTGACATTTACTATTTAGTTTAAGAATAACAAGTTCACATTACTTATATAGGAACATTAATATAACTCAATTTTAGCTTGTAAGTTTGCTTTGCAAAAATAAGGCAATTAGTTTCCTTACTTTTTTTAAGTAAACTGAACATGTCAAATTTTACAGTGCAAGCAACATAAGGAGAATGAGTGTGATTTATGATCTTCAATTCCCTAATTTGAAATTTTTTTCTTGCCTGAGTGTATTCTGCTGATTGAGGTTTAGACTTGTGAAACACATCTCTTGGCACTGTATTGAAAAGCAATATCCAAAACAATTCTCATTAGTTGCATGAAACCAGGGGTTTGAAACCACCCGTCTTTTCCTGATAAGAAAATTTCTGTATTATATATGCAAAGCTCATTCATAACCACATTGCGTGTTCTGATAGCCTAATAGACCTAAGGCTGAGTATATGCAGAATTTAATTTGATGCAAATGACAAGGAGGCAGTGAGGCATTAGTGTACAGTCCATTCAGTGGTTTGTACTGTGCTGAGTGTTGATTGATTGAGTGTTGATTGATCAAATCATCAATAATCATTGACAAAACATTGACAATAAGGTGGAGTCTAAATGTTTAAGACCATATGGAAAATCTGGCATTTATATTTTTCATGTAAACATGAAAATGAAACAATGAACAGAAAGTTTTAGGATTTTGAAAAATGTAAAAAATTGGGCATGCCAAATTGGGGAGAAAAAGCTCAATTTTATGATGTAAAATGAAGAACAAATGTTTCAGTTTCTGGGTCACTAGTCAAATTATGGCAATGTAGGTTCACGGACGACTGGTTCACAAGCAAGTCACGCTGATATGAGCGGAAAAACGTACAATTCACACTGAAATATGCTGAAGACACATCCACATGACATAGTCCAAAGCACAATGAAGATGCACACACATCCAGTTTCCAGTATCATCATGCACTGAAATGCATATTGCCGGAAACGCATCCAAACGGTCAAAGATGTCCATCTAGCACGTTTTCATAGACCAACAATTAAAAATAGCACTGATGGGCGAAAGAACACGTACATGACGCATTTGTGCTCAAAATAACAAGAGGCAGAACAGCTGAATGAAAGAGAATAGCTTTTCCTCTTCAGAGTTGTAACTTGACACCGCGTCTTTTAAAAGCGGCCCGAATGTCTGTCTAGTGCATGAATATACATAAAAATAATCAAAATGAGTCCAGCTGGGTCCCCTTTGGTGTTCAGGAATAGTGAGGCCACAATACGCCTGTTTATCCTGCTCTATCTAAGTTTACGAATTGAAGCACCAGTGGGCAGGGCCAAGGGTGCAATGGTGTAAAGTAGGCGGTGATGTTGTTGCTGTAGAAGTGGTCATGTATTAATGTACCCCTAGTGACGTTGGGTAGCCGCGGAAGTAGACAACGAGTTTATTTTTGCAGCTTGAATTTAATAAATGCATTGGGGATTAAGTTTTGAGTTCTGAAATTTACAATATGTTTTTATAATAGATTGACCTCTTTATATGTCAAAATATCAAGGAAAATTTGATTCCTCATGACATCTCTTTAACTCCTCTAGACGGTCAGATTTCCTTGCTTTCATTAAAAACAAGATGCTCTTTGGAACATTTATAAACCATGCTGTATAACATGATCATCAGGTTTTGCACTCTTTGAGTCCATGATTCCAAATTTTCACTCATATTGTTCTGCTGATAATATAATTTGAAATAAAATTTAAAAAATGAGTTACATTAGAAAAGTGCAAAATAGAAGCATTTTCGCTAGACTTTTAGCAAAAATTCTAGTGGACAAACACTATGTGTTGTGACAAAATGCGATGTGACAGTACGACATGTTTAATGGACTGTACATCTGTCCCTCACAGCCATATTTTCATTTGTGTCAAATTAAATATGTCGTTTTCTGTGACAAAGCTCTAGTGTAGGTTATCTAGTACGTAACTTATCATAATTGTCTTTAGCCACGAACTCCACTCATCGCCACACTAAACCCCACAGAAAGAAGTTGTGGTGCATTCAAGTCACGTCAGAATGATCATATTTATGAGTTGAACGCACATGAACAGCAACACAAAGTTGTAATTACGAGTGGGATTTTCGTTGAGCCTCAAATTTCCGAGTTGGGGGCGTCTCAATTTAAGAATCACCCTTACAAAAATCGAGAGTTCACGGCAAATTTGCTGAAAACTTGCGGCAAATTCGCCACTGAGAATTTTCACATGCAAATGAGGTTCACCACTACCGGCAAAGAGCTCCAAACTTCTGGCAAACATTTGTGGTAAATCAAAGGCTACTTTGCATGTAAAAATAACCAGCGGCAAATTTTCTGCAAATTTGTAGCAAGTTTGCGGCTAGTTTAGATTTTTTGTAAGGGTGCTGTTATCCAGTTATGGAAGCAGTGAAAGTGTAATCGTTGATTTTTTTTTTTCTTTTTCTGTTGGAGCAAATGGGTAAGCAAAAATTTAATTTGCTTTGGTCTCCCATTCACCACCATTAAAGTTTACCCTGCTATTCATCTACTTCCATTCTCGAACCAGGATATGTGAAAAGGGTACATTAGCTGTAAACTTGCGGCAAATTGTCCACTGCCGCCAAAGGTTTGCTGCAGGTTCACCAATAGTGGCGAAGAGCTGCAAACTTCTGAACTACTGAACAACAAAACTGCATTTCCCATCATTATATATGGCCACACTAGAATGCTAAAATAAATAGATAAAGTATTGATTACACACTTACTGCATGGCTCTGCTATGGGATTAAAAACAAAAAAATTATTGTCTTCGCTAGTAAGTGAAAAAGACAGAAAGAATTATAGGTCCCAATTTATATAAGGTGTCTTTAACTACTGTGTACTAATATTAAAATACATACAATGCAATGTATTTTTTGTGTAACTACATGTTGTTCTGCAAAATTCTCACAAGATTCACATTTGCTGCTACTGAAGTTGAGGTATGGGTATGTTTAGGGTTAGGGTTTAGGGTTAGGGTAGGGTTTAGAGTTAAGGTTTAGGTTTAGGGGTAGGGTTAGGGTTTAAAATTAGGGGTTAGGGTTAGGTTCAGGTTTAAGGGTAAGGTTAACAGTGTAACTACAGAAGTAATTAAATGCAGGTACTGTAAATGTAAGTATAATGCAACAACACATATGTATATAATAAGTACATTGTATCTAATGTTTAAGTACATAGTAGTTAAAAATATACTCTACTACATAAAGATATACTTCCAAATACTTACATAAAGATATACTTCCATGTACTTTTTCTGCTAACTTAAAGGAATATTCCAGATTCAATACAAGTTATGCTCAACTGACAGCATTAGTGCAATAATGCTGATTACCACAAAAATTATTTTGACTTGTCACCCCTTTTCTTTAAAAAGAGCAAAAATCTGGGTTAGATGAGGCACTTGCATTGGACTGCTTCAAAAGTATAGCCACAAGACATAAACAATATGTGTTTTAACATGATTTTAGTGTGATAAAATCACTTACTAACCTATTCTGTGTAAAGTTCCAAATCACATTTTACAACTTTGTTGCCATGATGATGTAACACAGTAAACCTTAAAACCCCCAAAACGATTGTAATAACACAGATTTAAACAATGTTTCAGCTCAAATAATACACAACTTTTAACAGAGGAATTAATGTAAGTGCTTTTATAAAATTATAAGCTTCACGTTTCTGCCTTTGACCCTTCCACATCTTGGCTCTAGGGTAATCAACAGAGCTACTCAAACATGCTTATCTAAACCATCCTCTCTCGTAGCATTGGTAAGTCCAAATCATTTACGTAAGTGAATCTGTTCATTCAGACAGTTCATTCAAATTCACTAATACTGTGAGCCACTGGGAAGTCAATTCATTTAAGTGAATCAGTTCGATTAGATGGCTGGTGAAAATGAACTAGTTTAAATAAATGATTCCACGATTCACTGGAGCCCCTGCCAGAAGTTAAGCTGTGTCCCAAATGACACACTATACACTTACAATATACACAATGCACACATCCATGTAGTGTATGAAATTACAAAGAGTGATATTGTCCCAATTGGAACATTTAACATTGTTTTACTACACAGAAGCATTCACTGTTTAACAGCTGTCAGAAGTGACATTTCAAAGGCATGCAATGTGTTACCACTAGCTTTAGCACATTAGCCAACCTCAGTTCAACATTTGTTTCTACATTTATGCATTTGGCAGATGCTTTTATCCAAAGCAACTTACAGTGCACTTATTACAGGGACAATCCCCCTGGAGCAATCTGGAGTTAAGTGCCTTGCTCAAGGACACAATGGTGGTGGCTGTGGGGATCAAACCAACAACCTTCTGCCTACTAGTTCAGTGCTTTAGTCCACTACACCACCACCACTCCAACAATGTACATACTCACACAATTTGGAGTGATGGTAAAGCATTCAACTTAGTGCATTTGTAAGGTGCTGTCTTCACTGAAGTTTCGCTAGTTGCTACATACTCCTTTATTTTCAATTGTTTTGTCAGACCAGCAACGCAGCTAAGTAACTCCGCCCCTTCCGCTATGTACAGCAAGCCACGACTGCTGAGTGCATAAAGTGTCCACTGTCCAACATTCCATACTCCGTTTTGACGGATGAAGAAGTGCATCATCAGGGTACTCTTGGTACACTTGTTTTTGTTGCATTTTCAGTGTTAACATAGTACTACTCACACTACTTACAGTTTAAAATGTCGTAGAATAGTGCAGAAGTGTGCGGTTTGGGACACACCTTCAGTTCGTTTCTTTTTTTAAGTGAATCGCTGTTGTGTGTCACTATGTTTTTGACTCACTTATATAAAATGGTGTGGTCTTCCAATTTTCCACCAAAGTCTGATCGCTTAAAAAAAGAAAAAGGAAAACCTCTCTACAACTAGCCACACAATTTGAGGTATAACTAATATCTCAGACTATATCCTATTGGAGTACAATGGTTTGTATTTAAATGTTGCCATGATTAGAGCACTTTTCCATTTACGCTAACAGTCTTCTACTCTAATCATTAACCTCAAGAAGACTGTAAACACATTCATTACTGCTCTTTGAATCATGCTGTAAATGTGTAATGAGTACCGTGCAACAGGACAATCATCCCATGGGACAGTCTGAAGCTGTTTGTTCTTAATACAAGAATAAGTGATCTCTTTTCAATTAGATGACATAATACATCTCTATGAAAACTCAGGGCTTAGTCACACATCTCTGGAAAAATACTTTGGAAGACTGTTATGCTTAAAGAGAAGCCCCAACCAGAATGTTTGCATGAGAGATATAGGTTTCATTTGCATTATCTTGTATGAAGATATGCTTGCATCTGTTTTGCCTATTGTAAATTGTCTATCACATACAAGCAAATGTCCCAACCAGGTCTGAAGCCACCACAATTGTAATTAGATTTTTACATTGACTGAAGAAAATGTGAGTCATGGTGCTTGTCCAAGAAAAACTCATTTCCACCATGCTAGGGTGTTGTGGATGCTTTCAATGTGGTTTCCAGTGTGTTGTGAGTGGTTGCCAGGGTGTTGCTATGCAGTTGTTAAGGTGTTCTGGGTTGCTTCTAAGCATGTTGCTATGCAGTTGTTGGGGTGTTCTGTGTGGTTGCTATGGTGCTGCTAGGTTGTTAGAGTGTTGAGGGTGGCTGCAATATGGTTGCCAGGGTGTTGTGGGTGGTTGCCAGGGCGTTGCTATGCAGTTGCTAAGGTGTTCTGGTTGTTTTTTAAGTATATTGCTATGCAGTGGCTAGGATGTTGTATGTGATTGCTAGGGTGGTTTCAGTGTAGTTGGGTGTTGTGGTTGGTTGCCAGGGTGTTACTATGCATTTGCTAAGGAGTTCTGGGTGGTTTTTAAGCATGTTGCTATGCAGTAGTTAGGATGTTCTATGTGATTGCTAGGGTGCTTTCAATGTGGTTGCCAGGGTGTTATGGTTGGTTGCCAGGGCATTGCTATTCGGTTGATAAGGTATTCTGGGTTGTTTTTAAGCATGTTGCTATGCAGTGGCTAGGATGTTGTATGTGATTGCTAGGGTGGTTTCAGTGTGGTTGCTAGGGTGTTGTGGTTGGTTGCCAGAGTGTTGCTATGCATTTTCTAAGGAGTTCTGGGTGGTTTTTAAGCATGTTGCTATGCAGTTGCTGGGGTGTTCTATGTGATTGCTAGGGCGCTGCTAGGTTGTTGCTAGTGTTGAGGGTGGCTGCAAATTGGTTGCTAGGATGTTGTGGGTGGTTCCAAGGACATTGCTATGCGGTTGCTAAAGTGTTCATGATGGCTTTTAAGCATGTTACTATGCAGTTGCTAGGGTGGTTGCTAGGGTGCTTCTAAGTGGTTGCTAGAGTGTTGAGGGTGGCTGCAATGTGGTTGCTAGGGTGTTGAGGTTGGTTGCCAGGGTGTTACTATGCATTTGCTAAGGAGTTCTGGGTGGTTTTTAAGCATGTTGCAATGTAGTGGCTAGGATGCTCTATGTGGTTGCTAGAGCGCTGCTAGGTGGTTGCTAGAGTGTTCTATGTGGTTGCTTGGGGGCTGCTAGGTGGTTGCTTGAGTGTTGAGGGTGTTGCTATGTGGTTTCTTAAATGTTCTGGGTGGTTTTTAAGCATGTTGCCATGCAGTTGCTAGGGTGTTCTAAGTGGTTGCTAGGGCGCTGCTAGGTTGCTAGAGTGTTGAGGGTGGCTGCAAGGTTGTTGCTAGGGTGTTGTGGGTGGATAACAAGGCATTGCTATGCGGTTGCTAAGGTGTTCTGGGTAGTTGCTAGGGTGTTGTTAGGGTATTTGTGTGGTTGCTTACTGGACCAAGTCAAAAGATCCCACCGCCAAGTCTCTATGATTTTCTAGTGATGATTTTTCAGTCTGCCAAGCTAAAACTATAAATCTGATTGCTTAGAAAAGTAATAGCACACCCCTTAGCATGAGTATGAATAATAGTATTCATGATGCTTGCCTTAGCAAGTATCATAAATTTGACATTTCTGTGAAAAGACATATAATTGTCTGCAACATCTTTAGTGGAATTAAAGTAATCAAACAGATTGCCTTATTAAGATATTTCCTTTCAGGACAGTCAAGAACACTGTCCAAAAGAACAATTAGCACTTACTTTAGACAATGACATTCTAAACCCTTTTCTTTTTTTTCTTTTTTTCTTTTTTTTTATAGTTAAACATCAGAAAGGTTCTTGGCAAGGTGGCACACATTTAATTTCAGTAACATTTTCCAAAAGCTTTAGGTCTGTGTGGAAGAGACAGAATCAAATTTTCTGAGCTATGCATTCACATTAATTTTATAGCTCTAGAATAATATTTTATATAAACAAATGTCTTATTTCTATTTTTATTCCATAAAAATCTGAAATGTAAACTACCAGTAAAAAGGTTTGCAAATACTTTTCTAAATATAAATTGTATTTGCATGAATGTCTTTACAAAATATTTTTCCTCAACAGTTTTTTTATATTTTAGCATTGCAAGCAAAATTCAGAACTTTTTGCCCCCACAGCCAGCAAAAAACAATCCCAATTGTTGAGCCCTGCTTTACTAATATAATGTTGGAAACAGTAGCCTAATAACAAAGAATGAGTAGGCGTGTCCAAACGTTTGAATGGTAGTGTACATGGAAGTGCTTCTCTTATAATTGAAACTAATCTTAATTAGTACACTATAATGAACGCTTGTTAATGAAAAATTAATTTGATGAAGATGAATATCAAATTATGACTCTCTTCTATGCACAGATGGAGACATGCATGTGTTATACATTTGGAACTGTAAGAACAGGAGAGAGGAGAGAGAGAGAGAGAGAGAGAGAGAGAGAGAGAGAGAGAGTGTGTGTAGTGGGCAAGTTGCTGCAGTGAAAGGACCACCCCTCCCTTTCCAACCAGCAGTGTCTCCGCATCAGGGAGAAGGAAAAGCAGGAGTTTGTGAGGATGCAGAGCAAGAGAAGAGCATCTCTAAATAACTTTAGATTTGGTGGATCTGCTTCAGAAGACTCTCCAAGCATCTTGGAATACACTGACAAGCCTCATCAGTTCAGCTATTACGGTAAGACTCAAACTGCAAAATGTTGCCAGGATTTTATAAGATTTAACAATAATTTCTTAAAATAAAATACTGTGTTGAGAATTTAACTGTGAAGTAAACACAACAAATTACTAAAAAAAAAAAAATGATATAGCGCTGCTTTGTTTGATGCTACCATTATAACATATACAGCAATAGTGGCAACGAACAAACAATTTTACATCAAAAAATTTAAACATTTAAAAACAACTAAATACAAGTGACAATAAAAACAGCAACAGCTAAATAAATCAGAAAACAGTTCACTATGGAACAAAAGCACCAGCACATTACTGTGGACATCATACTACTATTGCAGTGAATGTTTAAGTAAGAAGAAAAATGCTTTCAACTTTAAAATGCTGTTATATCACTGCAGAGTAATTCCAGTTTTGCATTTTTTGTTATAGTTTGCATGCACATTATTTATTTATTATGCATCAAAAACTAAAATAAATATAATCCTAAACTAAATAAAACTTTATAAAACAAATTATAATTCATGTTGTTTTTTTGTTTTGTTTTTTGCATTATTTTAGATCAGATTTGTAGCCTTGAGCATGCGTTTTAGTTAAGTTTTTCAGATTTAACTGGAATTTTGATTTGTATTCCCGTTAAGGGGTCACGGTGTCATTGGTAACACTTTACGAAATACAATTGTTTTTGTTAACATTACTTAAGGTATTAAGTGTCATGAATAAACCATAAACAATTATTTATTAAAGCATTTATTAATTTTTATTGTTGAAGGAATATTCTGGGTTCAGTACAATTTGTGGAATAATATTGTTTACCACAAACATTTATTTGGATTTATATCCTTTTCTTGAAATAAATAAATAAATAAACGAGGTAACAATTTTTGGAGGGTTTAAAGGCGTAAATGTGAAGCTTATAATTTTTATAAAAGCACTTTTAATTCTGCTAAAACTCGTGCATTATTTGAGCAGTAAAGTTGTTTAAACTGTCATTTTTACGCTTTGAGGATTTATGGCCTTTTGTCGTCGTGGCAATGAAGTTGTAAAATTGGATATAACTTTATAAGAAAAGGTTAGTAAGGGTTTAATCACACTAGAACCATGCTAACACACATATTGTTCACGTCTTGTGGTTATTTTGAAACAATGAGTATTTTAATGTTTACAGATTGTCCCCATTCACTTCCAGTGTAAGTGTCTCAATGTATCCAAGATTTGTATATTTATTTTTAAGAAAATGAAGGACAAGTCGGAATAATTTTTTGTGTTTATCAGCATTGTCACAAATGCTGTCGATCGAGCTTAACTTGAATTGAACCTGGAAAATTCCTTAAATTAATCAAAATACCGTTCATTGTTTGTTCATGTTAGTTCATAATGCATTAACTAATAAAAACATATACAATTTTAATGGGGAAAAAATGTTTTAGTATAAGTATAAATGAACATTACCTAAGATTAAAGCTGAAGTATGTCATTTCTGAACCACTAGCGGTCTATTACCACCAAATGGAACTGCAAAAATAAACATTGTTTTCAATCAGCTTTCTAAATATATGCCCCCCATATGCCATTGATTAAAGAAACTGACAGTCCGCCCCCAACTCACACCATTGGTCAAGTCAATGTTATTGTCTCTCTTGAGAGGGGTCGCTCAAAACAAACAGAGGAATTTCCATAGCGCCACAGAGACACAGTGATTACATTTTTTTTTTAAGAAAAGTAACCTGTGAATGGCTTATTTATAGCTTTCCCTGCATATGGACCCTTTTCACACTTCCGTGTATGCGAAGCGAAAGTCGTCATAGTTGGGTAAACTATAGCGGCAATTGGGAAGAAGAGTAATAACCAGTTCCACTACAGTGTTTCTATCTGCACAAATTCTAAAAGAAAACATCTGGATTTGTGTTTCCATGAATTTCCTAAAGATGCTGAACTTTGTACGGGCTCGGTGGGTTCAGGCAATAAAACACGAAGAAGATAACTTCGTTATTAAACGAGGAAGCACTTTCGTCTGTGGACAGTATTTTCAAGATTAGGACTTACAACAGTCGCTCACATGTGGAATTGTGAAACGCTTTGAAATCTGAGCTGTACCGTCACGGTTTCAATGGACTGATTACACATCACAACCGACACAAGAGTGTGTGTTTGACAGGGTTAGAAGTCAGATGGAGCGCGACAAGGGTCTCTCCACTCCTTCACATCCTGCGTCGCCCCCCATCAGGTATTAGTTTCACCAAGTACCACTCACAGTTTTGTAAACTGCGCCCTCTTTTTTGCATTTTTGCAATTTATGGGGACAGATTTGTAGATCGTTCCTTTAATGCATAAATATGTGCCTGCTGATATAACACACAACCTCTCAATAATAATTTATTTTTATCAACTTACCATCATATTCCTGCAGATAACCCTCAAAAAACAACTTGTAACCTCTGTTGAGTTTAGATTTATCAGTTGATGGACGATGCGGTCATCGTCTCCAAACGTAAATGCTGGCAAAACTTTTAAGGACTGTGAAAACACATACACCTCGGCAGCAGCCATAGTTACGTTTACCCAGCTATGACGACTTCTGCTTCGCAAACGTGGATGTGTGAAAAGGGTCCATTAAGCTGAGATAGTGAAAGTATTTTGACACCAAAAAAGTTACATCAGCTTAATAAGTACTTTAAAAGTATTGTTCATAGTAATGTTTATGAAAAAACATTATTTGAAAGTGTTATCATGTCGTTTAGTTGTAAATTTTAGGACTGCTACTGTAGAAAATTACTGTAACAGTGCAACAAGGCAAACTGGAATATACCGTACATTCACACTATATGTTTTTTTACAGTGCAGGTACGAGACAAGCCAAAGACTAAAGAAACAGTGGAAAACCTAGAATAATAAAATACAATGAGTGTACACAGCAAAAATTGATGACACCATGAGGAAAAGCTGAAGAACTTAAAAGATTTAGTGCTGTGGTGCAGGAAGAAGTAAAGATGGCGAATGCGTCAACCCCTACAGTGATTGAGAATTTTGGGCAAGTGGACCTAATGTACATCTCTATCGAGAGCACCATCGCCCTGGTATCAGTGCTGGGGAACGTACTGGTGGTCTTAGTGATCGGCATGAACCAAACTCTCAGAGATCCCACCTTCTGTTTCATTGTATCTCTGGCAATGGCTGATATTGCCGTTGGCACTCTGGTCATTCCTTTGGCGGTGGTTATCAGTCTTGGGCTAATGACCCCATTTTACTCCTGCCTCTTCATCTCCTGTCTTCTTGTCATCATCACTCAAAGCTCCATATTGTCCCTGTTGGCCATCGCCATCGACCGCTTCTTACGTGTCAAAATCCCCACCAGGTGAGTCTAAAACTATCATTGAATCTTAGGTCTTCATATTTTTCTAGATGTATTTTTCCATATTTCTTTAAATGTTTAGCACCAGTGCTTAAATTAGCATGCCAACAGAATGCTGTGCTTTAGCTGTTTGACAGTTTGCACGGTAAAACCATCTCTGAAAATGTGCATCTTTAAATTTATCCATTTCATGAAGTGAAATGACCCACAGATTTGTTACTGTGACAAGTAATTAAAAATAACGAACACGTTTTTGGAACGTCTGTCAGAAAACCGCTCCACAGCACTCATCCGAGTACTTCATGTTTATCAGCGTGCCAAAGCGCGAAAAATTTACTAAATATTTAAAGCAGCATATCAAACGAAACTATAGACGCTTTACAACCAAACAGGTTTCAGTGAAAAATTTGAAGAGGTTTCTTACCAGAGCCACTTTTGTTGGCACTGCGCCCATAGAAGCAGTTCACGGAAATCGACGCCAGGGTGTTTGGTCACGTGACTCCGTGCGTCAGATGTTTAACCATTAAATGACTCCTTAGAGTGTCCTGAACAGCATGCAATGAGTTTAAATGAATTTAAATTATGCGTTGCGTATAGCAAATCCAAAATAGCGAGTCCTCGCATGAGGCCGCGGGGTCGCACAAGGATACCATTTGCAAGAATGCATCTTATGTAGAAACACATGCAATTAAACCTAATTAGGCTATGTTCAGACTGCAGGCAAATCGGATTTGTTCTCAAATCAGATCTTTTCAGGCAGACTGTCCGCACTATTAATTGCAAGTGATCAAATCAGATTTGCGCGTTCAGACATAACCAACCTATCTGCATGGGTTGATTTGGTAACGTCGTAGGTGTACCCACGTGACGATGCTTTCAAAACAGATGCGGGAAAAATGGAGGTGCATCATCTCGCTCTCCAAATAAGTGCCCTGTCCAGTCACGGTGACTGAGAAAAACTCAGCGACGGAGGAGACGGGTAAATATTTTGATGTCACCGATTTTTGATGTCATCATTGTGTGACGCAAAAGAGCATCCGGACTGAGACGCATCTGAAAAAATCTGATTTCAATCACATTTGAAACCACCTCCCGATGTGGTTTGAATCAGATTCAGAAAAATCTGATTTCATGTGGTTTTTTGCTGTCCAGACTATCAAAAACTCATCTGGATACAATCTGGATATGCAAAAAATCAGATTTTTAGTGGCAGTCTGAACAAGGCCCTAGATGCTTCCTTAAGACTGATTAGTTGACTAGTCATTCAGGCAACCAAATGGCTAGTTGATTTTGAAAATATGTTGTTTTGCACATCCCTAGAAAAAACACACAAATTTTGTAAGAAAATGGAAAAAGCAGGACCAAAATGTACCAGCACTTAGGTGAATAAAATCATGTCAGACAAATGAGCCCAAAATTACCCCTACTATCTACCGCAAGATGTCGAAATATTTGGATGACGAAAAGATAGTGTAACTCCTAGTAGAATCAAGGAATTCTCTAAACTTTGTTTAGTGTTTTAAATACATTAAGACCAAATTTAACTAATGTAACAGGACTATTCCTGTCCTGTTTCCTTGTACTCATGTTTGTGTGTTTTGGTCTATGTAAGTAGGTGTGTTTCAGTTTTTTTTTTTTAAGCAGCCTATTAGAAACATTCACAAATGTATGGCTGTTAAAAATTTCTACATTAATTATAAAATAAATAAATAATACTGAATTTGTATTGAGACACTTTTTTAAATTTTATTATTATTATTTTTTAAATAGGCTATATTAGGAACCTTGGTTTATAAATTAAATGAATTTGAAAATCAAGCGTAGCTAAGTTAAAAATGTGTGTAGCTAATTAGAGAAAATAAGTAAATATTTCTTGAAACGGTAGTTCCCTACAAGATAAATATTGCCTTTTGTAACTTAAAACAATGGCCTGTTAACTGATCAATTGTAGTTGGAATTACTTAGGGTTATATGTTGAAAACATGTTAAATCTAATATGTCAAACTTGTTGAGTTCAAAATACTCAAAAAGCTGATGCACTAAGTTGCCTCAATTTGTATTGAGTAAAACAAGCCCAA
Source organism: Myxocyprinus asiaticus (assembly GCF_019703515.2). NCBI lineage: Eukaryota > Metazoa > Chordata > Actinopteri > Cypriniformes > Catostomidae > Myxocyprinus > Myxocyprinus asiaticus. Next base: position 4,445,206 of record NC_059352.1, read on the forward strand.
TATTTTTGTATTTATTTTTTTGTACAGTGAAGCATGTTTATTTTTCTTTTTTTTCTTTTTTCTTTTTTTGTGCTATTTTACTGACTTTAGATATCTATGACATCATGACAGGTGTGGTAGTCAAACTAAGAGAAAACTTTTTGATTTGAGGCATAAATGAATGCTGAAAAATTTGGTCTAATTTTTTGCAATTGTTACAGTACATGTAAATGTTTTTTATTAAAGTATTAGCTTTAATGCATACATTTTTTTTATTATGTTCTTAGCCATAGGACAGCCATATATCTGTTGCTTTCTTTAATGCAAATCGATGAGGGGGTGTAATGTGAGGCTTTTAACTAAATTAAACTGCTGTCCGTCAGTGGGAATGATGTCCACTGGTCTCTTAGTATTTTGTCAGCCTCCCTAACCACTCATTTGCTTACTATGAGATAGATAGCACATGATTTAAACTTTTTATGTAAGAACTCGATAAATTGATTATGTTAAAATGTCTTAAAGTGCCTATTTTGTATATAATAAATAAAGAGTGTATTGTACTTTTTGGAATGCTTGTGAAGTACTGTAGCTAATAGTGGTTGACCAATTTGGGGCTGATTTAAAATTGTTTATATATATATATATATATATATATATATATATATACAGTATATATTTATATAGATTAAATGGGAAACTACCATATGTTAATTGGGCAAGTTGACACGGTTATTGGCTGATGCCTATAAATTGGTCAAATATCTGTCTTTTAATAGTTGCTAATAATAAAACACAGATCAAGTGTATTTCGATCCAGTGGTTCTCAACTGGTGAGTTCTAACCATTTAAATTGCAGATGGCAGGGAATTTAAAGGTGTTAGATTTTTGGTCTGTTTCTCGCCCAAAACTGATTGTATCACTTCAGAAGGCATGGGTTAAACCCCTTGAGTCGTAGAGACTGCCTTTATGCTGCCATTATGTCTTTTTGGAGCTTGAAAGTCAAAGTGTCTTGAAAGTGACCCCATTGATTTGTATTGTAAGGACAAACACACATTCCATACCTTTTGTTGTTGATGCCAAAGGCCTTGCATCCAGGCAAACTCTATTTTGCCACAAATTCACGTCACTTGGTAGAAGCTAGCCGGATTATGCAGATGTCAACATGGACAGGTTTGCATCACATATCCTGATCCTTGAACACCAAGAATGAAACTACAGTATGTAAAGCAAACGACAATACAACCTGGATTAAATACATTTTCACACATGCAACAGGGATAAACATGGTTTGTGCCGATCACAATATGTTTTTTATATTAGTGAATTATTGGGTACCATGAGCATAAAACCATTGAAACTAAGGGCTGTGTTGGGTCACCACTTAAGCTCCAATGTAAAATCTAGGTCCTGAAACAAAACCAGTTGAGAACCAGCTTTAAACATAATTTATGATATGATTGTTGAAATATGTTATATGCACCGTTTACACTTTTAAGGGAAGAGCCTATGAATGGCTTACTTATAGTTGACTCTTTATATTAAGCTTTTATTTGAAGTAATTTATTCATAAAATTACACTCTTCACCTTTAAACTAATGTATGCCGTTGTCTGTATATTTTTTTGACAGATACAACATCATCGTTACACAGAGACGGGCATGGTTAGCTGTGGGTTTGTGCTGGCTCCTCTCTTTTCTGGCCGGTTTAGTGCCCATGGCCGGCTGGCACCATAGCCCACCCGGGAACATCAGCACGGTGCCCATACAATGCCAGTTCATCAGTGTCATGAGACTGGATTACATGGTCTACTTCAACTTCTTCGGTTGGGTGGTGGTACCCCTGACCGTCATGACTGGACTGTATGCAGAAATCTTCCGCGTGATTTGCCGTCAGCTCAATCGCAGAGCCGAGGCTACTACTACCGACTCCAGCAAGTACTACCGCAAAGAGCTTAAACTGGCCAAGTCGTTGGCGCTAGTTCTCTTTCTGTTTGCTCTCTGCTGGCTGCCGCTCCATTGTATGAACTGCATTGTGTTTTTTTGCCCTACATGTTATGTGCCAAAGAGCGCCTTTTATGTGGGTATCTTTATGTCGCACGGCAACTCCGCCCTCAACCCGTTGGTGTACGCGTTCCGTATCCAGCGCTTCCGTGATACACTCATTCACATCATCCAGCGATTTGTTCTTTGTAAAACCTCCTCAACCATCTCAAGCTCCCATGGTCCTGGAACAATTACTGAGAAAACACAAGTTCAGATGTAGCAACTACGACTAAAAGCTAACTATCTGGCACGTTCCACGAATGTCCATTTTTTTTTTCTTTTTTTTTTTAAATAATTTGTTTTTATTGTTAGAACTATTGTAAACTATCAAATGTCAGTAGGGTTAGGGTTAGGGTCCACCCACCTCCCCCTAAAAATTACGATTTTGGCCAGTCAAATTAAATCATAGAACAATATCGTATACATAGGGTACAATGGGGCTAAAAGCACCCATTAAAGAAAATGCTTTTTTTCTGGTCGCAAAATGTATCAAGATTGAAAAAATACATTTCTTTTTATCGAATATTGATGGGGCTACATAATTTGTGTGAAAAGAAATAATAACTGTGGTTGTTTCAGCCTCATGAAATTTACGTAACAATGGCAACATCTTTGCAAACCAAAATTACGTGCCTTATTACACATTCCCAGTGAAATGTCCAGCAGGGGGCTCCAAAAGCAAATTAAATGATGTTGTAATCAGACAAGGTTTTTGAGGTGAATCTTTGATGGATGTTTTAATGAGTAAAACTTACCCCCCTAACCTAAACCTAACCAATAGTGTTCAAAACGATAAATGAGAGCTGAACAAAACAAACATCCTTACCATAATCCAACACCTAAACCTAACCAATAATGTTTTCAAGCAAATTTCGACATGATTCGACATTAAAAGCATATTTACTTATGCAACCACGTCATTTCACTTTTGCTTCACTTTCACTTTTGTTTCGAGCATCCTTAGCTGGGTTCGAGGCTCGGTCTCCGAGTCCAAAGTCCAACACTCTATCAGGTAAGCTACTGCGAAAGTTAATCACATTTGAATAAGTGTGTACATGTAGGTGGGTCTGTTACACAAGCTTTAAAATATAGATCTGAATAATAGAGCGAAAAATAAGTGTTTATAAAGTCATAAACAGTCATAGTACCCGTGCTTTGTGTGAAAGTGAACAAAACGTGCAGTTGTTGTAGCGTCTCTAGTGTTAATTTCACCAGGAAACTGCAGCAAAACGTAGAAAGCGGCACATAAAAGTCGGTTTGCAAAAATGTAGTTATAGTAACGTTCATTCCATGAGACTAGGTTGCGTTGTTTTTAAAAATAAAAATGGGGGAAAACTTTTGGTTTAATCACCTTGAACAAAATTGAAAATGTCAATTAAGCATCTTGTCTCAAAATAAATGTGATAATTTCAGGGATTCTCAGTGGCTATATACATTTGCAGTATTTTAAATGTTATCAAATATGGGGTCTGGGTAGCTCAGTGAGTATTGACGCTGACTACCACCCCTGGAGTCACGAGTTCGAATCCAGGGTGTGCTGAGTGACTCCAGCCAGGTCTCCTAAGCAACCAAATTGGGAGGGTAGAGTCACATGGGGTAACCTCCTCATGGTCTCTATAATGTGTTGTTCTCAGTCTCGGTGGGGCGTGTGGTGAGTTGTGCGTGGATGCCACGGAGAATAGCGTGAAGCCTCCACACGCGCTACGTCTCCACGGTAATAAGATGCGCGGATTGACGGTCTCAGACGTGGAGGCAACTGAGACTCATCCTCCGCCACTCAGATTGAGACAAGTCACTATGCCACCACGAGGACTTAGAGTGCATTGGGAATTGGGCATTCCAAATTGCGGAGAAAGGGGGAGAAAAAGAAAAGTTATCAAATAACCTCAAAATCAACCTTGTATGTGATGACCTCATGGGTCAGGCAAATTTAGCAGTGCATAGTGACAAAAAGAGAGAGAAAATAAAATCAAAAGTGCCTTAAACCCCAGGGGGGCCTTTAGCCCCGTTGTACCCTAATCTTTTGAACTGATATTCAATGAATTGTAGTAAAAAGGTATTTTTGGTCCCACTTGATATTAGGTGTCTTTAACTACTATGTACTAACATTAAACTACATACAATACAATGTACTTATTGTGTAACTACATGTTGTTCTGCAAAACTCTCACAAGATTCACATTTGCTGCTAACTGAGGTTGAGTTACAGGTAGGTTTAAGGGTAGGGTTAGGGTTTAGGGTTAGGGTTAGGTTTTAGGATTAGGATTAGGGGTAAGGTTAACAGTGTAACTACAGATGTAATTAAAAGCAGATACTTTAAATGTAAGTACAGTGCAACAACACATACAGTATGTACATAATACGTACATTGTATCAAATGCTTAAGTACATAGTAAAGACACCTAATATAAAGTGGTTCCATATCTTTATTTATTAACTTCTTTAAATAACAAATTTTATGTTTAGCTGTCCATCAGTTTACGACCTCTAATATTATAAAATACACACCTCAAAACAAGAATAAAGATCGGTTCTCAACCGTTGAGTTGCAGGTCTGCTGAAAACAATGCAAAATGCAAAAAGTTAAATGATTTTCCCCCATTACAAAAACAAAAATGTACGTTTCTTAAAATTAAGTAACCCTCCTACAGCATGCTAGGAAAAGAAATCTCAATCAATTTCACACATTTTTACATAAATTGCGTTGTGGACTGCATTTGACTCAACCATTTAATCCTATAGCCAACATTATTGTAAGAAAAAAGATTATTGCGGGAAATATAAATAGATGTTGTCTATTTAATTTTAAAGTTTATTTTAATGGTTATTGCTTTACTTTAGACCCTTTTTGTGGAAGGTGTCAGCTGCAATTAGCATGACTTGTAAACTTAGGGGGGAATTCACTAAGAATGATTTGTGCACGCTGATAACATCATTTATTTGCATGCACTGTCTTTGTTGTTTTAGCACACGATTCACAAAAGGAATTATGCAAATCAGGTAACGGTGCAAACATGTAAAAATGTTTTGAGTATTGGAGAATGTACTGTACTACCCCAAATCTGGCAAACTTTTCTGGGACTCTACACTTGAATTGTCTGTTTGAAATGCCGAAAGTGCACTCAGCTACCGTGTGTCCAAATGTATGCCTGGTTATAATACTTTTCTCCATCATTTGATCATATTGATGAATTATGCTGTAATGATCACTACACTAAAACATTTACTAATATCTTTCTAAAATGAAATTCCATTACTGCCTGCAGAAACCCGCAACATTAATTGCACCAGGCAAATAGTGCTGACTTTTGTGAATATGGCGCAATCTATAATAAATCTCATTTGCATAAACAGGAGGAATTTTTGCACTGAAAACAATGACAATGATATAGCACATCACTATACCTGTGCAAAAAGCCCTTTATTAAGTTGGATTGTAAGTGATTAAGACGCAGATTTTTGTGTTAAAACACTTAGCGCTAAAGTGGTGCAACTATTTAGTGATTTTCCCCCTTTGAGTTAGGCCGTGAACAAATACTGTGCTAAAAACTGTGAAGCTTAAAAGATCTTTTTCATTGGAATGATGTAAGAAATATTTTGCTGTCCTATGTGGCAAAGGATGAGCACTGGATATTTTTGTTCAACCTCTGATTTAATAAAATTCACACCACAAAACAAGTATAAAGATCGGTTCTCTACTGTTGGGTCGCAGGTCTGCTGAAAACAATGCTATAGGCAAAAAGTAAAATGCAACTATATAATTGTACATAAAGACAAATAAATTGGCTTATCAAATTTTAAATAAAAAGAGGAATGCATCAAATTTATTTTGAACAAACTATTCAATTAAATGAAAATATGACCCAGACTACATTAAATATACTGTAGATTACGGGTTTGGTATTGAGCTGTTTTGCCACTTGATGTTCAATGTAAAATGTGGCACTGAAGCAAAACTAGTTGAGAGCAACTGATATAGAGCAAAATAGAGAAAAGATTTTCCAGTCTGTGAAACAAACCAATATACAGTTTAACTAGGGTGTTTTTTTTTTTTTTCATTTGTTTGTTTGTGTTTAGGTTTAATTTGATTGGGTTTGGTTGCACATACTTCTCAGGGTGATTAAGTTTGAAATTTATATATAAATGTCAAACATCTGTATGTAGGTTTATATATATATATATATATATATATATATATATATATATATATATATATATATATATATATATACTGTATATTGGTTTAATACAGGTTTCGAACAATAAAGTAAGAACCAGGGCTTTCTATGCCAATATAAAAAAAAAAAAAAGAAACGGTGTGTATTGTTTAACTATAGAGTGTGTCTGAAATAAAAAATCATCTACATTATCATGCAGTTGAGAATTTGTATTTTTTGATTAACCCCACAAGAAACACTAAATCGCGCTATATCGCGAAAAAAGTTTACACTTAAAACCTTACACTCTTTGTATACATACTGTAAGTCAGGCATATGAGGTAACATCTGAAAGCTTAGAATCTGAACTTTTCAGAGATAACCATCACTTCTACATTTATGTTACTTAAAATAACAAAATAAGGCCTAAAAATATTTGTGTTGAAAATTAGCGCACTCTAGAGGTAATGGGGTAGAAATATTTATATAAAAATAAAAGTCCTTCACATTGCACCTAAATGAACAAGTAATATATCAAATGAAAGCTCTCATTCTCAGGAATGTGACTGTACAGTTACTTTTGTTACCCTAAAACCACACTTCAAAAGATTTTCAAAAGTTTGACAAAGTGAAAGTCATCAAATACAAACATTTCTTTTATGCTCCGATAACTGCTGCTGTAAGCTCCAAATAGCTAAAAAATGTATATCTGCTTTTACCTTAGGCAGTTTTTTTTTTTTTTTTTTTAGATGGTAATTTTGCACTTGTCTGTGAGCTTGCTTGGCTGAATAATCCAATGTTATATCTTAGATGTCCAGAACAAAATATGCCATCCAGAAGGAAAAGCATGCAAAACAAATAATCAGAAAAATATGTTTTCGACTATTGATGATAAAATGATAGGGGAGGATCTCCACTTTCTAATGACACCTAGATTGAGCTTCTAGTCCACTCAGAGGCCGAGATATTCAATGAAACAATGTGGGTGGTGCATGAACTGAAAATTAAACTGAATGTCTATGGACGAGCACATCTGTAAGGGCTAAAATGCGTTACAGCGCCACCTACACTTCAGATTTGTATACTGTGATGGAATGTGATAGAGAAAAAAAACATTTTTTTCAAGTGATTGCTGCCATCTAGTGGAATGAAATTAAACTTTTCAAAGTGAGGTAGAGTGAACAGAACCAGAATTACATGCGTACAGATTTAGGACAACAACAAAAAAAGTTGTTGTTTTTTTAAAAAAAACAAAAAAGAAAACAAAAAAAAGATTTCTGTTAATCATAAGATTATAAATACAGAAAATATTATTTATGAATAATTGAATCATTATTTATGTATATTTTATGTGGGGGATTCTCTGAAAAATGAGACCAATTTTTTTGTAATTAGTCCACAGTATGTGTGAATGGTGAGATTTTAAATTTGAGTGTGAAAAATTGCAGGCGGCAGCCCAAAAATGCACCAGAGTATAAGGGGTTAATAAAGGTTTATAAAATTAGATGTATTGTAAAAAAATGTTCTTCAGTGGTAATAGACCTACCAACTAAAAATTATTGTCATTTTCTATACGCAAAATATAATTTCTTATTATTTGTCTTTGATTTTGGGGTAAAAATGACCCAGACGTAATATTGACATGTTTCCTAAGATTCACCCCTCTAATGGACATATTTCAAATGAAAATAGATGTTTATGTTATAATTGGTTGCACAGCATGATAATGTGTCTTATACTGTATGTACAATGGTATACCTTGAAGTTTTAATGTTTAAATAGCCGTAAAGTACATGTAAATGTACATCTATTGGTTTTCTTATTGAAAAACAGTAACAATCAAAGAGGACAAGAATAACTCAAATATTGATCTGCATCTAGATGAAGTGCTTATCATGTGCCGCTGTGGAAAGAGACTGATCTGGGGTCTGGGATTACATGCTGTAATTCTTGACAATTTGTATTCAAATGCATTGTTTTTCCACTTAAAAATAAAAGATGAAAGAATCAAAGTGAACAGTAAATTATGCTTTTATTTGAGGCCAGGGATTTGAACATGATTAAAAGGTTCTTTAATCTGTCTAAGTGAAAGAACACATAGCTTGTGTCTACATCAGCACTATACACACATATACACTCCCTCTCGCTTCATTTTCATGACTCAGCAGAGGTGAATTGTGATGTCCTGGAAACTTCTTAATGCAATGTAAATACAATAATAAAACTCATCAAATGCAGATTTTTATAATGGGTGTAAAACTGACAGTTCTGGCAACAAAGAGTTATTGATGACAAACCTTATGTAACTAAGCTTAGTATGAGTCATTCCTGTTATGCAATATCTTTTTAACTCTATAACTTTAACAAAAAATGTATATGCATGTGTTTAACCCTTTAAGCTCAGATGGAAAAAATATGATCAAAATATTAATAACTCCAGTCTTGACCAACACAAAATAAGTATTGTTTTAAAGCGTAGAAGCTCTACTTTCCAATGCATGCAGGCATTAAGACCAAAACTGAACAAGTGCATTGAAATTTGCAGACAAATCAGAAGTGTTCGGTCTTGATAATTTATTAATAATTTTGCACTTCGCATATTATTGTAATAGGTAAAAACATCAAACTCATCAAATAGCCATGGGTCATATGTCATAGGAAAGCTCTTAAAGAGAAGAATACAACCAGCCTGTTTGTTTTATTCACAGACAAAAATATAGCAAGTAATAGCTAAGTACATGTCTTTGACATACTGTACATGTTACATGTAAACAGGTGTTGCACTTATAGCTTCACGAAATATAAACAGAACATACCATTACTTAGAGTAGGGGATTTCCATTAAAACGTCCACACACAAGGTAATCGGATACATAGAATATTATATAATAATAATATAACTTTTGATTGCTTTGTCATATCAACACAATAGTTTTTTTTTTTTTGTTTGGAGCTACCTTATTTACACCCTGAGATATATGATGTCAAATCAGAATAATAATAATAATAAAACAGTACATTTGTGGCTCAATTTCTTTTGTGAGAATTTCAGTTTTCAGTTTCTTAGGCTGAGTCTCAGAATTTATCATAATCTATTATCATTAAAAATATATATATATATGTTTTCTTTAAAAATGATACCAAACACTTACCAGACCCTGCTATACAGCTCTGGAAAAAATTAAGAGACCACCGAAAAATGATCCGTTCTCTGGATTTACTATTTATAGGTATGTGTTTGAGTATAATAAACACTTTTGTTTTATTCTATAAAGTACTCCCAAATTTCTCCCAAATTAAAATATTGTCATTTAGAGCATTTATTTGCAGAAAATGACAACTGGTCAAAATAACAAAAAAGACGCAGTGTTTTCAGACCTCGAATAATGCAAAGAAAACAAGTTCATATTCATTTATTAACAACACTGTAAAAAGAACACTGTGAAATGTACAGTAACTGGCTGGCAGCAATTAGCTAGTGAGTTGCTGTAGTACATTACACATTATGCTTACTGTAAATGTAATCACAGTACCTATAAAATACTGTAATTGTAATTACAGTAATAATCACAGTACTGTAATTGTCATCAGAGTAATAGGATGCTGTATTTTTATCACAGCAATTATTATACTCCTATAACCAGCATTACTGCATTAATTTTAATACTGTAAAATACTTACATACTGTAAAATGAAGACACTGTTTTTGTCACAAAAATGACATTTATTGAATAACTTCATTGAACTTTCAACATTTTAAATTTGTTAATACATAGGCACTAAATAGATTTTATTTAGTATTTTTCATTTTGTAAACATTTTTTATTTTGTAAACAACAACACTACTTTCCTGAACATACAAATCCTTCCTCTTTGTTCAAGTTACCCTGACAATGTAAACTGCATGGCCTGAAATTATTTTGTTAATATTTCATGCATATTTAGAGAGTTTTAAAATGAATGGTTTATTGTTTGAGGAGTTTTAGTTAATTTGACTGCACTTCTAGAGACAAATATACAAAAGAAAGAAAAAGAAAAAAACAAAGGGAAGGAGTTGTTAATCATCCTTCTGCTCACCTGGACATCGGAAGCGCACTTACTCTTCTCTGGATTTATCCTGACAAAAAAGAAAATCTGTAAATATAACAGACATCATGCATTACCCCAGCCAAGGAGAAAAACAGTGATAGTTTGGATTCTTACTCAAATAGTGGTATTTGCTGCTCTATGGGAGTGTAATACATCCACCAAGTTCCTATCCTATCAAAAATGCTGTGCCGTTTAAAAGTCTTACCCCTTATTGCGTTTACCCTCACGGTAGCTAGCAAGAGAAAAACGAGTGACAAGCTTCTCCAAACAGAGCCAACATACACACATACATGCGAGCACACACACACACGATTCCAATTTAACTTTTATCCAATACTGTTACTCCAACACCAAACTGATGACGTTATCAACTAAATGTCACAAGATAACAAAATCTATCAAAATTTCATGTCCAAATAGTTTCTTTTGGTAATATTATGCACACCAGCTTACTAGCTAAGGAGGGTGCCTCTCTCTACTTCTCTCTCCCAGTGCACTCTTAAAGTTAAACACACAGGTAACTTTGCATGAGGAAACTGTGCTAAATTAACCTAGCACTGCAAAATAATGAGCAAAGTTACCTTGCTGAAGTCAAAGGGTGAAGAAAGTGTGGAATCTTTTAGTTCAAGCTCTGCTTCATTAGTCCATCACATTACAGTCCTTACTACAGGCTTAGCTGATTTTAGTTTCTGCTTGTAGGTCGGGAGAAGATGAACCAGACAGTCCTAAAGCTGCACGTGGTACAGAGCGATATGCATCCTTTACAGTGGTCCAATACATGTCTGTCTCTGGTGGGGCATGTGATGTGTTGTTTGTGTTTTGGCTGTTCACGGGTGAGGTTAGCTTTATTAAAATCTCCCAGAATAATACAGGACAAATCGTGTCCCATATTGATTCGATATGGGATGCATCATTTCATGTTTGAATATGGGTCGATCATGTATTTTACAAGATGGGTGGCAACCCGACCTGGAGGTCTAATACATTCTCAAAAGCAAAGAGTGGATGGGGAAAATCGTGAGTTTATCAGGAGAAATTGTAAATTGACAATACAGTGGGAGGAGGGAGTGGAAAAACGGGAGAAACACGGTAAAATCGTGAGTGTTGGCAGTTATGCTGTTCATGAGTTACACTTGAATAGTTTACTTCCAAGTAGCTTCTTTGTCAAATAGCAATGTCAAATGTAAATCTAGTCAATCACTGAAACAATAGTGCCACCTTGAGTAAGAAATAGCATGTAGAATATGTATGTGTACACGCATATGGGGATAGGCTTCTAAATTATGGAGTTATATATGTGAAAATTATATTTTGAGCACACAAAAATATTCTGCGTGTGCAAGATGAAATTTTGAGCGCACAAAAATATATTTTGCATGCGCACAATGATATTTTGAGTGCAAATTTTTTTTATGCATGCGCAAGATGATATTTTGAGCACACAAACATTTTCTGCGTGTGCAAGATGAAATAGAGTGCACAAAAAGTTATTTTGCACACGCAAGATGACATTTTGAGTGCAAAAAAAATTTCTGAACGCACAAGATTATATTTTGAGCGCACAAAAAATTTTCTGCACGCACAAGATTATATTTTGCACGCGCTTGAACTCAGTTTTGTAAAGCAATGTATCTTCTTGCAAATATATGTTCATTTTTGAGCAAACGAAAATCAATTTTGCGCTTGGATAAAGTTTATTTGAATGTTAATTTGCTCAGAATTCTTACATTTTGCTTTCTCCTCCTAAACACTCTTCATGCAAAATACCTTTTTGCATGCTCAAAATAACATCTTGCGCACGCAGAACATTTTTTGTGTGCTCAAAATATAATTTTGTGCGCGCAGAATTGTGGCACAAATATAACTCCATACTAAATGGGTATAGGCACAACAACAAAAAATGGATGAGGTACAGGTTGTGGAATGGTGTCACCAAAGGCTAAGGTAGGCATTAAAGTGTTCATGAAAAACAGAACAATACACCAAGTAATAAAAATGAGGCAAAGTTAGAATGTAAAATATAATAATAATGATATACGGTCAAAGAAGAATCAAGAGATGTAATCGTGTCGAATCCGCGTCACAAGATATAAAGATGGCGATTACGTCACTCTCTGAACAGCAGCTGAAAGTTTCGCATACGGTTTAACTGATTATTATTTGCGTTAACTGACGCATTACCTACCTAACCTAACTTAACCTGTCCATAGCTCACTGCAGCACACTGCGGGTTCGTCTTATTCAGGGAGGGTTTGTGTTTTCACCACATGACGACACCCAAAAGCGGATGTCAACAAAGTCGCAGGTTAGCGATGCTTTACCAAGCTAATGCTAATACACAGTTAGCGCTTTGTTTTGGAAGAGTTTCGCATCTAAATGTTGTTTTTTCACTATAATTGATCTCACTCTGGGTAGGTGCAGTTTGCTTGTCTATCATAGTATCGTGGTTACTTATTTAAAAAAAAATACTGTTGTAATAACATGTTTTGTACATTCACAATGGTTAAACCACGTTGTCCTTTGGAGTATTTTGTAAATAAGATATGATAATATTACAGTGTTTTTATTGTGATGGTATCAGGTGGTAATAACATGGTACTTTGATATACAGTATACCATGGAAATAATTGTACAATGGTATTTACATGGTACTTTTTGTAGTGTTGCCATTTTCTTATCTAGCCTATTAATAAGATCACATCAGTCACAGTTGCTGGAGATTTGTCAAACAAATTGATCTTTGCCCGTTATTGATCTAAAACTAACTGTATTCATTGCTCAGCTGTCTCTCAACCTAGTTAGCTGACTACTTAACAGGGATGTAGCTATTCTATTATTCCTCTTCCCTTGCTAGACAGCACGTTTGAGCATCATAGGCGTGTTCTAATACGTTTGGCCTAAAAAAATATGGAGTTATATATGTGCCACAATTCTACACGCGCAAAATTATATTTCGAGCGCACAAAAATGTTCTGTGTGTGCAATATGAAACTGAGCCCACAAAAAGTTATTTTGCACGTGCAAGATTATATTTTGAGCGCACAAAAAAAATTCTGCATGTGCAAGATGATATTTTGAGCACACACAAAAATGTGTGCATGCGTAAGATGATATTTTGAGCACACACACAATTTTCTGCACTCGCAACATATTATGAGCACACAAAACATTTTCTGCATGCACAAGATGATATTTTGAGCACACAAAAAAAAATTCTGCATGCTCAAGATGATATTTTGAGCGCACAAAAAAATTTCCACATGCGCAAGATGATATTTTGAGCGCACAAAAAATTTCCACATGCGCAAGATGATATTTTGAGCGCACAAAGTTATTTTGCACGTGTTTGAACTCAGTTTTGCAAAGCAGTGTATCTTCTTGCAAAGATAAATTCATTTTGAGCAAACGAAAAGGCATTTTGTGCTTGAATAAAGTTTATTTGAACGTGAATTTGCTCAGAATTCTTACATTTTTCTTTCTCCTACCCACTCTCCTTGCAAAATAAGTTTTTGCATGCTCAGAATAGCATCTTGTGCCCGCAGAATTTTTGGTGCGCTCAAAATATAATTTTGTGCATGCAGAATTGTGGCACAAGTATAACTCCGTAAAAAAATTCTATGTAAGACAGATGTAACAACTAATAAAAACATTATTTAGACAATTAACCTGTATGTTTGTCCCACCCTTGAGACCATTTCTACGTCCCTGTTGTCTAAGTAGGTAGCTTCCTAGGTTTTAAGACTACGTTGTTAAAGGAATATATCGGGTTCAATACAAGTTAAGCTCAATCATAGCCTCCGTTAGAATTTGCAATTGAGTGTTTAAATATATTTGAATCAAGGCAGCTCAGTAGATACAGCTAATATTTTTATTTTTGTATTTTTTTGCAGGACTTGTGTAGACTGACCGGTTGAATCTCAAATCTTTGGGCTCATTTCACCCCTCCTGTCGGGTTTGTCTGTGGACGTGTGTTGTCCCCCTTTTCTGCCGCGAGATGGGCAGTCATTTCCGCAGTTACGTGTGGGATCCGGTCCTCATCATCTCTCAGATTATTTTAATGCAGTGCATCTACTACAGCTTCTTGGGTCTGTGGTTGGCTGGTGTGGATGGTTTGGTACAGACCAATAGATCACTTGACCAGATATTCAGTTATGAGGTAAGAAGTGCCTTATTACTTATTTCATTTAGTTAAAGGAATATTCTGGGTTCAATACAAGTTGTTAAACTCAGTCGACAGGTTTTGTGGCATAATGTTTATTATTATTGACTCATCCCTCCTTTCTTTAAAAAAAGCAAAAATCGAGGTTTCAGTGAGGCACTTACAATGGAAGTGAATGGGGCCAATTTTTGGAGGGTTTAAAGGCAGAAATGTGAAGTTAATAATTTTATAAAAGCACATATTAATTCTTCTATTAAAACCTGAGGACCATTTGAGCTAAGTTGTTTAAATCGTTGCTTTTGCAGGGTTTACAGTGTTACGTCGTCATGGTAAAAAAGTTGTAAAGTTGGCTATAACAGATTAATGATCATCAGCAAAATGTCACGCTTTACCAATCAATATCAGGTATTCCAGAGAGCTATGTTATACATAATTATAAATACCTCAAAGTTATCAACAGATTGTAGTCAATTGTAAAACAATAATCCATTCGATTGGAAGGCAATAAAATGTCCAAATTCTCAACTGAAAGTGCTGCATTCTTCACTTTGTGCAACTCTGCTTTCTACTTTGTTTGAAGGTTCTTAGCTTTTCAACAACGCAAGGTCGCCTCTCGATGATGGCATTCATTCTGAACTCTCTCACATGGTAAGTGAATATTAAAGCTGCACTACGTAATTTTGTGCTCTCAAGCGACATCTGTGGTTGAAACATAAAATTGCAAGCAATTTGCAGAAGAACACTTTACGTCAGTCGTGTTTCGGCACTGCTCTTCTGGCGGATGAATCTCATGATTTGAGCTTACCTGAATATCGTGTGTGTGTGATCATGACGAGAGCCGGAGTCATAACGTGCTATTTTCATGTTGATATTATGTTATACAATTAAACATTTGAAACTTAAATATTACCGCTATATTTAGGTTGGCTTGAAAAAGCCAACCTACTGTTCTACTATTTAAACATATTTATTTTTCTTCCATCTTCTGAGACCACAACTTTAAACACTAATTCATCCTAGAGCTTTCAAGCTACATGCACCAATCTTTGCACAGACCTTAAGACTGTTCTGACGCAGGCTATCTGCTATATCTGCTATATCTTTTCTAACTGATCGGGCTTACAGTTTCCACACAGCGGGCAATGAAAAAACTGAAAAATCCCATTCACTTACATTGACGGAATGTTCAGATGATCCAGGACTATTCAAACTCCAACTGTTACAAATTCAAATGTAAACAAACCCACAAAAGGCCTTTAATATGCTTTAAGCTGCCTCTCTTTGTATCTCTGTTTCTCTCTCTCTCTATCACCCATTCACTCTTCTAATCTATCTGTCTTTGTCTGTCTATCTATCTATCTACTTAACTATCTATAAATGCTTAGCTACCTCTTAAAACATGCTAGCAGTGCCTAGCTACATGCTAAAACGTGCAAGCAGTGTCAGGTTACATGTTAAAACATGCCAGCAATGCCTAGCTACATGCTAAAACATGCTAAAAACGCTAGCAGCTAGCATGTTTTAACATATAGATAGATGTTGCTAGCATGTTTTAGCATGAAGCTAGGTGTTGTTAGCATGTTTTAGCATGTAGCTAGGCATTGCTGGCATGTTTTAACATGTAATCTGACACTGCTTGCATGTTTTAGCATGTAGCTAGGCACTGCTATTATGTTTTAGGAGGTAGCTAAGCATTTATAGATAGATAAGTTGACAGACAGACAGACAAAGACAGATAGATTAGAAGAATGAGTGGGTGAAACTACATTAAACTACATGCTAGCAACTCCTAGCAACATGCTAAAACATGCAAGCAATGCCAGGTTACATGCTAAAACATGATAGCAATGCCTAACAACATGCTTGGAAGGTCTAGCTACATGTTACACCATGCTATCTTTCAATCTTCCAACCTTTCATTCTGTCTGAAGGGCTTTTAAAACCTTAAAACTATCTACTATTAATGTTTGTATTGTACTACACTTATCAATTTAAGAGGTGATAGTTTTGATATGGCTGATACGAGGTCAATGGAAGATTTTATTACTGTTATATTATATTGTACAGCCTCAGTTGATAATGCAAGTGAACCATAATACTATAATAGTATGTCTATGCAATGCACACAATAACACCGTAAAAACATAAAACAAGGGTTCAGTAATGAAAATAAAATATACTTTATTAAACATGAAAATAATATGCTTCAATATGTAATATAACAGTTACTTCAGAAGTCATAATTATTCGTAAACATGTCACAGTAACTTCCCCCGTCAACTAGATACATCGCGATTTGTTTAACAGGAGTAAAGTTTCATTCATAGAAGTATGACACACAACATTAGCTTCAACAACCCTACCAGAAAACATATCCAAGCATTAAAGCAGGTAAACAACTTCGCCAAATGGATAACAGATAAACATCCATACAGATTGCAGCGATGCTGTCCTGAACTGTGTGAGTGTGACTGACTGAACTGAACGTAGTTTCTCCAGCTGGAATACGTGACGGCCGGTACTTTTTTCCTATGTTTATGGACATGACGTAATGACGCAAAGATGTACGTCATAAGCCAGCGATTTTGCACCAAAAACAACCCAACAGCTCAAAATATTAATAATTTTTACAGGTTTACCGTAGTGAATAGTGAAAGGTAAGAACATTATTTTGAACTCTGTTCAAAACACTGTTGTCATGTTCAACCAAAAAATGTTACGTAGTGCAGCTTTTAAGGAAAAGTCATCATTTACTCATTCTCTTGTCATTCCAAATCTGTATGACTTTCTTTCTTCAGTGGAACATTGAATTTGCAGCTTTTTTCCATGCAGTGAAAGTGAATGGGAGTAGACCCTGTCGAGCTCCAAAAATCACAAAAATAAGCCATAATAGTAGTCCATACGACTTGTGTGCTATATTCCAAGTCTTCTGAAGCCGTATGATAACTTTGTGCGAGGATGTTATTACCTCTTTCTCTTCTTTTCTCTTTCTCAGTGCCCTCGGCCTGTGGTTTTTCATCCGACGTGGAAAGCAGTGTTTGGACTTCACCGTTACAGTGCATTTCTTCCACATGATTGGCTGCTGGATCTATAATGCCCACTTCCCAGCCGCCCTGTCATGGTGGCTGGTCAACGTGGCCTGTATGGCCCTCATGGCAGTCATTGGCGAGTACTTGTGTATGCGGACAGAACTCAGAGCCATTCCTGTGAACACAGGGCCCAAATCAAACCTATGAGAACTAGAGACTGGCACCTGTGGATCAGCTGCTGTGTGTGTGTGTGATGTTGGTGCCGCGGGCAGGACTGGTGTGTTTGACTAATGCTGCTGTGGTTTTTCCAGTGTTTGACGATGGGAGGATAATTGGCTCTGAGGATGGACAGAAATGACTTGGTTTCCCAGTGATGTATCAGTCTTGTCACTGTATCTAATCAGACTTTTAAACTAATGGCAGACATTTAAACATGGCGTCAAATGGTTGTCAAGGTTTTGAGTTTTTAAGCCATAGCACATGATAGTGGTGGCTTCATGGGACTTTCTTCAGTCAGCATCATTTCAAAACTCTTATTTAGGACCAACTGAAAATATGGTGGATTTCAACAGTACAGAAAACACCAAATGTCATGTGTATCTTAAAAATAAACTACAATGTAAAACACAATTCATTGATAATGGTTACAGTTTGTCAGTGTGTCACCTCTTTGGTAGCAATAAAGGGTTTTTCCTCATATAACCACCGTTTTCCCAGTTACCAGTCATTGAGTCATTGAGAAGTTTTTGAAATTAATTCAATCTTAAAATCATGGCAATTTCTTTATAAAATGTTTGGTTTTTTTTCAAATCCATATCAAATACAACGGCTAGCAAAATCATGGAAATGTATTGGTTAAAATGTGTGACCTTAAAGGTCAGTTTTTCAAACCAGTTTTATTTCATTTTTAGGAATCCAACAGTCATGGAAAACCTGGAAATATCAGGAAATTTGAAAACTGTAATTTACAGGCCTGGAAATTTCAATCGTGAATACTGATTTTTCATAGTTGCTCATCTTTTGAAGTATTTCATGGGCTATAAATTGCTCTTTGTAAGTGCAATCTGTATAAAATTATATTTTAAAAATACTTATCGTTAATCATGGAAATTCATTGTTATAAAGGTGTGGGAACCCTGCATTTTACGTTTATTTTTCAAGCCGCTTGACTGTCGGGTAAAAGCAGTATTTATTTTAATTAGAATCAGCATAAGATTATTTTCAAATAATTCATGCAATGTTATATGAGTCAGAAAACTCTTGGGTTTTCAGATTTTGTGAAGTTAAGAGATAAATTTAGAGTAATTGGCTTATATGCAATATATGTGTACTTGTATAATCTGTTTTTTGTTTATGAGAAGTATGAGCTTTGGTTGCTTGGTAAGTGATACAATATTTCCTGCGTTAACATTGCAACATCCTGTCTCAAACTATTTTAGCCCAAATTTAGCTGAATAAGGCTACTGAATAACATCATGTCAACGATATGTATTGCTCTAGTCTCAAGCAGTTTTCATAGAAGATAATAAAATTGCATAATATAACTGCAAAAGGTGTTGGCACATTCATAGACCCATTATTGAGACATTGTAATATGTTATGAAAGCCTGTTACTGATAGTTTTTAGCTGCGAGTACGCTGTAAAACAAAATTGTTACATTTACGACAAAATACTGGTGCCAGAAATTTACCCAAAAAATACAGCAACCATGTTTCAGGCGTTACGGGATGTCATTTTGATGCCTATATATTTTATGGCTCACTACCATGATATAAACTTGTTTCTGGAATTATAAAATTCTGCTTTTCACATTAAAATGTATTGTTAATCACTGCAGTAACTACAAAAGGCCACATGATTACTTAATTTCATCAAGAGTGATCTTTCCAGTAGTAATAATTAATACACAGTAGAGACAGTCTCACATAAACACATAACACCATCAGGGTAACACATGCGACCAGGGGCGTAGATTCCGGTGGATGGGGGGAGGTAACCCCCCCCCCCCCCCCAATAATCAAAACAAGCAAGTAACACCCATCTTGTTTAATATATTATAATTTTTTACAGTGTGTTTTCAAAAAAAGAATATGGCAAGGAACTAAAGATGTTATCGTTTTCTAAAATGTTTTGTCTGAATAAAATCATGTTCTGCAAGTGCCTTATTTGTTAATAAGAGCATTGCATCAAATGAAATTGATGGATGTCAGCCAAATGCTGACACTAAGGCAACTCGCAGTAAGAAAACGAAGCCTATTTTAGGGACCATTAAGATTTTTTCTTTCCATTGTGACATAATTTTCATGACAATTAAGCCACATTTCCATAAGCAATTCTCATTAGTGTAATGTATCCGGATGTTTTGCATTATTCTCAATGCTGACTGTCATTCGATTTTAATTACTGTAATACAGTTATGGGAATCATTGTGTCTGGACACAATTGTTAAAATCAGCATAAATTGAAGGCAGGACACCAAGCACTATTATGTATATTACTTAAAAAAAATAGGTGATTGCTACAAGCTTAAAATATTATTTTTTCCTTCTTTTTATATTGTGGTGAAATGTGACACGGACTTATTCTTAACAGGTTTCGTGAGATTTACCCCTCTACTGTTTTGCATAATGATGTTGAACAGAAACATGTTCCCGCCAAAACACAAGGTGGCGCCATTGTGCGCGCCAAACCCTCGAAGAAAACACTGGTTTATATCAAAGTTACTCTAGCAAGTCAGTCCACTGTCGGCCATCTTTGGAACGCTCTTGGGAGACTATTTCCAGTCATGCCAGTGCGGTTCCTATATACTTGAACGGGGGAAACACGGAAATCTCAAAACGGTTGGTCAAGATTACGATCAAAGAACATATTTCAAATCAGCAATAAAATATGACTGGAATCATAAATTGTGATTCATAACCTCATAGTACGCAAAAAAAAAATGAAGCGCAATTTTCCCGGCTTGTATAGCTAGTGCGCATGCGCGTTCGAAAGTTGATTGACAGGTGATATTTGTATCTAAAAGGTGATTGGCTCTTTTAACTGTAAGGCGGGACTTCCTCAGAGCAGTGTGATTGAGCGTTCCAATTTCTCTCATTCATTTTATATAGAAGTGGCCCGTCTCTACTTAATCCTCTTTGATTATATCCGGTCATTTTCGCACCGCGCTGTTCCGCTGCTAATATGCCGAAGTGAGTAACACTTTTCTGTTTATTAACATAAATGCATATAAAACGATCCTGCAGATTTTCGTGGCAAAAGCTTAATTAATGCATCTGTAGAAGAACTAGGAATTTTTAGTAAACTATTCTACAAAATATCAGCTCTCTTCAAACGTGAGCTAGCCGGCTAAGCTAAATCAGCTTTTAAAGTCGTTAAAACGATTAAATGAACGTGTTCACTTTTATTATATTTATACACAGTGTGGGTTAACTGCTTTAAATAACACCTTGGATGAGGGATTTGTATAGTAGCAATTGTGTAAAATAATGAGGGAACCACACTAACAAAGGAGTATCATGGAAATACTTAATATTATTAATTATTAATATTAAAAATTAAAACTTAATAACATTTTGGGTATCTACCATGGTAACATCATGGTGTTATTTGAGTGACCTTTGGAGTACCTTTGTAAATACTATGGTATATGAATGTTCTATTAGTATTATGGTATACCACAGTATTGCCTTTTGAATCTGTCACTGTACCATGGTACCACCTTCACAATATTTGTATATATTTGTTTGTTTGTTCCCTCTTGCAGGTTTTATTGTGACTATTGTGACACATACCTGACGCACGACTCCGTAAGTTTACCTTTTTTAATCTAATATTATGTTAGTCTTAACCCTTTTATAATTTCTGTCATTGTTTTTGGTGCAAATGTTCATTATTTGTATGTATATTTTTCTCTCTGCAGCCATCAGTCAGAAAGACGCACTGCAGCGGGCGTAAACACAAAGAAAATGTGAAAGATTATTATCAGAAATGGATGGAGGAGCAGGCCCAGAGTCTCATTGATAAAACAAGTGAGTAAACAACAATTTATTGCGTGTAAATGAAGAAATCACATTTGATTCATGCGTGTACGGGATATGTAATGTTTTCAGGTGATAACTTGCATCTGATCTGACTCTAGTTGTAAGATTATGTTTGTCTGCATTCCAGCGGCTGCATTCCAGCAGGGTAAAATTCCACCCACCCCGTTCCCTGGAGCCCCTCCACCTGGTGCATCTCTGCTACCTCATCCAAATATTAGTAAGTTGTGGAGCTCTCAAGAGTCTCAGCGACAGTATTTATGACTCCAAATCAAAGTTTGCCCCAATAATGGATTGCTTTGTTTTGGGAACAACTCAGAATAGTTATTCTAGGTGTTGTTATACGTATTTTAAAATGAGTTGATGTTCATTTGTAAGGAATAATGTACAGTCAGCCGGTTGTTATCGCAAAATAACCCCCGACACGGTGATCAAGACTTACTACACAGCTACTTACCAAATAAATAAATAGACATATTGATTTGCTAATAATTATGTTATTATGTGCAATGGACGGCTGAACTCCATCTCCAATTTCATTGGAGTTCTGGTGGTGTTTATTTTGCGAAAATGACTGCTCATTATCCAGCTTAATACAAGTCAAGTCAACCTTTATTTATAGAGCACATTTTAAAAACAACAGAAGTTGACCCAAAGTGCTTTACAGATCAAACAAAATGACAGAGTGATATAAAAACAGATTGATTTAAAGTTAAATATAAAACATAATAAAATAAATAAAAACCTTTAAATACAGCATCATGTATTTATCCATTTCAAACTATTCAAGGATCTATTCAAAAGCTACAGAATAAAAATATGTTTTCAAAGAAGATTTAAAAATGGCTAACGATGAAGCTGACGTCATGATCAGAAGACCTGAGCGCTCTGGTGGGGGAGTAAGGGAGGAGAAGGTCACTGATATATTGGGGCGCAAGACCAGATAATGCCTTGTAGACATAAATCAGACTTTTAAAATCGACCCTGAATTTCACAGGAAGCCAGTGTAGAGATGCTAAAACAGGGGAAATGTGATCCCTCTTTCTAGACCCTGATAAAAGCCTAGCTGCCGTGTTTTGAACTAGCTGTAGGTGGGATAACGCAGTTTGGGGCAGACCAATGTACAATGAGTTGCAATAGTCTAACCTTGATGAAATAAGTGAGTGGATCACAATTTCCAAGTCTTTATGGGAAAGAAAATGTTTTATTTTAGCGATAGATCTCAGGTGGAAAAAGCTACCCTTGACAACAGCACTGATCTGCTTATTGAAAAGTAACGAGGAGTCTAAAATCACTCCAAGACTCCTCGCATGATCTTGTACATTCAACGACAGAGGACCTAACTGGGCAACCAGGCCAGGTAAGGAGTACATGGAGGAACCTAAAATCAGAATTTCGGTTTTGCTTTCATTTAATTGTAAGAAATTGTTTGCCAGTCAGTTTTTTATATCTTTCTAGTAATTTAGGGCGTTTTCAGATGAACAATTTTAATACAAGACTAATTGTTAAATAAATGGACATGAAACATTGATATGAAATCATTTTATAAGCGTACTTGTAGAGATTGCTGAGTGATCCGAGAAGTAGGAAAGAAAACTGCCAATATCCGGATAACCGGTCTGATACGTCTTAATCCCTGGATGTGCGGTTGTTACTCAGAAATATCAGACAGCTAGATGGCACCATTGGCCAATCAGAAATGTGTATTCCAGAGAGCCTTTAATTTTAATACACTGCCTGGCCAAAAAAAAAGTCGCATACTCTTATATTTCCTTGGACCGCCTTTAGCTTTGATTACAGCGTGCATTCGTTGTGGGATAGTTTTGACAACCTTATGCAATGTCACAACATTAATTTACATCCAGAGTTGCATTAATTTTTGGCCGTGATCTTGTATTGATAACGGGAGAGTCGAACCACTCCATAAAGTCTTCTCCAGCACATCCCAAAGACTTTCAAGGGGGTTAAGGTCAGGACTCTGTGGTGGCCAATTCATGTGTGAAAATGATTCCTCATGCTCCCTGAACCACTCTTTCACAATTTGAGCCTGATGAATCTTGGCATTGTCGTCCTGGAATATGTCCGTGCCATCAGGGAAGAAAAACTCCATTGATGGGATAACCTGGTCATTCAGTACATTCAGGTAGTCAGCTGACTTCATTTTATTGCCACATAACATTGCTGAGCCTAGACCTGACCAAATGAAGCAACCCCAGATCATAACACTGCCTCCAGAGGCTTGTATAGTGGGCACTATGCATGACGGGTGCATCGCTTCATGCGCTTCCCTTCTTACCTTGATGCATCCATTGCTTTGGAATAGGGTAAATCTGGACTCATCAGACCACATGACATTTTTCCATTGCTCCACAGTCCAATCTTTACGCTCCCTAGCAAATTGAAGTCGTTTTTTTTTTTTTTCGATTAGCCTCACTAACAAGTGGCTTTCTTGTGGCCACACAGCTGTTTAGTCCCAATCCTGTAAGTTCTCATCACATTGTGTGTGTGGAAATGCTCTTACTTTCACTATTAAACATAGCCGTGAGTTCTACTGTCGATTTTTTTACGATGTGACTTCAAGCATTTTAGTGATCTCCGATCACGATCATTCAAGATTTTTTTCCAAACACATTTCTTCTGCGAAGCTGACAGTTCACCACTATCCTTCCAGGTTTTTAATAATGCGTTGAACAGTTCTTAACCCAATTCCAGTGATTTCAACAATCTTCTTAGATGTTTTCTTTGCTTGATGCAGGCCAATAATTTGCCTCTTCTGAAACACAGTAACAGCTTTTCCACAACCACTAGGTTATTTGTTTAAGAAATGAGAAGCTACACACTGCATCAGTTAGGGTTACCAGAATTGTTGCCAGCTGAAACATATTAATCACTGCAATAATGACCCAATCATAGGCTCTTAAGTATCTTCTTATTTAAATCCAAACGGTGACTTTTTTTTTTTTTGTTTTGGTCCAGGCAGTGTGTGAACTGAACTAGTCTGATAAAATCACTAATTAACCTTTTCTGTGTAAAGTTATAGTCGATTTTACAACTTCATTGCCATGACTATGTAATATCAACAAACCCTACTAAAAAACTACTTTACAGCTCAAATAATAAACTAGTTTTAACAGAAGAATTCATGTAAATGCTTTTATAAAATAAGCTTCACATTTCTTCCTTTAAACCCTCCAAAAATTGGCCCCATTCACTTCCATCGTAAGTGCCTCACTGTAACCTCGATTTTTGCTTTTTTTTTTTTGAAAGAAATGGAGGGACGAATGCTACAAATGCTGTCAACTGAGCTTAACTTGTATTGAACCCTGAATATTCCTTTAATTGTTTCAAGAAGTCATCCTTTCTAAACCCCAAACTCTGCGTATCAACCTATTATTAGTTGTTATTTTTAGCCAGAGTTTTAAAATGGTTCCTCCCTCACAATTACAGCTTAGTTATACACTGCCAAAGACAACAGATCACCAATGTGTTGAGACATTTATTATGTTATTGTTTTTAACTAACTTGTTCTTCCCCATTTTAACCTGAAGGTGGACCTCCAAGACCAGGCATGCTACCAGCTCCACCAATGGGTGGTCCTCCTATGATGCCCATGATGGGTCCACCTCCTCACGGCATGATCCCAGGAGGACCCGGTAAGATTGCTTCCCTGTTAATATAACCTGGTTTATTGCACAGATCTGGAATAACTGTGGTCTTCTAGCATAATTTCAAATTGACATTTCATGTGCATTTTATGTATCTTTGGTAAGTAGCTGTAATAAGTGGAATAATGTACAGTCAGCCACTTGATATTGCATATTAAAAACAATCTGGATTTTTCTCCTCTTGCTTCTGTAAGGTCCAGGTATGCGGCCGCCAATGGGTGGACCTATGCAAATGATGCCCGGGCCACATATGATGCGACCTCCCTCTCGACCAATGATGCTGACCATCAGACCTGGTATGGTGCGACCTGATCGATAAAGCCACAGTGCCAAGATTTCACATGTTCTCTGGCCAAATTCATTGGTCAAAGACTCGGCCAAATAACTACACTGGTTTTACAGTAGATTTAAAAGTTTTGTTTTGAAATGACTTCTGTTTGTGTCTCCAAATACACAGATGATGTCAGACCTTTGTTTTAATATCATATTATTTCCCTCCTACAACATGAGAAATTGTTAAACACATCAGTGAATCTTCCATTGGCATAGACGACATATTTATGACAGTCCTGAGGATGTTACGTAATTAATTTGTGTATGATGTGCATTTATTACACGTTGAAGGTTACTACATTTTGTATTTCACATTTGGGTTGTTTGTCAGCATTTTGTTTTCATCTTCTTTTTGGAGAAAATAAAATGATACTTTTTGGCTCGTTTTGCTTTGGCATGTTTGTACAACATTTCAATTGAAATCTAAATTAATCTTGAGTCATAACAACAATGTAATCAATAAGTCAGCTGCTTGTGTAATTCATAGATTATACTACACATAGTGAATAGAATGCAAGCCAAAGACAAGTAGAGCAAAAAAATGTATTTGAATTTATTGGTTCAATGGCGTAGAGATATAATGGTTGTTCTTTAGGTAATTGGAATGAACATTCAGGGAAAAGAAAAGTACATTTAATAGACATCTTTTAATCATAATTACTTAACCTTCTACATAGGCCAACAGTGGTAGTGTATCGTGTGTTGTCAAGTGCAAGCATTCAGCCCTGATCCTGGTTTATTTTCTGACATCCTCATACACCCAACCAGGAAAAAGAGAATAGAAATGTCATGTGTTTTCAATCGTTTGTCAATATTTGCTCAAACTACGTGAAGCTCAAAAGAAATTCAAGTGAATTCCAAGGGCAAGCTAAAGAAACGTGTTGCCTGCAGGTTTTTTTCCCCTATTCTTTTCTTCTATAAATCAACTATTTCACTGCAGCATATGTGCCCATATTCTATTCAAAAAAGGAAAAACAACCTGCCCAGTGTTGAACAAAAACAATGTGATGCTTAGACAGCTTGGCGATGTGTTAGGTGAACACAAAGTGACATTAAATCCAGCATTTTGCTTCATATTGCAAATCAATAGCCTCAATATGCTACATCTTTGCTGTTTCACAGTAAGACCATTGCATCAACCACTGATTTGATTTCAATTTTGCTTGATTCGTCACATACAGATAAAAATATTTTGGCTAATTCACATTAAAAAGGGTGACTTTTTTTCATATCTTGCCCATAATTAAACCTCTTTTGTTTTAAACGCCATAAATCTTAAGTAGTTCTAAAATCTACACAGAGCTCAAAAACATCAACAAACCTGCCTGTATTGGTACATTTTTGGGGGTATACTTTGCTAGTCTTTCTCGATATGAAAATAAACCACAGTTTAAGAGAAAACATTGAACACGAAAATGTTACAATGTTCACACAGTGCTCAGTATTCCAGTTTTTCAGAATTTCCACAAAGTTCATTTTTTTTTTTTTTTTTTTTGCCATTGGAAGTTAAACAAATTTGCTATTCAAAGGTATAAATGGGTGATTCTCATGTCAAGAAAGTCATATTTCAACCCAAAATTAATAGGAAAAATATTTTGCATAAAGAAAATAAATCCTATTTGTATGACCATTTATTATTTCTCAGTACCATAATGCATTTATTAATAATAATAATAATAATATACAATAATGGTAAATTAAACTTGTGAAGTACATATAAGTAAACATTTTAGTAGTTTTTAATTTATGTTGATTTTATTTTGAAAAAGAAGAATCATTGTGTCCAGACAGGATGAATTTCTTTACAGTAATGAGAATAAGGTTTTACACATTGCAGTAATGAGGATTTGGGGAAAATATGCTTAATTGTTATGGAAATAATGTCACAAAATGAATATTTCTGGTCCTAAAAATAGGTTTATTTTTTATTTTGTTAATGCAATATATATATGTATATATATATACTTTTGAAAAATAAAATACATTTCTTCATGAGATTCACCCAAATTGACTATCAAGCTGAATCTAATGTTATTATTTGGTGTGTTTTGTTCATTTCCACATCACCAGTAAACCACTTCATCGGTTAAGTCATGTCCGGTATTAAAGTGTATTTTTGCAGTTGGTGCAAGTTTTGGACAGTCCGTGTCGTACGGCAGTTAAGTGCTAATTTAACATCTTTTTCTTTCTCTCACGCATACTCACTCAATATCTTCCCCATTTGGACTCACACATAAAGTTTCATCTGATTCCCCTTCAATTCACACCTTGGTGTCCGGAAACTTGAAAGGTGGAGTGAGCTACACAAGGAAAAATATATTGGAATTCAGAAATGGATGTTCCAAAATCCAAATCAAACTGAGCTCAGATGGAACAGTGCTATAAAAATTCAACTTGGAATATTAGAATGTGTTAGAATTTCATATGGATACAGTGTCATAAATACACAAAATTCACATTACAGGATGCGATGGTTTGAGTGAAATGGATTTTGAGTCGGCCTCTTTGGCAATTTTCAGTTAGGAAGTGTTACAAAACAATGGCAAACGATGAGTTATTCATGACTGAAGATGTCTGATTGTGATTTTTGGATGCTGAGAATGTGCAACACAGTCACAAAGAAATCACCACAATTTTAACGATTAACTCTAGAACAGGACATGAGAGACAAATAGTGGCTTGAGAGTGAAAAACAACCAGAATCAAACCAAACCAAACATTCTTTTCCACACCGAGAGAAAAAAAAAAAAAACCTGGCCACATACACACTGTAAAGTTTTGAGAGTGACAACCGCATTCAAATTCGAAAGGAAATCCTCTAAATTATCATTCTGTGTGTGTCAGGAGTCACTCCCAATCTCGCAATAGTTGACATATAATGAAACATAGCAATGATTTGGTGTTGTGCAGCTGTTTGGTGTAAGCTATTTGTGACAGAACAAATATTAGCATCTAGAGTCATATTTACATCCAACAATTTTTGAGGTTGGTGGAAGCAACTACAGTGGAGAGAAATTCTCAAAAAAGTCATAACAAGTACATCCGTTTCTGTGATTTTCTAGAGCTAGAGATTTAGTACACACTAAATGGTTTTAATGTAAATTTGATTAGATGTCACTCCTGTAAATAACCAAACTTAATGGGAACAGAAAGAGGTTTAAGTGATCAGAAATGGTGTGAAAACCGAATTTAGCTGCAGTGCGTACATGGCCAATGAGACCAGACAAAATAGAAACTTTCAAGAATGTAAAATTGACTTTTAGCCAAAGTAAAACAGCACGTTGCATACAGAAAATGTCTATAATCGAAAACACTGAAATAAGAACTTTTGAGTGAAGGATTAAAAAAGTAGATTAGATTTTACGTTGTGCACATTTACAATGGTTTTCCAAACTTTCAATAAATTTCACAATAAAACATTTCTCTTTCTGTAACCTTAGTGCCTATCACAGATAGTTGTCACGTGGGAATTGGTTCGTAGAAAATAGTAACATTTACCATTACGTCTACGAAAATGTTTTGTCGTGTTTTTTTTTTTTTTTTTTTTTGTTTTTTGTCTGCAAATGGCATTGTGGAAATCCCAGAGGTAACAAATATTACAGAACAAATCATCAATCACAAAATGAACATATAAGGTTTACAAACACATTTACCATGTGATGTCACAATGTAAAGTTAGAAATATAGAACTTTACAGAAAAAAATAATAATCCCATATATTGATAAAGGGTCGTAATCAAATTTCTTCCCAGAAAAATTATAAAACAGAATAGGAATCTTGTCTTGGATATTCCATTTTCTTGGGGCTGTATTCTAATTCGTAAAATTAGATTGCATTTAAAATCCCAACGTACGTTTGTTCTAAACAGGCATAGTCTTTCTTCCGCAGCCTTCAGATCTGCAAACGCCTGGTAAGACAAAAGGAAGCACTGATTGTGATTTCGAAACCAACTCTTTTGGAAAAAACGAAGGACTGCTGAGGGAAAATGGGTCAAGCAAAGATCCAACTACAGGACAAAAATGATCTAGTGCTACAGGGTTTGAGGAGCGCCAACGGAAAGTTGAGTTGCATTCATGATCGTGAACGTACGTAAACTTGAAACAGTATTGCTGATGCAGTCTGAAAGTTTGTGGAACCACTCATTTCTAACAAAGTTATGCCACTCGGATGAGATGTAGAAATGCTACAAGTGTCCAAGCTACTTGGTAGGTCGCCTACATATTGGTTTAAGTTCAGAGGTTTTGTGACAGAACACTCTGATACGAGGGACTTGACCGTAAACATTCAGCTTAATGTATAAAAGAGGGAAGCTCTCAGAGGCGAGATTGTCGGATCGTGACAGAAGAGTTTGAGGAGGCTGGTTAGACGGCAAATCCGGGAATTCCACTAAAAGCGCTCATCTGTCAAGACGACAAGGAATGTGGAGAGATTTTGCTCTCCAAGAGGGCAATGCAGGCAAGGACTAGGGTTGGGACTGGCATGGGAAGTAGTCTTGCCCTGAGGAAGGCTACAAATCACAGTGAGAAGGCACAGGGCACTAGTTCTAGGGGGCGTGGGGTAAAAACGGGGCAGCAGGCAGGATTGGACAAGGGCAGTGCCCTGCTTCAGAATATGGTGGTCTCATACTTGGTGCTACTTGAAGGTCTGGAGGAGTCCCGTGGTTCGTAAAGCCAACTGGTGCTGCCCAGGGACTGCAGATCCGTTTCCGGTTCCAGTGAGTCGAGGTGCCGGGGAAGTAGTAGCGGGGAATGAGGCTGCAGGAGAGAAGGGTTGCCAACCCACATCACACAAGTGTTGAGATGGGTGTTGAACACCATGTAGGAGAAATCACCGAAGACAACAAAACAAACAACAAACCTAGTGTCTAGACCTGATTTAGGTTACCTATCCTACTGAAAAACATCTTCAACAAGCTGGTCTAGCTGGTCTTTAAGCCTGGCAAAGCTTGTGCTCAGCTGGTTAAGCTGGCCATCCCAGTCAGACCAGCAAACAAGTGCCCTAAATCCCTCTAAATCCATTATAACAGACCAGACTGACCAAGCTAGGAGTCCAGCTAAGACCAGCAAACCAGCTTTTTCAGCATGTTAGTGCAACTGTTAGCTAGTGCATTAAAAGACCCCATGAAATCAAACTTGGAGTTTCGAGGCCATCTATATGCTTGTGTACTCTTAAAAGTCGACAAGTTAAATTTTTGTCAGAGTGAAAATTTAGGAAAACGGACCAAAATGATTGATGACTCATCTTGTCCGCAGGGGCACCAACAAATTTTTGCCCAATAAAGTCTCTCCCTCTAAATTATAAATATCACCTCTCTTGACTAGCAATAGCAAGTAGCTAATAACGGTTTGTTGAGTCGTTGGTTGCACTAGCATTGATCCTTTATTTCCTTTACCAAACATTAATTGGTTGCGATTGAATTGTCTGGAATTTATTCATTTTGAAAGTGTCTTCATTACTTTGGATTGTGGTACAAGCCAGGGCTGTTTCTGAGCATATCCTACTTGGAGGTGCCCTGGGATCCCACCTGTGAATTGCAGTTACATTCTCCCTTCCCTCTCGGGCCACAAGGGGGCCCCCTATAACTGCCTAATTGAGCCATAACAGTTGCCTGAGTCATACTTGCAGCATTTACTATTTAAAAAAATAATAATAATTTAAAAAGATCTTGCATTGCAGTGCCCCCTGGTGGCTCGAGGTACCTAAGCGGCTGTGTATACCGCTTATAGCTAGAAACGGCCCTGGTACATGCTGTAGTCTGCAACCCATCCCGAGCCCAACAGGACCTGACAAACAGTTGGTTTTCGGGCCGGGTTTGGGTGAGTTTTTCCAAGTATAACTTCAGGTTCGGGTTGAGTTTGGGTTTGTAATTAATAAAAAAAGAAATGACTATTTTTATAAACAATAAATAATATAAATAAAGTATTATTTATATTATTATTATAAATTATAAATATTTATTATAAATACATTTTGATAATATATGTATTTTATATAATACAGGCTACATTTATTTAATATATAATAATATATTTTTTCATTTTAACGTAACTTGTTTCGTACACATGCTCTTAATCATGGCTTTTTTTAGTGCAAGAACACTGTAGGTCTGTTTAGCAAGTTTAACGAGCTGTGCACAATGACTGTCAAAGATTCAATGTTCTAAAGAAGTTCAGGTTGCAAAGAGGACTTCATGTGACTGTTACACATGATTCCAGATTGTTCTTCACCTAGCAGTTTCGGCGCTTGATAAACGGTAAGCTGATGTTTTTTACTTTTTACTCTGAGGGGCCACCGTTTCTTGTTAAAATTGTGCATGTTTACTGTTACTATACTGTTACGAATGTTGCCTATGATGCTTAAATAAAAGTAAAGCCTATTGCAACAAATTTACTTGCTGGGAGAAGAAATTATAAAGCATGAGTGATTTTGGGTTTACATTTACATTTATGCATTTGGCAGATGCTCTTATCCAAAGCGACTTACAGTGCCCTTATTACAGGGACAATCCCCCTGGAGCAACCTGGAGTTAAGTGCCTTGCTCAAGGACACAATGGTGGTGGCTGTGAGGATGGAACCAACAACTGTTTGCTTACCAGTTCAGTGCTTTAATCCACTTCGCCACCACCACTCCAGTGTTCGGGCTTTAAATTTGATGGTACCGATCAGGTCGGGTCACACGATCTCTAGTGTGGGCTTCAACTTTGTGAAGACCCCTAACAAGCTGTCAAGTGTGGTTTTGCCAGGCTGTGATGTAAACCAAAGGTTATTGAGTATTTTTAAAGAAAGAGATGAGTACTTCGATATGTCCTGCCTCAACTTCCTGTTTCAAAAGAAGATTTGTCAACACAGGGAAGAAAACTACACCAATCAAGCCATTTCATGGGGTCTTTAGATTTAGTGCTACTGAAATTCAAAATGAAAATGAATTCTTAAAATCATAATATAAAGGTGTAATATTATTCAACAACCATGTTATTTCAAATTGCAATTACTTATTCTATATCATACATAACATTTGAAAAATTAGCTCTTTAGAGAAGGCCACCCAATAATGTCATTGAGTTATTTTCAAAAAGATATTTGTCTCAAATGTTGCTGACGCAACATTTTAAGTATCGCTCTAGAAGGCGATGCTTTATTTTTTTAAAATTCCTCTCAGTGACATTGTTAGATGACACAAACACAAATTGTGTTCTAACACGCTTTCAAAGACATCGCTCTAGGCAAGGCGAACCCGGCATTGAAGAACTGTGTAGTGATCTGTGAAGTATAACTGTGGACTGCTAACATATCAAACACATCCTGGGGCCAAAACAAGAATTTAGTAATGAACAAGAACTTTCCTTGGATTACCCAATATTGCAACCTTGTATGTTCAAATATTCCTCTGAATTTAACTGATTAGGCATATACCGCATTTAAAACTTGTGACCTGTTGCTAGTGTCAACCAAAAAATGTGCATGGGGGAAAAAATAGGTGGATAAAAGTGAAAGTTGGAAACGTAACAGGAAAATTAGTAAAGTGAATAAGTGGCAGGGAGGAGAAAGCTAGAGTTGTAGAAGGACGAGAGTGCTGGAGAATGTGAGGAAAAGAGAGAGAGGAGAGTGCAGAACCTGAACTCCAGGGCTGACAGAGGGCAGCGGGAGGTAGGAGGGGCGGTGGGCGGAGCACGTGTGACAGTAACAGCAGCGGCATTCAAGCACAGGTGCACCCTGGGAAGGAGGACCAGGCAGAAGCACAAAGACACAGATTACAGGATTGAGGCAGCAAACTAAACACATATACTATCTACCGGGACTGGAGGTCACATCTCTTAACCAGCCTGATCTCATGCAAATTACGTGAATGTGGCGATATTTGTGAAAAATAATATTACGTGGTTCATATCGCGGCAGTTCCGAGGTGAAATGTCCACTGAGTGGCGCAAAAAGCAAGTTAAATTTTCTCCCAAACAGATGAGGTTTTTAAGGTTAATACTCTATTGAGTTCAACAAAACTGACCTCCCTACCCTAAACCTTAAACCTAAACCTAACCGATAGTGTCAGAAAAAAACAAATGTGAGATGAACACAATTTGCATCACTTTGTGGTGCTTCTATGACACTTTCGGCTCACATGTCAACCGGCGTGCTCTTCAGGACTCGTACTCCAGTCCTTTACATCACAAGTGCAACGCTCTATCAGTTGAGCTACTGCGCAATTCGATCGCACACGAACAAGCTTGTAAATGTAGCTGGTTATGTAATGCAAATGTTAAAATAAGTCATGCGCTATAGTAAAAGAGTTTAGATGTCACAAGATAGCATTGTGTGAGGAACTGAGCGAAAAGTATATGTTTATGATTTGATAATCTTACGTTTTAACTCGTGATTTGTGTGAAAGTGAGGTTTCACTTCACCAGAAAACTGTTGCAATATATATGAGTCAAATCAAAATAATTTCACAGAAATGTGAAATGAGGGTTTAAAAGCAGAAATTAGCAGCTTCTATTTTGTTACAGGGCTTATATTTATTCTTCCACACAAAATGTGTCTTTTGACCTATAAATCTGTCTAAATGATCCTTTTAGGGTGGGAATACTTTCCAGGAGGATGAAATTTTGGTTGTGTGTTAATGGATTTTAATGAATGTGAACAGTCCCTTTATGGTATCTTTGCACATATTGTGCAAAAGTTATCAGGTTGACATGAGTTGCAAAAATTGGATATAACTTTGCACAAACAAGGTTAGTAAACAATTCTGTCACACTAGTCTCATGTTAACACATAAATATTTAAGACTTGTTGTTATACTGGTGTATGTGTTTTAATGTTTATTTCAGTGCGATGTCTTGCCCCATAGACTTCCATTGTAAGTGCAATACTGTAAACTCAATTTATGCTTGTTTTTACATAAGGAACTAGACAAATGTATTTTCTGTGGTAATTGACAGCATGTCACAGATGATAGAGCTTAAGTTGTTTTGAGCCTGGAACATTCCTTTTAGCCCTTCCATGAAGGACCAAAGTGGATAGTAGCAGTCCAGAATTCAGCTTTTGATTTGTTTTTAATTTGTGCTTTACTTTATTCTAAAATGTAAGAATTAAATTTGACAATCTCCCTTTGACTTACATTAATAGGATTCAACATTCAATTTCTAACAAACAATGATGTCATAGTAATATTTTCATACTGAACTGCGTTTGGACCTTTTTTATATATTATGACATTTGCATGACATAACCAACTACATTTACAAGCTTGTTCAAGTGTGATCAAATTGCACAGTAGCTCAACTGATAGAGCGTTGCACTTGCGATGCAAAGGTCCGAGGTATGAGTCCTGAAGAGCATGTGAGTCAACACGTGAGCTGAAAGTGTCATAGAAGCACCACAAACTGATGTGGTTGCTTCAGCAAATGCACTTTTCATGTCACATTTGCTTTTTCTGACACTATCGGTTAAATTCATGTTTAAGGTTTAGGGTAGGGAGGTTAGTTTTGTTGTTTCAAAACTCAGTAGAGCATTAACCTTAAAGGGGTCATGAAATGCTTTTTTTTTTAAATAAATTTATCATCTTCCCTGAGGTCCAGTGATAATGTTATAAAATGTTTTTTTTGCTCCAAAACAGTCACAATTTAGTAATATATGATAATTTTCCACCCTGTTTTTGGTCCGCTGTCTGAAATGCTCAGTTTTGGCCTAAGCGCCTTCTTAAAACTTCAATGTAAACGCCCACTGTTATGATTGGCTAACATCATGCAGCCCCTCAAATTCAGCCAACTCAGTTGGAAGAAAACCTTGACATTATAGAGTAAAATTGCATGGTTTACACAAGGGATGGGCAACTTTGAAGGGGGCGAGGACCAATATTCTTTCTCCTTTCTACCAAGGGGCTGGATTACAAATCCGCACTCTAACAATGTTCACCCCTTTACTCAATTTCCTCATTATGGTGGGTAATCTATGCACAACTAATGCAATGCTATTGTGGTCAATAGTTGTAATAACATCATAAACTGAATGCAATCTTTACATAATCCCTTTTTCAAAGAAATAAAATCAATCCTCAGTCTTGTCCGACGGGCCGTGTTCAACAATACAGAGGGCCGTATACGCCCCGCGGGCCGCCAGTTGCCCATCCCTGGTTTGCACATAACGCACATCCAACACATTGCATCTGAATATATTAAACTGTTCATCTCAAGCACAACTGTTAACACTCAGCACCATAAACAGTCACGACATTTGAAATATTCATGAATGAAACATATTTGAAGTGTTTTTAACTGCCCCATCCTTCAATAACAGTTCCTTTGCAAAGCTTGAATCGTATTTTGACTGTTCACAAGCAATCCATGCTGACATGAGCCGAAAAAAACAAACACATCATAGTCCAAAGAATGGTTAAATTATGCACACACATACTGAAGACGTACTGAGGTGCACATCGCCGGAAACACACCAAAACGGTCAAAGACGTCCATCGTCAAAGACGTCATATGTTTACATACACCAACAATTAAAAATAGTGCAGATGGGCGAAATAATGAGTCCATGACGCATCTGTGCTAAAAACAAGATGCAGCAGCTGAATTGAAGAGAATTGCTTCTCCCTTTCAGTGTTGTAACTTGACACTGCATCTTTTAAAAGTGGCGAGATACATGGCAGCGGTCAAAGAGTCTGTGTAGTTCATGTTCATATAAAAAATATTTCAAAATTGTCCAGATGGGTCCCCTTTGGTTTTATGTTAAGAATAGTAAGATATACAAGGCCGGCCATCTTGACTTGAACTGTGCCAGTGGGCGGGGCCAAGGGCGCAATGATGCATGTTGTGGGATGTGTAAATAAAAATGAGCAATGTGTCGTGACGTCACGAACAGACAGATTTCAACACGAGATGTTTCAGCAGGGTGGCAACTATAAATGCTCTTTTTAGACTGGGGAGAAAGTTTTGAGTTCTGAAATTTACAGTATGTTTTTATAGTACAGTTACCTCTTATATGTCTAAATATCAAGGAAAATGTGATTCTCCATTTCATGACCCCTTTAAAAACCTCCTTTGTTTGGGAAAATTTAACTCGCTTTTAGCGCCACACAGTGGACATTTGACCTCGGACCTGCTGTGATACATGTAATGAACAATGTAATATAATTTAGCAAAATATTTCTCTACAGTCATGTAATTTACATGAGATCAGGCTGATTTATGCATGTAGGCATTAACGCATTTGTACTCCTCACTGATGGCAAGCTGGCCACAATTGTCTGTGTGTAGTGTGTGATTATCTCATACTCACCGCGGAGCGACGTGCACTGATGCGGGACTGTGACGTGGGTCTGCTGGTCTTGATTTCTATGTTTTCTGAGGCTGGACCTGCATATGAACTGTGACGACGGGCCTTCTGCGCCTGGAGAGCCATCTGATAGGCTACTTCAAATGCTTGTCCCAGAGTAAGGATAATCTCATAAGTCTGTGTCTGTACGGAGAACAGCCATTGGTTTATTCAATTGCTACACAACATGCATTTTTGTACTTAGTAAGGCTATACAAAAACAAAAAGGGACAGTTGCAAATATGTTGGACAGGACAGATAACCCACAAGCAAGCATTCTTACTTATTTCAAATGTGAAAAGGCTAGTCAATTATAACAGAGGCTAAAGCATCGACAGCATAGTAAGGCACTTGCAATGGAATTGAGTGGGGCTAGTCAAAAAACATTAAAATACACACTAAATATCACTAAAAGACGTTAACATTTTACGTGTTAACATGATTTTAGTGTGATAATATTGCTTATTAACCTTATCAGGCTAAAGTTATATCTAATACTGCAACTTTGTTACCATGACAACACAACACAGGTAAACGCTGTAAGTTATTTCATCACACAAAAATCATGTTAATGTGTTTAATGTTTATGATTTGTGGCTATACTTTTGAAATGGTGTGATTTTAAAAGTTTATAGACTGACCCCGCTCACTACCATTGTAAAAGCCGCACTGAAACTGCGTTTCACTTTTATTTTTTTATGAACACGGGACAAGCGGAAATTATTTTTGTGTTAATCAACATTTTGCTACAAATGCTGTAGATTGAGCTTTAGTTGTACTGAACCTGGAATATTCCTTTACTTGTAAGGGTTAGAGAGAGGGTGGTAAAAATGATCATTGTAAAACTAATTTGCTACAACTTACGTTAGAGTAGTTGATAAAACTCAGCTAACATAAGTATAAATTTACAATAGAATAAAAATGTGGTGATAATGGATATAGGCCCTTTAAGTCAAAGTGAACTCAAAATTGACCGTATTTACTTACATTTTTCTTGTTGAATATCATTTCACTCATTAAATATATACATTACTTCACATTATGCACACTCGCTGAGCACTTTATTTATATTCACCTGCATATTCATGTGATTATCTAATCAGCCAATTGTGTGGCAGCAGTGTAATGCATAAAATCATGCAGATATGGGTCAGGAGTTTCAGTTAAAGTTCACATCAACCATCAAAATGGGGAAAAATGTGATCTCAGTGATTTAGACCGTGGCATGATTGTTGGTGCCAGAGGGGCTGGTTTAAGTATTTCTGTAACTGCTGATCTCCTGGGATTTTCATGCACAACAGTTTCTAGAATTGACTCAGAATGGTGCCAAAAGCAAAAAACATCCAGTGAGTGGAAGTTCTGTGGACAGAAACACCTTGTTGATGAGAGAGGTCAACGGAGAATGGCCAGACTGGTTTGAGCTGACAGAAAGGC
The DNA here is from genome assembly GCF_019703515.2 of Myxocyprinus asiaticus. Lineage (NCBI taxonomy): Eukaryota > Metazoa > Chordata > Actinopteri > Cypriniformes > Catostomidae > Myxocyprinus > Myxocyprinus asiaticus. The sequence goes on from NC_059352.1 coordinate 4,483,451, forward strand.
TACAGTAACTCAGATAACCACTCTGTACAATTGTGGTGAGCAGAATAGCATCTCAGAATGCACAACACATCGAACCTTGAGGCGGATGGGCTACAGCAGCAGTAGACCATGTCGGGCACTTTATTAGGACCATAGTGTTCCTAATAAAGTGCTTTGTGAGTGTATGTAAAATCCCATTTCACACTGACTTTAAATATTCGATCCAATTTTCTGTTGGCTATTTTTAGCTTAATATTTCTGTTAATTGTGCTTTTCCATCTCCAACCGGCTCAGATGTTCAAACAACCCTACTCTCTGTTAACCCAGATGGTCTTGATTTGTTCCTCGATGAAAGAGTAGAGAAAATCACACCCACCACTTCTACTGTGGTGAAGACATGGCAGAAGTGGTAGCCAGACTTCAGGTCTTTTGTGATGTATGCAAACGAGCAAAGATCATCAGGATCCTGAGCTGCACACGAGATGTTCTGGATCTCATGCTCTGCAACTATTCCCTGCAAAAAGGGACAAAAAACGTAAAGAAACACTCAGTTTGCTAGGTCGTATGTGTGTCCAAAAGGGGGATTCCAATATTATTTGTACAACCCAAGGTCTGACAATGGCTTCAGTAATGGCCAATAAAATGAGTGTTGTGATACACAGTTGCTCTTACCTTGGTGGCTGCATCAACAAATCTGACTCCTCTGTAGGTGATATTCAGGATTATTACAGGGCCTTTTCTGTGATCCTTTGATTTCTGATAAACCAATGAAGAGTTAGCAGACCAGCGAGTTCAATAATCTACAGTACTGAATATATAAATATATGGATGCTTCTTCAACTTCAGGCACTTTTAGCATTGTGGACTTCTAGAATGTCTCATAAAAAATGTTTTACACTACTAACAATGCACAACAGTGTACTGTATGTACCTGCATCAAAGGAGATATATGTCATATTTTTAAATGTCTTAAGAATTAATAAATGAACATGGTATCATCAGGGTTCCCACTCTTTTCAAGGCACAATTTTCCAGGACATTTTCTGTGCCCAACAGGTGTTATTGGATGCTTATTTGTTTCTGAATTCTGTGTTCGACCATTTTTAGACATCAGAATGTGTCTAAAAATGACTATATTACTATACAGTAGTTATTTATTGTTATCTTTCCCCCATTTCACACGTCCGTTTAAATCAAGCTTTTATTTTGCCGTTTGTGTGTTTGCAGTAAGCTATGTGCCCAGTTTGATTATTAAACCCCAAAAAGCTGTATGTGCTGTGTGCTTCAGAGCGATCTGCTTTCTGTCATCTACTACACACACAGCAAGCGATGCTCATGACTTTGTGTTGCCAGTGAATGAGCAGCTGACATCACAAATTAATTTTGAAGTACGAAGCACATGCAGATTATATATACATTTAATTAAATCGCAGCCTTTTGCTGTTTAATAATCGCACTAGGACATATCACAATTTAAAAAAAAATGTTGTACCAAATATGTCAAATTCCGTAACATTCCGCAAAAACATCAGCAGACCGACTGCATCATCATTGTCTAAAGATTACAACTCAAATGTTTTCGTAGTTAACATGACAGCAATTTTTAAACGAAAATCCTATTTTGCATTAAATAAACACTTAAACTATTTCATTGGGGAAATGCAGAGATGACAGCAAATGAGTAGGAAATGTACGTGACAGGGCTTCGTACACGCAAGTCAACCGTTGATGTTGTGCCAAAACGATACAAATGTGTACACCTATCCAGTGTCCCGATCTTTACTATGTTTTTGTACATGTAACAAAAACTTTATTAGCAACACAGTCAAACTGTTTCATTACACTAAAATATTTTCCAGGATAACTAATTATTTTCCATGACTGGAAAACTGCATTGCAAAATTCCAGGTTTTCCAGGACGCGTGGGAACCCTGATAATTTAACTGGAAATGACGCTGATGGAAATGACATTTTTAATGTTTTTGAAATAAAATGCACTTCTCCTTTGACTTGCTAAGGCTAATTTCATTGCTAATATTTATGTATCCTAAATGCACACAATTAAATAATATTTTCACACTTTACATCTTGATTGAAAATGATGCCCAATTAAAATATTCTTGGTTAACAATACACACTAACTTTTGAAAAATGGAAATGACGGTACAGTCTGTGGGACAGTCATGATTTTTTTATTTTTTTTTTTATTAATAGAAATCATTTTCACAATAAATATTTAAATGGCTTTGTTTATTTCACTCTTTGTTTGGATTATCATAGTTTTAAGGATGAAATAATTTGTATTTTCATAGTTTAATATTGAAAGTCTGGGACAAGGCTAAAACAGTAAAGTCTATACATAAAAGGCAATTGAAAAAGTACCAAAAAGGCCCGATAAAATGTTTAAAATTCAGTTTTAATGTGGCATTCACATGACAAAAAGAAAAAAGTTGAAATCTGTTTTTTTTTTTTGTTTTTGTTTTTATTTGTTAAAGAGCACCTATTATGGTTTTTCAAATATTACCTTTCATGTAGTGTGTTATATAACTGTTTGTGAATGTAAGAAAGTTTCAAAAATCAAAGTGCATGACAAATGGAGTTACTCCCATAAGAAAGAACCGATTCTGAACACCTGAAACGAGTCGTTAGTAATTCCAGACTTACTTCCTGTACTAACCTACGTAATTTGGTAACAAAAAACCCGCCTCTGGTCTTCACTGGCTGCTCGCGAACAGCTTTGACCTGCCCTCAAACACTACACTAAGTGGTAGACCAATCACAACAGACTGGGACATCTGACCAATCAGAGCAGAGTATGCTCTCTGAAAGGAGGAGTTTAGAATGAATCCTTTAGAACGGATCTTTGAACGAGTAGTTTTTGACACTGGGAAAAAAAGGTAATGCTGCCATTTAAATTATGAGCAAATTAAAGTGTTTTTTGACCTTGGATGTATGTATGAGACCTTTAAAACAAAATTAGGCACGTTTAAAAACCATAATAGGTGCTGTTTAAAATCAACCCCTGGGGCATGAAAGTGCCAGAAATTGAAGAATCACCCATAAACTGATTTAATTATAGTGATAGTTCACCCAGAAATGATTTCAAGTCACTTATAAGCGTGCAGCACAAAAAGAGTTATCTAGCAGAATGTCCAGACTGCTGTTTTCTATTTTCAGAAATGCATGACAATAAAATGATGATAGAAGTTTAATGTCTATGTGAACAATTCCATTAACAATGATTTGACATGGAATCAGTTTTAGTTAAGTAAATGTACTAATACATACCCTTATTCTAGCGCACGCCTCCTGTGTAGACTCAATTCCTCGTAAGTCTCTAATGATCACAGAGCCCAAATACTGGAGAAAAACGAGAGCAACTACATTGGTTACAAAAATAGAAATCAAACTTGCACATTGATATTAATAACACATTTATTTTAACATTTATTCATCAAGCATACAGTTCTATCCAAAGCCATTTCAAATGAGTTAGGTCTGTGAGATTAACACAGACACAAGTCACATAAACTTGATAAAAAACAAATTATATCAGATTGATTCCATCAAAATAGATAGCTGTGGCTGAACTGATCGTGCATCATAAGTAACATCCTCTTGGTTTGATTCCAGGATTCACATTTTAAAAATAACAACGATGGATCAAAAGAGCTCTTTAATATTTAATGAGGTGCTCATTTTTGGATCTGTCTCACTGTAGTTTTTAATATTTATGACTTGAACCAAAATCCATTCAAAAACTATACATGCCGTGGCCTATTAGTTAGTGCGCATGCTCTGATACATTGAGCCATGGTGCTCATGTGGGCACCATCATTTCTAACCTGACTCGCATCTTTTTCCCGATTTCATCCCCCCATCATTTCCTGTAATTTCTCAACAATTCCTATCAATAAAAGTGGCACAAATACAACAACTAATCCTCACGTGAAAGACTTACTCTGGCCTCATAAACACAGGACTCTGTGATGAGCTTCTCAGGGTGATGGTGCCAGGTGGAGACAGTGGTGTACATGGCAGATTGACTCGATGGACGAACAATTTGACGAGAATGTCGATCTGCATGACGATCCTAAATAAAACACAACAACAAGTGAAATCTGTGACTCACAAATTGTGTATTGAGTGAAAAATGCATCATGTTTTAAGCACCAATTTTGGTAAACCAATCAAAAGAAAGCTTATCTGAGTTCTACTGTAACATGAATAAGTCAATATAAATGTATTTATATGGTTAATATAAATAAATATAAATATGTCAGATAGCAGACCCACCAAGTGCTTGAAGGGACCTGCTGATTAGTTTAACCTCCTTAAATAGAAACTAGTACAAAGCATCTTTCTGATTATTTTCGAAGAAACATGATCTATTGCTAACACCACAGACACTGAATCGTAAGACAAAATGTAAAGGAATTTATTATATGGATCAAATATGCGACACTAATATTTTTATCCATGTCTAATCAATTATTCAAAAATACATTACAAATGTAATTAACAATTACTTAAATATACACCTTTTCTATGATGAACATGTTTTCAACTACTGAGTTCAAAGTCATTTTGATATTTTTTTCTGGCTTAAAGTAAAAAATGTCATGTGGTGTAAAAAATCAAAGTCTCATTGAAAAAAAAAGCAGCAAAACAATTTAAATTTAAAATATGATTAATATTTGAAAACTTTTGTCCACCAAATTAAAGTCATGTTGTGAAACCAACATGCAGGTAGAAATTTTGTTGTGACAACAAATCAAAAGTTTTAAAAACAAATCATTATTTTGTCATTTTTAATTATATATATCGTGGTGGTGTTGTGACTCACCTCAATCCGGGTGGCGGAGGACAAATCTCAGTTGCCTCCGCGTCTGAGACCGTCAATCCGCGCATCTTATCACGTGGCCCGTTGAGTGCGTTACCGCGGAGACGTAGCGTGTGTGGAGGCCCACGCTATTCTCCACGGCATCCACGCACAACTCACCACGCGCCCCATCGAGAGTGAGAACCACATTATAGCGACCACGAGGAGGTTACCCCATGTGACTCTACCCTCCCTAGCAACCAGGCCAATTGGTTGCTTAGGAAGCCTGACTGGAGTCACTCAGCACACCCTGGATTTAAACTCGCAACTCCAGGAGTGGTAGTCGGCGTCACTACCCAGGCGCCAATTATATAATTATATTGACATTTTTATGAAAAGGTACATTTGGTTCAGGTTATTTGGTGTAACCATGAGAAAACTTCTTGATATCCTTGACTTAAAAATTCATGATTTTTGTAAAAAATATTTTTCACCTTGAAACATATGTTTAAAAACATTTTTGAAATAAATGATTAAGCTGCGTACACTCTCATGTGTTCAAGGTGCAACAGAAACTATTTTAATAGCTTTTACTTCATGGTTACACCACATGACATTTTTAAAGTCATTAAATATATTTTATTGTATAAAATGCTAGAAATGTTTTTCAAATGTTTGTAAATACAATATAAACTCAAAGAGTACATGTTTCAGAACTTGACACGTCTTTTAAACTAGAATCTTTACATTTTTATAATTTGTATCACCTCGGACATTCTTACTGGTTAATAACCCATACATATGTGTGTGTGTATATACTGTATATATATATATATATATATATATTGTGGTGATGGGGGCGTGGTCAAGTGCTGGCTTGTGAATGGAGAGTGAGATCGGGAGATGAGAACGATGAGGATCACCACCTGTCATTGATTGTCTCGAACAACTGTTTTTATTGCAATGAGAGTGGAGATGGTATTAAGAGCGAGCCAGACGCCAGTAAGAGGAGAGAGCTGCCCATGCACGCACACCCAGAGAGCATTGTGTATATATATATATACAGGGTTGGGAGAGTTACTTTTGAAATGTATTCCACTACAGATTACAGAATACATGCTGTAAAATGTAATTTGTAACATATTCCATTAGATTACTCAAGGTCAGTAACGTAATCTAAATACTTTGGATTACTTCTTCAGCACTGTTAGATTTTTTCACTTGTTTTGACTATAAAAACTCTGTCAGTACAGTAAGACAAAATACACATGTTAAAAATACATTCTCTGAAAAACATAAATATCTTATGCAGTGTTGTTTCTAAAATCAAATCTGATCTTGTTTTAAGGATTTTAGATATTTTTACAGGAAAACAATACAAAAATTATTATCAAGAATATGATTTTACTAGAAGGTCTTACTAGAAAAAAAGAAATTATGATCCAACGTGAATTTTCTTGATAAAAAAATATGATCGTGCCTGATAACATGTGCATGTAAAATGGTTAGAAATAGCATTTTATCTTAGCGTAAAGCTGACAATTTACACAAGGTATATTTCTATTTCTTCTGCTCCAAACTTACTTCAAACTTACTTCTCTGTCTGCTCGTATGAATGTAACACATCATAAGAAAGTGTTTCACCGCTGTTCAAATGCACTTTGTATCGCATCATTTATATGTATAAATGTTTTCCATCTGAAAGGACTAAATATTAAATGAAACAAATGACAATAAAATGCAAAGTAATCTCTTCAGTAATCAAAATACTTTTTGAATGTAACTGTATTCTGATTACCAATTATTTAAATTGTAACTGTAGTGGAATACAGTTACTTATATTTTGTATTTTAAATACGTAATCCCGTTACATGTATTTCATTAATCCCCAACACTATATATATATATATATATACACACAATATATTATACACACACTGCCAGTAAAAAGTCTTGAAACACTTACTCATTCTTTATTATAATTAATTTAATTAATTAATTTCTTTATAATACATTTTTCTTTATTTTTTATAATGAAATAAATTAATATGGTGGCTCAATTATATTTTTGTCTACAACACTCATTTCAAACATTTAAGCATACGCCTTCAGATCAATAGATTTTTAAGATCATGAGAAACATTTCAGTCAAGTGTTTCAAAACTTTTGACCGGTAGTGTAGATAATAACTAAACTTTAATATTTTACATTAAAATATTTTCAGGGTTATTTTGGCCCAAAACATCCTGTGAAATTAAAATCTGTGCGATCAAATTGTCAAGTTACTCCAAAGGTGTGGTTGATCTGTTAACACTAAAAGCTGTATTATATTAAATTGTAAAATTATTCATTTTTAATATCTTTTAATGATTTTTTAGACAGATTTCAGACAAATCATGACAGCTATCAGACCCACTAAGGGCTTTGAAGGTTCCTGTTAATTTGTGAAACGTCATCAAACAGAAAATAGTTCAAAAGCTCTTTCTGATTATTTTTAAAGAGATGATATATTGTGTGACACCACAGACATTGAATTGTTGAAACAAATATAAACTCTTAGGGAATTGGACAAATGTATTATTAATATTTTATTATTTATAAAGAATGAGTAAACAATATTTTCATTGTTTTTCTGTTATTTTGGTGGTTGATCTGTTAACATTAAAAGCTTTATGATATTTATATTTAAAAATTGTCTTAACATAAATGATCAAATACATCTTGATCAAAGGTTTCATAATAATTGCAGGCCTTTATATTTTATTTTTATTTATGAAATGTGGAATTGCTCGGCCATGTTTCGCAGCACTTATCGAATGACCTAAACATTATGGATTGTTATGGAATTTTGTCACAGTTTATTCCTTATTAATCACAGTTACTCACATGTGAGCGTGATCTTTCACCGAAAGAGCGGAGGGAGATACTGCCGTCCTGGTCCAGCGCTCTGCTCTTTCTGCCCGATTCCCCCAGTGGTAGCAACATGTCCATTGAGCGACTGGTGTATGGATCCATATAACTGAGTGGTGACGTGTTCTGAGACAACAGGTCCTGAATCTAATAAACACAAACTTTGTTTATGGAACATTAGAACGTTTTCTCTGCAATTCGTATTTAATATTGAAATTTGCATTGATTACATTGATTGGGCGAATGAATATTGTGCTGCCTTATGCTGTTTTAATGTTCTGCTATATACATCATGCCATCACCTTAAGCTGGGAAAATCGGTTGGATTTTGAAGGTGCTTCCTCATACGGTCTCTCTGTTATTGAGGCTATGATCCTTTTTCTGTGACCAGGAAGGCCAATTTTTAACACCTGCATAGAGAAGATATGATTATTGTATCAGATCACAGCAGATATAACTCTTTACATGAAGTACAACATAATCACGGAGGCCTGTACTTACACAATTATCAATATAAACATTAACATACACAGACTATATTTATGTTTTGAACACAAAAAACACAAATTTCAAAATCAGTATTTTTGATATATATATATATATTTCCAGTGTTAATTAAACCAAGAAACATCATTACATTGACAATTTCAAGCTCCCACAGGTTCTTCACGCATTCCAGAGTGCGGTAGCCGCTGGACAGGAAGTTGTGCAGATACTCTCCAAGACCCAGAGTTTCCAACCATGAGGCCAGAGATGTGCTGCCATCACATCCCAGAGCTTTCACCTGAAGGACAAGTACAACGCTAATGCTTTTTCAAAAATCAACTGCAAAACATTTTTATATAGCTTATATAATTCACTTGAGGAAAGCCCGGGGAGATGTTTGGTCACCACTCAAAGAAATGTTCACTGCTAAATAAAGGAAACGGCAGGATGAGTGGCGTAGCCTGGCTGTTAAAAATCTGAGGCGGTAAGTGAAAAACATTTTAAGCCAAATTTAATCATGTTTGAATGTCATCGCATTAGATAATAAAATATAAAACCAGGTGTCATTTGCACTCAAATGCAGCTGGAGCTTTTCTCAGAGCTAACTTCACTTTTCTGAAACATTTTTGTGATGACGATTAATCAGCTGGTGCTGCAGTGATTGATAGTTATATCATTTCAAACTTAACAAGCTTTTTTTGGTGAAATGTTTTGCTTGAAACAAAATACATGCCACTTGGTTTGATATTTTGTTATATAATGCAAAGACATTCATACATTTTAAGTGAGGCTTGACTATCCAAATACTTCTTTGGAGCCACTCTATATTACTACTGGAGGGGATAAAAAATGTTACCTTCGGAAGGCTTTTTGCTGCATGAAGGATTTTCTTTCTGTGGCCTGGGTCCGTGATGCCAATTTCTTGAAGGTCCGCATCCTCCATCACGTTACTCCCCTGAATGCATATATGCAAATTCACATGATTTACTATCTCACTTCAATTAAAAGTTTGTTTGTTACTTCAAACAGACAGATAGACAGATCCAGTAGATAGATAGATAGATAGATAGATAGATAGACACAGTAGACAGATTGGTAGATGGACAGAAAGACAGATACAGTAGACAGATACAGTAGACAGATAGGTAGATAGACAGACAGAGAGATAGATAGATAGATAGATAGATAGATAGATAGATAGATAGATAGAGACAGAAAGACAGACAGACAGACAGATACAGTAGATAGATAGATAGACAGACAGACAGACAGACAGACAGACGATAGATGATGGATTGGGTGGATGGATGGACAGATAGACAGACAGATTGTTGTTATTGTTTAATGAATAGCAAATATAAAATAATAAAAAACAAAATCAAATAACATACTATGTATAGACCAAATCTCCATCAATGATAAAGCACATTGCTTGAAAAGTATTTTTTCTTCCTTACAAATTTTTTTATCCATGAATTACAGTTATTGATAAACTTAATCAGATTCATGCCCCTTATACATTGCCTCAAAAATCTCCCCAACCCTGACTAACCTTCTGTGCCATTCAATGACCTCCTATACGACATACAAAAGCCACTCACCATGAAGCGCAGGTCATCGAAGCCATTGAGCACCAGTTTGCTCTCGTACTGAGGGAAGCCCACGTGTTCCAGCCACTCCCCCACCGACTGCTCCAGCACACGGCTCCCGGCTGCATCTGCCGACAAAGCATGCCGTTTGAGCAGTGAAAAACCGTTCAGCCTGTAGCAGCGGCACTCGGAGGCCGAGATGTGACATTGCCACATCATCTTTGGCCAGCAGAGCTGTGGGCAGCAGCAACAACAGCAAGGCAGTGTTCAGGCTTGAGCAACGGGCCTCCGCTAAAAGCAGGGGCCCAGATATACAGACTATACTAATGATGGAGATACCTCCACAAGCCCTCAGTGTGGCGGGGATGAGAGCCAGGGCTGAATGGGGAATGGAGGTAGGCCTTGGCAGGTAGTCCTTTTAAGTATAGCGTCAAGTAAATAAGTCCTGTTAATTGGGACAATTTGGCGTTGCTCTTCAAGACAATGGCAAAGAAAGAAAGAAACAGTTTTCTTGTATTTTGGAAGATTTTAAAAGTTCAGCAAGATCTTTTGGCTCGCAGCAAAATATTGAAATCTACAAGATGCTACTAGGAAGTCATAGGAAAGTGCACCTTGCATGCTCTAATCCTACAAAACACATTCCTTTACGAAGCAAGGCTGAAACAGACTTGTCCTTAAATTGGGCAGAAAGACCATTTGGAAAACCCTCAGATTCGTTTGTAAAATTAGAATAATGCTAATGAGTTTGCTACAACAGAGTTATTTGACCCTCAAACCCAATGACCCAACTCTTTGATCAATGCTCCACCACTATGCCAGTTCTTCAACATTAGAAGCCTTGAGTGATGCCAACTTGTCCTTTGAAAGATCTTCATGGCACATTCACCCATTCCTCTCTTCCTTGTCTTCCAAGTTTTTAAATGAAGAATCCCTTCCACCAGTAGTCCGTTTGACCACTACTCCAAATATCCCTTGGCAAGGAAGCGTTCTGGTCACAGTAATCCAAGGATTGCTGGTCCTTCCATGGAGCACACCATCAAAGCGAGGTAAAGCCAAGCCTTGATCCAGTGGAAATCAGGTGAGCTCGAACAATGGACAGATAACCTCATAAAAAAGCCCCTTTCGCAGCTTGTTCTCTCTTCTTGCAGCCCAGCCTCCTATTCCAGTTGTTCCGTTCCTCTAGCAAACGTTCCTAAGGGTCTGGGGCCCCTGATCATGCAGCATTCCGGTCACGCTAATCCAAGGACTGCTGGTCCTTCTGGGCTTAGTCACACCTTGCTGGGCTAACATGCCAAAACGGAGCGGCCCATCAAAGCGAGGTAAAGCCAAGTCTTGATCCAGTGGAAATAAGGTGAGCTCCAATAATGGACAGATATCCCCATAAGAAAGCCTTGTTGGTGGCTCGGTCTCACTTTTTGCAGCCCAGCCCCCTGTTCTGGTTGCACCGTTCCTCTAGCAGACGTTCCTAAGGGTCTTGTGCTCGGGGGCAAGGTTTGCTGCATCCCTGATCCAGGAACGCTCAGTCACAGTGGCAGCTGCATTCAGCGTTCACAAAGCACAACATCCAGATGACATACTGCTTCTCCAGAAAGCCATCGGTAGTGCAATACTTGCACGGTTGCAGCAGGTAATCACCTTAAACATATCTTCCTCCTTCAGTTTTGCTTGGCATCATCTCTTTCTACTCTTCCTCTCTCCCTTTCTTCTCTCATTTGCTTTCTACTCTCATTCTCATTGACAGAGTTCTCTCTATAAGCTCTGCAGGGCTGCCATATGCTGTCTGATGCCGAGACCCGCTACACGGCAAATACGCTCTGCTCGTTCTTCAATCCCCCTCCCTCCCCGTCTCTCTCTGCCTCTCTTTCTGTCTCACATACATGCACTCTCTCTTTCTGTGGTGATCAATCTCACCCCCCCCACCCCCTTTTCTCTCTGTCTCTCTCTCTCTCTCTGCCCCTCTATCTTTTCTCTGCTCCCTGTACTGATTAAAATTGCACGCAGGCTCTCTGATCTTGTTGGTGCAGAAAGGACACCATCAGAGGCAGAGAGACAAACCTTCTATGCCAGTATCAGCCAGAGGAGGAATAACAAGAGGAAATGTACAGGTTCCACTGTCCATCCCCCACATCCCCACCCCATATCCCCACCGCACTTAAGTGCTTCAAAGCCTCTCTTTGAAAAATTTAATCGCAGACAAGCCACATACCACGGTAAATCATCAGAGGAATTAAATACATGAACGTATCACTGTACCGCTGGGGGCTGGGGCTTCATATTAAACGTTAAGTCAGCAAAATGTACCGTGCACATGCTGCACTTAACGTAATGCCACCCATTGCCCACTTTCGTTTTGGACACATCCGAGTCAAATTGTCAGAATTTGTGAGCTTTGCCAGATGTGATCAAACTGCTTTCATGTGTTTGTGTGTTGCATCCAGACGGTGTCATCTGAATTTCCATAGTATAGCATGGTCTAATTCAGTGTCACACATGAGTGCTGCTGCATGCATGGAGGGCATTATCTACATGCAGCTGAGAGCAGGGGAATCATCTGAACCGTCAGCCTTCCAGGGCATTATTCACATTCTAACAGACACTGAATTATGCTTGAGATCTAAAATACATCCAAACACCCACAGGCTCGAAAGGACACTAACGAGGGATAGGAGGGATAACAATCAGGACATCACTAACTGTTTAAACCACATAAACATTGAGAAAATGATGTTGAGCTGGTGACTCACCTACCTATTCATATCACTAACAAAAAGTGGTTACCATGGTTTTTTGCACATTTAAATTTTGATATAGCAGACACTTATATTCAAAGCAACTTACAAAATGAGGAAATATTCAAGCAATTTATTAAAAAGGAGCCAACAATGTTAGCAATGCCGCAATATTGTCATTTTATGGACATGGTACCATAAAAATATGCTTGCAAAAAGTACTGTGATGGTACTATGGTAAATTGATTGTCTTAGATGGTAAAACCATGGTACTTTGACGTCACTTACAAAAAAGCACCCTCACAGTCCCAGAAATACCATGGTACATGTCCAAGAAACCATGGTACTACTATATTATTTTTGTAATATGGGGTTATTTTATTGTATGTGTGGTACTGAAATGTATGTAACATGGTATTTGCATTGAATTCCAGGGCACTTCAAAAAATACCATAGTATTACCAAGATACATGTCCAAATAAACCATTGTAGTGCAATGGTACTTTTTGGTACTTTTTTTACACTTACAAAAATATAATATTAGTACCATGGTTTTTTTGTTTTTGGATATGTATCATGATAGTACAATGTTATATGGAGATGTACCATGGTAGTAATTCTATGGTATTTATTTTTACTATGAGGGCACTTTTTTCAAAGTGTGATACTGAAATTCATGTACCATGGTATTTTCATGGTACTCCAGGGTACTACTATACTACGAATGCATGATACTGATACCATGATACATGTGTGAATAAACCAATATAGTACCATGGTACTTTTGGTGCTTTTTGTAACACTTACACCCTTACGGTACCCCAAGCACCCTTATCGTACTGAAAATACCATGGTCTACCATAGTACAAGTCCAAGTTATACCATGGTATTTTTGTAATTTGTAATAAGTCTGGTACTGAAAATCATGTACCGTGTTCCAACGTACTTCTGAGTCCAATTAATGGTACTTATTGGTAACATTTAACAAAAAAATACACTCACAGTACTAAAAATACCATCGAAGTAGCATGTTCTTTTTTTAGATGTATCATGGTAGTTGTTGCAAAAATCATGATAGTTCAGTACTACCAAATTTATTACAACTAAAGTACATTCTCACTACAAAAATACCATGGTACTACTATGATTCTTAAATACAATGATTCTTACTACTAATATCAAAGTATTTTTGTGTATTTATTGAAATCATATTTAAGAATATGCTATTCTTATTATACCATATTACATTATATTTGAAATGTATTAAATTATTAATATGTATCATTATGATTTTATTCATACTTCTTATTTATTTTTTGCCATTGTAAAAATATGACCACTTTTTCCCTATAACAGTTTTTCTGACTCCAATATTTATCTTAAGAACTCTTCGACTTTTCAAATAAATACATGAAAACACTGTATCTCAGGAAACACATTTTTTGTTAACAAAAGCAACTCAACGAACCTCTCATTACACACAGACTCCCGAGAGAAATTTGGGGACACTGGCTCACAGAACAATGGCCCTGTCTGTTCTTTTGATGTGATTCTCTGCTGTACAATTTCTCAATGATTGGATCTCTCCTAGAAAAGTCCATTAAAACATAATGGTCTTCCTCCATATATAGCTACTACCTTGGGAGGCACTTTTCAAGAAGAGAGGAATATAAAGTCCTAATTACTGAGTATCGAAATGATGGCCACACAGGGGTGGATCTACTGGGGGGGGGGCATAGGATGCAACCAGCAACCAATCCCGTGATAGTTTACAGCATTTGCAACAGCTAATCACAACATCAACCAGTCACCTACCTACTATTGCAGCACATGTACAATGTTTGGGCTCTCGTGGGTTGATGAGTTTAGTTCCTCAATAACAATGACCACATGGACAAATATGTGGAAAAAAAGAGGTAAAAGATGAATTTCTTAGTTGTTTACAAGCATTCACTGAATGATTATTAAATACTTGGCTGACAGTGATGGGTTGAGATGGGTGAGACGTGTCCTCAGCACTTTTTGAAATAGCTTTCATCAGGTATGTGTATAATCCTCTTCTCGATGTACACAACATCACTCGGACCGGTCATTGAGGCACATGGCTTTTCCTACCACTGCTACGCAGATGATACGTAGCTCTACCTGTCGTTCCAGTCTGATGACCCTACTGTCTCAGCTCATATCTTTGCCTGCCTCTCGGACATTTCGGCCTGGATGAAGGAATGACACCTTCAGCTCAACCTTGCCAAGACAGAACTCCTCGTGATCCCAGCCAACCCATCTGTTGACCACAACCTGTTGACCACAACCTCACTATTCATTTTGGTATGCCACCAACCAGAACATCTCGGAACCTGGGAGTGGTGGTAGATGACCAGCTTAATTTCACTGCGCACATCTCATCAACAACCTGGTCTTGCAGATTCACGCTTTACAACATCAGGAAAATCAGACCTTTCCTGTCTGAATATGCTACACAGCTCCTGGTCCAAGCTCTGGTTATTTCAGGACTGGACTACTGCAGTGCTCTGTTGGCTGGCCTTTCAGCTAACACAATTAAGCCACTGCAGATGATCCAGAATGCTGCAGCACATCTGGTCTTCAATCAGCAAAAAAGGGCTCATGTCACCCCACTCTTGATTTCACTCCACTGGCTACCTGTAGCTGCCCGCATCAAATTCAAGGCTTTGACTGGCTGTCAGGACAGCCAATGGAACCGCACCCTCTTACTTCAATTCACTTCTTCAGGTCTATGCTCCAACTTGCTCTCAGCAGTCTTTGAGCGAGCGACGCCTGGTGGTCCCATTACAAAGAGGCTCAAAGTCTATTTCACGATCGTTCACTTTCTCTGCTCCTCTGTGGTGAAACGAACTTCCAACCTCCACACGATCTGCTGTTACCTTCACAACATTCAAGAACCAGCTGAAAACATATCTGTTCCATGAGTACTTAACCAACCCACATTAATTGCACTTACCACTGCACTTAACCTGCAATTAATGTACAAAAAAAATAATTAAAAAAATCCTTGTCTGTCTCTTTCTTCTGTGCTAGCATCTTTACTATTCCAGCCACTGTGAGAACTTGGCAGTCTTATACTGCAGATGTTGTTAAACTTTGTATGACAAATTGCTTGCTATGTGTCTCATTTGTAAATCACTTTGGATGAAAGTGCCTGCTAAATGACTAAATGTAAATGTAATCCAGATTAAATGTCTCCAGTTCTTGAGTAGGAGTTTCTATTTCATCTGTTTGTGTTTTGACTGGCGATCCAGCACTGGATGTTTTGATAAGTGTTCGTTGCGGCTGTTACCAGTGTCGTTTAGCGTCTGCAGTTTTTCCACTGCTCGCGCTCTTTTCCGTGTCCCCCATTGTGATGGCCTTCTCGGCTGTATTGTTTGTGTGTATGTAGTGTGTGTGTGTTTTTGTGTGTTGTTTTTTTCTCTTTCTCTCCCTCTCTCTTAATCACTCTCAGGTGTGTGGTATCCAGGTGAGCTGATTGTCGATGGGGCGCACCAGTGCCTAGTGTGTTTCCTCCCTATATAAACTGAGAGTTTCATGGCTGGGCTGTGTGATGGGAGATGGGTGTTCATGAACTGTCATCTCATTCACGGGTGCTCAGGCATATATTGACATTTTTCCGGGTTCCTGCTGCTGGAGCGGAGAGTTTGTGGTTGTCGCTGTCTGAATTTCGGAGTTCACTGTTTTTCATATACAGAACTGTCAATAAATGTGTCTGTGTTTCCGCTACTCTCATCTAAGCACATCTGTTATTACATTTTTAAAATGTATCCCATCCACTGACATACAGATGCAAGCTTGTTGTATTAAAATAAAAAGTAAAATAAAAAATTAGAGTCCAAAACCTATGGAGTGGTGGTGGTGTAGTGGACTAAAGCACATAACTGGTTCAACTGTAGTGGACTAAAGCACATGCTGGTTCAATCCCCAAAGCCACCACCATTGTGTCCTTGAGCAAGGCAATTAACTCCAGGTTGCTCCAGGGGGATTGTCCCTGTAATAAGTGCACTGTAAGTCGCTTTGGATAAAAGCGTCTGCCAAATGCATAAATGTAAATGTAAAACCTCTAAAAACTGAAGGCAAATAGTTATCACTAGATCAGTCAGTCATGTTCTTAATCAAAGTGTTGATCTACATATTCATCTACTGACTAGTGGCAGATGTAGAGATGAAATTAACATATTATGTGAAATATTTATTTGAGTGCTTGAATCAGTCATTAAGAATGACTGTTGATCAAAACAGGTAATTTAAAGGAATCTTTTACTGTGCATAACATAATTAATATTCATGAGTTTTGCAGCACTGCCCCCCACAGTACCATTTTCTGTACAATTTATTTTTATTTAGACCTAACTTTCTGTTAATCTTCGCTTTCAAATGGCTTATTCCAGTTGTAACAAAGGTGATAGGCCTACAGGACTTTATTAGCAGAATAACATGGGATATGCATGCATTTTCCATCCATGGGTACACTTAACAAAGGTAGTGATGTTTAGACCAGATTGCCGGTTCTCTGTGTGAAGCTAAGGAACATTTAGAATTTGTTGATGTGTTTAATAGATAATGTCATGGTGCTCTGGAGATATACATTTTTTTACTTATTTTTTATTATGCAAAAAACTTCTTTTTTAATGTTGGCAAATCAGCAGCAAAATGGTTACTATGTGGTTCCTGTGAAAATGCAGTTGCATCACAAATTCATGGACATTTATAATTTGATAGTGACTCCAATTAATGAACTAGTATTTGTTGCAATGAAGCTTTGGGGTTGCCACCCCTCATAGTGTGCATGCCACCGTCTTGCCACCCCATAAAAACATTTCTATATCAGTCCCTGTGGCCACAGTAAATGGATCCCGATCTCATCTTTTTAAAGTAGGCCCTCAGCACCCATTGTGTACCGAAGGATGTCTGTGTCAAAATAGCAGGTCTAGAAACAACAGACACAGACCAAATTGGGGTGAAAAGTGAGAGTACATGTTGAAGAGAGAGAATCGTTGGTTGTTAAAGATAGTAGTGGAGTAGTTCTGACTCGAGGGACAATTCAACCAAAGTGAAGCTTTTTGGAAATATACCATTTCTCTTTGTGGGTTGTCACGTAGCTACTGTTAAAGGGATAGTTCTCCAAAAAATTAAATTCCTTATTCCTAACATCTCCTTTGGTGTTCCACGGAAGAAAGAAAGTCATACGGGTTTGGATCAATATGAGGTCAACAAGATGATGATGATGACAGACTTTTTGTGTGAACTATCGCTTTAACTTTGGCAGACATACTTTAAAAATACTTTACATTTAAAACATGTTCTGTTGTGTAGACTTTGTGAATTGTACGATCATTCATTTCTCTTATCCAACACAGCTGGAGAAAGACAGCCCATCTCTCTTCACTCATATACTACTGTCATATTTACCTTCTAACGCTGGCTGATGCTCCTCAGATATCTTGATGCTGGCAATAAGAGTCATGATCTTTTCAATCTAAGACACAACAACAAGTACAGAAGGGTTATAAAATGCATTTAAATATTGAATTTAGCTGTAATCTGCCATGACAGGTTACTCTTCATCGGACTTCATTAGAACTGATTTAAATTCATAATTCATATCTGTCGTTTGTAAAGACATATTTTTTTAAATTAGAACAACTGAATGTAGAAATGCAGAAAATGTTTAGGCTACCATACTAGACTAGAATACTACTCTTACTATTTTAGCAGAATATACTGTAGGATGCATACTGTGCACAATATGCAAATTTTCTGTATGCATAGAAAACCCAGATGACCTACCACACTTACCAAAATGTGCAGTGTACAACTGAGCATACCTTGCAGAATACTGTATTGTACATTACAATATGCTTGACTTGACCTTCCATTTCCAGTGTGCTGAATGAACAGGAATTAATAGCAGCCACAGTTTTAACATATTTTTTAATAATTATATTTATTTATCACACATTATACATATACAGTGAAATTCTTTTTTTCACATATCCCAGCTAAGCTGGGGTCAGAGTGCAGGGTCAGCCATGATACAGTGCCCCTGGAGCAGATAGGGTCAAGGGCCTTGCTCAAGGGCCCAACAGTGGCATCTTGATGGTGCTGGGGCTTGAACCCCTGACTTCCTGATCAGTAACCCAGAGCCTTAACCATTGCCTCCCTCATTTTCCTCTTTATTTCATGGGACGGCCAAGAGTTAAAGGAATGTTCTGGGTTCAATACAAGTTAAGCTCAGTTGACAGTATTTGTGGCATAATGTTGACTATCAGAAAAATAATAATTTGCACTTGTTTCTCTTTTTCTTTTAAAAAAGCAAAAATCGAGGTTACAGTGAGGCATTTACAATGGAAGTGAATGGGACACATTTTTGGAGAGTTTAAACACAAATGTGAAGATTATAATTTTATAAAAGCACTAATATTAATTCTTCCGTTAAAACTCTTTTTTGAGCAGTAAAGTTGTTTAAATCGATCGGTTGTTATGGTCATTTTAGGGTTTTAGAGTTTACAGCGTTAAAACTGGAAATAACTTTACACAGAAAAGGTTAGCAAGCGATGTTATTACACTAAAATCATGTTAACAAGCATATTGTTTAATTAAATTTTTATAGTACAATAATGGCTACTGTTTCACTTACTATTAAAATAATCATGAATAATAATAGTAGTCGGTGTACAGCTTATGCTACACAGTATTCATTAAATAGTAAGCTAGTATTCTATTTCAAACATTGCCATTAATGATTTCTGGAGAAAATTTAGCTGTGTTCAGTATGAAATACTAGCTTACTGCTTACTGTATACTGTTTTTTAATTTTTTTTTTATTATTGTATGAAACGCATTATTGTTTGGCAAATGTAGTAGGTCATTGTGCATACTATCCTACTGCAAAAACAGTTATAGTACATGACTGTGGTGAAATTCTTGCAAAATGACATTACAAATGGCGCCATTTCCGAGGTGAAATGTCCACTGTGGGGCGCTAAAAGCGAGTTAAATTATCTCCCAAACAGATGAGGGTTTTAAGGTTAATGCTTTATAGCATTTAAAATCAACAAAATCCACCTCCCTACCCTAAACCTGAACTTAACCGATAGTGCCATAAAAAGCAAATTTGAGATGAAAAACACAATTGCGTCATTTTGTGGTGCTTCTATGACACTTTGGGCTCATATGTCAACTTGCATGCTCTTCAGGACTCGTACCCCGGTCTTTTACATCACAAGTACAACGGCATCAGTTGAGCTACCACGCAATTTGATCGCACTTGAACAAGCTTGTAAATGTAGTTGGTTATGTAATGCAAATGTTAAAATAAGTAATGCGCTATAGTAAAAGTGTTTAAATGTCATAAGATAGTATTGTGTGAGGAACCAGGTGAAAAGTAAGTGTTTATAAACTGATAATCTGCCGTTTTACTCCTGACTTGTGTGAAAGGGTCGTTGTTTTAGCACCTCTAGTGTTTATTTCACCAGGAAACTGCTGAGTGCACACAACGATTCTATGAGGCCAGGTTGTAAAGAATAGTAGGCAGTAGGCAGTGTATATACTGCACAGTAGTAAGCAAGTATTCCATTCCAGACATAGCCATAGACTATTCCTGGAGAAATTTTCACGCTGTGTTGGTTTAGAAACAGCTAGAACTATAAAATAAATGGAGGTCATATTCACATTAAAGAAATTCAATCGGATCAGTGACAGCCTAAATAAATTAATAACCTACCCAGATGCCACCAGCAATAAAAGAGCACATTTATAAGAACTCCTTTCCTTTGCTGAACAATAGCATTGAGATTACTCGTCTCCAATTTTTGGGAGAGGTCTGAAATTTTGTTTTTTAATGTAATTTCTGGAGAAGTCATCTGATGTGTGCTTGTGGCATCAACAAGCTGGCAAGCTCCTGGATTCATTTAGCAGTCAGATACCACGCTCCAAGTGGTAGATGCCCTCTAGCCATACAGCCCTTCACTTTTCCCACTCTCAGGTAACCTACATACTAACTTACAGTGTACGATACACTCTCCATGTCTATCCATTATAGAATGCACATTACACCATCACACTTTCCTATGGTAGACCTTACAGTTCCCTGAGCTGCCTTCAGAAGTACTTTTATAAATTTTATAGCTCACATGATATACTATACTATATACTATATTTGAGCTCTATATAAAGCTCTTGCTATATATCTATATAAATAAATGAATGTTGGCTGCTTGGAAACTTGAAAATATATTAAAGGGGTCATGATATGCAAACTCAAATTTTCCATGATCTTTTGACATATAAGAGGTCATTTTGAAACCAAGCTGCCAAAACGACTCGTTCTTGACTTCCTCCACATTGTGATGTCACACTGTGGTAGACATTTGCATCTGACCACCTCCACAACAAAACATCAATGCCTACTTTACCTTTAATCACTTCCGTAGCCCTGCCCAGTAGTGGTGAGCAGTGAGATGGCAGGTAGATACCAGGTCGGTCAAGAGCAGAGAGTCAATCATAAGAGCGGGCGTGGACTGGCAAGTCTTAAAGGAGAAGCAGCACCAAAACTGAGCGTTTCTGACAGAGAGTCAGAATAAGGGTGGAAAATTATCATATTTTACATATATATGACTGGTTTTTGTGCCAAAAACTTTACTAATATTATAAGTGAACCTTAACAAAAATATGAAAGGAAAATATTAAAATAATAATAAAATAAAAAAAGGCATGTCATGACCCCTTTAAGTGACATTATTTATATCAAAACATGTCAACGTGAACTAAAAAAGTCAAAGTGTACTTTGATTTTCTGTGTGCCGCTATGTCTTGCGCACAATAAGCATGACACAAATTTCATCATCTGCACAGTACATGCGCCTGCAGTTGACTGTACTAAAGAGTATCACAAAGCAGTCTTAGTGCACATGCGTCGAACATTTTTCGTACAGGCTTGCGTTCAAAAGAGTATACATGGAAAGATTAGAGCGCTCAAATGTGAACGAGATGTAATGGCACACACATAAACGTATACCCTAGCAACTCTTACATTTGTTGCAAACTCTTTTTATGGATTTATGTTTATATCTTGATATCACTGTATATTGGATAATTAATTTGTATGTTGTTGGGTTAATGTCAAAAGGCAGTTATTTTGTAAGTTCTGTCAGTCGATTACAACTGTTAATCGTGATTAATCGCAAAATTTTTCGTAGTTAATCGTGATTAATCACAGATTTTGAAAGTGCTGAAATTCGACTCTAAATATACTTATTTTCCTGTCAAAATGCAGTTATTTCATTCTTAGGAAAGAAAACAAAACAATATGTAACATTATAATGCTTTATTAACATTTTCCAAACAAAGCCTTCCACAGTGTAAAGATAGAAATGCACTAAAATAGCGCCAATTCAAGTAACATTAAAAGTTTAAGTCAGTGTCTGTGTGTCTATATAATTTGCGACCACTGGGATGTTGTTGGGGCCAGGGTGGGGTTGGGGATTGGGAGGGGTAATAGTGGGGATTAAGATTGATTCTGTGCATATATGTTTTCATTTATGAGAATCAATAAAAATTGTTAATCTGAAAAAGTCTAAGTGGGAGTTTGACTAATTGAAAGAACTAGTCCCCATAAGTTGCATATTCATTGCAATGGGCATTAAATAACTTAAACTCTCCTTCTCCAAAATATTAATCTGCCGGTAGACTGTGGCTATCCACTTTCCTACAGCACTCGTGAAGCCACGTACATGATTTGTGTCAGGACATCAACGCCAGCATCATTCACTGCTTTGAACTCCACATGAAAAGCACTTACAAACAAAAACATCTCATTCTGTGTTTTCGTGATAGTTAAGACTTTGTGTGCTTCTGTGGTAATTAAAATGCAACTTACATAGGATGAAAAATATTAGATTTCTGTCACAAGTCCCATCTGGGCTTGTTTTGTTCATCAAATAGCGTTAAGAGCTCCTTTCCCCATCGCTTTATCACTGACATTGAATCACAGTGTGTTTGTGGTGTGTGCATCAGTGTAATGACTCCAGGCGGACACAATTAAATGTTCCACCCTTCTAACAAGTGTTTATGCAGTATTAACGGTTAATGTGTTAATCGCGATTAAGAAAAACGAATGCGTTAAACTTCTTTAATTAATCGCATGCGTTAACATGTTAATTTTGACAGCTCTAGTAAAAACATAATCAAACAAAGTCTAATTATTTACTACAAAAACTATGCATGGCAAGATTTTGAAATGAAACAATACATCTCTGTGAACTCCTTTACACCAAATATAAAATACCGTACTGCGATCATTCATCTTTTTATTTTGTGGACACTTGGTCAAAAGAGTGCAACAGTCCCCGCCCACTTTTTCAGCTGCCCTGATTCCGAAAGTGTTTTTCTAATTCATGTTTTCCATAGGGATTTCATAAAATCCCTCATAAAAGAGTTATAAGCCATGAACCCAACCAACCAGCTCCAAGGTGAATCACATCATTACAAACTTTGATTTGAAGCAAAAGAGTATTTTAAAAATCAGACAAAAAAACAAAGGTTCAAGACTGTGTCTTGAATGAGGGAATGAACTACAATCCCATTAAGCACTGTGAATGACGTAATCAAATTATAAACGATGGAAAAATATAAAACTATTGATTTAAAGTTTTTGATTATAATTATAGAATCAATATATTTAAAATATATTGCAAAATATTCAGATATACACACATGTATAAGTAGTCGCTGCAGAGCTCTTTTGCCGTGGTTAGTTTGCCGCGATTCTCTGATTGGTGGATTTTCTCTCTCAGGATTATGGGTAGTGTAGTCCTTCACCAAGAACGCCGCTAAACACGATTTATATTAAAACAATTTGAAATAACACGGACTGATGGCTTCAACAGAAGCATATACCATCAATTAACAACCTCAGAGCTCACGGTAGGTCTGTCTTTAAAGGTTTATAAGTTATCGTTAATGATAAATTCCCCTATGGAAAAAAATGATTGGGATTTTTACTTCTGGAACAAGACTGTCATGCTCTATTTAACTAGTGCAAGTTCAAGCTTTCCAAATTAGGCAGATGCCAACATGGACAGGTTGTGTGACATGCTCCAATCTTCAAAATCCATAAACAGATCTACACAAGGTGAAAGGAAATACAACCCAGTCAGTTATTGGCCAAGAGCATAAAGCCACTGAAAAACAAGATACAATTAGAAAACAATTTTAAGGATATTCTTGTTACGTTTGTACAATTGACAATTTTGCTACTGTGTCTGGTCACCACTTGATGTCCAATGTAAAATATGGGTCCTGAAGCAAAACCAGTTGATATCCACTATAATCTAAAAATATGCAATTTAGTTTTTGAGGAATTCACTCAAGTGTAGTCTTCATTATGGGACAGTGAAAGAGACAGAGAGACAGTGCTAGAGTTATTGCGGTCATCGCCTCAAGCCACGGAGTTCCAAGGCTTCCAAAAACAGTTCATGAAAGGCAAGCAGTTTAATTCTGCAGAGACAGCAATATGGAACATCACACAATGTCCGACCTAATGAGTGAATTTGAAGAAGCCAGCAAGTTGAGAAAATGTGAGGTGGGGTGTAATAAAGATTTCATACAGCCCTGCCTCCTCCATGTGCCAGAGCAGTAACAAGATTATAGGCATCAGAGACCTGCTTCAGTATACAGTAATGGAGTGAAGGCAGAGTGGCTGACACCACAGAGACTTTAAGCCAGAACTGGAGTGAATCTACACCATCAGGTTGGGACACCATTACCACCACAGTCTCAGTCTGGAAGAAACATATTTTGCCATTTTCAATTCATAATGAAGATGTGGTAAATACATCCCAACTACCTGTGATAATTCTGTATTACTTCAGTATATAGATATGCCTGTATATATATATATATATATATATATATACACACACACTGTATACACACACACACACACGTTTAGCAGTACATGATTTCTTGTTGGATTTTGAAAGTCCACAAAATATATTAATTATTTTAGGCAATTTTACATATAAAAAATAGGAATAGCACACAAAAAAACTCATAATGTTTTTAAGTTTTATTATTCTAGAAACTCAGAAATGCAAAGGCTTTCATAGAAATTTCAGAAACGCAAAAACGGAACTCTGAACTATAACTATAAAATTCTAAAGCTTTTCAAAAACCTTTTATGTGTGGATTTGTTTGCTTAACCTTTGTCCCCTTTCAGTCTTAAAATATAAAAATCCATTACAACAATATTAATCACTACATTTTAAAAACGTTAAGAATCTAACAAAGAGTGAGCCATTTCAAACCTAAACCATTTCAATATTTATTGTGAAGATGATTTATATTAATTTTCAGACAAATTATGACTGTGATGCGTGAAGAAAATAAATAAAAATCAAGGTAAACTTTACGTTTCACCAGTTATTGCCAATCAAGCTATAATTTTGTAATTTTTAAGCAAAAAGTGTGAACATTTTCCAATCTTTGCATTTATATTTAGGATATATAAAATGCTAGCTATGAAATTAGCCTTATAAACAAAATAAGCCTTTATAAAATAAGCCAATTTTATTTTATTTTTTAAAAAAATAAAAGAAAAAGCCATTTATGTATAGATTTTATACGTTTATTTATTATTTTTATGTTTTTTTTTTTTTTGAGGCTGTAGAACCTATGTCCCAGACCCAGACTTTAATCATCACAAAATGTATTATTATAATTTAAAAACCAAAAAGTTAAATAATCATAAACTATTTAGATATTTATTGTAAAAAATTATTAATTTATGATAGATTAAATTATTATAAAATCAAATTATGACTGTTGTGTTTGAATAAAAAAAAAATTATAAAAAGGTAAACATCACATGTAAACTGAATATTTGTATTGTGTGACATTGGTGATCAAGATATATTTTTTTCTATTTTTTTAAAAAGTATGAGAATATTTATTTGCCTAATAAATACAATTTAAGCTATGCATTTACAGTAGCCTTACAAGCCTAGCAAAATGAAAGAGTCTGCCATGTTTAAAATGTAATTTGCCTCAATGTCATTTCCACCACATATGCTACAAAACACAGTATACAATTTGAGATTTGGTGGAAATGACAATGGCGTTTCAGAAAAAAATGACAGAATTCAATTGTGATACAAAAAAAAAAAAAAATGTGCCAAAAGTTCCCATATGTCAATAGTTCAACAAACACCCTTCTTTTTACGGTCTCAAAAAAATAAAAAATAAAAAAAACTGAACCCAGAGCTTGTAAAATCTATAAAACATCTAAAGCTTTTTAATTGTATTTAATTTTCCAATACATATTTTTGTTGTACATTCATGTACTCATGCAAATACACATAAAGTCTAATTCTGAGTGAAAAAGATAACTGGCGATTGAGTCTAATTTGAAGCAGTGCTCTGTGCACACGCAGGGCTGTAAGTGTTTAGAACGGGCCGTACAGTTACTGCAGCTTTCTGACAGGTGAAAGCATTTCCCACCCACTTCTTCTCCCCCATGCACATCTTTCACTTGCCATCTGAAGACATGCTCCCCTGACATCTTCCGTTAGCATATGAATTATGAAGAGACTCATATTGCCATCTGTGGAAAGCAGATTTGACCGCTCACTCATACACAAAATTATTTTTAAACAGGTTTTCTGCAGAAGTGCTAAAACATTAAAACACTGAGCTATGGGGGTCGTATAGTCACAGCAAATGCTCAAAATGTAAAATATAAAAGACTCCCTTTACAGACATTTAAATATGAGCAATATTGTCATGGAAATGTTATTTAGTCTTGAGTCATGTTATTGTTATTCTCATGTTTGGGGCAAAATTGATTAAATCAATATGTATTAAATGTGGTACCAGTGATGGTATTAGATGGTAATTCCATGGTGCTTATATACTATATATATACACCGATCAGCCACAACATTAAAACCACCTGCCTGATATTGTGTAGGTCCCCCTCGTGCCGCCATAACAGCGCCAACTCGCATCTCAGAATAGCATTCTGAGATGATACTCTTCTCACTACAATTGTACAGAGCGGTTATCTGAGTTACCATAGACTTTGTCAGTTTGAACCAGTCTGATCATTCTCTGTTGATCTCTCTCATCTACAAGGCATTTCCATCCACAGAACTGCCGCTCACTGGATATTTTTGTTTTTGGCACCATTCTGCGTAAATTCTAGAGACTTTCGTGTGTGAAAATCGCAGGAGAGCAGCAGTTACAGAAATACTCAAACAAGCCCATCTGGCACCAACAATCATCCATGCGATTATCTAATCAGCCAATCGTGTGGCAGCAGTGTAATGCATAAAATCATGCAGATATGGGTCAGGAGCTTCAGTTAATGTTCACGTCAACCATCAGAATGGGGAAAAAATGTGATCTCAGTGATTTGGACCGTGGCATGATTGTCGGTGTCAGATCAGCTGGTTTGAGTGTTTCTGTAACTGCTGATCTCCTTTTCTCCTTTTCACACACAACAGTCTCTAGAATTTACTCAGAATGGTACCAAAAACAAAAAACAAAGTTCTGTGGACGGAAAAGCCTTGTTGATGAGAGAGGTCAACAGAGAATGGCCAGACTGGTTCGAATTGACAAAGTATACGGTAACTCAGATAACCACTCTGTACAATTGTGGTGAGAAGAATATCATCTCAGAATGCTATTCTGAGATGCGGGTTGGTGCTGTTTTGGCGGCACGAGGGGGACCTACACAATATTAGGCAGGTGGTTTTAATGTTGTGGCTGATCGGTGTATTCACTGATAAGCCAAAACATTAGGACCACTCATGGGTGAAGAGAATAATGTAGATCATCTCCTAACAAGGACACATGTCAAGATCTGGGTAGATTAGATGGTAAGTGAACAATCAGTTCTCATAGTCAGCGTGTTGAATGCAGGAGAAATGGGCAGGAGCAAAGACCTGAGAGACTTTGACAAGGGCCATATTGTTATGGCCAGATGACTGGGCATCTCTGAAATGGCAAGGCTTGTGGGGTGCTCCCAGTCAGCAGTGGTGAGTACCTACCGACAGTGGTCCAAGGAGGGACAAACCACAAACTAGCAACATGGTACAGGGTGTTGGGCTCCCAAGGCTCATCGATGCTGTGGCACAAGTCACAGAAAATTTTAATGATGGTTACGGGAGGAATGTGTCACAACACACATACTCTGCTGCGTATGGGGCTGCGTAGCTGCAGACCAGGTCAGAGTGCCCATGATGGCCCCTGTACACCGTCGAAAGTGCCTACAATGGGCACGTGAGCGTCGGAACGGGACCTTGGAGCAGTAGAAGAAGGTTGCCTGGTCCGATGAGTCCCATTTTCTTTTACATCACGTGGACAGCCATGTACGATGTGCGACCTATACCAGGGAAAGTGATGGCTCCAGGATGCACTGTGGGAAAACGACAAGCCAGTGGAGGCAGTGTGATGCCCTGGGCAATGTTCTGCTGGGAAACCCTGTGTCCGGCCATTTATGTGGACGTCAATTTGACACGTGCCACCTACCTAAACGTCGTTGCAGACCAGGTACACCCCTTCATGGCAATGGTATTCCCTGATGGCAGTGGACTCTTTCAGCAGGATAATGCGCCCTGCCACACTGCAAAATTTGTTCGTAAATGGTTTGAGGAACATGATGAAGAGTTCAAGGTGTTGCCTTGGCCTCCAAATTCCCCAGATCTCAATCCGACTGAGCATCTGTGGGATGTGCTGGACCAACAAGTCCGATCCACGGCAGCTCCACCACACAACTTACAGGATTTGAAGGATCTGCTGCTAATGCCTTGGTGCCAGATACCACAGGACAACTTCAGGGGTCTTGTAGAGTCCATGCCTCAGCAGGTCAGTGCTGTTTTGGTGGCTCGGGGAGGACCAACAGCATATTAGGCAGGCGGTCATAAAGTTTTGGCTCATCTGTGTGTATATATACATACACATATATATACATTTTATATATATATATATATATATATATATATATATATATATATATATATATAAAAATAGTATATGTAAGCACCATATACTCATTCAGTACTTAATAAGTATAATCATTTCATATACCATGGTATTTACATGGTAGAACAAATTTCATGTTGGTGTTACCATGGTCCAAAAACAAAATACCATGGTACTTTTTTAAATACTAGATTTAATATATTTCCAACTCCTTCAAAATTAATATGAAACACAATATATTATGAATGGCTAGTATGCAGTGAAAGAGAATGTTAACTGAGGCTAACATTCTGCGGAACATATTTTGTGTTCTTCGAAAGAAAGAAAGTCTTACGGATTTGCAGCAGCAAGATGGTGAGTAAAATTTAACAGAATATTCATTTTTGGGTGAATTGTTCCTTTAATGTCAGTTCAGAAGTTACTGATGTGTATGAGGAACGTGACCATTGGCTTAAACATAAATGCTGATACAGCCGTTTTCCACCAGGATACTGTATGAGTGTGTGCCAGCATGTTGACTCCGTCTCACTGCACATTAGGGCTCTGCTCGGACTTAGAGGATGTTTTGTTTTGGTGTGTCAGCGGTAGCACCACATCATCCTCCAGACAGTCATTTCTCCAAACTCACTCCCTCTCTCATTTTCTGTCTCTCTTACTCTCACTTAGGCCTATAGATTTTATTTATACATGGTGGGAAGTGCCATTAGAGGACAAATGCAGAACAGGATGTTATTAAAGTTATAGTTAACCCAAAATGAAAATTCTGTCATCCCACACCCTTGTGTTCCACAAGAGATAGAAAGTCATATGGGTTTGCAACAACACTGCATATTTCAATTTTCATTTTTGGTTGAACTATACATTTAGGAACAGGACAATCCACTCACTTTGGCTTGAGCTCTGTACAGATGATGTACAGATGATCTGACAGAAGTTTGGGTCTTTCCATTCAAGTGGTTTAGAGTACAGTTTGAATAATGCTCTGAGATACAATAATTTGATTATTCTACGCCCTCCCTTAGACTCACCACAGGCTAATGTTTTCTTGAGTATAAATGTGATCACCCCTAACATTTGCCTTTAAAAGATAGGCAGTAGTAAATATCTGTATTATAAAACAGATCTGATTATTAACAATCTGATTGCATGAGTACTTTTGAGAAGGTTTTTCAGCTGTGATGCGGAGGATGATATAGAGCCCTGATTAGAGGACAGGGCAGGAATTTTTTTTTCTAAAATAGTTTTGCAATTTTTTTGTTTGTTTGTGTGCCCTCACAAAAAGTTTTGCATCCCGTCGCAATAGTTTCGTTCCCTCGCAATAGTTTCTGTTGCCTCACAAATGTTTGTGTTCCCTCGCAATAGTTTGTGTTCCCTCGCAATAAGCTTTGCATTCCTTCGCAACAGTTTGTGTTCCCTCGCAATAAGCTTTGCGTTCCCTCGCAACAGTTTGTGTTCCTTCGCAAAAGTTTGCATTCCCTCGCAATGGTTTGCGTTCCCTTGCAATAAGCTTTGCATTCCTTTGCAAAAGTTTGCATTCCCTCGCAACAGTTTGTGTTCCCTTGCAATAAGTTTTGCGTTCCCTCACAATAGTTTGCGTTCCATCGCAATAAGTTTTGCATTCCCTCACAATAGGTTTTGCATTCCCTAGCAACAGTTTGCGTTCCCTCACAATAGTTTTTCCCTCACAATAAATTTTGTTCCCTCGCAATAAGTTTTACATTCCCTTGCAACAGTTTATGTTCCCTCGCAATAAGTTTTGCATTCCCTTGCAATAGTTTGCGTTCCCTCACAATAAGTTCTGTGTTCCTTCGCAACAGTTTCTGTTCCTTCACAATATGTTTTGTGTTCCCTCATAATAGTTTTAGTTCCCTCGCAATA
The DNA here is from genome assembly GCF_019703515.2 of Myxocyprinus asiaticus. Classification (NCBI taxonomy): domain Eukaryota; kingdom Metazoa; phylum Chordata; class Actinopteri; order Cypriniformes; family Catostomidae; genus Myxocyprinus; species Myxocyprinus asiaticus. Next base: position 4,513,855 of record NC_059352.1, read on the forward strand.
GTTTGATGTTCCCTCACAATAAGTTTTGCGTTCCATTGCAATAGTTTGCTTTCCCTCGCAATAAGTTTTGCGTTTCCTCGCAATAGTTTGCTTTCCCTCACAATAAGTTTTGCGTTTCCTTGCAATAGTTTGCTTTCCCTCACAATAAGTTTTGCGTTCCCTCGCAATAGTTTGTGTTCCCTCGCAATACGTTTTGCGTTCCCTCGCAATAGTTTGTGTTCCCTCGCAATACGTTTTGCGTTCCCTCGCAATAGTTTGTGTTACCTCGCAATACGTTTTGCGTTCCCTCGCAATAGTTTGTGTTCCCTCGCAATACGTTTTGCATTCCCTCGCAATAGTTTATGTTCCCTCGCAAAAAGTTTTGCATTCCCTCGCAACAGTTTGGTGTTCCCTAACAATAAGTTTTGCATTCACATTGCAATAGTTTGCTTTCCCTCGCAATAAGTTTTGCATTCCCTCGCAATAGTTTGCGTTCCATTGCAATACGTTTTGCGTTCCCTAACAACAGTTTGCGTTCCCTCACAATAGTTTTTCCCTCGCAATAAATTTTGTGTTCCCTCGCAATATTTTGCGTTCCCTTGCAATACGTTTTGCATTCCCTCGCAACAGTTTATGTTCTCTCGCAATAAGTTTTGCATTCCCTCGCAATAGTTTGTGTTCCCTCGCAATTCGTTTTGCATTCCCTCGCAATAGTTTGTGTTCCCTCGCAATACGTTTTGCATTCCCTCGCAATAGTTTATGTTCCCTCGCAAAAAGTTTTGCATTCCCTCGCAACAGTTTGGTGTTCCCTCACAATAAGTTTTGCATTCCATTGCAATAGTTTGCATTCCCTAACAATAAGTTTTGCGTTACATTGCAATAGTTTGCTTTCCCTCGCAATAAGTTTTGCATTCCCTCGCAATAGTTTATGTTCCCTCGCAAAAAGTTTTGCATTCCCTCGCAACAGTTTGGTGTTCCCTCACAATAAGTTTTGCGTTACATTGCAATAGTTTGCTTTCCCTTGCAATAAGTTTTGCATTCCCTCGCAATAGTTTGCATTCCATCGCAATACGTTTTGCGTTCCCTAACAACAGTTTGCGTTCCCTCACAATAGTTTTTTCCCTCGCAATAAATTTTGTGTTCCCTCGCAATATTTTGCGTTCCCTTGCAATACCTTTTGCATTCCCTTGCAACAGTTTATGTTCTCTCGCAATAAGTTTTGCATTCCCTCGCAATAGTTTGTGTTCCCTCGCAATACGTTTTGCGTTCCCTCGCAATAGTTTGTGTTCCCTCGCAATACGTTTTGCGTTCCCTCGCAATAGTTTGTGTTCCCTCGCAATATGTTTTGCATTCCCTTGCAATAGTTTATGTTCCCTCGCAAAAAGTTTTGCATTCCCTCGCAATAGTTTGTTCCCTCGCAATACGTTTTGCGTTACATTGCAATAGTTTGCTTTCCCTCGTAATAAGTTTTGCATTCCCTCGCAATAGTTTGCATTCCATCGCAATACGTTTTGCGTTCCCTAACAACAGTTTGCGTTCCCTCACAATAGTTTTTTCCCTTGCGATAAATTTTGTGTTCCCTCGCAATATTTTGCGTTCCCTTGCAATACGTTTTGCATTCCCTCGCAACAGTTTATGTTCTCTCGCATAAGTTTTGCATTCCCTCGCAATAGTTTGCGTTCCCTCGCAACAGTTTGTGTTCCCTCACAATAAGTTTTGCATTCCTTCGCAACAGTTTCTGTTCCCTCACACTAAGTTTTGCATTCCCTCGGAATAGTTTTAGTCCCCTCACAATAGTTTGATGTTCCCTCACAATAAGTTTTGATGTCCATTGCAATAGTTTGTGTTCCCTCGCAATAAGTTTTGCGTTACATTGCAATAGTTTGCTTTCCCTTGCAATAAGTTTTGCGTTTCTTCGCAATAGTTTGTTTCCCACGCAATAGTTTGCTTTTCCTCGCAATAAGTTTTGCGTTCCCTCGCAATAGTTTGCATTCCCTCGCAATACGTTTTGTGTTCCATCGCAATAGTTTGCATTCCCTCGCAATACATTTTGCGTTCCATCGCAATAGTTTGCATTCCCTCGCAATACGTTTTGTGTTCCATCGCAATAGTTTGCATTCCCTCGCAATACATTTTGCGTTCCATCGCAATAGTTTGCATTCCCTCGCAATAGTTTATGTTCCCTCGCAATAAAACTATGGTAATAAAAACCATAATTTTGTGTTTATTATGGTTTTACTTTACAAATACCAAAGTTTAACTGGTTTAACTTTAATTTTTTGGCAGAAACCATGGTTTTAATACAGTATACTGTATCCATATAGTAGGTATCCTTGGTTAATCTTATGGTTACTCTAGTTTTACAACAAATACCATGGCATTTTTCTGTATTATTACTATGGTTTTACCACAAATATCAAGGTTAAAATATGGTTATTGTAGTAAAACCATGGTAAATTTATTGCAAGGGAAAGCAAAACATTTTCAGAAAAAAATGACTGCCCTGTCCTCTAAGGGGCTCCGTAGGCTGAAGGGCATCAAGAGCATCTTGACGTATCGCAATGGCAACACTTCTTTTTCAAATCTGTCATTATTTTCTATTATTGCCGTAAAGCTAATAAATTACTTGGCAAAATAATTGTATATTGTGATTATTACAATTTATATATATATTTACAAAAGTAATAAGACGCTTGTGGTCCTACTTTACAGTAATTTCACCAAGGTTAAGGGAATTTTAGCTACACACAACACCCTTTAAAGGAATGTTCCGGGTTCAATAGAAGTTAAGTTCAATCAACAGCATTTGTGGCATAATGTTGTTTACCACCAAAAATAATAACTTCGTTATTTCGGTTTAATAAATACATCATCCGTACACTCGTAGTACACTTCTTATTGTTACATTTTCGGTGTTAACATATTGGACTACTCACACTACTAACACTACAAAATGGCATTGAATAGTGCAGAAGTTTCAATGCTATGTTAACATTCACTTATGGTGGCCATGGTGGCTCAGTGGTTAAGGCTTTGGGTTACTGATCAGAAGGTTGGGGGTTCAAGCCCCAGCACTGCCAAGATGCCACTGTTGGGCCCTTGAGCAAGGCCCTTGACCCTATCTGCTCCAGGGGCACCATATCATGGCTGACCCTGTGCACTGACCCCAGCTTAGCTGGGATATGTGAAAAAAAGAAGAATTTCACTGTTTATGTGCAAAATGTGTGATAAATAAAATTATAATTCTCATTAAATATATATATAGTTATGTATGAGACTAAGTTAATAGAATAACTGATTATTTGAATGTGTAGATTAGGAAATAAATGTGCTTGTGGTCTAGGCAGTAACATTTTATTAATAGGCAAGTAAATGTATTTCTGTCTGTGTATTGGGATAAAACGTGCTGGAATTTATGCATCTTTTGAACCAGATACCTAAACATTCAGTCAAATGAAGCTTCGGATTTCATGGATCACATGTTTATTGTAAAACTAATCAATCTCCAGTACGCGCTTCAACGTGCAATATGTTTTTTTTTTACACTAGCTTCGAAATCAAACATCACATCAACACAAACTGCTGATTAAACACTGAGAGAGGTGTGAAGGCAGCCGTGGCACTCATTCTGGTTATGACTAAAGCTCTCACATGCGGGGAGGGGAACTGTTGTGTATGCAGCGTGGGCTGACCCTTGGGAAGCTTACTGATAAGATGCAGAGTGACAGTTCAGGCTCAATTAGACCCGTGTGCTGCGGCCAGCATAGAGCAGCAGAAGGAATGATGGGCCCAGCCAAGCGTTCAGCATTCAGCCACTGGCGCTGACACTGTCAAGTTCTTCCTTCTCTCTTAAACCTTACGTACTACTATAGTTTTTATTTCCACCCACAACAAGTGGCAGGGAACGTTACTTTACAAAAATAAAGCACTACGATTTTGTGTTAATCCAAAAGTAGTTTCACATAGCTTGACTTTTGACTATTGGCAAAATATCTGATCTGCAATGCAGCTTATTCTGTTCTCACTAAGTGTGAAAGCGCTACCGGACGGAATTGCAAAATAAGCATTGTTTTCAAACAGCTTTCCGAAACACGTTGCCCGTGTGCTGTTGATCGAACAAACAGATAGTCCTGCATCCAACTCATGCCATTGGTTAAATCATTGCTGTTGTGTCAGGCTAGGCAAACAGAGGAATTTGTATAGTGCCACAGAGACACAAAGTCCACAGTTTTCAAGAAAATTAACCTACGAATGGCTTACTTGTAGTTCTCACTGAGTATTAAGGATAGGGGAAAGCATTTTAACACCAAAATAGCGGAAATGTGTGTAAACTCTGTAAATTTCTGTCTGTGCAAAAGTAATAAGTACAGATAAATTCACAGACATACTTCATGAAACAAAGCGCAATATACAGTTCATAGATATCTAATTAACTATGAACAAATATCTGTAATATCAAAGATTTTATGCTACTAACCTAGAAAACATTTGCAAATCCAGTAGCTAATTAGTTGCCGACTGGATTTTGTGTAAATCCAGACAAACTAACTAATGATTTTCTGCTAGTTCTTTCTAGTTTCATGTGCAACATGCAGCTGCAAGATGGCTAGCTTTTGCCATTAGCTCCTGCTGGTAGATGCTGTAACTACACCACTTGGTTGACAAAAATCACTTTTTTCCATTGATATGAATTCAATAGTAGCCGTGTGGTGTTCTGATGGACAAAAAAATAAATAAATAAAATAAAAAATAGAAAACATAAATATTTATTTATTATAAATTATATAAAAGTAGATATTTCACCAGTGCAGACTTTTTTATTTTTTTATTTATTTGTATATTTTTATTTATTTATTAAGGGCTTGTAACAGTCTGGAATTGACTTTTATTTAGAATGTTTACCTTTTCTTTTTTTTAACTAGTTTTAATATATCAGAATGAATATATATTGGCAGCAAAAACCCCAATACCCAGCTCACATGGCCTTACATATGTTTCACACCCATATGACTGACTTTCCATGGAATACAAAGGAGATGTTAGGCAGAATGTTAGGGACTGCCATCCTAGTTACCATTCACTTTCAATGCATCTTTTTTCCATTCACTGAAAATGAATGATGACTAAGACTAACACTGCCTAACATTTCCTTTTGTGTTCCACATAATAAAGAAAGTCATATGGTTTTTAAACAACATGAGGATGAATTAACGATGACAGAATTTTCATTTCCGAGTGAACTATCCCTTAATTACTTAAAAACTTAATAGTACTTAGTGAAAGATTTAACCAGCCAAAGAAAAAGTCCAAGTTCATCACTGCTTTGAGGTCAAATTAATATGAAACTAAACTGAAATGAGTTGGAAAAATAAAAGAGTTGCAATTTTTTCTTTAAAACTAATGACAAAATAAAATACACCAGCACTGGATCTGAACCTAAGATGTTTCGTATAGGGATTGAAAAGGAAGTTTAGGTTTCAGAACCTAAACCCCCCCAGGAATCCTCACACAATTTGTACACTGGCCTGTTAGTTCATCAGTTTTTACCTCGTCCCATTCGGAGGCAAACGAGGGCATCTGCTTCATTTCCTTCCCTTGAGCTGCATAGTTGGACAGGGATTCGCTTCGGTCACCTAGAGGCCCATCTTCATCACAATATGGGGAGGCCAACAGGTCACATTCTGATTTTAAGAGGTTGCACGCCTGCTTCAGATGCTCTGGTGTATTCGTCCAAGCTTGGGTTGATGGCTCAGGCGAGCAGTTGGCATCACTCTTAACCTGGTCGAGATGGCCCGATGGGGCAACTGTGGCTGGATTGGACATTCCTGTGTTGGTGCTCTGGGTTTCTATCTGGTTTCTGGTCTCTGCTGCAAACCAAATCCACTTTACCTGCAGTCACCAGATAGTAGTCCACCTGGTATCAGTTAGTGTAAGCCTGTATTATCCATGGAATTAATCTTAAAATTATAGGCTCTGTTTGCCCTGATCTACAGCAGTTTGAACCACTGTTTAAAGCACTCTTGAAGTGGGGTGAGGGTGCCTAGTTTTACATTGTCACAGGGGTCCACCCACAGTTTGGGTTCCTTTGCCCTCCCCTTGCCAAGGAACTTCATAGGGTTATTTTAGAGATCATTTCCTTCCCTTCCCTCCCTGTCTGTTTTACTCACTACCATTCTCTCTGATATACAGTGCATGCCCCATTTCTTTGCTGTTAACTAAGACGCAGTTTAAAACAGCCCTAAAACTAGTGAATTAGGTCAGATTGTGTTCAAAAAGCATGCTTTAAAATGTGCAAAATACTGCCTAAAATAATAAAGGGATTCAATGGAGGATTCTTTAAAGGTTATTAAAATTAAATTAAATTAAATTAAATTACATTAAATTAAATTAAATTAAAATAAATTAAGAAATAATAAAAAACATTAATTAAATTAAATTAAATTAAAAGGGATATGTCACCCAAAAATAAAAATTCTGTCATTTTTTACTCTCCCTTCCTGAAGTAACATTAAAAGTAGCTTTAAGGAGAATTCTATAAAGGTTATTAATTAGGTTTGAAACAAAATTAAATAAGTAATAAATAATAATAAATAAATCAAATCCTTAAAGTGAAATTTCGCCCAAAAATCAAAATTCGGTCATTATTTTCTCTCCCTGTCTAAAATAACAGTAATAGGTTTAAAAGGATACTTTTTTTTAAAGATTATTAATAAGGTTTAAAATTAAAAAATAACCTTAAATGGATAATTCACCCCCAAAAAAAATGACATTTCTGTCATCATTTACTTACCCTCACTTTGTTCCAGACCCATTTACGTCTATGTGGAACAAAACAGGATACCAGTATATCAAAACTACATCCTCAGTCACCTTTAAAAAAAAAATGCAACTGAATGGTGACTGAGACTGAATACATCATCTTTTGTGTTTTACAAAAAAGAAAAGTTTTACACGTTTACTTACCAAAAATGAGGGTAAGTAAATTATGATAGAATTTTCCATTTTGGGTGAACTATCCCTTAAAATGTTACTAATACTGTAGTTTAATGTACAATCATATCTAATGAATCCTTTTATGCTGGAATGATTCTTTGTGTTGGAGTTTAAGGTTCTTTACTCCACTTTCTATTATAAAACTTACTAAAAAGGTTTGTGCATACAGCACCAAAAAGGGTTCTGCTATTGCTATAAGACAAAGAACCCTATATTCTGCTATTTGGAACCATTTTTCTCAAAGAGTGTTCATCTAAAACATACATCATAAAAAGTATAACAACACTGCATATTTTTGTACAAAAGTCTGTTAGCAATGTAATGTCTGTTGTTAGCCCAGATCACCTTCTCCAAACCTGAATTTTAAATGTTGATTATAGTAAGCAAACACATGCATGGACCTTAAAGATGTCGCTTCTTTGTGTCTCCTGTTGTGGTTAGTTCTCCGAGTCTTCTTTGTCATCGCACTCTAGCTGACACAGCGATGCTTTGGTCTTGTACCCTGGATCGCAGGCCTGGCCTTATTACTAGTGACAGGCTGGCTAATCAGGTTACTGAAACTCTCACACAGGCTGGTGGATCTGGCTTTTCACTTTATATATGAGGCTTGTAGTAGGGTCATCCTTGGTGAAAGTTTGGTCTTGTGGAAAAGGTTCCTAGTTCCTAAGCTGCTAGAAGATGCTATGCACATTTTATATAACAGAGTGTGCACAATGCATTTTGACCAGTATCATACATATTGCACAGAACAAGTGGAAAGCCATCTCATGACCAGGGTATAGGACTTATGTATAGGCATGGTATTGCATTTACAAACAACACATATTACTTTAATTTTTTCTCCTTTTTTTTATTTTTTTTTAAGAAAACTGAAAATATGAAAAGTGTTTTGACAGTCTACACTGCAACAATCCTATTTTTAATTAGTATATTTGTCTTGTTTTCCCATTAAAATGTCTAAACCTTACCTAATATTGCTAAAATTAATGAAAATATATGTAAGATAAATGTTGTCTTAACCTGTTTATGTGCATTAATAGACTGTTAATAGACTGAGCTACTACAAGTGAAATTTTTACAGTAATTCCAATAATATGAATACAGTAGGCCTATTAGTTGATTAAATAAATAATAATTCACCTAAATGTTATTTCACATTCCAAAGGTTGTAGTAAGTTCCCAGTGGACAGACTGACATACTACAGATGAGATGTTTACAGTAAGTCCAACAATGAGTACAGTTATTTTCACATTCCAAAGGTTATAGTAACTTCCCTGTGGATAGACTTACTAACCGTAAAAATCTCACCTTTTTCATAATATAAGTGAATACGATACATTCATATGCACAGCCATCACTCTGGTGATCTACTACAACCTGTGATTTTTTTTTTAATAACAATGATAGAACATGCAAGTCACTAGTCAAATAAATGACTGCTCTGACGGCAGTGATGTCTTAGTTGTGGGTGGAGTTTTTACAATGTAGGCATATGCTTCAATAGTCTTATGAATGTATGGTTATTTTCTTCATCTCATTTAAAACCATCCCTTTCCAAACCGGAGCAATGACAGCAGGTTTATGTGCAGGGCTGTCAGATAAATCTGGCTATTTGATGAGAGAGATAGCTCAGCTGCAATAAACGTGGTGAGTTTTGGAGAATAAATGGTAAAGAATTTAATATTAACTGAGACGTACTAATCTGAACTATTAAACAGTAGAGAACATTTATTCTGTCTCACATCACTGAGATAGGTTGACGTTTCAGGTCCACCCATATGTGCGAATCAAATATTCAAGCCATATATTAGTGAAATAAAATAATCAAAACGCACGTTTTTTGTTTTTCCGATTTTGAATTCCTAATTGAAAATGAAATGAACGAATGATACACGGATTATTTAACACAGATCTAGTAATCTGCTTAAATTGGCAAAAAAGAACCGATCAAACTATTACCTCACAAGCATAATGTAAAAAGCATGACTTAATGAAGACTCATGCACTGATATAAACTCCACTTACAATGTGTGCTTAAAAGAAGGATTGTCCTTTGTTTTGTTTTTTTTCTGCAGTGCATTTCACATAATGCTGCCAATCAAGAATAATATGCCGATAAACAACTCTCATTTGTGTGTTCCTCATCTCTAGATTATTAATTTAGATCAACATCAATGAGAAACATGGATAAATGAGCATTGTTGAAAGCAACTTTGTAGAAATGAACTGAGCCGCATTGATTAGACTGTCTGACTGATGGCCTATTATGCAAGGGTTGTTTCAGCTGATGAAACTCACCTGTGATTGGCTGGATGGTCGCTCAATCAGCCCAAAGTAACAAAACGCAAAGAATACTTTATACAAATCCGGGGGACAAAAATCCCCTTTTTAAAGAGTGCGGGGGACGTGTCACTCATGTCCCCTGCAGCTGCTACGCCCTTGTGTGGTACGTTTCAAAGTAACATCCACATGAATGCCAGGACCCAAGGTTTCCCAGCAGAACATTGCCCAGACCATCACACCGCCTCTGCCTGCCTGCTTTCTTCTCATGGTGCATCCTGCTGCCATCTCTTCCTCAGGTAAACGACGCACACGCACCCGGCCGTCCACATGATCTAAAAGAAAATGTGATTCATCAGACCAGGCCTCCTTTTTCCATTGCTCCATGGTCCATTTCTGACGCTCACGTGCCCATTATAGGTGCTTTCGGCAGTGGACAGGGGTCAGTGTGGGCACTCTGACCGGTTTGTGCTACGCAGCCCCATACGCAGCAAGCTGCGGTGCACTGTGTGTTCTGACACCTTTCTGTCATGGCCAGCATTAAGTTTTTCAGTAATTTGAGCTACAGTAGTTCTTCTGTGGGATCAGAACAGACGGGCTAGCCTTCGCTTCCCACACGCATCAATGAGCCTAGGTCGCCCATGGCCCTGTCGCCGGTTTACCGGCTGTCCTTCCTTGGACCACTTTTGGTAGGTACTAACCACAGCATACTGGGAACACCCAAAATGACCTGCTGTTTTGGAGATGCTCTGACCCAGTCGTCTAGCCATCACAATTTGGCCCTTGTCAAAGTCGCTCAGATCCTTACGCTTGCCCATTTATCATGCTTTCACCACATTAAATTCAAGAACTGACTGTTCACTTGCTGCCTAATATATCCACTCCTTGACAGGTGCCATTGTAACGAGATAATAAATGTTATTCAGTTCACCTGTCAGTGGTTTTAATGTAGTGGCTGACCAGTGTATATTAAAGTACCATACAAATTGGTAAACCAAAGTATGCATGCCCGGTTCTACGGGGGTGCTTGAGGGTGCTAAGCTTCCTCAAACGGACGTTAAAGCACCCTCAATTAAATAACGTTGGTGCATTATTGCATCTTCACTTTAACTCCTAAAGCACCCCCAAAATATTCAGAAGCACCCTCAGAGATTTTGACATGGAACCGGGCCTGAATGTATTTATGGTTTTTGCACATCTACCATGACAGTAGGCTACCATTCAGCACCAAAGTACCAGAGAATTACCACTGGATACCACCACTGTACAATTTGTAAGGGATGTACATACCATACAAGTGTAAGGATTATGGTACACTCACTGCAGAAACTCGAATAGCAACAGCTGACGTCACCCCGCACCACGGTGACGTCGCGTGTGATGTCATGCCCCGCCCGCCCGCAGCCATGCGTACTGAGCTTGTTGTCGGTCGCTTGTTATGACTGGAGAAGGCCTCGGACTAAATTAAAACGTATCCCCCGTTCCTGCCCCGGGACAGCCGCGTGCTCATGGAGGGCATGGACATAGACCTGGATCCGGAGCTCATGCAAAAATTCAGCTGCATGGGCACCACGGATAAAGATGTCCTCATCTCGGAGTTCCAGAGGCTGCTGGGTTTCCAGCTCAACCCGGCTGGCTGCGCCTTCTTCCTGGACATGACCAACTGGTGAGTCCGGGGATTGGACTGCGGCCTAGTGGGAGTGCTGGGCCTTGTGTCAGCATATAGAGCTTACTGCTGCAGTTTCCTTATTTTTAATCACTTAAAAGTCAAAAATAGCATTGAAATGACTACTGTGTTGCGTTTAAATGGATCTGAAGCGAAAGAGACAAGCTAATGGCCAGCAAATGTGCGGGTTTCGCTCAATATGAGGTATAAAAGTCATGTTTTAGATGAGTGCGTCCTTTAAAAACATTTTGCTCATATTGTATTAAATTATATTGTTTGTTTATTATATTGTTATTTATATCAGTTGACAACCATGTTTGTAGTAGCAGTTCACTACTACGTTGACGATGTCTCGAAACCTAGTGAGCTCCCTATCTAGGCAACATTTTTGGGCATCTTTAGGCACCTACTATGCCCAAAAATGCTGTCTAGATAGGGAGCTTAGTATGTTTTGATACACGGACGTTTAATGTTGCTCAGTCACGACTCAAACTGATTCCGTTTTTCTTATTGCCAGTGAGCAATCAATTTTAATATTAACTAACAATATTTTAAGTGTCTAGTTTGTATGTAAAAAAATATATTTTGTTTTTTGTTTGCGTAAACAGCGTGTTTACTAACAAGGGGAGGACTGTTGAGAAGTTTTTGCTCATAGTTACGTAATGAACTAATGTACTTTCATCTGGCACCCAGACTAACACAAGTTTGTCCTTCTCTTGTTTTGTTTGGAACATTAATTTGATCTGTAAAATTCCTACAGCTATAAAGCTAATATACACAAATGTAATAATAGCAAATGAAACATGTGCAAACTTGTTAAAAGTAGTTTAGATAATTAAATTCCATTAAAAATAGATTTTATGCCATGTTAACATAACCATTAACCTTGGTACTTTGATATATGCTGCCGTACTGAATGAAAACCATATAAATACTACAGTCATGGTACCGTGCTCTTTATAATTCAGTGTAATTAAACCTGCCTTGTTGATTTGTCTGTCTGATCAGGAACCTTCAAGCAGCTATTGGTGCATATTATGACTTCGAGAGTCCAAACATCAACACGCCATCAATGTCTTTTGTGGAAGATGTGACGATTGGAGAAGGGGAGTCAGTTCCTCCTAACACACAGTTCACTAAGACATGGAGGATACAAAACACAGGTGTGTGTTTTCTAGGTGTCATCAAAAGAGTGAAGTTTAACTAAGCAAAAGGTATGAGAGGCTGTGCTATACTGTTACTATAGTTATGGCTAAACACTGTTATGATAAGAAGCAAAATTAACAGTGATTTTGATAATATTGTCAAAATAAGATTAAACTATCCTCTGCTCTGTTAAACTTTAATGTCTGTGTGCTTTACAGGTACAGAGTCGTGGCCGCCAGGTGTGTGCCTGAAGTATGTTGGTGGGGATCAGTTTGGTCATGTGAACATGGTGATGGTGCGGTCTCTGGACCCTCAGGAGATCTCGGATGTGAGCGTGCAGATGCGCAGTCCAGCCGTTCCTGGCATGTATCAGGGCCAATGGAGAATGTGTATGGCCACCGGACTCTTCTACGGAGGTATGGCAGTAACGATAAAAACAACAGTCAGTGGGCCTTCATGAAACACGAGAACAGATTTCTTTTTATATTGTACCTAAACCTATATGAAAATTGTCCCATTAAATTGAATGGAACAATTCACGTACAAATGGGTTTCTGAACAATTAAAGCAGAAACTTGCTCTGCTCATTTTTCAGGAATAAAGCCTAATGTTCACAAGCATGCTCTTAGTGTAGGTCTCTGTACTATATGTGTTACTTTCTGCATACTGTGAGTATATATTGTTTAGTGCCTGATATTTTAAAAACAATAGTATGTGAAACAGTATGCATCGGTAAACATTTGCAAACAATAGTATGCTACAGTGTTGACACATGAAATCATTATGTTGCATGTTCAATTCAGCAAGTGTCATCCAATTATTGTGAATTAATAGTTATTTTTGCATTTTTAATCCAATTTTTCAGTAAAACATTGTAACTTTTGGAAGTCCAATCAAATGGGTCAAGTAGATTAGTGGAAAATTATGGTAGATATTACTTCCGGTTCATCCGTCACACTGGAAATGCAATGGTACAGTATCCTATGCATTGTGGGGTGTTGTATTTTGTACATTTTGGCAAATGTAGTAGATCATTAGGGTATTCCTTGTATACTGAAAATGTGCATACTGCACAGAGTATACATACTACATACTGCCAAAGAGGTATGAAATTCCGAACATATCCATTAACGCCACGGCATACTCACGGCGAAGTGCTTCTTCACTCAGAGACAAAAGAAGATCAAAATTCAGCTGAGCAATGGTATACTGTTTGTGGACATTCAGACACCCACCACGCTGCTGTGGGAGGCATTTAGAGGAGCATTTAAATATGAGGATTCAAAAGACCATGTAAAACCTTAACTAATGTGACTTCAAAATGTGTTATAAATGTCTTCATGCCTCATCCTGTGAGTAGAATTCACACGAGATCAGTAAAAGAAGCTGTTTAAACAACTCGATGAAGATTTAAAGTAATATATATATATATATATATATATATATATATATATATATATATATATATATATATATACACAGTAGATTTCAACTGCATCAGAAAACTGGAAAATGCTGCCTTCGGAGGCTGTATACAGAGGTAGGATGAAAATAAGATACTATTTAAACTGTTCTGAGACCAGTTTCCTTAAGAGTTCCATTCATTCAAAAATTCTATTAGTTAAGCCATTAACTAATTAGGCTGCAAATCGTAGTCAACGTTTTTGGATGCAGCCAATGTGTAATTTGTCATGTTTACATTCTACATTCATGGTGCTAATCTTCTGGCATGCTATACATGGCCATACTATGCGCCGATTACACTCTGTTATTGTAATTTATGATGACACTGATACTACTGCAAAGATGGGTGTATAAAAGTGTGTTAATGGGCAGAATAAAGACAAAAGAATGATAAGAGTGTGAATGGCTTTCGCTGTAGACAGCACATGAATGAAGCAGCATATCAAACAACAAGAGTTTTTTGTAGACTAATTTAACAAAAAAGTCACGTGGCATGTTCTTGGAAAATGTCTCTACATGAATGATTGTAGAGATGTAGGTAAGTTTGTACCAGTTCGCTAATAACTCTGCACGCCGGTGTGTTCATGTTGACTGATCTTAACGGACTGAACAGTGTAATTGAAAAGTCTGTCGGCCTCAAAATGGGTGAAGCTCCAGGTCACACCTACTGATGACTTGGACCAATGGCAGTAAGAAGGAGCTTAGCAGCCGGTACAAAGTTTTCCTGAAAGTTCGCCCTTTTGAAATGTTACAAACTACCGAAACAAACTCAAAAACACCTTTGTTTTGGCCAGTTTAGTTTTTTTTTTTTTTTTCTAAATGATGTCATTCCCTTTCGTTTTTTAATTTCGTACAAAGTGTGACTGGGCCTTAAGTTTTACAACCAAAGTTCTAAGTTCTACAACCATCTTTGGTGACTTGAAGGACATGTTAGTCACCTCATTCCCCCTTTTGTGCAGATGTGATCTGGGTGATTTTGAGTGTGGAGGAGGGAGGTCTGCTGGGTGTCACACAGCAGCTGTCCTCCTTCGAGACGGAGTTCAACACACAGCCACACCGCAGTCTGGAGGGAGACTTCAACCCCTTCGCCTCACCACAGAAGAACAAGCAGGACACCAATGAAGATAATCTAAAAGACCCCGGGGGCCCCTGGGAGGCCCCTCTGGACTCCATTCAGCAAGATCAAAATGGACTCAATCACAGCTCTGTAAATATTACACCAAATGGTCTCCAAAACAACTTATCAGTAGTGACTTACAGCCAGGTACGTATGCAGTTATTTTGACTTGAAAACCAGTGTATGGTGTAAGGCTGAAAGATATAGCTAAAAATATAATTTCTCAATATTTTTTTAAAGGAATGTTCCAGGTTCAATACAAGTTAAGCTCAATAGACAGCATTTGTGGCATAATATTGATTACCAAAAAAATTTAAACTCGTCCCTCCTTTTAAAAAAGCAAAAATCTGGGTTACAGTGAGGCACCTACAATGGAAATGAACGGGGGCCAAACTGTAAACGTTAAAATACTCACTGTTTCAAAAGTTTAGCCAGAAGACGTAAACAATATGCATGTTAACATGATTTTAGTGTGATAAAATCACTTACTAACCTTTTCTGTGAAAAGTTATAACCAATTTTACAACTTCGTTGCCATGACGATGTAATGTCAACAAAACCTTAAATCCTAAAACGATTGTAAAAATTACAATTTAAACAACTTTACAGCTCGAATAATACATGAGTTTTAATTGAAGAATTAATGTACAGTTCATAGACTTAGGTTGAAGTCATTAAAACTAATTTTTTAACCACTCCACAGATTTCATATTAGCAAACTATAGTTTTGCCAAGTCGTTTAGGACTTCTACTTTGTGCTTGACATGAGTCATTTTTCCAACAATTATTTACATACAGATTGTTTCACTTTTAATTGACTATATCACAATTCCAGTGGGTCAGAAGTTTCCATACACTAAGTTAACTGTGCCTTTAAGCAGCTTGGAAAATTCCAGAAAATGATGTCAAGCCTTTAGACAACTAGCCAGTTAGCTTCTGATAGGAGGTGTGCTGAATTGGAGGTGTACCTGTAGATGTATTTTAAGGACTACCTTCAAACTCAGTGCCTCTTTGCTTGACATCATAGGAAAATCAAAAGAAATCAGCAAAGACCTCAGAAAAAAAAAGATTGTGGACCTCCACAAGTCTGGTTCATCCTTGGGAGCAATTTCCAAACGCCTGAAGGTACCATGTTCATCTGTACAAACAATAGAACGCAAGTATAAACACCAGGGGACCACGCAGTCATCGTACCGCTCAGGAAGGAGACACATTCTGTCTCCTAGAGATGAACATAGTTTGGTGCTAAAAAAGTGCAGATCAATCCCAGAACAACAGCAAAGGACATTGTGAAGATGCTGGAGGAAACAGGTAGACAAGTATCTATATCTACAGTAAAACGAGTCCTATATTGGCATAACCTGAAAGGCTGCTCAGCAAGGATGAAGCCACTGCTCCAAAACTGCCATAAAAAAGCCAGACTGCAGTTTGCAAGTGCACATGGGGACAAAGATCTTACTTTTTGGAGAAATGTCCTCTGGTCTGATGAAATAAAAATGTAACTGTTTGGCCATAATGACCATTGTAATGTTTGGAGAAAAAAGGGTGAGGCTTGCAAGTCGAAGAACACCATCCCAACCGTGAAGCATGGGGGTGGCAGCATCATGTTGTGGTAGCATCATGTTGTGGTGGTGCTTTGCTGCAGGAGAGATTGATGCACTTCACAGAATAGATGGCATCATGAGGAAGGAAAATTATGTGATATATTGAAGCAACATCTCAAAACATCAGCCAGGAAGTTAAAGCTTGGTCACAGATGGGTCTTCCAAAATGGACAATGACTCCAAGCATACCTCCAAAGTTGTGGCAAGATGGCATAAGGACATCAAAGTCACCTTGACTTGGAGTGGCTATCACAAAGCCCTGACCTCAGTCTGATAGAAAATTTGTGGGCAGAACTGAAAAAGCATGTGTGAGCAAGGATGCCTACAAACCTGACTCAGTTACACCAGTTCTGTCTGGAGGAATGGGCCAAAATTCCAGCAACTTATTGTTAGAAGCTTGTGGAAGGTTACCCAAAACGTTTGACCCAAGTTAAACAATTTAAAGGCAAAGCTACCAAATACTAACAAAGTATATGTTAACTTCTGACCCACTGGGAATGTGATGAAAGAAATAAAAGCTGAAATAAATCATTATCTCTACTATTATTCTGACATTTCACATTCCTAAAATAAAGTGGTGATCCTAACTGACCTAAGACAGGGAATGCTTTCTACAGTTAAATGTCAGGAATTGTGATGTTTAAATGTATTTGGCTAAGGTGTATGTAAACTTCTGACTTCAACTGAATGTGCTTTTATAAAAGTATAAGCTTCTCATTTCTGGTTTTAACCCCTCAAAAAATTGGCCCCATTCACTTCCATTGTAAGTGTCTCACTGTCGAAATTAATTTCTGTGGTAATCAACATTATGCCACAAATGCTGTCGACTGAGCTAAACTTGTATTGAACCCGGGACTTTACTTCAAGCCTTGTTTTGACTATTTGACATATATCTTGGTATTTGTTTGCTCTGAAATGGCTTAAAAGGATAAAATGCAGTAAAACACCGCACAACTCACGACACGCCCCACCGAGAGCAAGAACCACACATTATAGTGACGACGAGGAGGTTGCCCCATGTTACTCTACCCTCCCTAGCAACCGGGCCAATTTGGTTGCTTAGGAGACCTGGCTGGAGTCACTCAGCACACCTGGATTCGAACACGCGACTCCAGTGGTGGTAGTCAGTATCAATACTCGCCAAGCTACCCAGGCCCCAAACTTAAGTTTCTTTTAAAATCATTGCTATATTCAAGCTGTTGCTAATTGTTGTATCACCGACAAAATCGTTGGGAATATATTGGAAGTATTCAATATATCACCTTGTCCTTAGTGTGAGCTGTATGTCAGGATAAAAAACTATTACTATTCACTAGTATCTCAACATTCCACATTTGTGAACATGATACAAAACTATTTGGCTGTTTTTACAAAGAAAAGTTAGGCCAAGGTAGGTGCCTGATTCAGTCCAGAAAAGCCAGATCACCAAGTTTTTTCACCACCCTCTTAAATCTTTTTCTCATGCCAGAAGTCATACCTTTGTAACCTATCAGTGTGCTGACTGCTGTTTAGTCGTGCGTAGGTCGCGGAACGAAAGAAAGGCCTTTTCCTCACCTTTTTGTACCCTGCCCTGTGTTTTGTGACAACTAACTTAAAAAATCACATTGCGATGACTCACCACATTTGCTTACACCTTTCCTCATTCTGTGCATGTGTGATACAATAGCCATTTATCATATTCCAGACCCAACAAGCTGCTTATAGTACATTACCAGTCAGATGTTCTTTTATTACTATTTTACTATTCACTTTTTAAACTAGATTTAAACATCAATTTATATTTGTCAACAAAACTAATTTAAAGTATTTAATCATAAGCCTTTTGATCAAAAGATTTTTAATTTAGTGTGTCCAAACTTTTGACAGTTGGTGTTCTTTTACCCTAGAATAGTGGAAACAGAATTATGATCAATACATTTCCATCTAGAATATTAAAAATGTTGTATTGACTCTCTGCTAACATTATTAATCTGGCCTAAATCATCATTTTTATTCCAACGAGGCAACAACATTGTGTTCAGTTGGGCTGAGACTATTAGTCAACATTATTGACAATGTCGACAATAAAAAATTGTGGACAAACATTTAGTTATGATGGCTCCCGACGTATTGAATCATAATATACTATATGTGTCACAGTGTGTATCTTATTGTGACATGAAGAAAATTGCAGATACGCTGCTCTATTAAGAAGAGAGACTTTTTTTTTTGTGAGTTAAAGATGGATCGAAGTGAACAAAAAGGTGAAAGTGTGTAATCTTAGCCCATTATACACTACAACAAAATATTTTTTGATTAGTCTTTTATGGCTTGTTTTCCAAAATAATATCTAAACTCTAAAACAACGTACATTTACTTTAGGAGCTATATTGCTGAAGACATTTTTTTTATCGGAGAATGTTGAATATAATATTTAAATATTTAAAAATGTCTAATAATCCTTAAAACAATATACATTTACCTAAGAAACTACATATAAGGTAGTTATACTTGCTTTCAGAGAATATATCTTGAATATGATTGTTTTCTTTATTGCATTGGCAGAAGTATGAACAAGTGTAAAAATACACTTATATACAAAATGCACATATATTTAAGATGCATTCTCTGAAAGCAAGTCTAAATGTCTTATATGTTGCTTCTCAAGTAAATGTATCTTGTTTTAAGGATTTTTAGATAATTTTAAATGGAAAACAAGACAAAAACTCTTTAACAATAGGATTCTTTTTTTTTTTTTTTTTTGCAGTGAATGTTTTACATACGGTAATTATACTTATTAAAAATTCAAGTTTTCCCCCCTTGTAATTCAGTCATTTAGAGGTATTTTTTATTGTTAGTAAGCAAATTTAATACAACCTTTTAAGTCGAGGCACAAGCTGAATAGTCGGTTAAGAGCTAATGATTAATCATTGCAATAATCGCCCAAATAGTCGAATAATCGTTCTAATAATTGTTAGATTAATCGATTATCAAAATAATAGTTAGTTGCAGCTCTACTGTTCAGGCACACATTAATGTCTGTAAAACAACAAAGGACCTCTTTACACCATTTCTTCAGCCAGTCTGAAATGAAAATCACATGTAGAAGCCGGACTGTGCAGTATAGTATTAAAAAAATCTCAACATGCACACTTATGCAGGATTTCCATGTGTCCTGGAAAACCTGGAAAATCTTCTGTTATCTTATGTTCAGGGACACAGAGTATTTGAATTGTGATCTGTTATATTTTGGAAATACAGTGCAAGCCCCACTGCTATTGAATACCCCTCAGGTCATGTTTCTCATTTGCGCATGCAACAGCTTGATAATGTTCTGCTTGAATGTTTGCAGTCAATGTTAACTGTGGCCTATACCATCAAGCTAGTTGAACAAACTCTGGGTTACAGGATTGGTTTCGAGTTGATAAAACCAAACCAATCCAATCAGGCTTAATTGGTACCATGATGCTGCTCATCAACTTTCTCTGTCAACTCGGGCTTTGATCCTGAGTTAAAGATTAGTTCACGCATGCGTTTACATGAATGAGTGTCGTTTGCTGCGAACAGCCAATTTTCGTAGTCTCAGCCTCAGATGGCACGCTCACGGACCTCCCACAGTCCATGCACTAGGTCTGGCTACGCAAACTACCAGTCTCGTGACACATGGATAGAGAGGGAGCGATTCACTTCTCGCAAGAGTCAGCGGGGTTTACCTCTCTGCTGAATCAGAATCAGAATGAGCTTTATTGCCAAGTGTTCTCACGTACACAAGGATTTTTTTTTTTTTTTTTTTGGTGATAGGAGAAACAAGTGCACACAGAACATTACAGTGAGACACAGAATATAAAACAAGGTAAGAGTATAAATAGACATACAAATAACAGGACATAGAATGGCGTATGTACATGTACAAGTGGTAATGTATGTTCAAGGTAGGGGTATGTACAGTTATTGAATTAAATATGTGAATTTACATATGTACATGAGATATTTATTTACATTATTGTACTATGGGGAGTCCTGAAGACAGTTGAATTGTTCATGAGGAAAATGGCCTGAGGGTAAAAATTGTTCTTGTGCCCGGATGTCCTGGCGCTCAGTGCTCTGTAGCGCCAGCCAGAGGGCAACAGTTCAAAGAGGGAATGGGCAGGGTGTGTGGGGTCCAGAGTGATTCTACCTGCACGTTTCCTCACTCTGGAGAGGTACAGGTCTTGGAGGGTGGGCAGGGGGGCACCAATAATCCTCTCAGCAGTCCTGACTGTCCGTTGTAGTTTCCTTCTGTCTGATTTGGTGGTTGAACCAAACCAGACAGTTATAGATGTACACAGGACAGACTCAATGACGGCCGAGTAGAACTGTGTCAGCAGCAGAAGGTTAATCATTATGAAAATATATAGAATTTGAATACATTTAAACAGCACAACAAGAGATTGTTTTAATTTGACAAATTAAAATGCATTGACACTGCACAAAGATCACCATGAAATCACTAAGAACCAAAACACATGATTTACACTGCACAAGGGATTACAGAACAATTATGAAGAAATTAAAGACATTTACAAAGCAAGAAGAAACAATGTCTGCTGCAAGAGCTCGAGGACTGCTGGAAGCAAATTATAAATGTATTAAAAATATAAAACAGCTGATATATCAATGCAAATGTGAATTCAAATAGGTTTACAACAAGAACACACTTTATTTAAAATATAAAAGTTTTTATATAAATTTAAATGGAAAGCTTAATATCATATTACTTTTAAACATTATTATAGGCTACTGTTTAATAATTAAAAGTGAGCATTTGGAATACTGTATGCAATAATTGGTATGCAATAATAAGACGTATATTTTAGAGGTTGTCAGATTTTCAGATACCGATAACTAAGGTGGTGGGAAAGGTCAATAACCGATTAATCGGCTGATTTATAGAATGTCCAATTTTTTTCTTATCCTTTCTTTACTATGGCGGGCAAAGAAAAAGAATCCAAAATTAATAAAATCCCAGATACAGTTTTTCATTCAACCAAAATCCCAATAATAACCAGAAAAATGAAGATTTGGTGCGTAACGTGGGACTTAAGCATAAACAAGCCCGAAACACACCAGGGACTCTTATTTTGAAATTACTAAATTACATAAAAACCATCTGCAACTATCGACAGATTTTTTTTTGATAACTGATAGTTCCAAAAAGCAGCTATTGGCACCGATTAATTCTTAAAACCGATATATCGGTCTACATCAAGTATTTTATTTTATTTTATTTTTTTTTTATCAATATTTTGTGTACCGCTTATATTGAACTTCAAATGACTTGTATGCTCATCTCTAGTCCATGAAAGAATGGATTTGGGAGGCATGTATCCATTTCTTTAGCTTTCGTGTGGAGTGATTAAAGGTGCTGTAAGCAATTGTTTTTTTCATGGAAAGGTATGCAAAAGCTTTTCTTACTCCCTGAAAGATATTAATGAAATAAGTGTCATAGAGATCATATTCTCTGGTCTCTGTGACACCACTAGACTCTTTAAATAGAAAACAAAATTGTGTCCACTGGCCGCTGTCTCTGACGCTTTCGGACTGTCAATAATTTTATGCGTTCTCAAACTATTGTAGTTTCAGCGAATTATTGAGGTGTAATGCCATTTTTATGCCATTTTGTTCATTACAGTTGTCAATTGAGGGCAATATTTTGCTGCTGTTGTTTTTCACAACCATAAAGCTCATTTGGTATCTTTAGAGTGCGGGTTTTGGAAAGAGTGGGCGTGGCTAATCCAATGGCTCAGCTTGTGGAAATTCTAGAATGGCTAAAATTGCTAACAGCACCTTTTAAGCTTTTAATATTTAAAAATAAATCATTATTGGCATGTATTGTATTAATCCATCTTACTAGCTGTTTTATAGTTAGCCTAATATGATTTTGTTCTTATATTTTCTCAGATATTTTATGGCTAGAGTAGGCAAATGAAAAACAAATATAGTGTATTTAAATTAAATAAAAGACTGGATCTGCTGAAAATCTATATTTAAATAATGAATCATGACAGTTCAGCCAGAGCCATTCTAAAGGGGAGCCTACAAGGTTAGCATCAAAACGCATAACGCAGCGGTACACTGGCGAGGAGACGAGGCTGTTATTTTCTTTCTTTCTTTTTTTTTTTAATGGATGTTTATGGAGGAGATGCATCCATGTGCTGAATAAACTGCTTTTGTGAGGAAACAGCTCACCACTTATTGAATTGACCACCTGTGCACTAATCTTCAACATGTTTTACACTAAACAATCCTTTTGAGATGAACTATGTGTGGAGTTTACTATGATAAAATTGCAGTTTTATAAGAGATGAAGCGAGAATGAAGCGACAGGTAGGACTCATTTACGGCATTAAAACCAGACTACAGAGATTCTTTTAATTACTGTCTCCAGCTTGCAAAAATTGCATTGATGAATTAAAATAAATGTTTAGTATTAAAATGATACATTTTGTACAATATTGTATATTATCTAATAAAAATCACAGAGGCCGATAAATCGGCCAATATTCAGACTTTTTTAATTATTGGCATCGGGCAATACATTTTTCTGTTTGTCCGATATTTTTTTATTTTTTTTAATTTGTTTTCTTCTTGAGGGAGCTGAGAATCACCTGCTTGCATATGAAGTGACTGAGACATGTAAACGGCCAGTCATGGTTCGGTTTGTTGTTATGTGTAATCATGTTACTACAATAATAGACCGGTGTGCAACTCATTGTCATTTAAACGGTCCGCATATCAGAGCCGTGGCAGACGCGTTTGAGCTCATAACGTTAAAGTGCTCGCCTGTTTCATTCTCCCTCTCTCTCCTCAACAGTTCCCTGTAACTTTTAACTGTCTTGTCTAATGATAAAAAGGCAAATATCAATAAAACTAATATCATATACCATCTGCAAATATGCACATATCTCGTTTAAACATATGTAATAAACTAACCTCACACAACTTCAGCAGATCCAGTATCCTGAGGAGCGCTCATAAATCTTCCTCTCAAGCACGTATTCTAACAGTCTCTCCTCAACAATTCCCTGTAACTTTTCAAATGATAAATGCAAATATCAATAAAACCTACTATATTCAGTCTGCAAATATGCAGATGGCATATTTAACAGATGTAATTCACGAACCTCATGAAAAATGAGCATTTTCTTCCCGTCGAGCGCTCATCTAATGTCTTCCTCTGAAGCGCGCATTCCATCAGCCAAAACCAAAAACTTCAGGATCAAAAGTTCCTCTGATTCACAAATCATGACGGTCAGTCCGTGACAATCCAAGCAGGCGATCCAGGCTGTTTAAACCGTCAGGAGATTGAGACTCACGCTGGATCCGCACGAGCAAACCAAAAGTCTTTCTAGCAAGTCAGTCTACTGTTGGCCATGTTTGGAATGCTCTTGGGAGGCTATTTCCAGTCATGATAGTGCAGCTTCTATCTGCTTGAATGGGGTAAGACCGAAATCTCCAAAACGGTTGGTCAAGATAACAATCAAAGAACATATTTCAAATCAGCAGTAAAATCTGACAACACTGGTATCATAAATGATGATGCTTTACCTCAGATTATGCAAAAATGCAATTTTCCCAGCTTTTATAGCTAATGCTCATGCGCATTCTCGAGTTGAGTGACAGGCGACGTCTGTATCTAAAAGGTGATTGGCTCTTTTACCTGTAAGTTGGGACTTCCTATCTACATCCGATGACCGCAGTTGGGCTTTCTAATTTCTCCCATTCATTTTAATAGAAGTGGCCCATCTCTGCTAAATAGTCTCTGGTGCAACTTCAAGGTAAATGTGCTTCACATGCACTATGAGTAAATGTCTCATTCAATATGCACTGTATGTACAATTGGTTTGATTCAGTATTTTTTGAGAAAATGCGATTACTAACGTGGACATGCCATCCATGGTTGCTGGACTACTGTGTGTACTGTTATTATATTAACAATTTCTTCATGTGCAAATAAATTACTATAATTTGATGTCTAAACAGAAATCGGAAGAAACCGCTATCTACCATTTAAAATACAATATTATTTTTTTAGGTTCTTTTTACAAAGTTAAAGTTTTGTGTGAAATTGACTGATTAAATATAGTGCTAAATAAGAGTTTATTATTTATTTTTTTAGCAATTTTCTGTTTGTTATTTACTATATTAAATTTTGTTATACAGGTGCATCTCAATAAATTAGAATGTCGTGGAAAAGTTCATTTATTTCAGTAATTCAACTCAAATTGTGAAACTTGTGTATTAAATAAATTCAATGCACACAGACTGAAGTAGTTTAAGTCTTTGGTTCTTTTAATTGTGATGATTTTGGCTCACATTTAACAAAAACCCACCAATTCACTATCTCAACAAATTAGAATACATCATAAGACCAATACAAAAAACATTTTTAGTGAATTGTTGGCCTTCTGGAAAGTATGTTCATCTACTGTATATGTACTCAATACTTGGTAGGGGCTCCTTTTGCTTTAATTACTGCCTCAATTCGGCGTGGCATGGAGGTGATCAGTT
Source organism: Myxocyprinus asiaticus (assembly GCF_019703515.2). Lineage (NCBI taxonomy): Eukaryota > Metazoa > Chordata > Actinopteri > Cypriniformes > Catostomidae > Myxocyprinus > Myxocyprinus asiaticus. Next base: position 4,538,634 of record NC_059352.1, read on the forward strand.
TGTGGCACTGCTGAGGTGGTATGGAAGCCCAGGTTTCTTTGACAGTGGCCTTCAGCTCATCTGCATTTTTTGGTCTCTTGTTTCTCATTTTCCTCTTGACAATACCCCATAGATTCTCTATGGGGTTCAGGTCTGGTGAGTTTGCTGGCCAGTCAAGTACACCAACACCATGGTCATTTAACCAACTTTTGGTGCTTTTGGCAGTGTGGGCAGGTGCCAAATCCTGCTGGGAAATGAAATCAGCATCTTTAAAAAGTTGGTCAGCAGAAGGAAGCATGAAGTGCTCCAAAATTTCTTGGTAAACGGGTGCAGTGACTTTGGTTTTCAAAAAACACAATGGACCAACACCAGCAGATGACATTGCACCCCAAATCATCACAGACTGTGGAAACTTAACACTGGACTTCAAGCAACTTGGGCTATGAGCTTCTCCACCCTTCCTCCAGACTCTAGGACCTTGGTTTCCAAATGAAATACAAAACTTGCTCTCATCTGAAGAGGACTTTGGAACACTGGGCAACAGTCCAGTTCTTCTTCTCCTTAACCCAGGTAAGACGCCTCTGACGTTGTCTGTGGTTCAGGAGTGGCTTAACAAGAGGAATACGACAACTGTAGCCAAATTCCTTGACACGTCTGTGTGTGGTGGCTCTTGATGCCTTGACCCCAGCCTCAGTCCATTCCTTGTGAAGTTCACCCAAATTCTTGAATCGATTTTGCTTGACAATCCTCATAAGGCTGCGGTTCTCTCGGTTGGTTGTGCATCTTTTTCTTCCACACTTTTTCCTTCCACTCAACTTTCTGTTAACATTCTTGGATACAGCACTCTGTGAACAGCCAGCTTCTTTGGCAATGAATGTTTGTGGCTTACCCTCCTTGTGAAGGGTGTCAATGATTGTCTTCTGGACAACTGTCAGATCAGCAGTCTTCCCCATGATTGTGTAGCCTAGTGAACCAAACTGAGAGACCATTTTGAAGGCTCAGGAAACCTTTGCAGGTGTTTTGAGTTGATTAGCTGATTGGCATGTCACCATATTCTAATTTGTTGAGAGAGTGAATTGGTGGGTTTTTGTTAAATGTGAGCCAAAATCATCACCATTAAAAGAACCAAAGACTTAAACTACTTCAGTCTGTGTGCATTGAATTTATTTAATACACGAGTTTCACAATTTGAGTTGTATTACTGAAATTAACTTTTCCACGACATTCTAATTTATTGAGATGCGCCTGTATATTGGCATTGTATCGGCCTGTCGGCCACCCTGCACTGTATATCGGCATTGGCCATTTAAAAAACCCATATCGGTCGACCACTAATTGCAATGAATATTATGACTGCTGTGTGTGCCCAATGATACTGATATAAAATAATATACTTATTTTTAAATAGATTAAGATTCTAATGCCGAAATCTGCAGCTGTAAAAGCGTGCTATTTTTACCGCTCACTGAAACATATTCCACAAACATTACATTCCCAAAATACGTTAACTAACAGTCAGTGTCCTGATTTCTTCTATTTTTATGTATTTTTCATACTATAATGTTTTAGATCTTCAAATGAGATATAACAAAACAAAGGCAACCTGAGTAAACACAAAATACAGTTTTCAAATTTATTTTTTATTGAAGCAAAAAAGTTATCCAACACATCACCCATGTGAAAAACGAACTGCCCCCTTAAACTTAATAGCTGGTTGTGCCACCTTTAGCAGCAACAACTGCAACCAAACACTTACGATAACTGGAGATCAGTCTTTCACAACACTGTGGTGGAATTTTGGCCCACTCTTCTTTGCAGAACTATTTTAGTTCAGCCACATTGGAGGGTTTTCGAGCATGAACTTCCCGTTTAATGTCTTGCCACAGCATCTCAATCGGGTTCAAGTCAGGACTTTGACTAGGCCACTCCAAAACTTTAATTTTGCTTCTTTTGAGCCATACAGAGGTGGACTTACTCCTATGCTTTGGATCATTGTCTTGCTGCATTATCCAGTTGCGCTTTAACTCACGGACTGATGACCGGACGTTCTCCTTTAGGATTTTCTGGTAGAGAGCAGAATTCACGTTTCTCTCAATTATTGCAAGTTGCACTGGCCCTGAAGCAGCAAAGCATCCCCACACCATCACCCTACCACCACCATGCTTGATCGTAGGTATGATGTTCTATTTGTGCAATTCTGTGTTTGATTTACGCCAGATGTAACGGGACACCTGTCTTCAAAACAGGTCCACTTTCGACTTATCAGTCCACAGAACATTCTCCCAAAAGGTTTGAGGATCATCAAGGTGCGTTTTGGCAAAATTCAGATGAGCCTTAATGTTCTTGTGGGTTAGCAGTGGTTGTCGCCTCGCCGCTCTTCTGTGGATGCCATTTTTGGTCAGTGTCTTTCTGATAGTGGAGTCATGAACAGTGTCCTTTATTGATGCGAGAGAGGCCTGTGGTTCCTTGGATGTTGTCCTTGGCTTTTTTATGACTTCCTGGATGAGTCATTGCTGTGCTCTTGGAGGAATTTTGGAAGGTCGGCCACTTCTGGGAAGGTTCACTACTTGGCCAAGTTTTCTCCATTTGGAGATAATGGCTCTTACAGTGTTTCTTTGGAGTCCCAAAGCCTTTGAAATAGCTTTGTAACCCTTCAGACTGATGAATTTCAATCACCTTTTCCCTCATTTCTGGAATTTCTTTCGACCTTGGCATAGTGTGCTACTGGGTGAGACATTTTAGCCAACTTCATGCTGCTGAAAAAGTGTATAGTATATACACAAAAACCGAAGAAATCAGACAAATACTTTTTCACAGCACAATAGATATATCTCAAAATCTACCACAAGAAAAAGTGCAAAAGTGCCAAAAAAAAAAAAAAAAAACTGTCGTAAAAACTCTTAATGTGGTCCATTGACGTCAGCCGTTATATGATTGGCCAGAGAAGACTCACATGATACAAGTTGACTGTTACTCTCTCTACAATGTTAAAAACATGGAAGTTGTATAGAATATCTCTGGTTCAGCATCTGTTAGCGATCTGTTACCTAGAACAAAACCTGCTACGGAGCAGGTTAGCTGTGTAGCGCAAGTTACTATGGTGATGAACACCAGTAAAAGCCAACCCACCTTCATGGTACCTAATACCCAGGGTTTATGCAAACTAAACTGAAACTTAACTGGCTAGCCACTTAAACCGACTTCATTGTATAGGCCTCTGGTTACCAACGAACTAGACTTGTGAACCTGTAATAAATTACGTGAGTTGTTTACTAATAATCTTGCTTCGGGTTAAGCCTATTTTTTGGGTCCGTTTCTGATTACAGGGATGCAAATTCATGAGGTGAAAAAGGTCAGAAAGTCATAGCAGGTGTTCTAGATAAATATTTTTTAGCTGACCTGTTTGTTGTATTTAAAGCTTTTTGTTGCATTTAATACTTTTAAAGTGTTTAAGCTTAAACATTTTAAGTGATTTTAAAAAGAAAAATGTAGAAAATGTACCAAACAATTTGGGCAAATTTAGTTTTAAAAAAAGGTGACTTTAGCTGAAAGGTGAGTAGTTTGCATCCCTGTGATTATATTGACAGTTTTTAAGGGTGTAAAATGCAATGCTTCATGATGCATCGATCTGACAATGAAAATGTTTTTCTTTCCATCAAAGTGTGTGATTATGTTTAACTTCTTACTGTGTTTTAGGTCTTACATTAATTTAGAATGTAATTCATAATTAAAGTGGTACATTGGTTGAACATTTTCTCCAATTAAAAAAAACACCATTTCAAACCAAATACATAAATATTGAAAAATATATTGTTAAAAAAGTTGAAGATATTGTGATTCGTAACTTCTTTAGCTGTATCGCCTGTCCAAAGTAGAAGTACGCCATCCTGAGTTTGTGAAGTGTTTAAAATCTCTGATTGGCACAGCAGTGACTTTTGAAGAGACTAGTGAGACAGGTAACTCTCACCACAAGATGGAGTACCATGCCAACTTGTGAGCTGAAATGTGTGAAAAGAGTCACTGTTGATTTGCCACAAATTATTACAGCAAACGCATTGCAAAAATGTGTTCTTTCCAGCGTAACCTTGACTTGCATGATTTTACTAATAATCTTGTGAGTTTTTTGTTATTAGAGCTCTCTCACTCTCTCTCTTTATCCGCAGGGCATTAATGGACCCTTCCCGTTCGGACAGTCTTAAGGAACGGAATCCACCTGGTAGCTCATTGGAGCTGCTGCTTTTGCCCTTTTCTGGGGTTCAGTGAGAGGAGGAATAGATTTATTCTAAAGACTTGGTGACTCTCCCTCCCCTCTGATGCATCTCAACATCACGTTAAAGTGTGGACAATTCTGTTCGGCTCCAAATCGATATTCAACCAACACTGACACCCGAGTTCCGCATGTGTGAATGCTAGATTTAGATGAGTGCTAGAAATCCTAAAGAGAGATGAAAATACACAGTATTGTCACATAACAGCAGTAAATTCAGATGAATTTGTGTGTGCTCGAAACAGAAGCAGGATGGGTGAACAGATAAATGAATGAGAGAATCTCACAGAAACATGTTTGTCACATGTCTCCCTAAAATCAAAAGAAATGACATTTTGCGTAAGAAAATGAAGCCTATTTAGGACCATTACGATTATTTGCATTGTAACGTTATTTTCATGACATTTAAACAAATTTTTTGAAAATGTTTTTATTATTATTATTAAATGCAGCACAACAAATACTACCATAATGTGTAAATGCTTCACAAAAAAAATTATACATTTTTTTCTTTTTTGCATTACTGAAATGGTAATTATTATTATTGGCACATTACAGTAATAGGAATTGGTGAACCATTAAGGCTTTTTGCATTGTACAATTATTTTCATGACATTCAGGCACATTTACACCAAAATTGAAATTACAGAATTGTGTCCAGATGTTTAACACTTCTCAATGCTGATTCTCATTACTGTAATACAGTAATGTTTTACTTTATTACAGTATATACAGGGTGGCCTTAAAAAAAAAGAAACAGGGCCAATATGTTTGATTGCTCGTATCTTAAAAATGCATACATTTTTTGGGACACCCTGTTACACTGAAGTACCATGTTTATTTTATAAATTAAAAGCAGTACATCAAATACTACCATGATGTATAAATACTTCATGATTTAAATTGATAATTTTTTCACATTACTAAAAAGAATGCTTATTAAAAGGGAAATGCTTATTTGTCATGAAAATAATGTCACAATGCAAAACATGTTAATGGCCCTAAACATAGGCTTTATTTTCTTCATGCAAAATATCATTCATTTCTTTTGATTTTGGGGTGAAATATGACTGGGACATGTTCTTGACAGGTTTCGTGAGATTCACTCAAATATGTGTGCGTGCGAGTGTTTCAACCATGCGCAAAAGCCATCAACCAAGAATTAAAGCCTGTTAATTAGTTTTATAAGTTACATCAATGTTCTTTTTACAAGCTCAACAGTTTCAAGTAAATAAAGGTCAACGTGCCTACTTGGAGGTTAAATTGTGTAATTGGTAAATTTCAAAATCTCAGCCATCCACTACAAAAGTGTTCTCAAAACCTTTTTTTGGATCCAACAGCAACAAGTAATGCATACTAGAGTACATTATGCCTCATTTTATTGCAAGATACAACTCTACTGCCATCACACAAGTCAAATGATGGCTGTTGTCAGAGATGCCCTTACTATCTTGTTGCTGGTATCATATTTGTTTACATTTATGTTGTTCTGCAGAGTTATAGAGTGCTGATGTTGGTTTCCATTGGTAATAATACATCACAGATAATAGCAAGCTGGAGATGTGGCTTTGGTTCCCTTGTTTACTGGCCTAAGTGTCCATAAGCACATCATTGATATATTTACCCAGTCATATTTTTCTGTCATTCACCTAGACCTAAGATGGTATTAAGTTGTTTTAAATGAAGAATGAGCTGAGGGTTTTTTAATGTGGGAGAGAGAGGGAATGGGTCCATTAAAGGAATATTCCAGGTTAAATAGAAGTTATTTCATTGTGACTAAATGAAATTAAAATGGAAGTCAAAGGGGCAACCACTTGCCCCATAGATATTTCTCATCACTTTTTTTTTTTTAACAAACAGTCAAAATTATTTTGTGGTCACAGAACCTGGCGAAAGAGCTTAACTTGCATTTAACCCAGATATACCTTTAATTTAAATTATCTTTAATGTTCACTGAATGTCAAAATTGTTAATTTCGAGCTGAAGAGCTCCAACTAATATTTTAATGCGTGAAGAAAATTTGTGGAATTTATTTGGTTTAAATTGTGCGTCTGTGTTGATGGTATGATGAAAAACTTCTTGGATGTTTATATTTATATCTGAAATGCCATTTGTCACCCCCTGTCTTACTGCAAAGGTTACACTCTTTATAAAACAAATGTAAAAAATCAGATCATAAAAAAAAGTTCCCCATAATGTTTTTCTTTTTATTGGTCCATTTAATAAGATACAAGTTGGGTCATGCAATGGAAGTAAAAGTGTTTAAACAAATTACCCAGAAACCTATAGCAGATTAGTGTCATCATGTCCTGTTAATCTAACAACGTCAGCGATTTTTGTCAATTTCCCGATTTTCAGAGTTCTATACACTTGGAAAGTTTCGCCATTAATGACACCAACATTACGTCCAGATTTTTAGTATTGCTGTGGCTTCACTTTTACATTGCAAATAATCTATGCAGTGTTTTAAGGGACAGTCCCTTCCATATTCCAAAAAGTTGCACTCGCAGTTAAAGCATAAAAGCAGTAAATGCTCTGAGGCTGGTCGCCATTTCACATTGCCGCAAGGACGGACGAAGACTCTTCATCTAGTGCTCAGCCCATAGAAGGCTCATTGGATGATGTCATTGATTTAGCAATCAAGTCTTTGAGCTATTTATTTTGAATATCCTCATCCCAAGCGCTGCACACTTCATAGCCTCCTTTCGATTTATAATTACACGCTGGATTTTTATTTCTACTTTTTGTGTTGCTTATGCATGTGAGAAGTGTGATTGATTCATTGCTGCATTATTGTCTTTTTTTTTCTGATTTTTTTTTTTTTTATTATTATTTTTTTTTTTTAAGATCTGTTGGGTTTTCTGCACCATGGCATGGTGTATGATTGATCTGAGAGTTTGCATACTAGAGTCTTGTGATAGCACAGTGAAAAAGAGAGTATGAAAAGCCTTTTCCTGTATGTATAACTGAACATTTGTATGATTAAATTAACAGGAAAAAATGAGTATTTTGTTTGGATGTTTGATGCCACATGTGTGAGGAGTGTGATTGTTAAAGAAATAGTTCAAGATGAAAATTATCATAATTTACTCAACCCCATTTGCAAGGGCGTAGATTTGGCTTGAACTGGGTTGCAACGTGAAGCATTTACATGTTTCCATTGATCATGGTATAAATATTGGGGGGGTTGTACTTGCTTGTTGCCCCCCAGGAATCTACCTCCTGCCCATTGACTTACTTCTGTGGAACACAGGAGATGTTTTCATTTTGAAATGTAGTGTGCAAGTCATATGAAGTGCTTTTATGGTGTGTTTTTGTCTTCTGTTTTTAGGTTGACAGCTCCTGATAACTGCTTTAATCCCTTACACACTGAAGGCATTTTTAAGGACTTCATGCTTAAATGGCATACCCAAAAGTAAGAGCTTCAAAAAATAGCAAAGAGGGTCAATTGCATGGTATAATGTTTTTAGAAAACCTTTCAGAATTTGAAGAAAATATATTTTGATCACGCTCAGAGATTCATGAAACAGCACTGCTGACAAATGGATGGTCATTAAATTAACTTTGGTGTTGTTCTCCAATGTGTCAACTATACCAGGAAAAAAGATGTGGTAGGGTAAAGCAATCCAAAGATACAGTATTTGGAACCATGGTTCCCAAAGTGGACTTTTATTTACCAAATTGCCCAAAAACATCTCCAAACAACTCTTATTGAACATTAAAACAGAATAACTGAAAATTATGAACTAAAATATATATATATACACTATATTGCCAAAAGTATTTGCTCACCCATCCAAATAATTGAATTCAGGTGTTCCAATCACTTCCATGGCCACAGGTGTATAAAATGAAGCACCTAGGCATGCAGACTGCTTCTACAAACATTTGTGAAAGAATGGGCCGCTCTCAGGAGCTCAGTGAATTCCAGCGTGGTACTGTGATAGGATGCCACCTGTACAACAAGTCCAGTCGTGAAATTTCCTCGCTACTAAATATTCCGCAGTCAACTGTCAGTGGTATTATAACAAAGTGGAAGCGACTGGGAATGACAGCAACTCAGCCACGAAGTGGTAGGCCACGTAAAATGACAGAGCGGGGTCAGCGGATGCTGAGGCGCATAGTGCGCAGAGGTCGCCAACTTTCTGCAGAGTCAGTCACTACAGACCTCCAAAGTTCATGTGGCCTTCAGATTAGCTCAAGAACAGTGCATAGAGAGCTTCATGGAATGGGAGCTGTCCTTTAAAGGAATATTCTGGGTTCAATACAAGTTAAGCTTAATCAATAGCATTTGTGGCATAATGTTGATTACCACAAAAATGTATTCTTCAAAAAAAGCTAAAATCTGGGTTGCAGTGAGGCATTTATAATTGAAGTGAATCGGGGCCAATCCATAAAAAGTAAAATACTCACCGTTTCAAAATTATAGCCACAAGACTTAAACAATATACATGTTTACATGATTTTAGTGTGATATAATTGCTTTCTAACTTTTACTGTATAAATCAATATCCAATTTTACAACTCTAAAATCCTTAAACAACCATAAAAATAAAGATTTAAACAACTTTACAGCAAAAATATTACAAGCGTTTTTACAGAATTATTGTAAGCGCTTCTATAAAATTAAAAGCTTCACATTTCTGCCTTTAAACACTAAAAAATTATCCCAATTGACTTCCATTGAAAGTGCCTCACTGCACAATGATTTTTTAAATTTATTTATTAAGCAATAATTTTTTGTGGTAAGTAACAGTATGCCACAAATGCTGTTGATTGAGCTGAACTTGTATTGAACCTGGAATATATTCCATGAATGGGTGAATCTCACAAAGAATGTCAAGAACACGTCCTATTTCACCCCAAAATCAAAAGAAAAGGACCATGAACACATTGCATTATGATGTTATTTTCATTGAATACTCCCACTCCCATATACAGTATCTCACAGAAGTGAGTACACCCCTCACATTTTAGTAAATATTTTATTATATCTTTTCATGTGACAACACTGAAGAAATGACACTTTGCTACAATGTAAAGTAGTGAGTGTACAGCTTGTATAACAGTGTAAATTTGCTGTCCCCTCAAAATAACTCAACACACAGCCATTAATGTCTAAACCGCTGGCAACAAAAGTGAGTACACCCTTAAGTGAAAATGTCCAAATTGGGCCCAAAGTGTCAATATTTTGTGTGGCCACCATTATTTTCCAGCACTCCCTTAACTCTCTTGGGCATGGAGTTCACCAAAGCTTCACAGGTTGCCACTGGAGTCCTCTTCCACTCCTCCATGACGACATCACGGAGCTGGTGGATGTTAGAGACCTTGCGCTCCTCCACCTTCCATTTGAGGATGCCCCACAGATGCTCAATAGGGTTTAGGTCTGGAGACATGCTTGGCCAGTCCATCACCTTTACCCTCAGCTTCTTTAGCAAGGCAGTTGTTGTCTTGGAGGTGTGTTTGGGGTCGTTATCATGTTGGAATACTGCCCTGCGGCCCAGTCTCCGAAGGGAGGGGATCATGCTCTGCTTCAGTATGTCACAGTACATGTTGGCATTCATGGTTCCCTTAATGAACTGTAGCTCCCCAGCACTCATGCAGCCCCAGACCATGACACTCCCACCACCATGCTTGACTGTAGGCAAGACATACTTGTCTTTGTGCTCCTCACCTGGTTGCCGCCACACACACTTGACACCATCTGAACCAAATAAGTTTATCTTGGTCTCATCAGACCATAGGACATGGTTCCAGTAATCCATGTCCTTAGTCTGCTTGTCTTCAGCAAACTGTTTGCGGGCTTTCTTGTGCATCATCTTTAGGAGAGGCTTCCTTCTGGAACGACAGCTATGCAGACCAATTTGATGCAGTGTGCGGCGTATGGTCTGAGCACTGACAGGCTGACCCCCCACCCCTTCAACCTCTGCAGCAATGCTGGCAGCACTCATACGTCTATTTCCCAAAGACAACCTCTGGATATGACGCTGAGCACGTGCACTCAACTTCTTTGGTCGACCATGGCGAGGCCTGTTCTGAGTGGAACCTGTCCTGTTAAACCGCTGTATGGTCTTGGCCACCGTGCTGCAGCTCAGTTTCAGGGTCTTGGCAATCTTCTTATAGCCTAGGCCATCTTTATGTAGAGCAACAATTCTTTTTTTCAGATCCTCAGAGAGTTCTTTGCCATGAGGTGCCATGTTGAACTTCCAGTGACCAGTATGAGAGAGTGAGAGCGATAACACCAAATTTAACATACCTGCTCCCCATTCACACCTGCGACCTTGTAACACTAACGAATCACATGACACCGGGGAGGGAAAATGGCTAATTGTGCCCAATTTGGACATTTTCACTTAGGGGTGTACTTACTTTTGTTGCCAGCGGTTTAGACATTAATGGCTGTGTATTTTGTCTTACTGTACTGGCAGAGTTTTTAATAGTCAAAACAAGTGAAAAAATCTACCAGTGCTGAAGAAGTAATCCAAAGTATTTAGATTACATTACTGACCTTGAGTAATCTAACGGAATATGTTACAAATTACATTTTACAGCATGAATTCTGTAATCTGTAGTGGAATACATTTCAGTATATATATGAAATATATTTTAAAAATTAAATATTTATTTAAAGTTTGAATTTTTAGTAATTTGGCATTCCATACTCCCATTTTCAATACTGTAATGGGAAAATAAATATAAATTGTACAAAATGTATAATATATCTTTCATTTATGCAGATTAAAATTGGTATTTTATTACCGTGATAAAAATCATCATTTAGAAAAGTGAGAATTACAAACAAACTCAAAAGTGGCTTTCGGAAGCATTACAATAATAAGAATTAGATTTTTATATTTATTGTCTTTATGCAAAATACAATTTAATTTCTTTTTTGAATTCTTTAGATTTGTAGTAAAATATTACCCAGAATTGTACTTGTCAAGACTAGACAGCTTTTGTGTGCTTTTTATGGTCAAAACCATGTAATTGTGTCCTTATCATAATCTGAATTCCAGTACAATACATGGCAACCCTGATGTGCTATAGCCCTTCAGAACATAACCCTCTTAAAACGAATTACCCAGGCTGGTATATGTTGATCTTTATGAGGAGACCATATCTAGGCAAATATTTGCTCACATCTTGTCTTGTGCAACTTGCCTTGGCACTATCGCAATATTACCCACCTGACAAACACGTATGATCATCGAAGGCCCTTAAACAAATGCAAACCATTTCCTCTTGGTTTGACAGCTGCTCTTCCCCGAGACCCACAGCCACTTGTGAGTGGCAGGCAAATTCTGTGGCATCAGGGTGAGGTTATGAACACACTGATTTGAGCTAAACTGAGCGTTGAGAATTTCTCATTCCGATGCTTAAACTCTCAACAATAGAGTTCAATCACAATTTTCTCCGTAGAGAAATTGATTTTTAATGAATGAATACAGACCTCCAATGATCCCCCTTATTAAAGGTAAAGTGTGTAATTTCTGCATCACTAATGGCAACAAATGGAATTGCTTAATGTTTTTAATGTAGTTGTCTCTGCACATTAAACTGGGATAGTAGCAGGTGTTTTAACATCAAGAAAATGTCACCCTTTATCTATAAGCGATAGTCTATGTTTCTTGTAGAAGCCACAAGTTTTAACATTTTTAAAAATCATGTTGAATTGTTGAAGAACTACACTACCCATAATCCTGAAGAGAGATCCACCAATCAGAGAAGCGACTTTGACCGTGGAAATGAAAATTGCTCCAAAAGAGCTTAGCAATAACTGCGCTGTTACATGAAGAATTACGAATGATGTAACCGTAAGTATATAAACTATAAATATATGGTTTGTCTATAATGTCCATGTGGTCTCTGGTATTTTTATATGTTTATTGTCTACATAATGGACCTGGATCAAAATATGCTGTGCACTTGCTTCTGCTGCACACTGGATATTCTATAAATAATCGTCTTTCTGCCTCATTCTATAAATGGAATCCACATGCGATCAATAAAAAACTGTTAGAACAACTCAGTTATGATTGGAAGTAAGATATATGCATTAGATAATGTGTACATTGTCATGTTTACCCAAGGGTCTAGATTTGGTTTGAAATTGGGGTGGGGGGTGTACTTGCTAGTCTTGAATCTACGCCCTTGTGTTTACCATTTTGCATTCATGGCACTAATGCTAATGGATAATGCTGTAGGCATCCATAATTGCATGACAGGGTCTTGGAAAATATTTCATAAAATTTTGAGTTTTTAAGTTATCTTCATTAAATTTGAAATAGAACATTATTAGACTTGTGGCTATAGCTCTATTGTGTATCTGTGCATCTACCAGGTCAGCATCATATATGTTTTCATAAAGAGATGTTTTGAAAACAATTCCTGATCACTTAACTATAAATTTGAGCTTTTTAACAATTTGATTAATTCTGACTTTTGGACAACAAACTTACAATTGTCTACTTGCAAAAGAGATCACAATTATGCCGGTAATACAATGGAGTGATGAACTACAGCCATTGAATTTTGAGAATATCCTTTTTAGGCTTTTAGGCTTTAGAATTTCCTTACTGATTGTCACAAGGCGTGCTGGAGTTTCATCAATTAAATTATTTTTTGTTTCATTTGTTTCTTAGATTAACATTTTTTTTTTTTTTTCTAAAATAAAATTTGCCAGAGTAAATGTAGCCTCTAGGACCAGGTCAACAGCAAACAAGGAAGTGTCAAACTCCTGCAGGCCATTTACATTAGTGTATTTCACAAGATGACAATTTCCTTCTAACCTGCATTGTGTATATTTCATGAAGGCATTTTCATGGTGATTCCCTTGTGTGGGGGTAAACACACAAATTTAGAATCTGTATTGACACAGTTGGGTGTAATAGTGTGTTGGTATGCTAACTAATTTTGTCGTGCATGTTTGAGGGTAAACGTCCTGCTGCGTCCCGCTTTTTTGGCATCCATATTAAGCTAAACTGTTAGCTAAATGTGTACTTTCTACTAGACTTTTTCAATAGTTTTTTTTTTTTACATGCTTGTAATAAATAATAACAGTATTTAAGTTTTGTTGATGCTGTCCAATACTGATCCATAATGGTAGGCACTCGAGCGGTCTACTGTTACGGCTACTGCTATGGTTACCTCCTCAGGCAAACGTGACTTCTGTTCACGAGCGTCTATTTGGCGCCATTTGAAAAAAGCATGCAGACTATCTTGTAATCTAACAGTTTTTTTGTTTTGTTTTTTTGTGGTTATTGAAGCATTCCTTATGTAGCTAATATGAAGAATTAAAATAGTTTAGTGGAAATGTTAATCGTATGTGGGTCATTGGCAAATAAAAAAAAGTTTTAGACTCGTGACATGTAATCTTTAAGCTTTTACGAATTTCTGAAAAATATTTATAGCAGTTTCTACAAAAAAAACAGCAACAAAGATTTAATGACTTTAAAAATGTTATATGGTGTAACCAACAAGTAAAAGGTTTTGAAATAGTTTCCTTGCACCTTGAATAGCTACATGAGAGCTGAAAGTGCCTACAATGGGCACGTGAGCGTCGGAACTGAACCTGGTCTGTTTTTTTTTTTTGCTTCACATGGGCAGCCATGTATGTGTGCGCCATTTACCTGGGAAAGTGATGCACCAGGATGCACTGTGGGAAGACGACAAGCCGTTGGAGGGAGTGTGATGCTCTGGGAAATGTTCTGCTCGAAATCCTCGGAAGCCATTCATGCGGACGCCAATTTGACACGTGCCACCTACTTAAACATCGTTGCAGACCAGGTACACCCCTTCATGGCAATGGTATTCCATGATGGCAGTTGCTTCTTTCAGCAGGATAATACGCCCTGCCACACTGCACACATTGTTCAGGAATAGTTTGAGGAACATGATGAAGAGTTCAAGGTGTTTCCCTGGCCTCAATCTGTCCCTGGCCCTAGCTTCACTCAAATTGTGAAGCAATGGACAAAGATCATGTGGTCTGGGTCCAAAGCGAAGGGTGCATCAGGGTAAGAAGGGAAGCACATGAAGCGATGCACCCGTCATGCATAGTGCCCACTGAACAAGCCTCTGGAGGCAGTGTTATGATCTGGAGTTGCTTCAGTTGGTCAGGTCTAGGCTCAGCAACGTTATACGGCAATAAAATGAAGTCAGCTGACTACCTGAATGTACTGAATGACCAGGTTAACCCATCAATGGAGTTTTTCTTCCCTGATGGCACGGACATATTCCAGGAAGACAATGCTAAGATTCATCAGGCTCAAATTGTGAAAGAGTGGTTCAGGGAACATGAGGAATTATTTTCACACATGAATTGGCCACCACAGAGTCCTGACCTTAACCCCATTGAAAGTCTTGTGGGATGTGCTGGAGAAGACTTTACAGAGTGGTTTGACTCTCCCGTCATCAATACAAGATCTCAGTCAAAAATTAATGCATTAATGAAATAAATGTTGTGACGTTGCATAAGGTTGTCTAAACAATGCCACGACGAATGCATGCCGTAATCAAAGGCGGTCCAATGAAATATTATATTATGCAGCTTTTTTTTTTTGGCCAGGCAGTGTATTTCTCTACATCTAATACTCATATTCCTAATATTCCTGTTACAGCACTGTTATCTCAATGTCTCATAATATATAGAGAGAATTTCTCCTCAACCATTTAATCACTCCTAATTGTACACTGCTGTGGTTAATTTATTACGTGAAGCCATGTTGCTTCACCTTAGATGATCTCGTATGACTCACTGATATATCTGTAGCAACAAGTTTTTGGTTTTGCTTAACCTTGTACTTTGGAGGCAACATTATAGAGTTGTTCAAATGTTAGTACTATATTTAGTCCTACTGAACTTAAACTGATGAAAGATGTATGGTTTTATACAAGTTAGTAACATTTAAGTACTTGTATTTTTCACAAATGCAATTTACAGAAAATGTTTTGCTATTTCAATCCACTATTAAGATTAATTTAATTTGACTACTTAGAACAAACATGTGCAAAATGTGTTTGGTAATGCGCTAGCATCATTATCATGAATTATTTTGTGTGGGGGACTTCTCTGAGATAGTAATCATAATTCCATTGGCAAAAATCCAAACAAACCATATACCCTGAAATCAACAGCATGATAGATTATTTTATCCTTATTAGAAATCCAACGAAACAGTATACTTTTATGAATATTATTCATCCATGAAATGTTTTGTTCTTAGAACATAAGCAAGAAAAGGACATGCACAGTGCTCTCTTACACCTTTCTTGTGTTCCTGTAGCTCATCTGGTAGCGCATGGTGCTGACAACATCAACATCATGGGCTTGATTTCCAAGAAATAAAGGTAGGCTACTGATAAATAAAATAAAATAAAGAAATTATAGCTTGAAGTTTCTGAATGTTGCTTTGGATAAAAACATGTGCCAAATGGTTAAATGTAAAACTAGGTTTGAGATGCATTATTTTAGAGTACAAATTATATGTACATGCACTTATCCTCCACCAAAATTCAGATTAGTGGTATACTGTTATATATTTTCAATGGTTGGTTTGTGGATATGTGGTTACATCCACCTGTGTACTCGCAAATGCTTGTTTTTGCTAATCGAGAACTTGTAATGGAGGTACTTTGGGGAAATGTTATGCCCAAAAGGCACTATTCCCCCTTGTTTTCAACATTCATCATTGGGAAATCTGATGGATTATGGACTGAACCCAACTTAAACTCCAATGATTTCATGTGCATAAAGTCACAATGAACCACTGACAGCATCAACTGAGATCTGCTCTCATTCTGATAAATGGTCTAACTGAACTTCACCTTAAACAGGCACCTTTGGCGGTGGCGGTAACCTTTCTGTTCAGAAATGGTTTTCTAGTGCATGAGAATGTTGTTTCAAAGTAATACGGTTTAAAGAGCACATCTTAAACCTGCGGTCTTTCTAACTGCCATGCAAATTAACCCCCTCTGGGAAGTGTGCTAGACAAACAAAAATTTAGGAGTGAAGGAGCGTAAAGTAAACCTTTGTTTGGTTTTCTATCACATTTCCTAATTCTGATCTTAACAGTACATCTCTTTGTAGTCTGGAAAACCATTCAAAATAATATTACACTATTACAAGAAATATTCCAGAATGATATCGTGGAGCATTTGAACTAACAATATAGCTAGCAAAATATAGTTCCTATACAGAAAGATACACTACAATTTTTTTTCTTCTTTTTTTTTCTTTTTTTATCTCTGTCTTGTTTTCCAGTAAAATTTCTATATCTAAACAGACTTCAGAATCAAAATAAAATCTACATGAGAAGCAACATTGCAGAAGTTTTCAGAGAAAGTGTCTGACATATACAATTATGTAGGCACATTGTTCCATTGGCAAAGTGCATAAATTTGTAAAATTTTGCAATCAAACAAGATATCAACATTGAGAGTTTTAAGCTTTTAATTTTTGTATGGAATAGCTTAAAATAACAGGCTGATGTACAATCTATTTACTTGCCCTTTTTACTTTCTATTTTCAATAAAGTCTGTATTAAATGTGTGTGTGAGGTTTGCATTGGTGTGTCTGTTTAACTGTGCAAACACTACATCACAGTGAGTGCTTGTAGACAAATTACAGCACATTGACGCAGGCACAATCCACACACTCAAATGCACTTAAATATCTAGAAATGAACTTTATGTTCTACATAATGATTTGTTACATGCAGAAATGCCTTTGAACACAGCGAGACATTGGTACTGAACATGTGCATATTAATGAGGTTAAGGACTATATAAAAACAACTTATTTCTTGAATTAAAAATTGATATATATATTGTATATATATATTGTATATATACAGTGCTGGGCAGATTACTTCTGAATTGTAATCGGGTACTGATTACAAATTACATGACAAAAAGTGCAATCAGTAACATAATCTTGCAGATTACATTTTGGGTAATCTAATCTGATTACTTTTGGATTACTTTTGGATTACTTCCAACCTAACTCTTTTATTTGATGTCACTTGCTTTTAAATAGGAAAATCCTGTACCAATTTAGCATAAAAATACAAAGAGGAAGGAAAATGTATTCCATTCTTTATTGCTAACAAAAAGAGCCTCACAAAAAAAAAAAAATTGTTTAAGTGTATTAAACATTACACTGAGAGATCAAGTTTATTTTAAATGCATAAAACAATTTCAACATTACGCACATTAATGAACATAATATGAACATGCAATGAACGAAAATGAATGATCATAAAATCAATAGCAATGATGCTGCTAAGTCAAAGTTTTCATCTCAAAACACTGAAACACTTTTTACCCTTAGTGCTTACTGATAGTCCATCACTTATTCCAAAGCTGTAACTGTATTTTTACAAGTATTTTAAAATGTAATTTAATCCAATTACAAGTACTTGATTTTCGTAATATGATTACATAATCCAGATTACATGAAATCTGTTACTACCCAGCACTTTATTGTATATACACTACCGTTCAAAGGTTTAGGGTCACTTACTCATTCTTTATTTATGTATTTATTTTCACATTTTAGAATAATAGTAAAGTCATCAAAACTATGGAATATCATAAATGGAACTATGGGAATTATGTTGTGACTAAACAAAATCCAAAATAAATCAAAACTGTGTTATATTTTAGCATCTTCAGAGTAGTCACCCTTTGCCTAGAATTTGCAGACATGTACTCTTGACATTTTCTCAACCAACTTCTTGAGGTATCACCCTGGGATGCTTTTTAAACAGTATTGAAGGAGTTCCCATCTATGTTGAGCACTTATTGGCTGCTTTTCTTTATTATTCGTTCCAAGTCAGCCATTTCAAAAACCTTTTTTTTTTTTAAATAAAATTTTAGTTTTGTAATTAAATAAGTTAATTTGGTGGCACAATTATATTTTTGTCCACAAAACTAATTTCAAACATTTAAGCATACGCCTTCAGATCAAAAGATTTTTAAGATCATGAAAAATTTCAGGCAAGTGACCCCAAACATTTAAATGGTAGTGTATATTAGGGCTGTCGATTTAACGTGTTAAAAAATGTACGCAATTACTCATGTCCCCTCCAGGGGGCAGTAAATGAAACTTCAGCTGTATAGGTAATGCGCAGTTTACACAGACAGAGAACAAACCGCACTCACCGAGAGCAGACAACACAAGATGAGAACATGTTCAAACACAGCTTGATGAAGCACAAATCTGAAGGCAGGGATCTCAAGATGTGTTTTTATAAGTTTCAAACTCCGTTTATCTTGACACAACGACCTAAAAACGGCTCCAAAAGCGTCCGTCTGATGCAGGTGTACGCTGACGCATCCTTAAACAAGCACTTATAATAAATCTCGGACTGACTGACAAATTCAGTTGCAAAATGGATTGCTATAGACCAGGGGTCGGCAACCTAGGTGTAATCACTGGCACGCCAGCAACGGTGAGAGAGGAGTAGACTATTTTATTTATATAAATTCCGCACCTGCATCCCAATCTACATCTTGATGTAATCCTTCCTCATGATCACGCAGCGTGTTTTCATGAGCTGAATGGGAGGCTAAACAAAAAGTTAAATGTGACAAGACTGCAGTATACCCAACAGACTCACGCAGCGCGTGCAAGCCATTTGCGCATCACGAGCCGGCAGCGCTTCACTTTCGGTTAGTCGTGCGAGTAAACGCCCATTTTGCTTCGGTCAGGCTGCGTGGATGACAGCCTACATTATGCATTTCATTTGTTTCTTTTTGCTTTCAGAACAACACGTGATGTTATAAGGAAAACACCACTATTAATCCTTGAGATTTCCAACCCAGCATACAGGTACACCCTCCTTAAACCATGGTCACACTCAAAATTACATTAAACTATTAAAAGAGAAAACATAAACCCACATCGTGGGTTCAAAAATCTGAGTCTATTCAAAGTATAAATTAAACCTGGAAATAAAGTTTTAGGATTTTGGAGGTGCAATTCACCGAAATGGGCTAAATACTTAATCGGCTTGTGATGCGCGAATGGCTTGCACGTTATGTTGATAATATATTTTGTAATTAAAAATAAATGATTAAATTAGAAAAATGCAAAATAGAAACATTTTCACAAGTGGACTCATACTTTGGAAAATCACATACATTTGTATGTTGGCACAGCCACTGACCAGGAGATAAAAATGGCACTCCATGTCAAAAAGGTTGCCAACCCCTGCTATAGACAGTAGACCAATGATTGGCTTATGTTCAATAATATGGAAATAAACAATATATTGCATTCAGCAGCCAATTTTTGTATTGTCTTTTCTAATGCTTTACTTCGGTGCCAAAATACTGTAATGCATTTTAATTATTTGTATTATTATTTTGTATTTTATATATATATTTAATATATATATTACTATTAATGATAACTATTTATCATTATTATAATTATCATTATATATTGAATTATTGTTACTTGAGGGGCTTTCTCAGCAAATATTTATGTATGCGATTAATTCGATTAATTAATTGGCATACCATGTAATACAAATTTTAATGGATGGACATCCCTAATACATATATACAGTATATATACTTTACATACACACACACACATACTTTTTTGTACTTTGCAGTGTGTTGTTCACTTGTAGGATTATTTCCCATCACGTAGTGTGCAACCTCCATCATATTTTCTGATCTTACGCACCTGATTTTTTTTTGGACTTTATCATTTATTTATTTAATTAATTAATTTTTTTGCACTGAAGCTTCTTTGTGGATGTTGTCTTTTATTTTAAACATTTTGGAAAACAAAAACAACAGATTTCAAAAACTTTTAGCTATTTATTTGAATCATGCTAGTTCAGTAAATTACTAATTATATTTACTCATTTAAATTACAAGGGTATCTTTTAAGTGCATCTTGTGAATATATGAATGCATACAATTTTAATGTCATAAATGGTTTAAGCAAAAACCGAACGACACATAGATTTTTGTCTGTTACCCTGTTTTTGCCTTGCCTACCGGTTTATCCACAGTACTCAAGTGTTGTGCACATGCCTCTTTACAGTGTGACATCAAAAGCAGAGAATAATCTGATGATTTTAAATCTCATGTAAATGCATCTTCTCAAACATTGTTTGGTTTTTTGAACAACCAAATTTTTGTAGCCATCAGCGTATCGGTGAGCATGTAAACATGCTCTGTAACAACTTTGAAGTCAAAACCATAGGCGAGGAAGTCCCCCTTCAAACTATTGATCATGCACATTTTTTCCATTGCTTTCATTTGAGATTAAAAACACGATCTCAGATATTTGAACAGTCAATTCTTCTGGAAATTGTTCTTTTTCCTCTTTTGGATAAAGGGGGGGTTAGTGGTCCACAACAATAGACTGACATGTCAAACGCCTTTAGGCTGGGAATGGGGCACTGAGACAATGTTTACACAGCTTAATAAGGCCTGTGTATAAATGTGAGACCTAAAGTCAGTGAAGCAGGCATTCCTTCACTAACTTCAAGTCTTGCACACACCCACATCAGGTACGTACATACACATACACACACATACAGGCCAAGGAAGGCATATTAGTCACTGAGGTTAGTAATGTGGCACACCACAACTGCTTTCTAAAGCGTGCTGAGTGTGTAGGAGAAATAAGAGGCCTAGAATTAGTCCCTGAACCTGCAGACCTGCACATCTAAAACGACAGGAAACAGGAGAGCCCTTTCCTCTCGCACCTGCAACACCGTCTTTACCTGGACAGGTAAGTCTGCGCAAACCTTGTATATTGATATCGACATACTTTCAAGGGCAGAATACAACCTGAGATTAGACCATAAATGTATTTGATGTCTATTAACGAAAGACATATTTGACTAAATAGATGTTTCTTACCATATTAAAAACCTTTTTATCTAAAGGCTTGTACTTGAATAGTTGAAATGAGTTTTGTAGACATATAATTTGTCTACTTATAACAAAAATTTTAGTCTTTATATTTTTGTTTTAAATTGGAACGGATAAAGCAGTCAACAAGTATCCAGCATACACCTCATGAGTGTGCAAAACTGGAATTTAGACAAAAAGTGGCAACTTTGCTCAAATGTAAGACATTTTTGGACATTTTTTCATTAAAATCCCTCCATTTGCGCTATTTCGTAATTTTATTGACTTTATTGTTATGCTAAACAAAATAGTAATAATAAAGAGTCTTTGCATTCAAACTTTTGACTGGTAGAGTATTTCTGAATGCAGTTTGCTATTTGTTTCATTTCCAACAGCAAAACAAAATAAATATATTCGAAAAGGTGAGTATTTCAGTTCTGTATGCAGAAGAGCAATGCGTCAACTTTATATGCCTGATATAAATTCATTCTGAATGCACCTGTTCAAAAGTTGACACAATTCACCTGTCATTCGCATGCAGTGTGTCTTCATTTAGAAAGATAAAGGGGTATGTGTCACAGAAAATTAAAAGGTGTAAAGCTCCAAGGTTCTAATCTGGCTTGCTTCCAGAACAACACCAGCAAACCGCAAATGACTGTTTTTATTTTCCCCCAAAGGCAAAAGTGCAAGTGACTTGTCTTTGGCTCATGTCCAGATCCTTCAAAAGAAGAAAAGAGCTTAATTCCCAAAGGCAAATGTAAAGTTTCAAATGACTGCCAGTCTGCCACTAAGGCTAAGCACAGTATTGTCACTGAACTAAAGTGTTAAACTACACTGAGCAAACAGTTCACTCATAAAATGAATTGAGGAAAAATCATTCATTTAGCTGTTTACTCATGTCATTCCAAACAGTTAAAATGTTCTTTCGTGGAACACAAAAGAAGAAATCTTGCAGGATGTACAAGCTTCTCTTTTCCCATACAATGAAAGCAGACTTTTGCTGCCAAGCCCCAAGAGGTAAAAAGTAATTCAACTCTTGTGCTATATTTAAAGTCTTCTGATTGCTATGTGTGAAACCAACCAAAATTAATGTTTTTTTATTTTTTTTTAAATTATTTTTTTTTATTAAAAATTGGTAGAAATTTATACCTCCATTGCATCTCATTTGCACTTCTGCGTATTCTAACTTGGCCTGACGCCATTGGTTACATGACATACCAGGGCTGTTTCTGAGCATATGGGGGCCCAATGTGAATTCTTACTTTTTTTAATCATATATATACACTGGTGGCCAAAAGTTTGGAACAATGTACAGATTTTGCTCTTATGGAAAGAAATTGTTACTTTTATTCACCAAAGTGGCATTCAATGTATAGTCACGACATTAATAACGTGAAAAATTACTATTACAATTTGAAAAAAAAAATAAACCACTTCAAAGAGCTCTCATCAAAAAATCCTCCACGTGCAGCAGTGACAGCTTTGCAGATCCTTGTTATTCTAGCTGTCAGTTTGTCCAGATACTCAGGTGACATTTCACCCCACACTTCCTGTAGCACTTGCCATAGATGTGGCTGTCTTGTCAGGCACTTCTCACGCACCTTACAGTCTAGCTGATCCCACAAAAGCTCAATGGGGTTAAGATCCATAACACTCTTTTCCAATTATCTGTTGTCCAATGTCTGTGTTTCTTTGCCCACTCTAACCTTTTCTTTTTGATTTTCTGTTTCAAAAGTGACTTTTTCTTTGCAATTCTTCCCATAAGTCCTGCACCCCTGAGTCTTCTCTTTACTGTTGTACATGAAACTGGTGTTGAGCGGGTAGAATTCAATGAAGCTGTCAGCTGAGGACATATGAGGCGTCTATTTCTCAAACTAGAGACTCTGATGTACTTATCCTCTTGTTTAGTTGTACATCTGGTCTTCCACATCTCTTTCTGTCCTTGTTAGAGTCAGTTGTCCTTTGTATTTGAAGACTGTAGTGTACACCTTTGTATGAAATCTTCAGTTTTTTGGCAATTTCAAGCATTGTATAGTCTTCATTCCTCAAAACAATGATTGACTGATGAGTTTCTAGAGAAAGCTGTTTTTTTTTTTTTTTTTTGGGTGCCATTTTTGGCCTAATATTGACCTTAAGATATGCCAGTCTATTGCATACTGTTGCAACTCAAAAACAAACACAAAGACAATGTTAAGCTTCATTTAATGAACCAAATAGCTTTCAGCTGTGTTTGATATAATGGCAAGTGATTTTCTAGTACCAAATCATCAATTTAGCATGATTACTCAAGGATAAGGTGTTGGAGTGATGGCTGCTGTCTAGATTTGATCAAAAATGACTTTTTTCAAATAGTGGTGTTGCTGTTTTTTACATCAGTAATGTCCTGACTATACTTTGTGATCAGTTTAATGCCATTTTGGTGAATTAAAGTACCAATTTCCTACCGAAACAGCTAAATCTTTACAATTTTACAAACTTTTGAGTTTAACTTTTAAGTTAAACTTAGTTTAGTACTTTAAAAACACGTCTTGAGATTGTTTAGGTCAGATTTGCGCTCCATCAAGCTGTTTTGAATGCAAGAACGCGTCCTCGTGTTGTGCTGTCTGCTGAAGGGTTGGTTTGTTCTCTGTATAAGCTGCATGTTGCCTATACAGCTGAAGTTTTGCTTACTGCCCCCTGAAGAACACAGGCTGAAACTATGGTTTTACTACAGTAATACTGTAGTTGTAACCATGGTTAATTGTGTGGTACCTATGGTTTAACTAAATTCCATGGTTAATCTATAGTTATTGTAGTGAAACCATGGTTAATTTTTGTAGGGGTAAACCAAACAGAAGTCAAATAATTTTCTGTTTAGGCTATAATAATAATATATAATTTATAATATAAAAATAATAATAATAATAATGACTTGAATTATGACTAAAAATAATATTTAAATGACCAATTTTTTCCCAAGAAATCGCAAAAAATCAATTTAATAGAAGTATTGGTATTGGTATCGGTATCGACAATATTGGACTTGAAATTATTGCTATCGGATTGAAAAGAAAATAAGTGGTATCGCCCATCCCTATGAACCAGCAACTTTTGGGTGAGCAAATTTTATCGCATCTTATTCACTCAAATGTATGCAAATTGTATATATATATATATATATATATATATATATATATTATTAATTTCAAAAATAAACTCACTTTAGTAATAAGACTCCAGGAACAAAATGTTGTACATTTCCAAAATAATAAATTTCAGTAATACATACTTAGCATGAAGCATATATTTTGGGGACAAATAACTTTTTTGCATTGTGGCATTACTTTCAAAACATTTGGCCACTGGAGTTTTTTTTATTATTATTCAAATAAGCATATATAAAAGGCAGTACAACAAATACTACCATGATGAACACAATAATTGTATGTATTTATTTATAAATTAATGAATTACCTGATTTATAAATACAATGGTGCTTGAAAGTTTGTGAACCCTTTAGAATGTTCTATATTTCTGCATAAATATGTCCTAAAACATTAACAGATTTTCACACAAGTCCTAAAACTAGATAAAGTGAACCCAATTAAACAAATGAGACAAAAATATTATACTTGGTCATGTATTTATTGAGGAAAATTATCCAAAAATTACATATCTGTGAGTGTCAAAAGTATGTGAACCTCTAGGAGTAGCAGTTAATTTGAAGATGAAAATAGAGTCAGGTGTTTTCAATCAATGGGATGACAATCAGGTGTGAGTGGGCACCCTGTTTTATTTAAAGAACAGGGATATATCAAAGTCTGTTCTTCACAATACATGTCTGTGGAAGTGTAATATGGCAAGAAGATTTCTGAGGACCTCAGAAAAAGAATTGTTGATGCTCATCAGGCTGGAAAAGGTTACAAAACTATCTCTAAAGAGTTTGGACTCCACCATTCCACAGTCAGACAGATTGTGTACAAATGGAGGAAATTCAAGACCATAGTTACCCTCCCCAGGAGTGGTCAACCAACAAAGATCACTCTAAGAGCAAGGTGTGTAATAGTCCGTGAGGTCACAAAGGAACCCAGGGTAACTTCTAAGTAACTAAAGGCCTCTCTCATATTGGCTAGTGTTAATGTTCATGAGTCCACCATCAGGAGAACACTGAACAACAATGGTGTGGATGGCAGGGTTGCAAGGAGAAAGCCACTGCTCTCCAAAAAGAACATTGCTGCCTGTCTGCAGTTTGCTAAAGATCACGTGGACAAGCCAGAAGGCTACTGGAAAAATGCTTTGTGAACGGATGAGACTAAAATTGAACTTTTTGGTTTAAATGAGTAGCGATTCCAGCATAAGAACCTTATCCCATCTGTGAAACATGGTGGCGGCAGTATCATGGTTTGGGCCTGTTTTGCTGCATCTGGGCCAGGATGGCCTGCCATCATTGATGGAACAATTAATTTTAAATTATACCAGCGAATTCTAAAGGAAAATGTCAGGATTTGTCCGTGAACTGAATCTCAAGAGAAAGTGGGTCATGCAGCAAGACAACGACCCTAAGCACACAAGTTCTACCAAAGAATGGTTTAAGGAGAATAAAGTGAATGTTTTGTCAAAGTCCTGACCTTAATCCAACAAAAATGTTGTGGAAGGATGTGAAGCGAGCAGTTCATGTGAGGAAACCCACCAACATCCCAGAGTTTAAGCTGTTTTGTATGGCGGAATGGGCTAAAATTCCTCCAATCCGATGTGCAGGACTGATCAACAGTTACCGGAAACATTTAGTCGCAGTTATTGCTGCACAAGGGTGTCACACCAGATGCTAAAAGCAAAGGTTCACATACTTTTGTCACTCACAGATAGTATATGTAATATTGGATCATTTTCCTCAATAAATAAATAACCAAGTATAATATTTTTGTCTCGTTTGTTTAATTGGGTTCTCTTTATCTACTTTTAGGACTTGTGTGAAACTCTGATGATGTATTAGGTCATATTTATGCAAAAATATAGACAATTCTAAAGGGTTCACAAACTTTCAAGCACCACTGTGTATATATATATATATATATATATATATATATATACACACCGATCACCCACAATATTAAAACCACCTGCCTAATATTGTGTAGATCCCCCTTGTGCCGCCAAAACAGCGCCGACCAGCATCTCAGAACAGCTTTCTGAGATGCTATTCTTCTCACCACAATTGTACAGGGGTGCGTTTCCCATACAATGACGTAACTCACTGCTTAACCACCATAGTACGATGCATCGTTAGAGAAACTAACTAGCTAGTCACGACTGTTTCCCGAAACCCTAGTAATGATGTCGCACATCCATCGTTTGAACCACGTTGGTTCAAAATTATGGAGCTGTCGTTAATGATGTTACTCAGGGGGTGGAGTAATAACTTCTGCAGAGATCGAATGGATATCAAATTTTAACAGCTCATTTACATGGACAGAAAGCCATTTATTGTGAAAAAATGGCTTAAGACACGAAATAGACATTTACGTTTATATGCACTTTGTAAGTGGCGTGCTCTTTACTACAGTATACAAGCGGTTCGGTCAGTAAGCAGCTCCACAGCAACGTTATTTCCCCGCGACGCTGCTGTAAATAGCATACATGGCATCTGAGGTCTACTTCTGTTATTTTCTGTTCTCTTTTGTTTCACTTTATTTTTACATGCCCCTCTGTGTTAGGTGTGTTTGTTTTCATCATGACCTCTCGCAGTATTGAGCTCAATAGTGGGGTTTTCCTCTTACCTCCGGGGCACTTGAGCACACACATATGCACACTTTTCAAAAACCAATAAGAACGCTTATTATTCTTGACACAATGAAAGATATAGAATTAAATATATATGGAGTGAAAGATACAGACTGGGTCTGGCAAATGGGGCTCTGATGAAGCTGTGTAGTGCTGCATGGCAACAGATATACGATTTTCTAGTTGCTTTTCAGTGACAGAAAATTTAAAACACTTCACAATCTGAATTTAAATACAAAATACAATATCCCATTTGATGACCAAAAATACTGTGTCTTTTTTAACGTGTGTTTTGAGCTAGTGCTTTTCCAATACACTGGGAATTCATCCAGTAGTTTAACATGTAGAAATGAGCTCATAATAGGTGATACTTGTGACTTGGTGCATCACAGTAGCATTGGAATGCCAGATCAAATGTAAGCAATTATTGTGTGAATCATATCATGCAAGGACCAAGATCCTTGAATTGCTGCAGGTTGTGAAACCACACCTTCAGAGGGCCACAAGAAGAAACTACACCTTAAGTCCTGCAGTGCAGTTCTTAGCTGCACTGCATTATTGTGCTGTGGGAAGTTTTATGGAGGTGGTTGGTGATGGCCTGTGGCTCCGCAAGTCATAGGTCAGCAAGGCTGTTAAAGCAGTAACACCTTTGCTGTTACAGCATGCTGACATTCCCCAAAACTCCTCAAAAAAGCCAGTCACAACACTGCAGTCATGGAAATTTGTTCAACTTCCTGAGGAAGAGGGGGTCATGCTGGTGCTGATGATGAAGATGCTGATGTTACTGATGATGATGATTCACTGAACCCACATCAAGGCAGAATGCATCTTGCAGAACATTTAATTCAGAAAATTTTGGTTACTTTTTTCATTTTTAAATACAGTTTGGTTACTGTATTTGCTATTATTTCATCTGACTAACATAACTTGTGTTAATAAACATTTTGTGTAATTTCCTACCTTGGTCTATGTTTTTTTCGCCCTGCAAACATTAATTGAAAGACTACTGCTAACAAGAAGTATACATTTGTTTTCTATAACAAAGGCTAATCAGGATATTCAATATTCTATTATATTCCACTTCTGTGAACACCTCACAATAAACACAAAACCACTTACACAGACATGTTATCCCAAACTGAAATCAGAAATATGGCCATACATGTATATTTCTACAATTATTGTTCATTTATTATAAATAATGCGTTAGGAGGGCACTTTGAAGGGAGAACAATTGTGACAGTAAAGCTGGAAGTTTGTTTCAAACTGAATTTCCAATAAAAATAACTTTTAGCACCACAACTTCAAGCCATTCAAAGCTCTCAGAGTGGATGGTGAAGTCTTTGAAAGGAATAGGGCATAGGGGTGATAAGTCTGAATAGAACACACCCCAGATGCTGCCAAATCAATGACATCGACAATGCAAACTAACAAGGAACTATTCTTCTAACCACAGGTGGAGAGCTGTAGTTCTAACTACACAACTTTGCGGCGCTGTTTGCGAATGTTCGTTGGAACTACGGTTTCGGGAAACGCCAAATCGTTGAACTATGTTGGTAACGATGAAACTTGTGACCATGATTCGCTAACGATGCTTTTGGGAAACGCACCCCAGAGCGGTTATCTGAGTTACCATACACTTTGTCAGTTCAAACCAGTCTGGCCATTCTCTGTTGACCTTTCTCATCAACAAGTCATTTCCGTCCACACCATTTGGAGTACATTTTAGAGACTGTTATGCATGAAAATCCCAGGAGATCAGCAGTTACAGAAATACTCAAACCCGCCCATCTGGCACCAACAATCATGCCACGGTCCAAATCATTGAGATCACATTTTTTACCAATTCTGATGGTTGATGTGAACATTAACTGAAGCTCCTGACCCATATCTGCATGATTAGATAATCACATGGATGATTGTTGGTGCCAGACAGGCTGGTTTGAGTATTTCTGTAACTGCTGATCTCCTGGAATTTTCATGCTATTCTGAGATGTGGGTTGGCGCTGTTTTGGCAGCACGAGGGGGACCTACACAATATTAGGCAGGTGGTTTTAAGTGTATATAGAATGTTACATTGCAAACATATGGACGTAAAATATTTTTCAATCTCTTTAAGTAAATTTAATTTCTATTTATTTTCTTTTGATTTTGGTGTAATGTGACATATTGTCTTAGCAGGTTTTGTGAGATTCATCATTGCAATGTTACATTATTGGTTCTTCAGAACAGTGTCATTTCTGGGTTCTTTGAAGCACCAATAAGAAGATGCTTCTCTACAGAACTTTAAAGCTTCTCTTAAGACATCAGGCTGTAAAACCATTTTAGAATCTTTATTTTGGGGACTGCGACTCTTTTCAGCTTTATACTTTTTAAAGTGCACCATACATAAATAAAGCAATATAAATAAAACATGAACAGGGCAAACTGAGAGCTGGGAATGTCCTGCCTTGTGTCGTTTGCCGAGAAAGGCTGATAAACACTCGTTCTTTAGCAGTGAATGCCGCTGACCTGGCAAATGGAGCATCTCTTAACCCTCCCGAAATGAATTTTAGAGTCTTTAACCAAACTCATTTAAGGATCAGTCACGGGCCTAATCCCACACCTGGGGAGCGTGTTTGCATCTCCTCAACATTGCTTTCTCTCTGCTGGCCAGAGTCAATATAGACTAAATGTGCCTGTCTAATGGGCTTATCGCAAGCTGTTGCGAGCAAGAGTGGACACTAGGTTACAGGCTGAAACTAAGCAGAGCACAAATGGATTGAAAAGCACGCTCCATCTTTTCCTTGGAGATTGGGGGTGGGGTGAGTTTGGGAATGAAAAAAGCTATTCTTTAGAGAAGGATCATTTCATTTCCTTTTAGGTTTATCCCAGGGTGGCTTCAGAGACACTATCTGGGCCCTCCATTTCTGTTTGCATACAGAAATATGAAGAAAGTAGAGACATATGGTTTAAACTTTGACAACCCGCCCGTCCATTCCATAGCTGCATCCAATGTGACTGTTGCAGCGGCATTGCAGTTTGGTCATTGAATCATGGGTGATTCTTCAGTTAGGGACACTTCAGACTACTTGAAATCTTCAAAAATGTAACTTCAATAATCATTTCATCTATGGGTTATTCCATTTCAAGTAAATTTCAGAAAATATGTCTGTTGAAATTTTGATTTTGTTAAGACTTTTTCTGAAAAAAAGATAAACATAAATGATGATGGAAGCAGAAATATTAAATGCTATGGATCAATATTTACAAAATAATCCATGTTTTAGAGGGGGGTCAGAAGTATAAATTTCACCTATTTTGAAGCAAATTTACAGGTAAAAAAAAAAACAACCTTACAAATGTGGCAGCGCCCCTTGTTGCATTATATGCCGATGGCGAGAGTCCAAAAATGGAATAACAAAACAAAACACTTTTTTGTGTTTTTTCAAAGTTTGAGCCCTTATAACTCCAGAAGTATTAAATATATCTTAATGCATTTTTAGAATCTGGTTCAGAACAAACTTTCTTTTTTGTATCTTAATTTCTAAGGCCCCATATGGTTAAATCCCAGAGATAATGGGCTCTCAATGTGGCTGCATTTGTAAATTGTTAAATTTGACTCATTTTCAATGGTCGAAAACCAAATGTGGCTCACATGGTATGAAGCTAGGTTTTCTTTTTAACAAAACAAAGGTCTGAAGTACTAATAGTTTTGAAACTAGAAATGTACCTTTATTTGTCCAAATAAAAACAATAATGTCAAAATTTCGCTTTTTGAAAGTCAAAGATAGGCCTGCCTACAGTAGGTTTTGGAATTTACAAATTTACACATGAAGCCACACTGAGAGCCAGATATCTCTGGGACTTAACAATATAAGTCCTTACAAATTAAAATACAAAAGGACAAGTTTGTTCTGAACCAGAATCTAAAAGGATATTAAGATATCTTTAATAATTCTGAAGTTAAAGGCACTCCAACACAAAATGAGACACAAAAAAAGATCCCCCCACCCCCACCACTGTGAAAGTTTAATGGGATGTGTTCAGTTAAAACATGAAAGATTATAATTGTTTGTGTGTTGTTAGCTTAAGCACATTGTGTTTGTCTATACTTGTGACTTTGATGGAAATGAGATCACATTTTAAGACCAATTAATGCAAAAAAACAACAACAATACAACACAGCTAATTCCAAAGGGTTTACATACTTTTTCTTGCGTATGTTTATCTTTCACCAGCAAATATTTTAATTTTTTTTTATCAAAAATAAAATTGAGCTGGCATGGAATATGTTCTGGAATAGAGATCTGATCCTTCAAGCAGATTTTCGATGTTGTGTGTGATGGTGTGGATTTCTAATATTAGGTCTGATGGTAATCTACCCTTTATAAAGTAGAATTATTGTGTTGTTTGAAAAAGCATTTTCTTTATAATCATCATAGGGGACAGAAATGTTGCCCTAATTAAAGAATAACCCAAATACGAGGCAGCACACGTCTTCTGCTGTAATAATACCTCATTTCCTCCGCTATCATTGGGTGTGGGGCAATCATACGATTTAATGAATGAAGGCGACGCTGTGTCCAAACAGATGTTGCCTGAGAACATGTGGTAGACGAGGAATGGGCTGTAGACATATGCTCTAATTGACGAAAGATTACCAAATCTTTCTTATTCCCCATCTGTGATACGTTCTTTAAGTCAGATGATTATAGGCACATATTTACTTATGATGACATGAACAGAGGAGACTGCCCAACAAATACCTTAACAGGAGCATTTATGGCATCCAATAAAACATACATAATCCAAAATAGTCACTCAACAACAGTGGGTGTCACTAGATTTCTATATTGGTATGTTTAAATAAATAAGTAAACATGCAAAACATAAATGCCTTGATGGAACGATGTACACTTAACTTACTTTTACATTTTTATCAACATCATCTCTATTTTTTATTTGATTCAGACCACAATATTTTATTCATTCATGAAAATACATGTGGTTTCCTCTGTTACAAATGCAATACCAGGCTGACAATTTGATATTTGAACGTGCATTTAGCATGTCCAAATGAGAGCTGTGCTGACTGGTCGGCACGTTAAGACACTTTGTTCTTTCCGACAACACTTCATTGGTTCTCTGTGATGTTCTTCATGTAATGTGGAGGCCCAGACAAGATCTTAATGATTTATGATGGTTCTTGTTTCTGTCACGTAATATATTACAGCCCTTTTGCATTCCTCAGAGCTGTTCCAGAGTACTACAGGATCCTGCAGTGGGGTCACTTTAGAATTACACAGCATTTTCTCAAGAAACAATTTATATATTTAGTTCAGAATAATAAAGGGATAGTTAAACCCAAAAATGAAAATTCTGTCATCATTTAATCACCCTCATGCTGTTGCAAACCCATATGACTTTCTTTCTTCCGTGGAACACAAACAGAGATGTTAGGTAGAATATTTAGTCTTAGTCACCATTCACTTTCATTGCATGTTTTATCCATACAATGAAAGTGAATGGTGACTGAGGCTGTCATTCTGCCTAACATCTCCTTTTTTAAGGCTAGTAAGCAACCACTAGGAACACCTTAGCAACTGCATAGCAATGTTCTAGAAACCACATACAACACCCTAGCAACCGCACTGCAACGTCTTAGATTCCATTAACTTTCGTTACATGTTTTATCCATACAGTGAAAGTGAATGGTGACTGAGAGATGTTCTGCGTAACATCTCCTTTTTTAAATTTGGCCAGTAAGCAATCACCAGGAACACCTTAGCAACCGCACAGCAACGTTCTAGAAACCACTTAGAACACCTTAGCAACCACAAAGCAACGTTTTACAAACCACTTAGAACACCTTAGCAACCACATAGCAACATGCTATGAGACTGAAAACTTGGCAGTGGGATACTGAAGATATTGTTGACTTTAGTATGACAAATTGCTTGTTTTGTTAATCATTTGTTTGACTAAATGTAAATGTAAATGTTAGAAACCACTTAAAACACCCAAGAAACTGCTTAGCAAGCTTGTGATTCTGATGTTGATATGACCACCCATACTGTCTCGTCTGCTTGGTAAACTTGTATTCAGGTTGTGGTCTTTGTTCTATTTCTTGTTTTATCTTGCAATGTGTTTTTCTGTTTCACTTCAAGGCGCTTTCTCCTTGAGGAAACCCTTGCTTTTTAAATGACAATTTAAAAAGACAGCACTTGAAGGCTGATATTTTTTACACTGAATGTGTAATTGTTTTCCAGTGAACTTGTAATCCGAGTCGTCGCTTTCTTTCAAGCAATCTTCCCACTTTTAATTTTATATCTCTTCCTTCTGGCAATTTGAGATAGTTATCAGTTCCAACCCCACCTCCTCCTGTCATCCTACATTTGAAGCATCTTTTCCTCCTCTCAAACTTCCATCAAATTGATTAAAAACTCATGCTGACACAGCAGACAGAAGACTGGGGACGGCACCTTGAAAAGCAGACCTCAAAACCACTGCTTTACTCGAGTGACACTCACCATTCTGTACAAGTGACCCATGAGTAAGTGACTCAGTCAAATCCATTTTGCTGGCCACATGCTGCACTGCGACTTATTTTGAGGCCAAATGGCCATTCCCGATTGTCCTGGGACCCTTAAAACAGAAATGGCATCACCTAGGCTCAGTCATTTATTGGAATAGGTTGGGTTGGTTGTCTTGAGTTGGCTATGGAACACCATAACATTGATGAAGAACCAACAGGAACACTCTGGTGTACGACAGCTCTGTTATGCTGTATTTATTTACGAAATGATCTTACAATTTGTTTGATTGGTTAATACTGGGGTTTACGACTTGTGTTTTGTGTACTGACCACGTGTAACCTCTTCTCTTGACCCTCTACAGGACACAATGGCCAGTCCGGTTCGGACCCAGACAGAGAACTCCATTCTTCAGACACCACGTCCCGGTTTTGCAGATAACTCGCTGACTCTTCTTAAGCGAGAAGATGGAATAGTGCAGACCTCGGAGATGGTCGACCACAAACCCCGTCTAGATGGCTCGGACCGTGGACATCCTGGACTCTATCTGTCCTGCTTTGACATGCTCTTTACTGAGGATGCCGCGTGGCTGGTGAGGGTGTCTGATTCCTCCACATCTGTGGGTGCTGCTGGGCACCAATTGGATCTGTGTCAAGAACCAGAGCAGTGTCCTGTCATCGACAGCCCAGGGCTGGAATCCTCACCACTGTCTCCTACCCTGGAAGAACAGGTGGAAGAGAGATCTTTGGAGCAGGTGCAAAGTCTGGTAGTGGGAGAAGTTCTGAAGGACATTGAAACAGCTTGTAAACTTCTAAACATCACACCAGGTGAGATATTAGCTTTCTGTTAGTCACTGCAGAACCATTTTCCCATCAAAATGTTATAAATATGTTGGTGAAAGGAATATTAGGGGTTCAAAAAGTTGAGCTCAATCAACAGCATTTGTGGCATAATGTTGATTACCACAAAAAATTAATTTCGACTCGCCCCTCATTCATATATATAAAAAGTGGTTACAGTAAGGCACTTATAATGGAAGTTGATGGTCAGTCCATAAACACTAAAATATACTTAGGGTCTGTTCCAAAACCTAGTGAGGTTGCAAGAGTGGTGGGGGGTGTAGAAATTTCCAAATCGCTCTTGGCATCATTTCAGTAAGGATGCTGCCATAGAAGACAGCTGCCTATGTATACAGGAGACAGCAAGGTAGCTCACTAAGTTTTGAAACAGACCCATATTTTCTAAACTATAGCCACAAGACGTACACATTATAAATGTTAACATGAATTTATTGTGAGAAAATCGCTTATTAACCTTATTGGTGTAAATTGATATGCTATATGGGGATGAAAGGGTTTCGTTGTCATGATAACAAAGATATAATATTGGATATAACTTTATAGATATACGGTTATTAGGCGATTTTATCACACTAAAATCATAACTTTTATTTTGTGTGGCTATACTTTTTAAACAGTGTGTATTTTAAAGTTTTTGGAATGGCCCCATTCAGTTCTATTGTAAGTGCCTTAGTGTAACCCAGATTTTTGCATATTTAAAAAAGAATAATAATAATAACTAAAAGAGGGATAATATTTCTGATGCTGTTAATTGATCTTAACTTGTATTAAACCCAGTACATTTCTTTAACAATGTTTCATTTTTCAATTTTGATTTCTTTATGTCCTATAAAGTGCTTAACTTTTAGGGACAGTCCCACATGTATACCGTATTACAGCTATACATCTTTGAACAGTTTATTCTCATTAGAATTAGTTATATGATGAAGGTCGAATATGTGTGTGCAATCCCATCAAATAAGGCATTTAGGAAAGAGAAATGGCTACAAGTCTCAAGTTTTTACAATTATAACATTACAAACAAATATGAGCTGTGAATTCACTTCCGATTCAGATTATGATTTTGTGCATATCTCAGGACAAGTGATTGATGTTTTTAATTTCTGTCAAATTGGATCCACTGCAAAAGTTCCTAAATGTACCGCATAATGGAAAAATACAGCTTCAAGTGACACATCTTGTCAAAAGCTGCAAACATAACATACTGATAATTTCATGACCCTTATTCAAATGAACACCTCATTATTCATTGCACATGTTAAATGTGAGTGACAGACAGCTCTGAGTTATGATCGAGCCCAGGCAAACATTCATAATGAAACTGTCAGAAAAAGCCTTTGACTCAATCATCCCTGAGGGCAGTTGAAAGTGTATATACCAGGATCTGCCTAATCCTCTGGAGTTTCACTAATGTTATCTGGGCTTTGTTGCCCTAACTTTCCTTACGGACTTTTGAGCCCCTCCCCTGTAACAATGATGCACCCTACATAAGCAAACACTCCGCTATGTATTGCACATTGTACATATTGGGTTTTAATGCACTTGTGTCTTTCTGCTTCTCTTTATCAGTATTTTGTCTTGTTGTTTTTTTGTTTTTGTTTTTTTTTTTAGTAAAATAACATCCTTGAAACAAGATTTACTTAAGAAACAAAACTGTGTAAGATAATAAGACCTGTTTTCAGAGACTATACAGTATGTTAACTATATGTTTTTCTTAACCCATTACCTAACTACATTTTGTGAGATTTATGTTCAAGACAAGAAAACACTATTTGCCAATAGGGTACAAAAAATAAACTTAATTAAAGATAAATAAAAAAAATAAAAAGAAAAATAATATTCATTAAAAAAAAAAGTTCCATCAAATTAAATTGAGGTATCTTTTAACAAAATAAAAAAACTAAATATATTTAGTTTTATTAATTTAGTTTAAAATGACACAATTTAATTTGATGGAATTTTGTTACAAAAATTGAAATGTGTAAATCTTAAAAAAATATATTTTTGAGTGTATATTCTCTGAAAACAGGTATTTTTGCTGAAAGTAAATGTATCTTGTTTTAAGGAGGTTTGCGTATTTTTACTAGAAAACAAGATACAAATGCGGTGGTCATGGAAAACCTGGAAATATCAGGGAATTTTTAAATTGTGATTTCCATCCCAGAAAAGTTATGGAAATGAATAAAATCTTAAAAAGCCATGGAAAACACATGGAAATTTCCATCAATTATATAAACTTTGTCATTTTTTCTCAGCTTGAAAATATTTCAACGGCTTAAAGTTGCTCTTTGGGAGATTTTTAAATGATTTTCAAAACTCTCCAATGTGTCTTGCACATTTGTAAATATTGGGTTTCGATACTTCTGTCTTAATAAAGGTTGTTTTTGTCGTATTTTACTAGAAAATACGACAAAAACACTGATTACAAGGTTCTCATGATCATGGAAAGCCTGGAAATATCTGGAATTTTTGTAATTATTATTATTTCCTGTAAGCCTGTAAGACCCATGAAAATTAAAATATATACAGTGTACAGTATATTAAAAAGTCATGGAAATTTCTATTGTGAATATACATTTTTCCAGGTTTCCTTAACTCTAAAATATTCTATTGGCTAGAAATTGCTCTGTGATATATTTAAATGATTATTTTTTTTTTTTTTAAATCATGAACGACTTGAAAGTCACATTAAAGTCATGGAAATTCATTCATCAAAAGGTGTGCAGCTCTCTCATCATCAATTGCAAAGGCAATGGCAATGTATTTTTTCAGTGTCACTTCATACTGTAAACGATTTATTGAATTGCACACTCTGCCAATTTGTGGTGTGATGCCAAATTTTTCCCCTTTAGAAAGTCACACCACCTTGCATAAACACTCATCCCCTCTGTTTGCACTTTTGAATAGCACTCTCCTTCACTAACTCTCTTTAAGACATTTCACAACATTTGGAGTCTAAACAAAACTGAATCCGAGCGGCATGAAAATACAGTGTGGTTTGTCAAAGGTGGTTAGCTGCTCTAGACAGATGGCTGGTCAAGATGAGTGAGTCATCTGATATCATCTTACAGATCCAATGGAGTGGAACTGTGAGAACGTACAGAAGTGGTTACTATGGACGGAGCATCTGTACAGGCTTCCGCAGGTGGGCAAGGCTTTCCAAGACCTGAATGGGAAAGATTTATGTTCCATGAGTGAGGAAGACTTCCGACAGCGGTCGCCACAGTGCAGTGAAACCTTACATGCACATCTGGATATATGGAAATCAGGTGAAATACATAAGTGTAAGCCCAACAATCTTGCACAAATTCATGTATAAACACACTCAAACTATATCATGATATATTTCAATCTATATTTTGCATTCCCTTGTGTATTTAGCTGCCTGGATGAAGGAAAGATGTTCGGTTGGAGAGACCAGGATGAGAGGTATGTCACAGGCACCTGTCAGTCTGAAAATATACAATTACGCAACATTAAAAAATCCCCTTACAGAAATGTACCATGGTATTTCCATAAAAATATACCTAAGAGAAATCATGCACTTTTCATCAATTTAAAGGAATGTATATCTCTACCCTAAACACTGTGGTGGCAACATGCACTGTTGCATCAGATGGTAATAATGGTACTTTGATATATGTACCATGCATGACCAGATCTAGAGGGGTGCTAGGGCGGGCTTTGCCCCCCCCCAAGCGCAAATAAATCTAAGGATTGAATTGTTTTGTCATGGCACTAACCCTAACTAAATGCACTGGAACGAAAGTCTCTATATCTTTAACGGCGGTTTGGACCTCCCACCCCTTTTTTTGGAGCACTGCCTGCAGCTATACCCTTCTCCATTAAACGAGAAGGATATAGCTGCAGGCAGTGCTCCAAAAAGAGGCAGAAGCTCAAAACTGCCATTAAAGATATAGGGAGTCCCTAACCTAACCTAACCTTAACCGTGAGTGGAAGTGACAATGCCTTTTGGTGTAACCATACCCCTTCTGAAGTAACCCCACCCTCTTTTGGAGATTCCACCCCCATTTGGAGGTCTCCAGCCTGCAGCTATACCGACTTGCATTAAACAGTGGATATCCACAGTTTTCCTGACCAACCACTGGGCACGCCATGATGATTCTGATAACCACTGGACCGTTTTCAGAGTCCTGCCTCCATAAGAATCAATGTAAAAACTACTGAAACAATCAATCCAGATGGATAACATCAAGTGTTAGTTGGAGTAAGCATGAGTTTAGGCTAAACTTGTGAAATTGTTGGCTGTCAGTAGATATTAATATCTATTGATATTGATATCAACTCACCCTTGGCCATCGCTTCATGTCATCTACCCACTCAGTCGAGGCACTTTCAAAAGACGGTCATCGAGACTCTGTAAATTATCAGCACTATGGAGCCACACGTTTTTAATTTGCCATTTTTTACAAATGTAAAATTCTAAACATCACATTATCCACTAAAAATTTGTCTTCCGTTATGAATCGTGGAACACTACCGTGTTTGATTAAAAGGTGGATGTGACTCGCAAAATCGTGCTGACCATAAATCAGTGCTACGTGGCTTGGCAACTGCAACCAACAAGTACGCTAATAAAATATTTATTACTACTACTATACTACTACTACTATAAATAAATGTACTTACTTATTCAGCATTGCTGTCTTTTCTCATTGATGTTTTCTCATTGGTTTATCTCTGTTAAATCAATGTAATGCACAGCCTTGAGCGGTTTATTGAAATAATTATTGTTTTTATGACATGAATCCACATGTGTTGCCCATCAGAACCAGAGGAGCTTTGGTCAGAAGCAGATTCATCGTGTTCAGGTCAGCCGATCCACCTGTGGCAGTTCCTCAGAGAACTTCTCCTGAAACCTCACATTTATGGACGCTACATCCGCTGGATCAACAAAGAGAAAGGTGAGAACACAACTGTTGGACACTTACAGGTGATGTGTTTACCTTATAAAAATCGAGAGTTCAGGCAAACGTGCTGCAAACATGCAAATGAGCTTTGCAGCAAACTCTTCATTGTCGCCATAGGTTTGCTGCAGGTTCATCACTACCGGTGAAGAGCTGCAAACTTCTGGCAAACATTTACTACGAAAAGCAAGCTCATTTGCATGTGAAAATAATAAGTGGAAAATATGCAGTATGTCAGAACTCTAGATTTTTTGTAAGGGTCATTTTTTCAATGTTAAAATAATTTTGTATCCCAGCTTAATATGCAGAGTCAACTATAAGTAAGCCATATGTAGCTTGACTTTTTGACGAATGTAAACACTGTCTCTGTGGCACTATCAAAATATTGTTCCATTTGTGCACATGGGAAATCGCCATGCTGCTTGCGAATGTTCACGTACCTTGAAATCGACCCTATACTGCCGAATTACTGACAAGCGCAGTCCAGTCAGACATTTTTTGCATTGATTCAAACATGTTTACCTGTCCCTGTGTCGCTGCTGATATCGTGTTGTGCAAGCAATCTCCGAGACACGGGTTCTAGTCCTGTGGAAACCAGGAGGTACTCATGTTCACATAAACAATGATTTGGCGGTTGCATTTTTGCTCTAAAATTACATTTTTACTCCATTGACGGTTTGGTTTAGGGTTGGGGTTTGGGTTATGGAGCAGAGTTAGTAAAATATGCATTCCTGTTGACTTACTTTCGGAATTTGCAACTAAAAATACGACTCGCTTTTGGCGCCACTCTGTGGACATTTTAACATCACTTTCAACTTCAGGCTCTGGAGGCAGTGGTTTCCAATTTTGTTAAGCATAGACTGATCTTTCGACCTCCTGTCCCCAAATGCACAATGTGATCAGTCTGGTCCATGACCAGTCTGGCACAGCAACACTGGTGTGAGTTTGGGGCGGGACTATCTGTTTTGTCATCCAATAGCAGATAGGGGGATTGTTTGTGAAACCTGCTTGAAAACAGTCATTGTTTTTAAATTACATCTAGTGTTGCTAGACCCACCCTTAACAATTCAGTGAATACAGACATTAATTCATCCATTTTCAACAGCATTATTAACCTTTTTATAGTACGATTACAGAAAAGTACTTTAAAATACCTATTACTGTAGTAGCATGTTCAAAACACAATGCCAATACTATGGAAGGCCTACTATTTGTACTTTTGTTTTGTTTGTGAGTTATCTATTCAATGCCATAATTGAAGTGTGTTTCTGTGTGTGTGTGTGTGTGTGTGTGTGTGTGTCTACGCAGGGATCTTCAAAATCGAAGATTCGGCTCACGTCGCACGTCTCTGGGGTTTGAGGAAGAACCGGCCAGCTATGAACTATGACAAACTCAGCCGCTCCATTCGGCAGTACTACAAAAAGGGCATTATACGCAAGCCAGATGTCTCTCAAAGACTCGTCTATCAGTTTGTACATCCTGTATAAAAGAGATGATTTCATCCATCCAAACCAGAGGATGGGCACAAACTTTATGAACTGACAAGCTCTCCTAAATATTCCAATCTATTTTGGAGACGTAGTCCTGAGTTTTGCACGACAGTGAAACCAAGAAAAATGTCGCAAGATTTCAATTATTTTATATGCATATAATGTCAAATGAATTGTTTAGTATAATTGCACTCCTTTAAAAAATAATTGTGTGCCACTTCAACACTAACAAATGGACCTGGATTCCTTTAAACATGGTATCAGTTAATGCACTTTTACTTTCTGTTACTTCAAGAACCTACACTACCAATCAAAAGTTTGGACACGCTTGATAGAATTTATGTTTCGCAAGATATAAAAAAATATTTGATCTAAAAGCCTATGCTTAAATGCCTTTTTTTGTCACAACATAATTCCCATACTTCCATTTGTGTTATTTCATAGTTTAATTACTTTACTACAATTCTGAAATATGGAAAATAGTCATCTTAAAGAATGAGTGGGTGTGTCCAAACTTTTGACTGGTTAAAAATAAGAGAGAGTCAGTAAACTGTACTCCTTAAAGGAATAGTTCACCCAAAAATGAAAATTTGCTGATAATTTACTCACCCTCAGGCCATCCAAAATGTATCTGAGTTTTTTTCTTCATCAAAACAGAATTTAAGACTTTTAGGACCTCCTCCAAATTTTCATTTTTGGGTGAACTATTCCTTTAAAGCATGTTACAAAAAAAGCCAAAACTCGCAAGATCTGCCTGTCAACTTTAACCTGTAAAACTAACTAATAAGGTGTGCGATAGAAACAGAGTGTTTTTTTTGTGACTCATGCACCTTTATGTACCTTAAGATGAGCGTACCTTGTTCTAAGCCAGCTCTCATATTCACATCACCGTGAATACTGCCAGTGTGTGCAGTGGAAAGGACTTCAGTTTGGTTTAATCTCTGGCTTGCACCCAACAAACACCACATTTTTATTTTTTTTTTTCTTTGGTTTGTGACTAATCGTACTGCAAACCTTTCAACTCTGCCCATGTGGACAATTCACCTTACTCATAAATTGTCATCCACCGTTTCACACACCTCACTGCTCACGTCATGTTTTATACTACTAATGCAAATGAGGGCTTACCGGCAGCCCATGGGTTTTGTTATAATAGGTATACTGTATGTGTCACTTGTATTGCAAAGGTTAATTGACACAAGTTTATGTAAAATGTGTTTATGTGAGATTATGTAATCTCTATTGTAAAGTCTAATCTATAAGAGTGGTCTTGAGTGTGCATTGGAACAATCGTTCCCATTCCAAAAACAACCGTTTTCACTTTAACGTTGGCATTACTAAATATTATTCATACTTTTGCAGTTATGTCATAGCTATGAAGTCATTTTTCATGTACCTTATGTTTTCTTCAGTTGTTGTTCTTGCATTTTGTCTCAACATCTTTATTAAAATATACTTTCTTTTTTTCATTTAGTTGTCACCTGTCTTAATCACATGCTGAAGTTACAGTTCTGTCATCATCATTTTATCACTATAGAATACCAGCACTACTGTGTAGTAGGCTATACACTAACAAAAAAAAAAAAAAAGTCCCATAATATTAGTGGTATTACCATGGTATTATTTCTTTGGACATTTGCCAAGGAGAGTAAATGATGACATATTTTTAGGTGAACTATCCCTTTAACATCTGATACCATCTCTGTACCATTTTACCACTTTAGTTTTTATTTGCAGGGATATTTACTATATTATATAGGCTAGAGAATGTTTATTGATTAAAAAATACTGATTTAGACACCCAAAAATGAAAAATCTCTCATTTACTCATCCTATTATTTATGCCATCCTAGATGTGTATGACTATGTTTCTTCTGCAGAAGAAAGATTTTTAGAACAATATTTCAGTTTTGTAGGTCCATGAAATGCAAGTCAACAGGGTCCAAAACTTTGAAGCACAAAAAAGCATATAAAGGTAGCATAAAAGTAATCCATACGACTCAGTGATTTAATCCATGTCTTCTGAAGAGATATGATAAGTGTGGGTGAGAAAAAGATCAATATTTAAGTCCTTTTTTACTATAAATTCTCCTCCCTGCCCAGTAGGTGGTGATATGAACAAAGAATGCGAATCGCCAAAAACAAAAGAAGAATGTGAAAGTGGATATTTATAGTAAAAAAGGACTTAAATATTAATCTGTTTCTCACCCACACCTATCATATCACTTCAGAAGACATGGATTTAACCACTGGAGTCGTATGGATTACTTTTATGCTGCCTTTATGTGGTTTTTTGAGCTTTAAAGTTCTGGCCACCATTAACTTGCATTGTATGGACCTACAGAGCTCATATATTCTTCTAAAAACCTTCATTTGTGTTCTGCAGAAGAAAGAAAGTCATACACATATGGGATGGCATGAGGGTGAGTAAATTATTTTTGGGTGAACTATTCCTTTAAAAGATTTATGAAGGACAATGACATTTTTCTAAACGTTTAGATTTTATGTTAAAATGTACATATTTTCATTTGGGAAAATGTATATTTTAGGTGTTATGACTGGTCACCATTTCTTTGAAGTTTCTCAACATTTTTAATAGTCATTTAATCGTTTGTACTGTTCATGGGTTAGGTTTTTACAAGTACAAATAATCCATTTAGTCTCTCCATTAAAATTAAGTCATAAAACTGCATCTATAGCACTTATTGCCAACAAGAAAGAAACAAAAATATTGTTTAGTCAGAGGCTCGGTGTTTAGTCATGGTGACCCGAGTTCGAGCCCGAGCTCGATTCCGTTGCCCCTCTTCTCACCTGTCCTTTCATGTGTCCCTTTATGATAAAGGAAAAAATGCCAAAAATATAACTAAAGAGAAAAATGTTTTCTAAAATGGTTTTATATGTAGCATGTCACACTAGCTGTCACTGCATCACATCATGTCTTCTACCTGCAAGGGATTTTGCAATGCTGACCTCTAGTGGTGACTCCAAGCTTTGCATTGCATTACACAAACTCCACTTGTCTCAGACTCATGAGTTTTATTGTGAACTTGAATGAAACTACACTGACATGAAGAGTAGAACACAACAGTCCGTTCTAAACATACAGTATATACACTTCATAATGACACAATCCATAATATTTGAAAATTGAATCAGTTATGGGTTGCACGTTAAAAGACATTCCTAATCTTATAACAGGCAAACAGGCAAAGGATTCAACTGGATTTGAACACACTTTTAAATGGCTTTACATGTGTC
Organism: Myxocyprinus asiaticus; assembly: GCF_019703515.2. Taxonomy (NCBI): domain Eukaryota; kingdom Metazoa; phylum Chordata; class Actinopteri; order Cypriniformes; family Catostomidae; genus Myxocyprinus; species Myxocyprinus asiaticus. The sequence goes on from NC_059352.1 coordinate 4,582,569, forward strand.
CAGAGTTCAAAGCGAACCACAGTTCAAGGCTATAAAATCATAACTACTTCCTTAGTCAAAATATCCTAAAGGAATGCTAAATGAAATCATAATTTGGAACCAAAGTATTAGATAATAATTAAACAATCTACAAAAACATCAAATAAGATCCTACTGAAACATATTTATCAGTTTGCTTTTTCAGAATTTCAGTTCATACAGTCAGATTTGTAAGGGGTTCTTATTTAATCCCCCTTTAGGATTGTTTCCAATTATGATAGAAATATCCATTAGCATTCTTTTAGGATTTTGTGACTAAGGATATTACAAAATACAAGTCTGGGAGACGTTTTGTCAATAATTCGAATAGTCTCTCTCACCTAAAAGTTTAGAATTTGTTCAAGACTTTTACATTTTGTTCAAATGGATTTTAAAATGGTTAAAAAATAAACATGATAAAGTGCAATGAAAAGGTGTATTGAGGCATAGCTTAAAATCATTTGCACTTTGGGTGTAAAAAAACAAAGTCTTAATGCATCACACTGCCGTCTCTGTATTAAAGTCAACATTAAATCAAAATGGACTCTATTTACTTTTTTAATACACATTCCTGGTCTTATTTTGCATGATTTCACGGCAACTTATCAAAATAGAATCAATTCCCAATGGATAAAATCAATTCCCGCCTTATCATGTTTCTCGTTGGACATCATGTTTCACCCGGAAATATGTCATCTTACATAAGAAAAATTAGTTGCGAATGCCGTTTCATGTTGACTTTAAGAAATCCATGAGAAGAGGCCACTAAGTTTAACGCTGAACCTTGCATTTCAAAATAAAAGTCTAAAATACATATTGCATAGCTGTTTTTCGCTATGCTCGGCTTCTTGGACGTCATTACAATAATTTTGTTTCAGTAGACCATACGTGAATACATGTCAGCAGCACAATAACTCATACTGAACATGGCTACATAGATGTACAGAACTGTTTCCTTGATGGGGTTAAAGGGAAATGATACAGTATGTGTTTTGAAAACTGTCTATATTTTGTTGCAGATTTAAGAAATACAGCTTGAAGCAAGTCAATCAGGCAAGGAAATGTTTGCTCTGGAATCTCAGATTGGAGCAGTGTGGGGAGAAGTCTTTAAGGCCTTCTTCATGGAAAGGCTGTCCACCACGCAAGGAAACTAAATGGGCTCGACGTAGTTAGCCGGGTACAAGCCTAGCTGGCCGTTTTCCAAACGCCCTTTACACCAACCCTGCTCATCCTCGTCTTCCAGTTTGATGAGTTCATCTCCTGTAAAAAGGTATAGATCATATATTTCAATGAGTACTTTTATATACCAAATACTGCAAACATGTTATTGAGATGATACAACACTGATCTTGGATCAGCCTCTAATGACAAAGTTCTTCCACCAAACTTGGAAAACTTTATGTAAAGGTTGTGCAAAAGTTAGTAACAAATTAATTGTTATTGGAAGGTCCTAATGTCATTATTATTAGAGTATTATATTTTCTTCAACATTATGTATATAATAATATTTGTTATTTATTCAATATGAATTCTATAATGTTATATAATAAATATTATGCAAAATTAGATTTCTAGGTCGGAAAACTTTCCAAAACTTTTTTATATACTAATGATACTAGTGGAACATTGGAAGCTGATGGCGAAGTTCTCGAAATGTTCTGGGCAGTTTTTATTTAACTGAAGAACGAGTCAAAATTATTTCCTATGGTAATCGACACCATGTCACAGATGACGTCCATAAAGATTAATGGAATATTCAGATTAAATGCAAGTTGTTAATACAAATGATGAAAAGGTTTTGCGGGGGCCTGGGTATCTCAGCGAGTATTGACACTGACTATCACCCCTGGAGTTGCGAGTTCGAATCCAGGGTGTGCTGAGTGACTCCAGCCAGGTCTCCTAAGCAACCAAATTGGCCCAGTTGCTAGGGAGGGTAGAGTCACATGGGGTAACCTCCTCGTGGTCACGATTAATGGTTCTCGCTGAATTCACGCTCAGTTGGCGCGTGGTAATTTGTGCGTGGATCGTGGAGAGTAGCATGAGCCTCCACGTGATAAGATGCGCGGATTGACGGTCTCAGAAATGGAGGCAACAGAGACTTGTCCTCCACCACCCGGATTGAGGTGAGTAAATGCGCCACCACGAGGACCTACTAAGTAGTGGGAATTGGGCATTCCAAATTGGGAGAAAATGGGATTAAAAAAAGAAAAGAAGAAAATGTTTTGCGTCAGAATGATGTGCCTTTAAAGGAATATTCCGGGGTTCAATACAAGTTTAGCTAAATCGAGAGAATTTGTGGCATAATGTTTTCTTTAAAAAAAGCAAAAATTGAGGTTAAAGTGAGGCACTTAAAATGGAACTGAACGGAGCCAGTTTTGGGGGGATTAAAGGCAGAAATGTGAAGCTTAAAATTTTATAAAAATACATTAATTCTTCTGTTAAAACTCGTGTATTATTTGAGCTGTAAAGTTGTTAAAATCGTCATTTTTACAGTCGTTTTAAGGTTTAAGTGTTTGTTGACATTACATCATCATGGCAACAAGTTATAAAATTGGCTATAACGTTTCACAGAAAAGGTTAGTAAGCGATTTTATCACACTAAAATCATGTTAACACATATTGTTTACGTCTTGTGGCTATACTTTTGAAACAGTGAGTGTCTCACTGTAATCCAGATTTTTGCTTTTAAAGAAAAGGAGGGGCAAGTCAAAATATCTTTTTGTGGTAATCAGCATTAAACAATTCCTTTAAATAACATTCTACTTAAATGAAAAAAGTAACGTTATATTTTAGCGTTCCCCAAACTAAATTGCAATGTTTGGAAATTGTTTTTAGAAGATAAAGCCTAAAGTATACTTCGGTCAGACATGAATGCTAGGCGTCTGCGTACAGGATGTGTGAGACAATTTTCATCATCAACAGTGTGCTCGAGCACTGCGCCTGGAATTATTTGCACTACTTAGTGGGTCCACAAGGTGGCAACACTCACATTTGAGCTGTTGCTCTCACGAAGAAGCACTAGAAGAAGATAATCACCACTAAACAACAGTGGATGTGCATGTCAAGAGAGCGTGTGTGAGGAGGTCAAAAGATATCTGCATTTGTATAACTCCAGTCTAAAGGAATATAAAGACATCTTTATGGGTCTAAACTCCTGAAGATAAATAGTCCAGTCTCTCATAGCAATCCTAGCGCACATGCGCCAACCGCCTGTGTATGTGTGCCCATTCAAATGAAGTATACTTTGAAAGGCTAGCAGCTGCGTCGAAACCAAAGTATACAATTTTTCTCTCTTATCATGTCTTCTTTTATTTATATTTGTTGATCTTAAAGTTATCTGTATAGTTAAACCTAGCCAGTTACTCTATTTATACTGCTAGTACTGGAATGGGGTCTAAAAACTCAAAGTGTTTTGGTTTTAGACTTACCTGCTTTAAAGGTGAGCTCATCTTGTTCTTGGCCGTCATAGTCGTACAGCGCTCTCACTCGCACCCCTTTATTCTCCTCATCGAACGGATTTGCACTGCCATTTGTTTCACTGGCTGGTTGGGCGGCAGGTGGTTGCTCGTCGTCGGACCATTCTGCAGAATACTGCTGATTCCTCTCATAACTGCTCACGCTGAAGAAAACACCCAGATACAAAAAGATCACCCAAAAATGAAACTTCTATCACCATTTACTCACCCTGATGTTGTTCCAAACAGGGTTGAGGAGTAACGGAATACATGTAACGGTGTTACGTATTTAAAATACAAAATATGTGTAACTATATTCCACTATAGTTACACTTTAAATCGTGGGTAATCAGAATACAGTTACTTTTTTTAAGTATTTTGATTACTAAAGAGATTACTTTGCATTTTATTGTCATTTGTTTCATTTTATATTTAGTCTATTCAGTTTGAAAACATTTATGCTTTTAAATGATCGGAGTAGCGTTTGAACAGCTGGGGAACATTCTGATGTATTACTGTTACGAGCAGACAGAAGGCGCTCTCATACTGTTATCAATGAAAAGGTAGATCTATAGCAACAACAAAAAAGAGTTAAAAACACTCTGACAGATGAAATATAAATCTAATAAATACACATTTACAAGGCTATATGGTTTGTCCATTTTTATGTGGTTTGGGTATACAAGAATGTTACAAGAATAAAAGATGCTTATACAAGAAATACTAACCAATGTAGCCTGTAGCATCATATAGAAAACTACAAATAATAGATTTATATGAACAGAAGCCACAAATGATCGGAAGATGTTGTTGTATACACTCTGTGGGGTTTCGAAGTAAGTTTGGAACATCAGAAATAGTTCCTTGTGTAAACTGCCATGTGAACGTTTAGCATTACGTCGAGGTAAAATAGTATTTTTAGCCATTAGATGCACTTGTTACCAGTCATGATTATATTTTATAATTAATTCTATTTTTCTTCTAGTTTTTGATATGAGGTGCAAAGATGGATTACAAAAATATTACTCTTAGAATTTTAGTATTTTTTTCCTGTAACAAATCGAATAAATCCTTGAAATAAATTTACTTGAGAAGCTACACTGCGTAAGATATTTAGGCTTTTTCAGAGCATGTATTTTTTATATAAGTGTATTTTGTTTTACTGTACTGGCAGAAGTTTTTCACTTGTTTATAGTCAAAAACAAGTGAAAAAAGCCGCCAGTGCTGAAGAAGTACTGTAGAAGTATTTCGATTACGTTACTGACTGTGAGTAATCGAACGGAATACGTTACAAATGACATTTTACAGCATGTTTTCTGTAATCTGTAGAGGAATACATTTGAAAAGTAACCCTCCAAACCCTGGTTTCCAACCCGTTTGACTTCCTCAGGCAGATGTTAGTGTAACGGTAGCCAGCTGGTAGGTAGCTGTGCAGTGTGTAAACCTCACTCCCCTGGCCTCAAGAGGCTCACTAGCGACTGACGCTAGAGACTGTAGCCTTTAGCCTTCTCGTTAGCGCACCCGCCTCTCATGCTGGAGATGCAGGTTCGATTCCTGCTCAGAGTGGGTTGAATAGGGCCGGTTACAGTGGTGCCGTGACCCGGATGGGAGTGAGGTTTAGGGGGGTGAGTGTAACGGTAGCCAGCTGGTACGTTATAGCTGTGTGGTATGTGTAAACCTCACCCCCCCCCCCGGCCTCAAGAGGCACATTAGCAACTGATGCTAGGGGCTGTAGCCTTTAGCCTCCTCATTAGTGTGCCTGCCTCCCATGCCAGAGATGCCAGTTCAAATCCCGCTCAGAGCGGGTTGAGCAGGACCGATTACAGTGGTGCCATGACCCGGATAGGAGTGAGGTTTAGGGGGGTGAGCGTAACAGTAGCCAGCTGGTAGGTAGCAGTGCAGTGTGTAAACCTCACTCCCCTGGCCTCAAGAGGCACACTAGCGACGTTAGAGGCTGCAGCCTTTAGCCTCCTTGTTAGCGCGCCCGCCTCTCATGCCGGAGACGCCAGTTCGATTCCAGAGCGGGTTGAGTAGGACCAGTTACATTAGGCAGAATGATGGTCTTAAGGCCCCGATATACTTCACACGAAATTGAAGAACGAACGGGTGTGATGTCATTTAGAACAAAATCCGGCCAAAAAGAAGGTGTTTTGCAATTGTTTCGGTAGTTCGTCACAGCTCGCCTGGGCGAACTTCTAGAGAAAATTCTTACCGGCTGCTAAACACCTTATTGCTGCCATTGTGACGTGGAGCTCCACCTACCTTGAAGCCGACAGCTAATTTTGTTTACATCATGTTCAGTCAGTCAAAATCAGTCGACATGAGTTATTAGCGAGCTGGTGCAAATGTACCTACATCTGTATGATCGTTCGCTTAGAGACATTTTCCAAGATCATGTCATGCGATTTATTTATTTTTTGCTTAATTACTCTACAAAAGGAATAAAATCTACTCAAATACTCTCAAGTGCCCATTCACACATGTGCCATCTGCAGTGAAAGCCATTCACACATCTACCCAAAGATATTCTGCCATCACCATTCTTTTGTCTGTATTTTGCCCATTATCACTCTTTTATACACCCCTCTTTGCAGTAGTATCAGTGTCATCATAAATTACAATATCAGAGTGTAATCATAGTTTAGCGTGTTAGCGCATTAGTGTCATGAATTCAGAATGTAAACAAGACCAAATTAAACATTTTCTATGCATATACATTACTTTAAATCATCAGTGAGTGGTTAAAACAACTTCTTTTACTGACCTCATGTAAATTCTACTCATAGAATGAGGCATAAAGTCATTGATAACACATTTTAAAGTCACATTAGTTAAGGTTTTACATGTAGCATCCTCATATTTATGTGTACTTAAATACTACGGTGTGACTGGTGTCTGAATGTTCGCAAATAGTATACCGTTGCTTGGCTGTTTCGAAGTTCTTTTTACCCCTGATCGAAGAACAAAGAAGAACTTCTTCGGAAGTATATCGGGGCCTTTAGTCACAATTCACTTTCTTTGCATTGTTTTTTTTTTTTTTATAAATTGAAAGTGAATGGTGACTGATACCGTCATTCTGCCTAACATGTCCATATTTGTGTTCTACAGAAGAAAGTAAGTACTGTAGGTTTGGAACAACATGAGGGTGAGTAAATGATGACAGGATTTTCATTTTTTTCTTTTGTTTTTGGGTGAATTATTCCTTTAACCTGAGTTAATGACAAAAAATCAATTATTTATTAACAATCTATACATATTTGTCTCACTATATGTTTTTTTAATCAATTGATGAACTATGAATTGAAAATGTTCACAGAGAATTCGGATAACACTGCAATGTAGTGTACTACATAGGGAACAGGGGGCAATTTTGGACACATCATTGGAATTATTTAAATTAATCAAACAACAAAATACTGTCTGCAGTCAAACCATTAAACAAAAACTCGTTTAAATAGGGTTAAAGGTGCTGTAAGCTATTTTTATTTTTTTTCATGGAAAGGTATGCAAGAAAATTTCCTACACCCTGAAAGATATTAATTAAATAAGTGTCATGAGATATCTCACCAGTCTTCCTGACAGTTCTAGACTCTGTAAACAGCAAACAAAAATGTTTCAGCGGGCCATGGTCTCTGACGCTTTCTGCCTGTCAAAAGTTTTTCGTGTTCTCATAGTATTATAGTTGCAGCGAATTATTGAGGCTTAATGCCATTTTTATGCCATGTTGCTCATAACAGTTGTCAGTTGAGGGCGCTATTTTGCTGCTGTTGTTTTTGACAACCGTTTCTGCTCAATACTGGTCTCAGTAAAACTCGTTTGGTATATCTGGAGTGCTGGGTTTTGGAAATGGGGCGTGGCTAATCCAACGGCTCACCTTATGGGAATTCTAGAATGGCTAAAATTACTTAAAGCACCTTTAATGCTATGCTAAATTATATGCTTTAAAATAAAACTGAAACATTTTCAAAACATTACACTAAGGGCTTAAAAGCTATAAATAAGCTGTAAATAAGGGGGTAAAGTTCTGTACCTGCCCCGGTCTCCAGTGGGTGGTGTGCCGTGATTTTCACCGTGTGTGAGTTGAGTTAAAGTCACTTCCTCATGATTCTTCTTCATCTTCTCTTTCTTATTGATGGAGTGACTCAGATCTGGATTGAACTCCTGATTCGTAGTCAAAAAAGAATTCAGAGAGAACAAGAATTATGTCTACACTGAAGCTATTCAAAGAAGAAAATATTTTTAAATATATAATAATCAGATGATAATATAAAAACAATTTTTTTTAACTACATAACAATCATCTGACAACCATGATGTCATAACGTCAGTGACAAATAATTAAAATTTAATCCACCTAGAACAGTAGTCCGCCACAAAAATTTCGATTTACAGCTCAAATAATACACGAGTTTTAACAGAAGAATTAATGTAAGTGCTTTTATACGATTATAAGCTTCACATTTCTGTGTTTAAACTTCCATTGTAAGTGCCTCACTGTAACTGATTTTTGCCTTTATTTTTTAAGAAAGAGAGGGACGAGTCAAAATAATTTTTTTTAGGTAATCAACATTATGCCACAAATGCTGTCAATTGAGTTTAACTTGTACTGAACCCAGAATATTCCCTTAAATAAGTCCCTTTAAAGCTCCAGTGAATTAGTGAATCATTTATGTGAACTGCATTTACATAAAATGAACTGGAGTTCCCCACTAATGGTGCGCTACCTCAAACTGTGGCCAGTTCATGTGCATGCCAGGACCATGGACATTGCTAAACCACTTGAGGTCTTCTTGAGCACAGGCCGAGCTGATGTTATGCTCCAGTTCTCTGTAGACCGTGGCATAGCTGTGGGTAGAGATCGGATTGTAGAGATTATAAAGAGATTAAAGTCCAAATGAAATGGTTTAATCAAACACAAACAACTTTTATGAGTAAATTAGCATATAGACGACCTCAAAGTTAAAGGACATGGCCTAAAAGCCACAAAACTCCAAATTTGATTTGTGTTTATGAATGCAGTATGATCATTCAGGATCCCCAAATAATTACAGCTGAGACCCATATAGTTTCTGTACTCCAGTCAAGGCTGCTATTCAGACTACTAGACTTTGAAGACCAGGTGTGTGTTTTGCCGCTGACCTTTGGCTCTCTGCGAGGTTGAGATGTCGTTTGAGATCCAGAAGCACCTCCCTTAGGAAGTTCAACCTATTCTCCTCAAATTGCTGGCACTGTTCAAACACTGTCTCCATGTTCTCCATGTATTGTGGCGTGCAGTTACTGAGGTCATCCAGGCTCTTCTCGTATTTCTCTTTGGCCTGTAACACCAAACACACACCATCTAAAATCGAATGACTTGTAGCATAATATACAGTATGTGATATTTCTGAAGAGTTTAGCCAATCATAACAAAGGATGTTTATGTAAAGGTTTTAAAGGTACAGTTGCAAAAAAATGCATAATTCTAATGGTCAGAAAAAATGTAATTACTAAAAAAAAACCTTAGTAAATAAAAACCTATTTAACTTTAATTTAAACTTTAATTATAATTTAACTTTATTAAAAAAGACATTATGGGTGGGCTTCAGGGAAAAAATAAAATGATAATGAATAAAATGAACTGATATTATTCCTTTAAAACTACAGTATATTTGGATGAATCTCACAAAACCTTTGAAGAACATTTCTCTGTCATAATTCATCACAAAATTAAAAGAAAGAAAAAATAATTACATAATTGAGAATCACCTTTGAAAATAATGAAAAAAAAAAATGTCAAAACATTCCCTCGCAATAAATTGACCATGGTTTTACTAAAATAACCATATTCTAATCTTGATATTCATAGTAAAACCATAGCACCAATACAGGAAAACAAAAACTATGGTAGTAAAAATAATAATTTTGTGGTTATTTTTATTTTATTTGGATACAGTATACTGTATTAAAAACATGGATATAACATCACAAAGCAAAAAAATCATAATGACCTTAAGTTTTTTTTTTTTTTTTAGCAAAAACATTTAATTTTTTAGGCGTGAAATGTGGGGTAAAAAAGGTAAACAAAATAATAAAAATAAAAAAATTGATATGATCCCTTTAAAATTATATTTAGACGAATCTCAAAAAACAATTCAAGAACAATTTTGTGTCATAATTCACCCTAAAATCAAAAGAAAAAATTAATTAGATAATTGAAAATCACCATTGAGAATAATGAGAATTACAAAAAAACAAAACCAAAAAAAAACAAAAAAAGTAAAATGTCAAATGCATTACGCTTATGAGAATTTCGGGGGGAAATGTGCATAATATGGAGATAACATCACTATGCAAAAAATCATAATGATCTTAAAATTAGACTTTTTTTTTTTTTTTGCTTTTGATTTTGGGGTGAAAAGTAAAAAAAAAAAAAAAGAATTTATATGATCCCTTTAAAATTTAGACAAACCTCACAAAACCTCATAAGAACATTGTTGTGTCAGACTCATAAATCACCCTAAAACAAAAGAAAGAAAAATATGACATAATTAAGAATCAAAATCAAGGGGGGCCTGGGTAGCTCAGCGAGTATTGACGCTGACTACCACCCCTGGAGTCGCGAGTTGTAATCCAGGGCGTGCTGAGTGACTCCAGCCAAGTCTCCGAAGCAACCAAATTGGCCAGGTTGCTAGGGAGGGTAGAGTCACATGAGGTAACCTCCTCGTGGTCACTATAATGTGGTTCGCTCTTGGTGGGGCGTGTGGTGAGTTGAGGGCGGATGACGCGGAGAATAGCGTGAAGCCTCCACACGCACTAGGTCTCCGCGGTAACGCACTCAACAAGCCACGTGATAAGATGCGCGGATTGACGGTCTCAGACACTGAGGCAACTGATATTCGTCCTCCGCCACCCGGATTGAGGTGAGTCACTACGCCACCACGAGGACTTAGAGCGCATTGGGAATTGGGCATTCCAAATTGGGGAGAAAAGGTGAAAAAAAAAAAAAGAATCATCATCAAGAATAATGAGAATTACAAAAACAAAAAAAAATGTCACAACACTTTACGGCAATTAGAAATTCAGGGCAAAATGTACTTAATTGACATTAAAATAATGTCACAATGAAAAAAGAAATCTTAATGATCTTAATATAGGCTTTATTTATTTTATGCAAGAATATAAGTTCCTTTGAGAATGTATACATTCTTTCCTAATTGAATAATATCATCATATAGGATGGTTTTGTGTGTCATAAGGGATAGTTTTACAGCTACATTACAGATAATTACAGCCATTACTCAAATGTCCATCTTCTCCATTGTTCCACTGTGGCTTGTTCAAACCCAGCGTTCCCATTCAGATCTGGCAGAAGCTGATTCCACTGGGGCTCTAAGTGCTTATAATGGATTCTGGGTAAGGTTAAAGGCTAATGAATTGGCTGTACAGTGTGTTAGAGAGCCATTTATTGAACATATCTGTGTTCCTTCCTATTAAGTGGCCCAGAGGTAGAGCAGTATTATGAAAGAAAGCTCTGGGGATTTGAACCTGCTGGTGTAATGAATAGTAGAAAAACTGCTTGAGGATATTTTAGTTAGGCCATGTCTTCCAGTTGTTTTATGGTGCAAAAACTGGTTACCTTGCTAAAATAAAAAATAAAAACAGCTAAAACCAGCCTAATCTGGTTGGCTGGTCTTATGCTGGTTTTAGATCGGGGGTTTTTTTCCCCAGAAGGGAAGCCACACAAAAATGCATACATTAACTGGATTAGAAAAAAGGAAAAATCAAGTCAAAAAATCAAAGTCTCCAAACAAATGATAATAGACATTTTTTACAAAACTAACTTCACACTTCTTTCTTTTTGCTTTTAAGTTAAACCAATTAAGTTGATTTGTAATGCAAATACATTCATACATTTTTAAGTGTGGCTTAAGTGTCCAAATACTTGTTTTAGATGTTATGGGTATATACAGCATATCAAGTAAATGCTGACAATAATTTATGCTTTGCACCCAATTAAATTATTATTTTAAATGAATTAATTATTTATTAATGTATTAATTATTATTTAAATGTAATTATTTTATTTATTAACTATTATTTATTTTTTTAGTTTAGCTAATAATATAAAAATATTTTTTTAATGAAATAAAATACTATTTATAAAATGTTTTAATGAAAATAAACATGAATTATTATTATTCAGAATAAATGCATTTTCTTGGCTGACCTTCTGAACGTCGTTTTTGCACTTGTCCACCTTCTCCTGGAGCTTCTTCTGTTGGTCAGATGTCACTGATGCCTCTGTTTTGCTATTGGCTTCTCTTGTAGATGCTATTTTCTCTTCCTTGCAGGCCATGTGGTATGTTTTCTTTGCTGTTTCTAACTATATTTTAAAGAGAAGATATTGCAATCAGGTTTTTGTTGAACAAGGTGAGCTACACTTAACACATGGATCAGTTCGCATATTACGTAATTTGTTTAGGCATGTAAAAACAAAGCAAACTGTGGTTGGTTAAAGTCAGTCAAATAATTGCTTCCTGTCTAAGTGTGCGGTTCTTGGCCAGAATAAGATGCGATGTGGACCAGACTTTATACCGAATGTCAAAAGTGTGGCTACGCAAGAATTATGTAGAGTAAAACGTTCTTATAGTCACTGGAATCTTCATTTCATTTGACTGTGCATCATTTTAAACACATTTTCAAAAGTACTATTCATTTGTTTAGCTGTAAAACACTGTGCACCTTTAAGAGAATCTACAATGTTTTTGGAGAGGTTTTTGTAATCATGTGTCACAAATTAAGGTCCCGTTCACAACTAATGTGTTCTTAGGTTAAAAAAAAGCTAAACGCAGCGCAACGAATGGAAAAACATACAGGTGTCTTGAGATGCATTTTTAAAAGTTCAAGTTCTTTTAACTTGTTTACATAGAAAAACAATTGAAAAACAACACAGATGGATGAAAAAATGCATTTGATGGGAACAGCCCCTAAGTCCCTCACCTCTTTGAGTTTCTTGGCCCAGGGCTTCTGGGCTTTTCTGAATCCCTCATCCGCCTCTTTAGTCTCTTTGAAGCCGCCCATCATCTGTTTGTGGTAGGAATCTTTCTGCCAGTTCTTGACTTTCTCTAAGTCTTCGTTCAGCAGATTGTTTTTCACCTCCTGGTGCAGATCGCTCACCTTTTCTGCTTCCGTCATCACAGCTAACCAGGCTTTCTCCAGAGTTCCATACTGCGGCCCTGCCAGAGAGACAACATGCCAATAAACAACAACGACATTGATTGAGTGAAAAAGTGAGAGAAAGACAAGCTTATTAGGAATGAAAGGTTAAGAGAAGCAAGAAAACATTTGCCTTCCAGACAGTCACTTCACATCTAGTTTTAGGATTTTATAAACTGAAGGGTACAAATGCACTCAAAAAAATATTTCAGGCTAGTTTTAAAGGAATATTCTGGGTGCAATCGACAGCATTTGTGGCATAATGTTGATAACCACAAAAGCTTTTTCGACTCGTCCCCACTTACAATGGAAGTGTATGGCAGAAATAAAGCGTATAATTTTATAAAAGCACCCTAAAAAGACGTTTTAGGGTTTACAGTGTCTTGTCGTCATTTCAACAAAGTTGTAAAATTGGATATAACTTCACACAGAAAAGGTAAGTAAGCAATTTTATCACACTAAAATCATGTTAACACACATATATTATTACATCTTGTGGCTATACTTTTGAAACAGTGAGTATTTTAATGTTTACAGATTTACACTTCCGTTGTAAGTGACTCACTGTAACTCAGATTTTTTCTCCCCAATTTGGAATGCCCAATTCCCAGTGCGCTCTAAGTCCTCATGGTGGCGTAGTGACTCGCCTCAATCTGGGTGACGGAGGACGAATCTCAGTTGCCTCCACGTCTGAGACCGTCAACCTGTGCATCTTATCACGTGGCTTGTTGAGCACATTACCGCGGAGACATATGGAGGCTTCACTCCATCCACCGCGGCATCTACGCACAACTCACCACGCGCCCCACCGAGAGCGAACCGCATAATAGTGACCACGAGGAGGTTACCCCATGTGACTCTACCCTCCCTAGCAACCGGGCCAATTTGGTTGCTTAGGAGACCTGGCTGGAGTCATTCAGTATGCCCTGGATTCGAACTCGCAACTCCAGGGATGGTAGTCAGTGTCAATACTTGCTGAGCTACCCAGGCCCCCGACACATTTTTGACCACATTCATATGTGTTTTCTGTGAAACGATCAAAAAACGTTTTAGACCCCGTTTAGACCTGTATTTAGGGCTGACCACATGTGATCAGATCACCCGAAACGCATCTTAATACGTTTCATCATAAATCATACAGTACCTCTCTCAACCAGCTGTTTCCACCTCTTAGACCAGTCAGTAAGTTGCTGTGCGTAGGCCTTTTCTATCTTAGCACGCTCCTGAATGCAGTTCATCATGTCATTGCAGAGCCGATGACCATCCTCAATCCGCTTTACTGTGCGCTTGTAGTTCCCAACCTGAGAAACATGGATACTTTTTGAAATAGCTAGGGTTATGGAAAACATACTAAGGAGTTGAGTGCACTCTATGTCCAGTAAATCAAGCACAGTGAAACTTCTAACACTATTCTGATCAATACAATGCCTGGTTGACCTTTAGAATGACATACTTTTAAACAAGGCACAGATTTAAAAATCAACCAGTCAATAAGATAAAATAACAAGTGACACGCTAGGGAAGAAGACTTACAACACTGGCAAACAGCAAGTTACCTCGTATCTAATTATGTTGGCTTGACAGAGCCAAGATACTGTTATTCTACATACTTTGGTTAAGGGTTTTTCCAAAATCCCTAAACCAAGACCAAAATAAGCAATCGTAACAACTCCTAGAGTTTTTTCATGCTTTTTAAGCATCAAGCAAACTTGGCACAGACCTTCAGACTGTTCTGTGCTCTGACTTTGGCCACGTCCATCTTTATGGGCATAAGTAAATATTGAGAATAATTTGTGCTATGCACACCATTAAATTATTATTTTAAATGAATTAATTATTTATTAGTGTAATAATAATTATTTAAATTTAATTTGATATTTTATTTATTAATTATTCATAAATGTTTTATATCATTTTAGCTAATAATATAAAAATATTTATTATGAAATAAAACCGTTTTTCTTTTTTTTTCAGCTTCCCAACGTCATCGTTTCTCAAAGTATGCAGCTATGGAGAGCATTTTCGAAATGCTCAGTTTTTGGTGGAGGAAAACGCTGTTCCAGTGTGAATGCGAGGCATAAACGTACCAAAATTAATGCGTTTTCAAACAAAAACATTTTAGTGTGGCCGTGGTCCTAGATATCTTTTGTAACTGATCTGACATACGGTTTTCGCATCAAAACTTGCTAGCTGGCTTTTTTAAACTTTTAGGCCAACCAACACCAAAGTTACATTTCCAAAACACCAGTTAATATGATTTTGTGCCTGACCTCCCAAAAGCTGTCTGTGGTCTCGTCGGACATGGCGTTGTCATAGTAGGCACCCGACATGCTTTGAGATTTGGCAGAGCAGGACTGAAGCTGGAGAATTTATTGAAGGGTATTCACCATAAACTGCAGAACAGAAAAAAAGACCAAAGTGATGAGAACATATTAATGGACATATCTGGTTAAATTTAAGATAAAATGTCAGATAAAAAGTCAGCTGTATGGTGTCAATATCCCATCTTCACAAACTGTAGTGATATATTTTATTCATTGTATTCATTTAGCCTTTATTTAACCAAAAAGCCCTATTGACATTGCAATTCTCCCCTTATTTTATTTCATTTTTGGCTTTTGCCAAGTGCAACAGAGCATGTGCACCACCCACCAGGCGACGTCTCCAACATCAGTTTCTCTTCTAAGTGGGACATGGTTAGCAATTGATACAAAAACAAAACACTTTACCCACAATAGCCACCTAAAATGACCCCTTGAAGGAAAAAGAAACATGCACTGACCTTACAGAACAGTAACACGTCCTTACAAGGGCAACAAAACATACCGGAGGACCATGCATTTTAAGTAGCCTTAGATAGTAGCTGTGTGATGAAACAGTTGTGCCTTGTTTGGTAATTAATTTATATATTATAAAGACCATGTAGTGGACCAGGTTTTACAGCTATTAAACTCAAAACGTTAAAAGCACATGACCACATGACCAAGAATATCTTCATAAACAAACATACTGTATATTGCGATCCAGCCTTTCCATTTTGTTGTAGTAAACATTGGTCAGAAAGTGACTTAGCATGACATACATGATCTCTACACAGCAAAAAATTATTTTCCTATTGAGTATTTTTTGTCTTATTTTTTGTTTAATATATCTAAACATTCTTTAAACAAGGAAAAATTACTTATTACTTAAACAGAATGGCACAACATGTTAAGTCTTGCTTTTAAGAAATGTAACAAACTTTGGTGTGGTTTATGTTTAAAAGTAGATACAAATATTTGCCACTGTGGTAAGAAAAATAAACTTATTTTCCCTTTGAATCAAGTTTTTTTTTTTTTTTTTTACCCCATTAGCAAATAGTTTTCCTTGTTGAAAGCATAAATTTACAACATTTTGTTAGATGTATCTAAAAACAAGGCAAAATATCTTATTTTATTTAGTTTCTCATACATTTATTAAATGTATCTTGTTTTAAGAATGTTTAAATGTTTTTACAAGACCAAAAAAACAAAACAAAAAAACAAGACAAAAATACTATATATATATATATATATATATATATATATATATATATATATATATATATATATATATATATATTTTTTTTTTTTTTTTTTTTTTTGCAGTGTAGTTGATTTTTGTGTTAGTTTTGTGTGAGCATTCAGGAATAGTTTACTCCGTCAGAGCAGTTTTTACAAATTTAGAGGTGGTGTATGGCTCATTTCCAACTTGAAATTCTCAGAAAAGAAACTGTTCAGCATACAAATGTAATTTGGCTGAGTGTAGCCCTTTTGTTTAATTATTTACGAATAGAAAACAAGGTAGGGCCTAAAACAGAGCCTTGGGGTACACCTTTAGCAATTACATTCAAACTAAGTCTGTTGTTCTGAAAAAGCACATTTTAAGATAGATATGCAAGGTTATTTTAAACTAATACAGTCCATTCACTTATTCAATTGTGCTTTAAGCAGTGGTTCATGATAAAGAATCTAATTTAATCTTAATCAAAGCAGAGCTTTCATCTGATAAAGCTGTTGTTGCTTTTTTCTATCCAACATGTGAATTTGTTTAACTGTCACAGCTTAAGATATAGCGCTTTGCCTTTATCTAAAACCAGACTATACCAAAATCAGAATTAGTAACCAAACGTACACTTACTTAAGTTAATGTGACATATTAATTATAAGATAACAGTTACTTACATTAAAAGAATCTCCTCTCTTTGATAAGACTTTAACCTGTATATGATAAAAAGGGATGACGATTTTTCTTTAAAGTCTTTAAATATTATTTAATTTTACTAACAATGTGATTTTAATGTAAGCTTAATCTGTGGTGAAGAATCCAAAGATTTCTTTCAAACCTTATGTTAGTTCTATTGTTATCTCTAAAACTCAACCCTGAATGTATATTTTCACTCAAAATCAGTAACTTTGAACATAATGGTGTTATCCGCCCAGACTCTGCAAATAATTCAGTACATCCACCCTTAACTGTGATTAAATCACTCTGTTACTTCAAATGTCTTTCTACACAACTCATGTGATTAATCTTTACAAAAACGGCTCATTGATTTTTTCCAGACCAAATAATACTCCAAAACAAACCCAGTGGGTCTGTGTGAGCCTCAGGCAGCAATTGCATCATGATAATGTTATTCTCTGTCAGTGATTGACAACAAACAAAACCAAAGTCAATGTCGCATGATTATTATACAAGCACTATCAATGGACAGTAATGTCTTGTGGCGTCTTATCTTTGTATAACCTTGGATGAAAATGTTTGAATGTCCTTCTCAGGACAGCTACATATTTTATCAACTGACACTGACAAATTACTCTTTTTCACTCATCTAAATGTTTCAAGAAATGAAAGTAAAATTACTGGAGAGCACTGATGATGTCATGCTATTATGCAGACCGGACAAGACAAGGCGTTTTGATTTAAGGGCAATTTTTTGGGGCGGGCTTCAACTTATTTAATAGTGCAATAGGAGAATTTGGGTTAGTTGAAACCAATAAATGGGAACACATTCCAGAGAGACTTTAACAATAAATAACAATTGTCACAAATGAACTAAAATGGACAACAAAAATGTGAAATGTTAAATAAATGACAGTGTAAGTTGCTAAATAAAGAATATAAGGGGGTCTTTGGCCTCGATTTGGGTGTCACGTTCAGTTAATCCATTCAAAGTGTTGGAGGTGTTGCAGGTGGCGCTGGGCGGTGTTTTAATCATTGCTCATAACTGTCTTTGGCATGTCAGACAAAAGAACTGTAAAAGAACTGCAGGGCATCCCATCATATTGATTAGCTGAGCTCATAGCAACAGTTTTTCTCTGGTTGCGCATCATACAAAATTTTTTTATCCCACATGCAGAAAACATGCTGTTTAAAACCATTGCATTCACTTTAAAATCATTAACTCTGGCCATTTTCTATATTAAGAGCATACCGAAAATATCGAATCGCTCATGATTTACACTGATGCACTGGGAAAAAAAGTCCTTTTAATCAGCATTTTATTTTATTTTTTTCTTATCTAAACATTCTTTTAAAAAGGATACATTTATGGAAAAGCAAAATTATAAGACAATTGTGTTTTCAGAGAATTTATCAAGAATATGTTGTTTTTGCTAATATTTTTTTTTTTCTTGTTTTAAGCATAAATCTGACAATTTATTTAACAATTTAGCAAAAATAGCGAGGTTTACGTTTAAAAAAAGAAAAAAAAATCTAATGAATGGGACACACTCAAAAAATATTCCTAGCAAAAGTAAGATTTAAAGACATTATTTAAATTAGATTTATTTAAATTCACATCAGACAATAAAGATTTTATGCCAAATGCAGAAAACATTGTTTAAAACCATTGCATGCATGTTAGTTATGATCATGAACCACTTTATACATTTAGATCAAACCAGATATAATGGCTCATTATTTGCACTGATCCACTGCAAAAAAAAATTATTAAAAAAAAAAAATGTATAAACAAATGTATGAGTATTTTATCTTGTATTCCAGTAAAAAAAATATCTAAACATTCTTTAAAAAAAAAAAAGATAAAATTACTTAAGAAGCTAATTTTTGGAAGACAACTGTGTTTCCAGAGAATATATCATGAAAATATTGTTTTTGCTAGTTGTGCTTCATAAATATAACAATTTGTTTAACAACGAAATAATATAAAATAGTGATGTAAAAAATTATGCTAATATAAAAATATGAATGGCAAAAGTAAGATTTAAGCAAATGGCTTAAATTAGATTTATTTAAATATGCTTAACTTTGATAAGTATAAAATTAGTTCAGTTAATACCAAAGCAAATTAAGTTGCTTTCCCATTTACGAAACTGTTTTGTTTAAAACGCATGAATTTTGTTTACTAGGTTTATCTCAGCAGATATCATTTGAATTATATTACAGTATTTAACAGTGCAACCACAAGCAATAGAACAAAGGCCATTGCATGAATAAATGTACTAAAATACATCACATAAACACATACACAAAGGAAAAGACTCCAGTCAGTTGTATATGAGCATGTGTGTTAAATTGAGTCAGACAGACAGATACACAATCTATCTCTCTCCACCGCTCACACCAGCACAACAAACCCCCACGCTACAAATAAAGCTCAGAACAACCACACACACCCATCATCACCTCCATACTGATGAAGAACGCTGCAAAAAGTCTAATTCAGACATAACAAAAGAGAAAGCAACAAAAGGCTTACCCAATCCCCTGCGTTCGACCGTTGCACGGTTGCCTTCAGAGCCCGAGCATGTGGGAGGCCTCCGCTCCCCCCCCCCAAACCCCAATCACAGCCCCTCTCTTCCTCTCCCACTCAACACTTTTGTTCTATTTCATCTTCTTCTTACTAGGTTTGGTTAAGCTTTGGAGTAACTGCAGATGTAGACTAACTCGCTGTATGTCAGATGTTGAGGAGATAAAATGCCTTCATGATGGACAAAGTGGATGCTTGCAAGTGCAGCAGTGTGTTTGTGCGTTAGACTAATCACATTTGACTTAAATTATTCTGACAGAGAGGTGGGAGGCTGAAGGGGGGTTGGTGAATACAGCTTCAAGGCTTCTGTTTATTTTGGAAGACAACCGCACTGAGGACACATTATTTGTGGCTTTTCTTCATTGGATTTCTTTTTTCATGATTATAGTTATTGCAGTTTACAGTTATTCAACAATAATGGATTAAGAAGATATGACATGGTGCTCTCAAGGACTTATCTCATAAATATATAGTTTTGGTTAATAGAGAATTTTCATTGGCTGTCATTTCCAATCAGTGTTGGGGAGTAACGGAATACATGTAACGGGATTTAAACGTATTTAAAATACTAAATATAAGTAACTGTATTCCACTACAGTGGAACTTATAGTTACAATTTAAATAGTTGGTAATCAGAATACAGCTACATTCAAAAAGTATTTACTGAAGCGATTACTTTGTCTTTTATTGAAATTTGTTTCATTTAATATTTGGTTTATTCGGTTGTAAAACATTAACTCATCTAAATGACACTTTCACTTTTAAAACACATTCTTATGATTTGTTTCATTCATACGAGCACTTTCACACTGTTTTGAGTGAAAAGGTGGATATGACATCATAAAGAAACTTTTACTTGGGAGCTTAATAGAATAGCTACACCGTGTTTCTACATCCTAACAAAAAGAACTGTTAGAAACGCTTTGACAGATGAAACATAAATCCAATAAATACACAATTACATGTCAATGTTTTTTATGCGGTAAGGGTATTTTTACAAGAAATGCTGACCAATGTAACCTATAGAAATCGACAAATAATATATTTTCTGCCTCATTCTATGAACAGAAACCATATACGATCAGAAAATGATGTCGTTGCGTACACTCTGTGGGGTTTTGAAGTTTGGAGCAGCAAAAAAATAGTTAACCTTGTTTAAACTGTCATGTAAACATTTAGCTTTATGCTAAGCTAACATGCTATTTCGCGATTATATTTTATATAAATTCTGTAACATTAGAGCATACATTTTTTCTTTGATATTAGGGCAAAGATGTACAGCAAAAATGTTGTTCTTAATGAGAATTAAAATACTTTTTTCCTGTAAAAAAACAAGATAAAACAAGATAAATATTCGTGTAGCAAAACTGCATAAGATATTTAGGCTTTATTCAGAGAACGTATTTTTACAGTGAAGATTTTCTTACGTTATCTAATTGCTTATAGTCAAAACAAGTGAAACAATGTGCCAGTGCTGAAGAAGTAATCCAATGTATTTAGATTGCGTTACTGACCTTGAGTAATCTAATGGCATACATTACAAATCATATTTTACAGCATGTATTTTGTAATCTGTCAAGGAAAACTTTTTAAAAGTAACCTTCCATTAAACACAATACAGAATTGAGATGTGCTGGAAATGATACTGTGGTGGGAATAAAAATGACATATCTAATTTATGAATTATTAAGCACAATTCCTCAAAAGTTGGCAATGCAAAATGCCAAAATTTGTGCATTAGTGTACCAACGTAAGAATCACAATTTAAGATTTAAGACATGAGTAAAGCATAGATAAATGTGAAGTTTTGCTCCTGCACAGTTATTGACGTACCATTTGGCCTTTACTAGGTCAATTTAATTTTTATTATATATCATCAAATAAACATTTGAAGTCCCTGACACCTATTAACATTCATGTCTAAAGGCCAAGGCACTGATGTGATCAAGGAAAGCCAGAGTAGTTGAAATTCCCAAACATTTTTCAATGTTAAGTAATAAATACAGCATAGTTATTGATCAATAAATAAAAATCTTCCTGTGTCATTTAAAAAAATGATGTGAGACAATACTGAGTGTCATGTTGACAGCTCTATGCAACCCAAACAAAACGAGCCTGTTTTACTAGCTTAGCATGCATTTCTAATTTGAGCAGGCTAGTTATGTTATGCTTCAAGTTGTAGGTAATAACAGTCCAACTGGTTCTGTTGTTCTTATCAATATGGAAAATGTAATCAAAGGTTTAATTTTATTTTACAGTAAATATACTTTGGGAAAGAGCAAATTGACCCTTTGGAAACATCCATAATCAAAAGACGTAGATAATTGAAACTAAAGGTTCTACAACAGAGGATAATATCAGAACAGTGGACCAGTCTGGTTTTGTTTAACCCTTTAAGCTCGGATGAAAAAATAATTATCAAAATCTTAATAACTACAGTCTTGATCAACACAAAATAGCTGTACTTTACAATGCATGTAGGCATTATGACCAAAACTGAACAAGTGCTTTGAAATTTGCAGACAAATCAGAAGTGTTTAGTTTTGCTAATTTATTAAGAATTTTGCATGGCACATTTTACTGTAATCGGTAAAAACATCAAACTGAGAAAGCTCTTAAAGAGTAGAATACAACCAGCCAAATTTTTACTCACAGACAAAAATATTGCATAGCTTATTAGAAAAGCACTAAGAGCACACAGCACACAATGTGCTATCTGACTAAAAACACGTTAGCTTTCCTGGATCAGACAACTTCATCGGAAATTATGTAGTATGTTGTTCAGTATCATGGAATGCTAAACCAATCGTAATAGGATTCAGATCACTCCAACCTGAGGTGGAAGTCATCCAAATATGGGCAGAGAGGATCGTTCACTCTAATTACATATGACCACCAGGAGATGGTGCTATGTACATGACACAGACTCAATGATTACTCAAATGACACTGAATGGAACTGAATGAGATCTCTTTACTCATGCCTACATTCTTTGGAGAGAGAGCATACCTTTAGTCATTGTTGTATTTGCATGTGTAATTAGTTTTTATGTACAATTATTATGTTTTATTTGTTTGAGGACGTTTTTGGACACTAGGATAAATTATTTTTGTAATGCTATAACTTTTAATTGCTTTGTTGTATCAACACAAAATTTTACTTAGTAACAGGTGACACGATTGGGAACAAAACAAAAGCAGTTTTTTGGAGATACCTTATTTACGCCCTGAGATATATTATGTAAAATCAGAGAAATCAATAGAATATATAATATATCATGTTAAATCGAGTTATAAGCCTTTCATTTTGGGTATGCCATTGAAACAGGAAATCTTTAAAAACACCCTCAGAGCTTAAAGGTTTAAATCAGACAAAAACATAAAACAGACCCTTAAATATTAAACAAATTTCAGCACTTCAACAGAATTCTCTATAAATAAATGTCCAAAAAAATTTATTGAAAGCAGTGATCAAGGGAATGATCACCACAGATGCTCAAAGGAATGCTGCTTTTTAAGATAACTTATCTCAAACTTCATTTATTCTGTTCAAAGTCTGAAGGTTTAGTAAGGTTATTTATGCTTGTTGATCTTTATCTATAACCAACAACAATTCAATCACAGCCAGAGATGAACATTAGATGCATGAACCAGGTGAAGAAAAATTATTTTACAGAAACTTTGTACTAATACTTCTATGAAGTTAATTTGAGGTGGAATTTGCAGCAGAGTTTTCCAATATGGAACGACTGTACGAAAGCATGAGGAAGCAATGAGGACGAAGTGAAGAGGATGTGATGAGATATGGTTCAGGAGGAGAATCGACCATTATTGATCAGTCAGCAGGAGAACAGCATGAGCAGCAAGAGCAGAGGAACAGCCAACAAACACACACTCAAACCATTTGAAATTTAACAGCACCAGCACATTAGTCCAAAAAAAAAAAATATTCAAATAAACCCACCCTGACACAAAATGAACTTTTTGAAGGGGAAGAGCATAATGGAATTGCCATGTTTAAAAACCATTGGATGACCATACCACATGTCCAGATATCAATATACAAATACTGTGTACTGTCAATATTCATGTACCATGGTACTTGGTATTGTAAGGCACTTTAATGAAAACCATATACAGTATTACGAATAATACCATCATGGCTGTGTCCAAACAATCCTTGTGTTGTTAGGGTAATACTATAGTACACTTTCTATGGAATATGCTATTTTGGTGAAAACAAAGACAAACGACACCAAATAAATATTTGTAAACATTCCTCAAAGTCTAAGAAACATATTTTTAAAGTAAATATTCATTATGTTGGCTTGATGAAGCCAACATACTATTATTTGACGAATTTGATTTTCAAAATCTCTAAACCGAGACCAAACATTCTAACACTATCTCCTCTTAGAGTTTTCTATTTACATCCACCAAACCTGGTACAGATCTTCAGACTGTTCTGGAATAGTGTAGCATATTTTTAGGTTAACGGTTTTTTTTTTGTTTGGTTTTTTTTGAGTGAATCTGTCAAAGCTTGCTCTGATATATCCTACAGTAGGGTTTCAGACCATTTTTGACAGTCTGTCCCCGACTAGAGCTGTCCCTGGAAATGTCCCCGTTTTTATTGCACATTCAAAACAGTCCGCTAAGTGAAAATACATGGCAAGAAAGCCCCTATTCAAGCCTACCGGCAACATGGTTAATCGTGTGCTGTTTATTCTGACCAACAGAGGGGGCTGCTCGCTATAGCAGCTTTAAGTCATTCGTCTTCCTTTACTAATTACTTGTTTGTGCCAGTTTGCCATTAAGAACTGGACCAGGGAGCAAGCGCAATTGAAAAGAATCATCATCATCGTTATCAGCTTCGAGGTGGGGCATATACTAGTTATGTTATAAAGAAGTGATACTTTTTTTTTTTACTTTTAGGAAAGTGCCAGGTAAAGGTGAAGAAATAGAGGAGAAGAGAAGGAATTTTAGAAGAGAGTAAGAAGAGTGATATAAAGAGTGTGGACAAGGGCAAGGGACCCTATCCTGTGGAGTCAGCTGCAATAGTTCCAATATTCAATCATTGTTTATATATGTTTGTTAAGTTCACTTTTATGCCACAGTGTCATCTACTGTATACAGTGCTGTTACAGAAGACCATTAAAAATGATCAGCTTTACCTCATCGATATATTCAATAGAGTATGATCTACCATAGTTCATCACATTACTACATTCACCATTGTCAAAATCAGGGACTAAAAACGAAATGTTTTTCATTTTGGTTCATTCTGAGCAAAAACAGTATTTTTCTGTTCCGGTTCAGAAGTTCTGCAGCCTCTTTTCCAAAAGGTTACCAGTTAGAACAAAATAAAAGAACGGTTAATAAAGTTCTTTTTAAAGTGACAGTACTGTGTGCTCATGGGTGGGTGAATTACCAATTGTAGTGTTGCCAGATATCGCAAGAGAAACAAGCAACATGGTCTGGAAAAACAAGCCCAAAATAAGACACTTGCCTCACCAAAATAAGTGAAAACAAGCAATTAGTTTTTGTGTGTGGTGTGTTTATTGGCATAGAAATCATAACAAGCAGTTAATTAACAGTTATATATAATTTCATTTACAGATCTGCTTCTCAGTCAAAACCCGACACATCAAATCTGTATTAATGCATCATATCTAACAATAATTCACAAGACTTGGAAACAACTGAGAAATGCACTTTTACCTCTTATAATGTTTTCCTTGTATCTGGATTAGCCGTGCATGCATACTTCATGTAGTATTTATATATAGTTGTTAAAAAGGTCTTCATTCAGAGAATGTGACATCCACAACGGGCAGTTAGACAAAGAAATATGTGATGCAGCAGTTTCCTTCAGGATCAAATCACATATTTCATTTTTTCAGGCAACATGAAGTGGTGTAGTTCCAAAAAGTTAACTGTGATAAACCCTTTGGCCTTTAGTTTCATGAAAAAACTTATTGGAACAAAATTAACTGGTTATAACTGGTTACCAGCATTTAAAATTAATGTTTCATTCCAGAACAATTGAAAATCACTTTGTTCCGGTTTTCGGTTTTCGTTCCTTAAACCGTTTTTAGTCCCTAGTCATAATACATAACATCTGTATTGTCCCCCTTTTTTAAATCATAGATAAGTAACGTGACATTTCAATGACATATTTACCAATGAACTAGAAATGTCCCCGTTTTTCATTTCAGAAATCTGGTCAACTTATCCTACAGAATTGTTACCTTAATCCTAACTGAGCAACTAATTAGAAACTGACCTGTAATGACATAAAATAAATAACGCAAGCCCTTGCTCCAGTAAATCTGCAGTGGCTGCATGGCTGCAGTGCCTTTCTACTGCAGCACTCATGAAACCTGCAGATCAATGCAGCCAAGGACACTTAACACTCTATACGTTTCTGTATGAGAAACTTACAAGACGCTCAACAGAAAAACACCATTAAAGCACTATAAAATTAGTCCACATGACTCATGCGCTATATTCCAGTTCTTCTCAAGCAATATGATAGCTTTGTTTGAGGAACAGACCGGAATATAAGCCTCAATTTAATTTAAATCTTCCATCATTTTTGTGTGAACTATTCCTTTAAAATTGTTCCACAGCAGCACAACTGATATGAAAAAAAGTTTGCAGATTTTGTGACCTATTATGAACTCACTTGATCAAGCTGCCTCCAGAGATTCTTAGAGTAATCTACTTAACTTAATTCTACTTAATTCTCCATTTATAAACCTCTAAATGACATAGTTTATGATTTTGACCCAAGTTGAAGAGGTTTTGCTGCTCCTGAAAATGCAAGAGTTCAGGACTGCGATCAGCTGAGCCCAGGGTTGATAAATCATTCAGTTCTTTCAGTTAACAGATCACAGTAGCAAACGATTCTAGAGTGCCCGCATACCAATATACGTTACAGGTCGTATAACTTGAGCCATGCTTAAATGCTGCATTATACATTTGTGATGTGACTAAAAGGGATAGTTCAAGCAAAAATGAAAATTCTCTCATTATTTACTCACCTTCATGTTGTTCCAAACCTGTATGAAACCTGTATTTATTTCTTCAGTGGAACACAAAAGAAAATGTTAGGCAGAATGACAGCTTCAGTCACCATACACTTTCACTGTATGGACAAAAGATGCAAAAGTGAATGGTGACTGGAATCTTCTTTTGTGCTCCACAGAGGAAAGAAAGTCATATGGGTTTGAAACAAAATGAGGGTGAGTAAACAATTAAAGAGTTTTAATTTTTAGCTGAACTATGCCTTTAAAATGGCACAAAATCGCTCCAGTTTCTCTGTAAAGTTCTCAAAGATGCTATATGCAATTGCATACACTTTATCTGCTAATTCGGTTTTAAACTTTGAGTTGTAGAAGATGTGGCAGCATACAACTCACCATCAGATCTCTTTAGAGCTATTTAGGGCAAATACACAATGTTAAAGGTGCATTCAGTCATTTTTTTCCTCATTAAAAAAGTTTTACCCTAGCATATTTTTAAATTATAGATAAAATCCAAATCATATTATTTATCCCAAAATAAGGCTAACTCTTAGGGGTCTTTCAGATCGAACATGTTACGATACAATTTAAAAAAAGCTATATAACAGAAAGTAGATGTCTTGAGTCATGCTTTGAAAAGTATTTTTATTTACTTGACACAGCATCTAAAAAACTTTCCTGTGCAAGACGCTGAAAAAACAGCAGTCTGAGACATTTGGTGAGCACATTTACATAGAAAAATGATTGAGAAACAGCGCAGACCCTGGACGCGAAAAACGCGTTGGGTCTGAATGGCCCCTTAAAGCTGAAACATACTCAACGCAAGTACATGAACGAAAACGCAAGCTCGCAAGCTCGAATTTATGCATAGTTGCGTTCCACGTTGCATTCTTAATGATGCCACAAGGGGTGCTATACTGAGATTCATGTGAACTGTCTGCATCTACGGTATGTTTTCTTTTTAAGTCAACTACTGTCATGACGAAGCAACAAGAGAATATTGCTGAGCAAGTAAGGTTAAGTCAATATAGTATTTATAGCAACTTACCAGAATAATAACACATTTAGTTTATTGGAATTCAGTTTTATCGCCCCTTGAGTACTGAGGTTTGTTCCTGCCATGATAACGCAAGAACGCATGTTAAGCATGTTCAACCAGACTGCGCGTTGGCAATGCGGTGGCTAAGTTCTCGCATCTGCGTTCACGTACTGCGTAGAGTATGTTTCGGCCTTTAGATAATGTTCAACTTGTTCTTTTGATACGACTGGAAAAAGCTAGACGCAGCGAAATGAATATAACAGAATGCAGGTGTATCAAGACGAGGTTTTAAAAGTAGTTTTTTTTTTATACTTGACATTACAAATATAGAAAACAATTAAAAAACTGGTTATTGAACACCTAGCACCGTTCTTTTCTTTTCTTTTTTAAAAAAAATTTTTTTGTGTTTTTTTTTTGTGGATTTTTTCCCCTTTTCCACCCAATTTGGAATGCCCAATTCCCAATGCGCTTTTAAGTCCTCATGGTGGCGTAGTGATTCGCCTCAATCCGGGTGGCGGAGGACGAATCCCAGCTGCCTCTGCGTCTGAGACCGCCAACCCGCGCATCTTATCACGTGGCTTGTTGAGCGCGTTGCCACAGAGACATAGCACGTGTGGAGGCTTCACGCCATCCAACGGCATCCACGCTCAACTCACCACGCACCCCATCGAGAACGAACCACATTATAGCGACCACGAGGAGGTTACCCCATGTGACTCTACCCTCCCTAGCAACCGGGCCAATTTGGTTGCTTAGGAGACCTGGCTGGAGTCACTCAGCATGCCCTGGGATTTGAACTAGCAAACTAGCGAACTCCAGGGGTGGTAGCCAGTGTCTTTTACCACAGGAGCTACCCAGGCCCCCAGTAGCACCATTATTTTAATGGCACATGCCATTTAGAAAATGCTGTTACAAAGTTTGGTATGCCAATACAATAAACATGAAATGTGAACCTTTTGGCTTTCGATAAAAAACAGCACAGACGGATGCGAAAAATCGTTGTCTGAACGCCCCCTTATTCTCCTTATTGGGCAAGTGACAAGGTTTTCTTTGCTGTCTAAAGCTATAAATAAAGTATACTCTGTCATACTGCACTGAAACCAAACCCTTCTCTTCGAAACCTCTCTCTCCTCAGCCGAGAACAACAACAGGATGGATATCCCAACATTGACAAACCGCCCCGCACCCTGAGTCAAAGCGATTTCTGCTTATCCGATCCACATCGAGTTGATTAAAGCAATCTTGAAAGGTGACGGTGGCGTAATAAGGGAATATGCAATTTCCTGAGCTGTGAGAGAAATGTTCCTCAAGCACGTTTTGTGAAAATGGCAGAAAAGTTTCACATTGAAGTTTCGAAAAGCAATAGAGATTGGACCACATGAGATCGCACAAACATTGCCTTGTTTACATCAAGATGGAATAAAAGTGAATGGTGACTGAGACTAATATACTGTCTGAAATCTCTTTTTGTGTTTTAAAGAAGAAATTAAATCATATGAGGTTGGAACAACCTGAGGATGAGTACATTATGAAAAAGTATTCATTTTTAGGTGAACTGTCACTTTAATTGCAATTAAACTGATTTCACAATCTTAAAGCATCCAAAAATAGGCTTAATTTCCTTTATGCAAAATATAATTTCGTATTTCTTTCCTTTGAGTTTGCGGTGAAATATGACTTGGACAAGTTCTTGACAGCTTTCATGAGATTCACGCTTACATAGTATATAATTTCCATTACACAAGGTAATTTAGACTGCAATATTTGATTTAGAGGTTTATTCAGTATAAGATAACATCTCACCTGGGAGGCCCAGCCCAAAACAGAAGGATCTTTCAGGACCTGCGAGTGACACTGGACACGCTTGATACCAGATGAGTATTTGTCTAGT
This sequence comes from Myxocyprinus asiaticus, assembly GCF_019703515.2. Classification (NCBI taxonomy): domain Eukaryota; kingdom Metazoa; phylum Chordata; class Actinopteri; order Cypriniformes; family Catostomidae; genus Myxocyprinus; species Myxocyprinus asiaticus. Next base: position 4,611,984 of record NC_059352.1, read on the forward strand.
AGGTGTGTCTGTACCAAAACCTTTCAAACCCAACTTCTCCAACGCACACTCTCCACACATGCATATATGGACGTGAAATAGTTTGCTCTGACACATGCTCATGCATCAAACTGGACTTTGGCAACTCCACCCAGGAAGGTCCCAGATGATTAATGATTAGCCACAGTACAGACAAGGCAATCCTGAACATTGACATTACCAGCAATCTTAAAAAGACAGATACATCTGTCTCAAACACTAAAACAAAACACACCAACTATAGCAAAACTGATACTATTCAGAGAACAGATAATTCTGGTCCTGGATGCTTATTGGACAATACAGCATTCCAGTTGTGCTACCATACAGAGTATAGTGCCAACTATGACATGAAACAATTGTTCACCTAGCTACTGTGTATATCACGGCACAACACCCAAACTCATGCCATTGGCTGGTTAGGATGCTCAGACAAACAGAACAATGTTTTGAAAGCGCCACAGAGTCACAGTTTTTACACTTTTCAGAGAAATAAAATGGCTTACATATATATAGTTGTCTCTGCCTACATTGTATAGGAAAAAGTATTTTAACATCACTTCAATTTTAAGTAATAAAGACTTTTACGGTAATGAATTTTGTTAGATGCTTACATGCACAAAGACATTAACACATGGGTATTAATATTTGTCCTTAAGAAATTTTTTAATAAGATATGTTCTTGCTAGTTATACTGATGGCTATGCCGTTGTTCGATACTGTGGTCAGGCAAGGGGGCAAAATAGAGCTAATTGCCTGCTGTTTAGCAAAAAGTGACCTGGCTCTCACCCACTGCAGCAATGAATCCATACCATTGATCAGGCTGATGTGAATAAAAGCAGTCTGAGGCCAGCAGATATCAGGAGCTAAATTGATCAGTGCTGAGGCTCATATAGCTGAATGGCTACTGTTAGTATTATTAATAAATAAAATCACAGAGTGACAGCAATGCAGAGATGTTGTTAATGATTCTGTTCTATTCCATTTCGTTCTATTCTGTTCTGTTCTGCTCTATTCTATTCTAGTCCGTTCTGTTATATTCGACTCTATTCAGTTCCGTTCTGTTCCAATCTATCCTGTTCTGTTCCGTTCTTTTGTATTTTGTTCCATTTTGCTCTATTCTGTTCCGCTTTGCTCTATTCCATTCCATTCTATTTTTATTCCATTTTGTTCCATTCTATCCTGTTCTGTTCTATTCTAATCTATATTATTCTGTTCTGTTCTGCTCTATTCTGTTCTAGTCCGTTCTGTTATATTCGACTCTATTCAGTTCCGTTCTGTTCCAATCTATCCTGTTCTGTTCCGTTCTTTTGTATTTTGTTCCATTTTGCTCTATTCTGTTCCGCTTTGCTCTATTCCATTCCATTCTATTTTTATTCCATTTTGTTCCATTCTATCCTGTTCTGTTCTATTCTAATCTATATTATTCTGTTGTGTTCTGAACTATTCTATTGTTTTCTATTCTATTCCATTCTATTAGACTCTTCTCCAGTTTATTATGTTCTACTATACTGTTCTATTTTGTTCAATTCTATTATATTCTCTTCTGTTCTACACTATTCTGTTCTATTCCATTCTGTTCTATTCTAATACATTCTGCCTTACTCTGTTATCTTTTATTCCATTCTAAACTGTTCTATTCTGTTCCATTCTATCCTATTCGGTTCAGTTCTATCATATTTAGGGGCAGTGGTAGCTCAGCGGTTAAGGCTCTGGGTTACTGATCAGAAGGTCAGGGGTTCAAGCCCCAGCACTGCCAAGATGCCACTGTTGGGCCCTTGAGCAAGGCCCTTGACCCTATCTGCTCCAGGGGCGCCATATCATGGCTGACCCTGCACTCTGACCCCAGCCTAGCTGGGATATGTGAAAAAAAAGAAGAATTTCACTGTATATGTGCAAAAATGTATAATGTGTGATGAATAAAGAAAATTATTAATTATTAATTATATCCTGTCTGCTCTATTCTGTTCTATTCTAATCCGTTCTGCTCAATTCTGTTCTCTTCTATTTTCTTTGGTTGTATTCTGTTCTGTTCTGTAATTCTATTCTATTTTATTCTTCTCTGTTCTATTCTTTTCTGTCGTGTTCTGCACTATTCTATTGTTTTATATTCTATTCCATTCTATCTGACTTTATTCTATTCTACTATATTCTGTTCTATTCCATTATGTTCAATTCTAATCCATCCTGCCCTTATCTGTTCTCTTTTACTCCATTCTATTCTATTCTCTTTTATTTGATTCTATTCTATTCTGTTCCGTTCTGTTCTATTCTTCTCTGCTCTGTTCAATTCTATTGTATCTTATCTACTTGATTCTTCTCTTTTCTATTCTATTCTGTTCTGTTCTATTCTAATTCATTCTGCTCTCTTCTCTTCTATTCCCTTCGGTTATATTCTGTTCTGTTCTGTTATTCTATTCTATTTTAATGTTCTCTGCTCTGTTCTATTCTATTCTATTCTGTTATCTTCTATTTTATTCGTTTTGCTATGAATAGAATAGTTTGCATTTGATTTTAACTTCCAGGCAGTTTGATCTCTTTCCTATGAATTTACAACAGCACCAAAGTCAGTTTAATTACACTGGCTAATTTCCAAAAGATCAGCATCAGCGATTTTCTCTGCTAATGTCTTTCCAATTTCACATGATTTCAAACCCCACAGTGGCCTTTTTCTTCACCCTCAGAAGTCCAATTTTCCCCATGACCTGAAGGGAAATTCAAAAGGCCCTCTTCTATTCTTTGCCTGTATAACCATATTAAATTTTGGCCTGCACATTGCTTTTCCTGTATCTCACAGCAGGCTCATTGTTCAGAGCTATTTCAGACTGAAAACATAATCTTAGAGTAGCTTACTGCAAACCACACGCTAATAAAACCATGATAAATGAACTTTTACAGCATAAAACGAGCAGTCAGCATCAACCAACAAATGAGTTTTTAAGGCCTTTAGATTATTGTCAGGTTCTTTTATGTATAATAGACCCACATATTTCTCTCACAATCTTTAATCTCTCGCTTGTGCATCTATACATCACAGATATCCACAACAAATTTCTTCGCTCTAGTTCAGTGCATCCAAGTGTGAAATACAGAGGCTGAGGCAGCAAGAAGCATCCATTTCCAACACCGCATTCAAACACACACACACACACACACACACACACACACAGTTTTAAGTTCCATAGCTCTAAAATGATAGGATCTGTTTGTGCAATTAAATTATTGTTTAAATAAAAACTCATTGACAGAATACCCTCTGACCTTTATATCTCTCTTGACTCTCTTGACTTGAATGGATAGTTCACCCAAAAATGAATATTATGTCACTATTTACTCACTCTCATGTTGCATGATTGCATGAATGATCAACGCAGGGACTCACAGCAGCCAAAATGTGTGTATAAGGATTTGTATGGGTGTGTGGTTGGTAAGGTCACACTGAAGCTGATATCCATACTGGCTCAGACACACATGAGAATCTTTTAAAAAAGCCAGCCAGCCTTCTGGTAATACAACACTGGAGAGCTGCAGCAGATGATATCTTGTTGCATGGATTCTCTGAGGCTTCAAAGAACAGCACAATCTATCCATCTATAAAAGACGTCATACTGTCGGATTTGCAGCCTATACACTCTTAAAAATAAATGTTATTCAATGGGTCTTGTAAGCACTTGAATGAACTCAGAAATAAACCTACTCATCATGAGTAGTGTAGTTCTTCACCATAAATTCTGCCATTAAAAGTTTTCTTTTGTCTTTTTTTTTTATTAAGTTGAAATCGAGGAACCAGACTGTTGCACTCTATTAAGGAGAGGGTCATTCTCATTCTAGAGAACATTTCTTTATACAAAAATATGCAAAAGCCCCTGAGTGCAAGGTAGGGCTGCAAAATTAATCGAAATAAATTGAAATCACGATATGACCTTGTGCGATTTTTAAACTGCAAAACGCTGCAATATAATTAAATAAATAGTCTGCATGCGCTGCTCACTTAAAATTTTATTTGTGCTGCTCTGTCCGGTCTGTATTGTGTTGTGCATTTGTACTGTGTTTTCAGAGTGGTGCTGTACTCCCCAACTCCATCTCGTGCTCAAAGTGACAGATATGCTCCGAGTTTGTTTCCATTTGCTTACACACGCTGACGGCATTATATTTAAAGCACTTCAGATTCACTTTTATTCAAAACATGTTGGAGAAGATGTTCAATTGAGGAGCATTATACAGCTATTGTGAACTCGGCTACAACCAGAAACTTTTAAGGTGTTCCTGCATTTCTCTGCAAAATAAAAGCTTGATTATATTATAAAATAAAAGCTTGATGTATTACTATTGTATAATAATAATAATTATTATTATAAATATTATATTACAATAATACAATATTCAAGTTGACTGGGTTCCAAAATATAATGATGATTAATAGTAGTCTGAGACCCTATCACAGAGTGGATAAAAACATATGGATATGAATATGAAGTTATTTCACTATGTTTACTTATTTATTTTTTTATTTTTGGATGTATTAAAAAAGGTCTGAGTTTGGTTCATTTTAAGGGACTTTAACCTCTTTTTATTGGCAGCAGAGAATGGTCAAAACATTATCTCATTTTATTTAATTACTACACTCAAAGTATAATTTTAGGATTTTTGCATTTAATGTCATAATAAAATTATTTAAATTTGAATTGCATAACCTTTAACAAAATGTAAAAAAAAACTTAAATACAGTATTTAAAATTTTATTAATTACACTTTGTTAAAATGGCACCATTTTATTTGATGGAATTTTTTATGAAATCGAAATGTGTAAATCTTAAAAATAGGCTTTTTTTTTTCATCATCAAATCGCAATCACAATATCTCTCAAAATAATCGCAATATGACTTTTTGTCCAAATCGTGCAGCCCTAGTGCAAGATGAGTCATCAGTTTTTATGGTCTGTTTTCCTGGAAGTGAAAGACTGTAAATTAATCATGTTTATCTGCTAAAAGTACATTTTGTCATCTTTTAGGAGTATGCTAGCATATTGATGGCCTCAAAGCTAACAGATATTGACTAAAAGCCACAAAACTCATATTCTGATTTCATGGGATCTTTAAGGCATGAATCAAACTCTACGCAAGTACGTGAACGCAAACACTTCTGGAACTTACAACTAATGCTTATCTCCATCTGACAGGTTTCCAAACCTAACAACAGAAGCTACTGATAAATTAAAAAACATGGATTTGTACTATAACAAGGTTACTGGTTGGAATCCCATGAGGGCAGTAAAGGGGTGAAAAGAATGAGAAATTCGGGTGATAAAATTTGCATCCTTAAGCATGACTCTTGACCCCACTTAGTTTAAAGTGAGCAATGACATGCAACAATGACCCTTTCCAACCCCAGTTCATCCTTCACAATGACAGATTGTTGACCATGAACTTGCCTAGATTCATAAAACACAAATGGATATCCAATCAAACCAACACAGTTGTTTGGAATGGAATACTAGCATGCTGCATGCTATACTGCATAGAGTATGTACTCTACATATAGATATACTGTAAGTTAAAGTGTGCAAGTCAAATATAACAAAAAAGAATAAATATCTATATAGCACAAGGAATGCTTGTATTCTCCATTATAACTAAACACAGAAATCAAAACGTTGTCCCTGTGCATGACAAATTAAAATAATAGATGACCCAGCACTATAGAGGACATGATGGGAGATGTTTTCAGGACCTTGGACAGTTTTCACCTTTGACATCAGCAACAGAAGTCTAAAGGACATATGGTATCTGTGAATGAACAGTTAGTTTAACGGTGTAGTTAGGCTTAAGACTTAAAAACACTTACGTGCATATTTGCTGTTGGTGGAGCCAGCTGGCACACCAATGCACAATCAAACTAAACGATACAACCACTAGACATGTTCTAATCAAATAACACACTAGTTGTAATGAATAATCTTATTAACTGCTACTGGGTTATTAAAACAAACCTTTTAAGTTTATCATTCAAGGACATTGTGAAGTCAACAAGATCTCCCTGGGGAGCAACCGTGATTGCTTTTACTAGGAACATGGTCTATTGTGAGGTCTGCAGTAACAGCCACGTGTCCTAAATGGGCTTTCTCATAATTTACACTCTCACTGAAATTCTGCTGGTTGTAGGCACGGTTAACACTCATCCAGTGCATTTTTTATTTTTTATTAAAGCAACGTAACGTACACTAACTTTACAAAAAATTGGTGGTACCAAGCTACAATGATGAAGCATCAGATGGAATACCATGGCGCTCTGATGTACGCCATGGTATCAAATGATATAGTAATCATTCGGTACCGATTCACCATAATATTTACATGGTCCTCAAAGGTAAGTAAAAGAAAACAATGGTAATACCACGGTACATGTTCAGAAAAACACGGTAGTATATGGTACTTTTTAGCACTTTTTTGTTAGAAAAGGTACTGTGGTGGTACAATTATGGTATCCGATAATACCATTTTGAATGAAATGGTGCTCCAAGGTACTTTATAGAATACCGTGATACTACCGTGGTACTTTTAAGTAGTTTCTGTTACTGGTACGTACATATTATTTAAACTATTCTCCTGAAACCATTGTCATAAGGCTTTACATTGTTTAACAATTACATTTAGTACTCAATTATTACATTATTCATGTACTTATATATGGTCATAGTGCATTTATATTAAGAATTTGATGGTATTACTGTGGTATAAAATGGTACCATGTTCAAAAGTAGCATACTTTTTTGTACTTAAGTTAGTGTAAACAAACCTGCATAAACAAACCTAAAAACACACACCAAAAAAAAAACAAAAAACTATTTTTATATAGATTATATACACAATCTATTAGCCTAACACTAAAGCACTTCTAGTCTAGTCACTGTAATATTAATCCCAATGTTAATAGTAAACGAATTAACCTTTTTAATAAGTTAATATTTCAATTGCATCATATTTTCCATATGCAAAAACATATAACGCAACAGATGCGTATTTTAAACAATGCATAAAAGCCTGCTCATTTATTCATTCCATTCAATTTCGTTCGACCCCCATGCATATTACTTCCAGCGCACATAGCGTTCACTGTGATAAGAACCGCAGCGTTCTTAAATTACTGCGCAAGCGTTCATATTCTTCGCGCATGGCAATAAATGGCATAACCAGACACAATATGTCTATCCACATTAAGGTTGCGTTATGAAAAACCAAAGCAAACATTAAGACATACCAAAGAGAGATGAATGAGAATCCAAGCTCCTCTATGATCTACACGTTTCCTCCACTCCTGTAAAGCGCAATGAGAAGTCCGGTTTGATGTGGCGAATCGGTTCTTTTGAACTAGTTCATTTCAACGAGCAGGTTCGAAAGGCTCGATTCGCCAGTTCATTTGAGTCTCTTCACAGAGGTCCCGCGCAGCAATTTACGCATTGTTTTTAATGTAATAAAACAAATATAGGGTTGAATCGCTATTCGCTATGTGTTATTTCATTGCTAACTATTTAGTTTATCGATATGTATTCGAATGCGCTGTCTACGCTGTGTCAAATGTTCTATAGTCGAGTGATCTACAAACGCTTTGTGAATCGGTTCGTCTGAATCATTACAAAGAACCGTTTCAAAAGAACGACTCGTTCGCGAATCGGACATCAGTAAACACAAAGGTATCGGATGAACACAGTCAGGGTTTGTGTTGTGGGTGTATGAGATGGGGGATGTTCAGTTCAGGAGACCAGTGTTACATATTAATGACCGTTACTGAAGCATTTGTGTATGGAGTACTTAATTACTCAAAATTAAATAAATATTTAAATAAATAATTCAATGCATATTGAAATTGCTAAAAAAAATAAAATAAAAATAAATAAATAAAAAAAATTGGGGGGATTATCACAGTCAGGGATATGTCAGTGATTAGCAACAACATTGATTTTGATGCATTATTATTTTTTGTGCAGTGTCAGATTTAAAAAACAAAATAAACACTCAGGACCTTAGAGGACAAAAATGTCTGTGTCAAAACCTGCCATAAAAATATTATATATTAATATTATTTTCCACTTTCACTGACCATCAGTCCTGATCATAACTACCAAATATTCAGTCATTTTCAGGATTTTAACCCTTTAAATGCCAGTTTGTTTACATAATGCCACAGTTGTTTTTTACACACACACACACATTTCTCAACACACACATACAAAACACACTCTGAAATCCATACCAACACACCCACACAATTGTAGCAGGCATCATTTATTCAATTGGCCTGCAGTGCTCTATAATACAGCAAACAGAAAATAGGAAAAAAGCATGTATTTGCTCCATAGGCTAAACATGAGAAAATGGCGCCATCTGGTGGAAAATATAACAATTTTACATTTTGAAGCCAGGGCTCCGGAATGAAAGCACAATATCGTAGAATTTATGATTTTATGCTTTAATGGTACTGGGATCAAATATTGCAGGTTTAATGGGTTTCAATGGGGACATTTTTGTCCTGAAGGTCCTGAGTGTAACTATTTTGTGTACACAGTGTATTATAGATGTATTATAGGAACTGAGGTTGAAATATCAAAATTCCCCCAAAAATACACACCTTTGGCAAAATTTATGTCGTTGGCATTAACACAGACAAAATGATCGAAAAAACTAAAATTAAAAAGACAAAAATGTTGCACAAGGTTTTAAATACTTCAATAATTATTGACTAACTTAATTTTGAATAATTTGGCCCTTCATATTAGTGAAGGAATAGGTGACCAGTGCAATTGTAAGTGTATGTTTTTTTATTTAAGTACTTGAATAATGTACATTTCATATTAATATTCTCATGCAAGATGTGCAATTGACTACCGTTAACCATATACTGGCTATTCAGATTTTTAAAAATCCTATTACATCTGACAGAGAAAGAAAAAATTTACATTCCACTGAAAAGTATGAAAAGTTATTTTTATACATACGTACAATGGTAGTAGGCTATTTTGAGGTACCTGGAGTACCATGGTGTTACCATTCACTGTAAACCAGATGAGTTTCTCAAAAATATTAACTAAGACCATGAAAGCAAACCATTTAGAAGCATTTGGGCATAAAGATAAATTTGTGGTTATACTGGTTATGATTTACCCCTATCAGTAAAACATTATTGCATTTGTTTACTTTATTAGTCGTCACTATGTGTTTATTGCTACTTTGCATTATTTGCATGCACTTAAAAAGAACCATTAAAGAACTTTTATTATTAAGACTGTGGCTCCTAATGTAATATTACAATTATAGAATTTGACAACAAAGTCAATACAGCTCAAGTGTGTGTATGAAAGTAGATGGGGATGTAGCAATGTTAACTTCTCAATGTGTTAGCGCAGGTAGAACAACAATCATAGCTCGTGTCAGGTTAATTCCCCATCAGTCAACAAACCTCAGGCACTAAACACATCACTGCCTCCCAACACAGATGGGAAAACAGCAAAACACTGCTTACTGCCAAAAGCAAAATGCTAAATGCACTGAGAGCTGAAATATTAACCAACACATTTCTTGGAAAAACACTTGCTGAAGATGAAACCAGTGAAGTCGAGTTTGCAAATTAAATTGTACCCAGATCCAATTCAACACAAAAAGAGGAATATAATCCTGCTCTGAATCACATTATACATTCAAAGACGAACAAAACCTGTGTGCATGTGCAGCGTGCTTTGGGATTCTTCTTTATATTCAGCAAGAATGCCCAAGCACCAACTCCTAATGTTCAAGCACAATCAGATGGCAATTAGCCTGAAGTACCAAATGAAGTGTATTTTGTGTGGAATTGTGTCTTTGGTAATATGGATGCATTTTCTGTCACTAGACAGGGAAATTGAGATATAAAATTTTTCCTCACACCTTCATTGGGTTCTCAGAGCATCCTTGCAAAGAAAAGGTCATTTCCTTTAGCATTCAAATTTATCCAACCATTGAACAAGGTGAAAGTAGGGCTAAAGACTGTTTAGCCCAAGATGGAGCACTTGTATTAAAATGAATGGGAGAAATTGGAACGCCCAATATGGCGGATGAAGAAAAGAAAGTCCCGCCTTACTGGTAAAAGAGCCAATCACCTTTTACAGACATCGCATGTCAGTCAACTCAAGAATGTGTGTGCAAAAAAAAAAAAAATCATTTTTAAAAATTTTTTTTAGCGTGATCTGAGCTAAAGAAGCACAGTTTATGAAACCATTGTTGTCCGATTTAACCTCTGATTAGAAATATGTTTTTTAAATCGCAGTCTGGACCAACCATTTTGGAGATTGTAGCTGCCCGGCAGTGTTCCAAAGAATGCTGCAGAGTGGACTGACTTGCCTATAGACACTTTGGTAGCGCTGAGACCTCACAACTGTCTCTTAGTGGCTGTGACTTTTCTTACGGACAGTATTTGCTGACAAAAATGATAGTATTTGTTGTCAAAGCAGTTGATGTTTGTCTTGCTTTGTTGTTTATTACTCTATTATTTCATAACCTTCAAATTTAAAAGTGAAGCAAACACTGGTGACCAGAATTTGGAACATAGTTTTAGGTGTCTGGGAGAGGGAATTTAGTTTGCATCTTGGCTTTGGTAAAAATCAACCTATTATTGCAGTAATACGGGATGCATATCTGTTCCAGAAAAATACTGGTTCTCTCTCTTTTTCTTCTTTTTATTATTATTATTATTATTATTATTAGTTTAATTTATTTTATTTTATTATTATTTTTTCTATCACTGTTTTTTGTTCCTTTTCTTTTGATGTGTTGACAATATTGCACTCAAAAATATTTTTAGCCTACTTTTAAAATGTACACATTTAAATTTTACAACAAATTTCCATCCAATTAAATGGTGTAATTTATAACAAAAATATAATTAATAAAACTTAAAATATTTAGGTTTATTATTATTATTATTATTGCTTTACTCTGTTATAGATCATTCAATTAAATTAGTTGAAAATGAGTTATGAAATTGAAATGCTTAAATCGTAAATTTTATTTTATTTTTACATTAAATTTTTTTGGAGTGTGTGAGTAAAACAATCACGACAGTTACAGGAATATTCCGGGTTCAATACAAGTTAAGCTCAAGCGACATCATTTGTGGCATATTGTTGATTGCCACAAAATAAATAATTTTCTCGTTCCTCTACTATATATATATATATATATATATATATATATATATATATATATATATATATATATATATATTGCAAAAATCGATATTACAGTGAGACACTTACAATGGGACCAATGTTTGGAGGGTTTAAACACAGAAATGTGAAGCTTATAATTTTATAAAAGCACTAACATTAATTTTTCTGTTAAAACTCATGTAGTATTTGAGCTGTAACATTGTTTGAATTGTCATTTTTACAGTCGTTTGTTGACATTACATCGTCATGGCAATGAAGTTGTAAAATTGGCTATAACTTTACACAGAAAAGGCTAGTAAGCTAAATATCACTCTAAAATCATCTTAACACGCATATTGTTTACGTCTTGTGGATATACTTTCGAAACACGTGAGTAATGTTTATGGATTGGCCCCATTCACTTCTATTGTCGATGCCTCACTGTATCACAGATTTTTGCTTTCTTTAAAGAAAAGGAGGGGCAAGTCTAAATAAATTTTTGTGGTAATCAACATTATGCCACAAATGCTGCTGATTGAGCATAACTTGCATTGAACCCGGAATATTCCTTTTAGATCTTTAAAATGTATTTTGCTAAACTGACAAACTGACACAACGTCCCGTTTAGTAGATGGCGCTACGCACTTCACACGTGGCTTTTAACAGCGAAGAACAGCGAATGACGTTCTTTCCGGTTCCGGTCTCTCAGCAAGAGTAAAGGTAGGCCGAAACAAGAGCTGAAAATCCGTTTAACATCTTCATCATCTTATTGTTAAAGGCGTATTTTAGAATGTATTTGCTTAAAGACATCCCTTACAATGTGCATGCCTCAGTCTTGTTTGAAATTACACAAGTGTAATACGATATTTAAGGCAGGATGTGTGTCTAATGTATGCTTGGCGCGAGAGTGTTTCCCGACCCATATTAAAGTCACTAAAAACGAGAAAACGGCGCGAAATAAAGTCAGTATTACTGTCGTTTTTACAAGGCAATATTAGAATATTGTAAACACTTGTTAACGTGAATTCTAGCCGCATAGCTTGGTATTATTGTATATGTTTGTCACACAGTACGCCACTAACTTCAAGTACTCCAGTGTTTTTGTGCACGTATATTATGGTACTGTTTTGGGCATATTCAGTCGTACTGTAGCGTTTTTACCATGGTACAATGTTAAAGTTTGTTGGCAATGGATGTTAAACAGACATATTGGCTCTTGTTGTTCATATGTTCATTGCAAGTAAATATTTAAGATTGTAGTGACACCACGTTACTGCAAGGTGTTGCTGAGGATACCATATTATTACCAATAACATGGTAACACATTTGTGTATGTATAATATCAGAGTGCTGTTTGGATGCTACAAGGAAGTTGGCTTAATCAGCTGCTCTACAAAATTGATTTCTATGCGTTTAAAATTGTTGTCTTCAGATTTCCATAGCTTTTATGTAATGTTGATTTTCTGTTGTTGGTGCAAGCATACACATGATTTTATCTGTTTTCATTGTGTAGATGTTGATGCCCAAGAAGAACCGCATAGCTATCTATGAGCTCCTATTTAAAGAGGGCGTCATGGTGGCCAAGAAAGATGTGCATCTCGCCAAACATCCAGAACTCGCGGACAAGAATGTACCCAACCTTCACGTCATGAAGGCCATGCAGGTGAGGCCACCTGACTGAATTGGTATTAACTCTGTTTGGGTGTCTTCTAATGAGTTGCATTGAATTGTATGTTTTTCTGCATTGCAGTGGATACATTTATTGTAAAGTTAAATATTTTGCCATAGAGTACGTTAATGTATTATGTAATTGTACAGTTGAACAAATTATGACCTTTAATTTCTCAGTTTAATGGTAGGTGGGAGTTATGTATGGTTAAAACATGTATGCAAGGTTTAGAGGCTCTACTTAAAGGTGCTGAACCGTTGGATTAACCCAGCACTCCAAAGATACCAAAATGAGCTTTGAGACCAATACTGAGCATATGTGGTTGTCTAAAACAACAGCAGCAAAACAGCGCCCTCAAGTGACAACTTGTGAAAATAATGGCATAAAAATGACATTACGCCTCAAAACGCGCAAAATGATTGACAGACAGAAAGCCCCAGAGACCGCGGGCACATTTTTGTTTGCTGTTTACAGAGTCTAGAGCTGTCACAGTGACCAGTGAGATCTCATGACACTTATTTCATTAATATCTTTCATGGAGTAGGAAAAGTTTTGGATACCTTTCCATGAAAAAAAATCACTTGCAGCACCTTTAAGCCCAAAGTATACTTTGATTTTGACGTGTATGCTTAAGGCTCGGGTATACCTTGTTTTTCTGCGTTTTGGATCGTGCCACAGCCGACCGGGTAGCCTTTTCGAGTATACTTTTCATACTGCGAACGTACAAGAACGCATTCCACGCATGTGCACTACAGCTGCTTTGTGACACTCTTTTAGTACAGTCAATGGCCAGTGCATGCGCAGACGACGCACACAGACTAGGACCGTGTGCACAAGTCAAGAAAATCTAGGCAGCGCGCGGTCAAGCCACGCGGCTGTGCTGATGACGAAATTTACGTCACACAGACTGTGCGCAGAGCAAAGTATACTTTGGCCTTTAGCGTCTGCTTACAGTCAAACGCTAGCCATTTTAAAGTATACTTAATTTGACTGTGCACGCATACACAGGCGGTTGTCGCATGCGCTGTACGACTATGAGAGACTAGACTATGTTCAAGAGTTTAGACTCATAAAAATGTCTTTATAATCCTTCAGACTCTAATTATACAAATCCGGGTATCTCCTGACATCTATTGTTGTTTTTCACATTCATCTCTGGAGACCTGTTGCACGAAGCTAGTTTAATAAACTCCGTTTCAGAGTAAGTTTCAGGTTGACAAAACCAGAGAGCCAGATTGGGTTTGGCGATCTCAAGAAACTTGCTACAGACGATTTGTCTACTCTGAGTTTGATCCGGAGTTCATGATTAATCCTGAAGCACGTGCACACGAAGGAGTGACATTTGCCACAAACAGCCAATGCGTGAATCTTGGAGAGTCGGCACGGTTCACTTCTCATGAGAAATACAGTGTGATTTACGTCTATCGCTGAAGATCATTATGGAAATACGAAGCATTTGAACATTTACACAGCATGAAGAAACGCTGCTGCCGCCGAAGTTTGAGGCAACTGATGGAAAGAATAACTGAATACAATGTGTAATTTAATTTATGTAGGTTCACAATAAGAACATACAGGCTTTTTAAAAGCATAAAAATCTATATATTTATCTAAAATGTAAAAGCTTATATTTTAATGAAGTGCAAGCCATGCCACTTTTTGTGATGGTCTACAATATAAGTTTATCGGTATATTTGTTCAGGTGGAAAGATTCATCATACAATAAATGCGTATTTAAAATGTGAGAGTCACCTTACGGGGTTTTCAGCATTGCTCACTGCATACAGGTACTGTATGTAAAGAAATGCAAAGAAACTCAATGCATTTTGAATGTGCTCCTCAAAAGATACAAGGTTCCCAGATCGCTAAATAAACCATTTTATAATATCTTAATATGTCTAATGTAAAATCATATTTAAATCTAAATGTATTAAATATTTCAATTTCCCTGTGAAGCGCGCTTTAATTTGGAGCAAGAGATGCAGGTGGAGTGGCTTTATTGCGTCAGAGATGTCACTTTACTCGCAGCTGATTTGTGATCTGTAACCCAGAATAAAACCTGCTACAGAGCAGGTTAGCCATTTAGCCTAAGTTGCTATGGTGATGAGCTCCAATAAAAACCGACCCGCCACCTTGAGACCGAAAAACCAGAGTTTGCTCAAAAACTCGAACTTACCTGGGTAGCCACTGAAACTGGCTTCGTGCAACAGGCAACTGTTGTTTAGCGGCGATTATATCTTAGCGCTGCTTCGTGACCGCAACCAGTCAAATGTGAGTGTTGGCACCATGTGGACCCACCGAGTGTTGCAAATAATTCCAGGTGCATACTGCGTGTTCAGAGTACTCGCAGTTAGAATTATGGGGCCGTACGCGTTTAGTGCTCGAGCACTTTAATGATTAAATTTGTGTAACACGTCCTGTATGCAGATGCTTAGCGTTCGCATCTGACCGAAGTATACTTTGGGTGTTATGAAATGCATAGTTCAGGCAGAACTGACTGTGTAGCTTTATATAACAAACAGTGGGACTGTTTACATGCACACCAATATGCTGATTGCTTCCAAAAATCAGACAAAGCGAGAAATCCGCTTTTACATGACATTTGAAATAATCACATTATTCATTGTTTTTGACATCAAACCATGAAGAGGCATGCACACAACACTTGCTTTCATTGGATAAGCCGGTAAAAAAATGCCAGTTAAGGTGTTTACATGCAATGTGAAATTGGGGTAATGGAAAAAAATCTACCTGTGTCGATCTTTTATTAATCCATTTATGACCTTACACCAGTAAATGAAAGCCATTTATTGCGTTTACATGACCACAGATATTGTCGGCTTATTAGGTGTAATTGATGTTTTACAAAGCTATTATTGTACATCACAATTTTTCCTTCACAGTCTCTGAAATCATGCGGCTACGTCAAAGAGCAGTTTGCTTGGCGCCATTTCTACTGGTACCTGACCAATGAGGGGATCCAGTACCTGAGGGATTTCCTGCACCTGCCCCCTGAGATCGTACCCGCCACCCTCCGCCGCCAGACTCGCCCAGAGACCGCTAGACCACGCCCCAAGGGTAACGTTTCTTTCTCATCTTAAAGGTTAAAGGTCTCGCCGTAAATTACTTCAGTGGTCACATATTGAAGTTCTAACATTTCTGTTTGTATGATTTAGCATGACAGTATAATTTGGAGATTATAGAAGGAAGAGCCGATGTCAAAATGCCACAATGCCTTGAGTGAAACTTTGTAGTCAAACATGGTGTGTTTTGCAGGTCTTGAGGGAGAGAGACCGGCTCGTCTGGCCCGTGGCGAGGGAGACAGAGATGCATACAGACGGTCTGCAGCTCCGCGTAAGTACACAATGCATACTGTGACCGCTGACGTTAGCACATTCTTTAGATATGCAGCAAATACTGGTGCTACTATGTAGAAACTTTGAGGCCTTGTTCACACTGCACCCAAATCAGTTTGTTTTCCAAAATGACTGCACTGTCAGTTTGCAAGTGATTTAAACCAGATCTATTTGTTCAGACGGTGTAGTCAATATCTGCTGTAGCAACACGTGTCAGTTCGATGCCAAGAGACTTTCTTTAACGATTGAGAGTAGCTGTCAGTGTGAAAGGAGAGACTGAAAACTGGACATTTTACCAATGTTCATGGCCATCATGGTCTCTCTTTATGGTTCTGAATTTACACTACTGCATACAGTGAATGAATTTACATGAGTTGACTCTAAAAGTTTGGGAAAAACCAATATTGATTGGGTTTGTAAAATGCTTTTTTTTTTTTTTTTTCCCTGTTCAGATTACAACCTACAACTGAATCGATTGAATCATATTTGCTACAGAATCTAATTGTTTCTGCCTTTCTGAACAAAGCTGTAGATATGCTGTTTTGTTGGAGACTTTTTTGGTGTTTTATGAAATTTGTTTTCATTAAACTAACAAGGTTTTTGTACATACAGCTGGCGCAGACAAAAAGGCTGAAGCTGGTGCAGGTGCAGCCACAGAATTCCAGTTTGTAAGTGCTGCTGTTAAATCACTTATTAGGCTGCCATTTAAATGAATGATTACCGAAAGAATTCAAGCTTAAACAGTTCAGCTGGAAAAGAGTAAATTGAGGCTCACCATTTGAATACACTCTCTTCTGTTTTATTTTTCAGAGAGGTGGTTTTGGCCGTGGCCGAGGACAGCAGCCACAGTGATTTTCCACATTATCTGTACAATAAAGTTTCAAAAGTACTTTCTCTTGCATCAGACGACTTAATTATATACTAGTTTCAGTTTTATATACTAATGTTATATAGTATACTGCCATGCAAAGGTAAAGTGCAGTAACTACACTGTCAATTGAGTTATCACTGAAATCAGGTCTCTTTTGACTGGTCAATCCTGTGACAGATGGGTTCGGCTCAACTATGATCAGATTCAGATCAAATGGAGCGAGACTATTGTGTAATCCACATTGGACTAGATAATGGAAAAACTTTGAAGCCATTTTTCTTAGTTTCAGTGAGCGCGTTTATATGCAAGTTTATGCTTAATAAGCTGACAATGTGTGTGGCATTAAATGGCATTCCATTATCAGTGTAAGGTCATAAACGGTTTAAAAATAAACCGATAGGCGCAGGTTGTTTTTCGCCCACTACCCCGCTTTTTGCATGTAAACACCTTAACCAGCATCCTTGCCAGCTTATCCAATGAAAGCAAGTGTTGTGCGCATGCCTCTTCACGGTTTGACGTCAAAAGCAGAGAAAAACTCAGTTTACTTTGTCAGATTTTTTATATATGTTTTCATGGTAAGCTCATTGTTGGTAGTTATCAGTGTATTGGTGTGCATGTAAACAAGCTCAGTGTTGGGGTAGTTGCTGCATTTTGGCTGTACATGCCATTTATCTAGTTACATTTAGATGCAGTATATGATATACACTGCCTGGCCAAAACAATATGCATACTCTAATATTTCGTTGGACTGCCTTTAGCTTTGATTACGGCGCGCATTGGTCATGGCATTGTTTCGACAACCTTATGCAACGTCACGTTTATTTCCATCCAGAGTTGCATTAATTTTTGGCCGAGATCTTGTATTGATGATGGGAGAGCCGAACCGCAGCGTAAAGTCTTCTCCAGCACATGCCAAAGGCTTTCAACGGAGTTAAGATAGGACTCTGTGGTGGCCAATTCATGTGTGAAAATGATTCCTCATGCTCCCTGAACCACTCTTTCACAATTTGAGCCCGATGAATCTTGGCATTGTTGCACTGGACTATGCCTGTGTTGTCATGTAAAACAAAATCCATTGATGGGATAACCTGGTCATTCAGGTAGTCTGCTGACTTCATTTTATTGCCGTATAACATTGCTGAGCCTAGACCTGACCAATTAAAGCAACCTCAGATCATAACACTGCCTCCAGAGGCTTGTACAGTGAGCACTATGCATGACGGGTGCATCGCTTCATGCGCTTCCTGACACGCCCATCGCTTTGGAATAGGGTAAATCTGGACTTGTCAGACCACATGACCTTTTTCCATTGCTCCAACGTCCAATTTTTGTGCTCCCTAGCAAATTGAAGTCGTTTTTTCTGATAAGCCTCACTAACAAGTGGCTTTCTTGTGGCCACACAGCTGTTTAGTCCCAATCCTGCAAGTTCTTGTCACATTGTGCATGTGGAAGTGCTCTTACTTTCACTATTAAACATAGCCGTGAGTTCTACTGTTGATTTTTTATGATGGGACTTAAAGCATTTTAGTGATCTCCAATCATGATCATTCAAGATATTTTTCCGACCACATTTCTTCTGCGAAGCTGACGGTTCACCACTATCTTTCCAGGTTTTAATAATGCGTTGGACAGTTCTTTTTTTGGGGGGGGGGGGGGGGGGTTGGATTTTCTCTCCAGTTTTGCATGCCCAATTACCAATGCGTGCTAAGTCCTTGTGGTGGCATAGTGACATGCCTAAATCCGGGTGGCAGAGGACGAATCTCAGTTTCCTCCACGTCTGAGACAGTCAGTGAGCGTATTACCGCAGAGACGTAGCATGTGTGGAGGCTCACGCTATTCTCCGTGGCATCCATGCACAACTCGCCACGTGCCCCACCAAGAGCGAGAACCACATTATTGCAACCACGAGGAGGTTAACCCAACGTGACTCTACCCACCCTAGCAACCGGGCCAATTGGTTGCTTAGGAAGCCTGACTGGAGTCACTCAACACGATTGGATTCGAACTTGCGACCCCAGGTGTCGTAGTCGGTGTCTTTACTTGCTGAGCTACCCAGGCCCTCCCACGTTGGACAGTTCTTAACCCAATTCCAGTGATTTCAACAGTCTCCTTAATTGTTTTCTTTGCTTGATGCAGGCCAATAATTTGCCCCTTCTGAAACACAGTAACAGCTTTTCCACGACCACAGGATACGTCTTCTGACATGGTTGTTTAAGAAATGAGAAGATACACACTGCATCAGTTAGGGTTAAAAGTTTTTTGCAGCCTTATTTTGAGCTTTACTTGTATAGGTTGTATAAACTAACCTTAACTTGTATAACCTTCCATATGTATAGAAACAACCATTTTTACAATTCTGTTTGGTGGAACATGCTTGACCTTTGAGGCAGAATCTTGTCATAAAATACTGCTTATTTTATTCTTAATTTTACAGACAATATTTTTAAAATGGGGAAGTCACTGAAACCTTAAGATGAAATACTGGTGTTTATTAGTTGGCACATAAATATTACATTCTCAAACTGGTTGATTTCACAATGTCCAAAATGAAAAAGCTAAATATTCAAGTGAAAGGTACATGGTACAAAATGAGGGTCACGGCTGTTGAGTATATTGATTTCAATCATATTTTCAACATCTCATCTGAACAAATTCAGTCTTTAAAAAAAAAAAACTATACCTGGGCATTTTTTTTCTTTTCAATTTCTGTGGCCAAAGAAAGATATACCCTATTAAAATATACATGCATAGTCTAACCTCACAGCAGGGCAAATTTAAGGTGCTTTATCTGTGAGATGTTAGCCAGGAATATGAGTTTCATGTGATCATCTCTATACTTCAAATGCTGCAGATCAGATTTCACATCCTTGTTTTCTAAAGGGAACTTGAAAAGGACCAATAGAATACAGTACGTGTGCTATATTCTTGTGGTGGGACCAAATATTGATTCAGCCACATCTACTTTCTATACATAATGTTGAAAATATTATGGCCATCACATATACCAATCAAGAAAATTTCTGGTTTAGTCCAGATTAGGGATTGCATGCTACAAAGATTTTAAACTGCAATCTGCTGTAAAATCTATTACATTAGTGTTAATAAAAATGAATCACAGGCATGTAAACTTTAGAAACCACTGATACAAGTGTTCATTTACTCTTTAGATTTTCAGGTAATCATTACTCACTTAGCAGTCAGACTAACAATAAAAAAATCAAATGAAATCTTGAAAAGAACCTTGCATCATAAAAGCACAAAACGCCCAGGAGGAGCAAAAAACGATGCGGTTTAGTAGATTAAATGAGCCTAACCCTCAGAAGTTCCAGGCCGCAATCTGAAGTGTACCATATCTATACATCATTACGATCTGTACAAGAGAAATAAAAAGACACCAAAACATCTCGCTAACTACAGTGGCTCAAAATTCACAGTATTGCGCCAACCGCTGCTTTCCAAGAGGTTTACAAAGTGTGCAGTTTGGCTTTGAAGACGTACTTGACATTTAGAAGGAAAAGAGACGATGTTTGAACATTTTTATAGGCTAAAACAAAATGTTTCAAGGCTTGCCCTTAATTTCAATTGTGCATGTAGACTGAAACATCCCTGTTGTTAATGTCACACAATAAATGAGTGGATGAAGATGTTGAGTCACTGAGAGGTTAAAACAATGAAAAACTTCATCAGTTTCTGTCACAAAATTAATAATGTCCACATTGGGAAAATTAACTTGTAGAGCAATTTTCAGGATCCACTTAAGATACTATAATTGAAAATGTATGTGTTACACTGTTAGTGCAGACAAAGCCAGTTTTGTACATGCACATTGCATCAAACAAAAAATAATACTCTATTCAATATCTATTCAACTCGCTCTTTAGTCCTGAACTATGCTTCATTTTAGAGTTGTCCCAAATGGTACTATAGCCAAAATTAAATTCAACATGATTGTAAATAAAATTGGGCAAAACACTGCCCGGCACCCACTTTTGAGGAGGCTTTTTGACAAGGATGTGGAGACTGAAGGTCAAGAGCATCTCCATGTATCCCAATGTTAATACTTCTTTTTTTAAATGTACTGTCATTTTAATTAATGCTGCAACCTTAATTACATTAATGCCAAGTGGCATTAAAATGACTGCATTAACTATTGGTAAGATTTTAGAGAGGCTACATTATGTACAACAGTAGTCAAAAACAATTTTTAAAAGCTATGAAGACAAATGTTTTTTCTTTTGGAAAAACAAGCACTAATTAATTTTGCTCAACAAGGCCGGGAACATGTATTAAGGAATATTCCGGGTTCAATACCAGGCAGAAATTGAGCTCAATTGACAGCATTTTTGGCATAATGTTGATAACAACAAAACATTATTTCAACTCGTTCCACAGTTATTCAAAAAACAAACAAACAGTGAGGCACTTACAACTGAAGTAAATGAAGCCAGTCAATAAACATTAAAATACTCACTGTTTCAAAAGTATAGCCACAAGACATAAACTACATGTATTAAAATGGTGATAACGTGTTACTTCACCATGACAACAAAGTTGTAATATTGAATATACCTTTAAAAGTTTCTCTTTTAAAAAAAAACATTGTCCGAGTCAAAATGTTTTTTTATGGCAATCAATATAATGCCACAAATGCTGTTGACTAAGCTTAACTTGTAATGAACACAGAATATTAACTTTAAATTAATAGGGTCAATTTTGATTTCATGTTGACTTAAAGGAATAGTTCAATCCAAAAATCCTCATCCTTTACTCCCTCTCATGCCATCTCAGATGTGTATGACCTTCTTCCTTCTCCTGAACACAAACAAAGCTTTTTAGAAGAATATCTCAGCTCTGTAGGTCCATACAATGCAAGTCAACAGGGTCCAAAACTTAAGATCAAAGAGTAAAAAAGGGCCTTAAATATTTATCTATTTTTCACCCACACCTATCATATCGCTTCTAAAGACATGGATTTAACCACTTGAGTCTTATGGATTACTGTTATGCTGCATTTATGTGCTTTTTGGAGCTTCAAAGTTCTGGTCACCATTCACTTGCGATGTATGGACCTACAGAGATGAGACATTCTTCTAAAAATCTTAATTTGTGTTCAGCAGGAGAAAGTCATGCTCGAAAGAATTTTCATTTTTGGGTGAACTATCCTTTTAAAAAAAACGATTACAAAAATACTACAGATACCATTACAGCATAAAGTAAAAAAACCTGCTGAATCTTTCTAAAACCAAATCATATAATAGTCTACTTAACCACTGGGGTTCATTTCAGAGTTTACAATATTACGTCAAATTCCTTAAAACATCAGCTGTTTGGAAAAGTTCTAGATTAAAAGGTGTGAAATCGTAGAATTACGCTACAGTCTAACCAGGTAGTCACATAATTTAAACCCTTTGTGTTTTTGTAGGCCTGTACGATATTTACAATTTGGCAAAAACGTGAAAGTTCAGGACACCAATTTAACATGAAGTTAAAAATTCATCGCATCACACAAACTCATAGGACAAATAAATACCAGTGCTCATGCAAAACTAATAACTTCTCACAGCTCCACGCATTCATATAACCACATTTGTAAAGAGAGAAAAAAAAATGCATGTGTAAAAATACTGAAAGCCACATGCTAACGCACAATGTGTATATTTTTCCATCACAACAGTAAAAAGTAGCTCTTGCATTCGTTTAATCTCACACTTGGGCTGCATAAAGGGCATTAAAAGTATGTGGGTTGTGAGTTTCATGCAACAGTCCGCATGAAATGAAAATTAAACAGGAGATAGCAAAAAGATTACATTTCCAAAACATCATTTTGACTTTTCCAGCAACACCTTCCCAGCAATCAAAAAACGTTGGCAAACTGTTGTCTTTTTTTTAAAGAATCAAAATAAGAATAGAACAAGAGCGAGAGCGACGACGGAAGCATCCAAAGAGTCGGTGTTTTGCATTAGTTATCTGATATCAGAGACAGAGCTCTGATTGATGCTGTAGGTGGGCGACAGTTCTCCGCCTATCGTTGCCTCTAGAGGCGCCCCGTTACTGTTCAGACAACCTTCCTGAAAAGCCGTGAAGTAGGTGGCCTGTACTGGCTTGTGACACTGCAACACTTGTATGGCATCGTCAATTTTAAACCATTCCCTTTTTCTCCCTGTCAAAACAAAAAAGGAAGAGCAGGTGTTACGAGTCAATTAGTTATCGTATACAATTCAACTATGGGTGATTCGCACGAAACCGGACAAGAAAATGTCCTTGTTATATTTAATCCCAAATCAATACAAAATATGAAATTATATTTTGCATTAATAAAATGAAGCCTACATTTAGGTTCAAGATTTTTTGCTACGACAGTGCGCAATGTCTTATCCAGTTTTCATGAGAGTGCTAATTTTAAGTGCAATTTTCAAATGGCAAATTGGCGTGAGTGTTTGCACTATCTGTGGGTGTATGTGCGCAAACTGTGGGTGTATTGTATGTTAATGAAGTGGGGCAAAACGCAATTTGCTATTTTTCTGAGAAATAGGTCATTGCATTAAGATAATTCAATACCACGTCTGTTTTCAGTGCAAAGTCCAAATTTTGTTCCTGTATCCTGCGGTGGTAATAAAGTTCATGTCCAAACTGGGATCACTGTTGTTGCCGCTTTATGAAACAAACATTTATGAGATTATGAGAACTATCTTTAAGTCATGGTTTATTTTTCTATTATTATTATTATTATTGTTTATATTTACAATTGTATTTATGATCTAATTTGTATTGGTATTTTTATACCTGTTGTCGTAGAGTGATTTTTAAGTCACAGCAAAAGGGACCGGTGGAAGAACTTGGAGAGAGTAAAATGTTTGGATTTGGCATGATTTAATTTTTTTTTTACCACTTTGTTATTTTGATTATATTTTCATTTTGTTTGAAGTGTAATTTGAATTTAGAAATATATTTGGTTTATTTTTTTGTGTTTCAATTAGTGCTGTCAGTCGATTCATTTTTTTAAATCGTGATTAATCGCACTATTTTTTTTTTTGTAGTTAATCGCGATTAATCGCAGATTTTGAAAGGCACTATATATACTTCTTTTCTTGTCAAAATGTATTTCCATGTCAGGGAAGAAAATAAAACAGTATGTAACAATATAATGCTTTATTAACATTTTCCAAACAAAGCCTTCCACAAAATATCGAAATGCACTAAAATAGCACCAATTCAAGTAACATTAAACGTTTCCCAAAGTCTAAGTGGGAGTTTGACTAATTGAAAGAACTAGTCTCCCCATTGGTTGCGTATTAATTGCAGTGGGCATTAAATGTCTTAAACTCTCATCCTCCACAATATTAATCTGCCAGAAGACTGGCTATCCACTTTGTTACAGCAATCGTGAAGCTGCTTTCATGATTCGTGTCAGAGCGTCAACGCCAGCGTCAAGCACCCCTTTGAACTCACCATGAAAAGCACTTACACACAGAAACGTCTCATTCTGCATTTTGATGATAGTTAAGATTTGCCGTGCTTTTGTGGTAATTAAAATGTGCCTTACATAGGCTACAAAATACATGATTTCTATCACAAGTTCTATCTGGGATTGTTTTGTACATAAAATAGCACTGAGAGCTCCTTTCTTGATCATTTTATCACTGACGGAAGTGTTGTCAGAGATTCTTTTATTTACTGAGATAACCTATGCTGCTGCTCCATAGGAGAAAGCGTAATGGTCAACTAGCGTGTTATGACAGTACCGCCCATAGAATGTCTATGGGGCCGCTGCGTTACGGTATTTTATGCTAATCTTTTAGGCTGGTAGCAGGCTCTGGTGCTGTTGTGTGTCTGTTTGTGGTGTGTGCGTCAGTGCAATGACTCCGGGCGGACACATTACAAAGTTCGTCCCTTCACACCAGTGTTTATGCTGTATTAACAGTAAATGCGTTAATCGCGATTAAGAAAAATTAACAAGTTAAACTTTTTTAATTAATCGTATGCATTGACGCATTAATTCTGACAGCTCTAGTTTCAATACATTAATATAATTTTTTTTTTTTTTTAAATCAAAACGACCGGTAGAAGTGAAGTGCACGCCACTGTTAATACTAGCCATGATTTGTGTGTCAGAAGATGAAAATGAATTATAATACTTGCATTCTCTCTAATTTAATGGAGTGTAAATCCAAATTCTAACGAGAGTCACATTTCTATTTGCGTTTAAAAGGAGCGTGCTGCTGTCATAGAAATATGCCTGGCATTCATCAAGGACGCAGTTAATGCACAAAAATGCATTTTTCAGTTCTTCTAATTCATTGCATACAGTCCATTTACACTACCAACTTCTTATGAATGTGCTGTCTTTGTTTAAATTGCTGGTGCTTGAGGGAATGGACTACATTATAAGACACAGATGGTGGAATAACCGGAGAAAAACTCAGAATTAAATTGCACTTGACCCAGCCCATTTGTGTATTGTGCGTGTGATTTCGCCGAACCCACTTGCACCTAGACTTAGTGCATGCTTGCACGAAAATAAAAAATCTTCACGGACATGCCCACTGACTTTGCGCTTATGACTTATGGCAAAGCGCCGCACTTAATGCTATCACTCTTAAAATAGGGCCCATTATTTTCAGGACATTTAAGCATATTTTACATCCCAATTCTCATTACCGCAAAGCATCCTATGTTTTACTTTTACTAATACCAATATTTTCAATGATTCTCATTACTGTAAAAGTCACTTTTTAATGTATTTCAGTAAAACGATCAAAAATGTACTACTATGATGTATAAATACTTTACAATTTAAATAATATATAATTTTTTCATATTTCATAGTGACCATCTTTTTCATGTTGCGGTAATGAGAATTGGGGGGAAATCTGTGAAAAACTGTCATGAAAATATTGTCACAATGTCAAAAATGTTACTAAAAATAGGCTTCATTTTCTGTATGCAAAAAATAATTTCTTATTTGTTTCTTTTGATTTCGGAGTAAAATACAACCAGGCCATTTTCTTTATGTTTGGTGAGATTCACCCTTATGTGTGTGTGTGTGTGTGTGTGTGTGTGTGTGTGTATATATATATATATATAAATATAATTATACATGCTTAACACTTGATGTCAAAATTCCAGGTACTAGACATCTGAATAAAACAGTTGGCATATGCTTAAACACCTTTTTCAGAATATTCACAGTGTCAATTTTTATATATAAAATATTTGTATCTATATGTAATTATTTAATTGCATTTGCTTGTATCCAAAGAAGAGCATGCTGTTTTATTTTATACAGAATATGCTGATTATCATGTATACAAGAATACTCCAATTGCTGTGGATCATGCAAACCTGTTTTTCTGAATAAAAGCTTAACCAGTATATGGGCCTTAACCAGAAAATCATCTGCATGTAAATGTGGTCTTTGAGGCTGACTCAAGAAGAATTATTTTTATTTACAAACCAATATTTACTGAATCCTCCCAATCTTCCAGAACATTGGTTACGATGAGAACGTACACATACGTTCTGTGTTTTCTATCTTGATTCTGAATACAGAACAAAATGACAAATTGGAAAAGTTACGTACAATGTAGACGTGTAACGGTAACACTTTACAATAAGGTTCTATTTCTTAGTAAATGCCTTGGGTATCATCATTTACCAATGAACAATATTTGTTACAAAATATTTCAAACTTGGTTAATGTTATTTTATAAAAATACAATTGTTCATTGGTAGTCCATATTAGTTCATAATGCATTAACTACAAGTTAACATACACAACTTTGTATATATTGAAATGAACATTAACTAAGATTAATAAGTGCTGAAAAAGTATTGTTCTTTGTCAGTTCATGTTAACTAATGTAGCTAGATAATATTAATGAATACTACCTTATTGTAAATGGTTACCTGAATAACAATAACTAGTTTTCTCATATTAGTTCAACTTACCTCAAATATTCCTACGAGCCTTCCTAAAGTGCCCTTGACACCAGCCTATCAAAAAAAGTGAATGGATGAAACTGATTTAAAATGATGCAACATTGTCAAAACGTTTCAGTTTCAAATAAAAAAAATTTGTTTCTGAGCATCCCCAGAAAATATTCTTTGTTGTGGCCAAATTATTGGGATAGTTCAGTTAGTTGTGAAAGACCAATTCAATTGATATTTGGCCATTTTGAGATTATTGGCATTGGCCAATCACGGTGTCTGTGTGGTAGTGTAGCAGTTCCTAAATCTACTTAATTGTAGAAAGCACTCCCTGTCTTAAGTCAGTTAGGATCACTACTTTAAGAAAGTGAAATGTCAGAATAATAGTAGAGAGAATGATTTATTTCATCTTTTATTTCTTTCATCACATTCCCAGTGGGTCAGAAGTTTACAGACACTTTGTAAGTATTTGGTAGCATTGACTTTAAATTGATTAACTTGCTTCAATATATCCACATAATTTTCCTTCCTCATGATTCATCTATTTTGTGAAGTGCACCAGTCAAAAGTTTTGAGCAGACTTCCACAAGCTTCTCACAATAAGTTGCTGGAATTTTTGCCCATTTCTCCAGGCAGAACTGGTGTAACTGAGTCAGGTTTGTAAGCCTCCTTGTTTGCACATGCTTTTTCAGTTCTGCCCACAAATTTTCTATCGGATTGAGGTCAGGGCTTTGTAATGACCACTCCAAAACCTTGACTTTGTTGTCCTTAAGCCATTTTGCCACAACTTTGGAGGTATGCTTGGGGTCATTGTCCATTTGGAAGACCCATTTGCGACTGAGCTTTAACTTCCTGGCTGATGTCTTGAGATGTTGCTTCAATATATCCACATAATCTTCCTTCCTCATGATTCATCTATTTTGTGAAGTTTACCAGTCCCCCCTGCAGCAAAACATCCCCACAACATGATGCTGCCACCCCCATGCTTCACGGCTGGGATGGTGTTATTCGACTTGCAAGCCTCACCCTTTTTCCTCCAAACATAACAATGGTCATTATGGCCAAAGAGTTCAATTTTTGTTTCTTCAGACCAGAGGACATTTCTCCAAAAAGTTGCTTCCAAGGATGAACCAGACTTGTTTTTCTGAGGTCTTGGCTGATTTCTTTTGATTTTCCCAAGATGTCAAACAAAGAGGCACTGAGTTTGAAAGTAGTCCTTAAAATACATCCACAGGTACACCTCCAATTCAGTACACCTTCTTATCAGAAGCTAATTGGCTACTTGCCTAAAGGCTTGACATCATTTCCTGGAATTTTCCAAGCTGCTTAAAGGCACAGTTAACTTAGTGTATGGAAACCTCTGACCCAGTGGAATTGTGATATAGTCAATTAAAAGTGAAACAATCTGTCTGTAAACAATTGTTGGAAAAATTATGCATGTCATGCACAAAGTAGAAGTCCTAAATTACTTGCCAAAACTATAGTTTGCTAATATGAAATCTGTGGAGTGGTTAAAAAAATGAGTTTTAATGACTTCAACCTAAGTGTATGTAAACTTATGACTTCAACTGTGTGTGTGTGTGTGTGTGTGTGTATATATATATATATATATATTAGTAGGTTCCCTCTCTTTAATTTCAGAACACGGAGAAATAAAAAAATACTATCGGCAACATTCGGCATGCATTTTTGACGATAACCGTCCAAAAAGCAACTATCAGCATTGATTAATCATTCAAATCGATAAATCGGCCTATGTCTAATGTCGATATTGCCATTGTAAAAACCCATACTGGTTTACCACTCTTACTGAGCATGACCAGACATTTGGAAGCAAGACCTGTGACTGAGGCTTCAAACAAAGTTAATTAAGCCTATTTATCAGCGTAAATGCAAGAGACAGTCATTACTGTGCGAGTCAAGTTCTTCAGTTGAAACATTTAATTTTGAAATCAACATGTTAATTTCACAACTGATCTTTCAAAGTACCTGAGGTAAAATAAACCCCACAAGAACATGAGTTCATTCTTCAGTCAGTAGCAGTCTAAACCAGTCCTGACTGATAGCAATCTCTCATAGCACTCTTTAGGGCAAATGTCAAGTCCCTAACATGGCCAGTGACTTCAGCTTGAGTAGTTGATTGTCATCAGTCCTGGTCTAAATTTAGTCCCGTGCATACATGACTAAGATTAGCCCAAAATCAAAAGCATAATCAGGACAAATAAACAATCCCCCAAAAAATAATATATTTGAATGTCTGTGACATTTTGTCATGGTATGTTTTATGTCTATGGTCGCTTCCACTTGCACTGAAGTTATGCCTTTGGCAAATGTCTGTCTGCACAGCAGTCGAGGTGTAAAAAGCAGCTCTTAATCGGAGTTTGATGCCCTTTAAAGCTCCACTGTAAGGCGATCGTCCTCATAGAACGAGCGTCGTGTTTATTGCTGTCTGTCAGCCAGTGAAAGTATCATTAGCAAGACAGAAATGTGATAGAATCAGCTGATAGATTATAACCACGACTATCGCAAGTGAAAATGACATTTAATCATGTGAAGGGGATTTTTACTAGTTAGAATTCTAATTCTTACTACAAGTTAACAATGCAAATGTTTGATATCAGTAATTAAATTTGCACTAGTAAAACTGTCAATTCTTGATTTAAAAAATGACATCATTACTCACAGAATTACACATTCTTGACATCAAAATGGAATTTCAACTAGTAAAAAAACCAATTCTTTTTATTTGTAATTGCATTTCTTACTAGTTGAAATTCCAATTTCACAAATCAACAATGCATTTCTTACTAGTGCAAATGTAATTTCCTGATGTCAACAACTTAATTACAATCAGTAAAAATACTCATTTTTGATTATATGTAATTTGGTTTTCAAAAGTGGCGATGTTAATTTAAGATATCTGTAAGTAATTAACTAAGTAAGCCTTTTAAGATATCTTTAATTACTCTCCAACTTATTGATATCTGAAATCTATTTTCAGATATCTGAAATAACAAATCTAACATGGTGAAATAAATGTACAGATATCAAAAATGAGCATTTTTACTAGTGTAATGATGTAATTTTTATATCAACAATTGAAGCTTTTACTAGTGCAAACCCAAGTACTGACATAAAAATTAGCACTTTCAATTATAGTAACGCCATCCCTGATTTAAAGAATTAGCATTATGAAAATTCAATTGTAAAAATCTATCATTCCCACATGTTGTGGGATTAGTCGACTAGTCGTTCAGGCAACCCACCAATTGGTACAAAAACACCACACTTTTTGGCCAATGAATTTCAATGACTTTTCAACCATGTTTATATATCTTTGAGAGATGTTTATCAAAAGTCAAACCTCTTCACAAACTTCTCGGACTGCAGCGATGTTGGGCTCTTCCTCAGGCTCCATTCCACCTCCAGGTACGATCCATTTATCTGGATGTCTGCTGCTACTCACCAACAACACCTGTGAGAATACACATTACAGTTTACTGTCTGTCTGGCTAGCTGTGAATTGATTATATACCAATATATCAACCAAGTTGATTAACCGATATTTGGTCATTTTGAAATTATCAACAATTGTAAAAACCTACATAAGCGTTGATCACTACCAGCTTGTACTTTTGAGTTAGTGGTACTTAATAAAGATGTAAAAGCATTTTGAAAATCACATGTCCAAATATCATGCTAATACAATTGTACATATCCAAAACACTGGTATTAGCATAATACGTGTCTAAAAACAATGCTAATATACCATAATGGTACACATTCCAAACCATGGTATTACCATTGTACATGTCCAAAAACAATGCTAATACAATAGTACACATCCAAAACACTGGTATTACCATGGTACATGTCTAAAAACAATGCTAATACCATGAAGGTACACATCCAAAACCACTGTAATATCATGGTACATGTCCAAAAACCATTCTTATACCATGGTACACATCCAAAACCATGGTAATGCCATGGTACACATCCAAAATAATGGTAATACCATGGTACATGTCCAAAAACCATGCTTATACCATGGTACACATCCAAAATACTGGTGTTACCATGGTACACATCCCAAAACACCGGTGTTACCGTGGTACACATCCCAAAACACCGGTGTTACCGTGGTACACATCCCAAAACACCGGTGTTACCATAGTACACATCCCAAAACACTGGTGTTACCATGGTGCACGTCCAAAAACACTGGTGGTACACATCAAAAACACTGGTGTTACCATAGCACATGTCCAAAAACAATGGCAATACCATGGTACATGTCTAAAACCATGGTAATATATCATTGTATGATGAAACCGATAGCATCCTTTAACAAGGGACCATTCTGGGAATACACTGATATTTTCCTAACAAAAAATAAAATAAATAAAATAACTGTGGTGACACAATATGGTACTGAGATGGTGAAAGTTGTTAATACCATGGTCCTTTGATATATACCATGGCACTCGAATGTACTTCAAAGAATATCGTGCTATTACCATGGTACATATCCAAAAACACTAGTAATACAATGGAAAGTGAAGAAAATCGAAACACGTTAAACGATTTTGAGAATACACTGAGATTTAGCTCAGCCCAGCACAGGCCTATTGAGCTGCACGTTTACTGCAAACGACACGACCAACTAGAACGCTTGCGGCGTGGACAGCTTCTTTTATTTTAATGATCAGTTTGTCGCGTCACTTTAACGCTAGGTTAACTACTATTTACAGTCTAACCACTACTAGAACACTGCTAACTCGCGTTAACATGTCAAGAGATATAATACGGCCAGTTGACGCGTTGACAGACGCATGCACGATCCCCGTTACGCGTTCTGCCGGTGGCGGCCCCGGGACTTCCTCACCTCCTCTTCGGTGTCGTTCCTGAAGCACAGGCAGGCGGCCCGCTTCTTGAACCCGTCTCCATCATACGTGCGCGTCTGGTTCGACTTGAGCTTTATCATCTCTGGCTGAGCGTCACGACTGAGATCGGAACTTGAACAACCGGGAGCTTGCGACGCAAAGTCCGCGAATGGAAACCCCGCGTTTTATTACAAGAGAGAATTTCTTCTGCGCTTCATTTTTCTAAAGGCGAGCACATATCGGAGACAGACGCCATTAACGAAAGAGTTACGACATGCGCGCAAAGTGAACGGCGCAGACTGAGAAAATGCACGTAGTTGGTTTTAGAGAATACAGTCTGCGTTTATGAAATTGCAAACGGCAACTCTTTCTCTCTTACACATATACGTATGAATACCGGTAATAATAATAATGAATAATAATCTAAACTAATTTATTATTGAGTAAATATTGATTATGATATAAATCAATTATATTTATACAATTATTACTACTACTAATTATTATTATTATTAATGATACTCAATATAATAACAATAAACAATTTCTCAATATCAATATAATAATAAATACAATTAATAGGCTAATACTTATTATAATAGTATTAATTAAATAAGCCCTAAATTTAATAAATTGAATTATAGGTACAGATATACACTGGCGGCCAAAAGTTTGGAATAATGTACAGATTTTGCTGTTTCGGTAGGATATTGGTACTTTAATTCACCAAAGTGGCATTCAGCTGATCACTAAGTATAGTCAGGACATTACTGATGTAAAAAACAACACCATCACTAGACAGCAGCCATCACTCCAACACCTTATCCTTGAGTAATCATGCTAAATTGCTCATTTGGTACTAGAAAATCACTTGCCATTACATCAAACACCGCTGAAAGCTATTTGGTTCATTAAATGAAGCTTAACATTGTCTTTGTGTTTGTTTCTGAGTTGCCACAGTATGCAATAGACTGGCATGTCTTAAGGTCAATATTAGGTCAAAAATGGCAAAAAAGAAACAGCTTTCTCTAGAAACTCATCAGTCAATCATTGTTTTGAGGAATGAAGACTCTACAATGCTTGAAATTGCCAAATAACTGAAGATTTCATACAAAGGTGTACACTACAGTCTTCAAAGTCAAAGGACAACTGGCTCTAACAAGGACAGAAAGAGATGTGGAAGGCCAGATGTACAACTAAACAAGAGGATAAGTACATCAGAGTCTCTAGTTTGAGAAATAGACGCCTCACATGTCCTCAGCTGACAGCTTCATTGAATTCTACCCACTCAACACCAGTTTCATGTACAACAGTAAAGAGAAGACTCAGGGGTGCAGGACTTATGGGAAGAATTGCAAAGAAAAAGCCACTTTTGAAACAGAAAATCAAAAAGAAAAGGTTAGAGTGGGCAAAGAAACACAGACATTGGACAACAGATAATTGGAAAAGAGTGTTATGGATCTTAACCCCATTGAGCTTTTGTGGGATCAGCTAGACTGTAAGGTGCGTGAGAAGTGCCCGACAAGACAGACACATCTATGGCAAGTGCTACAGGAAGTGTGGGGTGAAATGTCACCTGAGTATCTGGACAGACTGACTAGTATGCCAAGGATCTGCAAAGCTGTCATTGCTGCACGTGGAGGATTTTTTTGATGAGAACTCTTTGAAGTAGTTTAAGAAGTTCTGAACATTTTTTTCAAATTGTAATAGTAATTTTTCATGTTATTAATGTCCTGACTATACATTGTGATCAGTTGAATGCCACTTTGGTGAATAAAAGTACCAATTTCTTTCCATAAGAGCAAAATCTGTACACTATTCCAAACTTTTGGCCAGCAGTGTATATAAAGGAACTTTGTCTTGGACTGTGATCATGCAAAAATACACTGTCAACCTCCTGTAAATCAATATAGGCCTATAAATAAGGGCAGTAAATAATATTTATACAATGTAAAACATCTATCACCCTACACTCAAAAAAATGTCATTATCCTCACTTAACTGTATTGTAGAAATGTTCAAAGTAATTTAATGTCTTTCATTCAGATTAAGTCAGATTCATTGAGCGAACATAATTTATCTGAATTTGGTCAAACTCATTTTCATTAGGTTCATCAAACTGGATTTAATAAGGTTTTTATTTAATAAATTTCCTTATGTTGAACCAACTTAATCTAATTTATCATTAGTATGTGCCAGTCAGGTGAGCAAGTGTAAAGAGTGTGAAACTGTTGCAACACCTTTTCTTCATATCCAGTCCTGGGAAATGGAAATCCCCTGCCTAGTTTCATCAATGTTACATTAACACCACAAACAAAATTGATGTAGTCCCAACTCAAATGGGTTGAGTAAACTTCCATTTTACAAATTTAAAACGATAGAACGCAATGAAATTAAAGGGATAGTTCACCCAAAAATAAAAATTCTCATTATTCACTTACCCTGATGCCATCCCAGATGCGTATTACTTTCTTTCCTCTGCTGAACACAACTGAAGATTTTTAGAAGATATATAATAGAAGTACACGGATGCCAGCACTTTAACAGTCCAAAAGTCGCGTGATGTTCGTTCATCTGTTGTAAATAAGCGGCGCTTCCGAATTCTTGTGTGAATTTACCGACGCGCTTACGTCACGCTTCACATCAGCTGCTGGCAGGTTTTAACTATCGATTTATTTTTTACACCAACTTATCGATTTGCTTCAGAAGACATTCATTGATCGACTGGAGTCGTGTGGATAACTTTTATGCTGCCAAAATGTGACTTTTGGACTGTCAAAGTGCTGGCACCTGTATACATCCATTATAAGGACCTGACAGAGCTCTATCTTCTTCTAAAAATCTTAATTTGTGTTCTGCTGAAGAAAGACAGTCATACACATCTGGGATGGCATCAGGGTAAGTGAATAATGAGAGAATTTTCATTTTTGGGTGAACTATCCCTTTAAGTAGTGAGAAAATGTTCTAGAATTGTGTTGCTTTAGTTCATTTTAGTTGAGTAAATTGAACAAGGAGTGTAAAAATAAATTAGAAAGCATCAACAAGAATAAATTGTTAAACATCATAAACAAACAAACCCATCAATACCTAAAATATAAAACCTATAATTCCATTTGACCTTTGCATAGTATTTGATTGAAATAGGTATAAAATATATATATATTTTTAATTATACCTACACTTGTAGATCACATATTTGTCACAATAAAGATTAATACTATTTTAAACAATTATTCTGTGTATACAATATTGCATAATAAAATATTACTATATTATAATGTAATCATAAATAATAAAAGCAGTACTACTGCTACTAATAGTTTTAATATTGTATAACAATGCATAAATATTTTGCAAAAGTATTTTTATTAGGATCAACACACATTACACACACAAATGAATAGTCAATAAATCTAATACACATTAAGGAACTCTAATGTTGCATTAACAAAATCCCACATACAGTATGCCTACATGTAGGCTATTCTACTGCTATTCACGAACAATCACTGCAGGATAAAGGGTATTTTTACTACTGAGGAAATGAACATTTTCTTGGGCTTTTGCTGTCTGATCACGACACCATAATACCTGAGGCGAATATAATTCTGAAGTTATGAGGATCTGAATGCACAGTGTTTTAAGGACAACTTGGCTAAGCTTTAGGTTGCATTTCTTCATATGTAATAGTCTTATAACTCAAGACACAAGGGTCTAAACAACCTTTGAGAACATCCTTCAGCTTCTAAATGTTGTGATTTAAATAAACACAGGCAAGTGGTTTAAATAATTTAGAAATAAGTATTCCAAAAGCACTTGGGTGTGTGGATAACCTTGAGGAATTATACTGTATGCAATGCTTTTTAGCTAATTATTTAGGTTGACGAGTTATTTCTGCTTTTTTCATCATGTTTTCATCCACCAAACCCTTCTGCTTTCATTGGAAAAGTAACCATTTAAAAAAAAGCTTGGGGCAGAAATGTTAGATTTGGGTACAATTAATATAATTATAGGATATAGTTCCCAAACATGATTATTTGTAATGTCTCATTTAGCACAAAACACCAAAAAGTACATTTATAGTTCAGTTTCACGGCAATTTGTACCAGCAACACCTGGCAGGTATTAAGAATGGCTTAAAAATTGGACAATTCTTTAAAATTTACCAACATTTCCATTAACTTCTGTAGTGTCATTGTGACAGACCTTTGTTATGCCGATTCCTGGGGTTTCAAGTGGTAATTACAATGGTATTTTAAGTTAAATATATTTATTCCCTCAACACCAGGCCTGGGTTACCTATACAGGACTACAAAATACAAGAACCTGCTTTAAGAAATATTCACTGACAGTTGTATAGTAAGATGGAACATCTAATAAAAAGCTAATTGAACTAGTAAACTGTAAACAGCTACATTCAAAAAAATAATGTATTCTATGAGAACTATTGAGCCCATCATTTAAATTATAGCTAGTCAACAAAATGGACAAAATACAAAACAAATCTACAAACAAAACGTAGTAAAGCACCTCAGTTCAACAGATATATATGTAATAAAATAAATACTAATAACACTCAACATTTTCTCATGTAGGTTGATTCTGGTTTCTATATTTGACCTACTTACATAAAACGCATTATGTATTTATGCAGAATATTTCCTTTACAGTTATTACTGTCCTTTTGTGAAATGACATTCCCTGCGATTCACATGTTGGAGAGCAGACGGGCAGTTTGTTTGGTTGTGTGAGGTAGTGCTCCGGTAAGATATAATTACTGTTCTTCCTCCTCATCTTCTTCAGCGTCCTCAGACGAGTCCTGAGGTGCCTGTTTTACCTTCTCCTGTTTCATCAAAGAACGGAATCAAACATTTGGGTATAAACTGTAAGGTAGATTTCAAGCAAGCAAAGCTTCACTTCATGCATGTTAGATGTGACATTTAAAAAGAACTGCTATTTTAAATTGGTTTTATGATAGTTTGACCTTTAACTCTATAATGCTGTGTGTATCAAATATGATACACAACATTTGACGGCTTCCGATTCACTCTCTGTTCAAGCTGACGAGCCAAACAACCTATAGTATGTAAGTTTCACATGTTTATGGCACCATCTAGTGGTTATGTGTGGAAAAAAAGTGGTTTCAATGTTTATAACGGTCTAGGGGGTGGGCAATATGACCAAAATCTTATATCACGATACAAGTAATTTTATATCACGTTAACGATACATACAGTACAATGATATAGTAAAAGTTTTCTGGAAAATCAATAAAAATTGGTTTATACTGTATATAAAATAACCATATTGTAATGCCTATTTTTGGAACCCTAGTCAGTGAATTAAATACTTAATAAATTAAAACTACTTCCTCTTTAGTTGGAACAAGACACACAATGTCAAAGTAAATAAATAAATAAAAAATCAACCTTACCAAAATGCTAAATATAACAGTATGCCACATTTCAGTTTAAAACGTTGTTGACCAATATTATTATTATTAATATTATTATTATTATAAACTTTGCTCAAGAAACGTAAGATCTTCTCAAAGCAATGCGACAAAGAAAATAAAACAAGTAAAAACAAATATCCAATGAAAATAAACACTTCTTGAAGAAAATAAATATCAAATAAACATAATTTCTTGCAAAATAAATAAATTACCAAATTAATGCATTATTCTTTTGCATGCTTCATTTTGAGGTGGTGAGATTGCTTGTATTACGAGTGATTATCGTCGCGTGAACCACAGATGTCGCACCTGTTTTAATAACAAGCTCCTCTTCATTTTCTTGACCTGTTTGGGAGTCGTCCCATTCTGTGGAGATTTCTTTCTCCATTTGGGGTTTTCCTGGGTCAAAAATGATTGAGTAGCACGAGTGTTCCCGCTCTGAGCTCTCCTGTTTCTGGAGCACAAATATCGGAAGCCTGCTGGACTCACGCACTTCGGCGCTCCAGAGACAGCGTGCGCCACAGTCACGTGAAACATTCGCGTGTCAGATGAGAAGAATATTTAGCACATTTAAAGCGCCAAAAGCACGATGAAGATCATTAAGGGTGTGTTCACACTTGGCAGGCTTGGTTTGATTAAAACGAACTCTGGTGCGATTGCTCTGTTAGTGTGGTTCATTTGAACAAGTGTGAACGTTGCCATCCGAACCTTGGTGCGCACCAAACAAGCGGACCGAGACCGCCTGAATAGAGGGTCTCGGTCCGCTTCCAAATGAACCCTGGTGAGGTTCGATTGATATATGAATGCAACATGGACCAAAGACGTCTAAACGGACCAAAAACAGGAAGTAGTTTGCCTAATACTGACCTCAAGCATACCTGGTTCTTCTCATCATAGGAGCTACAGTATGTTGCCCATTACAGTTCTGTATGATCTATTTAAAATGGCGGCTGACTTGCACGAAAAGTGACTCTTATGTTGGGATAAGTGGCAGCTTATTTTAATAAAGTAAAAGTGACAGTAATGATTATATTGTTACTGATATTTTAAAATGAGTATTTGCTAAATATAAGTAACTTATGTTTGGTTAAAATTTTGAATGTTATTTTATTGGAAACACCCCTTTGAAATCCATGTATCAAATATGATACAACAGGCTTTTGAGGCATATCTCTCAATGACTATTACATTACATTCATGCACACCACAAAAAAACAAAAACAAAAAACAAATCAGCGCTTTGAAAATTCTGATATATACTTTTTATAAGATATATTTAAAGTGTGAACTAATATTTCAGTGTATTTTCATATATGCAGCCTGCTCTGTCATAAAGATCTCATTATTTTACATTACAAGCTTTTATAATGTCATCTTACCAAAAGTTCCTGAGACCCAGCGAAAAAAGTTTTAAATGTCAATATAGTGTTTGGTGCATATGATAAAAAATGTTTATTGAAAAAAGAATATTTTACTTATAATGTATTTGATGTGCTGAATTGAACTGTGATACATTTCAATCCATATTTATAGAGCAAAGAGAGGAAGCTGTGATGGCCAAACTCTCAAACATTTGGTATCTCTGAAAAGCCCAGGGAGTCCTCTTATAATACCCCAACATTTACCACTGTAGCATGTATGGGATAAGAACAAATTAAATAACAAATGTCCCACACAAAAATTAACTGACGGGTCTTAGGAGGATAATGACCTTTAAAGCCTAATGTATCAAATATGATGCATAAAAAAACATGAGCAAAATTTCTTTTTATAGTTTGTCTAATGGTCTATTGGTAAAATTAGAATTTTCTGACAATTTTTTCATATGTCAGACTTTATAGGTTTAAAATAGTCTGTGTTGAGTTGGTGTCACTTCTGTGGAAGTTGTAATGAAATTCAAAATTTAAAGGAACAGTTCACCTGAAAATAACAATTCTGTCTTCACTCTCACCTTCATTTACTGACTTTCTTTCACCGTGGAACACAAAGGGAGAAATTCTGAGGCTGCCAAGATCCAAAAATGGCAAAAAAGCACCATAAAAGTAGGTCTTACGATGTGTGTGCTATATTTCAAGTCTTCTGAAGCCATAAGATAGCTTTGTGTGAAAAAAAGGGGTGAGCAAATGATGACAGATATTTCATTTTTGGCTGAACTACTGTTGCTTTAAGTGTACCTCTTTCTTAGGCCTTCCCTTCGGTTTTCCTCCAGCCGATGCTTTCTATTAAATAGAAAATTACATGAATTAACAATTAATGTCGTTTCAAAAAATGTGTCACTTGGTTGTACACAATCTTCCCTCCCATGTTAAACACTGTAGAGTGCTGTATGTTTTCCCCCACCAAAGTATTTTCACTGAGCCAATAACAATGCTGCATTAACACCAGTAGAGGGAGCTACTTTCTGCACATGAAAACAGATGGAGGGGGCAATGAGTTCACAGAGGACTCTTGAAGCAGACGCTACTCTGAGCTACAGTAAGTGGCTAACAGCAGGTGACCTGCTGGTCTGGGGATGAGCCGTCAAGAAAAAATCTGCACACACTATTTAAATGTGATAATGCACGTCTCTGTGTGTTTGCAAATCAGAGACAGCAGTGTTGTTCTAGGGCAATTGTGAAAAAAATGTCTGTATTTATATTTATACACAAGGCCATACCTAAAGAAATCATGACATAAATAGAGAGTTAATTCAAAAGACAACATCACTTACTCTCTTGGAAGGTCCTTTATTTCTGCTACCCTTTGGTCGTCCTCTTGGTTTTTTTGGAGTTGGCGATCCACTTGCTTCCTGTAAATATATATCGATGTTTATATATCGATGTATGAAATAAAATGTATATATCGGCTATATATCGGCAACCCTAGTTTTTAGTAACATTATAGTCTGTTGTATTCCAAAATTTTATCAAGGCATCCTTTAAATAAATGTTAACATTTCCTGTTCAAAAACATGTATTTATATATTTGTATTTATGCTTTGGGTGACATGAGGCATCGCAACATTAGAATGTACAGTGTTGGGTAAGTTACTAAAAAAAAATAGTAATTCGCTACAAATTAAAAATAACTTTTTTAAAATTGTAATCAGACTGCTTTACTAAATGCTTCATGGGGAAAGTAATCACATTACTAATTACTTTACTTTTAAGTTATTATCCAAAACTATTTTTACAGAAAAGCTTTTGTTTTTTCTAGGGCTATCAATTGATTAAAAATGTTTATCAAATTAATTACATGACATGCCGGTTAATTAATCGCAATTAAATCACATCATTATTTGCTGAGAAAGGCCCCCAAATAAAGATATTCATATAATTAATTTTATAATAAGAAATAATAATTCAAATATTTATAAATATAATACATAGGGCCTATAATAAATCTATAATACCGATTAAAATTCAGTTTGAAATAAATTGCATTATTGTGGCAGATGAATAAATCATTTATAAGATGATACAAAAAGTGGCTTAAGAACTAAATATACTGCCTACAGTTGACAACAGTCTGTTTTGCATCGAGTTCGTCAAGGTGTCCAGTCCTCACAGTACGCGTTCTTGCATTCCGTCTGCACTATTTTTAATTGTCGCTTTATGTACATGTGCCTCAGACGGACGCATTTGGAGCATCTCACTGGTATTCAGTGTCATGAACGCCACATTTTTAGGACGCTTTGTCATGTTAAAAGTAGTGGAAATTTTGAAAATCGCATCTCAAGATTCCTGTATTCTGTTGTGCTTCTACCGTGAGCCGTTCTCATTCTGTGGTTGCGCTGCTTGTGAGGTTTGTTATTGACGCGGCCCGTAAAAACAGATGAACTTCAAGCCTGAATTGCTCGTATGGTAGGAAAATCTGTACTTT
This sequence comes from Myxocyprinus asiaticus, assembly GCF_019703515.2. Taxonomy (NCBI): domain Eukaryota; kingdom Metazoa; phylum Chordata; class Actinopteri; order Cypriniformes; family Catostomidae; genus Myxocyprinus; species Myxocyprinus asiaticus. The sequence continues at coordinate 4,653,203 of NC_059352.1, forward strand.
TGTTATGGAATTTACCTACGTGTCAGTAGGCATGATTAAATTAGTTTTTTTAACATGTTATTTTTATATAATTAATCGCACTAAATTAACGTGTTAAATCGTCAGCCCTAGTTTTTTCCCTTAGCAAATTCAAAACAATGTTTATATTTCCTCCTTGTTTATTTTTATTGTCACTTCAGCTGTCACAGAAACACAAACAGACATGCACATGAACATAATTCATGTTTTTTTTTTTATTTTTTATATCCCCTTTTCTCCCCAATTTTGGAATGCCCAATTCCCACTACTTAGTAGGTCCTCGTGGTGGCGCGGTTACTCGCCACAATCCGGGTGGCGGAGGACATGTCTCAGTTGCCTCCGCTTCTGAGACAGTTAGTCCGTGCATCTTATCACGTGTCTCGCTGTGCATGACACCGCGATGTGGAGGCTCATGCTATCCATCCATGATCCACGCACAACTTACCACGCGCCCAACTGAAAGCGAGAACCACTTAATCGCGACCATGAGGAGGTTACCCCATGTGACTCTACCTTCCCTAGCAACCGGGCCAATTTGGTTGCTTAGGAGACCTGGCTGGAGTCACTCAGTATGCCCTGGATTCGAACTCGCGACTGCAGGGGTCATAGTCAGCGTCAATACTCGCTGAGATACCCAGGCCACCTCATAATTCATGTTTTAAATGTATTCTACATAAATATTATTTTGGAAATATGTGTAACCAAAGTAATGTACTCAAGTAATCAAGTAATTAACGTGACTGAAAAATCAGTAACGGTAATCTGATTATGTAGAGTAGCAAAAATGGATAAGCGTTTAGTACTTTGAAATCTAATATATTGTGCATCCCTAATAGAAAACTAGTGGTGCATTATGCAACATGCATAAACAAACCCATGACAACCCTGTAATTTAGGTTTTATAATTGCATTACCTTTCCTTTGAATCTGAAATTAACCTGCATTATTTAGCATTAATAATAATTATATTAATAATGAACTATTACTTCATACCTTTGGATGTTTTCTTGGTCTCCCTCGACCCCTTTTCTCCACTCCATCCTTGTTTTTAAGGGAGACAGTTTGTTTCTCTGAATCACTCATGTTCCCAAGCTTCAAAAACACAAAATTAAATATAAGCAGTCGGTTTTCTATTCAGCTACTTTCTTCATTTATAACGCCAATGAAAATGGTCTGTTATTATGCATTAGAGGTTTGTTATAACAAATGCAATGCATTACATTAACTGGTCTACTATAAATTCGCAGTGGTTTTTCAATTAATATATGATATATGATCTATATATATATATATATATATATATATATATAGATATAATCTTTTCAGATCAGATTGTGCTTTGGCAAATAAGTGTAGGTGTTGTTGCAAAGGCGAGGCGCTCACTAGCTTATGCAACGTTTATCTTCATGGGAACCATACAGTGCACAGTCTTTACCTTCATATTGAACGACGTGCAAATGAACATTACAGCCCTTGTGCAGTCTTTCACGAGAGGAAAAAGCATTCACTTACATGCACTTATACAGAAGAGCGAAGAATGTTATGCACGCGCTGTGTTTTCTGTGGCCACACCTCCGCGTGCACAATGTCTCCTGATTGAATTCGAGCGCAATCGTCGGTCAACCAATAAAGCGCAGTCTAAATCCAACGCAAAAAGACGTCTACGGATGTCAAAGAAAGAAATGAACACTGTCCGTTGCGAACGGATATACAGAACAGATGTGATTAGAGCGAGCTCGAGAATAGCAGCCGTGTCACTGGTATGAAAGGCCAATGGCAGCGCAGGAAGAGCAGCAGGTTGACGGGCAGAGAGGCGGGTCTCCACGCGCAATATTCTTCATTGCTGTCGGTGACAAATTGGTGGCGCCAAATACAAAGAGAGATGCGTTTTAATAACTTATTTTTCATGTAGATGAGTTTTCATGTAGTTTTCACGCACTCAAAAAAATATTTTAGGCTATTTTTAAGATTAACGCAATTCAATTTAATAACAACTGTTAAAAACAATTTTTTTTTTAAAAATAAATACAACGTTCAATTTGATGGAATTTTATGAAATTGAAATGCGAAAACCATAAGTATTTATTTTTTTAGTGCAATATTAGGCTCATCTGTTCATCATTAACTGGGATATTGTAAGATTTTGAATTGATAATAGAGGAAGAAAAATGAACCTTTGCTATAAATATCTGAATTTATTGGATGAATGTTTTTTTATTTTATTTATTTATTTATTTATTTATTTTTTTTGATAAATTCAGATTTTAAAAACCCGCATTTCTTTAAAAAGTAACTGTCCTACATTCTAGTATATATGTATATTTAACTTAAAAATAAATAAGATTCCTCTGGCTAAAAACAATGCAGGCCCTATTTTATATATTATAAAAATGTATATTATTAAATATGTTTTTCAGATATACCCAATAATTTCTTACTTTTTGTAAGTATTTTTTATTTTTATATTTGTTACTATTATATACTGTTACTGTTGAACATGTAATGGCGGGTTTTCTCAGAATTTTATATTGTCATACGCAAATTTTGTGCCATAAAAAGGGGACTGTAAAAGATATATATATATATATATATACACTGTATTGCCAAAAGTATTCGCTCACCCATCCAAATAATTGAATTCAGGTGTTCCAATCACTTCCATGGCCACAGGTGTATAAAATGAAGCACCTAGGCATGCAGACTGCTTCTACAAACATTTGTGAAAGAATGGGCCGCTCTCAGGAGCTCAGTGAATTCCAGCGTGGTACTGTGATAGGATGCCACCTGTGCAACAAGTCCAGTCGTGAAATTTCCTCGCTACTAAATATTCCACAGTCAAATGTCAGTGGTATTATATCAAAGTGGAAGCGATTGGGAATGACAGCAACTCAGCCACGAAGTGGTAGGCCACGTAAAATGACAGAGCGGGGTCAGCGGATGCTGAGGCGCATAGTGCGCAGAGGTCGCCAACTTTCTGCAGAGTCAATCGCTACAGACCTCCAAAGTTCATGTGGCCTTCAGATTAGCTCAAGAACAGTGCGTAGAGAGCTTCATGGAATGGGTTTCCATGGCCGAGCAGCTGCATCCAAGCCATACATCACCAAGTGCAATGCAAAGCGTCGGATGCAGTGGTGTAAAGCACGCCGCCACTGGACTCTAGAGCAGTGGAGACGCGTTCTCTGGAGTGACGAATCACGCTTCTCCATCTGGCAATCTGATGGACGAGTCTGGGTTTGGTGGTTGCCAATAAAAGTTTGGTGGAGGGGGGATTATGGTCTGGGGTTGTTTTTCAGGAGCTGGGCTTGGCCCCTTAGTTCCAGTGAAAGGAACTCTGAATGCTTCAGCATACCAAGAGATTTTGGACAATTCCATGTTCCCAACTTTGTGGGAACAGTTTGGGGATGGCCCCTTCCTGTTCCAACATGACTGCGCACCAGTGCACAAAGCAAGGTCCATAAAGTCATGGATGAGCGAGTTTGGTGTGGAAGAACTTGACTGTGCAGGCCAGAGTCCTGACCTCAACCCGATAGAGCACCTTTGGGATGAATTAGAGCGAAGACTGCGAGCCAGGCCTTCTCGTCCAACATCAGTGTCTGACCTCACAAATGCGCTTATGGAAGAATGGTCAAAAATTCCCATAAACACACTCCTAAACCTTGTGGAAAGCCTTCCCAGAAGAGTTGAAGCTGTTATAGCTGCAAAGGGTGGGCCGACGTCATATTAAACCCTATGGATTAAGAATGGGATGTCACTTAAGTTCATATGCGTCTAAAGGCAGATGAGTGAATACTTTTGGCAATATAGTGTATATATAAAGTCTTAGTCACATAAGGTGTTTCACAAAAACATTTGTCTTAAGATGGTTATTTATATCTTCAGCTTTAGTGTGTCAATAGGAAATATAAATGTTAGACTCCCAAACATTACTTTTGCAAACAGAAAAGATTAGAATAGAAGAACAGGGAGCCCTGCAACAGATGTCATGGCCTTCACAAAGCCCCCCACTGAACATCGAGTCTGAGATTATATAAAGAGACAGAAGCAATTGAGACAGCTGAAACAGATAAAAGAACTGTGGTGAATTCTCCAAGAAGCTTGGAACATCCAATCTGCCAACAACCAAGAAAAACTGTGTCCAGGTGTATCTAGGAGAATTGGTGCCGTTTTAAAGGCAAGGTGGTCACACCGAATATTGATGTAGCTTTTTTTATGTTTACTGGACTTTGTATGACATTAATTGATCAATGAAAACCATTTCATTATTTTTTAAGAGTGCCTAAAACTTTTGCACAGTACTGTGTGTGTGTGTGTGTGTATATACACTATATTGCCAAAAGTATTCGCTCATCTGCCTTTAGATGCATATGAACTTAAGTGACATCCCATTCTTAATCCATAGGGTTTAATATGACGTCGGCCCACCCTTTGCAGCTATAACAGCTTCAACTCTTCTGGGAAGGCTTTCCACAAGGTTTAGGAGTGTGTTTATGGGAATTTTTGACCATTCTTCCAGAAGCGCATTTGTGAGGTCAGACACTGATGTTGGACGAGAAGGCCTGGCTCGCAGTCTTTGCTCTAATTCATCCCAAAGGTGCTCTATTGGGTTGAGGTCAGGACTCTGTGCAGGCCAGTCAAGTTCTTCCACACCAAACTCGCTCATCCATGTCTTTATGGACCTTGCTTTGTGCACTGGTGCGCAGTCATGTTGGAACAGGAAGGGGCCATCCCCAAACTGTTCCCACAAAGTTGGGAGCATGGAATTGCCCAGAATCTCTTGGTATGCTGAAGCATTCAGAATTCCTTTCACTGGAACTAAGAGGCCAAGCCCGGCTCCTGAAAAACAACCCCACACCATAATCCCCCCTCCACCAAACTTCACAGTTGGCACAATGCAGTCAGACAAGTACCGTTCTCCTGGCAACCGCCAAACCCAGACTCGTCCATCAGATTGTCAGATGGAGAAGCGTGATTCGTCACTCCAGAGAACGCGTCTCCACTGCTCTAGAGTCCAGTGGCGGCGTGCTTTACACCACTGCATCCGACGCTTTGCATTGCACTTGGTGATGTATGGCTTGGATGCAGCTGCTCGGCCATGGAAACCCATTCCATGAAGCTCTCTACGCACTGTTCTTGAGCTAATCTGAAGGCCACATGAACTTTGGAGGTCTGTAGCGATTGACTCTGTAGAAAGTTGGTGACCTCTGCGCACTATGCGCCTCAGCATCCGCTGACCCCGCTCTGTCATTTTACGTGGCCTACCACTTCGTGGCTGAGTTGCTGTCATTCCCAATCGCTTCCACTTTGTTATAATACCACTGACAGTTGACTGTGGAATATTTAGTAGCGAGGAAATTTCATGAATGGACTTGTTGCACAGGTGGCATCCTATCACAGTACCACGCTGGAATTCACTGAGCTCCTGAGAGCAGCCCATTCTTTCACAAATGTTTGTAGAAGCAGTCTGCATGCCTAGGTGCTTCATTTTATACACTTGTGGCCATGGCAGTGATTGGAATACCTGAATTCAATTATTTGGATGGGTGAGCGAATACTTTTGGCAATATAGTGTATATATATATATATACATATATATACATATATATATATATATATATATATATATAAAATCGTAACTTTTTTCTTTCATTGTGGCGGTCTTAAAATGTTGGCCTGTCATGTGTTCAATAGATCCAATCCATGTTCTTGTTCAATGGAAATTATTTATTGTTAGAAAAATAAAGTAGCTTTTGTACTTTTTTGTACATTTTACATGCAGTATTCCAAAGAAACAATAATCCGGTGAAAAAATAATGTAAGGGACAGTAATACCCTATAGTTTTTTTTGTTCAAATTAGTATAGTATCGGCCAAAATCATATTGGTTCATCCCTAATTATCTAGAAAATACTTCAAATATGTTGACAGCATATTTTTGTTTTAGCCAGTTTTGGGTAATATTAAATGTATAAACATGAAGTAATGGCATTAATGTCAAATTCTGTATTTTTATTTTATTTTTCTGAAATTTTCCACAGACCTTCCTATCACCTCTTATGGCCCCTAGGGACACCAATCTGAAAATCCCTTAATTTTTTATTTTGTTTTAATCCCCTTTTCTCCCAGTTTGGAATACCCAATTTCCACTACTTAGTAGGTCCTCGTGGTGGCGCGGTTACTCACCTCAATCTGGGTGGAGTAGGACAAGTCTCAGTTGCCTCCACTTCTGAGACAGTCAATCCGCGCATCTCATCACGTGTCTCGCTGTGCATGACACCGCGGAGACTCGCAGCATGTGGAGGCTCCACATGCCCCTTTTAGATAGTGTACCCCCAATCGCGACCATGAGGAGGTCATTGCAACCGGGCCAATTTGGTAGCTTAGGAGACCTGGCTGGAGTCACTCATCACGCCCTGGATTCGAACTCGTGACTCCAGGGGTGGTAGTCAGCGTCAATACTCGCCAATATATCCCGGCCAGAAAACCCCTGTATTAATCAACGTAACCAATCAAATCTTGTCCTCCATTTTTTTCACTTGGAAATGTCACATTACGGAAGTAAAATGGATTGCAAATTACAAATGTCATTTAATGTTGACTTTTAGATCAATGTTCTGGTTTTGCAGATTTAGAGTTACTTGAATTAGGTCATATTTTACCATGGTTAAGTTGGGTCATTTGCAGTTCCTTGTATTTTGATGAAGATGGAGATCTGGCTAATGAGTTCTATGAGGAGACTGTGGTGACCAAGAATGGCAGAAAGAAAGCCAAGCTAAAGACATTTCAGAAAAACCTCATACCTCAGGTGAGATATACACTGATGAGTCAAAACATCGACCACTTACAGGTGAAGCGAATATCATTGATCATCTCCTAACAAGGCCATAAGTCTGGGTAGATTAGATGGTGAGCGAGCAATCAGTTCCTATAGGCAACATGTTAAATACAGGAGAAATGGGCAGGAGTAAAGACCTGAGTGACTTTGACAAGGGCCAAGTTGTTATGGAAAGACGAATGAGTCAGAGCATCTCTGAAACAGCAAGGCTTGTGGGGTGCTCCCGGTTAGCAGTGGCGAGTACCTACCGACAGTGGCCCAAGGAGGGACAAACCACAAACCCCATTGTCAGTGGTTTTAATGTTGTGGCTGATCAGTGTAGTTCCCAAACATGAATTATTTGGAATGTCTCATTTAGCACAAAACACCAAATAAGTACATTTATAGTTCAGTTTCGCTGCAATTTGTAACAGCAACACCTAGCTGGTGTCAAAAATGTCTTAAAAATTGGACAATTCGTCAAAATTTACCAATAGTGTCACTGTGACAGACATATGATTCCTAATACAAATTAACCGGCAAAACGGAGGTGCATAAGCTCAGGTCAAGGAGGTCTACAGTCAATAAGTTGCAGATAGAAGTACAAAGCCTGTGCTAATTGAAATAAAAACGAGTTGACAAAAAGATGTAATCTGATATTTGGTGATAAAATAGCAAAATTAGATTTACAAGCCATTTGTAACAGGCCGGTCATTTTTGACCGGGAAGACCAAATTAGGTTAAAACAATTTTAAAGACAGCATATGAGTTAAATTATAGCTAGTCAACAACATGGATAAAATACAAAACAAAGCTGCAAACAAAACATAAGTAGTTAAGCATTTTAGTTCAATAGATATATACTTTTAGTAAACTAAATACTAAAAACACATTTTCTCATGTAGGTTGACTCTGGTTTCTTTATTTGACCTACTTACATAAAACGCATTATATATTTATGCAGAATATTTCCTTTACAGTTATTACTGTCCTTTTGTGAAATGACATTCCCTGCGATTCACATGTTGAAGAGCAGACGGGCAGTTTGTTTGGTTGTGTGAGGTAGTGCTCCGGTAAGATATAATTACTGTTCTTCCTCGTCATCTTCAGCGTCCTCAGACGAGTCCTGAGGTGCCTGTTTTTCCTTCTCCTGTTTCATCAAAGAACGGTATCAAACATTTGGGTATAAACTGTAAGGTAGATTTCAAGCAAGCAAAGCTTCATGTTATGCATGTTAGATGTGACATTTAAAAAGAACTGCTATTTTAAATTGGTTTTATGATAGATTGTCCTTTAAAATAGTCTGCGGGTTGCAGTTACTGCTGTGAAAGTTGTAATGAAATTTAAAATGTAAAGGTGCATTCAGTAGTTTGGAGCCAATTTAAAAAGTTTTACACATTAATGAATGAAATGTGAAGAGTGATCTGAATGGTGTACACTCACATGAGATGAAGACTGTACTCATAATAGTTTTATATAAAAAGTGTTTTATTCTACATGGTGCAGCTCACCCCCTTCAATGTGTTTCAACATGTTGAAATCATATGACCCATGGCATTTCACTAAACGAAGGAAATCATTGAGCTAATTGGCTGCCGCCTACGTAGATACTCTTGGCTATGCTTAGAACATTGTTGTTTGATGATGCAAAGAGCGAAAAGAATCACAATGAGCTTTATTGTAAAGTATGCTTACACACACACACACACACACACACACACGGAATTTGTCATGGTGACGGAACACAATGGAACATACTTATTTATCATGCTTTAGCAGCGGAGAATATGGGAGATCCAGTAGCTGTACTGCCGAAAAAAAAAAAAAGGTCTGAAGCAACTTGCTTCAAGCAAGAAGACAGAAATGATTTTACCGGCAAAAAACGGTAACGGTAAGGCATCTACGTCTTCATTAGTTTAGTGCAAAGTAGCTTGGCACAGCGATTTTTGTGGATTTTGTGTAAAACATGACGTTGGTTGCTTGGAAATAAAACAAGTTTGCCAAATACAGTATTCAGGGACATGCTAAATTTGATCATCAAAAACAATTCTAATCTTTCCTTTACAGAACATTCTGTATCGCTAGATAATTGAGGTTTATTTTATCCCAAGCAGTTCTCTAATAAAAGGTAATAACTGTCCTTAGAAAGAACGTGAAAGGTAGACGGTCTCCAAAGATTACTGATACGAGGGACAATAATAATCTGTCCTTAACTGTAGAAGTCTGTTCACTTGAATTCTGACGTTTGTTTTTAGGCAAAGCAATTATATTATAATAGTAATAGCTTTAGAAATTACCTCAAACCTTTTCCAGATGCAAATGATATTCCAAAGTTGATGGGGGCAGCAGAGACGATCATGCTGATCCACATCGATAGATGGCAGTACAGCGTCTAACATCACTGTCACACCAATACTTAATGTACATGAAGAGCAATGCTAACGCTAGCTAGAGAACTACTGAATGCTCCTTTAAAGGAATGGTTCACCTGAAAACTACCAACTCACCCTCATTTACCGTTTTTCTTTTATCCATGGAACACAAAAGGAGAAATTTTAAAGAATGCTCACACAGCTCTTTTCCATACCACGAAGGCATACAGACTGTGAGGCTTCAAAAATGACAAAAAAGCACCCATAAAAGTAGTCCATCTTTGTGTGAAAAACATCCTGATATTCAAGTCATTATTCAGTGGTAATCTCGCCCTGTTTCCATTTATGAAAATGTTCACCGATGAAGGGCTTTCAGATTTTGACAACGATAATAAAGATGAGACGATAGTGACGAGTCATGACGATAATAAAATGGTTTTAATTAAAACATATTGTTGATGAAGATATGACAAGAAAAATACTGCAAGATATTAACCATGCACTAACACGAACAATTTATTTGAAAGAAAATAAAATCTAGAAAGAATTGATTTCAAATAATCCAGTCAGTCATTATGTTGGGAATTTTTCCCACTTGAACCTGTTCAATGAACTTTACTAATGGGTTAATTACATGACTCAAATATCCTGCGAGACATTTATCAGCTATATCAACAACAGAAACTATAATATTACAACTGAAGGCCTGTTCACACCAAATCAGTGACGATTTTGCGAGACGAACTTCTGACGGAAGGTCTATTCACACAGAGTCCGTAAAAACATGAAATGGAAAAACTATTTCACTCCTGTACAGTAGGCGGTGCTGTTGTTATACCAGTTACGCCGTTTTCTTAAATGCACTACATGTAACCAGGGTCAGAAATTACCTTGTATGTTAAGGGGCAATATTTGCCACCTGGATTTGATTTTCAGGGGCATTTTATACCTTCATATGGCATTTTTTCTAACATAAATGTAAGGTGTGAAAATGTCAAATACATACATTTAATCAACAGATTAACACAAATGAACAATATGAATAACTACATTGAGAATGTATTAACTGTTACCCATAAAATTCAATCAACATCAACTCTATACAATATTATGTATAATTAGGCTAGTTAGGAATCAAAGTAACTTCTAAAAAGTAGCTGAAACTTCAGTACTTTAAGTGAGAAACTAAGTTAGCAACTTAAGTGCTTTAAGGAGCTCAGGTTTTCTGGACAGTTTTCTCATGTTTTTTTTAAATCCAGCATTTTGAACGTGACACCGCCTCAGCTCCTGAGACATTATGGGATAGTAATGTGTCCAGTGGATCCACACTTCTTGTCATTCGGGTTTTTCTTGCTTACTGGTTTATGAATACGGAGGATTCGGAATACTACTCCATTGGCAAACTATATAGTAGGGAAGTATGGATATTTGAATGCAGTGTGCCTGTTTCTCACACAAAGCTATCTTATGCCTTCAGAAGACTTGAAATATATGGCCTTGGTATACTTATGGATCTTGACAGCCACAATTTCTCCTTTTGTGTTCCATGGAATAAAAAATAAAAAAAAAAAAAAAGTGTCATACAGAAACGGTATGAGGGCAAGTAAATTGATGACAGACATTTCATTTTTGGCTGAACTACTGTTGCTTTAAGTGTACCTCTTTCTTAGGCCTTCCCTTCGGTTTTCCTCCAGCCGATGCTTTCTATTAAATAGAAAATTACATGAATTAACAATTAATGTCATTTCAAAAAATGTGTCACTTGGTTGTACACAATCTTCCCTCCCATGTTAAACACTGTAGAGTGCTGTATGTTTCCCCCCCCACAAAGTATTTTCACTGAGCCAATAACAATGCTGCATTAACACCAGTAGAGGGAGCCACTTTCTGCACATGAAAACAGATGGAGGGGGCAATGAGTTCACAGAGGACTCTTGAAGCAGAGGCTGCTCTGAGCTACAGTAAGTGGCTAACAGCAGGTGACCTGCTGGTCTGGGGATGAGCCGTCAAGAAAAAATCTGCACACACTATTTAAATGTGATAATGCACGTCTCTGTGTGTTTGCAAATCAGAGACAGCAGTGTTGTTCTAGTGCAATTGTGAAAAAAATGTCTGTATTTATATTTATACACAAGGCCATACCTAAAGAAATCATGACATAAATAGAGAGTTAATTCAAAAGACAACATCACTTACTCTCTTGGAAGGTCCTTTATTTCTGCTACTCTTTGGTCGTACTCTTTGTTTTTCTGGAGTTGGCGATCCACTTGCTTCCTGCAAGGAAATTTTAACATGTTTATTTAAAAGATACCTTGATACAGTTTTGGAACACAACAGACTATAATGTTACTAAAAACTAGGGATGCTGATATATAGCCAATATAAACATCGATATATAAAACGTATATAATGTACTAATGATTTGGGTGACATGAGGCATCGCAACTTGTAATGTACAGTGTTAGGTAAGTTTAAAAAAAAAAAAAAAAAAAAAAAAATTCACTACAAATTACTTTTTAAATTGTAATTGGATTACTAATTACTTCATGGGGAAAGTAATCACATTACTTATTACTTTCAAGTTATTTTCCCAAAATGTTTTCCATGGATGCTCCGATCAGGATTTTTACAGCCGCTACCAATCACCGATCATTTCACCTTTTATCACGATCTCCTTCATAACTGGCTATATGTAAGCTTTCTGCACACTGTCGCTATTAATTGAATTTTCCTCTTTCCAGTAATATCACTTTTGCCTTGTTTTTGCTGACAAAAAGAGATTAAAAAAGGCCTATTAAAAAAGCTTTTTTTCAAAAGACTTTAAATCAAGGCTAACAAAATATTCTCTATATTTAGATTTAATATTACACACACACACACGGTCAAACGTTTTGAAACACTTGACTGAAATGTTTCTCATGATCTTAAAAATCTTTTGATCTGAAGGTGTATGCTTAAATGTTTGAAATTAGTTTTGTAGAAAAAAAATATATAATTGTGCCACGATATTAATTTATTTCATTATAAATTCAAATGTAATAAAAAGGAAAAAATATTGTTTTTTGAAATGGATGACTTGGACCAAATAATAAAGAAAAGCAGCCAATAAGTGCCCAACATAGATGGGAACTCCTTCAATACTGTTTAAAAAGCATCCCAGGGTGATACTTCAAGAAGTTGGTTGAGAAAATGTCAAGAGTACATGTCTGCAAATTCTAGGCAAAGGGTGACTACTTTGAAGATGCTAAAATATAACACAGTTTCGTTTTATTTTGGATTTTATTTAGACACAACATAATTCCCATAGCTCCATTTATGATATTCCATAGTTTTGATGACTTTACTATTATTCTAAAATGTAATATATATATATATATATATATAATTATAATAAAGAATTAGTGTTTCAAAACTTTTGACCGGTAGTGTGTGTGTGTATGTGTATATATCTATCTATCTCTCTCTCACACACACACACAGTTGCAATCGAAGTTATTCAACCCCCCCCAAGACAGTAAGGATTTACAAAGGTAAGCTTTTCTGATGACCCAGAATTTTTAAACTTTACATCTATATCAGTTGAGTGACACATTCAAAGTCATAGTGTGAATATATAACCTAATATTTCTAAATAGCAGGATTTTTTGTAAATACAGCCATGTCATAATTATTCAAAATAATTATTCATATGTAAGGCTACACAAGTAATTGTTTTAAAACAACATTAAGTCATCAATCTGCAATGGCATGTAAAGTTTTAAAATGTAAGTTTAGCGTTGTAAGCAAAAATGTATTTCTATGCAAAAAATGCTATTAAAAATAAGCTGTCTCAAAAGTTATAGAGGAGATAATTTCATTACACAAGAAAGGTCATGGCTAAAAGTACATTTCCAAGGCACTTCAATTTCCAATAGACAAAGTTGGCAGCAGCATTCATACATTTTTTAAATATGGTACAACAGCAACCTTCTTGGGGTGTGGAAGAAAGCAAAACTTCAAGGGAAATGTTGACTTGAATATTCAAGGTATAATTAGGAAAGACCTGTGGAGTCCTGGAAGAAGGTTTTATAGACATATGACACTAAACTGAAAATGAGTTTTAGACCCATGGGTCAGCAGTACGTCTGGAGAAAGATGACAAGGTGAAGACAAGAACGACACCATCCCCACAGTCAAGCATGGAGGTGGGTCAGTCCTGTTATGGGGGTGTTTTGCGGCTGCAGGAAACGGCTATCCCGACTATGTGACTGACACCATGGATTCTTTTAGGTATCAGGCCATTTTGGCATGAAAAATGTGATGCCTTCAGTGTGTAAATTGAAGCTCGGTGATCACTGGACTTTCTAGAAAGACAATAACACCAAGGATACATCCAAGCTGTCCAAAATCTGGTTCAGGGATAGGTTGTGGAATGTCCTTAAATGGCCCTTTCAGTCCATCATTAAAATCCCATTGCAAACCTTTGTTGGGATTTCAAGGAAGCAGTGGCAGCACAGAAACCAAAGAATGTCAATGAGCTGGACGCTTTTGCTCATGAGAAATGTGTAAAAATTGTAATAGAGAGGTGTCCGAAGTCTGAGAACACTTACCTGAAACATTTATTTGCTGTTATTAAAGATAAAGGATGCTCCACAAATGATTGACTTTGGGGGTTGAATATTTTTGACATGACATTTGTGGAGAGAATTAGTTACTGTTTATTTTAAAATGTGGGTAAACTGAACTCTTTGTTCTCAAAATCACTCAAATGTGTATTAAAAACTTACTTTGAATGTTTATTGAGGTTTTAGTTGATGTGTTTTAATTCACATCACCAGAATGTATTGCTGGTCAGGGGGGTTGAATAATTTTGATTGCAACTGTGTGTGTGTGCGTGTATATAAGCAGCTTAGTGTCAAACTGAAGACAAACTGATAACCTATAGGTGCAATTAAACTTAATGTGAAATTTTCTGGTTATTGATTTGTTATTATTTCATATAATTATTATTCTTTATTTCTATAAAAAAAATTTCATTATATTATGGTATCTTAATATTGTGTAAAGAATTGTTATATTTATAAATTCCTTCCCTGCCTTTTCATTTAGTTGGATGATTGTATTAATAGTTCATTTTTCACTTGTTGCTTCTGGAATTTAATGAGGGAAACACATGCTCTCTCATGAGGGCAAGCGATGAAAGGAAAGCTTCTGGACTTTACAGGTGCTACTATTGTTAATATCGATTTAATCAGGAGATATTTAATAAAGATGTCTGAATTACACCACATCTTGTAACTCACGTTATTACTGAGATGCCTATGCCCAGTGGAGACTGAGAAGCTGCTGCCATGAACGATAAGGACAGTTTCACAGCTCGCGCTGTTTTCCCTTTGCCTTACTGTCGCGTGTGAAACGCCACATTAACAGTACACAAACTTTTCATATTCGCCATACCTTTCCTACTTCGTCGTGACTGCTGAATCAAGTTTGTTGTCTTAAAACGCTATGCCAGTATTCCCCACACTCCGTGATGCCACGACAGTGCTGCTTAAGTCTTAAGTGTATGCAATCGGCCAAATTATCAATGGTGGATGATCGATCGGAGCATACCTAATTGCTTCAGAAGACATTAATTGATCGACTGAAGTTGTGGATTACTTTTATGCTGCCTAAATGACTTTTGGACCACCAAACAGCCAGCCTCACGGCACCCATTCACTTTCATTGTATGGACTGAAATGTGCTTATAAAAATCTTAATTTCGGTTCTGCTGAAGAAGGAAAGACATGGACATCTGGGATGGCTTTAAGGTGAGTAAATCATGAGAATTATAATTTTTGGGTGAACTAATCCTTTAATTGCATTTTAACACATTTTTTTTAATACTTCTATACACTAAATTAACGTGTTAAAATCGACTCCCCTAGTTTTTTTGTCAAACAATTTCAAAACAATGTCTATTTTTCATCCTTGTTCATTTTCGTTGTCCCTTCAGCGGTCACAGAAACACAAACAGACGTACCAGCCCTCTACGTTGCGACTAAATTTCACGCTATGCAACTTAAATATTTCAGTTATTAGCCATTGGCTATTACATATTCAGATTTCACTCGCCAGTGATTGAGTGTCGTGGCAAAGCACCGAGATCCTTTTACTGAATTAGAAGCTAGCGATTAAAGATGCTACAAGTGAGTTTTTCGTAAAGTTCCTACTCCCTTACAGTTGTCAGGTGAGAGCGCCAGAGAGTTCAATTTTTGTTTCTTCAGACCAGAGGACATTTCTCCAAAAAGTAAGATCTTTGTCCCCATGTGCATAAACTGTAGTCTGGCTTTATGGTGGTTTTGGAGCAGTGGCTTCATCCTTGCTGAGCAGCCTTTCAGGTTATGTCAATATAGGACTCCTTTTTACTGTGGATATAGATACTTGTTTTCCTCCAGCAAGGTCCTTTGCTCTTGTTCTGGGATTGATTTGCACTTTTCTCACCAAACTAAGTTCATCTCAAGGAGACAGAATGCGTCTCCTTCCTGAGCGGTATGACGACTGCGTGGTCCCATGGGGTTTATACTTGCGAACTATTGTTTGTACAAATGAACGTGGTACCTTCAGGCGTTTGGAAATTGCTTCCAAGGATGAACCAGACTTGTTTTTCTGAGGTCTTATCTGATTTCATTTGATTTTCCCAAGATGTCAAACAAAGAGGCACTGAGTTTGAAGGTAGGCCTTAAAATACATCCACAGGTACACCTCCAATTCAGTACACCTCCTATTAGAAGCTAATTGGCTACTTGCCTAAAGGCTTGACATCATTTCCTGGAATTTTCCAAGCTGCTTAAAGGCACAGTTAACTTAGTGTATGGAAACTTCTGACCCACTGGAATTGTGATATAGTCAATTAAAAGTGAAACAATCTGTCTGTAAACAATTGTTGGAAAAATTACTCATTTCATGCACAACATAGAAGTCCTAAATGACTTGCCAAAACTATAGTTTGCTAATATTAAATCTGTGGAGTGGTTAAAAAATTAGTTTTAATGACTTCAACCTAAGTGTATGTAAACTTCTGACATCAACTGTATATGTGAAGATGCCCACTTCCTTAGGTTAGCTTAATATCTTTCTGTTTTAAGTTGCATTAGGTTACAAAGTGAAGTAAAAACAAAAATGTACCAACCAATGGCGATGCTTTATCCAAACTGTCCGTAGATGGTTGCGTACACATGAACACAATTCATGTTTTAAATGTATTCTACATAAATATTATTTTGGAAATATGTGTAACCAAAGTAAAGTAATCAAGTAATTAACATGACTGAAAAATCAGTAACGGTAATCTGATTACAGGAGTTTCAATTGTAATGCATTACACTGAATAAAAAGGCATTTTAAAAAGTAATTACAGTAACTAATTACTTTGAACACCCAACACTGATAATGTAGAGTAGCAAAAATGGATAAGCGTTTAGTACTTTGAAATCTAATATATTGTGCATCCCTAATAGAAAACTAGTGGTGCATTATGCAACATGCATAAACAAACCTATGACAACCCTGTAATTTAGGTTTTATAATTGCATTACTTTTCCTCTTGAGTCAGAAAGTGTCGGTAGGTACTCACCACTGCTGACCGGGAGCACCCCACAAGCCTTGCCGTATCAGAGATGCTCAGACCCAGTCGTCTGGCCATGACAATTTGGCCCTTGTCAAAGTCGCTCAGGTCTTCACCCATGTCCATTTCTTCTTCATTTACAAGAACTGATTGTTCGCTTTCCATCTTATCTACCCAAACCTTGACACGTGGCCTTGTTAGGAGATGATCAACGTTATTCGCACATCACCTGTGAGTGGTCATAATGTTTTGTTTCAGTGTAAATTCGCAGTTGTATTTCATTTCTGTATATTATCTTTTCAGATCGGATTGTGCTTTGGCAAATAAGTGTAGGTGTTGTTGCAAAGGCGAGGCGCTCACTAGCTTATGCAACGTATATCTTCATGGGAACCATACAGTGCACAGTCTTTACCTTCATATTGAACGACGTGCAAATGAACATTACAGCCCTTGTGCAATCTTTCACGAGAGGAAAAAGCATTCACTTACATGCACTTATACAGAAGAGCGAAGAATGTTATGCACGCGCTGTGTTTTCTGTGGCCACACCTCCGCGTGCACAATGTCTCCTGTTTGAATTCGAGCGCAATCGTCGGTCAACCAATAAAGCGCAGTCTAAATCCAACGCAAAAAGACGTCTACGGATGTCAAACGAAGAAGTGAACACTGTCCGTTGCGAACGGATATACAGAACAGATGTGATTAGAGCGAGCTCGAGAATAGCAGCCGTCTTATTCTTATCGAGTTTAACAGTGATTGGCTTCTTCTTGTTGTTGTTGTTTAATGGCGATCAACTCTTTAGGGGCATTATCGCCACCTACTGTACTGGATGGCAAATTAAACTTGCATGGGTGATGAGTCTGAAGTTTAAAATCTGTATGGATGTTTCATACGCCTTCCCAATCCGTGGACCAATCAGAGCGCATGCTCATGCTAGCACTGCGTGTTTAGATCCTCTAACATTCACAATTAGCTCTTCATGCTCCAGATTAAGTAGAGTATTTCCATCCACACATATTATATTCTAGACCCTAGACCTGAGTCATATATAAATTTAATTAGTGCTCTGTATACCTGTCTGTCCATTAAACCTTTTTCTAAAATATCCTCATATTTCATTCTGTCCTCCCCATTCTTAAAGTGACCAAATAATATATCACGATATATATATATATGACATACATTTTCACATACACCACACACGTCGCATAATCCATTTACATGCAAACCCATAAGTGCCAGTGTTGATTTCAACCCTGTGTGTCCCAGTCTAATCTAGACAGCAATACTTCTTTTCTATTTCCTCCCTGGCAATTTATCCTCCCTACTGTCTGTGTAATACTATAACACCATCTCTCTGTGTTACTACTGTCCCATCTAATTTGGCATTTATTCATTAACTTTTTCTTTAGAATGGATTTTGCTTCCTTTTTCCCCATAGGTACTTTAACATCCACCTCCCTCTTGTCTAGTGCTTTTTTTTGCTAGTTTATCAGCAACTTCATTACCAGAGACCCCAACATGTGCTGGAACCCAACAAAAATACACCACTATTCCTGCCTCTTTCAGTCTGT
Source organism: Myxocyprinus asiaticus (assembly GCF_019703515.2). NCBI lineage: Eukaryota > Metazoa > Chordata > Actinopteri > Cypriniformes > Catostomidae > Myxocyprinus > Myxocyprinus asiaticus. Next base: position 4,671,565 of record NC_059352.1, read on the forward strand.
ATAGTGATAAATATACTTCCATTAATAAATCTTCTCTGTCTGAACTTGCATGTATTATACTAATTAAAGCTGAAGAAGAATCTGAGCATATTACTACTTTGTTTGGTCTGACTTGTTCAACCCACTGTAGTCCTATTATTATCATCAGTGATTGGCTTCTTCTTCTGGTCATATTTTATGGTGGTTGGCAAACCAACATAAAAGATGCATTTCCGACACCTACTGGACTGGTGTGTGGAGCATAAAATGGCATAATAATAATAATAATAATAATAATTCATTAATAAATTAATTCATCCTAAATCCTATTGATAAATCCTGTCATTTGCAAATAATTAAATAATTCTTGATTGCTTTGGGCCATTATTTAACAGAAACTGGAGTGAAATATAATTGATTCCCAACAATCTTAATGCTAGGATTAGATGAAATCTTTCTCCTTCATATGCAACACAGTTTAAGAGTATATGTTCTACCGTTTCGGGATATCCACATTTTTCACAGTTACCGGTCTCATGTTTCCCTATTATGTGCAGACTATGATTTAATGCTGAACATCCAACACGCAGTTGGGAAATAATAACATCCTTTTTCCTATTGCCGTTGTTGTGTCGAACTATGTTTCCAAGTCGGGATCTGTTTCCCCCCAGCAGATCTGTATGGGGGGAACAGTATCTGATGGCAAAATTTTCTGCTGCCAGAATGTGTTCCCCCATGCACAAACCAAAGCTAACCCCTCCGTGCCCTACCGTACCCTACCTACCCTAACCCTAATCGACACTACCCCACCTACCCTAACCTACTCTACCATAAACTACCCTACCTACCCTAACACACGCTACCTACCCTAGCCCTAACCTACACTACCCTAACCTACACTACCCTACCTACGCTAACCATAGCATGCCGTACCCTAAACCTACCGTACCCTTCCTACCCTAACCTACTCTACCCTACACTACCATACCTACCCTAACCCTAAACCCACCATACCCTACCCCCCCAACCCTAACCTACACTACCCAAACCCTAACCTACACTACCCTACCTACCCTAACCCTACCCCTACCCTACCTACACTAACCCTACCGTACCCTACCTACCCTAACCCTAACCTACACTACCCTACCTACCTTAACACTACCCCACCAACCCTAACCATAACCCCATACCCTATCAGGCTAGGGGGAAACAGATTCTGATGGGGAGCACAATTCGAAACAACACCATATTTAACTCTCTGCACCAACATATTCCTGTTGTTTAACGGCAATTGGCTACCACCAATTGGAGCATTATCGCCACCTACCGAAACTTTGTTGCGTGGATTCTAGGATGTACTGCTACCAGTTTCCTTTTCTACGTACTTCTTTAGAAATACTTAAACCCGGGGCCTGGGTAGCTCTGCGAGTATTGACGCTGACTACCACCCCTGGAGTCATGAGTTCGAATCCAGGACATACTGAGTGACTCCAGCCAGGTCTCCTAAGCAACCAAATTGGCCCGGTTGCTAGGGAAGGTAGAGTCACATGGGGTAACGTCCTCGTGGTCATAATTAGGGGTTCTCGCTCTCAATGGGGTGCGTGGTAAGTTGTGTGTGGATCGTGGAGAGTAGCATGAGCCTCCACATGCTGTGAGTCTCCGTGGTGTCATGCACAACGAGCCACATAAGATGCGCGGATTGATGGTCTCAGAAGTGGAGGCAACTGAGACTTGTCCTATGCCACCCGGATTGAGGTGAGTATCCGTGCCACCTCAAGGACTTACTAAGTAGTGGGAATTGGGCATTCCAAATTGGGAGAAAAGGGAATAAAAAAAAAAGATACAAATATATATATATATATATATATATATATATATATATATATATAAAAATATACTGTATATAACTGTCATGTCGAGAAGGGATCCCACTCTCGTCAACTTCTTAAGATGCTTTGGCCTGTGCTTTTTTGCTCGCATCTCAGCATATTTATGATGGAAAGCTTTAGAAACTTAAATAATACCAATAATATAAAATTTTATTATTATTATTATCATAGAGTGACTATTTGCAAATAGTAATAGTATCTTTCTAACACTATTTGCACTTAGTGCAAATAGCCTCTGCCTTATCCTGTTGTCTTCTTGAAATCTCATATAGCATCCCATGTTTCTTGGATACAGTAATATTTTGACATAAGTTCACGTTAAGGCACATATTACATTAAATCTTAGATTCTAATATTGTGACTTAATTGGCATTACTAGCAATTCATGAATTAAAAAGTGTTTGTGTTGAAAAAAAAAATAGCTGCCGTTTAAAGACGTTTATCTCTTTTAGAACTGGAAAATATCTCATGACCGAAAGTAGCAGATGTAGAGCTAAAGTTAACAAATTTATTATGTGAAATATTTATTTTAGAGCTTGAACTGATCATCAAAACTGACTGTTCATCAAAACATATTTTACGAGCACTTCTCGTTGCTGTAAGAATCTCGCGAGATTGACGATAGAGGGTTCCCTTCTAGACACGACCGTTAACGTCCTTCTTCGTAATGAGGCGCGTAAATATGACGCCGTAAGATACGTCAAAGTGCTTCAAGACAACAGTCATGATGAAGAGTCAAAACAATGATATTTACACGAACTGTATGTATGCTCTTCACATTGTTTACTTATTTTTTGGTATGATACAGAACCGAAATGTAAGATTGGCGTGCTTTCTCATTTATTTGATTGCAGGGAATGGCTTCTTTCTTGTTTACATTGCTAATAGGCAACTCTTTAACATCCTTTTTGCTTCTAGTTGTCTATAACAAAAAGTGAATTCTTACCGCATATATATATATATATATATATATATAATGACAGATCTGTAAATAATCGTTGCTTGTAGGTTAAGTGACATTGTAAACATGCTGAAATGGTCGAAATGCTAACCGGGATTACAGCTTTAACCAGCAGATATGTGTATTTAGAGACTGTCGACAACAAATGATGATTAATTATGTATTCATTTGACAAGTCAGTTGTCACATGAGAGTTTTAAGGGAACATACATTAATTTCTCTCCCTGTCACTAATAACTCTTCTGTTGGCTTTTAAATGATGCAATACTAATATTTAGTCCTATTTATTGCCACTCGGTTTACAATTAATTAACCCTTTTTCAAACCAATGCTCAATCTGAACAACAGCATTAAAGTCTGTACTTTTCAGACAGAATCAAAATGACCTTTTTGGTCGCAACTGTCACTGGCAAGTGAACTTGCTGCCCCTAAATTTTACCAATAAAACTGTATTCTGCATTATTTAGTCAAATGTCACATAGTCACAGCAATATGATGAAGGAATAATTTAGCTGTTTTTGTTTTTTTGTTTCCACCGTGCAAGATGTTGCAATTCCAGCCACCCGGCTCATAATTCAATTTAATTTACTTATCTGTTATGAGGTTCAAAGTATGAGGAAGAGGGAGATGGCGATTCCAACTCAGGAATGTCACTTTTATTGACAACAAAAACATGTTCGCTTAAATGCGTAATGGTATAGCTTCACATAAAACTCGACTCAGGACAAGGAACCGTCCGGTCTGCCACCGACCACCCCCCCAGAGAGGAAATCAGCCACAGCCATCTGCGCCTCTGGCGTTTGGACCACCTCGAATTTAAAGGGCTGAAGTGCTAGATACCAACGAGTGATCCACGCATTAGTATCCTTCATGTGGTGGAGCCACTGGAGCGGGGCATGGTCCGAACAGAGGGTGACGGCCTTTCTAAGCAGGTAGTACCGGAGAGTGAGCACCGTCCACTTGATGGCCAGATACTCCTTTTCTGTCGTGCTGTACCTAGACTCTTGTACAGAGAGCTTTTGGCTAGTGTACAGCACAGGGCGCTCCTCACCCTCCACTACCTGGGACAACACAGCCCCCAAACCCTGTCCGATGCATCCGTCTGTAAAAGAAAAGGGAGAGAGATGTCAGGGGAATGTAACAGTGGACTGCTATGGAGTGCCACTTTTACTTGTAAGAAAGCCTGTAGGCACGGCTCCATCCACTGGACCGGGTCTGGCGCTCCTTTTTTAGTGAGATCAGTCAGCGGGCTGGTGACGTCCAAATAATTAGGCATAAACCTCTGATAATAGCCAGCCAACCCCAGGAACTGTCTCACCCCCTTTTTGGACTTGGGCCTCAGACAAGTCACAATGGCTGCTGTCTTATCAATTTGGGGACGCACTTGTTCATGACCCAAGTGGAAGCCCAGAAACCATACTTCCACCCACCCAATTGCACACTTCTTTGGATTTGCCGTGAGTCTCGCCCACCTCAGCTACCTCAGGACAGCCCTCAGATGCTGGATGTGCAGCTGCCAATCGTTGCTATAGATGATTATATCATCCAGATAGGCAACGACATATGCAGTGTGTGGGCGAAGCACTTTGTCCATGAGTCACTGAAACGTCGCCTGGGCCCCAAACAAACTGAAGAGTAACAAATTGGTGTAAGCCGAACGGAGTGGAAAAGGCAGTTTTTTCTCGGGACATGGGAGTCAAGGGAATCTGCCAATATCCCTTTGTTAAATCCAGTGTCGAATAAAAACGAGCCGCACCCAACCTATCGAGCGGTTCATCAACGCGAGGCATTGGGTATACATCAAATTTAGACACAGTGATCACTTTCTGTAATCCACACAAAACCGGACCGACCTGTCACTCTTAGGGACTAAGACTACCGGACTGGCCCAATCACTGTAGGATTCTTCTATTACCCCATGTCAAGCATAGCCCTCAATTTCTCACACACTACCTTTTTTGTGTTCGGGTAAACGGTAGGGACGACTGCGTACCACTACCATAGGGCTTGGCCATCTCCCGAATACGCTGTCTAGTGGTCCCCAGCCAGGCGGACTGCATCATCCAGGACGTCAGGTGGTGGCACCGGACCCACTCCGCGGTTCTTTTTGGGCAGCCAGTCGATGAACTGATCCCCGGCATTGCGGTCCTCCGCTAGCAACCACCTCTGGCAGGCATCCCGGAGCTGCTGGGTGAAAGCGCATAAGCGGCCGAATTCCCCGTAGGTCAGTGTCTGAAAGCGCTTAAGATGTTGCTCGGGGTGCTGGCCGACCTGCTGTAGGATGGCCCTCTTCAGATCCGGTAATTTAGCAGGTTAGCCACCGGCAGTTGTTGGGCCATGAGCTGAGCCTCCCCCGACAAAAGCGGCAGCAGGCGGACTGCCCGCTGTGTCTGGAGCCAGCCCGACCCCGCAGCGGCCCGCTCAAACAGCTCAAAGAAAGTTTCGGAGTAATCCTGGGGACCCATCTTGGCCAGGGTGATCTGAGGTGGGGGGTCCCGCGGCCGGTGTCGTTGCTGGAGTACCATGCGGCAGCAAGCTCTGGAACACCCGACGGTCCTCCACCTGGGCTTGCAGGAGCGCTTCGAAACTTTGCTCCTGTTCCGCTCGAAGCTCCAGGAGGGCCTGGTGTTGAGTCTGGTTGATGCCAGCGAGGGTCTTGATGATGTCCGCCAACGGCGAGGACTCCATGACGACATATCTCCCTCAATCCCGGGTTTAGGCACCAGTGGAATGAGGTTCAAGGAATGAGGAAGCAGGAAACGGCGATTCCAACTGAGGAATGTCAGCAAAAACACATTCGCTTAAATGTGCAATGGTATAACTTCTCATAAAACTCAAAGTTGCAAAACAGCAGCGGCCAACACACACACACACACACACACACACACACACACACACACACACACACACACACACACACACACACACACACACACACACACACACACACACACACACTCTCTCTCAGTTGGGCTCTCTCTCTTGAATGCTGCTGTCTCCTCTCCTTAAAAGCCCCAATCACTCCTCACTAAAACACAAGACAGGTGTTAAGCACAGGTGGAAATCATTCACCACTCAACTCCCCTGCTTTACTCTCCACTCTCAGCCACGCCTCCACATTATCAAAGCCAAATTTTAATTGCATTTGGCATTCTTGAAGTGTTAATTTTAGACCCTGACTCCAGGTGTTATTTGAACTGCCCTGCTTTAGACTATAATCAAACCTCACTGCAATCCCTTTGTGCTGAGTTAAGAGAACTACAGCAGCCACAGTAGTGCTTTGAAGCCACACCACAAGCCACTGCATTGCCATATGGCTTTGCTTTAATAACAGAAGTCTGCAACAATCTCTCTGTTTTTCAGGAGTGAACTGAAGTGATCTGCTGGCCAGTCCACCTCCTGCAGAATAATGCATCACCATTAAACATGGGAGGCAGCGGATCCAAAAGCAAAGGAGTCTGGCCTTTTACCAGTACAGGACCTGGAAGAGAACCTCCTGGTGAGGTCAATGAACAGTGTTTAGCCCGAATACGCGGCTCAAAGAATGCAACACCATTTGTATTCACAAGGAGAAGGTAAACATGTAAAGTCTTTAAAGTTGTTCAGTCAAATGTGAGCAAAACCTCACATTTTAGTGATCATACAGGTAATTGATTTAAAAGAATATTCCATGTTCAATACAAGCTTAATCAAGAGCATTTGTAGCATAATTTTGATTACCACCCCAAAAAATTAAATAATAATTTTGACATGTCCCTCTTCTTTAAAAAAAAAAAAAAAAAAAAAAAGCAAACATTTAGGTTACATTGAGGCACTTACAATGAAAGTAAATGGGGCCAATCCATAAATGTTAAAATACTGACTGTTTCAAAATTATAGCCACAAGATGTAAACAGTGTGTGTGTTAACATTATTTTAGTATGATAAAATCGCTTACTAAACTTTTGTGTATAAAGTTGTCCAATTTTACAACTTCGTTTCCATAAAGTCATTATGCCATAAACCCTTAAGCGACAATTTAAAGCTGAAATAATACACACGTTTTAAAAGAAAGTGCTTTTATAAAATCATTTATAAAATTATAAGTCACATTTCTGTCTTTAAACCCTCCAAAAATGGGCCCATTGTTAGTGTCTCACTGCAACCTCCATTTTTGCTTATTATTGTATTTTTTTTAAGAAAAGAAAGGACGAGTCAACATTATTTTTGTGGTAATCAACATTATGCTAAAAATACTGTCGAATGAACCCGGAATATTTAAGTCAACATTAAATCAAAATCGACCATATTTACTTTCTTAATACAGGTTCCTGGTCTTAATGTGGACAGTTCAAGTATATTAACCAATAATGTCATAGTCTAACATTTCATAAGCCAATCAAATCCTGGTGGATAAAATCAAGACCTGTCCCCCATTTTTCTTTCACTTGGAAATGTCACGTTACGGAAGTAAAATGGATTGCAACTTGCAAATGTCATTTGATGTTGACTTTAAATCTGCAATACCAGAACATTGATCTAAGAGCTACTTAGTTGAATTAGGTCATATTTTACCATGGTAAGTTGGGTCATTTGTAGTTACAGGCTGTTGTTTGTGGTTGCAGTTCCTTGTATTTTGATGAAGATGGAGATCTGGCTCATGAGTTCTATGAGGAGACTGTGGTGACCAAAAATGGCAGAAAGAGAGCCAAGCTAAAGAGACTTCAGAAAAACCTCATACCTCAGGTGAGATATACACTGATGAGCCAAAACATTATGATCACTCACAGGTGAAGCGAATATCATTGATCATCTACTAACAAGGCCACATGTCAAGATCTGAGTAGATTAGAAGGTAAGCGAGCAATCAGTTCTCATAGTCAACGTGTAGCATATTAGGCAGGTGGTCATAATGTTTTGACTCATCAGTGTACTGATCATTTAGAGTCGTTCAGACAGAATGCATTCTTGCATTAAAAAAAGCTAGACACAGCGCAACTAATGGAAAACAAGCAGCTGTCTGGAGACACATTTTCAAAAGTTTATGTTCTTTTATCATGGCACGGCATCCTAGTTTAGTTTAGTTTAGTTCACTTTATTGTCCAGCCACGGCTGAAATCTTTTCTTTGGTCTCGACAAAAAACACAAACAGTTACATTTACTACACACCGAAACAACACATTTCTAAAACCAATACATACAGTATCAAAAAACAAATCTATTAATCTAATTAAAATTAAGCCAATAGTGTGCCCTTGAAAAATCCTAAAAGCTTCCCGCTCATGTGTGAGACACCGAAAAAACAGCCAGATGTGAAAATTCTCTCATTTACTCACCCTCATGCCATCCCAGATGTGTATGACTTTCTTTCTTCAGCAGAACACAAATGAAGATTTTTAGAACAATATTTCAGCTCTGCAGGTCCATACTCTGCTTTACCGTTTATATTATTATATGATATAAACTTAATACTTTAACCTTCTGAAACTAAAAATCTGCTTTTCACTTTATAATGTATTGTTACTCACCGTAGTAATTACTGAAAGGCATATGATGACATGAAGTTCATCAATAGTGACCCTTCCAAGAGCAATGACCACTAAACATGTCGAGACAGTGCTCAGTGTCACTCACACAAACAATAAACACCATCAGGGTAACACATGTGAAATTAAAATAATGCAGTAAACATTAACTAAACTACATCGGATATAACACAGAACACCCCAATGTAGATAAGTGATTTTAAGAATAAGAAGAAACATAACTATTCCCATAAAATATAATGAAATGTGATGTCACGGAGGGAATTCTAGGAACACCCATTATTGTTTTTTTACCGTAATTGTAACATTAATTTACTGTAAAAAGTACATGTACTCTCTTTTTAAACATAATATACATTTTTACCATTAATTATATGGTAAAATCATATTTTTTACATCTAAAAAAAGGTAATTTTTACAACATTTTACCGTAAAATGTAATATACATGTATTGTCTTTTTAAATATATCATCATTTTTTACCGTATATTTTAAGGTAACTACCCATTAACCAATTAAAGTTTTTTTTTACTGTAGCATTTTTACAATCTTTTACCATTAAAATTACAGATATTTTTTACAGTGTACAATACCAGTCAACAGGGTCCAAAACTCTGAAGCTCCTAAAAGCACATAAAGACAGCATAAACGTAATCCATACAACTCCAGTGGTTTAATCCATGTCTTCAGAAGTGATAAAATTGGTGTGGGTGAGAAACAGATTAATATTTAAGTCCTTTTTTACTATAAATATCTATTTCTTTCACATTCTGAAAGTGAGTGGGTGGCATGAGGGTGAGTAAATGATGAGAGAGTTTTCATTTTTGGGTGAACTGTCCCTTTAAGCATTTCCTTGTGTTGGACATGTTGGTTTTATAACTCTGTTTGTTTGTGGTTAAAGCTTTTTAAATCATTTTTATATTTCTTATTTGCAGGGAATCGTTAAGTTGGATCACCCGCGAATCCACGTCGACTTCCCTGTCATAATTTGTGAAATATAAGGACACAGACTCCGTGTTTGGGAATTGATATTGCTGTAGACGCACCACAGTCATTCTAAACTTCCTACACACTTCGGTGTTCATCTGAAAGGATGGCCCATGGCTCTCTGTTACTCCATCCTTCACGTGGCTTTGACCAAAAAAGATTAATCACATGTACTGATTTGGGTTTTGGTGTCATTATATATATATATATAGCAGACATATGTCTTCTGTGATGTACAGCACAGTATGCATGTATGCAAGAGTGTGTATGTAAGAAACTAAGAGCAATGCAGGGACTGTAAATAAATCAAATGTGTTTGTTGATGTTGACCATTTGCTGTGTGTTTACTGTTGTATTATATATTATAATATTCTGTTGTAAGACTGCCTCAGTTTGTTGGGCTTCAGTCCAGATCTGCGTTTGTAATCATTTGATGTACAGTAAATTATTAGTTGACATACTTAAAATAGTTAAGCAGATTAAATACTTTTATTGAGTAAAAAAACAGGCACAATGAGCTGTGGTCGAGCTGTTTGTTATTAATGGTGCTTGCTAAGGCAAGAATCACTACTGTTATTGTTCATACTTGGGTTTAGGGATTTGATCAAACACCTAACCCTGAGTATTAAACTGGCATGTCAATTCTCCTGTTCCATTTTTGCTACAAACATGAATGATACTGCAAATCACAGCTTGTTGAGGAGATGTGTACTTTTATTTTTTTTAAGTGATTGGACATTTCTGAATCTACAGTGTGAAACGCAGAGCGCAACTAGTGTAGTCTGATTCCCAAACAAATGACTTAAATGAGCCGGTTCTTTTGAATCTACACCTCGCAACATACAGTGCTGCTAGTGTAGGCCGATTCAGCAAATGGCTATTATGAGCTGTGTTTTTTAGTGAATCAAAAACATACAGCGTGACCAATGTAGTGCGGTTCACAAACAGTTGACTCTTATGAGCATACGCTTTATAGTGATTTAAAATACACCAGTCTGAGCAGTTACTGAATTAATCTTACTGACGCACAAGTTTCGACTTTTCTCATGTCCAACTTGAAATGAAATAAGAAATGTTACTGTGTTATGTAATGTTGTACTGGAGACTTGTGAAACTTCAGTCAGGCAGTGAAGTTACTGACTGGTTGTTCATATGACAGTGTGTAGTTAAAGATACACATGACTTTTGTTGTAATCAGTGGAATTTTATAAAAGAATAAATGAATTAAATATGTTATCACATTTTTTGTTTGTTTTGAATTTTTATTTAATATACAGCCTAGTTAGGATCAATTATTGGATTGCATTTATGGCTCATTTTTACAAGATTTATTATTATTTATTTTTTTTATTTTTTTTAATCTGATGTGTTAAATGTGCTCTGTTGAAATCTGAAATTAAATAATTTGGCAACAGGCTGCTGAGGGTAATAAATGCAAAAAGAAATGTGTTTGCTATTTCCAAATAATCAAAAAGTACTAAAAGAGTTGTTAATGGAACTGTAAACTCCCTAAACTAAATAAAAAAAATCATCTCTCTGTCTGAACTGGATTCAGTCGTGGACAGTGGTTCCATGTGTTTGAAATGTGTTTTCTTAATTTAAAATGATAATGTAATCTCAACACAAACACTTTGTGTACCACTTTGTGAACTTAGTTGAATTGAGTAAACCCAAAAAATTCAGACATATCAATGATACTCAAATAAATTGTTTTTATATCTTCATGTACTAACTAGTAAAAGTGAATGTTAGCATGCTAAATACATGCTGGTTGGAAGCACTACAGAGTGTAGTTTAGTAACTATGCTATGGTTAGCGCAACAATTGCAGTCAATATCATGTGTGACATCTACCTGTCCTCGTCGTTAGCTCAAGCTTCACTCTTCACCATAATAGTAACCCCCAAAACTCCAACATAACGGAAACTCTTCTAAATCTCAACATTACAAAACATTATACACTAACAAGCATCCCCCTTTATATTCAGCTTGCATAAAAACACACAATTTTAACATTTACTTTCCCTATCGAGTCTCACGCAGAGCATGCTGGTAAATGGAAATCCCCTGCCCAGTTTCATCAGTGCTACACCACAAAAAATATTAATGTAGTCCCAACTCAAATGGATTAAGTAAACTTCAATTTTACAAATTTAAATGGATAGAATGCAATCAAATCAAGTTGTGGACAACATTTTCTAGAATTGTGTTGCTTTAGTTCATTTTAAATAACCCCTTATACTAGGGTGCATTTTCGGGCTGCCGCCCACAATTTTTCACACTCAAATTTAAAAGCTCACCATTCACACATACTGTGGACTAATTGCAAAAAAGTGGTCTAATTTTTCAGAGAACCCCCCAAATAAAAAAATAAATAAAAAATCAAATTATTCATAAATAATATTGTATTTGTTTAGAATCTTATGATAAACAGAAAGTTTTTTTGTTGTTGTCCTTACTTTGTAAACATGTAATTCTGGTTCTGTTCACTTTGAAAAGCCTCATTTTATTCCACTAGATGGAAGCTAGCACTAGAAAAAAATTTTTTCTCTATCACATTCCATCACAATATACAGATTTAAAATGTAGGTGGCGCTCTAACGCATTTTAGCATCCATAGACATTCAGTGTAATTTTCAGTTCATGCACCACCCATGTTGTTTGATTGAATATCTTGGCCTCTGAGTGGACTAGAAGCTCAATCTAGGTGTCATTAGAAAGCGGAGATCCTACCCTTTGCGATGATATATAACATTTTATCATCAATAGTCGAAAACATGATTTGTTTTGCATGCTTTTCTTTCTGGATGGCATATTTTGATTTGGACATCTAAGATATAACACTGGACTATTCAGGCAAGCAAGCACACAGACAAGTGAAAAAGCTCATTGTTTAGAAAACTCTCTAAGGTAAAAGCAGATATAAAGTTCTTGGCTACTTGGGACTTACAGCAGAAGTTATCGCAGCATAAAAGAAACATTTGTATTTGATGATTTAAAGAAATCATATTTCACTTTGTGATTCTTTTGAAAATCTTTCGAACTGTTCGCATTGATATATTATTGTCCATTTAGGTGCTATGTGAAAGACTTTTATTTTCATATAAATATTTCTACCCCATTACCTCTAGGGGGTGCTAATTTTTAACATAAATGTTTTGAGGCCTTATTTTGTTATTTTAAGTAACATAAATGCAGACGTGATGGTTATCTATGAAAAATTCAGATTCTAAGCTTTCAAAGTTTAGGGGTAAATTAAACTTTTTTTTTTTTTTTTTTTTTTTTTTTTAGTTTGTGATCGCCCATCCCTGCTCAGAACACCCTTGCAACCACATAGCAATGCCCAGTCAAACACCCATAACACCATAGCAACCACAATGCAATACCTGGACAACCATCTTGAGCACCCTAGCATTGTGGTGAGGAATTTTGCACAGGCAACCATGACAAATTTTTTCTATGTTGTTCTAGTTGATTGTAGCTATTTATAATACTATTATTGTATATGAATGTTTAAAATAGTATATTATGTTTATATAATTATATTATATACAGTACATATATTAGTGTATATATATATATATATATATATATATATATATATATATATATATATATATATATATATGTTTTATGTATTCGTTATATAATATACTGTATATTTAATATTAAAAATGTTTTGGATATTTCTTTATCTTGGTTTAGGTAGTGTGCAGTTTCCTTTCCTATAAATAGTTTATTTTGGCTGTCTATTCTGTACTTTGCCTGGCATCAGGAATTTTTTTGTGGTAGATGGTTAAATGTCAGAGGTTAAACTCTTTGTAATGTGTCCTCCCTGCTTTGAAATTCACCACTGGGAGGCTTTCACTCCCATTCAGAGACTTCTGCTTCATCAACATGGTGATAGACGCATTATCGGAGCCAGCCAGGCCCTCAAAGGTACATTTTATTAGAAACAGATGCCTAACTTGATGTAAATGACTTCACACTGGGAATGTTTGTCCCACCCATGTGAGTGAAATACAGGAAGCTCCGACAGGATGCCATGTCTGTGCACAATCACTAACACTGATAAGGCTGAAAGAGACTAAGCTGCTGGAGGGAGTACGGTGAAATCGTGATGAGACACGTTGAAGGTTACAGTATCCCTCAGGGGCTGTTCTGTATGTGCTTAGATATTGTTAAAGGGATAGTCACCCAAAAATATAAATTCTGTCATAAACTCACTCTTATGTTGTTTCGAATATTTTAATATTTTTTCCAAGTCTTCAGAAGCCATACAACTTGTGAGCAACAGATTGAAATTTGAGGCATAGCTCTGAAAGTCCATTCTCCATTCCACACGTTCAGCTACGACACACACAAGAACCAATACCGTTTGGTATCAAATCTTCCATTTAATCTTAATGCGAACGCAAATAAGGTTTTAGATCAGGCCAGAAACATATTTTTTACGCAAGTACACATACTCTGATGCGAATACTTGGCTAACTCATGCATGTATGAAGATGCTTAAAGGGATAGTTCACCCAAAAATGAAAATTCTCTCATCATTTACTCACCCTCATGCCTTCCCTGATGTGTATGACCTTCTTTTTTCAGCAGAACACAAATAAGAAGAATATCTCAGCTCTGTAGGTCCATACAATGCAAGTGAATGGTTATCAGACCTTTGTAGCTCCAAAAATCACATAAAGGAAACATAAAAGTAATCCATAGAGTCCAGTGGTTTAATTCATGTTTTCGAAACTGATATGATAGGTGTGGGTATGAAACAGATCAAAATGTAAGTCCTTTTTTACCATAAATCTCTATTTTCACTTTCACTTTTACATCTGAAAACCACATGTGGTGCCTGTTTAGTTTCACTTTCACATCTGAAAATGAAAGTGGAGATTTAGGGTAAAAAAGGGACTTTAATTTTTTTCTGTTTCTCACCCACCCTTATCATATCACTTTTGAAGATATGGATTTTATCACTGGAGTCATATGGATTACTTTTATGTTTCCTTTATGTGATTTTTGGAGCTACAAAGGTCTGATAACCATTTGTTTGCATTGTATGGACCTACAGAACTGAAATATTCTTCTAAAAATCTTTGATTGAGTTCTGCTGAAGAAAAACAGTCATACACATCTGGGATGGCATGAGGATGAGTAAATAATGAGAACATTTTCATTTTTGGGTGAACTGTCCCTTTAACAAGAGTTATTGTGGCGGTAACAAACCTCAGTCCGCAAGGGGGCAATAGAGTTACTTAAAGTTTGTGCCATTAAAATGAATGTGTTATTATCAGGTAAATTGCTATAAATATATTGGCTTTACCTTACTTGCTCAGCAATATTCTCTTCAAACTGTTGTTCTGCCATGACAGTAGTTAACCTGAAAGAGAAAACTCACTGTCGAAGTGGATAGTTCACACTAATTTCGCTATAGCACCCCTTGTGGCAATGTTGAGAATGCAACGCGTATTTGCGTTGTGTTATAAATTGCGGTCTGACACATTTTGGAATGCAACAACTCACAAAATCGAGCTTGCGTAGATAGAGGGGTCAGCATTTGTGTACTTGCATAGAGTATGTTTCTGTCTTTATATAGCGTGCAAATCATATGAACAAGTCATTCGATAATTTTATGGTACTTTTCTGTAATTTTTGGAGCTTGAAATACATGGTCACTGAAGTATGTTGTATGGAAAAGAGTTGCATAACAATTCTTTAAAATGTCTCATTTTGTTATCCACAGGAAACAAACAAACAAACAAACAAACAAACAAAAAAAACAGCAAATGTGTTTGAAATGACATGAGGGTGAGTATATAATGACATAATTGTCATTTTTTTTAAAGGTGAACTATCCCTTTAAGGACAGGGTGTGAAAATCATTGCAAGTAAACATTTGCTTTCATATAAAGATCTTTCTGAAATGTGTGTTTTTTTTTTTTGTTTTTTTTTAACCTCACAACACACAAACCTTTCTCTCTGCACTATGATAAAGGTGCTCAGTGACCTTTGAGCATAGTCACAAGCCTAAGAGTCACAATGTGAGTGTCATACAGGAGAATAGATTTTGAGACAATGCAGGAGAACTGCTGCCTCTGATATCTCGTAGTGCTTCAGGATGTGATTTTGCCATTTTTGGGTGGCGGGCGGTAAAGGGTGTGTGTGTGTCTAGTTCCTTTCACATTGTTAGAACTTCCTGGTACTACCTAGCTGGAAGAAAGGGTGATGTAAAACACCAAGAACGGGGAGAGCAGGAACAGACCGGAGGAAGGAAGGAGTCCTCTCTTTCATGAACACACACATGCACTGACAGAGGTGACACTTGAGTCAGCAGAATATGGAGATACGGCGGAACAGGATCTTACGGGTCATAGTTTAAAAGGAACCGATTGAAAGCAGGCCACTGATATCATATCTATCACATGTATCTTCAAAATGTTTATTTCTATGCATTAAGTGATCCACACTGTTGTTATTAACCCAGTTTTAAAAAATATCTCAGACTTGAAACAAGATCTAAGATCATAAATTATTAAAAGCTGAAAGTGAAAATGTATAACTTTACATTCATATTAGACTTCTGTGATGGATGAGTAATTCAAATATAAGTGGAAAGCTTCAAATCAATCACTTGCCTTATGTTTGAAAATTGGTAAAAAAAAATAAATAAACAAAATAAAATATAATATATGAAGGTATGGGGCCCTAACAAGATACATAAACAAATGTATGTATGTATAGAGTACTGTGCAAAAGTTTTAGGCACATTAGATTTTTCACAAAAGCATTTGTCTTAAGATGGTTATTTATATCTTCAGCTTTAGTGTGTCAATAGGAAATATAAATGTTAGACTCCCAAACATTACTTTTGCAAATAGAAAAGATTAGAATAGAAGAACAGGGAGCCCTGCAACAGATGTCATGGCCCCCACAAATTCCCCCACTGAACATCGAGTCAGTCTGAGATTACATAAAGAGACAGAAGCAATTGAGACAGCCGAAATAGAAAGAAGAACTGTGGTGAATTCTCCAAGAAGCTTGGAACATCCTATCTGCCAACAACCAAGAGAAACTGTGTCCAGGTGTAAGTAGGAGAATTGGTGCTGTTTTAAAGGCAAAGGTGGTCACACCAAATATTGATTTAGCTCTTTTTCTGTTTACTGGACTTTGTGTGACATTAAGTGATAAATGAAAACTATTTATTTTTGAAGACATCCTCACTATGCAACATTTTTCACAAGTGCCTAAAACTTTTGCACAGTACTGTATATATATATATAGAATTTATTTTTTAGTTGTATTTTACATTTTGAAATGTATTTTAAATTTATACCTAACACTAACAAGCATTAAAATATTATCATAAAATGTTGATGTTGTTGTTTTAAATAAATATGTGCTGAATATTGGAATAGAAGTACCTGCTTTTTCAAACTATACAAAGCTTCACTTAATAAAAGGTACCATGATGTTGCTATGAGTTAATGTTTTTTTATTTCATATGTTTTAGCATGTGACCATGGTAATACCATGGTATTCTTTGAAGTACCTTGGAGTACCATGTATATAGTATATTAAAGTGTTAGGGTTAGGTATTTTTTTTCCTTCAATAAAAGAACTATGGATTTACTATTTAATAATATCACTAGTCTTTACCATGGTAACACCACAGTACTTTTTTCAATTGTTTGCACATTATGATGAACAACTGTTCATGACCTGTGCGACATTTTCCAAAAAAAATGCAAATATGTATTTAATAAGATATCTTTACTAAAAAGTGTCAGTACCATGATGATACAGTGATGGTATTGGATGGTAATACCATGGAACATGACATCATAGTACTGAATGATTACCATATTCAAATACAATTGTATTTACATGATACTCCAGAAACTATCACCAAAATCAAAATGACCAAAATTGTCTAAAAACATCATGGTAATATAATGATACTTTTATTTTTAGCGTAAGAGCGCATAATTAATTACACGTACTAATTTGCATAAAGAAAATCACGCCCACAGTCGGCTGGGGTATTTAAGTCACGCCCTCTGTACAGAATCAATGAA
The DNA here is from genome assembly GCF_019703515.2 of Myxocyprinus asiaticus. Taxonomy (NCBI): domain Eukaryota; kingdom Metazoa; phylum Chordata; class Actinopteri; order Cypriniformes; family Catostomidae; genus Myxocyprinus; species Myxocyprinus asiaticus. The sequence goes on from NC_059352.1 coordinate 4,688,985, forward strand.
ACGTGAACGCGGCACTTTGAAGTTGTTTCGCTGCCGCAAAGATGAAAGCGTTGTAGATGAAGAATGTTACAGTATTATCTTTAGAAGAAACGTGAAAGCGTGATATTAGTCTCAACTGTTCTTACAACTTTTCAAAAGAGGAATATTCCGGGGGGAATAATATCTCTGTGTGGGGTATCAAGCGACGTGCATGTAACAACATGGATTCAAAGCACAGGATGGATTTATTTATCTGGGAATGACTTTATTTATTAATTTTGTTATTAAGAGGTGAGTTATGCTTACAGTTTTTTCAATAAAAACTATTTCTAAAAATACCTTTTTTAGTTTTCATGGTTGTTGCTCTATCGTTGCCATGTGAATAGACTGATGCTGTGTTTTAGACGCATTTTACGCTGTAAAGTATATAAATTATATATATATAAACTTCGTACCTAAAGACAAAATTCAGTACAAAGATAGAACTATATGAAATGAATGTGGATAGCATAGCATAGCTCTTGGATCTTGGAAGAAGTGTAAGTAGCCTGTGAGATCTCTGAAGTTTGAATGGAGTTTAAAACTAAAGTTCAGGAGGAGTTTGTTCATCTGGTTCTGTCAATCACAACACATATAAAGAAGCCCCTGCTGTACAGAAACCAAATACTTAAGAAAGCAAAAGTCTTCATTAGATCTGCATTCAGTCTTACTGCTGTCTAAAAGAAACAATTGAGATATTAAAGAGATCTTAATCTTGATTTTTCTTTTCTGTGAGTCCCTCAAATTAAAATTGAGTGTATTATTGTGTAATAGTGTTTCTTGAAATAGCATTGCATCACTTAGTAGCTCTATGTTGGACAACCATTGTTTTACATGTTCCTCCATAACTCAAAAACTATACAAATCTACTTGCCATCTTTTGGTATAAGAAATATATGTGTATATACACTAATATTACAATTATCTAGATTGAGAAAGTAAAGCTTGGGGGGAAAAAAGTCAATGAACTCACTGTATCTCAAATAAGAGCAGACATTAAAGTAATAATATCATTGATTTACTACATATTAATATTACTGAATTTAGTAGGTTAATTCTCACAAAACCTGTCAAGAAGGTGTCCTGGTCATATTTAATCCCAAATCAGTACAAAGAAATTATGAAATAAAAAAATGAAGCCTACATTTAGGACCATTAAGATTTTTTGCAGTGTTTCACTGCAATTTTCAGGACACTTAAGCACATTTTCCCCCCTAAATTTTCATTACTTGAACACATCTGGACATTTTCAATGAATCTCATTACCATAACGCATTATTTTTTTCTTTATTACAGTAATAAAATGCTGTTGTATAATGATTTTTTCAACAAACAAAAAAATTGCAAAAAATAAACTGGGAAACTACTATGATACTTCACATTTTAAATAGTATATCACTTTTTAACATTGTGGTAATGAAATTATCATACTGACCATCTTTTTCTAATGAGAACTGGTGGGTAAAATGTGCATAACTGTCATGAAAATAGTGTCACAATGTAAAGAAAAATCATTTTCTATAAAAATAGGACTAGGATGTTTTCTTGACAGGTTTCATGAGAATCATGGTACACACATTATGATATGTGAAATGACACCAGACGTCTGTTTTACTTAAATATACTGATTAGCTGATGAGTCATACTTTCATGAAATAATGTTCATCTCATCTTTTATAGATTCGGAAGACATAAAATATTTGTTTTGTATACCTGGAGATAAAATATATATACATTTAGATGTAAAGGCATTGGAGACAGTAAAAGAAAAATACTTTACATCAAAAAATGGCTCATTACTAAAAAAAAAAATTGTTATTGAAAATGACACTTTAATTTCAGGCAGAGAAAGAATGTAATTGCATATGTTGAATGTTGGCACTCTAGATTATTTGTGATTGAAGAAATGTAGTGTGTTACGGTTGTTACAAATGCCCCTAGTGTCCCCTACTTCACCACAAAGATAATGTAAAGGCCCTTTCCAACATAGTCTCAGTTTCTTAATGTTTCTTTCTGATTTCAATGTTCATTCAAATGAGAAACAAGAAGACTTTGTTGGGAATCTTTCATGTGGGACATCATCGTGCTCACTGTGTTGAAAACTTTTGGTGTTAAGGCACTTTTACACCAGATGTGATGTGAAAAATCGAGACAAATTACCAACAAAAGGCCCATTCACACCAAAAGTAATGTGAATACTCACCTTTACAATATTGTGCCGCAGATCGATGATCAATTTACTCTGGTGCAGTAAATATCGCAATAAGAATCCATTGTTTCAATTCATAATCTTCATTGCGCCTACTCTGCCGAAAAATAACCAACCCGATCTCACAAGATTTCATCACAATAGTACGTTGTGGTGAATTCATTCGTATGAAATAATGCGAGTTATACACCAACCAATGAGAGAGGCTTTGTGTCTTTTTAGTTCCCGATGTGGCGTTTGTTCTATGTTAATCAAAATGTGTGTTTTCAGAACTTTAACCCGAACCCAAACCCCATCCATAAACCTAACTATAAAGTGTAACACCTATACCTTACCCTAGAGCGTAAACATAACCATGATATTAACTGTTTAAGGCCTGATTTGTAATACGGAAGAAAGCAACACTTCCAGGTTCCAAACGCGTGTTCGTGAAGCGTAGGTGATTGGTTGAAAGTTGTACGTTCTCGTACGAATGTAGTAGTACGAATTGGTACCAATTCGCCACCTCGTATTATTGTGACATTCTTGTGAGATCGGGTTGATCCTTTCACACCGAACGCACATTTTTTGTCGGCGCAATGATTTTGAATTGAAACAATGGATTATTTTTGCGCTATTTACTGCACCAGAGTAAAGGTGTAAATATGCTTTCGGTGAGTATTCACATTGCTTTTGGTGTGAATGGGCCATTTGTTGGTAATTCGTGTAAAAGGGTCTTAACACCAAAAGTTTCCAGCACAGTGAGTATGATGATGTCCCACATGAAAGATTCCAAACAAAGCCTTCTTTTTTCCTTTTTGAATGAATATTGAAATCAGAAAGAAACTTTAATGATTCAAAGTCATGATCATTAATCAATGGATTGTTTTATTGCTTTAATGTATCTTTTTATTTTTGCAGGGAGTGTCCTTGTTGTGAATGGCAAAAGTCATGGCTTACTGGTTCCCACCTATTTGGAGAACCTGTTTGTTGGTTCCACTGATTCTCAATCACTTTACTCATGCTCAAGATTTGAAGCCCACCATATGGCCTCTTTACCCTCACAAGCCTCTGGTTCTCATCTGGAACGCCCCGACAGAAGACTGCAGACCTCGCCACAATGTCCATTTCGAGCTCAATCAGTTTCAGATTGTAGCCTCACCTAATGAGGGTTTTACCAAACAGAACCTCACAATATTTTACAAAGACCGCCTGGGTCGGTATCCATACTTTGAGGCAGATGGTACGGCCATTAATGGTGGACTTCCACAAACCGCCAGCATCACACACCACCAGGAGAAGATGCCAGAGGGGATCGAGAAATACATTCGTGACCCATCTGCACAAGGTTTAGCCGTTATAGACTGGGAAGAATGGCGCCCACTATGGATACGAAACTGGGACACCAAAGATGTTTACAGGAGACAGTCGCGGCTTTTAGTGACCCAAAAAAACCCAAACTGGACTTCTGAACAGATAAAGAAAGTATCCCAACAGGAATTTGAGATCTCTAGCCGCAAATTCATGCTAGAGACATTACGTCTGGCCAAAAGCTTGCGTCCCAACCAGCTTTGGGGCTTCTACCTCTTTCCTGACTGCTATAACCATGATTACCGCAACAGCTTGGAGAACTACACGGGCCGTTGCCCGGATGTCGAGGTAGCCAGGAACGACCATCTTAAATGGCTTTGGACTGAAAGCACAGCCCTTTTTCCTTCAATATATATGGGCTCCGTGTTGCGTTCGACATCCTCTGGTCGCCAGTTTGTCCGAAACAGGGTGAAGGAGGGAATGAGATTGGCATCGGTTGGAGAGGGACTGGCACGCCCTGTTTTTGTCTATACCCGTCCCACTTATGCTAATGAACTGGAATTGCTGACTGAAGTGAGTTTCATCCATATTGGATGAAGATCCACATTTAAAGGAATATTCCGGGTTCAATACAAGTTAAGCTCAATCGACAGCATTTGTGGCATAATGATGATTACCACAAAAACAGAATAAGTGCTTTTGTAGAATTATAAGCTCCAAAATTCTCTTTAAACCCTCCAAAAATTGGCCCAATTCACTTCCATTGTAAGTGCCTCACTGTAACATATTTTATTTGATTTTTTTAAGAAAAGGAGGTACAAGTCGAAGTTATTTTTGTGGTAATCAACATTATGCCACAAATGCTGTTGATTGAGCTTAACTTGAAACAAAAAAGTAGCCTATATAAAAATTTATTTAAAAAAAAGTCAAAGGTGCAAGACTGTACTTAGAGTATCCCATGAAGCATTGCAAATTATGTTACTGAATCAAATATAATGGCACAATAAAACAACTAAAGATTTATTTATACGTTTAAAATGATATATATTTTATTTTTATTGCTAATTATTCAGATACAGAGTACTGTGCAAAAGTTTTAGGTACTTAAGATGTTTCACAAAAACATTTGTCTTAAGATGGTTATTTATATCTTCAACTTTAGTGTGTCAGTAGGAAAAATACATTTTAGACTCCCAAACGTTAATTTTGCAAATAGAAATTATTAGAATAGAAGAACAGGGAGCCCTGCAACAGATGTCATGGCTCCCACAAATCCCCCACTGAACATCGAGTCAGTCTGAGATTACATAAAGAGACAGAAGCAATTGAGGCAGCTGAAATAGAAAAAAGAACTGTGGCGAATTCTCCAAGAAGCTTGGAACATCCAATCTGCCAACAACCAAGAGAAACTGTCCAGGTGTACCTAGGAGAATTGGTGCTGTTTTGAAGGCAAAGGTGGTCACACTTAATATTGATTTAGCTTTTTTCTGTTTACTGGACTTTGTATGACATTAATTGATAAAAGAAAACAATTTATTTTTGAAGACATCCTCACTATGCAACATTTTTCACAAGTGCCTAAAACTTTTGCACAGTACTGCATACAAATATTTCAGCCATTTGATCATCTTTCACAATGCTTCATGAGAATGAGCGGTCGCTACTGAGCTCTTTATGTTTCCATGGTAATAGTAACTTCTCTGATTGGTGGATCCCTCTCCAGAATTATGGGTGGTGTAGTTCTTCAGCTATTAAAAAAATTGAAGTGTAAATTATAATGACTCGTCGCTGCTCAACAATCTCAGAGCTCATGGTAGGCCTTGAAAGGTTTATATGTTATTATTAAAAATCTTACTTGAGTAAATGAATGGGATTTTTACTTCGGGAACCATTTAAAACTTTAAAACTGTGTAAACAGTTTACAACCATCTGCACATAAGACTTCATTAGACTTGCATTAGAAAAGAGCAAATCTTGTTTGACAGTATTATTGCAGATGGCAACAGCTTGCTAAGGTAGGATTGGTTAGTAAAGTTTTTTAAGATGGGGCTTAGCAACGGGTCAATTACATTTATGTAAATCACTCCAGATGATCTGCAGCTAACCTTGTACGGAAATGAAGGTTGACCTTACGGGACAAAATATTCCACTTAGAATGGCCAGTGACTCTTCGGTCTGTTTGTTCACCTCCTAGAAAGATGTTATCTGAGGGTCTACAAATAGTTGCTCTATTGTGTGTGTAAAGTTGAAACGTCCAATTTTGATCAGTAGCTTTGTTTTGTTAGTGGTGCTTGTGTAACGGGAGCCGGCTGGAACGTGATAGCTTTGCGGTATGTGTAAACCAGGACCGGTTTAAAACCTCGATGTGTAACTCATCCTGCACCATTTGTGCTACGCACATGAATGATACTTCAAGCCATGCGGCTGGTTGAAGGGAGGTGTCCTATTACTTTTGTGATCAAACGTAAACAAATTCCATAGACTTGCATTGAAGGAGGGACCTGAGGTATATAGCAACACATTAGCATCAATAGTGGCGAGTTTTGCATGGGCAAGAACCACTAAAATTATCTTTAGACAATGTAGAAATCCATTGTTTCCTGTAAAAATATCTAAACATTCTGGTAAGATAATTTCTTGATAAGCTAATTTTCCATAAGTCATTAAAATAATGTATAAATAATAAAAATGAATAAAAAAGTGTTTTTGAGTGGTTTCAACTTTAGTAAATTGTTTTAACATCATTATTGATAGGTGTACTGTACATCAAGACCAAAATCTCGTATTGAGAACAAAATATGCTTGATTCAGAAAATTTGTACAAATGGATCAAATTTTTTGTTTTATTGCCCCTCTTGAAACAAGCAAACACACTCAAACATAGCAACTATCTCTTATAATCAAGCAAAGAAAAATCTACAAATGGGGTTATCAAAAATGACTTGAAACCAGTATAAATATCTAGTCACTAAAAATATTAATGGATCTTAAAACTATGCAGAAATCCTTAAAATTATGTTAATTATGTTTTCATATACATTGAGTATGAAGCAGTGTACTGAAGTTTGCATTAAAACAAGAATGTAATATAATGTAGGAGTTGTGTGTGTGTGTGTGTGTGTGCACGCGTGCGAGAAGAACAGGAAGGGAGCTGGTCACATTTTAGTTCCACCACCCAACACACCATTTCCTTGTTTATTTCCACTGTTTAAAGACCCCATGCAATCAAAATCTTTAAAAGTTTTGTGGCTTTTAGTACATGCCTGTTAGCTTGGAGGCCATGTATATATTAAAAAGTTGACAAAAGTAACTGTTACATATACAGCATAATATGCATCCAAAATTTGCAGTCTTTCTGTTCTGGGAAAATGGACCAAAAATATTGATGACTCATCTTGCACTAACGGGTATATCCACATTTCTGTCAAATAAAATGCTTTAAAGAATGAGAATGGTCCTCCCCCTAATACCACTGATGGTGCCTCATGTAGTGATGTAAACTAAATGCTATTTGCTATTTAAGAAAAGCACCGCCAACAAAATCAGCTAAAACAACTTTTCTTTGTTTGAAATATGCCATGAAACAATCATTAATTTTCTTAGTTGTGTTTTTGCAGACTGATTTGGTTTCCACCATTGGAGAAAGTGTGGCCCTGGGTGCAGCTGGTATTATACTCTGGGGTGATGCCAGTTATGCCAGTAGCAATGTGAGTAATCACATTCATGTCTTATTTTGATCATGACTATTGCTCATACTTAGAGATAGGAATTTAAAGGAATAGTACAGCCAAAAATAAAAATTCTCTCATCATTTTCTCACCCTCATGCCATCCCATTTAATTATTTTCTTTCTCATGTGGAACATAAACAAAGATTTTTAGAAGAATATCTCAGCTCTGTAGGTCCATACAATGCAAGTACAAAACTTTGAAGCTCCAAAAAAGACACAAAGGCAGCATAAAAGTAATCCATATGACTCCAGTGGTTTAATCCATGTCTTCAGAAGCGATATAATAGGTGTGGGTGAGAAACAGATCAATATTTATGTTATTTTTTACTATAAATTCTCCTCTCTGCCCAGTAGGTGGCGATATGCACAAAGAATGTTAATTGCCAAAAACAAAAGAACAACAACTCTTTGGAGAGAAGAGCACTTAAGAGGGCTGTTTGAAAGTGGAGATTTATCGTAAAAAGTTACTTGAATATTAATCTGTTTCTCACCCACACCTATCATATCACTTCTGAAGAGATGGATTAAACCACTGGAGATTACTCTTATGCTGCCTTTATATGCTTTTTGAGCTTCAAAGTTTTGGACCCCATTCACTTGCATTGTATGGACCTACAGAACTGAGATATTCTTCTAAAAATCTTTATGTTCCACAAAACAAAAAGTCATACACATCTGGGATGGCATGAGGCTGAATAAACTGTGGCGGTGATTTTTGCATGGGCAAGCACCACTCGCATTTTTTTGAATAGATGTAAAATTTGTGTCTTTACATGACAATATCTTCCTCTCTTTATATTTTTCACCCTTAAGGTGAGCTGTTTCAGTCTGAACCAGTACTTGCGGGGTCCTCTGGGTCGGTACCTCGTCAACGTCTCCACGGCAGCCGAGCAGTGCAGTCGCTTCCTGTGCAGTTCCCACGGTCGATGTCTGCGCAGATACCCGGACACAGACACATATCTCCACCTAGACCCGCAGATGCACACTATAGTGGGTCAGGGGAGCGGACTGCGTGTGGAAGGAGAACAGAGCGCAGAAAAACAGAGACAAATGAGCGAGGACTTTCAGTGTCAGTGTTTTAGCGGGTATAAGGGCGAGAGATGCAGTCTTGAAGACCCTCTTCACCAGAAAGGAGCGGCACATGCACTTAAAGCACTGTGGCTTTATATTCTCACCCTATTTCTGCTTAATTTATTGGCCTGAGTAGTTTATATTAATTTGGTTATATTTATAAATAGGGATAGTTCACTGAAAATGTAAATTCTGTCATCATTTACTCACCCTCTTGTCATTCCAAACCTGTATAATTTTATTTTTTTCTACTACGGAACTCAAAATAAGATTTTATCTTCGAGCTGCTCTTTTCTATGCAATGTAAGCATATTTTAACCAAGGCTCTTAAAAAAATAAAAAAATAAATAAAAAATAGCACAATAAAATAATGAAAAAGTAGTCCATTTGACTTGTGCGCTATATTCCTAGTCTTCTGAAGCCATATGAACGCTTTGTGTCAGAATTTATTTATTAAATAAATTATTAATAAATAATTTAAGTCTAATAATGTATAATGATAATTTATTTTATTTTTATTGGAATTTTTATAGTAAAATTTACAATTCAATTTTTAGTATTTCATTAATAAATACTAATTTAACCTCGTGTATTGTCAATCTTGCCGTGTTAATACGCATCACGCCAGGTGAAACTGGCATCAGTGTTTCATAAACTAACATGAAATATCAAGTTTGAATGGTCACAATATGTTTTCACTGTATGAAAAAGAGCAGCTTGAGCATTCTTCAAAACTTCTTTTGTGTTCCATTAAAAGAAATAAAGTCATACAGTTTTGGAATGACATGAGGGTGAGTAAATGATGACAGAATATTAATTTTTTTTGGGTAAACTGTTCCTTTAAATGGACACACACGCACACATTCAAATGCACACCGCCACAGACACTTTAACATTAGTTTTTTTTTAACTTACGAAATGGTCAGTAAGCTTCAAATGCTGTTTGTAAGAAGACTTTCACAAAGTTGAAATCACGTGAGTGAGCTTGAAATTGAAATTGCATAGGATAAAAATAGGAAACTCAGATATCTCTAAGTTTAAATAAGCACTTTTGTTTGTTGTCACACATATTTCTCCACTCTGACTATTTGAGCCATTTAAGCATGTTGCGCAACAGGAAAGTCACTCTCATAAAGAAATTTAGGACTAAATGATAGTTGATAGTATTTAGATTTTTTGTTACGGCACTCATGTTCACACGTGAGCCACACTTAAGCACTGGACTGTGAGAGTACTATTTACTGTTATAGTTTCAGGTGTTAACACTTTTGTGACAATATAATGAACTTTTGTCTGAATTGTGATACACATTGGAATTATTTCAGCAGTTTCCTGTATGTTATCACTTTTAATAAAAAAGTGCTATGCTTTTTAAAATTATGTGTATGAATTTTGAAGTGCATTCATTTCTTTTCACAATTAAAGTTGTCCAATATTTGTTGTGTAATTTTGTCTGCTAACTCAAAAATTGTCTTGTTCACAATACACCATTCATTGTTTCCCAGCTTATGGAACTCTGTTTGAGAAAAGAAGAACTAATGAAAGGGGGATAACATGAACATGTATCAGACTAACTCATGGATCTACTACAGTGCAGGAACCAGCCCAAATTACAGGGTTTACAAACCGAGAAGTTATATTTGTTGCCTTTAACTGTGAACGTTCACTTATTGGAGGAAAACTGGAGTTTAGCCAGTGACACAGTATGAAGTATTGTGTATTTGCTTATCTGTAATGACTCTAGTTTTATAAACATTTTTTGGTTCTTATTCAGACAGCTGCAGTCTATACTGTGTGTGGCATTACCCACAGAAATTATTTTTTAATTTAAACTCTTTAAATGTATGAGAATGTTTCTCTTCTGAATATCAACATACAGTAAGTGCTTTCAAAATTACAACAGCTCTGTATTCAATAGACAAACTGGGGCTAGTTGTCTCGCATGTCACAAGGGCTGTATGTTAGTAACTAAGGTTTCGAGTTAAAAGCCCAATTACACAAATGTTTCCTCTAGCAGCGATTTTATGTTGTGGTTTCAAACAAATACTTCAGATCTGTCTTAAATTTGAGTATTGTTTTGTAAATTCTATCCTCAAAACTAAAATGATCTTCACATTTTGTAGCTTTTGGGTAAAAAAGTGAACACAATCAAAACCACACAGGCAAATAAGACAAGAATGATTAATATAATGAAGTTGAAGATGAACTGTACTTACAGAACAGTCATAAATGTCAGTTTTCACTTGTATTTTATGTAATGTAATTGCATGCTATTTTTAAATGACAGTTTCTAACAACCAAAACAATGGTTTGATATATTTATGTAACCTAGTGTGACATCTAGCCCCTATTCCCTATAAGGTACTAGCATGTTTACTTTTTAACTTTTACCATTATAATACCATATTTTGTACCATACAGCATAGCATGGACCATGCTATTTTTTGTTGTTGCAAATACTGTTGTACATGAAACTGGTGTTGAGCAGGTAGAATTCAATGAAGCTGTCAGCTGAGGACATGTGAGGCGTCTATTTCTCAAACTAGAGACTCTGATGTACTTATCCTCTTGTTTAGTTGTACATCTGGTCTTCCACATCTCTTTCTGTCCTTGTTAGAGCCAGTTGTACTTTGTCTTTGAAGACTGTAGTGTACACCTTTGTATGAAATCTTCAGTTTTTTGGATATTTCAAGCATTGTATAGCCTTCATTCCTCAAAACAATGATTGACTGATGAGTTTCTAGAGAAAGCTGTTTCTTTTTTTTTGTGGCCATTTTTGACCTAATATTGACCTTAAGACATGCCAGTCTATTGCATACTGTGGCAACTCAAAAACAAACACAAAGACAACGTTAAGCTTCCTTTAACAAACCAAATAGCTTTTACTGTGTTTGATATAATGGCAAGTGATTTACCAAATCATCAATTTAGCATGATTACTCAAGGATAAGGTGTTGGCGTGATGGCTGCTGTCTAGTGGTAGCGGCTCTGGGTTACTGATCAGAAGGTTGGGGGTTCAAGCCCCAGCACTGCCAAGATGCCACTGTTGGGCCCTTGAGCAAGGCCCTTGACCCTATCTGCTCCAGGGGTGCTGTATCATGGCTGACCCTGCACTCTGACCCCAGCCTAGCTGGGATATGTGAAAAAGAAGAATTTCACTGTATATGTGCAAATGTGTGATGAATAAAGAAAATTATTAAATTAATTATTATTATTAGATTTGATCAAAAACGACTTTTTTCAAATAGTGATGGTGCTGTTTTTTACATCAGTAATGTCCTGACTATACTTTGTGATCAGTTGAATGCCACTTTGGTGGATTAAAGTACCAATTTCCTTTCGAAACAGCAAAATCTGTACATTATTCCAAACATTTGGCCACCAGTGTATAATATATATGTGCGTGTATTTTAAAACAAATATAGGCTACCATTGGCAAAAGGCATTTCAAAATCAAATCAAATTACTTTATTGTCACTCAACCATATACACAACTGCAACAGTGGGTGAAAGTCTTGAATTTCTTTATGATGTATAATATCTTTTTTCCTAACCTTAACATTGTGGAAGTGTAGCTCCCTTTTTGAGATGGCCCAACCCTCTTCTGGAATAACCCCGCCCATTATGGAGTTACCCCGCCCTCTTTTGACGTTCCCGCCCCCGTTTGGAGATCTCCGTGCTGCTTGTGGGTCGTGTCAACAAGGTAACCCCCAGCTACCTCAAGTCTCGCGAGAGTCGCATTAAACGTTAACACTTTTTTTTTTTGTGTGTTTATTTAGATTTCTACAGATACCCTACCCCTACCCCTACCACTAAATCTAACCCTAAACTTAACCTTTGTCACAGCGAATGAGACTCTCGCGAGACTTATGGTTAGGGGGGGTTACCTTCTAGACACAGCCCTGCTTGTGGACGCGCTGAATTCAGCTCCTCCTTATGCCCCGCCCTCATCTTTCCTATTGGTTACAGCAATGTTACATTCAATCGACAGCGTTCGGTCACGAGCTGATAAGTATGATTTATGTTCAGATGACATAAATACGTTTATTTTTATTCATTTCTTATGACTTTACTGTAGTAACAGGAAATGTAGTAGTGTCTCTGTAAATGAAAACTACCATGGTCATTTTTCATTTCCTCCTCAAAGTTGATCTAATTGGCATTTTTGGTTGTTCTGCCCTTACAGAAAGAACTATGGCAGTACCATGGCACAGTGATGGTACCACATGGCAATACAGTTTCATATAAAGTACAATATCGTATTCATTCACCATGGTATTTACATGGTACATTACCATTGCTTCACCAAAGGTACATGTCCAAAAAACTATGGTAGTTTTTCTTAATGTGGTTTTTGATGTTATCTTTCAGTCATGTCAATTTACTTCAACTACAGTATTATTATTATTATTATTGGTCCTTTAATAAAGCTTAACCATCTTAACAGGAAGGATGCAGTATTCACAGAGGAAGTAATTGAAAATGTGTTATGTAGGTTGCAGTTCATAATGTGTTAAGTTACTGTGGCTGAATGGACAGTGTTGAATAATTTACTTCATTCACTTACAAAAAAGTACCATGTTAGTATGATGGTTTATGGACATGGTACCATGGTAGTACCATAGTATCATGTAAACACCATGTTGTATGACACCGTATAATATGGTTCCAAGATAGTACCATGTTATTATGATGTTATTTTTTTAACATGTACCATGGTAGTACCATTATATTATTTGAACTACCTCAGAGAACCATGTAAATAAATACCATGGTTCATGAATTTCAGAAATTCACCCATGGTACCACCACAGTAGTTTTTGGTAAGGGCAATATGGTAATCATTCAGTACCATGGTATATATTAAAGGTCCATGGTACAATTATGGTATCATCAGATGGTAATACTTGGTATTTTGATGTACTGTATAACATAGTACTGATTACCATATTCATATCAATTGGTATTAACATGAAACTTTGAGGTATTTTATTTATTTATTTTATTTTTTTTGTAAGTGTCTGTAACATCACTATATGTGACCACTGTGTTTTTTTTTTTTAAAGGAAAAATAATGTATATTATAGCTATTTATAGGGAAAAAGTCTATGCACATGCACACATATTCTTAATGTAATGTTTCTTGAAGTGGATGATTATTATGGATAATGAGTTGTTCTGGATAAAGTACACCTTTGTTAAAAAAAATTGCCTCCCATCATTGAAATTAGCTTTTGAAATTAGACTGTAGCTCAGCTTCATTTCCATTTAAATTGCCTCGGCTCGTGTAATGTCAAGTGTTGAGCTGGGTGCTAAATGCTTTGCGTGCATGTCATTGCAGGTCCTTTCAACGTGTCGGCTTTTGCCCGGCATGGACATGTGTCAACATTGGATGTGTCTTCGGGTGTTGTTTTGGGTCTGTTTGGCATGCCCCGTTTTTGGCCTCCCTCCTACCTCACCCTCCCTCCTAACCCATCTCCCATTTTTCACCGTATGGAATGTGCTTACTGAATGCTGTGCGTCTCAATTTGGGGTCGACCTGGTCTTGAGCGTCTTTGACATTGTACACAACCGCGAGCAGGTCTTCATGGGTGACAACATCACCATTTTCTACTCAGATAAGTTGAGACAATATAATTTCTATGATCTTCACAATGAACCAGTTAAAGGTGGCGTTCCTCAGAATGCCAGCCTAAACCAGCACCTCTGGAAGGCTGACAATGATTTGCGGACTGACATCCCTGATTGCAACTTTCACAGACTCACCATCATCGACTGGGAGAAGTGGCGGACACTTTGGGAACATAACTGGGACATTAAATAAGTGTACTGGCAGGGTTCAAGGGCGTTAGTTAAGGCCAAACACCCTACCTATAATTATAATTATTATAATTTTCTTTATTCATCACACATTATACATTTGCACATATATGGTGAAATTCTTCTTTTTCACATATCCCAGCTAGGCTGGGGTCAGAGTGCAGGGTCAGCTATGATACAGCGCCCCTGGAGCAGATAGGGTCAAGGGCCTTGCTCAAGGGCCCAACAGTGGCATCTTGGCAGTGCTGGGGCTTGAACCCCTGACCTTCTGATCAGTAACCCAGAGCCTTAACCGCTGAGCTACCACTGCCCCTAAAGTAGCCAGATCAAATAGAAACTGAAGCTGTTAAGGAATTCAAGGAAGCTTCGTTGGCGTTCATGGAAGAGATGTTAAAACTGGGCTGCACAGAGCGCTCTGGTGGACTATGGGGTTTTTATGGTTTCCCCTACTGCTGCAATTATCAGTACAAGAAGAATGAAACTTATACGGGCAAGTGTCCGTCTCTGGAAATGAAGAGGAATAATAAACTCACTTGGCTTTGGAACATCAGCATGGCCCTGTACCCTGATATTTACCTAGAGTTGGGTCTCAGGGGTCACGATCGTGAAATTTTGCTGTACCTGGAGACCATGAGGGTGAGAGAACAGACTGCCCACAGTCGGCCATCTGTGTTCCCTTACGCCCGGATTGCCTACAGTTACTCTATGGAGTTTCTGTCACAGGTCAGTTCAGAGTGCTATAAAACACAACAGTCAGATTGTGTGTTTCAGGAAGTAAAAACCCATTAATTGTTTGCAAAGAGGAATTGATTTTTAATGATAACTTATAACCCTTCAAAGACAGAGCTACCATGAGCTTCAAGGTTGTTAATCAATGGCACATGCTTCTGTTTGGCCATCAGTCTGCATTATTTCAAGTTTATTATTTAAATGATCACGTTTACATTTTAAATTATATTCAGGTTTAATAGTGTAATTTATGCTGAATAACTACACTATCCATGATCCTAAAGAGAAAGATCAACCAATCAGAGAATCACGGCAAACAAAGTGCAGCAAAATAGCTCTCGGGCGACTGCCTTCTCCCATGACGCACTGTGAATGATGCAATCAAATGGATGACGAAGTCTTCCTTAAGGCTGGGCGATATCATGATATATATCGTGGCGACGATATAAAGTGTCAGTCGATAGAGATTTTGCTATATCGTGTATATCGCAATAGGTAAATATTCATATGCGCAGCGTGGGCTTATCTATCAGTGGGAAGAGAATTTAAAGGGGTCATGAAACGGAGAAGCAAATTTTCCTTGATATTTAGACATATAAGAGGTAACTACTAAAAAACATACTGTAAATTTCAGAACTCAAAACTTCCTACCAAGTCTAAAAAAAGCATTTATAGTTGCCCTGCTGAAACATCTCGTGTTGAAATCTGTCTGTCCGTGACATCATGAAACATTGTTCATATGTATTTACACATCGCACAACATGCGTCATCACACCCTTGGCCCCGCCCACTGGCACAGTTCAAGTCAAGAGAGCAGACCTTGTGTGGCTAACTATTCCTAACATAAAACCAAAGGGGACCCATCTGGACTATTTTGTTTTATTTTTGTATATGAACATGAACTACACAGACTCTTTGACCGCTGCCATGTATTTCGCCGCTTTTAAAAGACGCGGTGTCAAGTTACAACTCTGAAGCGGAGAAGCAATTCTCTTTCATTCAGATGCTGCCTCTTGTTGTTTTGAGCACAAACATGTTCTTTCGGCCATCTCTGCTATATTTAATTGTTCGGATATGTAAACATGCGAAGTGCATCTCACTGCGCCTTCAATATATGTGTTTAATTTCACTGTGCTTCGGACTATGATATGTTCGATATTTTCGTCTCATGTCAGCGTAGATTGCTTGAGAACCAGTCATAATATGATTCAAGCTTGGCAAAGGAACTATTATTGAAGGATGGAGCAGTTAAAAACACTTGGACAAGATCAAAAACGTAAGTAAACCGTTTCATTCATGAATATTTCAAATGTCATGACAGTCTGTTTATGGTGCTGAGTGTTAACAGTTGTGCTTGAGATGAACAGTTTAATATATTCAGATGCAATGTGTTGGATGTGCGTTATGTCTAAACCTTGCAATTTTGTTTTATAATGTCGAGGGGCTTGTTCATTCTCCTCTGACTGAGTTTGCTGAATTTGAGGGGCTGCATGATGTTAGCCAATCATAACAGTGGGTGTTTACGTTGAAGTTTTAAGGAGGCGCTTAGGCCAAAACCGAGCATTTCAGACAGAGGACCAAAAACAGGTTTGAAAATTATCACTTATTACTAAATTGTGACTGTTTTAGTGCAAAAAAACTTTTATAACATTATCATTGGACCTCAGGGAAGATAATACAATTATAAAAAAATAGCACTTCATGACCCCTTTAAGAAACTTGAACAGAGTTTTTATGGCATTTAAAGAAAATTTGGTGGCCACCAAAGCAAATTCAATGATATTCATCTTGCATTTGGAGCTTCAGAAGCGCTTAATATGCTGCTCATCTGACACACGCACCTGTTTCATGTGCGTGTTGCACGCAATATCTATGAAGTGCATGCGAGTCCAGCAGGCTTCACGATATTTACAGGAGAGTGCAGAGCGAGATCACTCATGCTACTCAGTCATTTTTGACCCTGAAAAACCCTGAAAAAACCCCAAAACATCTCCACAGTATGGGATGACTCCCAAACAAGTCAAGAAAATTATTAGGAGCTTGTTATTAAAACAGGTGAGACATAAGTCAACACTGAGCAGAAAAATTTAATCTACAAACTGTGTCGCACAATGATAATAACTCTTAAAACAAGAAATCTGTTTTACCTCCTCAAATGAAGCACACAAAACAATATTATGAAAGCCAAAAGATGCGCTCCATATAAAAGATCTCTTTGGATGAAAGCATCTGCTAAATCAATAAATGTAATGTAAATGCATTATTTTATAATTATTTAATATTTATTTTCTGCAATAAGTGTTTACATAATTTGGGATATTTTCTGCTTATTTTAGTAACTTCAGATTTTGTTTAACTTATGCATTATTTTCTTTGTTGCATTGCTTTAGGAAGAGCTTGAGTTTCTTGAGGAAATTTTATAATAACAATAATATTGGTCAACAGCATATCAGACTGAAATGTGGCATAATGTGAAATTTAGCATTATGTTAAGAATGATTTAAAACCAAGTTGAGTTTTTTTATTATTATTTACTTGGACTATTGACAAGTTCCAAATAAAGAGACAATTACATAACTTTACAAAATTACATATTATTATATCATGATATATATCATTATCTTGATATGAAATTACTCATATCGTGATATAAGATTTTGGTCATATCGCCCACCCCTAGTCTCCCTACACTCTCAAACTGCTGACATATTTTTATATATCTTAACATTTTGCAATTAAATAAAAAAAGGATTTTTATATACTTAAAATCAACAATGTTTTATATTTTTCTATTCAGTTATGTCATTAAAGACATTAAGTACACAGTCTTGTAACTTTGTCTTTTTGTCAGATTTTCAAGTACTTTTTTGCTTCAAATCAAATTTTGTAATGTTGTGATTCACCTCGGAGCTGGTTGGTTTGCTTCATGGCTTAGAACTCTTTTATAAAGGATTTTATGAAATCCCAAAGGAAAAATTGGATGGGAAAAAGTCGGCTGAAAAGTTGCGCCCTTTTACAATTAAATTAAGAAAATCCTTAGTAACAATTCGCTTACAATAGCCGCGTTTCCACTATCAAGGCCAAATGAGGGCGTGCTAGTGCGTGCCAGGGCCAGTCGCTTTCCCACTCTCACTTCCAGGGCTTCATCGTGCCTCCTTGGGGATTCCTAGGGGCCAATGACCAATGGCCTTTGGCCCGCCGATTACCCTTCGGCCAAAGAAGGCCAACTGGGGATTGAGGCGGGGTCAATGTCAAAGGCGGAGTTTAGTTGAGTCAAGTCAGAGGTTTCAGCACCAAGATACTAATTTCCCAATTTTTCCATATCTAGCTACTAGCTTACCTCAACAGACCAATGGAGAATGAAGAATTGTCAGTACTGGTCAGTATTGATCAGGGCTCTTCTGAATATTTAGGCTGATGAAAATGTGCGATGTCAGATCGACGGTGTCTGCAATTGGAATATATATTAAGTATATTGTTGCCAAACTTATCAACGGTAGAGGTTTGGGAATTCTTTTTTCAAATTGCAGGCAAAGTACAAATCAGTGTTAATTTGGAGGGATAGCTAGTCTCCAAAGTCTGATACCTCAGCTTGATTTTCCCTCTTGCTTGTGAAATGGGCAGGATGTGTGACGTTGGCACCAGGGCGGTGTATGAAGGGTGGGTTTTAGGGCAACGCTGCGGGGCTATTGGCCCGAGGGTGGGAATGTAGATCGAGTTTGTCTCGCGGCTCGAGGTCCGAGGCTATTGGCCCGAGGGTGGGAATGTAGATTGAGTTTGTCTCGTAGCTCGAGGTCCGAGGCTATTGGCCCAGGCTGACCAGTTAATAGACCTGGCTCGCACTGGCACGATGGTGGAAAAGCGGCTAATTATAACTAAGGGTTTTCTTAACATAATGGCTTTGTTGCAATTGGAATTTGTTCTTGTATAATTTTATTTTTTTTGTAGGAGGACTTGGTTCACACTATTGGTGAGAGTGTATCTATAGGAGTTGGAGGTGTTGTACTGTGGGGAGATGGAAACTACTCACAAATGAATGTAGTGAATGACACAAATGCACTTAAACATACACTTCTGATAAATGTATATAAGGGGTCAACCAATATGGGGTTTTTATTGGCCGATGCTGATATTTAGAGAGCTGGTCAGTTGTTTTGCATTTGGCCTGAAACATACTTATGCAAGTATGCGTATGCAAATGCGACACATTGACAACACGCAATGTTGACGGCCCAGTTGAACATACTGTTGCGGTAACAAATCTCAGTACTCAAGGGGGTGACAGAGTTACCTTTAAAGGTCTGTGCCATTAAACTAGATTTGTCATTATTCAGGTAAGTTATAAATACAAGCTATAAATACAGTGACTTTATCTTACTTGCACAGCAATATTCTCTTCAAACTGTTGCTCCACCATGACAGTAGTTGACTTGAAAGAGAAAACTCACCATAGAAGCGGACAGTTCACACACGTTTAGTCGTTCTTGGCAGTCCTGTATTTCGGTAGTTGACATGTCCTGTGGTGTGACAGGGTATACAGTACTGTGCAAATTTTTAGGCACATAAGGTGTTTCACAAAAGCATTTGTCTTAAGATGGTTATTTATATCTTCAGCTTTAGTGTGTCAATAGGAAATATAAATGTTAGACTCCCAAACATTACTTTTGCACATAGAAATGATTAGAATAGAAGAACAGGGAGCCCTGCAACAGATGTCATGGACCCCACAAAGCCCCCCACTGAACATCGAGTCAGTCTGAGATTACATAAAGAGACAGAAGCAATTGAGACAGCCGAAATAGAAAGAAGAACTGTGGTGATTCTCCAAGAAGCTTGGAACATCCTATCTGCCAACAACCAAGAAAAACTGTGTCCAGGTGTAAGTAGGAGAATTGGTGCTGTTTTAAAGGCAAAGATGGTCACACCGAATATTGATTTAGCTTTTTTTATGTTTACTGGACTTTGTATGACATTAAGTGATAAATGAAAACTATTTATGTCATTATTTTTGAAGACATCCTCACTATGCAAAGTGCCTAAAACTTTTGCACAGTACTGTACATCATGTAAAACTGTTGTAAACTGCATTTTGCTAATTCTTTTATGATCATTCATGCAGCTTTTATGACTTCAAATATTTGTAATTTGAATATTTGAATATTTAAAATTCAGTTTTCACAATGCAGGACCATAAAAGGTGATTAAAATGGTGAAAAACTTAACAGAAATGGTTACCTGTTACAGCACCTAAAATATATACTTTCTTTACCCTTATACATTCATTTATATTTTAACCTAAAACCTTGATGTTAAGAAAAAGCACATGTACATGTTATGCATCAATGAGCCATTATACATACAGTTGACATTTACATATATTGTACATGCACACGTAAACATAATACAGTGTGAACACTCCATGTTCCCTCTGTTCAGAAAGCCTGCGAAGCATTTCGAGATTTCCTGGATGAAACAATCAGCCATTACATTGTGAATGTGACAGAAGCGGCATTTCGCCAGACCGTGTGCTTGTCCCATGGACGATGTGTCAGACGGGTCCTGAGCATTGCAGCATACCTCCATCTTGACCTGGGCGTATGGTCCATCGTCCACAGAACCAAGTTGCCAGGCCCCGTTATTAAGGGTCCGTCTTTTGTAGCTCACAAATGGTTTTAGATGGTTGTGGAGGACACAAGAAATTTTTCAGCCAATTTTAAGTGTCAGTGTTTTCCAGGATGGCAAGGAGAACAATGCCAGAAACCAGTTCCTGAGTCTTTTACATAACAGAACTTTCAGGAGACCTGAAGACTGGAGTGATTAAAGCTCGGGGCGGGTAAACAGTTGGTTGCTGGGTCCAAACCTACAATGAACAATGCATGAACGACCCACTGTGGGTTCTCTATAGCCATTGGTTCTTTAACAAGTGTACTGGGAGTCACTTTAGAAGTACCTGCTAAATGACCACTTGCTTGCTTACTAAACGATATACTTATAATATCTGTTAAGTTCCTTCAAGATGCAGTTTTATGCCATTCAATCATTTTGTGGAGTTTTTATAAGCTACATGAAAGTATGCTAAACCCAGGATGAGAATGCACCATGTTTTATAGCACAATACAGAATGATCTGATTCATATTCATCAGATTCTGTGATAAACAGCAACAAAAATCAAATAAATCAGTTAAATCCTATGGAATACATTGAATAAACAAAATTTACCAATCAGTATTTGTGTCACATCACTAAGTATAATTTTCTTTCTAGTTTTCTTTTATGATCGCTTTTTATAAAAAGATTGTTTTTTTTTTTTTTTTAGTTTTATGAATATTTCAATGCATATGTTTTAGAATTAACATAATTAAAATACTAGAAACAACAAAGGTAATACTTGGTTGCTGAGAATTTACAAAATTGTTCACCTAAAAAAAATGTACATTGTTAATTTGCATTTCAGCAAATTGTTAAAGTTTTAATATGACAAAATATTGAAGTTGAAATATTGAATTGTGAAATCTGATAAAATTAAAGATTACTCAGTTCATTTTGATGGAAATTTGTAATGAATTTGAAATGTGCAAATCTTAAAAATATTTGTGTGTGTGTATGCTAGTGTGCTCCTAAAAGTTGACAAAATTAGATTGAAAATGTTCCTTCCTCTTATGCTGTGGTCCATTCAACTCGGAAAGGCTGTAGTTAGTCATATAGCACACTGGGAACAACCATAGGAATGTGAAAATGACATATTGATGAATTTTAGTGATTTTTTCCCCCCTAAAATAATTGAAAACTATACATATAATTGCACATATTGGGAAAATATGGCATGTAGTAAGTCAGTCTATACACTGGCAGCCTACTACAACCTTCAGAATCTTAAAATGTATTTTCACATTTTTTTTTTTTTCTAAATACTGTATATAACATATATAATAGGCATAAGTCAGTTGATTGAATGCTTGGACACTGCTGACGTTTTAGTGTAGTGGGTGGAATTTTCAGATGGTCCCTTACGTACACCAGGCAATGAAAGCGTTTGCAGGCGTTATTCTGTTGCTTCAACAAACGTTGCCGTTATGCCCGTATAATATGGTTATATACTCTTTAACTTAATTGTGATAATGATATATTTGTAAGATTGCTGTATCGAGAGAACGCGACACAATGACGAGAAATGTCACTGCACATGCAAATAAAAAGTCGCAACTGCGTGTTAAAAACTCACAATTGCGACCCTATATCTCGCAATTGCGAAATTACAAAGTCAAAATTGTGAGAATAAAAATCACAACTGTGAGATAAAAAGTCAGAATTAGCTCTTTTCTTTTTTTATTATGTGGCGGGACCCGTCTTCCATACTGAATGTCGACACAGAAATGTGTAAATCTGAGGAATGTTTGAGGAATACAGCGTTGCCTTGCAAGCACTATTCAAAGTTAAGATTACTTGTTCATGGCCGATGTTTATGTGTGTGCCCTGTCCCAATACCCATACTTGCGCTCTTGGCCACTTGAGTGCGCGTGCACGCGACAGGAAGTGTACAAGACTGTCCCATGTCTAAAACATGCCAAAGCTCAGTGCACTTAACCCACACTAAGGCTGTTTCTCGGCCGCATACATCATCGAGGCTGTCTTGTTTCATAAAAGCGAGTAGGACACTTCGAATGCAGCCTTCGAATACGACTTTCTTTCACGGGAATTCGGAGGATGCATGAGGTGTATCCTTTGTGGGCACTCACAACCCACAATGCTTTGCTTCAACGGAAATGTCTAAAAAAAAATGACGCCAATTTGCCCGTAAATATGATGTTCAAACGCAAGTAATGTTAATTCCCAAGTTGAAGTACCTCAGTAGATGGGTGCAGAGTATATAATATGTATAATTATATTAATATATAATTAAAATAAAGTATTATAGACTAAAAGTACACCTGTAAAATCTATTTACTTTTCTCATTACATCATTATATCTCTCCTAAAATGTACCTCATACATTCCCTTCTAAAGGGACTTTGTTCCCTTCTCACTCAAAGCGCTCGCGCTTGTTAAAGAGTGGCGTGCTGTCATAGCAACCATGTTACGTTCCGTTTCCGTTTGTCCTACGAAGGCCTTCTCGTTTAAATGAGACTTGTTTAAAGGAGGACACTCTGTATACTTCAGCCTTCAAAGGACGTGTCCTACCTAGCACGCAGCCTTCGAAACGAGACACAGCCTGAATCCACACTAAGTGTATCCCAGAGTTCATCACGATCAGGAGCCACACCCCGCCTACCCGAGCGATCGGTGTATTTTCGCCATGATGACGTCAAGGGAAGCTTTTCAACATAACCTATTTATTATAACCAGACAGTGAAACGTAAGTGAAGCGTATATTTATCTTAGTATAAATGAAAGTATTCAACATTATATAACGTGTTTAGGATGACTTAATAGCAGCATCATAATTAAAAAATATTATTTAATTTTATTTATTTATTTTTTTAATTATATTTATTTATCACACATTATACATTTGCACATATACAGTGAAATTCTTTTTTTTCACATATCCCAGCTAAGCTGGGGTCAGAGTGCAGGGTCAGCCATGATACAGCGCCCCTGGAGCAGATAGGGTCAAGGGCCTTGCTCAAGGGCCCAACAGTGGCATCTTGGCGGTGCTGGGGAAGATATATTTCTGTGTATATTTATATACCTCTTTGTTATCTTTCTTGCCCAATAATCACCTTATTTTGTTTGTTGCCTAATACTGCTGGTGATTTTGGTCAAAGTATTATGCAAAGTATTGAAAATCAAAATGAGTAAAAATAATTAACATTTACAATTAATTACACACGATAAAAACATTATAAAAAAAATGTTACTTACATATTTTCCACAGCACAATACACTTCCAACAACCAGCAGTGTATTAACAAATGAAAATATGGGTACCAATTTCAGTTATTTATTATTTTAAGTAGGCTGTAACAGTCACTGCTACCAAAAACAATCAGTCTTCGGCTGAGTGGAAAGACAAAAACAGCCGATGCAACCAGCACCAATATCTTTAAGTCTACTAGTGTTCCAGCATGCAATCAAAAGTCATCCACATACTTGCAGTCTTCAGGTCTACTTGCACACTACTGGTCAAACACCGGAAATACGTAAGACAAGTGGGTAAGTAGGCAAGACCAAAACCACCCCTATTTGGTACAGGACCTATGATTTATAGCATCACAAGCTGTCTGAAGTAATGTACTCTGTCTGACCACTAGATGACAGTATTCGCACACTTTCAAGGGTACCTTTCAATCCCTTATTCATGCTAGCGCCATCTTTGATTTTTAATGGGAATGACAACGAGGCTGGGAGGGATAGACTATTCTCTTTTATGGGCTGTACTGCAGTTTAAAGTGTGATTGGGTCGTTCTGTGGACAAAACATTGATAAAATATCTGTCCGAGAACATTCAGTACACAAAGAACTCCAGACAACATGAGTTGTGGAAAATTAGATGTGATCAAGGAGCTTTTTACAGCTTTATACCATGGGTGCCATTGAAGAGACTAGTCTATCTCTCACAGCCTCATTGTCATTCCCATTAACAATCAAAGATAGCGCTAGCGTGAATAAGGTCTATAATAGCAGTGAGGACATTCAGTTCAAGTCACTTAAATACATCAAAGATTTTGTGGAGACATTGAGTATAAAAGAGGTAACACTGATTTGCCTGGGCTGGAAACAAATGTGAGTAGCCAATTTAAAGCTACAGCATGAATTGTGTTTAACTGATTGCTTATTAGATTTGGTTACGTTGTCCAAAAAAAACAAACATGTTTACTGGTCTGAACAGGTTTAAGATGATGTCCCAGCCTGGCCAAGCTGGTGCTCAGCTGGTTTAGCTGGGAAACCCCTCTAAAACCCGCCCCTAAACCTTGTTCTAACCAATCAGGTAATGCTTTCCTAATAAATATGAATGACAAATTGTATAACAAATGTATTACTCTGTATGCATCTCATACTAGAACGTCGAGACTTGCTAATTGACTTAAACCCGGTGGCTGAACTGCCTAACGTAGAACACATTGATTAATTAGGACCGATAAGCAAGATATAAATGGAGCTGATTTGGCCTGGGGTTTCATTTACCACTTCTGTAGGGTCTGTTGGGTGTTGTGGGTGGTTGTCATGCTGTTGCTTAGGTGTTCTAGGTGTTTTAGCATGTTGCTATGCAGTTGCTAGGGCGTTCTTGGTGGTTGCTTTCAGGTCAGAGTCAAAAGACCACACCCCAAAGTCTCTATTATATTCATTTCCCTATTATATGGTTCCACAAGAAACCATTGCAGAGAGTTTTGGACTGAAAAGACACAATATTGCCACATAACCTTATTTTTATTTTATTTTATTTTTTAAAATTGTACTCTAAAGTAAATTAATAGTAATTTTGAATCTTATGCATAAAATCATGATATAAGATGAACACCCCAGTCATACTAGTGACCTTAAAACAAACATAAATAAAAGCTGTTTATTTCTACATGGAGAGGGTCTCCCTCATGGGGGCAACCAGGTTGAGATCACATGACCAGCCTCTGGGAAGAGCTAAAGCTTTTGTTATAGAGGTTAAGAGTTATAGGTATTGTTAGCTCTCTCAAAGTATATACCTGTATATTTTTACTCTGCAAACTGTTCATAACAGCATCCAAACACTAGTTGCAAAATACTGACATGTGATGTATTTGTGAAGACTTGCTTTTAGACTGAAGAATCTGTTCAATCATAGATGATGATCTCCCTACTATTATTGTATTATCTTTTGAAAATAATTTTAAGCAGTGTGTTTTTGACCTTTTAGGGGTCATGGAGACCAAACAGGCAATTGAGAGGATATTTCAGAGATTAAGTAGGCAATGGAAGATGCAGTTATCAGCAATTTCACTAAAATAATTGAGCTATTCTGAATTTTGAGGTCCAAATGTCAGAGCTAATAACACTGAAGAAGGCATTTCCGTAGTCCAATCTGGTAGGACAATTTGTGATCTTTCTTAATAGAGCACAGTCGGGTTTCAGAGGTAAGGCAGTGGCACCCTTCATTTTCTCCGTGTAAAAATGTTTTTTTTAATGATAACCTCTCAAGACAGACCTTCTGTGTGCTATGAGGTTGTTAAGTGATGACATACTTCTTTAGAAGCCAAGTCAGTGTGATTTCAACCTCATTCCTGCTGAAGAACTACACTGCCTATATTCCAGAAGAAAGATTCATTAATCAAGAGCTCAGCAGCGACCAACCACTCATATGAAGCATTGCGAACGACATAAGTCATTTTCCCTAAACACTCTCAAACTTATGTATTTGTTTATGTTTTAATTTATTCAGCCATCAAATTCACATACATGGCATTTTATACTTTTATAGTCAATTTTATACTGTCTTTTATGATTAGATTGCATAATTTGCAATGCTTCATGGAATTTAAGACATAAAGACTGAATTACATTTAATTTAAAGCTACCGAATCTAAAGGCCCTCTTCGTGGTTGATCACTAGTTCATAGAAATGGCCTTTCTTTGTAAAATCACACAGACAAAATCTACAAAAATGGCTGGTTGATCAATGATAATTTTTCAAAATTCCAAACCCTCAGAACTGATTGCATTGACCCAAAGTAACACATTTAGACAGATAAGCAGCCACAGAGGATGATAACAGACGTGCCTTTGCAACTTTTCTTATTTGTTGTCTCCAATTTGGAACGGCGGTCCGTAAAGACCACTATTCACAGCTCAAGAGATATTGATTGTCTGTATGTATACTGAATAAAGATGCCTTTTCAGGTAGTATACTGTATGAAGGTAGGCAGGCGTCAGGGCATGTTAGAATCTTATATTTGCATAACATCATGTCTTTAGGGCCAAAGTATTTTTCAATTTTCCACATGCCATGTGGCATTGACTGTGTCCGTATGGTCTCACGGTCAAAAGAGTATACTTTAGAAGGCTGAGTTCTTGACCATGTGCGAAACGGAATGGCACATGGGAGAAACTAAGTATACTTTGACCTTTAAGATGTCTTAATCTGGTGGGTTATTTGAAGCATAGAGATTATTCACTGCATATGATATTTCACAGTCCTGTTTGTGAGGTTCGGCAATTTGTGAAACGCATAAAAATGGCATCCAACAGAACGGTTTAAAATAATTTAATTATTATTATTATTTTAATTTATGATTTTATTTCTACTGAGAAATACACACTGAAGTTGTGAAATGTTTGCTTGTTTATGTCTAGCTAAAGCTCTAATTTGTTCAAAGCCAGTGGTTTTCAATTGTTTTTGCTTCAACTTGACTAGAGTACCAAAATGATCTCTCATCCGAATGTAAACAAAAATGTCCAGAAATGCAAACATTGAAATTTACTGATATTACCATAAACTGCATGGGCCCAACAATATGCAAAATTATAAACACACTGTGGTCAGCACAAACCATGTTTATCCTTGATGCAAGTGAACCCATGTTTAATGTAGTCTGGGTTGTGTTTTCTTTTAGTTTGTGTAATTTTGCTCATGTTTTTTTGGAATGAATGGATGTCAAGTACATTACATTACATTTATGCATTTGGCAGACACTTTTATCCAAAGCGACTTACAGTGTACTTATTACAGGGACAATCCCCCTGGAGCAATCTGGAGTAAAGTGCCTTGCTCAAGGACACAATGGTGGTGGCTGTGGGGATTGAAACAGCAACCTTTTGATTACCAGTTCTGTGCTTTAGCCCACTACGCCACCACCACACCATTGTAACCTGTCTATAGTGGCATTAGCCTAATTTGGCTAGCTTCTTCCAAGTCACAGATGAATTTATGCCAAAATACCGTACATTTTGAAAGGACAAACAAACTTTGACGTAAATAGCATAAGGTTTGGAAAACGTTTTCTCTTCCCATTTAAAAGTTAATAAGCCTATTAACTTTGCTTTCCTAACTATGCACAATTATAAGGTTAGTTGCATTTTATTGTTTGAATTTAGCATAGTATTTTCCCTACTATCCCTTTTCGAACAGATTTGCAACGCATTAGCCACTTTTCCACTATTGGGAAGAGACTGAAGTTCAAGATCACCCTTGCGAGCATCTAAGCATGTCCCAATGGTAGCACCTATTTTTCAGCCCCATTGTTATTTACTATTATTGCCTTAATCTTAATTTCTGCAAAAAACCAGCTTGGAACCATAGACCAGCTAAGACCAGCAAACCAGCTTAAGCCACAATCACATTTACATTTGCACAGCAAAATTCCGCGAGCGAATAAGGTGTGGGTGGAAATTCTGGCAAGAAACTGATTGCCAAGCAACCTCTTTTTAATGTTGCGCTTTCAGTGTTAAAATACTTTGTCCTGTCCCAGTTGTCATGCAGAGACAACAACAAGTAAGCCATTCATAGATTAATTTTCTCAAACTTAAACACTGTCCCTCTGTGGCACTTTAAAAATTCCTGTGTTTGTTTTGAGCGACCTGCTTAGACCCGCCCCAACAACGTTACTCAACCTATGGCGTGAGTTGGGGACGGGATTATCTGACTGTTTGAACAACAGAAACTAGGGGTGTATTCTGAAAGCTGTTTTGAAAACACTGTTTATTTTTGCAATTCCATTCGGTGACGCTAGTGTCGCAGACATTACATACTTAAGCTTTAAAAAGAGTCACCGCTACAATGGTATCCTTGTAGTATTATCCTTGTAGTATTATATGTAGCTGTATACGAAGCGCTGCCCACACAGTGGTCACTGTCAAACCAAGCAACTACCTATTGGTTGACATGGCGAATTCACCTGTCAAACTTCACTAAACTTGAACTCCACGTGAAATTCGCTAGGGGAAATTCTTCGGAAGTCCATTGCGCGAAATTTACAATTGCGAGGATACCCATTGAAATTACTGTTTTGCCCACAGACTTTTGCAGTGCCAATGTAATTTGACAATGCCTTTAGGCTGGTAGCGCTTTCCAAATATTGCTCTGTTTGTTTCAAGTGTCTGACACAACAACACTAGCACAAACCAGTGCCGAGAAATGTAAAAAAAAAAATTATTTAGAGTTATTTTTGCTATTCTGTTTGTTGCTGCATGTGGGGCAGAAATTACACTCAGCTGCTTCAATAAAAAAATAATTATATTTCTATTCCTAAGTGTTTCCATGTTGAGTGAAAAGCAAATTGAAAGTCAAATGCTGTTTGAATAACACAGGCCACAAATTCAGGGACAGTTTGAGTGATTACTTGTGAAATTGCAGCACGAGCAAATTGTTTAATACGAGGGCAACAGTGTGATATCATAATGAACCTGTGAGTGCATGCATGCCCTTGAACAGGAAGAAAATGTAATACCATAGACAAAATGTGGTCTATCAGGCTAACCTGAAGGCATTATTATTGCAGAAATCTAGGAAATATACAAAAGGACTACTAAAAAGAAAAGCCTATTGCATGTGTCTCACCCTAGCGAGAGTGTTTGTGTGGTTCTGTCCCTTGTTAAGTGCATTTGCAGGGGTAAATTGAGTGTATGACACTGTATAATTCATTTGCTCAACAGTGGCTGCTTGTTTGGTCACACCAATTGACTAAAACAGTGACTGCACAAAATCCATTCTAGCAAATTTTCCCTTTATACAGCAACACATCCCATTAGAACAAATCGCCTAGCAACAGTGACATGATGCACATACAGCAACATTTTACACCTTACTGTGAACATATTACACATACTATATTAATATAAATTAATTTCAACAGCAAATTAACACATAATTACACAATTATACAATAGCAAAATAACACATTGTAATTGCACAGTGCAGTCAAATGGTTTATGTAATTACAAGCAGGTCCACAGTTATTATACATAAGTGCATGTTTTTAGGATCTTAGTTGTATAAAAAATTACAAAACAATAACATCTTTCATGTTTTGTGGCCTTTAGTACATGTCTGTTAGTTTTTTGGTCATCTACTGTAGTATATTCTAAAAGTTGACAAAATAAACTCTTAACAATTGTGTTTCTTTGCCAGCAAAATGGACTAAAATCTTTAATTACCCCCCCCCCCCCCATATCGCCATATCGGTTACAAGCATGAAAACGCAGATATGAAAACAGATGATTTATTTATAATTAATTAGTAACACAGGTTGTAAAAACTCTGTGAATTCAAATGCACAATCCAGAAATAATAATAGCCACAATATGTAGAAGACTTTTACTTTTGAGACTTCGGTATGTCACCCATTATTGCTGACTGATTGAATAAGCCTGTATTTTAAAATATAATCTGCATTCAGTGCTTCAGTCAGCGCTGTGTGAGCAAGCGGCACCCTCTAGCGGTCTGGATGGCACATTCCATTATCTATTATACCACTATAATACAGGATTTAAAAGGGGGTTTTGTTCTTTTGGTTAAAACCTTTTATTTTTCCATGATGTAGTTGACATTTCCGTGGAATTGCCCAACATATTCATACCATACATTTGTAATAATCTATTTCAGTTGTAATGTTCTGTTGTATTACTGCAAACAGAAGTGCAAAAATGTTTTACAAGTACAAAATAACTTTTTTTTCATAGCAGTCATCATGCTATCATATTTAGTAATTTTTTGTATCTTCTTTTTTTTTGTCTTTTTATCCTCTATTTAACTTTCATTGTGGTTTTCTTAAAAATTTTGGCCTGTCATGTGTTCAACAAATCCAATCCACGGAATTTAATGGAAATTATTTATTGTTAGAACAGTAAAAAAGCTTTTGAACCTCTTTTGTACATTTTTAAAGCATAATTCCAAAGTAGAATCTGATGATAAAATAAGATAAATGGCAAAAAAAATCTGTATTGTTATCGGCCAATAGGTTTTTGTTAAAATCGGTATCGGTATCAGCCAAATATGTTTATATTGGTGCATCCCTAATCCATAATGTACCAAATGAGGTCATAATGCAATAAAAAATAATTTAGAAAAACTTTATGAGAAAAATGCTAAAGCAAACCATTCATGTTTAAATAAAACAAATTGTAATACAATATACTGTATTTTACTCAAGTACATTTGCAGAGTCATAAAATCCTCAATAAACAATCTACTAGAATTGATTATGCTGAATATTTTCCCATTCAATATTTTGATGGATTCTAGATTGATACTTTTCATTAATAAGGTGCGAGGCAAAGGTCAAAAGTCACCATTTAAATTCACACACACACATTACCAGAGGGATGCCACCTGCAAACGATCTCAGAAAAAAACTGCGTTCCATGTGCCGTTATCTCTTCACACGCCATTAAACTGCCCCTTGGATTGCTGGAGCTCATATCAATGTTGAAAGGCTACATGGACAAAGCAGGAGAACGATGCTAGATCATTCTAAATAATGCCGTGATTTGACCATTTATGAAAAGCGTACCATTTGAAGGGATTATTACAGCTGTAGCGCTGGTTTGATATGTGTGGGAAAACGGTTGTGTGTGTGCCCAAAACTGTCCATCAGGCAAAAACAATAAATTGATTAGACTGTCACTTGCTCATTATGGCTGTGGTTGAAACCTGAAAAAGAATACCTTTGTAGGAAGAGTACAGAATGCATCAAGGCACTACACTGCAAATACATTTCAGATTTTCTTAATCAGAACTTTTGTCTTGTTTTCCAGTATACAACATCCGTAAGCAAGATAAAAGAATTTGAGAAGTAAAATTGTGTAGGATGTTAAAGGAATATTTCAGGAAGTAGAAGGTAAGATCAATCGACAGCATTTGTGGCATAATGTTGATTACCAAATAAATTATAATTTCGACTCATCCCTCATTTTCTTTAAACAAAAAAGAAAAAAGTTGTCGATGTTAATGGAAGTCAATGGGGCCAATTTTTGGAGGGTTTAAAGGCAGAAATGTGAAGCTTATAGTTTTATAAAAGCACTTACATTAATTCTTCTGTTATAACTCATGTATTTGAGTTGTAAATTTGTTTAAATTGTAATGTTTGCAGTCATTTAAGGGGTTTACAGTGTTGCATCGTCATGAAAACAAAGTTGTTAAATTGGATGTAACATTACACAGAAAAGGTTAGTAAGTGATTTTATAACGCTAAAATATTGTTTACGTCTTGTGGCTAAACTTTAAAAACAGCGAGTAATTATTTTTTCCGATGGCTTGTTGAGGCAAAGTCACATGACTTTTTTTGATGCGCTTCAAAACACCTATACAACTGTGTCTCTATCATGGGTGGACTGGGGGAGGTAACCCCCCCAATAATCAAAACAAAAGTTTTGAAACACCATGATCAATGGAAACATGGGGAAATGCTTCACGCTGCAACCCCTCCCAATGTTCAAGCCAAATCTATGCCCTTGCAACTGAATAAGGTTTTTATGCGCATTTTGGAACAGCATTTTAGTGTTTCAATCCAGCATTTTTTATGCGATATCCCAATACTCATTTAGACAGAAACCCATTGAGCCTAAAAGGAGAGCCATTTTAGTGGAAGAGCAATATATTATGTTCTGATTAAAAATGACTAGGGCTGTCAATTGATTAAAATTTTTTTATCAAATTAATTACATGGTATGCCGATTAATTAATCGAATTAATTGCAATTAATCGCATACATAAATATTTGCTGAGAAAGCCCCTCAAATAACAATAGTTTTATATATATATAAATTATAATACAGATAATTAAAATACGTTACATTAATTAGGCACACAAGTTAAAAAAGACAATACAAAAAGTGGCTTATACAAGTGTTTATTTCCATATTATTGAACATTGGTATCATTGGCCTACAGTTCACAGCAATCCATTTTGCTATTGAATTCGTCAATAATTCCAAGATTTATTATAAGTGCTTGTTTAAGGACGTGTCAATATACACCTGCGTCAAACGGATGCTTTTAAAGCATCTCGGTTGCGTTGCACCATATACAATCTGTTTTCAGGTCGCTGTGTTGTTAAACGAAGTTTGAAACTTAGAAAAACACATCTTGAGATCCCTGCGTTTGGATTTGTGCTCCATCAAGCTGTGTTGTATGCAAGAACGTGTTGTCATATTGTGTTGTCTGCTCTCCGTAAGTGTGGTTTGTTCTTTGTTTAAGCTGCACGTTGCCTATACAGCGAGTTTCGCTTTCTCTGCCCCCTGGAGAAAACAGGTGGTACTTCAAGCTTGAATTGCTCAGGAATCTTCCATACGCGATGATTAATTGCATAAATCTTTTTAACATGTTATTTTTTTATATAATGCACTGAATTAACGTGTTAAATCGACAGCCCTAAAAATTACGAAGAAAAAATAGTTTGGACTAACATGTACTGATGAGTCGTTCACACTAGGATGAGAAATATGCATTAAGAAAGTAAATAGAGTACATTTTGATTTCATTTTGACTTTAAGCCATTGCCTGACTGGGCATCAAGACAGCTACCTTTGGCTTTGGACACAGTGTGCGTGCATGTGTGTGTGTATCAGTGGACAAATGAGACATGCTATGTCAAGTTTTAAGAGCACTTTTACAAACAGACATGTTTCTGGAGCATACGGCCGGAACCGGTTGCGGCAGATGGATTTATGTGTTTGTTAGCCGACCGATGTCGCGGTGGAGGCTGTATTGTTTGGTGCTGAGGGTCTAATGACAGGTAATTTGTCTCACACTGACTGAAACTGTCAACCGCGGTCAGGTCGCTCGCTGTCATAGCGCCAACATTCTTTTTCACCGTGGTTCCCACTCCCCTGGACAAAAGTCAGTTTTTATTTATTTACTTACTTTCATTGTTTTTTTGATTTTTTTCTCTCCCCTTTTCTCCCCAATTTGGAATGCCCAATTCCCAATGCGCTCTAAGTCCTCGTGGTGGCATAGTGACTTGCCTCAATCCATGTGGCGGATGACGAATCTCGGTTGCCTCCGCGTCTGAGACCGTCAATCCGCGCATCTTATCACGTTGCTTGTTGAGCACATTACATAGCGTGTGTGGAGGCTACACACTATTCTCTGAGGCATCCACAAACACCACGCGCCTCACCGAGAGCGAACCACATTATAGCAACCACGAGGCGGTTACCCCATGTCACTCTACCCTCCCTAGCAACTGGGCCAATTTGGTTGCTTAGGAGACCTGGCTGGAGTAACTCAGCATTCGAACTCATTACTCCAGGGGTGGTAGTCAGCGTCTTTACTTGCTGAGCTACCCAGGGCCCAACTTACTTTCATTGTTAACTCAAGATGCAATAACACACTAGGCCACTCGAGGCTGCGTGTTACAGGAATTTTACTACAGGGTAAGAGGTATTCTGAGGTACAGCGAAAAGCAGATTGCCTAAAAACCCCTTAATCGAGGTAAAATCACTTTAACGAGTGACCTTGAGTGATTTAGTGTTTTTAGAAAATGGCGGCAACAGCAATATTATAAAAGACACAATATGTTACAATAATGTTGCAATAAAGTTTCCAATAAAACCTTTTTTTTTCTCATAATATTACATTTAAATAAATGTTACTTTTTTAAATAATAATTATCAGAATAAATAATTTTTCCACCAAGAAATGTAATTCATGAGCTGAACAGTATGCTGTTTATGGTTGCCAAGAAACATACCAACTTAATATAGAATATGTGGTCACAGTTGTGCGTTTATTAGCATTTTACAATGCTTTTGAAAGTGGCTCATCAATTGAAAAATTACAGTCAGAACTTTATAATCGAGAATTAAAAAGAAGTAATGCGAACCATTAGTGCTATTTAGAATTCTACGTTCAAGATATCTTACTAAACCCGTTGAACCAAAAATATAATTAAATGATATAGAGGAAAATAACAAGTTTCAAGATGATAGAGATTCACCTATAATAATCAATTATAAAATACAGTACATTGCCTATATAATATAACAGCCTTGTCAAAGGATAATAAACTTTTCAGATTTGGATATTAATCCATTATATATATATATATATAGACATACACACACACACACACACACACACACAC
This sequence comes from Myxocyprinus asiaticus, assembly GCF_019703515.2. Taxonomy (NCBI): domain Eukaryota; kingdom Metazoa; phylum Chordata; class Actinopteri; order Cypriniformes; family Catostomidae; genus Myxocyprinus; species Myxocyprinus asiaticus. Next base: position 4,723,844 of record NC_059352.1, read on the forward strand.
ACACGCACATTACATATTATTTTTAAAAATATTAGTATATTAATGAATTAGACAAATATACTTAAAAATGTAATACTGTAAAATAAATAAATGACTAAATAATTATTACATTATTTTGAAATAAAATTAATATTTTTATTTAATTTAACATTTAATCATTTGTTTATGTTTCATTTGCTATTAAAATGTATTATACAAATATTAGCTAAAATTAATTTGAGAATATATGCCCTATTTAATACAACATGTCATTTTCAGTTTTTTTTAAACATTTGAGTATATATTTTGTAAAACAAAAATAAAATAAATATTTTGTTTTATAATTTTATTAATAATAAAAATATGAATATACTGATTAATTATACCAAAAAATACAAATTAATTTAATAATTAAATAATTAATAAATAAAATAAATACAAAGTTTGATTTGATTCAACATATAATTTGACAAATCTGTATGCATCTCATTTGCCAACATTAAAATGTATTATATAAATGTTGACATTATATCAGCTAACGTCACCCTGCTGTCTAGCGTATCAGCATTGACTTCTGATAACCTACATCTATAAACTTCACAAATACAAAAATGTACAGCCTCTCTCCACACAAGAGTCACTGTCAGTCAGTCAGCTGTTTAAAAGCTGTATGATGGTATTCACTGGAACATTTCAGTCACTCTCTTACCACTGACTAAGGTTCTCCAAGCATGTTCATCTCGACTTTGATTTGCCAGACGTTTTCAAAGCGTTTGATATCAAACTGAGACAGTAATTAATAGGTAATGAGTTTAATTGTGTGGAAATGGAGTCACACCTAGCCGGTTCTGAAATATATCACTGCCAGGAATGATGTAGATCTATCCATAATTTAGAACGACAGGTTTGTGAGGGCTAGAGAGAGTGAGTCCTGGTCCGGCCTGACCTGTATGTCCACTTTCTACAATAATCTGCCATAGATTTGAATTTAACAATGAACTTAAACAAAGCACTTAGGGAATGGGGCAGTATATTGTGTTTTGTGTCAAGACTTAAAGGAATAGTTCAACCACAAAAAAAGAAAATTGTCATTATTTACTCACCCTAATGCTGTTCCAAACCCATATGACTTTCTACTGTGGCCATTGTATGGAAAGAGCTGAAAAAAACAACAGCATACATGTTCGGAACAACACGAAGGTGAGTAAATAATGACAGAATTTTAATTTTGGATGAACTGTCCCTTAATACTGTAGCTGTGGCACCCTGCCAAGAACCACTTTAAAAAACACAGGATGAAACAATAAAGCCAATCATTAATCCATCATAATAAAATATAAACATGGTGACACTCTTTGATTACTCAATTAAAATGCCCTCATTACATTTTGTACAGGCCATATTTGTATTTGTTTGAACAAGAAATAGGAATACTAGGAAACAAAGTTTCGAGACCCATTTTACTTCTTTAATGTGATGTAATACCAAGTAAAACAGGATGTTCTACAAGGTAAAAAGTTATGATGGGATCTTTTAGTTCCATTTGCTACACAGATGTTGCATTATAAATTCATAAAACTGGTATGTCGATTTATACCATGGTAATGAATGATTACCATATTTATTTACCATGGTATTTACATGGTATTCTAAGGTATTTCAACTCTTACAGAAATGTACTCTCAAAGCACCAAAAAATACCATGGTACTATTAAAGTACATGCCCCAAAAATGTTTGTACAACCATGGTGTTATGATGGTACCATGCACTTTTTGTTTGGTTAGTGCTGGTTGATTTGCTAACAAACAAACAAACGTCTAAGACACCTGAATCAAAACACGATGGCAATTGAGATTCTCATGAGGTATCGCTGATAATGGGATTTTTTTTATTTTTTATGAATGAATGACAGATAATCCCTATTGTTGATGGTTGTTGGCTGTATGGTTGGTTTCTCTTGTGTAAAGACTCAACATGACCATCTGTCTCTTACAGTGAACTCTGTACTGTAGATAATAAGAGTTAGCCATGTAATCACAGATTATTAGTCTGTGTTTAATCAAGTATTCGACATTAAACGGAGACCCTGTTTGGATTTAGTGTAGATGGTTAGTGAACACAAATAAGCCAATGTTGAAAATGTGTTATCTAATGACCTTAAATGAGGAGCTTTAACCCAGGCAGAGCAAGTGACTGCTTTATAAAACAGTACTGTGGTGGTATCATAGTAAAGTGATGGTATCTGATGGTAATACCATAGTACTGTGATACACCCCATGGTATTCACCCCATGGTATTCGCATAATACCGCAAAGTACTCACAGTACAAAAACATTATAGTAGTACCATGTTTTTTTGGACATACCATAGTATTATTGGTACTACGAGGGTATCTTTTTATAAGTGAAATATCTTGGTATTACTATGGCACATGTCCAAAAAACATGGTACCTTTTCTCAAAAGTACCCTCATAGTACCATGGTACCTCATAGTGTTATTACCATGTTTATTTTGGACATGTTTCATGGTATTTTTTTGTACTGTAAGGTTACTTTTTTGTAAATGTTTTACTATTGTATATACATGGTTCTCCAAATTAAATGATACTAAATGGTATCATGATACTACCATGATAAACTTCCAAAAAAACAAGGTACCCCAAGGTATTACCATAGTACATGCCTGAAAACACAGTAATACCATGGTAGTTCGTTAAATTGAGCAAATCCTCACAGTAGAAAAATAGCATGACACAGTATTAATAGTACCATGGTACATGTCCAAACAAACCAGTGTACTACCATGGTATAAGGATACTTTTCTTGTAAGCGTAGTGCCATATTTTTGATTTTTGTTTTTAATGTTTTATGGTATTATTGGTACTTACCTTGAAAAAAGGTGTATTTACATTGGAGTTTACATGAAACTCCAGGGTAATTCAAAGAATACCATGGTACTTCCATGGTAAATATCCAAAAAACAAGGTACTCCAAGGTATTACCATGGTACAATGTACAAAAACATGGTAGTACCATAGTTTTTTTGGACTTCCATGGTACAAAAAGGACCCCAACAGTAACAACATACCATACCAAAAAATGGTACTACCATGGTATTTTTGGTACTGTTGGAGTCCTTCTTTGTAAGTGATTCATCTCTGTGGTGTGTATGCATGTGTGTGTGCAAATGTATGCTGGCGTGCATCTATTGCCTTGCTCTGTTTTGCTCAGATAGATGGACCAGTGTCATTAGTCACAGCCCTCTGCCGCTCATTAGCTCGGACGGTCGCTATGGCAGCCACACAAAGGCCATTCCCTCCCCGCCTGCACATGGAGGGCGACAGGCCAATTAGAACAGGGCACACTGACACACTGTGATTACCTCTGTGCAAGCCAAAGAGAAACAGACGGTGAGAGAGAAGAAGATACGAACCGTGTACGAACAAATAGATCTCATGTCATTGAATTTTCCCGTTGAAGCTCATTTGCTGTCTACAGTCTACATAGGCAGCTGCCTTCTAAAGGCTAGTGTATACTTTGTTTTTTCACATGCATGGCTGAGCACTCAGCCTTTGAAAGTATACTCTTTTCCGTGCGAGGCCATATGGACATCCGCATATACATACTGTATTTCCCTACTATATAGTATGCCAAAAGCAGTACATCAATGGAGTAGTGTGTCTGAATCCTCAGTATTCCTACAACCAGAGGCGTAAAAGCTATATATGCATTGTATGCAATGCATAGGGGCGCCACACAAAGAGGCCGCAAACAGGTGCTAAAGGAGGGAGCTGTTTGCCCCCCTCCCCAGTCATTGACACAGTTCAAGACGGCCATAGGTGCCAATGTGGATTTTGCATTCATTCCCAAAAATGGGTAGTTGCACCCCTGCCTACAACACTAGGTGAAAAATACCCGGATGACCTACTACATCCGGCGAAATTCTGATGTGTACCTCCACTGGACACTTGACTGTCCCATAATGTCATGGTAGCTTCAGAACTGCCAAATTCAAAATGCTTAATTAAAAAACAAAACAATGGAGAACCGCAAGTTGTACATTTTCAAATGTAAGTGCTATATATGTATACCTAAAAAGATGTTCCTTGTGGTTAAATTGTACTTGTTTAACAAAAAAGATTATTTTTTGTGGTTGTTGTTACTATATCATATATTTGGGTCACTGGAACATGCCCACATTTCTGGATGATGTATGTCCTTAAATGTATTCATACTAAACACCTGCAAAGTATACCTAAAGTAGCTACTTTTTGAATGGCCAAGAAGAACACTAAAGCACAGGTGTCACATAAAACGTCATTCTGTACTTGTAAGATCATTTTCGAAGTCATTTTCTGATGAGACTCAAGAGTTTTACTTTACACTCTCTCCAATAAGATAATTAATTTTGATGCAATAATATATAATTGTTGAATATTAACCAATGAATTTATCATGTTGGTAAATCTGGTAATAATGATGTAATAAATTGTTTGTTTTCTTGGTAACGCCATGCTGGGTTGCAGGTAGGACACGGCACAGATATCAAACACAGGGCACGTCGATATGGTTCAGGTGGCAGACAGTACACACAAAAGTTACCAAGGTTTTTCCCTTCTTTTTTAGTTTTTTTTGTTGTTTTGTTGGATTTTCTCCCCTTTTCTCCCCAATTTGGAATGCCCAATTCCCAATGTGCTCTAGTGTGCGGCCCCCTTAAGACCTCCAATTTCCTTTTATTTCTCTTGCCTTGTCTAACATCTTTGATGGATGTTGTTCCAAAGCTATTTGACTTTGCGGAATACAAAAATAAATGTTTAATGTATATAGCAGGGCTGTCTTTTGAGACAATTGCAGTGCATAGTGACTCACTTTAAAGCTTAAAAAGGAACCAAAATTATCATAAAGGTAGTCCATGTGACTCATGCATCATATTCCAAGTCTTTTAAAGGCATGTGAAGTCATTTTTAGGTTAAAATCTTGAGGCCTGTTGCACGTTCCTGAGCACTACGAGAGAGGACCTTTTTCAACAGGGATGTGCTAGGGTGGTCGGCTAATCGACTGCAAGAACAGACTAGTCGATTAGTGGGGTCAAAAACTAACATTAATATTTTTAGTGGTGGTGGTTTTAATGAAACGCAATTCTCAAATGAATTAAGAGATGCAACTTCTTAGAGAGCTTTTTTGTGTGATGATGACGTTTCATCATTTTAATCCTTCAGGATTAGGGCCCTATTTAAAGTGCGCAAGCGTTAAGCGCAGCACTATGCCTTAACTCATAAGTGCAAAGTCAATGGGCATGGCCATGAAGTGTTGGTATTTTTGTGTAAGCGTGCGCTAAGTCTAGGCGCAAGTGGGTTTGGCGAATTTGTGCACGCAAGGCGCTAATCGAGTCAATGAAGATTCTTCTCTGGCACTGTCTCTGCCCTATTATACTGTCCATTCCCTGTCAAGCACCAGCGATATAAACAAAAACAGCACATTAATAAGAAGTTGGTAGTGTAAATGGACTGTATGCAATGAATTAGACGAATAGAAATATGGATTTACATTATGTTGTGTGTCCTTGTTAAATTGGACACGTTCCTTTTATACTCATGGAAAATGTGGTTCAGGATATGGATGTAGGCTCCATTATACTACAGATAATGTAAGTATTATTAATCATTTTTATGACACACAAATCATGGCTAGTAAGTGATTGTATCGGTGCACACTTCTACCTGTCGATTGTGAAAAAATAAATTAATTTATTGAAACACAAAAAAATTAAACCAAATATATTTCTAAATTCAAATTACACTTCAAACGAAAATAAAATATAATCAAAATAACGAAGTGGTTAAAAAAAATCCTGCAAATCCAAACATTTTACTCTCTGCTTCTTCTACCGGCCCCTTTTGCAGTGACTTAAACATAACAATAATTTAACACAAATCTCATAATTTTTTGTTTCAACAAATGCTTTCAACAGCAATTGTCAAGGACATTATTGATGTTCTGCACTCTCAGAATTTGGACATGAACTTTATTACCTCCTGCTGGTGGAATCTCCAAACTGCAAATGCAGGAACTGAGTTTGGACTTTAGAGGTGGTATTGAAACGTCTTAACGCAATTATATTTTCCTCAGGAAATTTGCAAATGAATAAATAACAAACACTCCCACTCACGGCCACTTGCGCTTTGCGCTGGCACAAAAATTGCACTTGGATAAGATGTTGTGCACGCTCCCCTATTTTTGAGGTGTTGTGGAGAGATTGAAGTCTTTTGCTGATTCTGACGGAACTGCTTAAATAAATCGCTGCAGTAAAAGGTTTAAACTGCTGATGTCATGAACTAGATTTGTACTCGCAATATTATCTTGCAGTTCTGTGCTTTTGAATGTGCCGCGAGGATGGCATTGAAACGCTTCAGTTACGTTGATGTACCTCATATTGTGCCTCTCTGGATTGGAGCCTTTCTTATTTCTTACTTTGATCGTTTTGTGCAATAAGTTGTTATAATTATTTTGCCTATTTACTGGTTGAATATCTATTACTGTAGTTACCATGTTGAAGTGCTGCACTTATCGTCCGTATACCCCTCTAAAAGGTGTCTGATCAGGGTAAAGGGAACATAACGGAACCTAATTATACATTATTATCCTCAACACTGACTAGTCGATTATGAAAATTGGTAGTTTTGCACATCTTTACTTTTTAAGGTTTAAAGTGGGGCAATATCAGCTGCCATAGTATTGAAAAATGACCAGCTTAAAAAATAGCGAGTTGACCCCAAATATGAACAATAGTAATAGTGATTAAGACGACTAATTAATTAGCACACATTGCATTGTGGGAATTTTGAGTACATAATTTTGCATTATTAAATATAGCAGGTGTCTCTCCATTCTTATAAACGGTTCTAGGGAAAATTATGATTGTATAATGGTGCCACTGTCTTGCTTTCATGTGCTAATATCCAGACTGTCTGTCTGCCCACTAAACTGATAAAGAGAGTAAAAAATAAAATAGAGAGAGAGAGTTATTGGAGTTCAAATTGATAAGCAGACTGCTGGAGTATGATAGTACAGCTATAATCTACATTACTCATCGCTGGTGTCCTGGTGTAGTTCACAGTCCAAACGGACATTAGGTTTGATCTTACCGGTACAAAGGCGGACTCCAGGTCAGCATGTGGATCAAATCAACCAGTAATTAGGTTTTTCAAGCTCATTCCTATAACTAAATACTTCCTGGACAGTTTTACCTTAATCTAACAAACTACTTATAAACTGTTAAAGTACTTTGGAGCCATGGCCTAGCGTACATTCTCTGACACGTTGAGCTATGGTGCTCATTTGGGTAACACATGTTTGAGTCTAGCTTGCATCATTCCCCTTTCTCTCTACTATTACATCAATACAAAATTTTGTGTCCAATGCCAGTGAAAGTAAACAGAAATGAAATTATTTACAGCATTACCCCTGAACCCAAAGCGTCACTCAGATTCTAACATTATTTACATTACCATTTAGTTCTGATCATCAATAACATATTAAACCAATCAATACTGCACTGACACTTGTAGAATACACACTGATGTACTTTGACATCGAAAGAGCTGTCGAGTCAGTGTTTTGAAGAATTAGCAAGTTAATCTAATAGAGGAATCTGTGCTGGCTGTTACCGATGCCAACGACCTTGTCCGTCCAACCCTGCTTTAGTTAACACAATCAGAAAAAGACAACACACTCCTCAGACAAACAGCCCTATTCCCAGCCCTTGCCATCAACAAAAAAACCCCTGAAGAAATCTCTTTGCTCACCATTCTCTGTTGAAGCGCCGGCTGTCAAGATCAGGTTGGTTTGTGATTATTTGTGTAGCTGGCACAGAAGGATGGGTCAGGCTGGCCTATCTTTTACACAATTGCAACAGGTTGACTTGATTCATTGGATAATAAATACAGTACCAAACATAAAAATGACATAAATGCATGGATAAATATATGAGTGAAATAATAAATAAAAAATATACGTACATAAAGAAAAACAGACATCACCAAATTATCAACTAATCAATAAATCAGTTATTTCGATATTCCACGATTGCTGTGCCTTTTGTGTCCCAATTACTTACTTTTGCCAATATACATTTTAAAGCTGATGTGTGTAATTTTTTTTCAGTGTAAAAGGTCTGCTATCAGCTTCATATGCAGAGACAACTATAAGTAAGCCATTTGTTGGTAGATTTCCTTAAAAAAAGTGTAAACAATGTTGCACTTTCTAAAAGTTTGTTTTGAGCAGCCCGGCCAACCTGATGCAGCAACACTGGCTTAACCAATAGTAGAGTTGGGGGTGGGACTATCTGTTTTGTCCACCAATGGCAGATGAAGGGTGTATACACTGAAAAAAATTGGAGTGGGCTTTACTTAAAAAACACACACACACACACACACACACACACACACACACAAAAAAACCCTAGGAAACAATTTCCACTCAGAAATTGCTAGTAAATTTAACAGACCATATTTCCAAGGGAAGGCTCCACACAATTCTTAGTAAAGTTTACATTGCAATACTCTGTTTCCAGTAAACTTTACCAAGTTTAGCCAAACTTTTAAAAGTGTGCTAGCATTTCAATGCATTTTAATGTACTTAGTCATGTATCACATGACACACACAAGCCTTCAACAGGGAAACTTAATATATGTTACACCTTGCTTTAACGTCAAAAGCAACAAGATCCAGTGCTGCGCATGCAGAGCTCTACATTTGGTGCACAAAACACCATGACGGTAAAAATCAACAGATCATTATTTATTTATTTTTATCATGGATGTGTAATTTTGAGTAGAAAATGAGAAGTTACCAAATCAAAAGAATGAAATCAACAATAAAAATGGTGTAAATCAACTTGCAAACAGTGAAACCATGCAAGCTCATTAATTATTCAAGCCCGGTGCATCCTGGGAACACCACCTTCGAAAAGTTAAGTACAATTTACTTAATTTACCTCTGAAATTTACCCACATGGGCAAGTAAATAGGAAAGAGGGCTTCTAATTCTGTCTGAAACATGATGACGCATTGTAAAGATAACAAACAATTATAAATAATATTTACTTTATAAGCTAGAGCATTCGTTTTTACATTGAATTGAGTACAAATGTAGAATTTACATAGTATTTTCAAGTTAACACTTTAACTTATTCAATGTAGAAAGTACTTAATTTTTTGTGCTATATTAACTTTATACTTTTTTATTTTTATCCCCTTTTCTCCCCAATTCGGAATTCCCAATTCCCACTACTTACTAGGTACTCACCACAATCCGGGTGGCGGAGGACAAGTCTCAGTTGCCTCCGCTTCTGAGACTGTCAATCCGCGCATCTTATCACGTGGCTCGCTGTGCATTACACCACGGAGACTCACAGCATGTGGAGACTCATGCTACTCTCCGCGATCCACGCACAACTTACCACGCCCCCCATTGAGAGCGAGAACAACTAATCACGACCACAAGGAGGTTACCCCATGTGACTCTACCCTCCCTAGCAACCGGGCCAATTTGGTTGCTTAGGAGATCTGGCTGGAGTCACTCAGCACACCCTGGATTCTCGTGACTCCAGGGGATGGTAGTCAGCGTCAATACTCGCTAAGCTACCCAGTCCCCTCTATATTAACTTTTTTAATTTTTTTTCATTGTGCAGAAAGCTGTTTGAAAACAATGTTTATTTTTGCACTTCTGTCTGGTGATGCTAGTGGTGCAGAAATTACACACTAAAGCTTCAGGGGAATTTAAATTACATTTTAGAATTAAGATAAATGACTGCAACCCACAATGCAAGTAAGTTAAAACATTAAAAAACATTATCTATAAAGATGAAAAAAAAATAAAATAAAAATAAAATAAAATAAAAAAACATTTTCACTCATCCCTCTGCCCCAGGACTACATTTGACATTTTTGCTAGATATTCAAAATCATTTTTGCATTATTTTGTAAATCTACAGTATAATATACATTATGTGCAAAACACAACTGATCATAAGTAATTCATTTTAGTTAGAAATAAAATCAAATTTTTCTTGTGTCCCATAATGACTCAACCCTGTCCCTGAACACATTCATCCCTATGAAATATTTTGAATATTCCACAAGTCATATGTTCAAAAGGAAGTGACATTGTCCTTATATCCTAAATACCATGGGAAAACAAAAAGCAAGTTCTCTCATTATTTGTTCTGTATTGTACTGGTCAAAGTTCAACCCAGTTACCCAAATTATAGATGTATCGCAATTAATCACACTGAATTAATGCATTAAATCAACAATCCTAATATATGTTGCCTGAGATCAGCAAATATGTTTTGAATGTTTAAATGCATGGTTTCTTAGATGATCTAAATGTTGATAACTGACAGAATGTTTCAAGAAATTTTCTTGAACTGCCCCCATCCTGAATTAAATTTCTCATTTCATATTTTGTTGGCATCACTACTAACATTCACCAGCACAGTCAGGCGTGTATAGTGTCTCATGGCCATAATAAATTAAATTGGGCTATGTCTATAGATATGAGCTTTTATATATGGGTTCAGAATGTAAAATTGGAAATTTGGTAAAGGCTGATGTGGTTAATGATTCTGATGAGCTGCTGATATCAAATGAAGAAAAACCATTACAGCAGTCTACAATGAGAACAAACTAACAGAATATGGCTTAGCTCAATGCACGACCCACCATGTATGAAACAAACACACATACAAATCAAACAAGGTGAGATAGCTCATTTTCTCAAGGTACATTTGCCTCTTGTGTTTTTCTTTGAGAAACTGAGTGAAAGTGAGTGAGGGTGAGTGAGACAGGCAGAGAACATTGTGTCCAGGCAGACGAAGGCGTCACCCTGTCCAGCTCTCATTTCAACGCTTCTATGCGAACGCTTCACTGCCTTTCAATAATACAAAATAGAAGATGATAAAAGACAGAAAGAGAAACATTTTATCCTGCATTCTCCAGGCAATTCTCCTCTTTCCACACCAGCCTCAATGAAACAGATCACAAACACACACACACACACACACACACACACACACACACACACACACACACACACACACACACACAACACACACATATGTACAAAGGAAGAGAAATCAAAAAGCCCCAAACAAGTATGCCACATTTCACAAACACAAAGCCATGATAATTTCATAATGGTTTTCTCTTAGTTAAATGCAAAAACATTGTGGTCCCTGTGGCCGGAGGACAGAGTTTGAGAATAATAGAGGATTATTGAGGAGAAATTGTTGGGTAATAATTTAATAGCTGGTAAATTAAGTGTGAGAGAGCCACAGGCATGCATTTTTTTTCTTCAGATTTTATAGTCAATTGCCAAAAAAAACAAAAAAAAAAAAAAAAGTCAATTCCAAGGAGAATGTTAATGCTCAAAGATTTTTCTCTTCTGTGCATGTTATTCTAAAGAAAAATATGTTTGTATGGTGCCTTGATTCCACCATGGAACTGAAAAAGCAAATAAAGAAATAAAGTTTATATCTAGCCTGATTTCATGAATATTACATGACCGTGGCAACATTTTTGCAAAAAACGAAATCACATGCTTCACAGTTTCCCAGCGAAATGTCCAGTAGGGGGCTCCAAAAGCAACTGAAATGGTGTTGTAATCAGATGAGGTTAAGTCGAATATTAGATGGAGGAGTAAAACATACCTCCCTTACCTAAAACTTAAACCTAAATCTAACTAATTTGGTCCTAAAAGCAAATTAGAGGTTAACAGAACAGACATCCTTACCCTTAACCAACACCTAAACCTAACCGATAGTGTCCTAAAAGCAAATGCGACATGAAACGCACATTTTCTGTAGCAACCACACCATTTCGTGTTGCTTCTATGACACTTTTGTCTCACATGTCAGCTTGTGTGTTTGGCTGGGCTTGAACCGCAGTTTTCTGAGTCTAAAGTCCTACAATCTACCAGGTGAGCTAACACGTAAACTAATCTCATTGGAATAAGTGTGTAAATGTTGGTGGGTCTGTAATACAAGCATTAAAATGTATCGTTTTTCAAATGATGTGTTATAGTAAGTGTTTCAATATCATAACACAGCAGTGTGTGAGTAATAGTGTGAAAAATGTGCTTATAAAGTCTTAATAAGCTGTTGTGGTCCTGATATGTGTGCAAATAAATGAAATGCACAGTTGTTGTACCGCCTCTACTGTTAATTTCACCAGGAAACTGCAACGAGACATAGAACGCGGCACGTAAAACTCTGTTTGCAAAAATTTTGTTACGTAATAATGCTCAATCTATGAGACTAGGTTGCGCCATTGCAACTTTATTTCTCACAATTGCAACTTTATATTACGCAGTTGCGACTTTAATCTTGCATAAAGTCACAATTGTGAGAATTTTCAGTTGGAAATACCTCCGACTTCCAAATGTTTATCTTCATAATCTCTCCTCAAAATTAATTTACCTAAATTGCTCTGTCTCTGAAACAACTTTTCTTTATTGGCTGAAGTCACCTTATGCGGGCAAGGAAAATAATGTTAATCAGTTTCCACTAGCTTTTTAGGCATTGTTATTTTCAACAAGAAGAAAACAGGTAAGATGAGTCTGTAATTGATTGGATGGTGAAAAAGTGGACGTTCCATACCAGAATTAAACCAGACCTGAATGCGAGTTCTCAGTATTTTGTGAAAGACTGAAACATCACTGGCACCCACTTTTGTGGAGGCTTTTTGACCTTTTTTCGAGACTTATGTCTCTGCTGAACAAAAATGGGCTATTCCCAATCAGTGGGTGTTTTCAAACCATTGAAATTCCTTATTTTCATTGGACAGTTTAGAAATACCCATCCTGGTTGGAAACGCCCACTGATTACTTAATTGAGATTCCCTACTTTCATTGGATAGTTTAGAAATGCCCATCCCGGTTTGAAAATGGCCACAGATTGGAAAACAACCATTATTGTTCCGCAAAGACCTATACTTGCTTTTTCCAACCTTGAGAGCATCTCAACGTATCCCAATGGTAAAGCTCATTAAAAAAATGTATCATTATTTGCTATTATCGCCGGAACCGTTACAACAGTAGTCTAAAACATTGCCTAAATTATCATTTGGCTGTGGTAGATTCACATTATTTCCGGCCTAGATGACATAAGCTGAAAAGGATAGTCGTTTCAGAAGTGGAGCAAATTATTACATTTTGATGAAAGATTATAAAGACATTGATGCATCGTACACAATAAGACCAGGAACTGATGTTACAAAAGTAAATAGGCTCAGTTTTGATTTCATGTTGACTGTTAACAGAAGTCTCAGTTTGCTTTAATTTCCTATGGCAAGAACAGATGGAAAAGTAAAAAAAGCAGGGAAGATTAAAACAGGTGATATTGCCAGATGTGAAGTGACAGTCTGGCGTAGAAAAATTCGAAATCGAGAGAGATTAGAAGAGGAAGAAAAAGACCATAGAAAACGAGCAGATTTGGTGAGGGGTTTCAGATTTGTGCAGGCAGGTACGGCGATATAAAAGGAGAGCGTGTGGCACGTAGAAGCTGTTAGCTGGAGACCGGCGTGGCATAATCGATTGTGAACACCACCACCCAGCACAGCCAATTACAGAGCTACCCATGGACTACTCTGGTTTAGAGCGCTTGCTCTTGGGGAGGGGGAGGGGCAAAAGAGCAATGATGGAGAGAGACAGGCTCTGAAGGAGGGATGGAGAGCAGAACAGATGGCGAAGATTGGTGGGGAGAAGATTTTTAGCGAGCTATTCTGATGGAGTTACCTTGAAAGGACAAGGGACAAAGAACATTTTTGCGCCTATTCTGAGACCGTGAGCTCTCTACTCACATATGCATTCAAGAATCACAATCACGCTGGATAGGACGTTAATTTGAAGATTAACTCATGCCACTTTTGACTGAACAATCACCCAAGTGCTGTGGCACACATATCCAAAGCGTCTTTCATCTTAATTCACACAATAGATCAAGGAAATTGTGTCACTATCCGACATTTGTTCAATTCTCTAATCTCAGCGTAAGGGTAATCTAAAAGGGCCATGAAAAAGATGGTTTAGTAGGGTTAATATACTGTAAAACCATATCATGTTATTTTCAATATTTTAATGCTATTGCTCAGCAGAGTTGGGCCTGATTCAAAGTGTTTTTATTGTACTCGAGTCATTAGCTTGCAGTTTGAATTTAATCCAATGAGTGTGTACTGCAAAATAACATGAAAACAAACGCATCTTTCTACCGTGTTTTGTTCGCTGGCTACAGTCAAAAACAAGCATGGAACGCGTGACTAGTATAGTCTGATTCATGAACAAATAATTTTTATAAACCTGTTCTTTGAATGAATCTTTCCAAACGACTCACCAACTTACCAGTTATTGGTTTGAATCAATTGGACGAATCCTGCGCAATAAGCTTGTTAAATCCACCATATATATATATATATATAAACAAAACCTTTCATCTGTTGAATGTACAGGCAATAAAAAGTTTAATGTGGTTAATACTTAATAAAGAGCATTGTAATGGAGCCAAGTCTACGTCATTTCAAAATAAGGGTCCCAGGTGTGTTTCGGGCTTGTTTATACTCCTGAGACCCCTGCGTTCTGGTAGCATTTTCTATTCCCCTTTTTTATTTGTAACTAGTAGCCCGTAATTTTTTTATTTTTTTTATTTTTTATTTTTTATTTTTTAGACCAAGTAGTTTTCCATATGTGGACAGTGAGACTTAATCGTGAAATTTTAAATAATACCAAGCTATAGAAAGTCAGATTTTTTAAATCAAATTGTTTATTATGTTTCCTGGAGTGTTGGTTATTCATGTATTTGAGGTGTTACATCAGAAATTAGCATAAATAATTCTGATATTCAAAATATTGGTCAGCATAATCCAATCACTGCCAACCATGTTAAAAATAAAATTATACATTATAAATTCTGAATCTGTGTACTGATTACTACTGTCCAAAACAAACATCATCTGCAGCCTGAAACTGAATTTAAATAAGAAGTTTGGATTGAATGCACTTTGCTGCATAGAGAGCTATAGGATGTCCCCTTGCTCCCTTGCTCACTATTTAGTGAATGACTTCACCTCCAGTGTGCTGTATGTCTGCACTGGTCTCAGAACAGTTTGAAATGCACTTTATTTTCATTCTAACTCCATACATAAAGCCTCTAAAAGCAACATTTTGGATGCATTTATTAATTCTCAATGTGATAATGCACAGTAAATATTGGATATTTTAACTGAAACTGAGCATATAGTCCACGAATGTGGTCATTGTGTTTAACAGCGTACCGTTTCCTGATAAATCGCTCATATTTAAAAAATGGCATTTCGGATGAAAATTGAGACTAATCTTTTGACTCAAAACAGGTTTGAATGTAAAAAGTTCATTAGGTTTCTTACCAGATGTAGTTTTGTTGGCATTTCAACCAAACACAAACTCCTCTGTGTTTGCTGCCCTGTTGTTTTGTCAAATGAGTCCGTGTGTTGATAGTTTAAACCTTTACTGACATCACTGAGTCTCCTGAACTGAGATCAGTCAGATTCAATTAAATTAAATTAGGCGTTATGGCGAAGCTAAATTACAACGTCCACGCATGTGGATGCGGGGTCGCACGAGGTTAAAATAAAAATCCTGCATTATGTACAAAATCTTACATTTTCTCTGGTTATTATTGGGATTTTGGTTGAACAATAAACTGCATGGGATTTTGTTCATTTCGGAGTCTTATAGCCTCTATGTCCCTGCCCATCATAGTAAAGAAAAATATATTTTTTTAACATTCTAAAAATCAATTCGAAATAAAATCGGCCGATTAATCGAATAATCGACTATCGGTCCATCTCCATTTTGAACTCTGTATTTGACAACATGTTTAACTATATTCATCAAATAAATGTTTGTGTGAATTTTATATTTTATGTATTTTTGAATAACTTAAAAAAAAAAATTGCATCAGGTAATTTACCTTACTGCTGAAATACAGCTGTAAGACACTCAATCCATCTGTAGCAAAAGAGGAAACAACCAGTTAACCAGCTCTCTCCCTCTGACAGGCAGTGTCTTCATTAATTTCCCATTTTTCTTTCCTTCTTTCTTCTTTCCTTACTATGATGGGCTGGGATATAGACCTCAAACAACTCAAAACTGCGGCAACTCACAAATCAGGTAACCAACTGGACCTCATCTACACAGGTAACTGCTCCACAGATCATGTTCTTGTTACTCCACTGCACACTTCTGATCACCTCTTCCTTAGTTTCAACCTTAACTTGCCTCCTGGCACAACACACATTTATCAGGTTATAATAATAAATTATAACCCTGATAAGGAGGAGGAGGCGGGAACCGGCTGAACAGTCAAAGTAATATTTAATGAAACAAAAAGACACAAACACAAATGTACACACGGCAGCTGCGTGTGGCTCTCTCTCTCTCGAACTACCGCATCCGGCTACATTTATCCCTCTCCTCGGCTGATTAGCCCGATTGGGGCTCTCCTCCTCATTACAACACACTCCTCCTCAGGTCTCTTTTCGGCCTAACCTACACTCACTCTCGCCCTACCGTCTCTCCTCTATGGTGTCATCCTCACTTCCTCCCTCTAACCAGTTCTCCTCACTTGATGCAAATAATGCTACTAACTCTGTATGATCCACTTTAACATCTTGTCTAGATAACATTTGTCCCCTCTCATCCAGGCCAGCCTGCACTCCACCCCCTGGCTATCCGATGTTCTCTGTGAACATCGCTCTACACTTAGAGCACTGGAGAGGAAATGGCGCAAATCGAAAGATCTCCCTGACCTAAGGATGTATCAGTCTCTCCTCTCTGCCATCTCTGCTAATGTCTCCACTGCAAAAAAATCATACTATAATAACAAAATTAACAATTCTTCTGATACTCGCACACTTTTCAAAACTTTTTCCTCTCTCCTTTCCCACCGCATTTAAGCAGGCTCGGGTAACCCCACTGCTTAAGAAACCCATCCTAAACCCTGCACTTTTAGAAAAATACAAACCAGTATCCCTCCTCCCATTCATTGCTAAAACACTTGAATGAGTTGTGTTCAACCAAGTCTCAAAACACAGAACAACCTGCTAGACAGCAACCACTCTGGCTTCAAAAGCAGACAATCTACAGAGACTGTCCTGCTATCAGTTACTGAAGCTCTGAGACTGGCGAGAGCAGCATCCAAATCATCCGTACTCATCCTGCTGGATCTGTCTGCTGCCACCAGATTCTCCTGTCAACCCTCACGACAAAGGGCATCACATGAACCGCGCTCCACTGGTTCAAGTCTTACCTCACAGGTAGGTCTTTCAGGGTGTCTTAGAGGGGGGAGGTGTCTAAGTCTCAACAACTAGCTACCGGGGTGCCTCAGGATTCAGTGCTGGACCGCTCCTCTTCTCCACATTCATGTCATCACTAGGATCCGTCATTGAGACACATGGCTTTTCCTATCACTGCTATTCTGATTACACAACTCCACCTCTCATTCCATTCCTGATGATCCAATGGTAGCGGCCTGGATCTCAGCCTGCCTAGCAGACATTTTGTATTGGATGAAAAATCACAACATCCAACTCAACCTTGCTAAGACAGAGCTGCTCGTGCTTCCAGCGAGCCCAGAAATTCAACACAACTTCACCATTCAGCTAGACTTGTCAACGATTACACCATCCAGGACAGCCAGAAATCTTGGAGTTGTGTTTGATGATCAGTTGAACTTCACAGACCACAATGCAGGGACTGTCCAATTGTGCAGATTTACCTTGTACAACATTAGGAAACCTCAGACCCTTCCTATCGGAGCATGCTATACAACTCCTCGTCCAAGCTCTTGTTCTATCCAGGCTGGACTATTGTAATGTTCTTCTGGCAGGCCTTCCAGCATGTACTGTCAAACCTCTGCAATTGATCCAGAATGTGGCAGCGAGAGTGGTCTTCAACGAGCCCAAGAGAGTGCATGTCACGCCTCTCTTCATCAAATTGCACTAGCTGCCAATGGTTGCTCGCGTTAAGTTCAAGACATTGATGCTTGCTTACAGAACAACCACTAGCTCTGCACCCCACTATTTAAACTCACTACTTTAGACATATGTGCCCTCCAGAAGCCTGCGTGAACGGCACCTCGTGGTGCCATCTCATAGAGGCACAAAATCACTGTCCCGGACCTTTACCTTGATTGTTCCCCGCTGGTGGAATGGCCTGCCTTATTCCACCCAAGCGGCTGTGTGTTTAGCCTCTTTCAAAAAAAACAGCTAGAAAGACATATTTTTCATGAACACCTAACCCATTCATACTAACGCACTACCTTCATGCTCTTAAAAGAAGAAGAAGAAGAAAAAAAATTTTCTTTGCTATGTGTACTCCTCTAAGCTATGTGAGACTGTATTACAGCACTTGTTATATTGTTGTCCCTTTTGTTGGACGAATCGCATATATTGTTCTCCTCATTTGTAAGTTGCTTTGGATAAAAGCGTATGCTAAATGAATAAATGTAAATGTAATTTTTTTTCCAGCTGAAAAAAGTGGCAGAATCACTTAATGATGGAAAAAAGTGTTGAGAAATAAGATAGCCAGCAAAAGATTGGGTGAGAGAGAGGTCCCATTTGTCACGCTAGACAGACATCACCTGTTCAGAAAGCCATCTCAATTATGAACAGGCATTAAAAGATGTGTCACCAGATTAAGCCGGTCTCCCCACGTCTATAATATGAGGCTCGGGTGCACAGTTACTGGACTGGCACTGGTAAGAGAATGATAAAAAATGGTCATGAGAGGGGAGAAGGAAGTGTTGTGTATACAGACTGCTCAGCAGGTGTTGGGTAGGACAGAGTGTGACAAAACCAGCTGAAACCATGTTGACAGCATTTAAGATGATAGGCTGGGTGTACTAGCACTGAATTTGTTCTTTTAACAGGTTAGAAATTTCCACACTACGTCCAGTTTGCGATGCACACTCTAGAGGAGTGAATACATTATTTCAAATTTTAACCGTAGAATGCATGTGACTTCACCCCCAAAACAATGCATACAGTATGTGGGTCAGAAAAGACCCAGATGAAAATTAGATGCTTATTTTTTTCAAGGAAAATTAACTGTAATGATAATTTTATTGATAAGTTGAGTTAAAGTTGGGTGGGCCTGTCCAACCCAATCATGAGCTTGGCCCACCTTGGCAATCACACTCCCACCCACCCCTCCAACTGTATGTCCCACCCGGAGGGTCCAGTGGCCCACCTTACATATTAGAGCTGGAGCCGGGCCTGATCCCCACACACAAATGTACAAAGTGGCCCACTATTATTAAGAATCTAGTTGTTGTTGGGTTTCAGCAGAAATGTCAGTGTGCGTTATAACCTTTACTTCAGCATGTTATTTGCTGCCATGGCAATGCGATGGGAAAATGAAGGACGGAGACAATGCAATGGGATTTGAAAGGTCCCCATCAGCGTTTGGCCCGAGGCAGTCTCCCCTTCACAGTTCAGCAGCGCAAGTACACAGTTTTACACGTACGCACACATACACCATGGAGAGAGCTTTAAATGTTGCTATCTGTCTCTATACATCTTTATCTGAGCGTATAGGACTCAGTGTTGCACTGTCAAGGGATTATGCGGTGCTGAGGGGGAGGGAGAAAATGTACGCTGTGTGAGTTAATGTGATTTACTCAAGTTGGACATCAACAATGTTCTGGAACAACATTCCAATCAACCAAGCAGTTTTTAGGGTTAGGTTTCACAAAGTCATATGGGTTTGGAACAGCATGAGGCCAATGTTTCCTCAAAGCTATGCTACTTCTGATGTTGTTCCCGCGCAGGCAGAAAAAATATCAGAACAGATGGCGGACTCAAGAGTGTGTAGGAAAACAGAGATTTTTTTGAATCAGAGCTGAATGAATTATCAGTGATTCAATTAGGTTCCATTCGAATGTTCATTGATTTTTTTTTCACCGTGATACACATTGAAAGCAAGGTGGAAATACGTAGCACGTAATTTGTAAATAAACGCATTACTGCGTTTACCTCAAGGCGCTAGCGCTATTGGTAAAAACGATGCAGCTACACGAATGGAAAGGCATTTTGGTTCTAATGCCTGTCCTGCAAGGGGTTAGTGTAAACACAGTCGGTTATCTCTTTGTGAATGCAAACAGGTGCAAAAAATTCAGGTAGGTGTCAAAATATCAGATCTGTGCATTAGACTTTGCAGTGTAAATGCAGACTAGTAGATGTACAGCTTTCTGGCTGTTATGTCGTTAATGATCTGAATTAAAAATGCAGTTGAAAACATTTCTGCAAACTAGAAACATGAAGTTTTACTTTTTAAAATGATAACTAATTAATAATGTATTAAATAATAAATAGATCCAATTATTAATTTATATTTTTATTAATTTGCGAGACAGTAACTGGATGCCACTTGTTGAACTAAAAATGCAACGTAGTGAGGTCATGTGACAACATCTATGCATAATACTAATTGAAACATTAACAACAACATAGCTTAGCAATACATATACAAAGTGTTTCACATACTATTTGGTAACACTACAAAAAGGATCCATTTGTTAACATTAGTTAATGCATTAGGTATCATGAACAAACAATGGACAATATATTTTTTACAGCATTTATTAATCTTAGTTAATGTTAGTTAATACAAATACAATTGCTCATTGTTTGTTCATGTTAGTTCATAGTACACAAACCAATGTTAACAAATGGAACCTTATTGTAAAGTGTTACCAACTACTTTAAAAAAAAAAAGGTGTAAGCAATATATATACACATAATACAGTGAGCAGTATGCTAAAATTACATTCTGAACATAACCATTGTCTACAAGCAATAAAACGGACCCCAAAACGCATGCTGATATTAGACAGCAATACATAAATAAGCATAGAAATCAAATATATAAAGACTAAGATAAAAACTGATATTCCATCCTCAAAACCTCACTATATATAGAGGTCTCAGGTCAAATAAGGGGCTACACACTCCAAATAACCAAAGCCTGTGTCGCCAGAAACTCTCTGCCAAAGGTTGATTAGAAAGTCTCTTCTCCTCCTCACAGATAAATTGTAATCCTTCACAAAAAATGTGTGGTTGCCATTTTTGCGAGAGCAATCAGCGCACACTTTCGAATAAGTGACCACAGTGTCAGTCCTATTCTGCGGCGAGGCGTCCCAGTGGGCAGTGAGGCGTCTCGGCACCGATAGCGAACGCTCTCCTCATGCGCCATCCAATTTATTAGCGAGATTAGTGTAGAGAGAATAAATGTTTATTCAAAACGTGTAGTGAGTAAATTCTGCAAGATAAAAAGAAAATCAGAACTGGATTATGGGAATGCACAGCAGAAATCGTATTTAAATTAATTACAAAAAGGTTGTGAAATGAAATACTATTAAATGTGACTGTTTCCGCAGCGTGAGGGGGTAAATGGGTTATTATGCTGGTATGTATCTGCATTATGCATAAATGGCTGTAATGTGCAAATTGTATATTTGACTCCAATATACAAGTTTCCACTAAGTGCTTTTGATTGGCTGGCAATTGGGGCGAGAACTTTTCATCGTAATTGATTAGTCAAAGTTTTCCCCCTTTGATGACAAGTCTGCCAAAGACATTCACCAAGTTCGGAATAGTAAACTCTTGTAGTATATACTGCAGAAATAGAAAGAGTACAACAGTAGTATGCTATTCGTGCTTCTTTTGGACCAAAAAGAGTCCTTGTGTGTGAGTGTGTTGCAACATTCCAAGTCATGAAGTTATAATATGCACTCAAAGTACTTTGCTGGTGATGGCAAAGTACATACTTTTGAGTGTGTAGCAAAAGAGTACACCAGTTTTGGACATACTAACACATCATAAAATGTAGGGCTGTGTATTGATACAGATTTTCTGATTCGAATCCGATTCACAAGCGTTCGATTCCGATCTCGATTCGATATACTATAGATTCATATGGGTACATTTCTGTTCTGTTTTGCTTGCATATAAAATAAATTCTCTCATAGCTAATACTCTTAATTATAAAGGAACCTTCAAGACAACCCCTTCTAGGTACAATTCGAAAATATTAAATGTAACAAATTATATTTTATCATTAGTTTTTCATCAAATTGGTCACATTTTAGCTTTTGAAAAATGTTTAAATTCAGTCTATTCCATCAATTAATGTCTTGAAATTGCATATTATATTGAATATATATATATATATATATATATATATATATATATATATATATATATATATATATATATATATGTTTCATTTTTATTGTTTACTTGCATAATTTGTACTGTTTACAAATATTTGCAGTGATATGTAGAACACGTGCTAAATGGGTACTGTCTCTTTAAGACAAGCGCATATAACGAGAGAAGACCTGTGTTTTTTTTGTTGTTTTTTTTTCATGCATGATTAGATTTAAATGTTTCTCTTATTTGTTGCTTTTAATCAACAACTTACTGTAAAAAACAGAAAGGGTATTAAATGAGACCTTATTTAATTACATTTGGATCTGTGGATCTCATCTTTGGACACACAAAATGAGTTAAACCAAACTTTTACTCTCAACACATAGTAAAAGGACCTTTGTGTTAATAACTTCTCGTCTACTGTACTACTCTATCACTGGTGAGTGAAATCTGAAAATATTCTAGTAAGTGACTAATTATAGAAAGTTTTAGTTGCATAGTTTGAGATTTGGTTGCGCATGCAAGTGATTTACATGCATTATAGAGGGTTGAAATATAGAGTGAAAGATCTATCTTGGGATTTAAGAATCAATATCAAGATCCTTCAAACAAATTTTGCGGTGCATCGGAAAATCAATATTTTTACCCTGCACTAATAAAATGGTGTCTTGATAACACATACCCTTTTGTTATGTATTGTTTGCATTTGCATGGACTGCCTTGTACTGGTTTCTGAGCCAAAACTGGTCTGTTGCCAGTTTTAGAGTTTCTTTTTTCTTTTTTTTTCTTTTTTTTTTTTGCAATTTCCAGCTGGTCTGGCTAGGAGATCAACTTAAACCAGCCTAATATTTTTTGCTGGTCTTAGCTGGTCTCTGAATCCAAACTAGTCATTTGGCTGGTTTGAAAGGGGGTTTTGCTACTTTTTAGCTGATCAGGCTGGGAGACCAGCTTAAACCAGCTAAAACCAGCCTAAGCTTGTTTGCTGATCTTAGCTGGTCTCTGAATCCAGGCAAGTCATTTGGCTGGCTTGAAAGGGGGTTTTAATACTTTTTAGCTGGTCAGGCCAGGAGACCAGCTTAAACCATCTTAAACCAGACTAGGATGGGGGTTTTGAGCACTTTTCATCTGGTCAGGGTGGTAGACCAGCATAAACATGCAAATACCAGCCTAAAACAACCAGAAAACTAGCTAAACCAGGTTTAATATGTTTTTTTTTCTTCAACAGAGCATCAACCAATGAATGGCTTACTTATAGTTTGAAAGTATTTATGAAAGTATAAAAGTGAAATACTTTTATATTTAACAGTATTTTAACAGAAAAATAGAGAGCAACAGTCTGGTTCCAGACGTAAAAATCCCATTAGCTCTGAGGTTGTTAATCGATGGAATATGTTTTTGCTGAAGCCATCAGTCTGCGTTATTTCAACTCCATTTTTTTTTATTGTGTTAATAGTGTTAATATTGATAAAAAAGTGGATTTCCTGGTGTAGAACTATACTACCCATTATTCTAAAGGGGAAATCCACCAATCATAGAATTGGGGCAAACAGATCGCATCAAAAGAGCTCTGCAGCGACCGCCCACTGCCATGATGCACTGAATGCCAAAATCGAGCCGGTCTCCCTACACTCTAAAAGTACAAATATATTTGTATACAGCATATATGAATATTTTGCAATATACATTAAATATATTGATTATATAGTTATAATCAACAACCTTTTATCAAGAGTTTTGTATTTTTCCATAATTTTGATTAGGGATGGACTGATTTATCAGCTGCTGATATTTAAAAATACAGATGGTTCATTTATAATTAATTATCATCACACTTTGTAAAAACTCTCTGAATTCAAATGTACAATCCAGAAATAATGATAGCCACAGAATGTAGAAGGGTTGGCACTCCAATAAACATATTAATAATTAGAGAATTAAATTAGTAATATATATATATATATATATATATATATATATATATATATATATATATATATATATATATATATATATATATTTTCCCTTATTCTCCCAATTTGGAATGGCCAATTCCCAATGTGCTTTTTAAGTCCTCGTGGTCACGTAGTGATTCGCCTCAGTCCGGGTGGCGGAGGACGAATTCCAGTTGCTTCCGTGTCTGAGATCGTCAACCCACGCATCTTATCACGTGGCTGAACTAGCGAACTCCAGGGGTGGTAGCCAGCGTCTTTACCACTGAGCTACCCAGGCCCCCCTAAATTTGTAATATTAAATTTTTATTCTTTCTCGTTCCCACATTAACGAGGAAAAACCGTTGTTACGTGACACTTGTGAAAGCGGCACTTACCTATACATGATGAGGTAAAACCAGCCAAACGCTTTGAAACCAGCAAACTTTGACTTCTGAGACATTGGTATGGTATCCATTAAAGTTGCACGATTGATTAAGTTAAATTTGAAACTGCAGTAAATAAGGTCTTGTGCGATTACAAAAGCTTGAAAGGCTGCGTTTAAAAATAGACTGCAATTGTCTCTTCAGTTAGTGCTTCAGTCAGCATTGTGTAAGCAAGCGGCACCCTCTAGCGGTCTGTACGACATTTTCCATTATCCATTATCCATTACACCATTATAGAATTTAAAAGGGCTTTCACTGTGGCTCTCTTTAAATTTTTGGCCTATCATGTGTTCAACAGATCCAATACATGTTCAATGGAAATTATTTATTGTTAGAACAAAAGCTTTTATACCTCTTTGTTTTTAAAACACAGTTCCTGAGCAAAACAATGATCTGATGTCATAAAAGGTAAGTAGCAAAATATCAGTATCGGGTCAGTAGTTATTTGTTAAAATCGGTATTGGTATTAGCCAGAAATTTTCATATGGTGCATCCCTAGTTTTTAATTCGATTACATCATTCGCAATGCTTCATGGGACTGTAGTTCATTTCCTCATTTAATACGTTAAGTACACATTCTTGTAACTTTTGTCTTTTTATCCGATTTTCAAATATTTCTTTTGCTTCAAATTAAGTTTGTAATGTTGTGATTCACCTCAGAGCTGGTTGGTTTGGTTCATGGCTTAGAACTTTTTTTTATGAAGTATTTAATAAAATCCCTATGGAAAAAAATGAATGGGAAATTACTTCCGGAACCAAGGCGGCTGAAAAACTAGGTGGCCACTGATGCGCTCTATTGCACACATCAGCTTTAAAGTGTCCTGTTTTTATTCAGATATAAGGATTTTCTGATAAAAAACAATAAACAAACAAAAGAAAAAGTTTGTATGTGTTGTGTGTGTGAAGGTATGAATCCACAGCCAACAGTGTGTGTTTACGTACATTGTTGTGCATGTGTGTCTCCATCCATCCATCCCCTCTTGCTAAGCACTCTCATGTCCCTCTTTTAATGCGATCTGCTCAGTATGAAAAATTAATTGTCATCTGTTTGGCCGCGCATCATCAAGGTGTTCTTTCCTGGTCGCAATGCACTCCTCTCCGGTGGCTATTTGAACAGCTGGTGGATGTTAGACAGCAGATTATGTTACTTACATCAGACACTGATGGCTGCATAACCCAGAGTGCAATCTGTCTCATCTCAGACTCTTGGGGTACAGTGACCAACTGCGGGCATAGCTTTGGGTTTGTTTGTTTTGTTTGTGGGTTTGCTTCAGTGTCATTTTGGCCTTACCCCTATAAAAACTAGGAAACAGCTGTCTACCTTAAAATAGGTTGGAAGCCATAAAGTTTGTAGTAGAGTAATGCAGCCTCACATATTTTCAGGATAACTAATTTTGTTGTGGCCAACTGCAAAACCAATTCTGATATCGTTTACTCACCCTCCAAACCCATTCCGGCTGCTTTATTTGGATTTATGTAAGGCTTTTTTTTTTTTTAAAAGTTGAGAGTAATAAATGATATAGAAACATAGTAAGTGGCAAGTGGAGTCATGCCAGATCAAGTTCAGTCACATTGGCAACGCTATAGTGCCGCCCACGCCATTGAATGCTGTTTGATTGACAGCTGTTGCCCTGTAAAAGGATAACCATTATTTGCATCAAGCAAAGCTTTCAACAGCACAAGTTTTCTTTTTGGCACAGTAGCAGTATTGTGTTTTGTAAGCATATTTTACAGTCATCAATCAATGGTGTTATCTGCATTGACAGTGTTGCTTGTGCTATGGCATTTTTTTGGAGGTTGCTTTGATTTGATGGAGACTGTAGTGAATTTAAAGTGATGTGAGAACACAACTCAGACTCAGCATACAGATGAAATTATACTAAGTGAGAAACATGATACCAAAACGCAATGAATAACAGTCAAAACTATGTTTTTACATTTTTGAAACAAAATTTGATTACCTGTGCAAAACATGCCACCATGATTCTAAGGGTGTGGTTACTTAGGTGTTTAAGGTTGTTATAAGTGTGTTGTTGTGTGGTGTTCTGAGTGGTTGCCAGTGGGTTCTATGTAGTTGCTAAGGTGTTGTGAGTGGTTGTTAGGGCATTGCTATGCAGTTGCAAGGGTTTACGGCCCACGGGCCGCTTACGGCCCGCCACATGGTTTAATCTGGCGGGTCCTCATTTATTCTAAAAGTGTTTTTTCAATGGATATTTGAGTTATCTTGCACTGGGAACCAATGTGCCTCCACAAATGTTTAACATGCTCAGGGTTGCCAGATATGAGATGGAAATCCCCCAATTAGGATTTATAGGGCTGTTGCGATGGCAAAAGTTTACCACCGCGGTGGTTAGGGGCCGCTGGTGGATAATGTCATACGGTGGTTGAAGGGTGGGGGAGGGAGTGCTCGCAAATTACGCGTTTATTGTGCATCATACTTGAAAAGTGCATAATTGAACACAAAATAAAAATTAAACCCTTTATAAAATATAACAAAATACCCCAAATAACAAATAAACAAAACATTTTGCATTGGTTTACCATTTCTGTCTGTTATTGGACTATACCGTTGATTTTATACATCAGAAGTAAGGATTATATTCCAGATGTCAGATTCTGTTAATATTGTGAAACTCCAATATTCAACACGACTAAATATCACTAAACAGCTGGACAGTAATAAAACAGTTCAGTCTTACCTTTGCTGGACACTTTTCAATTGTCAGATGCTTTTATTTTTTTGTGAGTTATGATGTTTCCAGCTGCACTGAATACACATCCAGAATGCGGTGTTAATCTCGTCAACGAAGTTACAAACAAATGTTTGAGGTGTTCTTTGATTCCATTAACAAAGACGGGATTATGAGGATAATTTAATTTTTTGTTAATTAAAACGTTGACGAAAATATGATGAGAAATAAACAACACAGCAAGATATTACCAATGCAATGACAATCTTTTAGAAGATGAAATACCTTGTTGAATAAAACCTTGTTAATTCAAATGATCCACATAGTATTGTAAGAATTTTTTTTTCATCTAAGATGCATGTCGAGAGATGAAAGCACCGATCCCTGGTAAACTTAAGCGCTTTTTTAATCACCTATTTTCAAACGCATCATATAAGTATATGAGATAAACAAGCCTTCAGCAGCATTAATATAATATTACAACTTACATCTGCAATGAAGCAAAGGTCCTTTCACTACATGTTGAGAGAAAAAGTTTGGTTTAACACGTTTTGTGTGTCCAAAGATGAGATCCACGAATCCATATGTCATTAAATAAGGTCTCTTTTAATACCCTTTCTGTTTTTTACAGTCAGTTTTTGATTAAAAGCAACAAATAAGAGAAACAGTACAATACTTATAAACAGTACAAATTATGCAAGTAAACAATAAAAATTTAACAAATATATATATTTAACATAGTATGCAATTTCAAGACATTAATTGATGGAATAGACTGAATTTGAACATTTTTCAAAAGCTAAAATGTGACCAATTTGAGGTAAAACTAATGATAAAATATAATTTGTTACATTTAATGTTTTCGAATTGTACCTAGAAGCGCTGTCTAGAAGGTTCCTTTATAATTAAGAGCATTAGCTATGCAGTCGTAAGGGTGTTCTGAGTGGTTGCCAGGGAGTTGCTATGTAGATGCTAAGGTGTTGTGAGTGGTTCTCGTGTGTGTTGTTGTGTGGTACCAAGGGTGTTCTGAGTGGTTGTCAGGGCGTTTCTATGCGGTTGCTAGGGTGTTTTGGGTGGTTGCCAGGGCATTGCTATGCAGTTGCTAATGTGTTCTGGGTTGTTGCCAGGGCGTTGTTTGTGGTTGCTAAAGTGTTTTGAATTGTTGTTTGCATATTGCTATGCAGTTGCAAGGGTGTTCTGAGTGGTTTTTCAGTATGTTGCTATCTAGTTACTAAGGTGTTTTGAGTAGTTGTTAATGCATTGCTTCACGATTGCTAGGGTGTTCTCACAGTGGTTGCCAGGGCATTGCTATGTAGTTGCTAAGTTGTTTTCAGAGTTTTTTTAGTGATTTGTTATGTGGTAGCAAGGGTGTTTTAGGAGGTTGCCTGGGCGTTGCTATGAAGTTGCTAAGATGCTAAGGTATTCTAAGTGTTTTTTGCACACTGTTATGTTGTGTGTTCTGGGCAGTTACTAGGGCATTGCTATGTGGTTACTAAAGTCTTATGGATGGTTGTCAGGGTGTTGCTATGCGGCTGATAATGTATTCTAAGTGTCTTTGACACACTGCTTTGCAATTCCTAGGGTGTTCTGGGTGGTTATTAGGGCATTGCTATGTGGTTGCTGGTGTTCCTTGTGGTCTTTAGCTCATGGTAAAGTGGCTGCTAGGGCTTTCTAACTTCTGAGTGGCTTTTGTCATGTTGCTATGTGGTATTTAGAGTAATTTGTGGAGTGCTACTTTGTGTTAGCTAGTGTGTTTTGGGTAATTGCTGACTTGACTGACCCAAGTCAAAAGAGCACACCCACAAGTTTCTATGATAAGTTTCTATGGTTCTAGATATGGCTGAAGTCCCTCCTTTAATGTAAGTCTATGTCATTTATTTACTTGTTTGTTCAAATACCGAACCCCAAGTATGAGCAATATGTAATATAATGATACTTGCCTTCAAGGGCGTAGATTTGACTTGAACATTGGTGGGGGGTACTTGCTTGCTTTTTCCCACCTTTTTTTTCCTCCCCTTTTTCTCCCTTTTTGGAATGCCCAATTCCCAATGCACTCTTAGTCCTCGTGGTGGCGTAGTGACTCGCCTCATTCCGGGTGATGCCTCCATGTCTGAGACCGTCAACCCGCACATCTTTTCACGTGGCTTGTTGGGAGCATTACCGCAGAGACATAGCACGTGTGGAGGCTTCACGCCATCTACTGCGGCATCCATGCACAACTCACCACGCACCCCACCAAGAGCAAACCACATTATAGCGACCACGAGGTGGTTACCCCATGTAACAGCAACCAGGCAATTTGGTTGCTTAGGAGACTCCAGGGATGGTAGTCAGCGTCTTTACTCGCTGAGCTACCCAGGCCCTGGTACTTGCTTGTTTTAATTATTGGGGGGTTACCTCCTTCCTTCCTCCCCCAGAATCTATGCCCCTGCTTGCCTAACCAAAGGCCACCATTAAGGCAAGGCCATCTCTCCTTAAGCTATTAACTTCCAAGCTTTAAAATTACTGTCACCTAATAAATGAACACTTCTCCGAGCTTGTAACCCTCTTCAATGTGGTTCAGACTAAATGACAGCATGCTAAGATGCCTCTTACAATCAATTCGTTTTTTTCAACTTTTTAAAATTTTCAACTTTAAAAGAGTATTTTCTGCGGTGCGTTTGATTTGCAAATCAAAGTCCAGCCATTATAATGCAAAGAACTCTTTGACTGATGACAGTTTTTCAAACGGAGACAGCTAGTAGATTGTGATTCATTTTCTGACAGGGATATCTTCTAGAATCGTCGCCCAAAAGGTTTTTTTTTGACGTGCAACTGCGGATGTTGACGCAGGAATTGTATTGTGCTTTATAATACATCCTTTCATTTATGCTACTGCTTGCGATGCAAATTACAGAAACCATTCACTCGTGTATTCGTATCATTTTGATAATTCTTTATTACGAGTTGGGGTTTTAAAGATGAAAACGAATTACCCTCTCACAATGATTTCCAATTTGTAGAATCTTTTAGTACAGTGAGATTAATTGAACAACATCTACTCAATCAGAGATGCATATGAGCCATATTGTGTCCTTAGCTCAATTTTTGAAACTGGAATAAAATCATAATGGCTACAAGTAAAACATAAAGTGAGAAGTGAAGATCGGTCTTCATTGCATCTGTTGAAACATTTGCACATTTTATTGCTCTTTCATAGTTCAGGAGACATAAAGAAATAAGTCACCCAAGAATCATGTTAGTCTCAGTCATCATTCACCTACATTGCATCCTTTTTCCAAACTATGAAAGTGAATGGTGATTGAAGCCAATATTTCATCTCCTTTTGTGTTTCACAGAACAACAACATGAGAGTGAGTAAATGATGACAGAATTTTCACTATCCCTTTTAAAAATTTGCTCTCCATTTTATCTATTTGTCTAGGAGAAACAATTGAGATGTTAAAGAGATCTCATTTTTTTCTTTTTTTTTATGGGTTGGAGGGGTTTTAGTGTATGTCTGTCAATGCTGTAACTCAGACAAATAAACAAACAGATTTGCTGGAGCTGCCTTCAACAGGCAGACACATTAAAACCCACGGCTGCTCTCTGCCATGTTAGTAATTGCTCTTTTTATGGTGGTAATTATTTCCTCTAAGGTGCACACTGTTGCACAATGCAATTATACATGTGCCACTATCAGAGAGTGCTGGAGACGGCTGGGGTTTTTATTTGTGTTAGTGTGAAATGAGATGTGTGTGTCTGTTCGGAATGAGAGAGTGAGGAGTTCATACTGAAGAGAGAGAGACTTCTTAAAGGGATAGTTCATTTACTCGCCCTCATGTCATTGCAATCCCACAGTTAAAGTGCTGGTTAGATCACACTTGAACTACTGATTTGGAGTAACTTTGGATAATCTAAAGGGGTTGATATTGTTTGAAAGCATTTGTTGTTGCAGTAACACTAGAAGTCTGTCATCTGAAAATAATAACAAATTATGCTTTTGTACACCAGCCAATAATGTCATGCTTCCTTAGACATAAATTCCTGCTAATCACAGTTGAGTTTGTTATGCTTTAGTGAAAAGTTGCACCGATTTCTTACAGGGGAATAAACACAATAAAAATTGACAGAACTATGATAGCACAGTTTAAAATACAACCTAGGCAATGCCAATTTACAATAAATACATGATCAGTTTTTATGCTTTTATAGAGCGTGAATGTAGACACCGGGTCTGCTGTACTTCTAAACATATTTCTATATCAATATGAATATATATTCATATTCTATATGAATTATATCTAAATAGCATTTAATAGTTTTCAGCTATTTATTATTAAACGGATAGTTGTAAAATAATTAAAATTCTGTATGCACACCTGTGACCGCACATCAAAAAAATGAATGTATAACATATAATTCAATATACAGTATATATATATATATATATATATATATATATATATATATATATATATATATATATATACATACACACACACACAGTGGCAAGAAAAATTATGTGAATTCTTTGGAATTATGTATATTTATGTATAAATTTGTCTAAAAATCTGGTATGATCTTCATATAAGTTACAATAATGAATCTGTTTTAACTCATAACACAAAAAAGTTTGTATTGTTCTTGTACATATTGAATACATCATTCAAACATTCACAGTGTAAGTTAGAAAAAGTATGTGAACCCCTAGGCTAATAACATCATTAGAGTCAGGAGTTGGCAAACCTGTCATCCAATTAATGAAACGAGATTGGAGGTGTGGTTTAGAGCTACTTTGACTTCTAAAAAGCACTCAAACATTTTGATTTTGCTATTCACAAGAAGCATCGAATGGCATGGACCATGCTTCGCAAAAAAGAGATCTCAGAAGACATATGATCAAGAATTGTTGCTTTGCATGAAGCTAGAAAGGGTTACAAAGTTATCTCAAAGAGCTTGGATTTTTTTCTGTCCACAGTTAGACAAACGGTCTATAAATGGAGATGATTTAGTACTGTGGCTACTCTCCCTAGAAGTGGCCGTTTAGCCAAGATGACTCAAAGGGCACACCGCAGAATGCTTAATGAGGTAAAAAAAGAACCCTACAGTGACAGCTAAAGACTTAAAGGAATTATTGGAACTGGTTAGCATCTCTGTTCATGAGTCTATGGAAAACATTAAATAGGCATGGTGTCCATGGCAGGACACCACAAAGGAAGTCACTGCTTTCCACCAAAAACATTGTTGTGCACCTCATGTTTGCCAAAGACCACCTTGATGCTCCACAACACTACTGGGAAAATTATTTGAGGACTTATAAAACTAAGGTTGAATTGTTTGGGAAGAACACGCAGCACTATGTAAAAAGGACACCGCATGCCAACATGAAAACATCATCCAAACGGTGAAGTAAGGTGGACGGAGCTGCTTCGAGGCCTGGACCGCCTGCCATCATTGAGGAAAAAATTTATTCCAACGTTTATCAAGATATCCTACAGGATAACATCAGGGTGGTTGTGCGCCAACTGAATCACAGAAAAACTTGGGCTATGCAGCAGAACAATGACCCTAAACATAAAAGTAAATCCACTACAGAATGGCTTCAAAAAAAGAAAATCCACCTTTTGGAGTGGCCCAGTCAGAGCCCAGACTTTAACCCAATAGAGATGCTGTGGAGTGACCTCAAGAGAGCTGTTCACACCAGACATCCGGAGGATATGGCTGAGCTGAAGCAGTTCTGTAAGGAAGAATGATCCAAAATTCCTTCTGAATGTTGTGCAGGTCTAATCTTACATTTTCCATAGTACTGTGAATGTTTAATGGGATGTGTTCAATAAAGACATGAAAGATTATAACTGTTTGTGCGTTGCTGAATAAGCACATTGTTGTTTGTCTATACTTGTGACTTTGATGAAGATGAGATCACATTTTATGACTAATTAATGCAGAAAACCAGCTAGTTCCAAAGGGTTCACATACATTTTCTAGCCACTGTATATATGTATATAAACTGAATTATATTAATATTAATTATATAATTAATGTTCTTTATGTACAATATAACTGACAGTAACAATAATGAAGTACAGTATATAACTAGGCGGAATAACCATTTATTGCAATTACTATTAATAATAATTAAATCATCCATATCATATTGCGGTTTCTTCTATATTATTAAAGCAATAAGCCACAACATGCAGTTCATTGCAGTGATTTTACCGTATAATATGTAACCAGAATAATACAACATAATATGTATGTATTATATTTTACCATATAGTATGTAATATTAATCATTTCCACTGTAAACTTTGACCAATAATCCTGAAGTGAGTCTCTCTGTCATCTCAAATCTTCTGTGTGCTCATTGGTTTTATTGACAATCAGCAGCAGATTGTTATTGTGGCACCAGTTTGTCAGTTCCGCCACCTTTTGCCTTTTCATCATTGTGATTGATTAGCTCAATTACCATGCGTTCGTCAGGAATTTGGTAACTTGACTGTTGCTGTGTGTTGCAGAACAGTTGCAACGAGCAGAGTGAACAAGTACTTTTTAAGAAAGCGGCATTTAGGAGAATCAAAGTTTAAATTTACTCTCATAAGAATTATGTTTTATTGCTCATCTTAACATACTGGGTAATCAGTAATGTAGTCACTAACTATTGCACAATACAGCAATTTAAGCTTTGCAGAAAACAATTGCTGCCTGGGACAATGATACAGTTATTATATAGAAATATGGATGGTCCATTATTTTAGCCCAGATAAAAAGACCTAATTTATAAAGATATGTGTAGAATTATTCTAAATATGAACATATTGTACTAACAAACAATTGGTAAGGGCACACAAGAGTTTTGTCTGCACAAGTTATTATTTTTTTTCCTAAATCCACCCCGCTTTAATTGCAAATAATCTTGCATGCACATTTTGTGTAATGTGCAGTTGGCGAAAAAGAAAATGAGTCGTTACTT
The DNA here is from genome assembly GCF_019703515.2 of Myxocyprinus asiaticus. Lineage (NCBI taxonomy): Eukaryota > Metazoa > Chordata > Actinopteri > Cypriniformes > Catostomidae > Myxocyprinus > Myxocyprinus asiaticus. The sequence continues at coordinate 4,758,090 of NC_059352.1, forward strand.
CGTTACTTTTCATCAGCTTCTGCGTGGATATTTCTAAAGATAAGAAAAACATCAAGTCAGCGTGCACTGGCATTCCAAAAAAAAAGTTTGGTCCCACTTTATATTAGGTATATTTAACTACTATGTACTAACATTAAAATACATACAATACAATGTAATTATTGTGTAACTACATGTTGTTCTGCAAAATTCTCACAAGATGTCACACATTTGCTGCTACTGAGGTTGAGGAGTAGGGTTAAGGTTTAGATTAGGGTTAAGGTTTAGTGTCAGGATAGGGTTAGGTTTAGGGTTAAAGTTAACAGTGTAACTACAGATGTAATTAAATACTTTAAATGTAAGTACAATGCAACAACACATATTTACATAATAAACACATATCAAATGCATAAAAATTTAAATTCAGTCATTGTTTACTCACCCCTGTGTTGTTAAAACCTCATATGACTTTCTTTCATTTTCTTAACACAAATGAAGAAATTGTGAAGAAATGTTGTGCTCATTGATGTCATAAAATGGCAGTTTATAGTGACCACCTCTTCAAGCTTCAATAGAATGCAAAAGTATAATTCAGAAATCTAATAAATAATTCCATGAGACTCATGATTGTTATGAAAGCATACGAAAAGGTTTGGTGAGAAACAAACTGAAATCTAATGTATTATTTAGTGAAACTGTTGACCGACTGTTACTCTCCTCTGCAGGTTCATAAGATTGCACAAGAGCTGCAGTTAAGCAGCCCCGCTGGTGAAATGGGGCGTTCAAGCGAAAACGCATTTTGTTTATCTCAAAACACGTCCGCCACAGTAATATTAACAACAGAACACAACACAGCTGCACACAAGCCAGAGAACAAAACTTACTAAACATGTCTGAAGAGTTTGTAGTCGAAGAATTGATGTATTTCTATGCCCAGCCTTATTTTTTTGATTTACATATAAAGGTGCATTATAATTTAATTAAAATTAAAAAAGGTTTTAATTACATTGTAGAAATGTGCTATTCACAGTCATTTATTTATTTTTTCATTAACATATTAATTCAGAAATCTAATAAATAATTTCATGAGACTCATGATTGTTATAAAAACATACAATAAGGTTTGGTGAGATAACAAATCTTATGTATTAATTACTGAAACTTTTCACTGACCGTTGATCTCCTGTGCACGTTCATGATAGGGCACAAGAGCTACAGTTCGCAGCCCCCTCACGACATTGGGTTGTTCAAGCGAAAATTTGTTATGTTTATCTAAAAACAGGTCCTCCACAGCGATAGCAACAACACAGCTGCACATGACACAGAGAACAGAACTTACTAAACATGTCTGAAGAGTTTGTAGTCAAAGAATTGATGCATTTCTATGCCCAGCCTAATTTTTTTTTTAAATTTTTGGACTGGAGCCAGTTCAGAGTGGACAGAGTTAACCGTGCAATGCCAAAAATAGAAAATAAGCGATGAATAGAATGTACCGTCAGTCGTCACTGCTGGTTCAGACAAAGACTCTGATTAACATAGAAAATATACCTTTTATCACGTGCCGTTTGCCGTCAGGTTAGGATACGGTGTGACTGTGGCTGCCTGTTGCCACCTCTATGTTTCTGTTTGATTTCCAAATACTCCTTTCAAAAAAACAAGGCTGAGCATAGAAATGCATCAATTCTTTGACTACAAACTCGTTGTGTTCTGTTGTCGCTATTGCTGTGGATGACCTGTTTTTAGATAAACAAAACGGGTTTTCGCTTGAACGTCCCAATGTCGCGAGGGGGCTGCAAACAGTTGCTCTCATTATTTACTCACTGGGGTTCATTTCTGGTGGGAGTAAATAATGACTGAATTTTCATTTTTGGGTGAACTAATCCTTTAAGTACATAGTAGTTAAAGACACCTAATATAAAGTGGGTCCAAAAGGTTTTTTGTAGTTGTTGTATGCCAAAGAACATTTTGACATTTTCTGTGTTATGTCTGTAAAATAATCAGTATTAATTTTTCGCTATATTCATGTTTTCTGTACACCAGATAAACTCACCCTTGTAACATACATAAAAACAAAACTGGTTGGCGGGCATAAACAGTGCGATTTTAGCTATTTTTTCCCCCCGTTGGAAGAAATCATATTGAAATCGCATGGTCGCAACTCGCATCGTGTGAGAGGCATTAAGAGTGAGCCAAGCAGTATATGGCCTCTTGATCATGTTGAAAAATGTGGGACATGTCGGCTTGAACTCTCCGATTTGAAGAGACAGCCGAAGGTGACCAATTAGGAAGCGGCGAAAACCACAGAAGAGGAATGACAAAGCGGCATATGTTCATTTACAGATAGTTTGCCTAAGTCGCTTTGTGAAGTGTTACTGATTATATGGAGGTATATTGATTTTATCTTTACCTATGCAGCAATAACATTAGTTTTATTACCAAAAGAAATTGTACCGTATATCAGACACACATTTTCTTGTTTTATGTCAACCACGACAAGCCAATTATCTGAAACCGATGTTGACTGTTCAGATGTCCAGCACCAAACCAGCACTGAGCAGCATGAAAATGTAATGCTGCTTTAAACGGCTCTTTTTTTTTTTTTTTTTGCAAAAAGATGGTATCATTCTCAGATCTGTCTTTGTTGTAAAATGACTAGAGAGTGAGCCAGTGTCAGCGAGGAGAGAAATGACCGGTCTTTCTGTAAGCATATAAAAAATCAAACGTCCTCGCTTTATCACCACTCTAACCATGGAAATGTCACTCCATACTTAACATTCAGGTATGGCTTTCTTGGAATGTTACTCTAGTGGTTTTCTTGAAGGAAATCAATGCAATAACATTGAGAGTGAAATGTTGAAAGTACCCGAAACAGCATAGTAACCCATCTATGTTTTCGATACAAGTAATATCTATTGTCATGACCAAATACTGTTAGTTTTATCCTTTCAAGATTTTTGAGCATATTTTTGGCTAGCTGAAAGCTTTAATGCATGCTTGGTGTTTTGAACCGAAAAATGGGCATAAAATGTAATGCATTTGTATTGTTGTTAGGTGTTTGTGAAAGTGTGTTGCCTGTTATTTCCTTCGTAAGTTAGTAATAGTCAGCAGTCTTTGCCATATGGTGCGTGCTTCCCAGCTGTGATTTTGTTTTTTGTATTCTGTCTCCATGCGTTTTCAAGGTTACATCTGTGTTTTAAGTTAAGTATTTTTAAAATAACTTAATGCAAAAAAAATTTGATAGGGATAAAGTGGATGATAAGTAGCCTTTATCTTGTTCTCGTCCATTAAGTAATCTCAAATTCTGATTGAAATGGGTTTAACCTTGAGTGAGCCCAGTCTAGCACCTCATACACACTTCTCTCTGATGCAGTGCATACTAAAGAAATATGTCTAGTGTGCTGTACATACTATAAAAACATGATGTTCCTTGTATGCCATGCATACAAAATAGACTTGATTCAGATGTATTCTAAATAGTGTTAGTATGCAGTGCATACTAAAGAAACATGCTTTGAATGTTCTCTAATGCTGCGCACCATTCAAAGTCGGATGTGGGATATTCCTAGTTGATATTTTAGATTTTCGACCATAAAGGCATTCCATTGCCAGATGCTTAGAAGATGACGTGTAAGGAAATAAAACTGCAATGCTCCCATTAGCTTAGCAGGTGTTCGACTGTCACCAGAGATGTCTCCTAGCAACCTAATTTATAAACAATAATGCTATGGTAGCATTTGTGCTACAGGTGTACGGTTGTCGTCTCTGCAAACGTTTGTTAAACAAGCTTTAATATCATGTAATGTAGGAACTTTGACTCATTGATTGATATTATTTAATACAAGGGAATGTTTATCACTAACTTTGTACATCTCCCTGGGAACAGACATGTTTGTGTGATGTCACACACCTGCATCTCGGTGAAATTGGAGTTGAAGATTTCCACACGAGTTTCCAAGTTAGAAATTTCAACTTCAAGTGGCATTCCATTGCACTTTTCCTAGAAGGAAGTTGAAGATTCAGACTTTCCAAGTTGAATGGAATGCAGCATTAATGTTCCTAGTGTGCTTTGAATGTTTCCTAAATGTTCCTAATATGCAGTGCATTCTAAGAATGCTTTGAATGTTCCCTAAATGTTCCTAGAGTGCAGTGCATACTAAAGAAACATGCTTTGAAAGTTCCCTAAATGTTCCTAGTGTGTTTTGAATATTTCCTAAATGTTCCTAGTATGCAGTGCATACTAAAAATGCTTTTAATGTTCCCTAAATGGCTCTAGTGTGCAGTGCATACTAAAGAAACATGGTTTGAAGGTTCCCTAAAGGTTCCTAGTGTGCATTGAATGTTTCCTAAATGCTCCTAGTATGAAGTGCATACTAAAAATGATTTGAATGTTCCCTAAATGTTCCTAGTGTGCAGTGCATACTAAAAATGCTTTGAATGTTCCCTAAATGGCTCTAGTGTGTAGTGCATAATAAAGAAACATGTTTTGAAGGGTCCCTACATTTTCCTAGTGTGCTTTGAATGTTTCCTAAATATTCCTAGTATGCAGTGCATACTAAAAATGCTTTGAATGTTCCCTAAATGTTCCTAGTGTGCAGTGCATACTAAAAATGCTTTTGAATGTTCCATAAATGTTTCTAGTGTGTAGTACATACTAAAGAAACATGCTTTGAGGGTTCCCTAAATGTTCCTAGTGTGCTTTGAATGTTTCCTAAATGTTACTAGTATGCAGTGCATATTAAGAATGCTTTAATGTTCCCTAAATGTTCCTAGTGTGCAGTGCATACTAAACATGCTTTGAATGTTCCCTAAATGTTCCAATTGTGCAGTGCATACTAAAGAAACATGCTTTGAAGTTTCCCTAAATGTTTCTAGTGTGCTTTGAATGTTTGAATGGTTCTAGTAGCCAATGCATTGCAAAGAAACATGCTTTAAATGGTTACTAAATGTCTCAGAATGCAGTATATACTAAAAAAATATGCTTTGCATGTTTCCTAAATGTTCCAAAAGAAACATGCTCTGAATGTTACAGAAATAGTCTTAGTATACAGTGCATGCTAAAGAAACATGGTTTGAAGGTTCCCTAAAGGTTCCTAGTGTGCATTGAATGTTTCCTAAATGCTCCTAGTGTGCAGTGCATACTAAAAATGCTTTGAATGTTCCCTAAATGTTCCTAGTGGATGTTGAGTGTTCCCTAGATATTTATAGTATGCATACTAAACAGAAATGCTTAGAATGTTTCTTAAATGTAACTAGTATGCAATGCATACTGAAGAAACATACTTTAAATGTTTCCTAAATTATCCTAGAATGCTGTGAATACTACAGAAACATGCTTCAAACAGCCTCTACATGTCCCTAGTATGCAGTGTACTTTGATGAATATCCCTAGATGCTCCTAATTTGAATGTTTAGAATATTTCCTAAATGTTCCTAGTGTGAAGTACATACTTATTACATATAACTTGAATGTTCTCTAAATGATCCTAACATACCAAGTGCATACTAAAAAGACATTCTTTAAATTTTCACTATATGTTTTTAGTATCCAATGCATTGCAAAGAAGCATGCTTTGAATGATCCTTAAATGTTCCTAGTATACTAAACAGGCATGCTTGGAATGGTTCCTAATATACTCTGCATACTAAAGAAACATCCTTTTTTCAATGTTCCCCAAATGCTCCTAGCATTGAATCTTAATGGAGATTTTACTTGTCCTCACTCAATGAATAATTTTTTTCAGTGTAGATTATTACTGTTCATCTTTTGTAAAGCCTGAAAAATATTGTCTTTTACAAACAAAACAAAACATCTTATCTCACTTACAGTGTGTGGAGACGCCAGTGTGTATTTAATTCGCTCTGTGTCGGCTTGCATTCTCTGACCAGATAATGGCCTGGTTCCCTATCTGCTACCATAACCTCATTTTGCAAGATCCAGTCTTGCAGGTGAATCTCTTGCATCTCTCTCAGAGTAGTTTGGGGGCAGATCACAGCTATATTTATTATCCCTTTCTCTCGTTTTGAACACTCCAACACTTAGTTATCGTAATTCATCCTGAGATTTGCCCAGCACTTCCCAATTAACCCACCTACCCTGTCTCGGTGACCTCATCAGTGACAACGTTATTCTTGCACGCTCGCTAGGGCCCCGTGAAAAACACAATGTGTGACTGACAGACTGAGAAAAAGAGTGTGTGAGGCTATTATAGATTCTATGATACTATCAGTTTACACACATACATTATCTTGGTCCCTGGTTTTCAGATGAGAGCACTGGTATCGACATAGATTTAAATGTTTTTGTTAAATGCTCTTTGGAGTTTTTAATCAAGAAAACCTACCTCCCTACCCTAAACCTTAAACCCAAATGAGCAAATGTGACAAGAAAAATGCATTTGCTGAAGCAACCACGTCATTTTGTGTTGCTTCTATTATACTTTTGGCTCACATGTCAACTCTTCAGGACTCGTACCCCGGTCCTTTACGTCGCAAGTGCAATGCTCTATTAGTTGAGCTACAGCACAATTTGATAGTACTCAAACAAGCTTGTAAAAGTAGTTGATTATTGTTATAACCTTTATTTTACCAGGTTTTACCAGTTGGTTATTTAATGCAAACGTTAAAATATATTAACTTACAAGTCATGAGTTACAATAAAAGTGTTTAAATGTCATAAGATAGCATTGTGTGAGGAACAGGATGAAAAGTATGTGTTTATAAACCGATAAACTGCCGTTTTACGTGATTTTTGTGAAAGTGAATAAAAGTCATTGTTCTTGTAGCGCCTCTAGTGTTAATTTCACCAGTGAATGGCCTCAAAATGTAGAACAAGCCATGTTAAAATAATTTAGCAAAAATATAAGTATAGTAACGTGATTCTATGAGACCAGGTTGGATTTCTCGCATATTTTTTTTAACCTGTATGATGCATAAACGAGACACAAACATCTGTAGTCATACTGTATAATATCAAATGTTCAGTAAACTGCATCCATTAGAACAGATAGTTTTCTTTTTATAAGTCGTTATTTATCGGCCAATTAACGATCAAATTAAAACCATCAGCAAATCAGTTTAAGCATGAAAACGGCAATATGAAAAACCGATGGTTCATTTATAAATAATTATCATCACACTTTGTATAAACTCTTTCAATTAAAATGCACAATCCAGAAATAATGATAGCCACAGAATGTAGAAGGGTTGGCACTCCAAAGAACATGTAATATTTAATTTTTATTCTTTCTCGTTCTCACATTATTAAAAATAAGGTTCTCTATGTGATTGGTGCAGCAGGATCACATGGGAAATCAACATGTTGCTTCCTTAAGTTAATGTACCCTGAAATCAACCCTTATTCAGGTGATCGTCCTGGTTACTTTCATAACCTCCGTTCCCTGATGGAGGGAATGAGACGTTGTGTTGATGTAGTGACACTAGAGGTCACTCTTGGGAGCCCCAAACACCTCTGATCTTTGAAAAGAGGCCAATGGGAATTGGCGAGTGGAATTTGCATGCCACTCCCCCGGACATATGGGTATAAAAGGAGCTGGTATGCAACCACTCATTCAGGTTTTGTGCTGAGGAGCCGAGACCAGGTCCCGGCCATTTCAGCGGGTAGTTCAGTGTTGTGGTAAGAGGGACACAACGTCTCGTTCCCTCCATCAGGGAACGGAGGTTACGAAAGTAACCAGGATGTTCCCTATCTGTCACTCACTCGATGTTGTGTCGATGTAATGACACTAGGGGTCCCTATACGAAACGCCACAACTAGCTGAACTGTGTTACGTGGACTGGCGGTGCGAGATGGGCAGACCGCTGTGTGCCTGGTAGCCAGCGCACCAGGCTGTCACGTAACCTCTCCCAACGCTCTTATGGGTGTCGAACGGTCCTTCAGGAACAAGTCGACGGCCCAAAAAATAGGGACAGGCTATCCCAGCTGTGGCCTCTTTTCCTCTTTTTTCTCCCCAAAAAGAATGGAATTTGTTAACCGACTGGGGGCCCATAAATGTCACTCCCAAGGGGAAGACACTGCGGAGACCACACCCCGCCCAGAGAAGGGGGGGGGTTGAGTGGAATTACGTCACATGGTCTTACCGAGTCTTGTCGGAAGTATGTCATGTGGAGAATTCCCATGGTAGGTCCTAACCGAGAGGGGAGGAACTCTACAAACATGGTGACTGGGGAAGGGGTCACCATGAAGCAGTTTACCAACAGGTAAACTATTTAGCGGCAAATATACATCACATGGGGTCACCTATGGGGAACCAGCATATGTTGAGAACCTACCCAGTACAGGGCTTAGTTAGCACATGTACTGGGCCGGCAGCGAGTTTCTCAAACTCGTCTGTCACAGGGCTAAGAGGAATTTCATCCAAGGATCACCACTTTGTGAACTCTACTGGGAGTCAACAGCACACGTCTTCACCTCAAGGGAGGGAAAGGTGCTATGCGCAAGCGGTACACCTGGCCAGCTTTCCCAGAACTTACCTGTTCGTACCTGACAAAACACGGGACGAAACCGGCTCAACCCAGAGATTGTAGAACCTCGCAAAGGTGTTGGGTGTTGCCCAGCCCGCTGCTCTGCAGATGTCTGCTAGAGAGGCACCATTGGTCAGGGCCCAGGAGGCCGCCACACCCCTGGTAGAATTGGCTTGTAGCCCCACGGGGGGTGGCATGTGCTGAGCGTGATATGCCATCACGATGGCGTCAATGACCCAATGGGCGATCCTCTGTTTGGAGACAGCGCTTCCTTTTCCGCTGTCCGCTGCGTTGTTGAGGTCGCCCGGGATGTGAGTGGCTTGCAGTGACTTGAGGTGCTTCTGATTCCAGAGGAAACGGCGGGCGAGTTGTGACATGGAATGGGAGTGTAGGCTGCCTTAGCAGTTGATGTATGCCACTGTTACTGTGTTGTCTGTCCGAACCAACATATGCTTGCCCTGGATCAACGGCCGAAGCCTCCGCAGGGCGAGCAGTACTGCCAACAACTCGAGGCAGTTGATGTGCCAACGTAGCCGCGGGCCAGTCCAGGAGCCGGCGGCTGCGTGCCCGTTGCATACGGCGCACCGGCCCATCTTGGAAGTGTCCGTCATAACCATGACGTGTCTGGAGACCTGTTCTAGGGGAACCCCTGCCCGTAGAAATGTCAGGTCAGTCCAAGGGCTGAAGAGGCGGCAACAGATCGGTGTGACGACCACGCGATGTGTCCCGCAGCGCCATGCCCATCTCGGGACTCGAGTCTGAAGCCAGTGCTGAAGCAGCCTCATATGCATCAAACCAAGCGGTGTGGCCACCGTTGAGGATGCCATATGCCCCAGGAGCCTCTGAAAAATTTCAGTGGGACCGCTGTCTTCCATCTGAACGTCTTCAGACAGTTCAGCACCGACTGTGTGCACTCGTTCTTGAGGTGTGCCGTCATCGAGACTAAATCCAACTCCAAGCCGAGAAAAGAGATGCTCTGAACCGGGGAGAGCTTCCTCTTTTCCCAGTTGACCCGAAGCCCCAGCTGGCTGAGGTGTGTGAGCACCAGGTCCCTGTGCACACACTACACATCCCGAGAGTGAGCTAGGATTAGCCAGTCGTCGAGATAGTTGAGGATGCGAATGCCCACTTCCCTTAGTGGGGCAAGGGCTGCCTTTGTGACCTTCATGAAGACTCGAGGGGACAAGGACAGGCCGAAGGGGAGGACCTTGTACTGGTATGCCCGGCCCTCGAAAGCAAACCGCAGGAAGGGTCTGTGTCAAGGTAAAACCGAGACGTGGAAGTACGCATCCTTCAGGTCTACTGCCGTGAACCAATCTTGATGCCGGACGCTCGCTAGAATGCGTTTTTGTGTCAGCATCTTGAATGGGAATCTGTGCAAAGCCCGGTTCAGTACTCGCAGGTCCAAGATTGGCCACAACCCACCGCCTTTCTTTGGTACGATGAAGTAGGGGCTGTAAAACCCCCTCTTCATCTTGGCCGGAAGAACAGGCTTTATCGCACCCTTCCATAGAAGGGTAGCGATTTCCGCGCGCAAGGTCGCGCCGTTCTCGCCCTTCACCGAGGTGAAGCAGATGCTGCTGAACCTGGGCGGATGCCTAGCAAACCGAATCGCATAGCCGAGTCGGACGGTCCGGATCAGCCATCGCGAGGGGTTGGAAAGTGCGAGCCACGCGTCCAAGCTTGAGGTCCCCAAATCGCCCCCAGTGCTAACTGCCGCGGCCTCATACCCATAGGTAGAAGGACCGAGGCGGGAGCCGCTGGGGTGGCTTGCTTTCTCATGAAGGCAAGCCGCGACCGCAACGTTGCCATGGCCATGTTCTCGCAGTGAGGACAAGACCCATCCACGAACGATGTTCTGGGCAGCGCCCAGACATGTAAGACAGCGATCGTGGCCATCAGAAGCTGAGAGATAACGACCGGAACCAGGAATAACACACAAACAGAAAGGCATCTTTAAAAAGACGTTCCGTGTGTGCTGCACTTTTAGAAGGAAATATACTCTTTTACAATATACACTTTTTGTTTTAGTTATTTCTGCCGAAGCGCCCGGGGGCATTCTTGCACTGCACCGGTGCACAGGGGGAGAAGCCGCTGAAATGCGCCGTAGAATCCAGCAGAGGAGGTGAATGAGAATCGCGGAGAATTCAGCTCAATGAATAGAACCGCTCGGCTCCGAAGAGAAAATCTGAATGAGTGGTTGCATACCAGCTCCTTTTATACCCATATGTCCAGGGGAGTGGCATGCAAATTCCACTCGCCAATTCCCATTGGCCTTTTTTCAAAGATCAGAGGTGTTTGGGGCTCCCAAGAGTGACCCCTAGTGTCACTACATTGACACAACGTCGAGTGAGTGACAGATAGGGAATTACTGACAAGCACCATCCCTCATCAGACATTTTTGCATCAATTCAAGTGTGAACACATTTCCCTCTAGCTCTACACATGTTCTGGTCCTGTTGGAACCAGGAAGTAATCGCGATCACATAATCATTGTTAAGTACAGTTTGGAGGTTGCAGTTTCGCTCTGAAATAAAAATTTTACTCCACTGAATGTTAGGTTTAGACTTGAGGTTTGGGTATGGCTGGAGAGTTAATAATACATGCATTCCTTTTGACTGAATTACATAATTTACAACTAAACAAATTGCTTTTGGCACCACTCTGTGGACATTTCACTGGGAAACTGGAGCTCTGGAGCTCACCCGTGCCCATATGTTCCACAACACTTCCAGCTTTGGCCACTGGGGGCAGTGATTTGAATTTCAGTAAGCACAGACAATTTCAGAAGCAAAATTTTCAACCTTCTTATGCTGGATTCACAGTGTGATCAGTCTGACTGAGGATGTTTGAAATGAACACCCCAATAAATTCGGCATATTCTTTATTTTGGGGGGTCTAGTCTTGTTCTTGGCTTAGAAGGTCTGGTATTGGTCTGGATTTATGTCTTGGATGGTCTGGTCTCAACACTAATAGATAGTAAATATACTAATGTGAGTTACATATACTAAACATTTGTCCAGGTTGTCACATGAATTTGCTCTGTGTGTGTAAATTAACATTGCCATAGTATGCCTGTGATGTTAATATGTAGACTGCTCATGTTGAAATTCATTTTGATGAATGAGTCACATATGTGTCATTACTCATCTAAATGCCCTTGGAGGTCTGATTCCAACTTCTGCTGTCGTATTGTATGTAAATTCATCTGGTTTATTTAAAGATCTGTGTGTGTTGGGTGGGTGAAAAACAGTGAGAGAAAAAGCATCAATGGAGTTAAAATGAGGAACGTCTGTACTGTATGTAGAAAAACTACATAGAAAACATAAACGTGCAATTATTGCCTATTAAATTTTTTTTTTTTTTTTTTTTTTTTTTTTGAGACTCTTAAAATGTAAAAAGTTTTCTTTTAGGGGTATGGTTAGGGTGTGGGTTAAGATTAGTCTATAGTAATTAGGTCTGGGTATTGATAGATTTTACTGATTGGATTCAGATTCACAAGCTTTCTTTTTGTTTTCGATTCCAATTCATTTGGGTATATTTCAGTTATAATGTCCATTTTGCTTACATATAAAAGAAATTAGAAAATTCTAACTGGGTACATTACGAAAATAGTAATTGTACAGATCTTATTTTATGATTATTTTGTTCATCATTTTAGTCACATTTTAGCTTTTTAAAATTCCATGTATTCCATCAATAAATATGATGTCTTAAAATTGCATATATTATATTGCACATGCTGGGCAGATTACTTCTGAATTGTAATCGGGTACTGATTACAAATTACATGACAAAATTGCAATCAGTAATGTAATCTTGTAGATTATATTTTTGGTGTAAACTAATCAGATTACTTTTGGATTACTTCCAATCTAACTCTTATTTTTTTTTATATCACTTGCATTTGAGTAGGATAATCTTGTACCATTTTAGAAATCGAATGGCTTCTTTACAGCATCCATGCTATATGTGATTAGAATTAAATGCTTCTTTTGTTGTTTTTGATCAACAATTGTCTGTAAAGAACAGAAAAGGTATTTAAAGAGACATTATTCAATGACAAATGGGTTGTGCGGAAGTTATGTTGAACTTCTTCGCCACTATACTACTCATTTACTGACAAGTGAAATCTGAAGATTTTCCAGCCAGTGGCAAATCCCATATTGTGAAATTTGGTCGCATATGCGAGTGATTTACTTTGCACATAGAGTAAAATATCAGTCTTGGGATTTTAAGAATTAATATTGGGATCTTTCAAATGGAGATTGTGATTAATCTGAAAATCTATATTTTTTACCCAGCTCTACTTATAATTATAAGCAGCTGCTTATAAAAACAATAGAAGTCTATGGTGTGTCACCAATTAGCAAAGTAAACGTGTGTGTATGTGAATATAGTGGGCAGTGGTGTTGTATCAGACTGAGATAATAAGATATTTATCACAGGATGTGATAAAAAAAAAAGATAAAAGTGTAATCACAACTGCCTCTGTCTTCTTATCATATGTCCCGTTTTCTTAAGTCATCACCCACATCCCTCTATCCCCCCTATCGGTCTCTTCCTCCATCCCCTTCCCCCCACAGTGAGATAAGAGAGAGATCGTTGAACACGTATAAAGAAAAAATGGACCATAGATAGAGTGCGAACGGAACAGAGAGAAATGGAGATCTCCGGAGAGAGAGAGCATACAGCCACCCGGCTGTCTTTTATTCAATTACACTCGCTCACGAGCATCAGCAGCTCGGACCTGATAAGATAGAGGTGGAAAAGGCCTCGTTAACATGGATCTTGCACTGCCGAGATTGTCGTCCCAGTAACTGCTCAACTGCCCCCTTGTACACCCACCCGGTCCCACCTCCAGTGACCGCCCACGACCACCTTGTTGTTCTTGATAAATGTTGCACCTCTTGTAAGGCAGAGCGCTCGTGTTGGCCCGTTCTTGGGCTCGGCGACTTGGTCAGGCTGTGCTGTGTGGCGATAAGACCAGAAAGAGAGAGAGAGAGAAAGAGAGAGGTTAGCCGCCTGTAAATCTGTAGTCAACATACAGTACTAAGTGAGCTTAAAAAAAAATGCACTTGCATGCTTTGTACTGCACTGCAATTTGTTGCTGCTGAAGTATAGCGACAAGACATAAACACTGTGCATGTTAACATGAAGTGTGATAAAATCACTTGTAACCTTTTCTGTGTAAAGTTATCAAATTTTACAACTTTATTGCCATGATGATGTAACGCTGTCAGCCCTAAAAACTTTAAATGATTGTAAATAAGACAATTTAAACAACTTTACAGCTCAAATACGTTTCTGGCAAAAACCCTTGAATATCTTAAGTGCATTTAAACTGGGTCAATAACAACTTAAATTTCACTTTGTTCATTACACAAGGTGATTAAATGGCTTCAGAAGACTTGGAATATAGTAGAAAAGTCGTATCGGTTACTTTTACTGTGGTTTTTTTATGGTGTTCTATTTCTTTTTGGAGCTTGACAAGACTGGAGACACAATTCACCTTCATTATATGGCAAATAAACCCTGTGAAGACACAAAAAAAAAAAAAAAAAAAAAAATCCTTTTGTGTTCTACACAAGAAAGAAAGTCATACGGGTGACTACATAATGACAGAATTTTCCTTAAAATGGTGATTTTAGCTTGTTCCACCTTAGAGATCATGACCTTGGACACCTGTATTTAACTATTAAAGTCATACAGTATAATCATTTTGACAATCTATTGCATTAATATTCCATTCATTGTAGTGAAAACTATTTGTAATATTAACAATTATTATTACTAAAAATGCTATATTTAGCTGTGTCCCATGCTAATGCATGTATTTCCCTCATTACAGAAAATGGAAAATTGTAAATAAAGATGTAACATCACTTGGATGCTTTCTACAGCATGGCGAGAAGACAAAAGTAATATCATATTCGTATGTATTTTTCTCATTTGTCAAGCTCAATAATTTAACTCTGTTAGACATATTTTTCTTTAATGTATGAGAAATATACTGTATGTTTGGCAATAACTATAAACCAACATTCGATCCCAAACTAGCTAGTCCTTCCTGATTGATATCTTAATTTGGGCTAAATTTGCAACTCATTGTGGCATAGTTTATTATTATTATTTTTTTTTATACAATTTATACATTTTTATGTTTTGTTTCATTGTTTATTGCTAGAAAACAACAATCTCACACATCAGGTTTGCATCCCTGTTACCCAATTTATTTATATGAGGTTTATTATTTATTATATCCATTTATTTTATCATATAATATAAAACAGCTCATATAATATTTTATTTGACCTCATGAGTCAAAGAGTTGATATTAAAAATGTTCTGAATGTTAAGCACCCTTTTCTGACACTTTGTTTTATACGTATGTATACTGATATATATAGAGAGAGGGGGAAAAAAATTGCCCAAAAAAAAAAAAAAAAAAAAATTGTAAGACATTAGGGAGGCTTAGGAAGGCACTAACAAAACACCTAATGTTTTTCACCTAGTGAGATTTTTTTTTCATCTTGGGGTTCAGGGCTTACGTAATATATATAGATATATATATATATATATGTGTGTGTGTGTGTGTGTGTGTGTGTGGGTGGGTGGGTGGGTTTTGGTGGTTTACAAGGACATTTTTTTAGGTTACAAACTGGTTATTACAAGGGTATTATGCTTTAAATGTGGTTTATGAGGACATTTCTAGTGTCCCCATAATTCAAATCGCTTAAAAAACATACTAAATGATGTTTTATTGAAAATGTAAAAATGCATAAAGTTTTTTGTGAGGGTTAGGTTTAGGGGTAGGGTTAGGATTAGGGCATAGAATCTATAGTTTGTACAGTAAAAAAATCATTATATCTATGGAGAGTCCTCATAATGATAACTGCACCAACATGTGTGTGTGTGTTATCATATATGTATATATATTACGTAAGCCCTGAACCACAAGGTGAATATATACACCGATCAGCCACAACATTAAAACCACCTGCCTAATATTGTGTAGGTCCCCCTCATGATATTCTTCTCAGCACAATTGTACAGAGTGGTTATCTGAGTTACCGTAGACTTTATCAGTTCAAACCAGTCTGGCCATTCTCTGTTGACCTCTCTCATCAACAAGTCATTTCCGTCCACAGAACTGCTGCTCACTGGATGTTTTTTGTTTTTGGCACCATTCGGAGTAAATTCTAGAGACTGTTGTGCGTGAAAATCCCAGGAGATCAGCAGTTACAGAAATACTCAAACCAGCCCATCTGACACCAACAATCATGCCACGGTCCAAATCACTGAGATCACATTTTTTCCCCATTCTGATGATTGATGTGAACATTAACTGAAGTCTCTAGAATTTACTCAGAATGGTTCCAAAAAGCAAAAAATATTATGGCCCCCACAGAGCCCGGATCTCAACATCATCGGGTCATGAGATAGCCAAATAGATAGAAGAACTGTGGTGAATTCTCCAAGAAGCTTGGAACATCCTATCTGCCAACAACCAAGAAAAACTATGTCCAGGTGTATCTAGGAGAACCGGTGCTTTATTAAAGGCAAAGGCTGTCACACCAAATATTGATTTAGCTCTTTTTTTAAAAAATTTTTTATGTTGACTGGGCTTTGTATGATATTAATTGATAAATGAAAACTGTTAATGGCATTATTTTTGAAGACATCCTTATTATGCAACATTTTTTACATGTGCCTAAAACTTTTGCACAGTGCTGTACATATGTATATATATATATATATATATATATATTTCAGAGAGAAAAAAAGTTCTTCAGAGAGGAAAAAAATTGTTTGCCAGAGGAAAAACCTCAGGAATATATATATATATAATTATTATTATTTTTAACTTCTACAGTTCCAGACCCTATACTGTACCCTATTTATGGAAACAGCCTTCTGGTGTTGAAGAGAAACAAACATTGCACTCTTACCCCAGGAATTAGCTGTGTGGGGCAAAATAGACATCTTCCAATTTAAAAACATAAAAGTGTTTAAGTGTACGAGAGTATGGTTGTTATTGCGCTGCCACTTCAGTGTGCTTACAAAGGGTATCATTAACTCTAATACATACAGTAGTTTTAAAACACAACACTGTTGAAACAAGTGTACTTAGCAGTTATTTATTACTCTTGGGCTGGCTGTGTAATACAATAAATTCAGATGATAATAGATTTGTTTATGTGGATAAATTATCAATAGCTCTGTTACAGAAATTCCCACAGTCATGGCGAAACACAATACATGCCATCACAGCTAGGTGGTACAGTAGAGGTGTTGTGATTAATATAAGACATCAACACTTAAAGGGATCGTTCACCCAAAAATGACAATTCTGTTGTCATTTACTCACCCTCATGTTGTTCCAAACACATTTGACATACTTTCTTTTGTGGAGCACAAAATGAGAATTTAAAGTTTTGGGTGAACTTTCCCTTTAAAGGTAATCAGCCATCTAAAGGCATCTTAGATGGATTATCTAAATTGTTTGATATTGTCATAGTATTCAAACAAGCCCATATTTATTTCCATACTATTACTCATACTTGGGTTCAGGGTTTTGAACAAACACTTAACCTCATTCGACCCCGCGTCCACATGGGTGGACGTTGTATTTTGGCTTCACTATATGCATTGCATAATTAAAATGAATTTAAACCATTTGAGTACTGTTCACAAGACTCTAGACTGTCATTTTAAGGGTTAAACCTCTGCTGCACCGAATCACGTGACACAACGGCATGCCGTCAATTTCCTTGAAGCGCTCCTACGGACGCAGCGCCAACAAAAGTGCCTCTGGTAATAAATCTCTTTAAGTTTTTTCAGTGAAACCTGGTTGGTTGTAAAGAGGAGTGTCTAGTTTAGTTTGATATGCAGCTTTAAAAAATGCATTCATTTTTTGCACAACAGCGCCCTGATAAACATGATGTCCACATACGAGGATTTTGGGACATTATTCCCTCAAAAGTAGAAAAAAACAAGTTAGTTATTTTGAATAACTTTCAACATTAACACATCTGTGGATTATTTTGCTTTATTTTAATATACATTTTGTTGTGTTATAACTGTGCAATGCAATTCTATTCATAACCATTAGTAAATGCATTCCTATATATTTAATATGCATTTTTACATTGAGAATCAATGGGTTCATCCAAAAGCTGAAAATGTTGCTTTCAGAGGCTTTATATGGAGTTTGGATGAAAATAAGGTGTATTTCGAACTGTTCTGAGACCAGTGCAGACAGACAGCACACTGGAAGTTAATTCGTTTACTCTACAGGGAGCAAGGGAGCATCATATTGCTTTCTATTTTAGAAGTGCATTCACTCCTAAAATCTGACCAAAAGTTCAGTTTCGGGCTGCAGATGATGTTTGGATCACTCAACATGTTTGGCTGACATGCGACAATGATAATCAGTACATAGATTTAGAATTTAGAATGCAACATTGTATTTTAACATGGTTGGCAGTGATTGGATGATGCGGGACATTACTTTGAATAAGAATTATTTATGTAGCTTTACAGAAAATCAGCTGTAATGTCTGTAACATCTCAAAAACATGAATAACCAACACTTCTGGAAACATATAGCTTATATCTCTTTAGCTTAGTGCTATTTAAAATTTCACAACGTTGCCCCGCTGTCCACATATGTGGACATTAATTTTTAGAAAAACTATTTGCTCTAGAATGTATTTATTTTTTTTACTTGTTTATTAGCTGCTACTAGTTACAAATCAAAAAAGGAAACAAAAAATGCACATGGCATTCACGTGGGTGTCACAGGAGGTTACTTTTGCTACTGATTGAAGATCAGTTTTGTCTTAGTTTGTTTACATATGGGAATAGGATTTGCCGGAATTAATCTGGTCCTGGATCACAGGCCCCCTCTGGGTTGCTTTTCTCTCCCAAGCAATAATGACCCAATCGTCTGCAGGTATGCTGTCGTATTGTGGGCCGTAATTGTAATCCTCAGAGCCAATGACAGAGCTTGTTATGTTTGTTAATTAAAACTGCAATCAGATTTCTCCCTTCAACCGTCTACAAAAGGAATGTTCAGTGCAATCACACCTACAATGCACAAACACAGGGGAGAAGAGAATGGAGGGGTGGAACTATGTAGTCACTTGACTATTGTGGTTGCAGTTGTTGTTGTTTTTTTATAATGGGTTGCATGAGGGGCGTCTGTTTGTTTTGAGCAAAGAGTTAGAGGAAAACTGTGAAATTATGTATTCTGCCTTCTAAGAAATGTCGTTTTGGCCAAATCTAATGACCAGAAATTAAATAGTATTTAGAAAGATTTTGTGTTGACTTTTAGTATGTTAATATACCAAACTATCCTGAAGTACACAACTGTGCATTAAATGTAACATAAAACTGTGTGTATTCACTTGTTAAAGATAATATACATTTTTACTGTATTTATAATATTCTTATAGTTTAGAAGTTTCGTTTCATTTAGGATGCTGCCTTAGAAGGTAGCTGCCTATGTAGACAGTAAACAGCTCACTAGGTTGTAGAAGAGTGTTATAGTGTGTATGCCTGCATGCATTTAAATGTAAATGTGTGTGTGCGTTATACATTGTGTATGTGTGTGTCTTTCGCCACAAATCTGTCTGCCTCAATGGGGAAACCCAAAACACACATACATGTACACATCTTGTCACCTTTGATAACCCCTGCCCCAGCAGATAACCTTTGTTTGTTGTCCTCATACTCCGCTCACTATTCACAGATCTGTTATATAATAACATACATGTGTGTGACAGTTCTGCTAATAGTCATCGATTATTTGATAAACGGCGAATGATATGTACTACTGTAGTCTTTGTCTTGTTCATTAATGTCATACATTACAATCAAAATTCTTTAGAACAAACCAGTCCACCTCTCTTAAGCTATGGGAACTCACAGGATGTTCTACATGACAGGCTTGAATGCCCATGACAAATAAACAGACATTTTAAATTCAAAACAGAAAAGTTTAAAATAATCTCATTCATCGAAAATATGGTTTTTAATATTTAAGTATTCATACATTATGTTCAGAATTCAATATGATAATTTAAATCAATCAGGCTCAAACATAATTTTGTCCTCCAAAGACAATGCTAAATATTAGGGCCGTTAATCGATTGAAATGTTTAATCAAATTAATTACATGGTGTGACGATTAATCGAATTAATCGCAATTAATCGCATATAATAAATATTGACTACGAAAGCCCTTTAAATAACAATAATTCAATATATAATGATTAAGTAATTATAAATAGTTTTAACTTTTTATATATATAATCACTAATTCTTGAGATAAGGGACAAAACATGTCCTACATACAAAAGTCCTATTTATGTTAAAAATCAAGAAAAGTATAATAATAAAAATACTGAAAAAGTTAAATCTAAAGAAAATGTGTATACTCAGGGCATTTATTACTTATGTTTTTAAATAATTTCATTAGAATATTTTAAAATGCATGCTCTATACTTGGAAGCACATGTACTGTAAATTAACCTGTCCTCGGCAAGAGTTCACAATGTTAAACTGCAAAACAATTTTTTAAAAATGCAACAAATTCACAAATATGAATATCAAATAAAAGTTAGGGATCTGTAAGATATCAAACAATACATAAAGAAAAATTATAATATTTTTTTTTTTCCATAAAAAAACTGCCTATCAATGTTGTGTCCTCAATCTGCATCAACTCCATCAGATATTTTCATAATCCTGAATAAATCAGACAATGTCATGGTCAGCTATAACTCTGAGTACCCCTTTCCCAATTCCTGCTTATGGTGGATGCAACAGTAGGACACATGGTCTGGTCATTTTTATATTTTTACATATTTCAAACAAACAATGTTTAAGTATCTGCTGTTACAGATTCAACATGTCAGCACCGTCATCCCATTGTGATCATTTCTGTTAAGAATTGTGGAATAATTTTGTCATTTTAGTTTAGGTTATACATGCAGCTTCAACTGAGGAAAAACACAAATTGGCTCCAGTGTACAACACATATTTAAGATGGAAAAATATTCAATTTTGTCAACTCCATCAGAATTTTCAGAATAGTGTGAAAAAAAAAAAAAAAAAAAAAAAGAAGCAAATTCTGGAATGCATTTTATCATTTCTTTTCAGATAATTAAAGACTTTACACGCTTCTAGGATGGATCAAATCAAAATAGCATGCTTTAAGTGTGACTGACGGAGTATGATAGTATTAAAAGTGGCTTTAGAATACAATGTATTGTTTATTTGCATATTATTGAACATAAGCCAATCATTGGCCTACAGTTCACAGCAATCCATTTTGCAATTGGATTTGTCAGAGGTTTATTATGAGGGCTTGTCTAAGGACGCCTCAATGTACATCTGCGTCATACGGACGCTTTTAAAGCGTCTCACTTTGGTTGCGTCGTGTCATAAACATTTTTAGGTCGCTTTGTCAAGTTTAATGTAGTTTAATACTTAAAAGAACATCTTCAGATTTGCGCTCCATCAAGCTGTGTATTGAACGCAAGAACGCGTCCTCGTGTTGTGCTGTCTGCTGAAGGGTTGGTTTGTTCCTGTATAAGCTGCATGTTGCCTATACAGCTGAAGATTCGCTTACTGCTTGAATTGCTCAAGAAACTTCCTTATTATGGTCCGAGGATATTATTAATTGCATTATTTATTTATATAATTAATCGCACTGAATTAACACGTTAAATCGACAGCCCTACTAAATATATATGCATCTTCAGCTTTCTTTGTGACATTTCACTTTAAGATTTAGCTTGTTTTGTGATAATTTTTTTGGAAATGTTCAACGATTTCACTTCTGTTGTGCTCTTTCTCAGATAATATCTCCTATTCTCTTTTTCAAACAATTACAGTGTGTGTACTTAGTATGCATTTGTAATCTAGAGTATGTGTGTGTATCTGTGCATGAATGGCTCCACTCTTGTTTCGAGCAGATATGAAAATGAGGCTGTGCAAACAGTGAATGAAAAGGTTTGTGTGTGCAATGATAACTGATGATGATAATTGCTTTTTGCATTGTTAATATATGCTTGTGCATGCATTTAAGTGTGTGCATAGACATCCATACAGAACACAGTACAGCACTGAAGGATAAATGATTTACTGCCTTTATCTTATAGTACATACTGCACAAATCAAATTGCTTATAGATTAAAACATCAGTTACTTCAATTACAAAGCATCAAACGGGCAATAATTCTAAATGGACTAAATGGTTGTTACTTTCACATAATGTTGTGTACAGCATAACTCATTTGTCTGCTGTTTACTTGCTGTAGGACGGTAACGTCTCCATGGAGCTGATGGATTCTTTATGCAACACTGTGATAAGGGTTGGCTGTGTGTTTGTGTGTGTGAGTGTTTGCATATTTCCCATGCAATTTATCTTTTTCCATAACCTATACCGGCCTCATAATTTTTGAATACAGTGACTTCAATTAAATGCAAAATATAAATATTTAAAACAAAATGAAATGGAACCAATACTAAAAACAAGAAATGGCAAAATATTACATTTACAGTTAAAAACTGACAGTTAGACCATAAAACAATTCAGTACCATGTTGCAGGCATTATAGTATTGCATTTTGGTGACTATTGCATTGACATGAAACGCTGTTTGCAACCTGTTTTACTTCTGAAATCTGATGAAATAGAATATTCAACAAGAAAAATAGTAGTGCAGGAAAAGGAAAGTTGTTTCATGGCGGAACAAGTTACATTTAAAAAATAATAATAATAAAAAAATAAAAAAAATAAAAAATAAAAAAAAAGATATATATATATATATATATATATATATATATATATATATATATATATATATATATAATAAAACATTTGAATACAAACTTTTTTTCCCTTTGAAATAATGTGCAACAATGAATCATCTGCAATAAGACCAGGAATGCATATTAAGAGAGTAAATATCGTAAATTTCAAGCTGACTTTAAATGATGAAATATCAACCTACTTGAACCACAAAATTGTGTGTAATTCTTGTGTAATAGTGTAATTTATATTTTCTTGTTAAACAAAATATACATTTTTGCTGTCATTTTTAATTAATGATAAAAAAAAATATTTTTTACATTTATTTATTTATTTTAAAACATACTTTTAATTTATTTAAATGTATTTTATTTATTTTATGCCCATTTGGTATTGCTGTGTATATTTGTACCAAACCTTGTTCTTTATCTCTATCTTTATTTCTTTCTTTGTTTGTTGTTGCTGTGTGCATGTGGTTTAGGGTCAGTATTATGTAACCTTAGGGCACACTTACTGTGGCACAGCTATTAACCTCAGATTAACCTCAGACCACAGAGGTCAGAGACTGCAGGGCTGGCTCCTCCCATCCCCGACGAGCCTGAGGGGGCCCCGCGAACATGGGCAAAGTAAATGAACAAGTCATTAGATTAAGAAACATTGATGACTTTTATTTTGACATTCTCAGCAGTCCAATGGTTTCTAGAATCAGCAAGAAGTAAAGCTAAGCAGTACACACTAATCTGCATAATTTATTCATAACGCAAAGCAGTGGTGGGAACTAGAGCGCGGCTTCTTTTCACAGTGTTATTAGACAGGAAGGAATTCAGACACTGCTGATATAAAGATGCAAAAAACTCACATAGAGTGAAAATATGAGCAATTAATGTGGAAAATAACCAAACTATCCTATCTGCAAAGATGTCTGCTCTCTAAAATGTATGTGTTTATTCTTTACATTTGTTTACAAATATATATTTAGAGGTGTTGTGTTTATAGGCCCTATTTAAAATATTTATTTATTTATACATAATTATACATTATACATTGCTGTAGTTACCTTATTTTCCCTGATGTTTTAACTTTTATTCACTTTTGCACACATTCTGGCCAACTTTTTGTTTTCATTGATTTTGTTGCTCTAAATAAACAATTACACATAGTTATGTGGGTTGAAATGGAATTTCAAGCGTTGTCAGCAATGTCCTATACAATTAAAACTATCTAAAACTATTTTAAACAACTATATTTCTTATTTTGTGTTACTTTAATGGGTAACACTTATGGTTGTATTTGCTAACATTAACTAACAATGAACAATATTTAATCTTGGTTAATGTTAATTTCTACATATACTAGTCCATTTTTAACGTTAAAAATACAATTAATACAATACAATATGAACTAACATGAAGAAACAATAAACAGTTGTATTTTTATAAATTGACATTAGCCAAGATAAATAAATGCTGGAAAATTGTTTTATGCATAGTTCAGGATACCTAATGCAAACCTTATTGTAAAATGTTACCATGTAATTATCATACTTGCAGTTTTCATGTCCTCATACTAATTGAGACATTGGTGCATTTGTACTTCTAGAAAAAAGATGAAGGGCGATCCAAATAAGGTGATAAAATGGTGACTTGTCTCAAGCACTTAAAATACACATATTCCCTTTTGCATGCATGTACATTTTAACATAACATCTTCATAATATACATCATAATGGCGCCGTGGATGGCCACCTTGGTGTGGAGCGCTGCTATTGTTTTGTTGTTTTTGTTTGTTTGTCCTGTGTTTAGTAATCTTTTTCCAGTCAGTTTTACCAGAGACGAACTGCTGAACGTTCGACAGCTTATACCAGACAGTCTTTTCCCGGTTTTTGGATATTCAGACATCTTGCTAGACATTTTAGTTGGAGGCGTGGCTTTGTAGTTCAGGAGACGCAGGCGAGGAAGACGGGCCTGTGCACTAATCAAACTCCGTCGGCGGGGCTTTCGAACAACGCTGCCGAGCATTTATCTTGCGAATCTTCGCTCTCTTCATAACAAAACGGACGAACTACATCTCCTCACCCACACAAACAAGGACTTTTCAACCTTTGCTGCCTTGTGCTTCACAGAAACCTGGCTGAGTGAAGCCATTCTGGACAGCACGTTACATCTGCCTGGCTTCCAGCTGTTCAGAGCGGATCGCATCGCGGAGTTAACGGGGAAAACGAGAGGTAGTGGAACATGCTTTTACATCAATGAAAGTTGGTGTACAGATGTAACATCGTTAAAGAGGATGTGCTGTCCTAATTTGGAAGTGCTCTTTATTAATTGTAAGCCTTTCTACTCGCAGCGGGAGTTTTCCTCGTTTATTCTGGTGAGTGTGTATATCGCGCCAAACGCGTGTTTGAATGCGACGCTGCAACAGCTGGCTGATCAAATCACAGACACAGAACAACAATACCCGGACTCAGTTATTATTATTCTTGGGGATTTTAAGCAAAGCAAAGCAAATCTCACATGTGAACTGCCCAAATACAGACAGCACATTACATGCCCCACCAGAGACAGGAACATACTGGATCACTGCTACACAACAATAAAGGATGCATATTGCTTTGTCCCTAGAGCAGCTTTGGGACTCTCTGATCACTGTCTCGTTCATCTTCTTCCAACCTACAGGCACAAATTAAAATCAACCAAGCCAGAAGTAAGGACTGTAAAGACATGGACCAATGAAGCAGTGCAGGAACTACAAGCCTGCTTCGATTGCACGATTTGGATTGTTTTTGAGGCTGCAGCCACAGACCTGGACGAGCTCACAGATACTGTTACATCATATATCAATTTCTGTGAGGATATGTGCATTCCTACTAGGACTTATTTAAAGTTCAACAATGACAAACCGTGGTTTACAGCGGAACTCAGGCAGCTTCGTCAGGCCAAAGAGGATGCTTACAGGGGTGGGGATAAAGTCTTGTACAATCAGGCCAGGAACACACTGAACAAGGAAATCAGAGTGGCTAAAAGAAGATACTCTGAGAAGCTTAAAAACAAGTTTTCAGCTAACGACCCTGCATCAGTGTGGAGTGGCATGAAACAACTCACAAATTACAGGACTGCTACCCCCAACCCTGTGGTGGACCAACAACTGGCTGACGACCTGAATGTGTTCTACTGCAGATTTGAAAGGCCCAATCTCACACCCCACACCCACTCTGACCTTCACTTCACACAAACACCAACACCTCCTGCAACCACCCTCCTCCCCCCTCCTGCAACTCAACCTGCACTTAAGATCTGTGAAGATGATGTGAGCCGCATCTTTCAGAAACAAAAGACGAGGAAAGCTTCAGGCCCAGATGGCGTCTCACCAGCGTGTCTTTGATCCTGTGCTAACCAGCTGGCCCCCATCTTCACACAGATCTTCAATAGATCACTGGAGCAGTGTGAAATCCCATGCTGCTTCAAATGCTCAATCATTATTCCTGTCCCAAAGAAACCAAAAATCACAGGACTTAATGACTACAGACCTGTCGCCCTGACATCTGTAGTCATGAAATCATTTGAGAGACTGGTGTTAGCCCACCTGAAGAACATCACTGGACGCTTTCTAGATCCCCTTCAATTTGCTTATCAAGCAAACAGGTCTGTGGATGATGCAGTCAACATGGGATTGTATCATATCCTGCAACATCTGGACAGACCAGGGACATATGCAAGGATCCTTTTTGTGGACTTCAGTTCGGCTTTCAACACCATCATCCCAGCTATACTCCAGAATAAATTACACCAACTCTCTGTTCCCATGTCTGTCAGTGGATTGCCAGCTTTCTGATGGACAGGCAGCAGCTTGTGAGACAGGGGAAACTCACTTCCAGCACCTGTACAATCAGCACTGGTGCCCCCCAGGGATGTGTGCTCTCCCCACTACTCTTCTCCCTCTACACCAAGGACTGCATTGCCAAGGACCCCTCTGTCAAGCTCCTGAAGTTTGCAGACGACACCACTGTCATCGGCCTCATCTGAGATGACGATGAGTCTGCATACAGAAGGGAGGTTGAACAGTTGGCTGTCTGGTGCAGTCAAAACAACCTTGAGCTGAACATGCTCAAAACGGTGGAGATGATTGTGGACTTTAGGAGGAACACCCCAACACTTACCCCCCTCACCATTCTAAACAGCACTGTGGCAGCAGTGGAGTCATTCAGGTTCCTGGGCACTACCATCTCACAGGACCTGAAGTGGGAGACACACATTGACTCCATTGTGAAAAAGGCCCAGCAGAGGTTGTACTCGCCAGCTAAGGAAGTTCAACCTGCCACAGGCGCTGCTGATACAGTTCTACTCAGCGGTCATTGAGTCTGTCCTCTGCGCTTCAATAACTGTCTGGTTTGGTTCAGCTACGAAATCAGACATCAGAAGACTACAAAGGACAATTTGGACTGCTGAGAGGGTCATTGGTTGCCCCCTGCCCCCCCTTCAAGAACTATACACTTCCAGAGTGAGGAAAAAGGCTGGAAAAATCACTCTGGACCCCACTCACCCTGCCCACTACCTTTTTGAACTGTTGCCTTCTGGCCGACGCTTCAGAGCTCTGAGCACCAGAACCGTCAAGCACAGGAACAGATTTGTCCCTCAGGCTATCCATCTCATGAACAGTTAAATTGCCCCATTGAGTAATAACTATGTGCAATACACAGTTTATTCTTTTTTTATATTTATCCAACACATCCAACCTCTTCTGCCATTTCATTCCTCTGAAAAAAAAAAAAAAATTGCACTGTACATAACAGATTTATATTTGCACTGTACATAACAGATTTATATTTGCACTGTACATAACAGATAACAGATTTGTATTAGATTGCACTACGTATGTGTGTATGTATGTATGTGTGTGTCTGTGTGTGTATATATGTGTGTATAACTATTTTTTATTTTTTATTATTATCTATGTCTTGCTGCTGTTTTTGTATTGTTGTATGCTGGAAGCTCCTGTCACCAAGACAAATTCCTTGTATGTGTAAGCATACTTGGCAAAAAAGCTGATTCTGATTCATGTTGGGAAAAAAAATCTATTGGACAATTTATTTGTCAACTACTGAGATATACAGTACAGTGCTTCTTTTTTAGTGTTTTCTATTAAACAAATCTACTCTTCACATTTGCAGTGGTTCTATGGATGTTTATGGAAGTTATGACAATTTTCACACCTCTGGGCCCATTTTCATGATTTCGCTAAGGGCCACACAAACCCACAGGCCGGCCCTGAGAGACTGACAGCAGGCGACAGGCATCACACACCCGCACAATTCACATTTATGAAATAGATATATTTTCTAGCATTCTCTCTCTTTCTCATTATCTAAAATATTAATTCATAAGCTTGATCTTAGATTTAGTTAACATGTGAGAAGAATTTTGACCCTAAAGTATACCTGAGAAAATCCTGTTATATTAGCAATTTGTGAATATTGTACTTCTTGCACAATAACAACATTAAACACATTGACCGGTCACAAGTTTTCTGAAACTAAAACTCTAACATAGTGTTTGTATGGCCTTCACTAAATACATTAGATTCCTTAGAGACTGTGAGAGAGTAAAGTGTGATATAGTTATCCAGGAGTTTGAGTTTGAGACTCCAGAGGAGTTGAAACAGGATTTGTTTTATTGAGGTCTGTGATGGAATTGTGGAGAGTTGGCAGTAAAGCAGCCATGAAATTGGTGGATGGATCAGATGTGAATCAGAGCGCAAGAGCAGAGGAATAGAGAGGTGAGGAGAGAAACCCTACTGGCTGAAGGTTGCTCGGGATTAGAGGACTTCTGGGCTCTGGAGAGCTAGTCTGAGAGCCAATTTTATTCTCTGCTAACTCGATCGAAGAGAAAGCCACTGGAGCCTTGTTGTGTTTCGTAAGGTAGAGAGAGAGAGAGAGAAAGAGAGAGAGAGGGCAAGAAGGAAATAGATGGATTCATATGTTCATTTGACTGAACAATAGACTGCAAAGGAAAGAGTGATAAATACACTTTATAGAGAGTACAAAGGGAAAGTGCTCAGTTATTTTCATTTAAGCAACAACTTTGTCTTCAATGTTTCTCTTAAAGGGTTAGTTCACCCAGAAATTAAAATTCTCTCATCATTTACTCACCCTCATGCCATCCCAGATGTTAATGACTTCTGCAGAAAAAAACAAACAAAGATTTTTAGAAGAATAGTTCAGCTCTGTAGGTCCATACAATGCAAGGGAATGGTGGCCAGAACTTTCAAGCTCCGAAAAAAAATCACATAAAGGCAGCATAAAAATAATCCAAACAACACCAGTGTTTAAATCTATGACCTATGAAAGTCTGTGAAAGTGAAAGTGGAGATTTATAATAAAAAAGGATTTAAATATTGATCTGTTTCTCACCCACGCCTATTATATCGCTTCTAAAGACAGAATTAACCACTGGAGTCTTATTTTTATGCTGCCTTTATGTGATTTTTTTTAGCTTGAAAGGTCTGGTCACTATTCACTTGCATTGTATGGACCTACAGAGATTAAATATTCTTCTAAACATCTTTGTTTGTGCTCTGCTGAAGACAGAAAGTCATACACATCTGGGATGGCATGAGGGTGAGCAAATGATTAGATAATTTTAATTTGTGTGTGAACTAACCCTTTAAAGGCCAGTTTGAGACGTCACTGAGATCTCTTCTGAAACTCTAGAGTAGACATGTGAGATTACTTGGGTCTGTTTTCTCAGAAAGAAATCATATGGTCTCCATTTAGTCCTATTGCTAGCCAAGAGAAACAATTGAGATATTAAAGAGATCTCATTTGTGAGTTTTCTTTCATATGTGGGAAAAGAAAGGAAGAAAAGGATAAAGAAACATTAAAAAAGCAGTCTGTGATTAAAAGAGAAAGTTTAAAAGCAACAATAATACTTTACAAGGACAAAAATGAGTCCAATTTTCCTCTTTTAGATTTCAAAGACACACGCTCCTGCACAAACACGTCAAGAGCCATTCATAGCACTTGAGCTGGATTGAAAATGTTACTGAAGTTAAAGTTTATCAGAGGAAAACTTTTTATTGAAGCAGCATAAATAAAACTAGCAGTGGGCTATTATTGTTACCATGGCAGCTACATGCTAGCATTAGACTCAAGCAAAGTAAATCAAGTTCATCGCACACACACAAACATACACATATCCGCACACACTTGCGCTGGAGTTTATCAGCCCATAGTCCAACAATTACAACATGTTGCAATGCTTCAGAATCTTTCTAATGAAATGTAAAGTAGCCTTAAGCAACATGATTACACAAGAAATTGACATGTTGCTTCCAAAAGTTCATACACCCTGAAATCAACCCCATACTGCTGAATTACTGATAAGCACCAATCAGTAATTTGTGATTACATTTCCTCCAGTGCTACTGAGCCTCAGAGGCATGGGTTCTGATACCGTGGAAACCTCGCATTCACACAAATAATGGTGAGTGCGATTCTGAGGTTGCAATCTCACTCTAAAATTGCATAAATATGCATTGACTATATTAAATCATTTACAACTAAGAATACAAGTCGCCTTTGGCGCCCCTCTGTGGACATTTCACCCAGAAACTGAAGCTCACATGTGTCCATACAGTCAAAAACACTTTCAGCTTTGGCCACTAGGGGCAGTGGTTCGATTTTCGGTAATTCGACCTACAAGTGACCCTCATTTGGTTTTTGTCCATTGAAAATGTGTAAAATGTAACAATTTACAGATGGAGCTACACTGAGAGCCCCATATCTAGACTGATCTCAGAGTGAAATCGTAAACAGTAGGTTGACTTTTCAACAGATAAAATCGGTCTGTGTTTACCAAAATACAAAACACTGCCCCTAGTGGCCAAAGTGGTAAATGTTGTTAGGCAAATGGGTGCATGTAAGCTCCATTTTCCTATGTAATATCCACCGAGGGGCGCCAAAAGTGAGTTGAACAGTTGTTTTCAGCTCTACAGTATGTAATACAGTGAAGAGGAATGCATATTTTATAAAATGTACCCCCCAACCCAAACCACAAGCCTAAACCTAACCATCAGTGGAGTAAAAAAAAAGCAATGTTAAAGGTAAAAATACAACCTACAAATCGCGCTCGCCACTAATTATGCAAACATATTTAGTTCTTGCTTTAAATGCGAGATCTGAACCCGGGTCTCCCACGCTGCTAACGCAATATGCTTCCGTTCAGGCCACAAGGGAAGGTAAATGATCTTAATGCGATGCAAAATGTCTGATGCTAGATGTTGCTTGTCTAACAAGATCAGACGGGAAGCCAACATGTTGTTTCCTACAGTTCCAGCACCCTAGGATCGCCCACATAGAGCTGTTCAGGTTGTAGTCCAAAAACCCAGAATAGCATTCATCTTGGGTTCCCTCTGAATCTTCCTGTGGGTTTTTATAATGTTTTTTTCAACCTATGAGTAAAGTAATGGTGAATAAGCCTTCTGGGTTCGCCAACAATTGACATCACGGCTGAACAGCTCTATTATGCTGACTCACTGACAAGTGCCATCTCCTACAAGACATTCTTGCATCACCTGCAGCACGTTTACCTTCCCTTGTGGTGCAACTGGAAGCACATTGCGTTAGCAGCACAGGAAACCCAGATTTGCATCCTGCATCAAATCAAAATCAAATCAAATCACTTTTATTGTCACACAAGTGCAATAGTGTGTGAAATTCTTGGGTGCAGTTCCGAGCAACATAGTAGTCGTGACAGTGATGAGACATATACCAATTTACAATAAACATCAGATTTACAACACAATTTAAAATCTAATATACACATAATTACACACAACACAATATACAAATAATAACATACAATGTACAGTATACAATACACACAATATAGAATACACATTATACAATAAAACAGTATATATAGTATATATAGAATGTACAGTAGGTTGTATTGAACTGTATTGACATCCAGGCTGTCGGTTGATAGTAAGTTGTTAAGAGAGAATATAATATAATAATAATATAATTTATGACAGTCCGGTGTGAGATAATAAGAGTAATAAAGTGCAGTGCTGATGTATTTTGATCGTGGGAGATCAAGAGTTCAAAAGTCTGATTGCTTGGGGGAAGAAGCTCTCATGAAGTCGGCTGGTGCGGGTCCTGATGCTGCGATACCACCTGCCTGATGGTAGCAGTGAGAACAGCCCATGGCTCGGGTGGCTCCGATGATCCTCCGAGCTTTTTTCACACACCGCCTGGTATATATGTCCTGGAGGGAGGGAAGCTCACCTCCGATGATGTGTCTGACAGTTCGCCCCACCCTTTGCAGGGCTTTGCGGTTGTGGGCGGTGCTATTGCCGTACCAGGAGGAGATGCAGCCAGTCAGGATGCTCTCTACAGTGCAGGTGTAGAACCGTGTGAGGATGTGGCGGTTCATTCCAAACTTCCTCAGCCGTCTCAGGAAGAAGAGGTGCTGATGAGCCTTCTTCACAACAGCTTCAGTGTGGATGGACCATGTTAGTTCCTCAGTGATGTGGACACCCAGGAACTTGAAGCTGCTGACTCTCTCCACTGGTGCTCCATTGATGGTGATGGGACTGTGTTCTCTATCTCTTCTCCTGAAGTCCACCACAAGCTCCTTTGTCTTAATGACATTGAGGGAGAGGTTGTGCTCCTGACACCAGTGTGTCAGAGTGTGCACCTCCTCTCTGTAGGCTGTTTCATCATTGTCAGTGATCAGACCTACCACCGTCGTATCATCAGCAAACTTAATGATGCCATTGGAGCTGTGTGTTGCCACACAGTCATGTGTGTACAGGGAATACAGGAGTGGGCTGAGAACACAGCCCTGCGGGGCTCCAGTGTTGAGGGTCAGTGATGAGGAGATGTTGCTGCCTATTCTAACCACCTGGCGTATGCTTGACAGGAAGTCCAGGATCCAGCTGCACAGCGAGCTGTTTAAGCCCAGAGCATGGAGTTTCTCATCAAGCTTGGAGGGCACTATGGTGTTGAATGCTGAGCTGTTGTCTACAAACAACATTCTCACATAAGTGTTCTTTTTTCCAGGTGGGAGAGAGCAGTGTGTATTGTAGATGCAATGGCATCATCAGTGGAGCGGTTGTTGCGGTAAGCAAACTGCAATGGGTCTAGTGAGGGAGGCAGCACAGAGCAGATGTAATCTCTGATTAGTCTCTCAAAGCATTTGCTGATGATGGGGGTCAGAGCAACAGGATGCCAGTCATTTAAGCAAGTTATTTTGGATTGCTTTGGAACAGGCACAATGGTGGACATTTTAAAGCAAGTGGGGACTACAGACAAAGAGAGGGAAAGGTTGAATATGTCTGTAAAAACAGCCAGTTGGTTCACACATGCTCTGATGACGCGGCCCGGAATGCCATCTGGACCCGCGGCTTTGCAGATATTCACCCGTCGGAAGGATCATGTTACATCCGCTACAGAGACGGGGAGTGAACTAACTCTCTCCGCGAGGGTGGTGTTATTTCCCTCAAAACGAGCATAAAAAGTATTTAGCACATCCGGGAGAGAGGCAGCGGTGTTCACGGCATAGTTTTTATTCCCTTTAAAGTCTGTGATGATGTTAATTCCCTGCCACATGCTTCTAGAGTTATTGGTGTTAAACTGTCCTTCAATCTTGTTCCTGTACTGATGTTTTGCTGATCTGATTTGCTGAGGGCATAACTGGCTTGTTTATGCTCCTCCGCGTTCCCGGAATTAAAAGTGGAGGTCCGTGCATCAAGTGCCGTGTGAACATTGTTATTAATCCAAGGTTTCTTGTTCGGATAGATCTGTATTGTTCTGGTCGGAACGACGTCCTCTACGCACTTTCTGATGAAACACGTTATGCTATCAGCGTAAAGCTCGATGTCGTCATCAGAGGCGGACCAGAACATCTCCCAGTCCGCATGATCAAAACAGTCTTTTAGCATAGAGTCTGATTGGTCAGACCAACACTGGATCGTTCTGAGGGTGGGTGCTTCCTGTTTCAGTTTCTTCCTGTAAGCGGGCAGAAGCAGAATGGAAGAGTGGTCCGATTTGCCAAATGGTGGGCAGGGGAGGGATTTGTAGCCGTCCCGGAAGGGAGAGAAGCAATGGTCCAAAACCCGGTCCCCTCGTGTGTTAAAACTAATGTGTTGGTGGTATTTTGGTGCGACTGATTTGAAACTGGCTTTATTAAAGTCCCCGGTCACAATGAACGCGGCCTCAGGGTGCGCGGTTTCCTGCTTGCTTATAATCCCGTACAGTTCCTTGAGTGCCCGGTCTGTTACGGCTTGTGGTGGGATGTACACAGCTGTGATAATGACCGCTGTGAATTCCCTCGGTAGCCAAAATGGTTGACACAGAAGCATGAGAAATTCCAGATCAGGAGAGCAGAAAGACTTGATAGAATGTACGTTCCTCTGATCACACCATGATTTATTGATCATAAAACATACACCACCACTTCTGCTTTTACCTGAGAGGTCTTTCGCTCTGTCCGCTCGGCGCACGGAGAACCCGCGGGTTCAATGGCTGAATCTGGAATCTCAACAGACATCCAAGTTCTGGCAGATAATGCAGCAGTCCCTCATCTCTCATTGGAAAGAGATCCGCGCTTTCAGCTCGCAGAGCTTGTTATCCAGAGACTGAACATTTGCCAGTAGAATACTGGGTAGCGGGGGTCGATTTGCGCGACGTCTTACTCTGATGAGAACGCCGGCTCTATTTCCCCTTTTTCTCCTGCGTTTCCACGGCCGGACAGCCCAGACAAAGGGTCGGCATTGAGGAATTTGAAGTCCGGTTTACGGTGTGTAATTGCTGAACCAATGTTCAAAAGTGTTTGTCTGTCGTTGACAATAAGGCAGACAACATCCAATACAAAAAAACATAAGAATTGTAAACAAAACAAACAAAACACTACAATGTTGTGCCGGAGCTCGCAACACAGCAGCCATACTCGGTGCCATCTTGAGTCCATTGCATTGAAACCAGGAAGTTATCGTGTTCATATAATCAGTGGTGAGCGCAATCAGGAGGTTGTATTTTTACCCCTAACACTAAATTTTTACTCCACTGATGGTTAGGTTTAGGTTTGGGGTTTGGGTTGGGGGGTTCCATTTATTAAATATGTATTCCTCTTCATTGTATTACAGCCTATACGGCTTAAAACAACTCGCTTCACAGCTCGCTTTTGGCACACCTCTGTGGACATTACACATGGAAAATAACAACACTTACTGCTTTGGCCACAAGGGGCAGTGTTTCAAATTTCGATAAGCACAGACAGATTTTAGATAAAGTAAAATCAACCTACTATTTCAGATTTTACTGTGAGATCTAGCTTTTCAGTGAGTTGGCATAATGTGGCCGATCCTAGGATACTGGAACTATTGGAAGCAACATGCAGACTTCCCATGTGTTCATGTTGCCATATCTCTGGGATTTGTCCATAAAGAGCCTTAAAAGTAAAGACACCAAAAGGAAAGTTTATTCTGAGCCACAATCTAAAAGGATATTAAGATATCTTTAATACTTCTGGAGTTACAGGCATTCCAACTTTGAAAAAACAAAAAATTTCCCCCAAAATATTGGACCATTTTTGGGCTTGGAACAGAGCCTTTGAGTCTGAGTTTGTATTTGTGAGTGTGTGTTTGTGAGTTTGTGAGGTGGTCAGTCTGCAGTGTCATTTTTCACTCTACTGATTTAGTATTTGCCCTCATCAGAATTCCACTCTTGTCAAGTCTTAAAGTAGGAGAAAGAATTGACTGTCAATTCTTAATTGATAAACTCAGCCTCTCTCTGCTCACCATGAGCAGGACCGGCTGCCAATCAATATGCATTGTGCATATTGGAAAGTTTAGATACATCTGCTAAAACCCTGCATGTGTGTGTGTGTGTGTGTACTAATGGTATTAAAGCCATATTTACAGATTAACGCTCCAACATGATCACACGGGAAGTCGGCATGCTGTTTCTGAAAGTTTCGCTACTCTAGGATTGACAATAGTTGCCGACTCGCTGACATGACCTATCTCCCATCGGACATATTTGGAATGGCTCAACAATAATTATTTTCCCTCGTGGCTCGACTGGTAGCACCATGCGTCAGTTGCATGGGAGACCACAGTTCAATCCCCAATCAAGCGAGGAAGTAATCATGTTTGAATAAACAATCACGAGCATGATAAGAAGGTTGCATTTTTGTCCCTAACATTGCATTATGTCTCTGCTAATGGTTAGGGTTAGATTTGGGTTTCTTAGAAGCATTTCTCTTCACTGTTTAACATCCTGTTCAGCTGAAAACTATTCTTTTTACAACTGGCTTCTGGCGATCTCTCTTGGATATAAATGGATGTCACACTTGTTTATATGCCCTGAAACACTTACCACTTTAGCCTCTGGAGGCAGTGTTTTCAAATTCGGTCAACGTATACCGATTTCAGCTAAAGAAAAATCAGCACACACTTGCCGATTTTTATGTGAGATCAAGCTGAACACTCAGTGGTCACCATAGACACACTGCCTGCAGTGTACACTAGGAGAAACCCTGCTCTGAGGTACGACTCAAGGGCAAATGTGTATGTTAGTGTGTGAAGGGAGAAAACAGCGTTTTTCTCCACCGAAAACGTTTGAAAATGCTCTTTATAACAGCATACTTTGGAGAGCAATGACGTCATAAATAGGGGTGTAACAGTATAAGATTTTCACGTTATGATAACCGTTACCAAAAATATCATGGTACTAAGGTGCACTGCTAACATTATTAGCAGTTTAAAGCTACACTACAGCTTTTGGCCCTCTAGCGCAGTTGAAGTATAAAACTGCAAGTTACTTGCGGAGTAATATTGTTTTGCTAATTACGTGAGATGGGCTTCAACTCTGCTCTTTTGCGTTGATGAATCTGATGGTTTGAGGAGTACCGGTGAAACCATGGTTACAGGTGATCTTATCTTATCTTATCAAAGCAAATGTCACTCATGACAACAAATCTTGCCCCCTCCCCTCGAAAAATACTAAAATAAATAAATAATGAAAGGAAGGAAGAAAAAGACGGTTATCCGAAAAATATGTATTATGAGCAGGTAGGTAGCATATCTTCCGTTGTTGTTTTGACTTATTGAAAACAGTTTTTTTTTTTTTTTTTTTAATAAATAGCTTTACAAAAGTTAGGCAACTATGACATTAGAAATTATTGATTGCTATTCATATCAAATAAAAGCAAATGGTGGAAACTTAGCTAGCAGGCGAATAGACCAAGGTAGTAACTGGTTTAGAGATTGGCATTGTTACCAGCATAAAAGTTAAATTTTTTCCATAATTTTTTTCAATTTTTCCTTCTTTGAAAATGAAATTGAATGCACTACAGAATCACAGTCCATAATAAAATGCCCCATTAGAGTGGCTAATGCTATCTATCGAACTACCGTGCTAAGAGAGCCACAATAAAATATCTTACCTGTCCAGCAAGAAAAACTCCATCTCTGGGTCAGTTTTAAATCCTTTAAGATCTCAGAGGGGTCGCCACCTCTGAAAAGCCAATCTGATGTTGTTTCGTGTTTTATCACGGGCTCTTTTGCTTTCTATGTTTGCTTGCAGACTCTTCTCGGTTCAAGGTTTCTTCATTTTGAAAACGGGTGATTCCCCAGTGGGTTGTCTTTTTGAATGATCCATGGTTAATGTTGCTAATTTGTTGTAGCTACAAGCTTTCAGCTTCAAACTACTACCACACTTATCACAGCACATATACACACGTTTTAGTAGCTAGACCTTCTTTTCTTTATTTACGGACATGACGTAAACATGCACAGACGAATGACGGAAGTATGCAATTTCCCACCAAATCCATCCCAACAGCTGTGAAATATAAATAATTATTATGGGCTTACCACAGTGAATCGGGGTAAGGCTAAAACATGGTTTGGAAGACTGATTGTTGGTGTACTTGCTCGTTAATGACATTTTGTTCATTTCTAACCAAAAAAATCGTACAAAGTGTAGCATTCATATTTATTTATAGCTAAATATAAACTAAAAATAGACAGCTTCCCAACTGCAATTTAATTCTATGCCATACTATCAAACATAATGTTTGAATTATTATTTTAAAATTTACGAAATTGAATCTAGCAAAAAAATAAATAAAATAAATAAATAAATAAATAAAAATCAAACAAAAACAAAATGTATACAGTAATTTGTAATGATTACTGCCCAAGTTAAAAGTTCAGATATGCATTGAAATCAATAATTGATAGCTTTTGTAATTATTTTTATTTTAATCATATTGTTTATTATGTGTTGGTTATTCATGTTTTTGAGATGTTACAGATGTTACAGCTGATTTTCTGTAAAGCTGAATTAACAATTCTAATTATTAGCATCATCCAATCACTGACAACCATGTTAAAATAAAATGTAGCATTATAAAATTCTGAATCTATGTACTGATTATCATTGTCCCATGTCTGCCGAACACGTTGAGTGGTCCAAACATCATTTGTAGCCTGAAACTGAATGTTTGATTTTAGGATTGAATGCACTTAGCTGCATATAGAGCTATAGGATGCTCCCTTGCTCCCTATTTAGTGAATGACTTAACCTTGAGTGTGCTGTCTGTCTTCACTGGTCTCTGAACAGTTTGAAATGCATCTTGTTTTCATCCTAACTCCATATAAAGCCTCTGAAAGCAACATTTTTGTGAAAATGCACAGAAAATACTGTATATAGAAATGCATTACTTAATGTTAATGAATAGAATCGTATTGCACAGTGATAACAAAATTAAACATAACAAAATGTATATTAAAATGAAGCTAAATGACCCACAGATGTGTTTGAGTTGAAAGTTACTCAAAATATCTAGCATATTTTATCTTCTTTTGAAGAAATGCTGTGGCAGTTTCCACATATGTGGACATCATGTTTATCAGCGTGCTGACGTGTGAAAAATTAACAGATTTTTAAAGCAGCATATCAAACAAAACTAGAGACTCTACTCTTTACAACAAAACATGTTTAAATGGAAAAAAAAAAAAAAAAACTTAAAAGAGACTTTATTGCTTTGCATAACCTTGTAAGCCTTTCCAGCTTTATCTCAAAAAGCTTAGATATCCATCTGTCGACATTTTGACAAATTGTCTATAAATGGAGATGATTTAGTACTGTGGATACTCTCCTTAGAAGTGGCCATCCAGCTAAGATGACTCAAAGGGCACACTGCAGAATGCTCAATGAGGTAAAAAAAAGAACCCTAGAGTGACAATTAAAGACTTGAAGGAATAATTGGAACTGGTTAACATCTCTGTTCATGATTGTGCTGTACAGAAAACATTAAACAGGCACGGTGTCCATGGCAGGACACCACGAAGGAAGACGCTGCTTTCCAACAAAAACATTTCTGTGTGCCTTAAGTTTTTCAAAGACCTCCTTGATACTCCACAACACTACTGGGAATTTTTTTTTGTTTTTTTTTTTGGGACTGATGAAACTAAGATTGAATTGTTTTGGAAGAACACACTGCACTATGTATGGCATAAAAAGGGCACCGCATACCAACATGAAAACAATATCCTGATGGTGAAGTATGGTGGAGGGAGCATCATGATTTGGAGCTGCTTTGCTGCTTTGGGGTCTGGACTGTTTGCCATCATCATGGGAAAAAATAATTCCCAAGTTTATCAAGATATCCTACAGGATAATGTCAGGGTGACTGTGTGCCAGCTGAAGCTCAGTAGAAGTTGAGTGATGCAGCAGGACAGTGACCCTAAACATCGAAGTAAATCCACCACAGAATGGCTTCAAAAAAAGAAAATCCACCTTTTGGAGTGGCCCAGTCAGAGCCCAGACCTTAACTGAAAAGAGATGCTATGGAATGACCTCAAGAGAGTTGTTCACACCAGTCATCCTAAGAATATGTCTGAAATGAAGCAGTTCTGAAAGGAAGAACAGTCTAAAATTCCTTCTGAACGTTGTGCAGGTCTAATCCGCAGAGGAAACGCTTGGTTGAGGTTATTGCTGCCAAAGGAGGATCGATCACTTATTAAATCCACAGCACTATAAATCTTTAATGAGTGTGTTCAATAAAGACATGAAAGATAATAATTGTTTGTGTGCTGTTAGCTTAAGCAAATTGTGTTTGTCTATACTTGTGACTTTGAAGAGATAATTTTATTACCAATTAATGCAGAAAAGCAGCTAATTCCAAAGGATTCACATACTTTATCTTGCCCCTGTATGTGTGTGTGCATGTGCGATTTAAGTACATGTTATCATGCATGCACTCTGCATGTGTTTTGGAATTAAAAGCCCAGCTTGCAAGATTATCATCAGCGTGAATGTGTGTGAGGGTTTTTACGGGGAGTTGCTGAATGTTAATAATTGTTAGTGTGTTGCCAGGAAAAAATCTGACAGTTTTCCGAAAGTAAAAAGATATTTTGGAGTGGATAAATATGGAGGCATTTTAAAATCCTGGCATGTGCCCATAGAGAGCCCATTAGTCTAATTGATGGACATTGGACATTTGCCACACAGTCCAAACTGCTTTAGAGCCACTGTGCATTTAAAGGACACAACATTTAATAGCTCTGCAAATAAACAATACATCTCCTCCTATATAGGAGTGTCACTTTGTGCCTATGCCCATGATCGGGCAACAAAATATCAGCCCCAGTCCAAAATGCACAATGTACATAATTGACACCATGGACAGGGTTGGGAGGGTTACTTTTGAAATGTATTCCACTACAGATTACAGAATACATGCTGTAAAATGTAATTTGTAACGTATTCCGTTAGATTACTCAAGGTCAGTAACGTAATCTAAATACTTTGGATTACTTCTTCAGCACTGGTAGATTTTTTCACTTGTTTTGACTATAAAAACTCTGCCAGTACAGTAAGACAAAATACACATGTTAAAAATACATTCTCTGAAAAACATAAATATCTTATGCAGTGTTGTTTCTAAAACAAGATAAATCAAATTGATCTTGTTTTAAAGATTTTTAAATATTTTTACAGGAAAACAATACAAACATTATTATCAAGAATACGATTTTTGCACTAATATCAAAGGTCTTACTAGAAAAAAGAAATTATGATCTAACGTGAATTTTCTTGATAAAAAAATATGATTGTGCCTGGTAACGTGCATGTAAAATGGTTAGAAATAGCATTTTAGCTTATTGTAAAGCTGACAATTTACACAAGGTTTATTTCTATTTCTTCTGCTCCAAACTTACTTCAAACTTACTTCTCTGTCTGCTCGTATTAATGTAACACATCATAAGAAAGTGTTTCACCGCTGTTCAAATGCACTTTGGATCACATCATTTATATGTATAAATGTTTTCTA
Source organism: Myxocyprinus asiaticus (assembly GCF_019703515.2). NCBI lineage: Eukaryota > Metazoa > Chordata > Actinopteri > Cypriniformes > Catostomidae > Myxocyprinus > Myxocyprinus asiaticus. Next base: position 4,798,715 of record NC_059352.1, read on the forward strand.
TCTGAAAGGACTAAATATTAAATGAAACAAATGACAATAAAATGCAAAGTAATCTCTTCAATAATCAAAATACTTTTTGAATGTAACTGTATTCTAATTACCAATGATTTAAATTGTAACAGTTACTTATATTTTGTATTTTAAATACGTAATCCCGTTACATGTATTCCGTTACTCCCTGACCCTGACCATGGAATATATGACCTTAAAGAAATAGTCAATCATTTATTCACCCTCATGTCATTCCAAACTCTCATGATGTTATTTCTTACAGAGAATACAACAGGAATTATGACAATGTTTACACTGCTCTTTTCCACACTATGAATTTAAAGCTTCAAAAAGGACTAAAAAGCACCATAAAAGGATCATAAAAGTAATCTATGTGATTTGTGTGCTATAGTCCAAGTCTTCTGAAGTCTTGTGGGACCTTTGTGTGAGGAACAGAACAACATTTAAGTTGTTTGAGTTTAAATTAGAAAATTAAAGGTATTGTGTGTAATATTTATGATGATAGAATACTTTCTCCTATCCCAGCTTAATATGCAGAGATAACTGTTGGACATTCATAAGTTTTTTTCCCCTGAAAAGTGTAACATTGTGGCTCTTTGGCGCTTTCAAACATTCCGTCCAGCTGACACGGCAACATCGACTCAACCAATGGCGTGATTTTAGGGTGGGACTTTCTGTTTGCTCAACCAATGGCAGGTGGAGGGAGTATTCGGTAAAAGTGTTTAAAAACTAAAATTATTATTATTATTATTTTATTTTTATTTTTTGCAATTCCACGCAGATATTACACACTTCAGCTTTGAATTAAATTAATAAAAGCTATGTGCATTACAGGGGTCTGGTCCTTTGCAAGCCGAAATAAACAGAAGCATAGTTGGACCGTTTATGTGTTTACATAAACGTGTTGTTCTAATTATACTGTGGATACATGTGTAATTATATGGATATCAGTTTTGCAAATTGTTGTTTTTGTGTCTGTTTCAAGAGGTCTCTAGTGTCTCTTGGTCACACACTCACATCACGCAGTGCACATGGTGTGTATAATGTGACCAGCTCAGTCTCAGTTAGCATGTGTGCCATACTGTCCTATGGGACTGTGAGAAGCATCTGTAGCCACATCACTGTGAAGACCTGACCGGAAACAGGGTATGTGATGCAGAGAGAGAGGCTTAGTATGCAGCACAGATAATAATTGAGGTATTTACACAAGTTCCTTAATGTACAATTAAATATATATTTTAAAAGTAAATAATAAATATGTCAATTACACATTAAGTTTAGTAAATTAAACAAATGTACTGCTTTGCCTTTGTTAATTATTATTATATCAACTAATTAATACCACTGTAAGTTATTTTTTACAATTATTTTAACATTAACATTAGTATACTACTTTTAAATTATTATAATAATTATAATATTATAATCATTTAAAAATAATATTAAATTATTTCATTATAGTCTGATAATATTTAATTAATAATAATAATAATAATAATCATAATGAATTATTTTAACATAAACATTAGTATACTCATTTAAAATTATTATAATAATTAAAGTACTATAAACATTTTAATAATAATAATATATTATTTATTTCATAAAAGCCTGATAACATTCAAATAGTAATATTAATATTAATAATAAATTAGCTATAAGTCAATGTATTACTTTGCCTTTGTCAAATATTACTGAGATACCAAATAATAAATACCACTGTAAATGTAAATTATTTCAAAATTAACATTTCTATACTGATTTTAAATTATTACAATAATTGTAACATTATAATCATTTAAATAATATTATTTAAAATATATAATAGGCAAAATATATTAAAATTATAATTATATAAGATTATAATGTATTCTAATTATTACTTTAACTTCATCAAAATATTACTGAAATACCAAATAATAAACATCACTGTAAAATATAATTTATTTGTAATATTATAATCATTTAAATAATAATATTAAACATTATATATAAACAGTAAATTAAAAACAAACCTAAAAATTATTTTAAAAAGTATAAAACATGTCTAGCAATATGATAAGACACCCATATTCCATAAATTGATTTATGTTCAATTTATATATTTTTTGCACCAATTAAAATAGTTTATTAACCTTTATTACTTGTAGTCTGTTTAAGTTTGCCACATTAATAAAGAATGCATTTAAAACATTAAAGCATCAACTGATCATATGCATATATCAGCTATTTTACAACTTCGAACGATGCTCATCCACTCAGATTTTAAATCCTAAACTGTTTCATAAAAATTTTTACTAACTTGACATGGCAAGCTTTTCAGACATGCTCTACTGCCTAGTTCCATAAATGTATTAGTTTACTCATCATTTAAATAAATTACTGTCATAAATCCCGCCTTTGTTGTTCCTCCCGCTCACCACCAGAGGGCTCCATTACATGAATATTGACTTTCACACACTGAACTCCATTTCCAATAATCCCCGTCCCTGGCACTGATTATCTGCTCACCTGTTCCTCATCTACTCAGCTATTTAAGTCTCATTCTCACTCGCTATCATTGCGAAATCTTGTTTTGCCCTGGCTGACATTTCTGAGCGTTCTCTGTGTTTATTGCATTACCTGTGTATGATCCAGGACTGTTCACCCTGTTTTGACCCATTGCTGCCTGCCTACTATTACTGCCTTGTTTACCTGGAAATAACCTGTGATTGTCTGCCGCCCGCCCCGACCTCTTCCCTTTTTATTGTCTACCTCTCTGGATTACCTTGGATATTACTGTTGCTGGTGATTGACCACTGCCTGTCTGTATTACTATGTTTATTGTTATTAAAAGCTGCACTTGGATCTCAGCTCTGACTCATCATTACAATTACACATGTATATAGATAAACTAGGCCTAACACATGCCTGCAAATTGGCTTTTACTGACATTTTCCCAACCTTTTGTTGATTTACATCTGGAACTGCCTTGTTTTTTTTTATTTATTTACCTCATGAACTGCCATGTTTTCTGTTGTTTTCTTGCAATGGGAATTCATTGTCAGGGTTTGTTTACCATGATGTCTGAACCTGCAATGAATAGTCTGCCTTATGCGATGTCTACACTGCAAGAGAGTGACAGGACAAGGTGAAACAAAACTACCGGTATAATGCTCCTGTTATTATCAACAAAGAATTTTACATTGTGATGTGTTATGTTTCTGTACAAACAATAAGTGGTAAAATCACTATAACAGCCTTTTTGCCAGACCCAGTGGATTCTTTTCTGGCATTTCTGGTGTTGATTATGTTCATAATTGTTCATTACTACTTAAGGCTGTTTATTGTTTCCAATGGAGTAATTTGTTAATTAATACAGGATCAACTTATATGTGGTCACAAGTTTGTGAATATAGGCTTTTTAAAGTAATAATTCACCGAAAAATGAAAATACTGTCATCATATACATTTCAATCCGTATGACACAAAAGATGGTGTTATATTTTGGTCCTTCTTTTCAACACAATGACAGCTGATAATACCTTTACTTTAAAGCTTAAAAAAGGACCCAAATGTATCAGAACTGTATTCCAAGTCTTCTGAAGGCATACCATAGGTTTTGTTCAGATACAACACAGAATTTAAGTAATTATATTAGTTAAATATTTATTTCTTTATTTTTAGATTTCTTAGCAATCATCAAGATTTTCACAGAAAAAACGACTTAAATTCCTGGTTGTTTTAAAGCGTTAAGATTAAAATAAAAAACGTAACACTTTACAAGAAGGTTCCATTTCTTAACATTAGTTAATTACATTTGTTAACATTAACTAAAAATTAGCAATACTTTTACAGAATTTCTCAATCTTGGTCAATGTTAATTTCAACATTTACTAATACATTTTTAAAATTAAAAGTTGTATATGTTAACATAAGTTAATGCAACATGAACTAACATGAACTAACAATTAACAACTGTATTTTTATCAATTACAAAATTAAAAATCAACAAATACTGTTTAAAAATATGTTTTATTGTTAGTTCATGATACCTAATGCATAAACTAATCCTAACAAATGCAACCTTATATTGTAAAGTGTTACCAATTAAGTTTTAAGTTTTAAAGTGAGGCACTATCAGCTGTCATTGTATTGAAAAGATAGGCCGAAATATTTATTAAAACACCTTCTTTTGTGTTTGGCATAATTTTTTTTTTTTTTTTTTTTTAAAGTCATATGGGTTTGGAACAACAGGAGAGTGACCTAATTATGATAGAACTTTCATCTTTGGGTAAACTATTCCTTTATAAGCAGCTTTAAAACCGAAACTAAACGGCTAGCTCTAACAAGCTAGCTGCATTTAGAAAAAGGAATAAAAAGCTATTATTCACTACAGAAACCGTACTCTCCTCCACCATGTAGAAAATGTACGTCTCCTCCCAAATCGGGTATCAAAATAATCTTCATGTTTCCCAGTTGTAATTGCAACTTGAGGGTGTTCATGTTCAACTTTCAAGAAGGAAACATGAATTCACAATAATCTACTGTTTGCTAACCCTCCATTTGTATAAAATCTGCTTAAAACTACTCAACACGTGTTACTCCTGTAGACTCTTGTTGAAATAAAGCAAATGCTTGTCAGAGAAATGGTGGAACGCAACTGCTGCTAAGATAGGATTTGTCAGAAACACTTTAAAGGTGGGACTTAGCAAATGTTCAGTTCCAATAACACATGAATGCAGCGTTAGAGTTGGATTTTATAAAGTCTATTTAGCCATAAAGTGTAAGTTTGTGTGTGTGCATGTGGTAGAGCAGCCCTTATCTCATAGTAACTTCATTAGGACCTTATCAATGGTTTAATGCTAATTAAGATGCCATTTAAAGTGACAGGCTAATGCTAGGCTAATCAGGAATTGTATGCAGCTTACACAGCAAACGATTAACACATACATTCACATTACAACAAATACACACTCACATATGAACAATGTAATAATTCACAATACATTTATACTTTTAACATTCTTATAAGCATTCTCTCTTTTAACCCACTGTAAAGACTCCACAAGCAGAAGGGAAGGAGGACACAGGAAAGCGGGTTTTTCCAGACTCAGGTAAGGCTAATCGGCGACTTCAATGCTTTACAGCTTCACAAACTCAGTCTCAGAGGCACGTAGGCGCTCAACTCATTAGCTTCACATAGGTAAACACATTAGCTTCATAAACATAAACAAATCAGCCTCCACAAACACTGTAGGCTCTCTCGTGTCAGACTCTCTCGCTCTTTTGGCAGTGGCGTGGCTGTTTATATGCTACTCTCCCCAAGCTCACTGGAATTAGAGACAGGTGTTAGACATAATTTAGCTCAGGTGTAAGTGCCCTTACCACTCTCTCTCTCTCCGGACGGGCGCTTGAACATGCCCCCGCTGCCACATATCCCCACCGGCCGACTCAGGCCAGGGAGCCATCCGGCCTGTCTACCACTCCCCCCCATTTCTGGAAAGGAAGTCGGCGACAGCCATCTGCACCCCCGGTCTGTGGACCACCTTGAATTTAAAGGGCTGAAGAGCCAGATACCAACGGGTGATCCACGCGTTGGTATCCTTCATGCGTGGTCCGAGCAGAGGGTGAAGGCCCACCCCAGCAGGTAGTACCGGATGGTGAGGACCGCCCTCTTGATGGCCAGACACTCCTTTTCCACGATGCTATACTTCGTTTCCCTCAAAGAGAGCTTACGGCTGATGTACAGCACCGGGCGCTCCTCCCCCTCCACCACCTGCGAGAGTACAACCCGCAGCCCTCTGTCTGAAGCGTCCATCTGTAATAGGAAAGGGAGAGAGAAATTAGGTGCATGCAAAAGCGGCCCCCCGCAAAGTGCAGCTTTAATCTGCGTGAACGCCTGTTGGCACTGCTCCGTCCACTGGACCGGGTCGGGATTCCCCTTTTTAGTGAGATCAGTCAGCGGGCTGGTGACGTCCGAATAATTAGGCACAAACCTCCTGTAATAGCCAGCCAGCCCCAGGAACTGTCTCACTCCTTTTTGGTCTTGGATCTCGGGCAGGTCGCAATCGTCGCAGTCTTGTCAATTTGGGGACGCACCTGCCCATGACCCAAGTGGAACCCCAGATACCGTACCTCCACCCACCCAATCGCGCACTTCTTGGGGTTTGCTGTGAGCCCCGCCCGCCGCAGCGATCTCAGGACCACCCTCAGGTGCTGCATGTGCCACTGCCAATCATTACTGTAAATGATAATTTCGTCTAGATAGGCAGCGGCGTAAGCCGAATGTGGTCTGAGGATTCGGTCCATGAGACGCTGAAACATAGCCGGGGCCCCAAACAAACCGAATGGAAGCGTCACAAATTGGTGTAATCCAAACGGCGTGGAGAAGGCTGTTTTTTCGTGGGAAATTGGTGTCAAGGGGATCTGCCAATAACCCTTTGTCAAATCCAATGTCGAATAAAATTGAGCAGTACCTAACCAATCGAGCAACTCATCAACACGGGGCAATGGGTACGCATCAAATTTAGACACCGTGTTGACTTTTCTATAATCCACACAGAACCGTACAGACCCGTCGCTCTTGTGAACTAGAACAACCGGGCTGGACCAATCGCTGTGGGATTCCTCTATTACCCCCATATCAAGCATCGCATCCAATTCATCCCGAACTATTTTCTTTTTGTGTTGTATTTTCTTTTGCAATAGTGTCGGCTACGTACCACCACTCCTGGTTCAGTCTCGATGTGGTGTTGGATGAGGTTCGTATGACCTGGTAGAGGGGAGAACACGTCTGCAAATTCTTGTTGCAACTTGGCAACCCCTGCGAGCTTATACGGTGAGAGGTGGTCTCCACAAGGGACCTGGGTGTTATGATTAGGTTTTGTATTCACTTCCGGCCAGAGCTAGCCCTCTCCAGGAACTACTGTAGCCAACGTCACAGGGACCGCCTCCCTCCATAATTTCAGGAGGTTGAGGTGATATATTTGGCGTGTGCCCCCTCTATTGGTTTGCTTAACCTCATAATCGAGATCCCCCACTCGTCGTGTGACCTCAAAGGGTCCTTGACATTTGGCAAGTAATTTGGAGCTCGATGTGGGGACTAATACGAATACCTTATCTCCCGGTGCAAATTCGAGTTCCCCTGTCATTCTGTCGGCTCTGTCGTTCTTGAGTTTGGAGCAAATTCTCCTGTGTTAGTTGCCCCAAGGTGTGGAGTTTTGCTCTAAGATCAAGAACGTATTGAATTTCGTATTTACTGGTTGAAGGTCCCTCCTCCCAAGCTTCGCGTATGACATACAGCACACAGGCCATCGACCATACAGAAGCTCGAATGGGGAAAAACCCATGGAGGCTTGCAGAACCTCTCGTACTGCAAATAACAGGGGATCAAGCCATTTATCCCAATTTCTAGCATCCTCATGCACGAATTTACAAATCATATTTTTAAGGGTTTTATTAAATCGCTCAACCAGGCCATCTGTTTGTGGATGGTAAATGCTGGTGCAGATTGATTTAATGCCCAATAATTCATAAAGCTTGCGTAGTGTCCATGACATAAAGGTTGTGCCCTGATCGGTGAGGATTTCTTTCGGAATCCCCACCCGGGAGATTATTTTGAAGAGTGCCTCCGTAACACTACGTGCTGAGATGTTGCGCAGAGGCACTGCTTCCGGATATCACATTGCATAGTCCATTAGGACCAATACAAAGCGATGTCCGTGTGCCGACTGTTCTAATGGCCCGACAAGGTCCGTGCCAATTCTCTCGAAGGGGACCTTGATCAATGGAAGGGGGTGCAATGGCACTTTTGGGGTGGCTGGCGGATTCACCAGCTGACATTCACAGCAAGCCGTACACCACCTGTGGACATCGCTGCCAATGCCCGGCCAATAAAAACGGGCTATTAAACGGTTTAGTGTTTTCCTTTCCCCTAGATGACCCACCATGGGATTATAATGAGCCTCCTGGAACACCATTTCCCGGCGGCTCCGCAGTATCAAGAGCGTTTTGTTTGAGCGTCCTGCGTCACTCTATACAACCACTCGTCTGAATGTGCGACACTCGGCTGGAGTTGTTGACCATCGATCACTCTCACTTGGTCAAAAGCATGCTTGAGGGTTTCATCTCGTGACTGCTCCAAAGGGACATCCCCTTCGGGAAATCTCCTGAGGATGGGAGGGGCTGCAGCCTCCCCCCCCCCACGTCATCTTGACGTGGAGCTGTCGAAGGCGGCCCCGGCTCCGCCTCCCCTGCCTGAGCATTGCACATTTCACATCTCAGTGCTTTTATGCAGGACCCATCTGCACAAATTCCCTTCAATACATTTCTGAATTCTGGCCAAAATCAGTGGATGGGTGAGGCGGGAACTAACCACGGCCTCCACTCTATGTTTTGTCCCCTGAAATTTAATCACAAGGGTCACCACAGGGTAACTGTGAAAATCCCCATGCACACACTTCACCCTCACACTTTAGGTTGTGCCCAGTGCCCCGCGTTGAACTAAGCATTGGTGAACCGTGGTTTGATTACAACCTGTGTCCACCAATGCTTGGTGAGTACCCCCCTTGATTCGCTCCGGCTCGGGCGGGGGCAGCCTGCGGGGCGTCGGGGATCCGGACCACCGTCCCCAGCTCCATCACTGGGCATTGATCCCAGAAGTGCCCGGATCCCCGCAACCCCAGCAGACTGGCCCAGACGCCACGCCCGCACCTGCGTCGGCGGGCACTTCTACCTGAGGGGGAGAGCTGTGGGGCACTGTAGAGGTAGGGGGCGGTGTCCACCTCCTTAGGCGAGGAACTGGCCTTGGTGGCAGAGCTCCTTGCCTCCGCAGGGCAGGAACGGTCCCTGGGGAGAGAGCAGAGTGATGGGGGGAACACACAGGGGGAGGGGGAAGAGGAGGAGAGAGAGAGGGCTCTTCCGCCCCAGGGTATGCCACCAAGTGGTTCTCCGCAAGCTGGACGGCTTCCTCCAGCGACGCCGGACGGTGGCACTGGACCCACTCCGCTGTCCCCTGCGGCAGTCGATGAATCAGCTGTTCCAGTACCACCTGGTTGATCACTCCCACGATGTCACGATTCCCTGCCAGCAGCCATTTCCGGCACGCATCTCAGAGCCGTTGGGAAAAAGCAAACGGAAGGTCAGTCTTCCCCAGCTTCAAGGTCCGGAACAGTTGGCTATACTGCTCCAGGCTATGACCCACCCGCTGCAGGATGGATTTTTTTAGGTCGTCATAGGCCAGGAGATTAGCTGCCGGTAACTGTTGAGCTGCAAGCTGGGCTTCCCCGGACAGTAGTGGGAGGATCCTGGCCACCCACTGGTCACGCGGCCAGCCCCAGATCTCCGCGGTCCTCTCAAACAAATTGAGGAAGGCCTCGGCATCGTCCTCCATGCCCATCTTCAGGAGTGTGGGGGGAGGCAGTTGGTTGCAGTGGTCCGGGGTTGCCACTTGCTCTCTCTCCTGGCCGAGGAGGCTCTGGATCGCGAGCCGGTCCTCTGCTTGAGCTTGTAGGATCTCAAAAAACCGTCGTTCCTGGTCTTGGCGAAACTCAAGCAGGGATTGCTGGTTGGAGTGGTGCAGGCTGGCGAGGGACTGGAGGATCTCGGCCACCTGGGAGGACTCCATGGGGCGAACTTCGTATTCCCGGGTTTCGGCACCAGTGTAAAGACTCCACAAGCAGAAGGGAAGGAGGACACAGGAAAGCAGGTTTTTTCCAGACTCAGGTAAGGCTTTTAATCGGCCACTTCAATGCTTTACAGCTTCACAAACTCAGTCTCAGAGGCACGCAGGCGCTCAACTCATTAGCTTCACATAGGTAAACACATTAGCTTCATAAACATAAACAAATCAGCCTCCACAAACACTGTAGGCTCTCTTGTGTCAGACTCTCTTGCTCTTTTGGCATTGGCATGGCTGTTTATATGCCACTCTCCCCAAGCTCACTGGAATTAGAGACAGGTGTTAGACATAATTTAGCTCAGGTGTAAGCGCCTTTACTGCTCTCTCTCTCCGGACGGGTGCTCGACCACGGCCCCGCTGCCACACCCACATACATACATACACGAAGTATGCTCCACCAAATGGTCAGTTAACGTCTCATTTTCTCTGTAAACCCACTCATTGACTCAAACACTGGCCAGCCCCCCAAACTCAACAGTCCTCAATTAAACCCTGTATGCAATCTCTGATCCTCCTTAGTATGAGTCCAATGACTGTATATAAATGCCACATTTCAGTGACTAGAATTAATCAAACCAGAACTTCTGGTCAGTGTGAACCTCCTCACCAAATCCAAACAGACAGGTCATTTGTACTTTTTGAACTGCAACCCACTCAAGGGACATTGAATGTCACTTCTGTTTAATCAACATTATGATGTTACAGTTAAAACTACATTCAGACGAGAGTCAACTTTTTATTTAAACTATTATTATTATTTTTTCATTATTATTATGAAGGTAGATTTTTATCAAAATTTTTAACTGTTTTCTCAGGACAAGGGTATTGCCACATGTGTTTTAAATGTCATACATCTTTACAATATATCTGTTACAAAATTTGTTGGCCCAAGGCCACTTCGACAGAAGAGACTGTTATAGAAAAAACTAACTTATAGATTGGCACAGCAGTCACTGAGAAAGACTGTACAGGAAACACAAAATAAATTAGCCAAAAATGCGTGTAGACTTTGTGATCAGAATTACTGTTCTGCCCCAAAGTAATCAAATTAGTGTCCAAAGCACTAATTATTTAAAAGAATCTGAATATTCAGCCCTCTTCGAGGGTGTCTGATTGGAGCTTGTGATTTTGGTAAGTGCTTGCTTGTTTTGTGAGCAATATGCATCAGACTTTGGGCGATTTGTGGACATGCCATTTGTGGGAAACTGGGAATTATGGAATTTGGGTGGCACTATGGAGACTGTGGTAGTGTTGGAAAGTATGTGCTGTATAAGACTATTATGGGGCAGTAAGCAGAGCAGGGTCTGAAATTAACACCTTCCAAGCGCTAAATGTGGGTACATTTTCTATTTGTCTGGTGAATTTCAAAGGGTTTTTCCTCTCTATCAATGAGTGTGTTTACATGCATGTTCTTACACCAATTATGCTTAATAAGCCAATAATGCATGCGGTCATGTAAACACAAGAAGCTGTGTTACTTTATCGGCGTAAAGGCCATAAACAGCTTATGAATAACCCAGTTAATTTTTGCCCATTATGCCGATTTCGTGTGCCAGTGTTCTTACCGGCTCATCCAATGTGCACACGTGTTGTGCGCATGCCTCTTCACGGTTTGATATCAAAAGTAGAGTATAACACGATTATTTCAAATGTCATGTAAACACAGATTTCTTGCCATGTGAGATTTTTTTTAAATAAACCAAAATAAACCTGTTATGTGTTCTTCATACTTAAGGCTCCCGAGACTTATTTAGTGGCTGTTCATATAACAACATGTAGTTTAAAATACACATTTAGTTTTGTTTTAATAAGTGAATAATCAAAAAGAAAAAAATTGAAATAGACTTTCAGGCAAAATAATAAAATAATAAAATTCTGTAAAAAAGCAGTTAAATTTTTCAACATGCATACAGTATTGTTTATTTGTCTCTCATGTCTGTCAAATCCATTTGTAAAATGCAAAATTCAAAATGTGAAATACAACAACAACAACAATAATAATAATAATAATAATAATAATAATAATAAATTAGCCAGCAAGACATTTACCAAGCCACCTTGTAACCTGTTTTGTACAAATTTATAAATGGTATTAGTCCATGCTAAATGCAGTCTATGAAATATGTTGAGTATATGTTACAGGATTATTCAACCTATAAGTAGGTGATCTTATTTTCAATGTATGTATGTACAGATTGTGTTTTTCCTTTTTGCCTCCTTCCATTCATCTTCCCCTTTGTTTTTCACCATTAATCAGTTTTTCTTACTGTCGTGCAAGCACACACACACACGTACACACAGACACACACACACAGACACACACACACAAACACACACACACACACACACACACACGCACGCACACAGACAAACACACACACAGACATATACACACCTACTCTACTGAAGCATGCATGAAAGAGGATTTCCTGAAGACCAAAGAGAGCCATTACCCAGGGGTCATTAGGCCTCAAGTAGAGCATGTCAGCGCTGTAACTCTATTTGTGTGTGTGTGTGTGCGTTTGTTCATAACACACATTTGCATGAACTTCCCTAAATGCAGGCGAGATTTTGGTAGCGCTTGAAGGGCATGCTAGAGTCGAAAATAACTGTATCCTCTTGATTTCTCCAATACAAAACACTCCAACTGTTCCTTTAAAGCATGCATATTTTCTTTGCTCATGCAATATTCAGAGTCCTGTCTGCAACCGTCTTTTTTACAGTTGCATGTGGTCATAGGAGTTGCGAAATGAAATGTTCAAAATGGATAAATGTTATCATATTGGTATTTGTGAATTTGCATTATTTATCTAAGAAGCCTTTCACAAGGAATAAAACAAAATACAGGTTTCACGAAACACAATTTTTAAAAGTCAAACTGTTTTTAACTCAGGTTAGCTTGGGCAATGTTGTGGATCCTACCCCATCTTCTTGTAGAGCGCAACAGTCTGGTTCTGGAAGTACTTCATAGGCGAATTGATTTTTAATGACAATTTATAAACCTTTCAAGACAGTGAGCTCCAATGTAGTTAATCATTGGTTTATGCTTCTGTTGAAGCCATCAGTCCACAGTATTTCAACTTCATTTTAAAAATCTTGTTTCATAGCAGAATACCTGGTGAAGAACAACACTACCCATGATCCTGAAGAGTGCACCAAAAGAGCTCTACAGCGACCGCCAACTTCCATGATGTACTGTGAATGACACAGTCAAGTCGATCTACCTTCACTTACAAACACAAATTTTACCGTTATAATCAACAACTTCAAATCAACAGTTTTATATTTTTCCATCATTTTTAATTTGATTATTTTCTTCACAATGCATCATGGGATTGTAATGTTGTGATTAACCTCTGAGGTGGTTGGTTTGGTTCATGGCTTAGAACTATTTTATAAAATCCCTATGGAAAAAATGTATGGGAAAATACTTCAGGAACCAAGATGGCTGAAAAAGTTGGCGGGCACGGTTACGCTATATTGTGCTTCACACATTTGTGATAACGTTGTTTGCCATAATTCATATCCCATGTCTACAAAATTTCTGAGTTTATCCCCAAACCTAAACCTAACCATTAAGTCTAAATCCTTACCCAATCCCTAAACCAAAAAATGGGGTTCGGAACAGGATAGGGTTGCCACTTTTTGAAGATGAAGTTAAATAGAGAACGCTCTATCTAGAGTTGCTGATGGGGTGGGTGTGTGTGCTGTTTTCAGACAGTCCCTTACAACACCCTCAACAGTTTATCACTTTTTTTGCATAATGTGCGGACTTTTCAGACAGTCCCTTAGACACCATAGGCAAAACGTCCAACAAATATCAAGGTTAAATTGATGATCTTGAGCGATTTCGTGACGCCATTGGACCAGCTTAAATATAGGACAAATCACGTCCCGTATTGATTCGATACTGCAGGTATCAAAACATCTTTAAATATGGGATGATCCCGTATTTTACAGGATGGGTGGAAGTATAGGTCTCTGCGGAACAAAAATGGCCATTTCCCAATCAGTGGGCATTTTCAAACTGGGATGGGTGTTTTTCAACTATACAATAAAAGTAGGGAATCTCTATGCAATAGGCAAATCGAGTAAAATGGTTGAAAAACACCCATCCCATTATGAAAATGCCCACTGATTGGGAAACGCCCATTTTTGTTCTGCAGAGACACCAGTCCCGAATGAGACGAGGGAAGCTTATTGACAGTTATTGATTACTAACACACATCACAATCATTTGGAATGAGAAAACAAATTTGTTCACCGATGTTTCCTTTCTTAAAATAAAGTATTGGGTAGGAGGCTAGCAAAAATTAGATCTGTTGTGTATCAATTTTAAATTCTGTTTGTTGGTTGATGGAGCCAAGTCTTACATTATCTTACGATCTCAGCATCTCGTACGAATTATTACGAGTTGTCATGAGGCTATGTTGGTATTATCCAGAAGGCATGCAATACATTTCAGAATTGACACAACAGGACACAAAAGCTTTTGTTAATCAGTCAAGCAAGCAATGCTGATGATCTGAAAACGGCCTAATTGATATATTGGTCTATAACTATGTAACGGGGTTCTATGTGTGTGGACAAGGAGGAAGAGGAGGACGGGAATCTTCAACCCAAACGGTATATTTATTTTACACTCAGAACATAAATAGCTTTTCAGCATGGGATAAACAACACAGCCTACAACACAAGTACACGCTGCCCAAAGGGGCGCTATAGCGGACATTACTGTGACCTGTAGTTTTCTCTTTTAAGTCAACTACTGTCATAGCGGAGCCACAGTTGAAGAGAATATTGCTGAGCAAGTAAGTCAATATATTTATACCTGAATGATAAAACATCCAGTTTAATGGCAGAGACTTTTGAAGGTAACTATTGCCTCCTTGAATACTGAGGTTTGTTACCGCCAAAGTAACACAAGAACGCACGTTAAACATGTCCAATGCGTTATGCACTTGCTTCTGCGTACAAGTACTTACGTAAAGTATGTTTCTGACCTTACTGATTCATATGCAAAGGGGTTAGCCAATTATAACCAAAAAGATATAATAACTTGTGAAAAATTGTCATATTAAGTTCAGAATATTTTTGGTGCAAGAAGCCTTGACTAACATTATAAGCATGGACTTAATGGGGGTGAAAACAAATCAAATAATAAAAACAAGGAGGTGTAGGAAATGGCTCCATTAAAAATAGGATAGTCAAGCAGTCATATTAGGCTGAATTTAAACATGAAAAACAGTTGTATTATTATATGTGCATCATGGGTCCATGTTTTACAAGGCTTATATATCAGTAAATATGATCCACTGTGGTCTTGTAAAGCTGTGTTCAACATACAACAGCATTGTGGGTGTCTGCACTTTATGGAGCGAAAAGTCTGTTGTCTGGGTCATTTTTCTCTAAAGCCGAACATTATGGACAAAGAGAGAGAGAGAGAGAGAGAGAGAGAGAGAGAGAGAGAGAGAGAAAGGAAAAATGGATAAAGAGAGTAAAGATAAGACAACTGTGTGTGAGGGCTGCTGGTCTCTGTGTGTAGTGGTTATTTTAGTATTAGTGTGAGATTGTTTCGTGCTCTCTAACTATCTGAGAGACAGGAACCATAAGGTATGATTAATGCCTCTCCAAGCATGTCCTACTTGCCTGTGTGTGTGTCAGTGCATGCATGTGTTTATGTATCCAGGTGCGCGAGCCGGCCCCTCGGCACTGGCTCGGGCCATCTCGGATTAACACTACACATTTCTACCTCTTTTTCGTGATCACTATCTGATCGCTACTGACAGGCTCTTTCACCACTCACGGGCTCGCAGACTGGTTGGGATCGATTGAGTTTGAACCCATTTGTCCTTGTGTTTTACTTCTTGCCCATTTTTTAGCTTGCCCTCCCTTCCATCTCTTCTAAGGCAGAATGTTCTGTCAGCACTCTCGATTAGGGGCAGAATGATTTCTGGAGACCTGGTCTTACCTTTTTCCTTTACTTTTCTGTCTTATTCTTTAAAGCAATATTTTGGGTTCAATACAAGTTAAGCATAATCGACAGCATTTTTTAGTATAAAGTTGATTAACACAAACATTTATTTAGACTCAAAGCAAAAAAAAAGCAAGAAGCAAAAATGGAATGGAAGTGAATGGGGTCGATTCCGTAAACATTAAAATACTCACTGTTTCAAAAGTATAGCCACATGACGTAAACAATGTGCATGTTAACATAATTTTAGTGTGCTAAAATCGCTTACTAACCTTTCCTGCGTAAAGTTATATTAAATTGTACAACTTTGTTGCCATGACGACATAACACTGCAAACACTAAAACCTTAAAATGACCATACAAATTATGATTTAAACAACTTTAGAGCTCAAATAATACATGGATATTAACAGAAGAATCAATGTAAGTGCATTTATAAAATTATAAGCTTAACATTTCTGCAGAATATTCCTTATTCCTATACCTCAACTGTTTCTCCCAGGCAGCAATGAGATTTAATGGAGAAAAAATAGAGACTTTTGCCCAACTTAACATAAAATCTAAATTGACCCTATTTACTTTATAAAAACATGTTCATTGTCTTATTGTACATTATTCCAAAGAAAAAAAGATTAATAATTTCTCCACTTTCTCTGTCTGAAGGGCTGGGTATTGATACAGTTTTCCTGATTCAGTTCGATTCTGATTCACAAACTCTCGATTCGATTAAGATTTCAATTCAGTTATAATGTCCCTTTTTCTTACATATGAAAGAAATTCTCTCCCAGCTAATGCTGTTAATCATACAGGGGACCTTCTAAATAGGTACATTACGAAAATATTAATTGTACAAATTTTTCATCATTTTGGTCACATTTTAGCTTTTTAAAAATGATCAAATCCATGTATTCAATCAATAAATATGATATTATATTGCATATATTATTTTTGTTACAAGTTTTTTTTTTGTTTGATTGCATAATTTGTAGTATTTACAGGTATTTACATTGATTTGTTGAACAAGCGCTAAAACTATGGAAGCCCAGGAGTGCCATTTACAAAAGAATGAAGGAATAAATTATCAATCTATTAATTTTAAAATAAAAGTGTGACTATATGTAAGGGGGTTTAGTGGAAAGGAGGAGGCGAGAACCAGCTTGACAACTTAAATAACAATTTATTAACCAAAAAACACAACTAAAAACACACAGTACAGCTGCCTGCAATTCTCTCTCTCTCGAACTGTCATCCCCGGCTGCCTTTATCCCTCGTGCGCCCCATCAGGCTGATTGGGGACCAGGTGTGTCTCATTCCAGCCCGGCCCCGCCCTCCTCGGCTCTACACTCCTCCCGGCGTTGACCTGGGAGGAGACAGGAGGGGAAAAAACACAGGGAAAGGCCAACACGGAGCGACAGAGAGAGAGAGAGGAGAGAGAGAAAAAAGAAACTCACCGGTTCTCTGATGCGCCGTCGCGTGGTCCCCGATCACTACTCCACCCTCTCAGGCGGACTGCAGCCGCTCCTCCCCGGGTGGACCGGAGTCAGACCTCTGACCCCCAGCGGACAGAACGCCCCTCCGCGTTCCCGGCGTCCCGTGGGGACTCTCCTCCGCCCCTGGCAGCGGCCCTACCACTCCAGGCAGTCGGGGAGTCGCTTCCCTCCTCCCCCCGCGGACGGCGGTCTTCTCTCGACCCCTCCGCGTTCCCGGGGGATGGCAGGGCACTCCTCCGCCCCCGGCAGCGGCTCCCTCGCTCCAGGCGGTCGGGGAGTCCCGTCCCCACTCGCCTCGCGGACGGCGGCCGTTCCCCGCGTCCGGGTTGTCGGGCTACTCCGTCCCCTGGGTGGTGCGGCAGTGTTGAGGACCCTGCGACGGGAATCCCTCCTCCTTCCCGGGTTTCGGCACCAGTGTAAGGGGGTTTAGTGGAAAGGAGGAGGCGAGAACCAACTTGACAACTTAAATAACAATTTATTAACCAAAAAACACAACTAAAAACACACAGTACAGCTGCCTGCAATTCTCTCTCTCTCGAACTGTCGTCCCCGGCCGCCTTTATCCCTCGCGCGCCCCATCAGGCTGATTGGGGACCGGGTGTGTCTCATTCCAGCCCGGCCCCGCCCTCCTCAGCTCTACACTATATAAACCAATTTATAAATGGACAAATAAATAGACAAATTTAAATGTGTTAATTTAATTCATGTTTAAAAATGTCATTATATTTAACAATAAAATTGTACATTAATAAATCATATTTATTTCATGTTTAAAATGTCATTAAATGTAGCAATAAATGAGTACATTAATATTTGGCATTAGTACTTGGCAATTGCTTTTCCTCATCCATTTGCCAGTGGCTTTTCTTTTTCGTTTTGTTTTTCCTTTTCTTCCCCTTTTTCTTTTCCTTTTCTTTCTCCAATTGAGAATCGAGTTAAAAAAATGCCATTGGACTGTTGACTCATAAGAGCAACCAATGAACTTTGATTCAGTTATAAGACACACCCCCTCTCCCACATGCCACTCGAAGAGGATGTAAGACGGCCTGTCACTGGACGACGGTACGAGCAGTTCACGTGATATTACTGGATCTGCGAATCCCACGAATAAGAAACGGATGCAAAGCATATCAGAAGTTAATGATGACTCGTTCACTGTTGCTGTGAAATGCTGAATGTGGCCCTACCTGAGCATTTACAGTGATATGTGTCCAGGATGGGACTGGTAATCGTGATGCTGTCAACAGAACCAGCCTCCCGACCCGTGGCCCGAACTGAAACACGCGAAGCATCTGCCATTTGCCTCACCCTATTTCACCACATGAGATACCGAGCTGATGAAGAATACCACCAGATCCTATACTAAAGCACCTCTGTGAAGTTGGCACCACATATAATTAAATCTTTACCAAATCTATACCATTCATAAATGAACGTTTGTGTTGGTTTGAGATATTAGACATCATTTTTTTTTGGCTGTATGATGTCACTTTCCACCCCATGAGTTCAAAATCACTCCAAACCGGTGCTGTTCATTTGTGCTCGGTTTGTGCTGATTTGAGCCGTTAAAAGAAACACTGCTACTATTTCCCTTCCTTAGATATAGCAAGAAACATTTTGGGAGCAGTGACGTCACTCCAAATCACTCCGAAACGGTGTCGCTCATTTGTGCTCAATTTGTGCTGTCAAAAGAAACATCATAACATTTCCTTTCTTTGTATTTAACAAGATAGATTTTGGGAGCCATGAAATAGTGCAGGCTAAACCGCATGTCAATCAATCTCAACTGTCTCCATCGTTTGTGCTCGCTTCTGGTTTGTGCCGTGTTTGGTATCATTGAAGAATTCATTTTTTGGCAAAGATTAATCTTTCACCTCATCAAACTCAAACACATCTCTCTTTCTCTGTCAGGAAATACCAGATTTGGTCAGATATTTAAACCAGGGATGAAAACTACTCACCCTTCAGCTAAAGTCACCTTTTCTGAAACTAATTTGCCCAAATTGTTTTGTAAAATGTCTAAATGGTCCTTATTAAAATCACTTTAAATGGTTACTTTAAGCTAAAAAACTTGAAACACAGTTATTCTAGTACAGCTTTGTTCAGCAGTCTCACATGTAGCCTATAAACAAATAATAATTTGCAGCACAAATACAGTTTAAGTTGGAGTTTGATGAGATGAAAGATTAATCTTTGCCAAAAAATGAATGCTTCAACGATATCAAACACAGCACAAACCAGAAGCGAGCACAAACGATGGAGACAGGTGAAAGTGATTAACATGCGGTTTAGCCTGCATGATTTCACGGCTCCCAAAAGCTATCTTGTTAAATACAAAGAAAGGAAAATGTTATGATGTTTCTTTTAATGGCACAAATCAGCACAAATGAAGCACAAACGAACGACACCGGTTCGGAGCGATTTGGACGATATGGGGTGGAGAGTGACGTCACTGCTCCCGAAAAGTTTCTTGCTATATCTAAGGAAGGGAAATAGTTACAGTGTTTCTTTTAATGGCACAAATTGAGCAGAAACGAAAGGTACCGGTTGGGAGTGATTTGGACCACAAGGGGTGGAAAGTGACATCACACAGTCAAAAAAATTATGTCTAATATCTCAAACACCAAACCAGCACAAACATTCATTTTTGTGGCAAAAATCAGCACAAACGAATGGTATAGATATGGTAATGATTTAATATATGGGGTGCCAACTTCATGGAGGTTACTAAAGCAATTGCTTCTCTGCACAGCCTGACCTTACAGCTATTCACCTGTTTCATTACTGTATGACCGCTCTCTCTGCCATATTTGTGAACAAAGCCCATATACTATATACTTTTGTGCACTGTGAGATCATCGATTATAAGCACTGGGACATGATGAAACTTTGCTAAACTGTTTCTGTTTATAAAGCTTAATAAAGTGTTATCTTGACTTTTTTTTCTTCTGGTAAAAGTTATGTTAAGTGACTGTTTCATTTCACACAATTCTAGCAGTGAAGGGCTTTTTTTTTTTTCTCGGAAAATGTCTGGCCCAAATCTTGAGCATTTTACCTCAAATATCTTTGATATGTTAATTGCCATTATCTGTGTCAATAATATTTTGCCTATAACATAATCGATTCAGGTACAATTAAAATGTAAATTAATTCAAAATTCTAATTCAAAATGTCTAATCCATAAGATCCAGACTACAACTGTTAAAGAGGAATGTGATAAAAGAATGTGTGCGTTGTGTGTTTACTGTGTGTATAGCACCTGTCAGTCAATAAACATCTTTGTGAAGATAAGCACAACAAAAGATTAAGCACAAACTTTATTTGCAACATTATAAACATATATACACCGCAGGTTGGAGTGGAGTATATATATTTTAATTTGTAAGAGACACTTTCATAATGCACATAAGTAATACACAACATTAGTTTAAACACTACCATTTGTTCCGCAAAAGTGTGCTCGCTTGCCTTCTCTGTATCCTCAGCTGACCATCATTCCAAGAGTCCACCTTTTCTTGATCATACACAGGCAATTATTTTAATAAAATATTTAAAGATGATCATGCAGTGTTTTTAAAATGAATGTGATATAACTGAAAGGGGGTGTGCGTTTTCTTCAGTATAAGTTCAGGAAAGTCCATCAGCTTTCTCCAGCGACTCAAGCTGTTGCCCTTGCTCACCTCCGTCGCGTGTTTCAGTTTGGGCCGCGGGTCAAGAGACTGGTTCTGTTGACAGCATCACGACTACCAGCTCCCATCCTGGACACATATCACTGTGCATGCTCAGGTAGGGCCGCATTCAGTGTTTCACAGCAACAGTGAACGAGCCACCATTAACTTCTGATATGCTTCGCACCCGTTTCTTATGAGCGGGATTCGCAGATCCAATAATAGGTGTGTTCGACTTCATGCAGACCGATCGGCACCGGACTTGAAGCAGTGCATATCAGTTAGAAATTTTGTCTGACTTCAACCGGCGCCACCACCACGTCACCGTGACGTATGCCATTAAAGTACCGCGAGAGCGATTTGAGAGCAGCCGCCTGGTGCAACCGCTTCAGTTGCTCCAGAGCAGCTGCACAAGCTCTGAATGACGACACAGCTCATTCACGATTGGCTAGACTCACAACGTGACTATGGTTAAACGTTTCATGGGCTGTGTTCTCAACTGCATACTTCACATACTACTTTTACTACTTCTGCTGTGTCAGTCTATGGCAGAAATAAGAGTAGTATGGTAGTATGCCATTATCATGGTGTTTATTCTGACATCTCCAGTTCGGCGAAAACTCTCACAACTGTGTTTTTATAACAGTACATCATGTTTATATCATGTTATGTATGTTTGTCATAGTTCTATTATGTTTATTCATTAAAAACTTGTAAAATGATTAAAAATATGGACTACTTTATTGTTATTAAAATAATACAGGCTTTTATTGTACTTTCTTCTTGCACACCCAACAGGCACTGTATAAAGCAGCACATACACATTTCATATTAATAATGTTTCTGATTATTTGGTGTAAAATTCAAGCATCTGTCTATCTGAATCACATTTCATCTGCAAAAATTGTGTGATCTTCTGTGACTGTTGTAGGTTCAGCAGATGACGGGAACAGCAAAGTGTCCAAAGTGTACATTTAATGACATTTTAAACATGAAATAAATATGATTTATTAATGCACAATTGTATTGTTAAATGTAATGGCATTTTTAAACATGAATTAAATAAACACATTTAAATGTGACTTTTTATTTGTCCATTTATAAATTGACTTATTTATTCAGGTTTTTATTTTCAAATTAATAGATTGATCATTTATTCTTTCATTATTTTTTAATTGAAACTCCTGGGCTTCAGCAGGTATGGATTGACAAATGGTAAAATAAAAGGAAAAGTCAAACAATAAAGAAAAGCAGTTGGCCATGGATGAAGAAAAGCAACTGGCAAATGCTTTTTAAAAGGTGCATTTAAAAATGATTTATTAATGTGCTGTTTTATTGCTAAATATAAGTACATTTTAAAACATAAATTAAATAAACACATTTAAATGTGTCTATGTATTTGTTCATTTATAAATTGGATTATTTATTCACATTTTTATTTTAAAATTAATAGATTGAGAATTTATTCCTTCATTCTTTTGTAAATGGCACTCCTGGGCTTCCATATAAAACTGGTACTGTCTCTTTAAGGAAACCAGCATTTCTGTAAAGAGCATCTGTAAATGAGCACATGTTAACGAGAGATACTGAATGGCTTATCACATCTGTGCAATGCGTGATTAAAATTAAATGTTTCTTTTTTGTTGTTTTTGATCAACAACTGACTATAAAGAACAAAAAGGGTATTCATATTTTTACCCACCCCTAATTGTGGTGACATATTTGCAAAATATTGCAGCAGTTCAGAGGTGAAATGTCCACTGTGTGGCGCTAAAAGTGAGTCAAATTTTCTTCCAAACATATAAGGTTTTTAAGGTTAATGCTCTATTGAGTTTTAAATCAACAAAACCAACCTCCCTACCCCAAATCTTAAACCTAAACCTCACCGATAGTGTCAGAAAAAGCAAATGCAACTGAGATGAAAAATGCAACCATGCCATTTCGTAGTTCTTCTATGACACTTTCGGCTCACGAGTCGACTCGTCAAGACTCAAACTCCGGTCCTTTGCATCACAAGTGCAATTCTCTATCAGTTGAGCTACTGTGCAATCAAATTGCCAACAAGCTTGTAAATGTAGCGGCTTCTGTAATGCAAACATTAAAATGTATTGCCTTAAAGTCATGCGCTATAGTAAAAGTGTTTAGATGTCATAAGATAACATTGTGTGAGGAACAGAGTGAAAAGTGTTTATGAACTGATAATCTTCATTTTTACTCGTGATTTGTGTGAAAGTGAACAAAAGCCATTGCTGTTTTAGCGTATCTTGTGACTCAACTGATGCAATATAGATTCACATAATAATTTAGCAAAAATGTCAGTTGCCAGGTTGCCTATTTGAAGAAACATCTGAGATAAAGTTGATCCTTAAATGAAACATAACAGAGAACTCCATGAATGGCATCCACGAATGAGCAACATCTGAGCAATCACATTTTCCTCTGGGCTTTCACTTTCTCTCTTTTTCTGTCTTTTCCCCCATTTCTCATCACAATGTAAGACTCAATTAGGGAGAACAGAGGATCTACAGCAATGCCAAACACACTCCATTGGTCTCCTCTATGCTCAGTTAAGCTGCTTGTGTGTCAGGCCTGTCTGTAGAGGAAGAAGGATCACTGCCTACTTCTCATTTTCAACATTGGCCACTTCCCAGGAATCAATACTTTTCTGATGGTTGGCTGGATTTGGAAGGGGTTCCTCATTACTGTTTCACTAAGGGGCTGATGCTTAATGTGTCTAGGCTGAACAAGCTGCTCAACCTATTTATTCCAGTAAAACATTATACATAGAGTTATAATTATACTGAGACACAGTGACAGTCTAGTTTGGGTAAATTCAGATTAAACTGGTTTTTAATACCTGCACAAATGTGAATAAGCCTCCACCTCAGCAAAATGCAAAAAGTACTATGGTGGTACAGTACCATGATGGTCTTCAATGATGATGCTGTGGTACTTTCATATATGATACTCAATGATTACCATATTAATGTACCATGAAATTTACATGGTACTCCAAAGTACTTCAAGGAATAGTTCTACCAAAAAAAAACAAAAAAAAAACATGGTAATGCCATGGCACCGTGTAAAAAACAAACTAATACCAAGGTAATTTTTTGTAAGTGGGTAAAAAACATGGTATTTCCATGGTACATGCCCCAAGATCATGGTAATTTCACAGTTTTACCATAGCATTTTTGTTACCGCAGTACACTTTATTTATTTAGACTAATTATTTTGTGGAATCAATGGGCAGTATTAATAAAATGTAACCATGTAATCTAGTAGTTTTAAATGTTATGTTTACATAGTCAATTCTTCATTGAAAAATGATCATTCTGGCCAATGTTTCTCTCAGCTGTCTGAACAATGAGCAACCTTTTATATACTTCATTTACTTCCAAACTGGATTACCAAGAAATTACAGATTAACAAAATAATCTCATCCAGAATAAGGAATTTGGTTGTTCTGTTATGTTCTGATCCCTCTGTTTTATCCTGACAAAGTGCATAGAGATTCAGTCTTAAGTTGTCACCAATTTTGATAAGACATCAACATCATATTTCAGCTTTTTAAAAATGTAAAAATAGTGTGTTCAATTTACAAGTATTTACACTGAGTTTACATTTATTGGTATGACAAAAATGGCACTGTCTCTTTAAGGATGGTGGCAGACAGTTCAAGGAGCATCTTTTGGTTCAGTGCACATTAACCTGACAAGTCACACAATTTCTTTACTGCATCTGTGCTATATGTGATTAGAATTCATGTTTCTTTGTCATTTTTGATTAACAACTGACTGTAAAGAACAGAACAGATACAGACATTATTCAATGAAAGTGGAGTGTGCTGATAGAATCTTTTGTGTTTTTAATGACACACATTACATGGAAGAAATGCTCCATTTAAATTTTTAAGCACTTTTAAGCACTTTTCAACAAAACAAGGCAATGTTATGACCTTGTGTGAATCCTGTGATAGTGTAGAAAAAAGCGACAGAGAGATTTTGATGTTTGACAGGTCATTTAATCTATTATATCGAGTATTGCCTCAATAAGGTTTCATGATATTTTGAAATTCGATATAATATTGTAAATAACACTATTGTATATGATACCTTATCTAAATATTGGCCTGCTAATCCATTTGTGTGTGCGATTTGAGCATTTTAGCCCTTGCAACTATACTGAATCTAAAATCTTCCCCTCTACTGTTGCTCTTAAATCTCATTGACGTTTCTGCCTATTCAAACTCGCAAAATGTTACAAAATGATTCGTTACAGCGCTTGGCATTACTGACATCAAACCTGGTATGATGGATTTTCCCATGGTATACTTGAATATACACAAACACGAAAATGAGGTTGAGGGGATTATTTTCAGCAAATAATGGAAACGTTTTTGTTCGCTTCTTACATATTATATAGCTTTATCAGACTTTGAATATCGCGCACAGGTCATATGGTGCTTTTATGCTGCTTTTTTGTTACTTTTTGAGCTTGGCAGCTTCTGTCCCTATCACTTTCATTTTACGGAAAAGAGCAGCATCAATATCTACTTCTGTGTTTCAGAGAAGAAGGTCATATGAGTTTGGAATGACATGAGGGTGAGTAACTGATGACAGAATTTTCACTTTAAAATGGGTAATTATCAGAGTTGGGTATAATCTGATTACAAAGTACTTAGTTACTATAACCTAATTACTTTTTAGCCTAAAAGTGTGTAACACATTACATTTTAAATTGTTGTAATCACATTACAGTTACTGACTTTCAATTAAGTTAATTACTTTAAAGTACATGACATAGGTTAGAAATATTTCTGTGGGGGCCTGGGTAGCTCAGCGAGTATTGACGCTGACTACCACCCCTGGAGTCACGAGTTCGAATCCAGGGCGTGTTGAGTGACTCCAGCCAGGTGTCCTAAGCAACCAAATTGGCCCAGTTGCTAGGGAGGGTAGAGTCACATGGGGTAACCTCCTCGTGGTCACGATTAGTGGTTCTCGCTCTCAACGGGGTGCGTGGTAAGTTGTGCGTGGATCGCAGAGAGTAGCATGAGCCTCCACATGCTGTGAGTCTCTGTGGTGTCATGAAAAACGAGCCACGTGATAAGATGCGTGGATTGACTGTCTCAGAAGCGGAGGCAACTGAAACTTGTCCTCCACCACCCAGATTGAGGTGAGTAACCACGCCACCAGGAGGACCTACTAAGTAGTGGGAATTGGGCATTCCAATTGGGAGAAAAAGGGATTAAAAAAAAAACGAGTCGCTAAAAAATGAGTAAATAGACATTATTTGAATTAGATGAGCGGAAAAACAAAAACTTAGAAGTAATTAGTAATGTGATTACTTCCAATGAAGTGGCCAGTAAAGTAATCTGATTACAAATTTAGATGAGTAATTAATATTTGGATTACTTTGAGTAACTTACCCTACACTGGTAATTATTTAACCTTGTGTGACCACATGCGTGGACACTGTATTTTGACTTTACTATACGCATAATTTAAATGCATTTAAACCGATGGATCTCAGTTCAGGATACTCTGGGATGATTTATCGTGAAACGCCACGCTGCTAAACACAGTGTACATTAATGTTTACTTTAGCACATTTTTTCCTAAGTAATCCCACATTTACTGCGCATTATCACATTGAGAATCAATAGCTTCATCCAAAAGCTGAAAAATGTTGCTTTCAGATGCTTTATATGGAGTTAGGATGAAAATAAGGTGCATTTCAAACTGATCTGAGACCAGTGCAGACAGACAGCACAATGGAGGTTAAGTCATTCACTAAATAGGGAGCAAGGGAGCATCCTATAGCGCTCTATCCAGCTAAGTGCATTCAATCCTAAAATCTGAACAAAAGTTCAGTTTCAGGCTGCAGATGATGTTTGGATCACACAACATGTTTGGCAGACATGTGACAATGATAATCAGTACATAGATTCAGAGTTTATAATGTATAATTTTATTTTAACATTGTTGACAGTGATTGGATGTTGCTGGCCATTACTTTGAATCTGAATTAATTATGCTAATTGCTGATGTAATGTCTGTAACGTCTCAAAAACATGAATAACCAACACTCCTGGAAACATTATAAACAATTTGATTTAAAAAAAACCCTGACTTTCTATTGCTTGGTATTATATAAAATTTCACAACTTAGTCTCACTGTCCACATATGTGGACATCAATTTTTTACGAAAACTACTTGATCTATATATATATATATATATATATATATATATATATATATATATATATATATATATATATATATATTGCATGTTTATTAGCTACTAGTTACAAATCAAAAAGGTAAATGGAAAAGGCACACAGCAGTCACGCTCGGGTCTCAGGAGTTAAAGATAAAACATAATTCCTAAATAATTTTCATAAGAGGTTGCACAAAAAATTAAACTAAAATGCAATCAGTCAAGTGCTTATCACATTTTCCAGTAAACTGTCATTGTATAATAAGTTACTTTAGCAGTCTAACTGAAACAACTACGTAAATTGTCACTTTCAACCACTTTGGAGTTCACTCCACCTTTTTTCATGTGTGAAAACTTGTTGCAACAACCAAAAATCTTCCGAACAAGTAAATGTCTAATTACAAACAGACACAGCAGGGAACTGAAAATGAATGGAAAGGAATTTACCAGACACTGGCAACCTAAATCATGATGCAGTTATCAATCATGCCAAAAACACTTGGGAAATAAGACAAAATAGAGGGTGTATTAGTGTGTGAGAAAGCGAGAGAGGCTGACACCGTGTTTTGTCTGCTCTGATCAATATTGAGTCAAGGGCACCTGAGACACCATGTTTGAGGAAGAGGCAGTGTGTCGTTTGCCCCTCTCTGATCTTACAGTGAGATAACATCCACATGATGCAGCAGGCCTGAAGGACAGTGTGTTTCACACTCTAACTAGTACAGACAACAAGAGAATCAAGGAACAAGTGAATCTGAGAATTCTCACAACATTAAATTAATTATGGCTTTATGGTTATCGTGCACAGAAAACAAAGCAAGTGGATGTGTATTTGTGTGCATTCACCTGTTGGAACATTCATGCATTGATTGAAAAGCCTTTCAAACAATGCAGTCATTTAGGGGCTTGTTGATGGTGAGTGATTCAAATAAGTGTAGAAAATCTTGGCAGGGAAAGTAGACACTAGTAATACTGACATAATGGACAAAAAAATTAAAGAGGTGCCATAGACCCACAGATGGGCTATATGTGAGGGTAAGACTATATTATAATTCACATTTGGTTGGACAATTACAAAACTCTGTTACAAAGCTATTTTCTCTGTTTTAATGTTGCTGTAGTTACAGCGTTTCAGCATTGCATGGCAGCAAACGCCTTGTATATATTCATAAATAGAAATTACATTCAGGGGCCCTAAAATGTAACTAATTAAAAGACTAGCATAGTATTATCATGGCACATGCCAAAAAAAAAAACATGGTAACACCATGTTAGTTTTCTGTTAGGGGAGTCGTGTTTCAGCAAGTATAAATGGACAATCTATTTGGATTTGGTGAGAAGGGACTTGAAAAGAATATCATGGTACTATCATTGTACATGTCAAAAAATAAATAAAATAAAAAAAAAAAAAAAACATGGTACCATGTCCAAAAACATGGTAATAATATGGTATTTTGTATAAGTGGTGTTGTTTCAGCAAGTATAAACGGACAAAGTCTGTTTGGATTTGGTGAGAAGGGACTTAAAAAAAAAAAAAAAGAATATCATTGTAAAATCATTGTACATGTCCACCAAACTAAGCATGCTATTACCAGAGTACCATGTCCAAAAACATGCCCAAAAACAAGGTATTACCATGGTACTTTTTTGTTAGTGGCATTGTGTTTCAACAAGTATAAATGAATAGATTCTGTTTGGATGTGGTGAAGAGAAGGGACTTTAAAGAATATCATCATACATGTCCAGAAAAGAAAACATGGTAATATCATGGAACCATGTCCAAAAACATGGTCATACCATGGCATTTTTGTTAGTGGCATTGTGTTTCAACAAGTATAAATGGTCTGTTTGGATTTGGTAAGAAGGGACGTAAAAAAGAATAGCATGGTACTATCATTGTACATGTGCCCCCGTCTGTCGCTTTCCCTTTGCACACTCTGTTTGATACAAGAGAGAGTGCATGAGAGAGAGAGTGAGAAAGAGAGAGAGAGAGAGAGCTTCACCTTCACGTACACAAACTGCCCCTCTCCCCCCACACACACCCAGATCAACAGTTCTATTCAGCGCATTCAGGAGTGCCTTTCCCAACTGGAAATGGAAATTCAAAGAAAGCAAACTCCAAGAAACTGACACTCCTCAACATCTAAGAGAGGAGTTAAAGGCTTTTAAAGAAGAATACAGCATCACAGTAGGACTGCTGGAGATGAAAATAAAAAATCTCCTAAAAAGACAACAATAATTTGAATGAAAAAGTGTCTGAACTGAGAAAAGACCTGATGGAAAAAGACACTCTTATTCATAGCATTAATGAAAAACTGGAAAACTTAAGCAGAACCACTGATAAAGTGCATTTCAGTTGCTCATCCACAGACTCACAAGGTGGGCACACCGAATTTGAAAGCACACATTGCGGCCAACGGCCCAACATTTATACCATAATAAACATAAATAATATAATACACGTCTCTTAGAGGGCTGACGGAACATCCACTGTTTGATTACCTAGTGATTCATGTTTAATTTTAGGTCCGCTTTTTATTTAAACCACCTCAGTTGCAGGTTTAATGTTAATTCCTAACTGGGATTTAAAAAAAGAGTTAAAAGTATTGGAGCAATAGGATTAAAGTTTAATTGCTATAATAAAATAAGATTTAATTTAAATCAGGATCAAATCGATGGTTAAAATGTAACCCTGATTATTTTTAAACAAGGTTTAAAGATTGGTGCAAAACAATTATCATATAAACCTTGATTTAATCTAAATTTAAGATTAATCCTTGTTGGTGCAACCCACCTACCAGCAAAAGCACTGTCACACAGCCAGCTCAGTGCAGTCCTCCTGAAACACAAAACCGTCAAACCCCTCACCACAGCCCAAAGCACTCTCAGAAACATCAAGTCCGGAAACTATAACCACCAAAAACAGAAATTCTTATAGACTCAAATGGTAAGTTCTTGCACCACCGAAAGCTCTTCCCTAAACACATGGTTGGCAAATTCTGGTGCCCCACAATAAACAGTGCACTCCAAATCATCTGTCAGTCCACTCTGCACAACCCACAGAACATCATCATCCACACAGGAACCAACGGCCTCTATACCCAGAGGGAAAGAGTTGCAGACTGTGTAATAAGAGTGGCTAAGAAGGCTCGCAGGGAATTCCCGCAGGCCTACATCACCATCTCAACCCTGCTACACAGGAAGGACTACCCTGCTGACATGATCAATGGCGTCAGCCAAAGGATAACAACTGCATGTTCCAAACTTACGGCCATCAACGTTGCCCATCATCTAAGTCTAACGACTGAGGATTTATATGACCATGTGCACCTAAGCCAGGAGAGTGTAAGAGTCTTTGCTAAAAACCTAAAAGATTCATCATTTGGCAGAAATTCCCAATCTGCAGATCGGCGTACAATTTCCAACAGTCATCGCAGTAACCAACATTCAGCTACACAAAGGGGCCCACAAACCAGACACACTCCAGTAAGAAGAGAGCAACCAACAAGACCACAACACAATGAAGCCCAACCAAATACCTCTCAGCCTAGCTCCAGTCAACCTACAAACATTGACCCTCACACACAACAGCAGGAGGCACCTGACAGAACAGCACAGCCCTTCCCGCATTCACAGCAGCTCACTTATGCTGACGTAGTGAAGGGCAAAATATACACTGACTCTTCAGACATTATAGAGGTGAGACATCTTCTACATCTCGTCTGTAGAATACTGGGGTAAGCCATCTGGACCACCAAAACACATCAATTTATTTCACAATGACTTCTTTCATTAGCTCTTGGAATATTCAAGGCCTCTACTCCACAATCTTAGGGGCCAAGACTTTAAAAACAGAGTTTCTGAAAAAACAATTATAACCAGGACATCATTATTCTGCAAGAAACATGGTGCAGATCAGACGTGGACAGTCAATGCCCTTTAGGATACAGGGATATTTTATTGCCATCACTTAAAAACTGTAATATGAAACACAGAAGAGACTCTGTTGGGGTCATCATTTGGTACAAAGAGACGTTAAAAAACAACCTATCAATCATGAAAGAAGACTCAACACGTGTTTGGCTTAAACTCAAAAAAGGGATCATAGACTGTGATAAGGACCTTTACATCTGTGCATCTTACACACCTCCATCAGAGTCTCTGTACTACCAGGGAAATCATTGTGATCAGCTTCAGATGGAAATTCCAGCCAATTCCAGGCCCAGGGAAATGTGATGTTATGTGGGGACCTAGATGCAAGGACAGGCTCAGAATTTGACATTATAGATACCCATGTGAATAACCACATACTGAAAGCCAACACACATCTAACCCCCACCACTACAACACGGAACAGTCCAGACAGTACAGTCAACAGAAACAGCAAGGAGTAAGTGTCTCTTTCGAGGCCTGGGCCTGTATATGCTTAATGGTAGGATCCGAGGGGACTCTTTAGATAGATTCACATACTGCTCAGCTCTTGGGGCTAGTGTAGTTGACTATGCCATTACAGACATGGACCCCTCCTACATATGTGCATTCACTGTCTGACCACAGTCTTCCTTAAAAAACCACTGTCAAATTAATGTGTTTCTAAAGGAAATTCAACACCATAGAACAGACCAAGAGCCCAGCAATCTGTTCAAACTAAACCCAACAAACAAATGGTCCCCAAAACGTGAGTCCGAATTCCTAAGTGCAATTAGCTCCAATGAAATGTCCAACCTAATCAACAGATTTCAAATAACACAGTTTATGGCTAACAAGATTGACGTAAATTCCGCATTACAACAAATAAATTATATTTATCAAAGGTGCTCAATCAAAGCAAACCTACTCCGTACAAACAAGAAAACTAAACTAAAAACTGGGGATGAAATTTGGTTTGATAAAGAATGTAAAATTAAAAGAAAACTACTCAGACAGATCTCCAACCAAAAACACAGAGAGCCACACAAAGCTGAAACAAGACAAAATTATTGTGAAGCACTCAGGGATTATAAAAATACAACACGCCACAAAAAGCAACAACATCTAAACCACACTCTTAATGAAATTAAAGTCTCAATTAATGATAATCAGTTATTTTTGTGTGTGATGTATTGGGCATTCGGGTTTAATTTTGCCCCAGACTCTGTATTTTGGGTGATAGGGCGGTCATCGATGTTGAGAATAGACACATGAAGAGTTGGGTACTAACCAGTGTCATGATCGCCAGACATATCCTTTTAAGGGGTTGGAGGTCGGCTGGAG